>NC_083889.1:29314974-30564974 GCF_032452875.1 Bos javanicus
TGATAAGGATCCTGCCTACCAATGCAGGAACACAAGCAAGCGACTTGGGTTTGATCTCTGGGTTGGGAAGAGGGCACGGCAACCCACTTCACTATTCTTGCCTGGAGAATCTCACGGACGGAGGAGCCTGGCAGGCTACAGTCTGTAGTGTTGCAGTCAGACACAACTGAAGCGACTTAGCACACATCGTTAAGCACAGTCCCTCCTGCCTTCTGTACACTTTTGGATTGTGGTCCTGCTCTCATTTAGAAGTTTTTTCATTCATTCATTCGTTTGTTCATTCATTCATGTGTCAATCAAACATGGTAGTGCTTGCTTTGAAAGATTGTTATAAAATAAAATATTTACAGTTTTAGCTTCACGTCTGACAGATACTAGGTACTCAACTGCATTGATTCATCCATGCATTTACTGACGTTTATTAAGCAACACTAAAGCAGCCCAAGGTTGGGCTGAACCTGCAGAGCCGGGTGAGATATCTGCCCTGATCAACACACAGGAGGCAGAGGTGTGTGAACAACACTGCTGTGAAGATGGGGGTCCCAGGAACCTGGGGCTGGAGCAGAAAAATAGGGACAAGAGGGCAAGGATGAGCTCCTAGAGGCAGTTCTGCAGAGCCCAGGGTCCACAGAAAGGCAGCTGAGCTTCCTTTTAGTGTCCTGGATGATGCCATTGGTAGTTTTTCAGCAGAGGGTGACAGAATGAAAGTTGTGCTGAGGGCATCGGGTTGGACTGGGCAAGAGGGATTATGGCAGAGACCATGGCAAAGCTGCCGCTGGTGTTCCGAGGAGAGAGAAGGGACCTGGGCCAGGAGGACGGTGGTAGAGACAGGGAGAGGCGGTTGACTTTGAGAGATGAGGGTTAGTGGCGATGGGCGAGTGGGTATATGGCTGGGGGCAAGGATGGACGCTTGTGGAGCTTGCTGGGGGGTGCGGCTTCCCTCAGAGGAGCAGGAGGGCCTGGCTGGTGGTGAGATGTTGAATTGGAGGCAGAGGAGTCTGGACTTGATAAAGTATGAAGAGTTGCTGTCCCTCGTGTGCTTGTTCATTCCACCGCTACTTATGGAGTGCTTGCCCACAGCATGCACAGGCCTGGAGGCCAGGGCACTGCAGTAAGCGACGCAGAGCCTTATGCAATGGACATTCTAATGAGACAGACAGCAAGCATGGGAGCACGTAGATGGTAAGGCCGTTCCGAACTATGATAGGGAGATGAGACCAGGCCAGGTGATGGGGAGAGGTTAGGGGCTACCTAAGTTGGAGTGGACAAGAAAGGCCTCTCTGAAGAGGTGATACTTGAGCTAAAGCCTGAATGGTGAGAATAAGTCATGTAAGGAAGAACGTGGGGAAGTTCTTGATGGATACAGAATGTGCAAAGGCCCAGAGGAGGGAGAAAAAGGCTCCAAATGAGATGGGAGTGAGAACCAGGGACCAGGCCCCTTGGGGAAAGACAGGCTAAAGGAAGGCGTTCATAATTTCCCTAGGACTGTGCAAAGTCAAGAAACCTTTAACGCCAGAGAGGGCCAAATTTGAGAAAAGCTGAAGAATTCTGGGGACCCTGTACCTATGGTTCTGTTTTGGCCTAACTTGGTTTGAGTTGACTTTTCATCACTTGTACCCCAAGGGTCTTGAACCCATCTGGGAAGAAAACTCTTTATCTGTAAGGAGAGGGGGATGGGAGTGGGCGGGGCGTGTGTCAGGATCTGAGATGCCCAGACCAGTAGAGCTCTGAGGGGCCGTACGGCTGAGCTGGTAGAGTTAAGTGCACACAACTCCCCCAAGACTTATGAGAGCCAAGACCCAGGTCTCAAGTTTTCTGGAACAGCTGCTCTTTCAGCAGATTTTCATGTGGGGGTTTGCATGCTTGTTTACTCACACTGTCCTTGCCTGAAACTGTTTGGAAACAACTGAGCCAAGTGTGGGATGAGAAAACTTTTACAAATGGGGAAACTGAGGCTTGGGAAGATTAGTGAGTGCCTGAGCAGCACAGCTGTAAAGAGGTCACCCCGAGTGGGAGGCAGGCCTGCAGCCTCTTATTTCAGGGCCCTTTGTGGTGGAAAAGGCAGCCTGCCTCAGAGGCCTGGGATGGGAATTTTGCTCTGGCTCGGAGAATGTCCTTCCTGGATGTGGCCAGGCAGGGGCTTGGAGGAGCTACAGCCTTGGATCCATCTCTCCCTGAAGTGGACCAGGGCCGTGTACCCAGGACCATGAAGTGCAGCCTAAGTAGAGACCAGGGGCACAAGCTTTGGAATCAGAGCTAAGTTCTAAAACTGGAGCTGTGCCCAACTGACTGTGGGATGTAGGCATGTCAGTTGAAGTCCCAAGCCTCAGTTTCCTTACCTGGGATAAAATGTGCAGCAGCCCCGGCAGGATGCAGTGAGATCAGAGTGAGACCTCACACGGAGTCTGCAACTCTGCACCTGTTGCCTGGCAAGCCCTGAATTAGCTACTGCTCAGCTATTAATAGGAGAAGGCAATGGCACCCCACTCCAACACTCTTGCCTGGAAAATCCCATGGATGGAGAAGCCTGGTGGGCCAAAGTCCATGGGGTCACTAAGAATCGGACATGACTGAGCGACTTCACTTTCACTTTTCACTTTCATGCATTGGAGAAGGAAATGGTAACCCACTCCAGTGTTCTTGCCTGGAGAATCCCAGGGACGGGGAGCCTGGCGGGCTGCTGTCTATGGGGTCGCACAGAGTCAGACACGACTGAAGCAACTTAGCAGCAGCAGCAGCTATTAATGCCATCACTTCACAAGAAACGTTATTTCATTCTAAGGCTCACACTGCAGGGCTGGGTACAGGAGGCCCCCAAAGGCAGAGCCTAAAGAAGACCCAATCAAGCCCGGTTTGTCCATTGGCATGAAAATCCCACCTCACAGTAAATTTCTAATGGAAAGGAAGCCTGAGAGTTCAGTGTGTGTGCAGTTAATGTAATTGTGAATTTTCTTCCTGCCGTGGCTCTTTCTCATGGACCAAAGTTGCAGGAAATGCTGCAACTGCTGTTCTCACATTTTTGTTTTATTTTTATCTGATGAATGATTAAAATAAGTAAGTTGACTTGTGATTTCAAGGAGCTAAAGGAAAAAACAAAACAAAAAGAGAAAACCTGTACAAGGCCTGAGTAGGCCCAGCTTGGATCACATCACCAGACCAGAACCAGTTGTCTGGTTAAGGGGATACAGTATTCCCATAGGCCAGAAATGGGTTTCTCTTTCTTGTGCTAAAACTACGAGTAGAGTGTCACATATCTAGAAATTTTGTGAAGCAGAGTAGAAGCCTGAAGGCTTGGGTAGTCGTCCATCTTTGTACCTCTGGGACCATAAGGTGAAGCTAATACTGAGGAAAACAAGGCCAAAGGATGAGAAAGAATTGTGAGAACATTGTTTGAGCATCTGGATCCAGCTGTAGCTGAAGGCCCTGAAACTCTACAGCAAAGTCTTTGGAGGAATGGAAGTGGGCTTAAGCCAGTTTGAATTGGATCTTGCCACTGAAAACTCCTTAACTAGTTCAGAACCAGAGCTGAAGGTAGTAGAAAGAGATAGCTAAGACCAGCCTCGGGCCCAGATCCTAGCCCGGCTCCCGAGAGCTGTATGCCCTGGTTGAGCCTCAGCCTCCTCATCTGTAAAATGGGAACAGTAGTACTCTCTCCGATGGCTGTTGTGCTGCTAAACTATATAAAACAGGTTTTCTGGGATGTGGCAAGTTGTAGGTACTCAGAGCATGGTCGATGTTTACTATAACCAGAGGATTCAAAAGCGGGCTTCCTGTCCTCCCTGGGCCAGGATCCAGCCTCACAGTTTGTTTGTCCGCAGATCCCACAAGTCACACGACAGCCCTTCCTGTCGCCCGCAGGAGGATGGGGTTGGCACGGGCTCTGAGCTCTGGCAGGCCTGCACCGTCTCTTCCAGAACCTCCCTCCTGCCCGTCCTCCCAGCCCAGAGGGCTCAGCACCCTGGAAATAGTGCTGTCCCAGTCCCACAGACCAGCCTGGCTCTGCGCCTGGGGGGAGCCTCCTCCTGCTTTGGTGGAAGGAAGACAGAGGCTCTCGGCGGGGCTCTGCTAGAGCCAGGAGGTGGCACACCCAGAATCCAAACCCTGCTCTCCGCCTCGCCCTGATCCCCACCCTCAGCTCCTTCCCTGGGAGGGGAGGTGTGGGACTTTCTCAGCACATGCCCACGTGGCGGGCAGTCACTTGATTTTAGGCCACATGCCAGGGAGTGTTTTTAATTTTAGCAGCTTTGTATTCATTTGGACAGTGATCCCCCCTGTCCCTTCCACAGGACAAAGCCGGGTCCACAGGAGAGGAATCCCTGTCTGCTTTGTCCCTACTGCCGTTTCCAGAGCCTTGAATACTGCCTGGCACATAGTCAGCGCTTCATCAATGTCTGGTTCACTGAACCAGGAAATAAAATTTTGGAGCAAATGTATGGCCAGCGGTGCAGTTTCTCCCCACTCAGAGATCAAGTTCTCTTTGGAAATCCATTGGAGTAGGACAACATTAGGTCGGTTTGAAGATAAATACTAAGGGATGAGGGGCGGCGTGTGTGGAGGTGGAAGCAGCAGTCACGTGGAGCCTGGGTGCCTGGACTCAAACAGTGCCAGGTGACTCAGACCCTGCATCCCTGCCAGCAAAATCGCCTGTGATTCTTTGTGGGCTGAAGCAAGAAATGAGCACGCCCTTCCCAGGTATATTAGTTTCCGTGGGTGTCATAACAGATTAACCACAGCTTGGCTGACTTACAGCGACCGAACTGTCTTCTCTCACAGTTCTGGGGGCTGATACCTGCCATCAAGGTGTGGGCAGGGGCACACTCCCTTGAAAGGCTCCACGGGAGGGTCCTTTCTCACCTCTCTCAGCTCCTGGGGGCTCCAGGCGTGCAGGGCCGTGTGGCCACATCATTCCAGTCTCTGCCTCTGTCTTCACGTGGCCTTCTCTGTGTCTGTGTCTTCTCTGCTGTATCTTAGAAGGGATATTGGTCACGGGATTGAGGACCTAGCCTGGAAATCTAGGGTGGGCCCATCTTGAGTGTGGAGAAGGCAATGGCACCCCACCCCAGTACTCTTGCCTGGAAAATCCCATGGACGGAGGAGCCCGGTAGGCTGCAGTCCAGGGGATTGCTAAGAGTCGGACACGACTGAGCGACTTCACTTTCGCTTTTCACTTTCATGCATTGGAGAAGGAAATGGCAACCCACTCCAGTGTTCTTGCCTGGAGAATCCCAGGGATGGGGGAGCCTGGCGGGCTGTCATCTCTGGGGTTGCACAGAGTCGGACATGACTGAAGCGACTTAGCAGCATCTTGAGTGCCTTGGTTATATCTGCAAAGACCCTCTCCCCCAAGGTTCCGGGGGTTAGGACTCTCTTTGGTGGTCCCAGATCAACCTATGATACCTGGGCGTCTGGAACCCGTGCAGTACCAACCCTAGTCCTGAGTGTCACCTTCTCCAGGGAAGTCCAGCTGTGTCCCAGTGCCTCTCAGGGTTGACATCCTTGGGGATATTTGATGGAGTCTGAGAGAGGAGTGGCAGACTCCTGGGGAGGACTAATTGCAGGCAGCCACCGTGGGACCCCCTTCCCTGGCCAGCAGTTCCGAACAAGAAGGGTGTTCAACTGGGAGGATTTGGCCCCTGGGGACTTCACTGAGGGAAGGGATCTGTTTGTCCACTTCTGTGGAGTGTCCCTCTGCAAACTTCTATGAGTATCACTTTCTTTTCTTTAAAAAAAAAAATAGTTCTCTCTTTGGCTTAGGTCTTCGTTGCAGCATGTGGGATCTTTATTTGTGGCATGCGGGATCTAGTTCCCCAATCAGGGATCAAACTCGGGCCCTTTGCATGGGGAGTGTGGGGCCGTAGCCACTGGACCACCAGGGAAGTCCCAGACATCACTTTCTGAATGTCTATGGGAAGGAAGAAAGGAGCACCTGCGCGAGGAATGTGGCTCAGGGGTCCCGCGGGCCTGGGCGCCCGCGTGTCTGTGCTGCTGTCTCAAACATTCATACGTCACCTGTTGGCAGTGGAGAGAACAGTGAACCACACAGAGACAGTCCAGCCCTCATAGGGCTGGCAGCCTAGGGCAAAAGAGAGGGTAAAAGTGAAGCTGTAGATAAAATGATGACAAGCTATTATCGCTGCGAGAAAGGAAACAGACTGTGTGGAGATGGAGCTTAACCACAGGGGAGGCCTTGCAGAGGAAATGGAATTTGAGCTGAGACTTAAAACTGGGGAAAACCATTCCAGACAAAGGGGTAGCATGTGCAAAGGTCCTGAGGTTGGAAAGAGCCCAGCCATCAGATAAATGGAAAAATGTCCAGTGGGCTGGAATGTAATCTGTGGGGGCGAAAGGGAAGGAGGTCAGCAGGTGCCAAGTCCTGCTGGCCCTGTCAGCTGTAGGAGGAAATTTGGATTTTATTCCAAAGATTTCAAATAGGTTGTGTCATGCCTTGAATTAGCTTTTTGAAGGTTCCCTTTGGAGAATGAGCAGAAAACAAGACAGGGCAGAGGTTGGCAACCTTTCCTTGTAAATGTTCAGATAGTAAATATTTTGGGCTTTGGGGGCCATCAAATCTCTGTCTTGACTAATCAGCTCTGCTACTGTGTAGCACAAAAAGCACCCAGAAGTAATTCGTAAGCAACCTGGTGTGGCTGTGTTACTTTATAAAATTGGGCAGCACTTGGACTGGACTGCAGTCAGTGGTTTGCGGACTCCTGTTGTTGGGGGACCAAGCTGGAAATGAGAAGAGCACCGTGGCCCTGAGTGAGTGACTTAGCCTTTGGAGTTCTCAGCGTTCTCATCTGTAGAGTAGGCACACCTTACCTCAAAGAGACGTTTGTGATATTTCTGAGTATTAATGGAGAGAAAGTGCTGAGCATAGAAGCCAGGCTTGTGGTCGGAGCTGGACACGTGGTGACCACACACCAGTGGCCGCTCTCTTATCTCATTGAACCAGGGTGGTTGGACGTGTAAAGACTTGAAAGCGTGGGGTCAGTAGCCTTATACACATGCTGGTCCTCACGGTGCTTTGGCAGCTGATTGAAATGCTTGCATGTGGAATTGCATGAATCCAGCAGTGCCATGGATTAGAGCCTCCTCTTCAGTCAGGCTGACACTCTGCAAATTTTCCTCCCTGTTCGTCACTATGGCCTCACCTCCCCACCTCCTCACCTCCTGCCTTGGCCAGCCCAGCTGCTCCTCCTGTCACTCTCTTTCCCCTTTGGGGAGATATCTTTGCAGCCACAGCTGCCACTGTGCTGCCCCTCTGGGCTGCAGATGGGGTTTAATGACATAATCCTTGTTTATACCTTCCTGTGGCTTTTCTTCCCTCTCCCACCATGGGTGATTTGGAGACTCCTTTTTCTGGCTTGGTAGGAAGGAAACTATGCAGAAAGGTAAGTTTTCTGTTTTTCTTGAGTATTCTGGCTGGAGAAGAGGGAGGTGAGACAGAAGAGCTTTGGGGAGAGTCTGAGCTCATTCACCTTCCGGCTGATCCTGGGGGAACAGCTTTGGAGGAGAGGGAAGGAGGCTCATGTGGGACCTTTCCTGCCATGCTTCCCCCTGTTGTTGGGGTCATTACCACGGGCACTGAGCTCGGAGAGCAGGTACTTCAGGGGAGGGCGGAGCTCCTCTTGAGGTACTGCGTTGGGGGGACCCTGTCGTGAAACTCAAGGAGGCAGAGGCAAGAGGGATGCACAGAGAGGCAGAGAATGTGGCCAGGACCTCAGGGCAGAGAAATGGATGATCCCCAAACCCAGAGAGAGAAAGAGAAGATAGATGGATGGATAAATTGATACAGAGATAGATACATACATACAGACACCCACACACACACACTGGCACATACATACTTAAGATACAGAGCATGTCTTCTCTATGCAGTTAAGTGAGAGCCATTCCTTCATCAACAAAGATTTCTTGAGCATCAACAATGTGCTGGGCATTGGCTGGCCCAGATTACACAATGCCAAGTGAAACAGGCATGCTCCCTGCTCTCACGGCACACTCAGTTTGTTGTGAAATCTAATGCCCTGGGCCAACAGAAACTATTTTTATTCCTCTCGTTATTTCCTAGGGTGAGTCACCCGGCAGCACCGCCGTTACCCCATCATCAGCCAGGAGTAGGCAGAGGCCAGGACCTGATGGCCTGGTGTCCACATAAGTACATTTTGAGAGGCTGACCGGCATCCTTGAGCGAAACTGTGAACATATGAGAGTCAGACCCGCCTAGGTTCAGATGGCTAGCTTTGCCACTCAGTGGCTGGGTGCTCTTGGGCAAGTGACTTTACCGCTCTGCACTTCAGGTGCCCCGTTTGTTCGTTATTGTTGGTGCTGGGGACATGGCAGTGAGCAAGGTAGACAAAATACCCAGGCTCTGTGCAGTTTACATCCTAGTTGGAGGAGACAAGAAACAAATACATAAATTTCCAATACTCCAGTTGGTGATGAGTGGAATGGAGAGAAGATGAGGCAGGGTACAAGAATAAGGAGTGCCAGGATGTGGGTTTGAGCACTTGAAGGGGGTGAAGGAAGAAGCCATATGGATTTCTGGGGGAAAGGCATTCCAAGCAATGAAAAAAGCAAGTGCAAAGGCCCTGAGGCTAGAGGGACTTTCAGATGTGATTAACATAAGGAATTTGAGATGGGAGATGACCCAGGTGAATCCAGTGTAATCACAAAGGCCTTTATTAAGAGGGAGGCAGGGGATTGGAGGGCTAGAAGACCACGTGAAAAGGGAAGCAAGAGGTCCCGTGATCAAAGGTAGGGCCGCAAACCAGGGGAGGTAGTGGCCTCTAGAAATTAGGAAAAACAAGTTTCTAGGCTGAAGACGTCGGAAGGAGCCCAGTTCTCCTGATACCTCAATTTCCTTTTAAGCTCAGCTCTCCAGAAATGTTAAGAGATATGGCCATTTCTAACAACAGCCAAAGGAAACAAATCCAGGAAGTAGCTCGTTTCTTCTTTTGTAAAAGGAACAGGGATAGCTCCTGCCTGAGGGGCTGTAGAATTGGGAGAGCTGCTCAGAGACTGCCTGCTGCCCTAGCCACGGAGAAGGGCTCCCTCCCTCCCCTAAGTGTTCCTGGGAGCCCGGAGTGGGAGGTCTTCAGTTTGCCTTGACCATCCCCAGCCCCAGACCTAGGGCTGCTTCCCCTGCCCCATCACCCTGGTACTACAGCTCTGGCTCCACAAGCCGGTCCGGGTGCCCCGGGGCGCTCCCCTCTCTCCCGCCTCCAGGTCTCTCACAGACCTTCCCTTCTGCCTGGAGTGCTCTAGCCGGTGCCGTCTGTGCCTTGGGCTAGCCCTCGATGTCTGTGACTCCTCTAGTCCTTTCTCATCCCCTCCTCTGTCCTTAGCCCTTAGCACGCCCTTGGTATTTAAAGGCTTATTTTCTTCTTTGTTTTTCTCTCTCAGGGAAAGACAAATGGCTCCTATTTATGAGTCCTCATTGCGTGCAGTCAGGGTCGCTGTGAAGAGCTGCCGAGGCTGTGGCTGATCACGTAGAATGTGAAGAGCACCTTGTAGAATTGTGTAAGGTGGCAGCCACTCGGCTAAGTGCTTGTTTTCTCCTTGCAATGAGCCCCAGGGTAAGGTTAAGACCATTTTGCAAATGAGGAAGCAGGTTTGGGACAGAAGGGACAGACTCTCAGCTCCCTGCGCCTTTTATTTTTTAAGCATGGATTGAGCATTTGTCCAGCCCTCTCCATGACTCTGAGACTGATGCTGTAGTCAGCACCATTGTGTAGATGGGACAATTAAGACTCAGGGGAGGAGTCACAGGCCCAGGGTCACAGGTCTAGAAACCAACTGAGCTGGGATTCCAATGCTGGTCAGCCTGAGGTCTTAAGCCTCAGGAATGAGGAAGGAACGAATCAGGAGATGGCCTTCAGTTCTTGGCCGTGACCTTGGGGATGCTTCATTACCTGGTTTGCGATAATTTGCTGCTACAGGTGGCTCTGAGAGTCTAATGAGATCCTGTCCTCAGCAGCCCTTTGAGAATAGGGCAGCAGCGTTGCTGTGGGGGTGGGGGGTGGGGGTGGGGAGGGAGGGATTTTTCTGGGTTCCACACCCAGGTTCTCAGCCCTCTGGGGAAATTCCACCCCTTGGCCTGCCCTGGCGCAGCTGGGAGCCTGGCCTTTTCTCCTGGCCCTGGAGAGACTTGAGAACACTGGGTGTTCCTGGAAGAGGCCCCTGCCCCACCATGGCTACTCAAGAACCCTGGGTCCTTGGCTCTTCCCAGGGGAACCCCTGAGACTTTCCTTCTGATTTTGCCTCCCTGTCCCCTGGGGGCCAGGCCAGTGGCTGCGGTGTCTGCAGAGAGTCTGTTGAATCCTTTGGGGGCCCGGGGGAACCTCAGGGTGGCTGGGAGGGCCTGGCGGGGCTCAGCTTCCTGGCTGAGAGGCTGCTCCCAGCACTCTGAGGCTGAGTGAACTTCTGGCTTCCTTTCAAAGATTTTCATTAATCTCAACATCTCCTTTGATACGAATATGAATATCACGAGTGCTCACACTACTTGCTCCTTTACCAGGTGCCAGGTACTGAGCTGCAGTCTTTATCTGGATTATATATTTTTCTCACAAGCTTATAGAGGAAGAGCCATTACTGACACCGTTCCCTTGGTGGGTGGGTAAGTGGCACACATATCTGTGAACCCAACTGGAGTTCTGCTAAACGGCCTCTGGTTAGAAATACCAGTTGAACAGATTGAGGAAACTGAGGCTCAGAGAGGTGGAGGGCCTTGCCCAAGGTCATTAACTTCGCTCCTGACAACCTGCTGCTCAGTGACCCCTGGGAGAGTGGGGAGCAGCTTGGAGTTCACGGCTTTCCTGAACTCCAGTGGGGCGGCCCCAGGAGGGCTGTGTTTTGGGAAATGCCCCGGGGCCCTGAGAGTGGTGGGCCTCTGTTTCCTCAGCTATAAAATGGCAGTGGTAACAGAAGTGTGCCTGACAGACACAGGCTCCTTCCTTAAGGCTTCCTCAGCCCTGAGTTACAAGGCCTGAATTTTCTAGAGCTGCGTCTGGCCCGCAGCCAAGCCCCGTAACTGGCAGTCACGGGCCCTGCCCCTCACCCGCCGGGCTTGCCTCCTTCCCCTCCCCCACACCAGGCTCCTATAATTGGAGTCCTGTCTGTGAGTTATTGGCTCAATATTTTTATAGGTTTCCCCCCAGCCCCCTTTCTCCTCACTGCCCCCAAATAAAGGAGCCGCACGACTCAAGCCAAAAACACAGCTCAGAGCATGTGTGCCAGTGACCCAGCCCCTGTGAGGGTGAGGTGGAGAACTTTCCATGTGGGCCCAGCCCTGGGCAGGGCCTGTTCCCGTTCTCCCTCTGGCAGCTCCTGCTTGCCTCCTCCTGCTGCTCCACAGAAGCTGCTCTGTCCCCTCAGGCTGGGCCGGCTCCCTGCAGGGCCTCTAATGGTTCTTCTGGGACAAGTAGCCACTCTGTTTGCAGGCTGCCCAGGAGGCAGTCAGCCAGGAAAAGTCAGTCAGTCTGTCATTGTCTCACAGTCAGGCTCCGACAGACAACCTGGGCCACACAGTGAGGCAGGGCCCCTCACAAGTCCAGTCACAGCTGTGGTCAGCCGGTCGCTTGGCCAGCCTCAACGGGTCAGGCAGCTGGGCAGTTAGCCACTGACTCACAGATGGACTTGGTTACACCTAGTCACAGCTGTTCACACCAGGGCTCACAGTCACCGGGTCATCCAGCCAATCTCAGTCACCGTCTCACAGTCAGACCCAGCGGTACATTCAGGGCTACACTGCCAGCCCCGGCCACTCACTGTGGGGGTCACAGCCACGGTCAACATGCCTCCTGCCAACTGGTGAGTCACAATCTGTCAGTCAGCCTACCTCCAGCAGCCGCCCAGTCATCTAAACCACCTTGTCCTGTCATCTAACAGCCCATCACAGTCAGTCAGCCGGTCAACATGTTGCAGATAGTCAGCTGACAGAATGTTGTCTCACAGTCAGACTCAGGTACACAGGCCCAGTCAGCCAGTCAGGCAGGTGATCATCCATCAGTCCTGTCTGTCTCAGGCAGCCCGTGGTAGTCAAGGCCGCCGGACAGTCAGTTTTCAGTGATTGAGGCAGATAGGCAGTCCACTCAGTCAGACCCGTCTTTCTACTGAGCTGTTGGTCAGAGTGAGACACAGGCAGCCACTGCCTGTGTCCAGGTCAGTCCCAGCCACAAGGTAACACCAGCCAGCCAGTCGGTCATTCTCAGAGAGTCACAGGCGCAGGCACCAAGGGCAGCTGAAGCCCTGGGGTTGCAGTCAGACATCTGGTCATCCAGTCAATCTGAAAGAGGCAACCCCTCCCCCAGCTTTAGTCCTTCAGGCAATATCACCACTCGAGGCTGTCGGACCGGGAGTCATAGTTACCCAGTTACCTAGTTAGTCTGAATTGGCCACCGGCCCCACTGAATTAGTCACAGGAGTCAGGCAGTCAAAAAAGTAAGTCACGGCAAGTTCCTAGGTATCCATTCAGTTTTAATTAGGCAAACAGCCAGTCAACTACCTACCAACAAGCCCATTGTCATGAACCAGTCAGCCAGTTGGTCATGCAATCCCAATCCATGAGCTAGTGTGCTGATCAACCAGTCCCTTGGCCAGTCAGGCTCCATCCATCAGCCTAGTTTCAGGCAGTCCAGTCAGCTGTGGTCAGCTGCAGGCTTCCACAGTCTGAGGCCAGGTCCAACCCAGTCACAGCCAACCAGCCACCATTGTTCAGTCACTCATCTAACCTCATGCGCACCAAGGTTCAGGCTGGCTTCTTACAGAACCAGATGAATCGTTAGCAAATCCCTGACAGAAATCCTAAATCAAACCCCAAACATGCCTCAACCCCCTTCAGCAGTGTCCAGAAACATCAAATCAGGCTTTGCTCCTGATTTGTTAGGAAGAGGGGGGTGAGGGGTAAGCTGATTTACAACTCCAGCAGAATTCACTTGTCAGCCAGCGAGGCTGAAGACCACCAGAACAGGGCGGGAGACCCCAGGACAGCTTCCTACCCACACCACCTATATGCTCTTGGGGGTGTTCTCAGAGCAGGGACCACCCAGGGCTCTTGGCAGAAGAAGGATGTGGGGGACAGTGAGCGCACCGGATGCCCCCGGAAACCCCTGGCATCCTCCTTTGCCTCGTGCCCCCTCTCACCTCTTGTTCTCCACTCCCTTTTCCATCCTCACCTCCCACCTGCTCTGCCCAGATCCGCACCCAGACCTCCCCCGTCTATTCACATCCTGTCCTTGGCATCCCATAGTGCTGTTTATCTCCTCAACACATATGCATGTACACCTCTCTCCTTCACTTACCTCCTCATTTCAGAGCATCCTGATCCAAGCAGCCTGGGGAGGGCGACGCTCAGGCCCCCTCTGTGCCCTGTCTCCCCTTTCTGTTCTCATGAATTCCGCTGCCCAGCGATGCCCTTAGGGGACCCACTCCTGGCTTGAGAAGGGGCGTGAGAAGGAGATGCAGCTCTTCCTGCTACAACACCCTGTCCTCCCAACTCTCTGGAGGAGACAGATGACAAGGAAAAGCCTGGGAGGGTGGTGTCCACCTCCCTGATTTCCTGTGGTGGCCCCAGGATTTCCCTGGAGCCACACAGGAGTTCTCATCACGGGGCAAACAGGCTCCAGTCCAGCAGGGGAGTCAGCGGGGATTTCTTAGCCTGAGGGGAGGACTGTTCAGAGGCACTGAGGGTGCCTCCGGCTGGAATGGACCTGCTCCTGGCAGAGGGGCTATGGGCCCTTCTGGCACTGGGACTCGCCCACTTGTGACAACGATGGACACAGTGGTTGGTTTTCAGAGCCTCAGATCCTACCTCCTAGGGTCAAGGTGTGGAAGAAGTTAAGAAAGCATTGAAAGGGATTAGGTCCCTGTTGACTTGGGGCTAAATTTTTCTAAGCAGGCAAACTGATGGTCCAGGCTAAAGGGGCTCATGGAAGCTTCTTCCCATGACTCTTCTCATCCTGATTCCACACACACCCAGCCCTGCCAGCAACTCCAGTCACTAAGGGCTTCTGTGCACCAGTGATGCTAGATGGGATGTCAACATTTTACTCCCACAGAAATCACGTGAAGTCTGTGCTTTGGCTGTGCCCATTTTACAGAGGAAGAAATTGAGGTTCCAAAAGTTGGAGTAATTTGCCCACAGTCATGGTGCTAAGCGGCAGAGCCAGAACTGTCTGACTGCTAAGGCCCTTGTCTGAGAGCCACATGTGCAACATTTCAGTCTTTCCTCCCTGGTCTTACACTTCCCTTTCCTCCTGCCTCCGCTTCTGGTTCCCACTGTTTGGGACTCCACTCTCTGCTTGATGTCCTTCAATATTTGTTCTTCCTTCTTCAGAAACTGAACCTCCAATTAGGTTAGGTGGATGTTAGGTGGATGCATGATCCCCTGGGATAAAGAGGACATTCCTGCAGCTGACCTTGCTGTTCTGTGTTTATGCCTGTGTTAGGGCTGACAGGATGCAAAATCAGGCTACTCTTTGCCTTCGGGATGGCTTTTCTATGAATTGAAGAAAGCTGCTGGTGGTCTCCTGGTAGATGAGGCCCCGTGGCCTAGGGCTGGGAGGGTGGCTGGCTGTGTGTCAAGGAGGATGCAGACCCGTGTTGGGGCGCACTGCCGGGGACAGAGTGCAGACTGGGGTTTCAGTCACTCTGTAAACCAGGCCTGGCATGGTGGGGGTATGAGGGGGCTCAGCCCTCAGGCCCAGCCCTGGGCCCTGCCCCAGGCATAGAGGGGAGGGGAAGAGTCAGCGATGAGTGGTCTGTGGAGGGTTTGGCAGGAGCTCTGGGCCTGGGAGCCCAGGACTGGCTGTCTTGGGGCCTGTGACCATCCTTACTCAGCTTCCCCCACCCGCCTCCCCCATCAGCCTCTCTCCCAGCTCCCCACCTCTCAGCTGTCCCCACTTTCCTTCCTCCTCCACTGCCTGCTCCCCTCTCTCCCAGCTCCTTCCTCCTCTCCCCCTTCCCCTGTTCCTCCTCCACACTCAGCCCTCCTCCTTTTTCCCACCCCATCTCTTCCTCTCCTTTTGGGTCTCTCTCTCTTGGTAGACCCTCCATCTCATTCCCAGGGGTCTGTCAGTTTAAAGATCCCTCTCGCCCCCTCCCTCAATCTGTAGGTCTCTTTTTGTCTGTCTGTCTGTCTGTCGGCTTCTCCTCCCCGCCTTCCTCCCTGCCCCCACCTTCCCTTATTTCCTTCCTTCATCCTTTAGTAAGTCTCCTTTCCTGAACTCAGGTTTGCAGGAGCCGCCCCCGTGTCTGCAGTGTTTTGTAAGCCAACCGACCCGGACTCCAAGCCCAGCCCGCGTGCTGGTGGGCCAGGTTCCTGCTTATCCGGCTCAGTCCCTGTGGAGCCTGCCCAGCGTCTTTCCTGCAGGGTTTGCCTGCACGTTAGGGCCTCTTCAGCCTTTCCCCACCCTCGTTGCTGCCTCATTGCCAAGTCCAGCGCATCCTTTGAAGTCTCCCAGGGCTGCTCCTTCTAAGCCACACTCGGGTCTGGCATTCTTTGGGATCAGATATGGGGGATCCGCCTCCTTGGGATCCCACAGGGGAGCCATCAGCTACTCTCCCCAGCCCCACCCACCGCCCTGAGGGTGCCCTGAGCACTTTAAAGTTCTATCCCTTTCCTAGGCAATGTTCCCCTCTCTTCCCTCTGGGAGCCTAGACTAATCTTCTATATTTCACAACAGCCAGAGGCTATCTCCAAACCCTGCAGTAACCCCGAAGGGCCTGGCTCCCTGCTGGAGCCACTGTGAGCCAGCACAAACAGCTCTCCTTCTTTCTGCTTCTTCCCCAGCAGCAAAGGCAAAGCAAACACACATCAACAAAAGGCTCAGTTAAACATTGCCCCATCACCACCACCTGCCCCCGCCCCCCCCCCCAATTCTCTGTATTCTCAAGTCACTGCTTTGGACACCCTTGATCTCTGTTAAGCCTTGCCCCGTATCCAGCTGGGGGGCTGCACACCTGTGTCCTGGGGGTGGATGTGCAGCAGGCCCATGTGGGAGTGCCTGTCCAACCACGTTCCCAGCAGGATCACTGCTCTAGGCTTTCCTGACAGCCTCTACTTGGACAGTCTTTTGGTTTAAAGACAACTCAAGCATCTTGGGAAAGGGTGCTGAGGCCTTTGAAGAGGGGTTGGTGCCCTGTTTTCCTTATCCCAGGTACAATCGCCGCCCCGCCCCCGCCCCCACCACCCATTCCAACTTTTGCTCCATCTCATAATTACCTGATAGGCTGTTTGCTGCTAACATGTGCTGACCCGAGGTTGGTGATCAGTTGGGTGGATATCAGTGGAGGCAGAGGCCCTCAGCAGCCTGGGGAGCGGGGCATGGCAGCCCCAGGGACACTTCAGAAACTCTGGCTGAGGAATTGGGCTATGAAAGGAATGTAGGCAAAGACTAGGAGGCACTTAGACACTATCTTTTGGGGATGGGGGAGGTGGTAGGAGAAAGGCCTCTGGTGTATGTATCTCCACATCTTTTGAGTCTTGGTCTAGATAACAGGAATCTTAAAAGCAACTCTTTACTGGCCCTGCTTTGCAGGAATTGAGGGTTGTCTCTTAAACTAAACTTTCCCATTAGCAGTAAGAACCCCAGGACCCCACCCAGCGCCTCCTGAGATGCGGCTGCCTTGCAGGAGAGATTTCTCTAAGGGACCTTCTGGTCGCCACCCAGCGACACTGCTCCCCTTCTGCATCCCCAGCGGCTTTGTGGAGGACTTTATTTGGATTCATGCTTGGTGGTGATGATATTTTTTGAGGGGCCTGCAGGCTGAAAGGCAGTGTCAGAAGCCCTTAATTCTGAGACTTGAGGGGGCTTTGCAAAGACAGTCCCTCCCCACAATGACAGTTCCTCCCCTGCTGAGCACAAACCTAGCATTTTCCTCACTTTCGGGTTCCAAGTAGGAGGGCCAGGCCACAGTGTGAAATGCTCTTAGAGGAGTCCTGCTGGGGTGACAAGGCGGAAGAAAAAGGCAGATAGCTCCCCACTGCCCTTGGGATGACATCCAAATGGCCTGCCTGCTGGATTCACAAAGGCCATCCTCACCCTACCCCTGGGCACTGCTCCAGCCCGTGCCCTTGTTCAGTTCAGTTCAGTTCAGTGGCTCAGTTGTGTCCGACTCT
Organism: Bos javanicus; assembly: GCF_032452875.1. Taxonomy (NCBI): domain Eukaryota; kingdom Metazoa; phylum Chordata; class Mammalia; order Artiodactyla; family Bovidae; genus Bos; species Bos javanicus. The sequence goes on from NC_083889.1 coordinate 29,332,094, forward strand.
TTGCGACCCATGAATCACAGCGCGCCAGGCCTCCCTGTCCATCACCAACTCCTGGAGTTCACTCAGACTCAAGTCCATCGAGTCAGTGATGCCATCCAGCCATCTTTCTCTCGTCCACTTCTCATCCTGCCCCCAATCCCTCTCAGCATCAGAGTCTTTTCCAATGAGTCTACTCTTCACATGAGGTGGCCAAAGTACTGGACTTTCAGCTTTAGCATCATTCCTTCCCAAGAAATCCCAGGGCTGATCTCCTTCAGAATGGACTGGGTGGATCTCCTTGCAGTCCAAGGGACTCTCGAGTCTTCTCCAACACCACAGTTCAAAAGCATCAATTCTTCGACGCTCAGCCTTCTTCACAGTCCAACTCTCACATCCATACATGACCACAGGAAAAACCATAACCTTGATTAGATGGACCTTTTTGGCAAAGTAATGCCTCTGCTTATCAATATGCTATCTAGGTTGGTCATAACTTTCCTTCCAAGGAGTAAGTGTCTTTTAATTTCATGGCTGCAGTCACCATCTGCAGTGATTTTGGAGCCCCAAAAAATACACTCTGTTTCCCCATCTATTTCCCATGAAGTGATGGGACCAGATGCCATGATCTTCATTTTCTGAATGTTGAGCTTTAAGCCAACTTTCTCACTCTCTTCTTTCACTTTCATCAAGAGGCTTTTGAGTTCCTCTTCACTTTCTGCCATAAAGGTGGTATCATCTGCATATCTGAGGTTATTGATATTTCTCCCAGCAATCTTGATTCCAGCTTGTGCTTCTTCCAGCCCAGCGTTTCTCATGATGTACTCTGCATAGAAGTTAAATAAGCAGGGTGACAATATACAGCCTTGACGTACTCCTTTTACTATTTGGAACCAGTCTGTTGTTCCATGTCCAGTTCTAACTGTTGCTTCCTGACCTGCATACAGATTTCTGAAGAGGCAGGTCAGGTGGTCTGGTATTCCCATCTCTTGAAGAATTTTTCACAGTTTATTGTGATCCACACAGTGAAAGGCTTTGGCATAGTCAATAAAGCAGAAATAGATGTTTTTCTGGAACTCTCTTGCTTTTTCGATGATCCAGCGGATGTTGGCAATTTGATCTCTGGTTCCTCTGCCTTTTCTAAAACCAGCTTGAACATCTGGAAGTTCACGTATTGCTGAAGCCTGGCTTGGAGAATTTTGAGCATTACTTTACTAGCATGTGAGATGAGTGCAATTGTGCGGTAGTTTGAGCATTCTTTGGCATTGCCTTTCTTTGGGATAGGAATGAAAACTGACTTTTTCCAGTCCTGTGGCCATTGCTGAGTTTTCCAAATTTGCTGGCATATTGAGTGCAGCACTTTCACAGCATCATCTTCCAGGATTTGAAACAGCTCAACTGGAATCTCATCACCTCCACTAGCTTTGTTCGTAGTGATGCTTTCTAAGGCCCACTTGACTTCACATTCCAGGATGTCTAGCTCTAGGTCAGTGATCACACCATCATGATTATCTGGGTTGTGAAGATCTTTTTTGTACAGTTCTTCTGTGTATTCTTGCCACCTCTTCTTAATATCTTCTGCTTCTGTTAGGTCCATACCATTTCTGTCCTTTATCGAGCCCATCTTTGCATGAAATGTTCCCTTGGTATCTCTAATTTTCTTGAAGAGATCTCTAGTCTTTCCCATTCTGTTGTTTTCCTCTATTTCTTTGCACTGATCACTGAGGAAGGCTTTCTTATCTCTTCTTGCTATTCTTTGGAACTCTGCTTTCAGATGCTTATATCTTTCCTTTTCTCCTTTGCTTTTTGCTTCTCTTCTTTTCACAGCTATTTGTAAGGCCTCCCCAGACAGCCATTTTGCTTTTTTACATTTCTTTTCCATGGGGAAGGTCTTGATCCCTGTCTCTTGTACAATGTCACGAACCTCAATCCATAGTTCATCAGGCACTCTATCTATCAGATCTAGGCCCTTAAATCTATTTCTCACTTCTACTGTATAATCATAAGGGATTTGACTTAGGTCATACCTGAATGGTCTAGTGGTTTTCCCTACTTTCTTCAATTTAAGTCTGAATTTGGTAATAAGGAGTTCATGATCTGAGTCACAGTCAGCTCCTGGTCTTGTTTTTGCTGACTGTATAGAATTTCTCCATCTTTGGCTGCAAAGAATATAATCAATCTGATTTCGGTGTTGACCATCTGGTGATGTCCATGTGTAGAGTCTTCTCTTGTGTTGTTGGAAGAGGGTGTTTGTTATGACCAGTGCATTTTCTTGGCAAAAGTCTATTAGTCTTTGCCCTGCTTCATTCCGTATTCCAAGGCCAAATTTGCCTGTTACTCCAGGTGTTTCTTGACTTCCTACTTTTGCATTCCAGTCCCCTATAATGAAAAGGACATCTTTTTTGGGTGTTAGTTCTAAAAGGTCTTGTAGGTCTTCATAGAACCGTTCAACTTCAGCTTCTTCAGCATTACTGGTTGGGGCACAGACTTGGATTACTGTGATATTGAATGGTTTGCCTTGGAGATGAACAGAGATCATTCTGTCGTTTTTGAGATTGCATCCAAGTACTGCATTTCGGACTCTTTTGTTGACCATGATGGCTACTCCATTTCTTCTGAGGGATTCCTGTCTGCAGTAGTAGATATAATGGTCATCTGAGTTAAATTCACCCATTCCAGTCTATTTGAGTTCACTGATTCCTAGAATGTCGACATGCACTCTTGCCATCTCCTGTTTGACCACTTCCAATTGGCCTTGATTCATGGACCTGACATTCCAGGTTCCTATGCAGTATTGCTCTTTATAGCATTGGACCTTGCTTCTATCACCAGTCACATCCACAGCTGGGTATTGTTTTTGCTTTGGCTCCATTCCTTCATTCTTTCTGGAGTTATTTCTCCACTGATCTCCAGTAGCGTATTGGGCACCTACTGACCTGGGGAGTTCCTCTTTGCGTATCCTATCATTTTGCCTTTTCATACTGTTCATGGGGTTCTCAAGGCAAGGATACTGAAGTGGTTTGCCATTCCCTTCTCCAGTGGACCACGTTCAAGTAACAGTGCCCTTGTTACTTGTAGCCTATTTCAGCCACTAGAATGTCTTTGGAACAAGTCTCCTGGCACCCCAAACCACCCCTTCTATAGAGAACACTCTTCCCTCCCATTACCTCTTGGCCAACTCCTATACATCCTTCAGGACTTAGACATCACTTCCTCCAGGAAGCCTTTCCGTAATGCTCAGAGGAGAGTCAGTAGAGCGTAACTGTTAGGAGTTCAGGCACAGTTGGGTTAGACTCTCACTTCCTGAGCTGTCTTCATTGCCCAGGGCTGCTGTAACAAAGCATCCTAAGCTGGGTGATTCAAACAACTGAAATTTATTGTCACAGAATTCTGCTTGAAGTCCAAAATCAGGCCATCCGCAGAGTGAATCTGTTGCCTGCCTCTCCCCTAGCTCGTGGGAGCCTCAGGCGTTTCTTTCCTTGTAGATGCCCTTCTCCCCGCTCCTCTTCATTGTCTTCCCTCTGTGTGATGTCTCTGTGTCCAAACGTCCTGTCTCTATAAGGACAACAGTCAGTCATGTTGAGTGAGAGCTCGCCCTAATGACCTCATCTTAGCTTTACCTTTGTAAAAAGCATTTCTCCAATTCAGGTTGTATTTTGAAGTACTAGGGTTTAGGATTTCAAGGTATCTTTTGGCGGGGAGATACAGTTCAACCCATAACCCTACTGTGTGACCTTGTATGTGTCACTTACTGTCTCTGAGCCCTGTTTTTCTCATCTGTTATATGAGGTTTGTAAAAGGGAAAAGCATTGTTCCAGGATGCTGGGGACTTTGGCTCAAGGCTTAGTTCCACTGACCAGCTGTGTGACCTTAGGGAAGTCCCTTTACCTCTCTGAATCAGTTATCTACTGCAGCAGACAAAGCACTCCCAAGCTTGGGGGCTTAAAACAACTGCCATATATTTTGCTCATAAATCTGCAATTTGGGCAGGGCTCCGTGGAGAGAGCTCTTTTTGAGTTCTATGTGACAAAAGCTGAAGCAGCTCAGACTGTGGCTGGAGGATGAGTTAAGGTGACTCATTCATGTGCCCAGCAAGTAGATGCTGGCTGTGGGCTGGGCACTCAGCCAGGGCTGTGAGCCAGGGACCTTGGTTTTTCTTGTGAGTCTCTCACTGGAGCTGCTTGGTCTTCTTCACAGCATGGTGACTGGCTTCCAAGGGTGTAGCGTGGTGGTCAGGTCAAGCTTCCAGAGACTCAATATTCCCCCACACCTTGAAGGTGCCATTTACTTGTGTTCCCTTGGGAGAGCACTTCACCTCCCCAGGGATTCAATTCCCTGTCTGAAAAAGGAGGCTGAGAATGGATGCCTCATTGTGGGTGAGGATGCACGTGCAGATCTTTGCATAGAACAAAGCGCAGATGACATTCTCCGTAAACGTCTTTTTTTCCCGTAAACATTGCTTCTCGTGTTCCTAAAATGGAGCTAGTATCAGAGGTGGGACCCACAGAGGTATTCCATGAAGTCACTGTCTGTGGCCATACGATGGCAGAAATGTAAAGAACCTGTAACCTACACGACCAAATGAATGAATGTTTTCTGTCTTAGGCTGCATCCCTTCAGAAGCAGACTCTGAGGCAAAGATTGGAGAGGACTCCAGGAAACACAGGCAAGTGTGTAGAGAAATGAGACAGGGCAGGGAAGCAGCCAAGATGGTGTGTATTAATGAACAGGTCACTGCTTTCGGCACCTGGGACTTGGTGCCATTGGGTCCCCTGGGAGAATTGTCCTGCTTGAGATCCGAGAAAGCTGGGTGTTTGATCCCTGCCTCCTGACTGTTTTGCTTGAGGTTGCTCCTGGGGGTGTTTACTGCACAAACTCTGCACAGTCAGGCTCAGCCCCGAGGCCAGGGGCTCCCAAAGATGAAAGCTGTCTCAGGCTGTTTGCCTGAGAAACCTTTGGGTGTCAGAGAACAAAGATGTAGGTGAAGCACCTAGAAACTCAGTTTGGGGTCTCAGGGCTCCCTGCTTCTGGATGTCCTTCAAAGGCAACACATGATTCTGTACATGGTCTCCCCTCTGCCCTCCCCTACACTCTGAATGTTCCCGTAGAACAATGGGTGTCTGTCTGCATGGACCTTCCTCCTGCTGGCATCTTCTTGGGCTTTTTCTCCCCATTGCCTCTGAAGCAGGTCATCTGACCTGAGACTCTGAAGAGTTGGTGCTGGCTGGGAAATTGGTGGATAGGTCTGGGAGGAGCTGGTCTGCATGAGAACATTTAAAACATGTTTGGCTGAAGAAGCAGGCAACTTTCCTGCATGGGTGTCTGGAGGTTGGGCGTGAACCTCTGGCTTGTTGGTGTTCCCCGCCCCCTCCCTGCAGCTCCACATCTGGCTCCGAGTCCCCTGCAGGAAGGGGCTGCAGCAGAAACTGAGGTCCCCTTCTCTGTGGGATGAGGGGACAAGCTGGGCCTGGCATTGACACTGCACTCTGTGTTGGGCGTGGGTTCTGTTCCTGGCTAAGCCACTGTCTCGTGGTGACCTTGGACATGTCACTTTGTTCTCCAAGCTTATTCTTCTGCATCTGTAAAATGGGGTCAGTTCTTCACCTCTGCCTCACAGGGCCAATGTGAGCCTGGCACTTGGTAAACGATAAAGTGGGATGAAGAGCGGCCCCCACTGCAGCCTGAAACCGGAGCTCTAGGGGTGTGTTCTTGGAGAATTTGAGCCTTTGAGGATCCAGAGTGGCATATATGCTATGGGCCTTGGCATTGGGGACATGAATGAAGACCCCCCCTCCCAAGACTCCAGGCAGTGAAGACTGATGGAGCAGGGCCTGCAGAGGAGATGGTGTCTGCGGCAAACTCTGGAGGCAGTGAGTTCATAAGACTGAGTGAGACACACCTTGGAAAACTCACCACACCCAGGGAAAATGGGGCCAGGAAGAAAGGACTGTGGTGCGTGCAGGGGAGGCAGGGCCACACGATGCTTGCTGACTTTACTCACAGAAACTAGTCTTGGCTGAGCCTCTACTACATATGCGGCCCCATGCAGAGTGCTTTCTTCAAAAAAAATCCTATTTTATCCAAGCAGCAATGGAATGAGGTTGAAACTATCTTTTGTCTTCATTTTATAGATGAGCAAATGGAGGCTCAGAAAAGAGAAGCAGATTTCCCGGGTGGGGGTGTGGTGGGGGACACACAGCTAATCACTGGCAGAGTTTGGGCTCGAACTCATGTCTGGGGGTTGACTGTAGAATCTGGGTGTTTTCCACAAACACAACGAAAAGAGTCTCGCTTTATTCTGAACAGGAGGAAAACAAAGTGATGAACTAGTCTAGCATGCAGATCAGAGGAATTTGCCAAGAGGGCCGGAGATCTTCAGTGGGACCAGCTATAGTAATTTGTTGAACCCCAGAACTTTCCAACTGTGGATATGGAGCCCCTGGTTCCAAAATGATTTGAGAATTTCAAGGTGGTGACAGTTTGGTATGAAACTGAATGTGCGGCCCTTCTAAGTGCAGGGCCTGGGTGACCACAGGGACCACACACCCACAAAGTCCCTGGCCTTGTACCCCTGTTGCCAACAGCTAGTGGGTACAGATGGGGTTCTCTGCGGCAGGATGAGTACAGGAAAAGCTCCAGGGCGAAATAGCCTGGGTTCGAACCCAGGGCTCCCAGCTTTCTAGTAATGACCCTGAGTGACTTCTTTAACCTCTCTGAACCTCAGTTTCCTCATCTGCAAAATGGGATGTTGTTAGTTCTTCTTTTCTAGGAGTAGTGTGAGGTGGAAATAATATGATGCAGGTAAATTGTTGAGCCCAGCGCCTGGCCCACAGTACATACCAGCAGTACCAGGTACTGGAGTCAATAGTCCCTCCCCCCACCACCTCCCCCAGGGCACAGACGCCAAGGAAATGCCAGGTCCCAGCTGTCATTCCCTCATGCTGCTCAACCCTGGGCCAGAATCTTAGAGATTGCAGCTTCTGCTCTAGCAACCCCTCCTCCACTCCCCATCCCCCAGGCTTTTAATGAGTTTAGTATTTTCATCAAATCATTCTTCCTACAACACAGGACTGGGGGAGGCTAAAAATAGCTCCCTGAGTCACATGACAGCTCCAAATGCGGAGGCTCTCAGCAAAGGTACAAGTGCGACTCCCTGTTTCCTAGGAAATGAGAGTCATTGTGATGCCTGACGCCAGGCCTCTGCCAACGCAGCCAGGGCGCTAGCAAAAGCACATTGTCTCCTGTGACATCCCCGCGTGTGACAGGCGGAGGGCGCGGGGGAGGCAGAGCCCCCACAGCTGGCAGATCCATGGCCTGGCGCCCGGGGGTCTGAGCCAGAAGCTGCCCCTTGCCTTCAGAAGTAAGGGGACCCCAAGGCAAGAGCTTCCCCACGCCTGGATTCTCTGACCCCATCTTTCTACCCAGGAGCAGTCAGGGAACTGCTTTGCCAGCAGGAACGATGTGGTTTTTTGTTTTTTTTTTTTTCTGGTCCTTACACTTTCTACCTCTTGTTCTCCTGTCAATGACTTGCAACTAAAGGTTTTCTACTGTTTGGCATTGAAGTGAATCTGTGGACAAACATTCCCTCGTGGAAACCTTGCCAGGCTCCTCCTCTCCCTGCCCCCCTCCCCCACCTACCCCCAGTAGAACTCCCAGTTCCCTAGACCGGTCGTGAAACTCCCAAACTTGAGTGCCTCACAGTCACCTGGAGGGTTCATGAATCCCTTGATGCTGGTCACAGCCCTGAGAGTTTCTCATCCTGTAGGAGTGGGGTTGGGACCAAGACTTTGCATTTCCACGTAGTTCCCACAAGACGCTGGTGCTGTACTCCAAGGAACAAACTTTGAGAACCACAGCCCTAGATGCTGTGGCCCATATTTCCCATCCCCTCCACCTCCCCCCATCCCTCCTTCCCTTCCCTCTCTGTTCTCATCTTAGAGCAACCCCATGTCACTTCTGTGCCCTGGCCCTACCCTCAGTAAGACTCTCTGGCCTGAATCTGCATCTTGCTGCCTGGGCTGCCCTCTCTCCCACTTCTCACTGGCTACCTCACACTTTAAGTGTAAGAATTACAGTAAAAATGATTGCTTATTGATCAGGAACCATAGAGTCCTCCCTCTTCACAATGCTGTGTGGTAAACATTGCTTTTATTTCCATTCTATCCACTGTCATTATCTCCATCCTGTGATAAGAAAACCAAGACTCAGATGGCAAGTCATAACCCCAAGTCACAGAGCTAGAAAACAGCTGGGGTTTAAGGTGGTCTGAATTTTAAGCCCATAGGTAAGTCACAGCTCATCTGCGTCCCTTGGGAGCCTTCCCTAAATCTTCTGGACTAGATTTCATATACCTTCTTGGAGTGCCCCTATACTCCATGTGTGTCTTTATTAATGCACCAGCAGCCTTGTACAACAGTTACCCTTTGATGGGTCCATCTCCTGATTTAGATTGTTTGTTGCTTAAAGGTGTGGACTTTGTCCTAACTCATAACATCACAAGTGCCTAGAACAGGGTCTGGCATTAATAAGTGCTCAATAAATGCTAATTTGCTGGCTGACTGCCTGAATAATGGTTGGTTAGATGTTTGTTGAGTGAATGCATAAATCATTGCTGCCTGATTACTCATCAGGTAATGCATAAACAATAGGTGCTCATTGCTGGAGTAAATGAATGAACTTATTCATTCATTCAGTTCTCTAGACATGTTGGTTGGTTGAATGAATGAACTGATGGTAGCTACTGAAAATGCTTGCTGGATATATTAATGAATACATGAATGACTAGTAGGTATTCATTAAGTGTCTGTGGCCTGGCTGGGTGCAGGGATGGGTTGGACTCGTAGGATGGATGGGTGGTTGAATGGTAGAATGGATAACCGGTTAGGTAGGTTGGTGAAAGTGAAAGTAAAGGTGAAAGTGCAAGTTGCTCAGTTGTGCCCGACTCTGCGCTCTCATGGACTATACAGTCCATAGAATTTTCCAGGCCAGTATACTGGAGTATACTGAAGCCTTTCCCTTCTCCAGGGGTCTTCCCAACCCAGGTCTCCCACATTGCAGGTGATTCTTTACCAGCTGAACCACAAGGGAAGCCCAGGTAGGTTGGTAGATGGATAAATAGATGAATGGGTGGGTGGGTGAGTACCTGGATGGATGTGTGGGTGGATGAGGGGACGTATGGATGGGTGGGTTGGTGTATAGTTGGATGGATGGGTAAATAGTTGGAGAAGTAGGTGGGTGAGTTGGTGGGTGCATGGTTAGAAAAGGAGGGGAGTGGGAGACAGGGCCATGACTCTGGCCTTGTTAGCATAGGTACTCTCTGTGTGATGCCACTTCCACCAGATAGATGACGAAGAGTGAGTTATGCATGGAACCCCCGGGCACGTGGAGTCTGCAGTCAGCGGGGCAGCCGGAGGGTTCTCTGGGCCACCAGCTATGACTTGGGAAGCCAGGTGGATGATGCATCATGAGTGTCACAAGGGGGCTGTGAAACTGTTTTAAATGTCAGGATGTCACCCAGCTGTGAGACTGGGTCTTGACGTTTGTCGTGTTCCCGAATCACTTGTTTTAATGACTAATTATTTTCCCTCTTCTGACATGGCTCCTTGGGGGAGAGTGGGGGAGCTTGGCTGGAAGCCGGGAATCTGTGCTTGGCAATTGAATTCACTAACAAGCCAGGCGTGAATTAACCCCGACCTGCCAGGTGTGCAGCAGAACCTGGCAGGCCCAGCTCCCAGGCCCAGGCAGGTGCTGCTCGGCTGGGAGGTCCTTCCAGGGCTGGCAGGCACCCGAAAAGAATTCAGACTGTCTAAGCCCAAACCCAGATGGCTGTCTGAAAATCTATGAAAATGCAGGTTATTGGCTTAAGAGCTACTTGATTTTGATCTAAATGAAATGATTAGCCTTGTGGTTTTTATAAAAAAAGTACTTGCTACGTATGGGCCATTGTATAAACACTTCACCTGAAATATCTCATTTCATCCTTGCCATAGCCCTTTTATCATTATCTTCTCCATTTTATAGTTGGGGAAACTGAGGGACAGAAATTGTTATAGAGGTTTTAAAACATGTCTTGAAAATTCTCTGATGTTCCCTTTAAGAAGTGAAGTCTAATTCTCTTCCTCTTAAATTTGAACTGGGATTAGTAACTTGATTATGCAGAGCAGAATGAGGTAGAGATGGTCTATGTGGCTTCTGAAACTAGATCAGGATGGTGGTACAGCTTGCTCCTGGCTCTTTCTTGAGACACATACCTCTGGAGACTCAAACCTCCATTAAAGAACTCAGGCTGCCTTGAAACCACCATGCTGTGGGGAGAGCCCTGTGGGGAGACCACATCCATATGGAGAGAGCTCTGAAGTGCTCTAGTCATTCTAGTCTCAGCGGTTTTGCATCTTTCTTGCCCTGGTACCAGACACGTGAGTGAGGAAGACTTGGAGGTGACTATACCCAGGCCATGCCTGATCGTAGCTGCAAAATTGACTGTGAGGGAGAACCTCCCAGCTGAGCCCAGTCCAACCCCATTATCACAATTCGTAACAGTAAAATGACTGTTGTGAAGTTTGGAGAGGTTTTTATGTAGCAGTAACAGGAACAATGGTGAAATGTCCTAGATGATACAGCCAGAGAATGGCCCAGCCACTATGTGAACTGGGCAAGTTGGCTCAGGAACCACAAACTTACCCTGTAAAGTAGTCCAGACTTGCCTTCACGGTCTTGCCTCTTTACTCTACCCATTGCATGGACTAGTCTCAACCTTGGAGGCTTGGAAGAGGAGTCAGTTAAATAATTTGAGTAAAGCATTGTGTTCAGTGCTTGGAACATAGTAAATGCACCGTCTTAGTTAAATTCATCAACTTCTTCCTTGTAGATCCTCAGACATAAACTTTGTCTTTATCCTCACATTGCTTTCTTCCTCCCACATCACACATCTAACATGTCTACAGACCCATTTAGTACCACCGTCTTTGGATCCAGAAAGTCGCTCCTTCATCCTTCCTCCCATCCTGGTCTCTTCAGTCTCTTCTCAACAGAACGGCCAGAGAAATCCTGATAAAATCCAAGTCAAATCGTTCACCTCTGCCCCAGGCCTTCAGGGAACAGCCCATACCTCTCAGTCCATGCCTACCTAAACAAGGTCCTTTCAGTGGCCTGCAGTGTGCTGCACAGTCTCCCTTTTCATCACATTCCTCCCTGATTCATCTCCTGAGACACCCGCTGGCCCCCAAGTGCTCACTCCAATGACACAAGCTCCTTGCTAGAACAAGCCAGCACACCCTACCTCGGGGCTTGGCTTCTGCTGTTCCTTCTGCCTGAACTGCTTTGCCTGCTGATGTTGACATGGCTCACTTCCTTGCCTCTTTCAGACTGTGGCTTGAATGTCACCTTCTTTTGGGGACCACTCCTCACCTCCCATTTAAAATGGCAGCCCCACTCTCTCCCCTCCTCTCCCTTTTCATTCTTCTCCATAGCGCCTGTCGCCACCTAACATGCTGATGTGTATTTTTTCTCATTCACTTGTTTCTTTTATCTAACTCCACTAGAAGGTGGGCACACGAAAACACAGATCTTTATTTTGATCACTGCCCCTGGGAGAGTGTGGGGCACACAAGAAGTGTGTGTGTTATCAATAAATGCTTGGTAGGTGATAAATGAATGGTTGTTGACTGTTATTATTAAGGGGACCAGGTAGGAAGCTGTTGAGCTACTCCAAGTGAGGACAGAGATGAGGAATCTGTGGAATCTGGTGGAGGAAGGAAGGAATCAGGAGGCCTGGTGTTCTGGCCCATGCGAGGAGCTCCCCACCAGGAGACGTGGTGGCAGGAGCAGCTGTGGACAGAGGGAATGATGCCATATTGGTATGAGACAAGGTGGAAATGCTGCTGGGATGTCCAGGTGAGGTCTAGGTTGGTGACAGAAATGAAGACTGGGGATGTGGTGGAAAGCCCAGCATGGAAGAATCCTGGGAACCCCAGGAGGGTGGGACAGTGAGAACAAAGAACAGCGAGGACAGAAGCCCCCCCCCCCCCCGACTGTGAAGCCCATGGGAGCCAGGGGGTCACGTTATGGAGGAGAGGGGCCTGTGGCGAACAGAAGCGCCTGTATCCCTGCTGGAAGAAGAGGGAGCCGCTGGGTTTTCACTGGCTTGTTTTTAGGTGTGAAGACAGGCCTGGGATTGTAAGAGCTTCCGGTTTGTTGAAGGAGGCCAGAAATCTGGATTTTCATGGGAAATTTCCTCTTGTTTTGAGAGAGTTTATGCAAGCCTTGCACAAGTGCTATATGGATCTAATAGTGCACGGCTGTGAGCTGGATTCAGCACATGGGCACTCAACTGAACCTCTGGAGTAAGATAATGAGGGAAAGGGCTGGGGGCAGCCCCTGCGGCATGCAATCTCAGGTGGTGTTGTCTGGCTGAAGGCACAGGAGGCTGGGGTGCTCTAGGCAGTGGGTTGAAGTGCTGACCGTCAGGTAAGGGCCAAGGATCTTAGAAACCTGGCCCTCAGGGCATCACAGCAGAGCCTCACAGAGCAGGTCTGTGGATTGGTAGGGGCAGAAGTCAGACTTTACTTTTCTGTTTAAAAGGTTTCCACCTTCCATACAAGGGTCAGCCATGGGGAGACACAGATGGGGGTTTCTTTGCTTCAGACAGGGACTGCCCCTAGAAGAGGATAGGGCCAGGACAAACAAGCCAGTGTGAGGCCAGTGCCCCCAACACCCGCTTGAAGGGCACCTTCAGAGTCCTCCTGGAATACTGCGATTCTCAGACATTTGGAAATTAAATGCTAATGACGTTCACAACAGAAGAGTGAGTTTTGTGGCTCCCCTGTCCAACTCCCATACCAAACACAGCCTGGGGTGGACACTGCGATCTCCCCACCGAGTTACTGTGAAAGCCGGAAGCAGCACTGCCTGCTAGGACTTTCCATGTCGATGGCAGCACCAACACAGCACCCACAGGCCACACGTGGCTACCAAGCACGTGAGGTGTGTTGAGTGTGGCCGGGCAGCAGGATGCTTCATTTAATTGAATTGAAATGTGAGTGGCCTCCTGGGGTTAGCAGCTGCCTGAGTGGCCAGGGTAGGTCTAGAGATCTGGAAGAAACTGTCATGAGTATAAAGACAGGAGTCTGCTCTTCTCTGCCATGGCTCCCTCCTCTTGGGGCTGGATGGCCAAGAAGAGGCTGGACTTCCTTCTTGGGGCCCATGTGCACACCCTGGTCCCCTCTTTGCCATTTCCCAGGAGCATCTCTGACGTCCGGGTCTCCTCTGGCCTAGCAGACAGCTGGACGAGAAGCCGGGCTCAGCGGAGGCTCCCGTGTAGGTTACGGGCCCAGGCCTTATGCTGCAGCTCAGTTCCCTGCCTACCCGGGCACCAGCCCAACTCATAATAAAAAAAGCCACTTTTAGCTTTCTTTCCTGATCTCTCATGTGAGTTTGTCTTCCAAAGGAACTTTGTGGGACTGAAGTGTGTGTGGCGGGGGAGAGCCAGTGGCTCTGGTTTGGCAAGATTGCTACATTCCCGAGTTCCTGAGACATTTGCATCGAATTAACTGTAAGCCCCTAACAATGGTATTTTCTTATTTTTTTCTTCTGGTATTCTAATTAAAACAAAAGAACTTCATATATAACGTATGAACACAGTTCCTGTGTAAAAGATTAAAATAATTCAGAAGGCTTTCTCTATAGGTAAAATGGCCCGTGGCCTTAGCCTCAGCACCCTCTCTGTGAGCACACACACACACAGACACACACATAGACAGAAACTGATACATAAAGACATACAGACATACACAGACACACGTGCACATGTGCACACGCAGAGACACACACAGACATTGAACCTCAAAGACAGATAGACATACACAGACATGACACACAAAGACATACAGACACACACAGACACACACAGACGCAGACACTGATACACAAAAACATGCACACACACAGACACACACACAAATAGACATGCAGACACACACACACAGACACACAGGTGGGTGTTTTTCCCCCCAAAGGCGTCATGCTAAATTCGTTTTTCTGTGACTTTCTTTTCTCACTTATCACATCTTAGGGCATCTTGCCCTTTCTGTTCGTGGAGTTAGGTCCTGTTTCTTTTGAACTGCTGTATGGTATTCCACCATATCCATGAGGTACAGTTTATTTAATCACTCCTTGTTGATGGACACTTTTGTGTCTCTAGCTGTTAATAGCACAACCCGTATTGTAGCAGACATTCTTGTCCATGCCTGTTTGTGCAAGAGTGTGAGCATAAGCCAACACACATGTGTAACAGAGTTGTGCAGTCCAGATCACTGCTCAGCATGTATTTGCTCCTCCCGTATTCCAAACTCTGTGACACGCAGATGCCTTCCTGTTCCATTGATGCCAGGCTTGGCTACGGGGCTTCCCTAAGCCTTCAAAGGCCTTGAATGTTTCTGCCTGTCCCTCTTGTCCTTCTACCATCACCAGATGAGGGACATTCCCCAGGAAGCTACTGATCCAAAGAGATAGGAGACATGGTTCAGATCAGCCCAACCCCTGCTGAGCTGCAGGTAAATGAGCTGGAAAATAAATGCTTGTTGTTTTGTGCAGCTGAAATTTCAAGGTCGTGACCCAGGAGAGGATGCCTGACCCAGGAATGAAAACTGGAAGAGCTTTGAACATCTATCAACATGTTTCTTGACAGGCCCTTGGACCCGGCCTTCTATTTCCAGGTATCCAGCTTCCCGAAACACTGCACACCAAAACGTATGAAGCATGATCCTTAGCCCAACACCTACTTGGTAGGAGTGGGTGTCCTCTTTCCCATTTGATGGGTGGGACTGTCTAGGCATCGAGCTGTGAAGTCACTTAGCAACTCATCCTGGGAGCCTGTGGGGGGCTGGGGAGGTCCTGGGGCTGGCTCCCCTCTACTCAGAGTGACAGCCTCAGGGGTCAATAACCCTCATGGCTTTGCATGTTTGGGCACCCCCTGACCTATCTGAGGTCAGATCATGGACTGAGAGCCTTGAGGTTTTATCGCCCTGGGAGACTTTTCCCTGCAGGAGCCAAAGATCCTGCACAAGCAGTTCAGATCCCTAGAGGGCTGCCAGGGGCTCAAGACTGGCTGAGAAAACTCATCAGACAGAATGCCTGGGGAAAGAAGAATTTCCCATTGGATTGAAGTTGACTATTTTCCGTTCATTCCCCAAACAGCCAATCTTTTCACCAAAGAACTGCGTTTTCCAGACTCTTTGTATCCCCCTGGTCCTCCAGTGGCCTCTTGGACAGGATTGCAGGAGAGCTTCCTTGCGGAGGAAGATGCTCAGTGCTGCAGCCATGTGTCTGTTGCTGGGGCTCCTCCTGCTCCCTCCCTCAGCCGCTCAGCAAAGGCCCAGAGGGAGGAGACGGACTCGACCACAAAGTCTCATGGACACTTATGCAGAGAAGTTGTCTTTTGCTGGGGGGAAGCCCAGATAGAATCTTGGAGCTGGGAGATAGACCTGTTTGCGGGATGTCCCACTCACTTCTCAGTCCCTCTCTCACTGTTAGCTCAGTGCTGATAATTTTGTTGACTTGGAGCGCTCGCCTGGCTTGGCAGCGAATGGAAAGGAGGAGTTTTTCCCCAGCAGAGACTTAGCCTGTCCATGGTTATTTATGATGGATGCTGTTGTTAGATTTGGGGATGGAAGGTTGAAGGCTGGGAGGAGGGAGTGGCTTCATGTAGGGCGTTGGAGTCATTAGGGTCTCTGTCCCCAGCTGAGGTTATGGGCATCTGGGCATCCACTGGCATAGCCTGCCACAATAGGCAAGGAATAGATGAGCAGAGAAAACTGTACTCCTCAACCATCCTGGCTGTCCACTAGCCCGTCCAGAGGGGCTGCTTCATCTTTCATCAGGCCGTGGAGGAAGGTCTTGTTCCTTGTTCTTGTTTCCAGCTGCTGCCTCTTATTTCCTTGTAGGTCTGTGATGCTGTCTCTGTGATGGTGAGGAGGTGGCCCCTGATTAAAGCAGTGTGGACCCAAGACAGATTGTCCATGGGCTGGTCAACGACTTAGGAGGTGTCAGGCACGAAGCCTTGCCCAGCTGGCATCATAGGCTCACCTCAGGACCAGATATACTCTTCCCTTTGCTGTGAGGAAGTGGGGAGTCTCAGTTCAGTTCAGTCGCTCAGTCGTGTCCAACTCTTTGCGACCCCATGAATTGCAGCATGCCAGGCCTCCCTGTCCATCACCAACTCCCAGAGTTCACCCAGACTCACGTCCATCGAGTCAGTGATGCCATCCAGCCATCTCATCCTCTGTCGTCCCCTTCTCCTCCTGCCCCCAATCCCTCCCAGCATCAGAGTCTTTTCCAATGAGTCTACTCTTTGCATGAGGTGGCCAAAGTATTGGAGTTTCAGCTTCAGCATCATTCCCTCCAAAGAAATCCCAGGGCTGATCTCCTTCAGAATGGACTGGTTGGATCTCCTTGCAGCCCAAGGGACTCTCAAGAGTCTTCTCCAACACCACAGTTCAAAAGCATCAATTCTTCGACACTCAGCTTTCTTCTCAGTCCAACTCTCACATCCATACATGACCACAGGAAAAACCATAGCCTTGACTAGCTGGACCTTTGTTGGCAAAGTAATGTCTCTGCTTATCAATATGCTATCTAGGTTGGTCAAAACTTTCCTTCCAAGGAGTAAGCGTCTTTTAATTTCATGGCTGCAGTCACCATCCACAGTGATTTTGGAGCCCAAAAAAATAAAGTCTGACATTGTTTCCACTGTTTCCCCATCCATTTCCCATGAAGTGATGGGACCAGATGCTATGATCTTCGTTTTCTGAATGTTGAGTTTTAAGCCAACTTTTTCACTTTCCACTTTCACTTTCATCAAGAGGCTTTTGAGTTCCTCTTCACTTTCTGCCATAAGGGTGGTGTCATCTGCATATCTGAGGTTATTGATATTTCTCCCGGCAGTCTTGATTCCAGCTTGTGTTTCTTCCAGTCCAGCGTTTCTCATGATGTACTCTGCATAGAAGTTAAATAAGCAGGGTGACAATATACAGCCTTGACGTACTCCTTTTCCTATTTGGAACCAATCTGTTGTTCCATGTCCAGTTCTAACTGTTGCTTCCTGACCTGCATACAGATTTCTGAAGAGGCAGGTCAGGTGGTCTGGTATTCCCATCTTTTCAGAATTTTCCACAGTTTATTGTGATCCACACAGTCAAAGGCTTTGGCATAGTCAATAAAGCAGAAATAGATGTTTTTCTGGAACTCTCTTGCTTTTTCCATGGTCTCATTCATCCTCAAAACAACCCTATGAGGTAGGTACCATCATCACCATTTTACAGATGCATAAACTGAGGTTCAGAGAAGTTAAGAATTGTGCCCAAGATCACACAGCTAGCATATAGCAGAGCTGGGATCAAAGCCAGGCCTGACTGACCCCAAAGGCCACCCACCCTCATAACTACTACCTCCCTAGATGGTCTGCTCTGCAGGAGAAGATCAGGAAGACAGGAGAATCGGGGACGACAGGCTTCATCCCCTAGCCTCATAGAGTTCCACATATGACAATAAGCCTCCCTACCCACACTCAGTAGCTTTATATAGCCAGGGTGGAGCTCTGGTTTCGGTCAGCAGTCTGATCAAAGTCCATGGCTTTTGGTTTGCTAGCTTTTGCCTAAAATAGCCAGATCACTGCTGCAGAAGCAAATCACTCAGGTTGAGTTGTGAAAGTCAATCGCCTCCTTCTGGGTCTTGCCCCTCCCCAGGGAAGCCTTTACCCTTGCTTTGCCTGCTTTGGGGTGATCAATGTCAAAGCCAGAGTCCTGGACCCCAGCATCAGCTCTTGTCACCCTGCAGTCAGAGAACCCAGGTCTGGTGGGGATTGATGTTGAGTGGGGGTGCAGATGTTGCCAATGGAGTTCTGCCCAGCCCCAACCTCCTGTCAGCAACCTGGAGTGCTGGAGGGCCAGGCTGGGTGGCCGGGGTCCCTCTGCCTGGCAACTCCTGGCAGACGTGCTGCCTGGGGCTCTTCTGCATACAGCACCTCCAGGCTGGGCCAACACTAATATTTACATTCAAAGGCAAGGCTGCAGCTAAGGGCTGCTTCCCAGCCCCTTGGCTCTCCTGGGCCCAGGGGATGGAGTTACAGAGTGGGGTGCTGGGTGACTGCCTGTGTGGGCTGAACAGGAGCCAAGGGAGATGGCAGACAGGGAATCAGGTCCAAGCCTCAAATAACAAAAATAACTATAGTGATCAGACCAGCAATTATTTATAAAGTTCTTACTTTGTGTCTGATGCTGGGATAAGTCTTTCTCATGCATTTCAATTTTAGTTCTCACCCTGGTTCTTCAAGGCAGGTGTATCAAGGCAGTTTTACAAGCTAGAAGAGAGGGAAATAAGAAGCTTGCCCAAGGTCACGCAACTAGTAAGTGATGAACCTGGGTGTCCAGCTGGAGCGTATGAACCTTGGCGATTCTCAAGCCCAGTTTCTACAAGGAATAGGCAGTTTAATGTAATGAGTGAAGCCTGGTAAGTGTGAAGCAGTAGGGAGTGGCGGGGACTGGGGCACACTGGAGAGGAAACTCCTGTCTAATTCTCAGCTCGAGATAGTTGTTGCCACAAGGAAATGTGGACCCAGTGGGGCCAGCTTGTCTGATTTTCAAGAGAAAATGTTGGCATGCTTATTTCTCAAATAAGGAGGAATATACATATTTATGCATCTACAGGTTTTTATTTGAAGTATTCCAATTTTTAAATGTTGGCAACACATTCCTTTTCTTAAAAAAACATGGTGGGAGCCAAGTGAAACATGGCTTTAGGCGATCACTCTGCTCCCTCCGCAGAGCCCAGCTTGTTTGCCTGGCCCTCTGCTTCCTCCATGCAGAAGGGCATCACTGAGAATTCAGCTGAAGGCCCACAGTCCAGACAGTCACCTCTGGTCCACTTTTGGGCTTGGAACCTGGGAATAGTGGTGCCCTTTGATCCAGATGATCAGGGCCCCACTGGTCCCACACTTCAGAGGGTCACCTCCCGCTGTCCCCCCTGCCCATGAAGAAGAGGAGGGTCTGCTGGGCCAAGGTGTCTGCCCACCCAGAGCTCACACCCCTTCTTCTAGACCAGCCTCTGACTCCTGGCAACCCCAGAAGTCCCTACATCAGAGGCCCAGAGCCCGTTTGCCAGACCAGTGTATCAGTTTTCCGTTGCTGTAGAAGAAGCCGCATGGCGTTAAATAACAGTCATCCCATTGTTATTACCTCTCCCGGCGCTGGGGTTGGCAGGGTCAGTGCAGCGGTCACCCCTCTGGTCTCTCCTGCCGTCCAGTTGGTGGCGGCCAGGGCTGAAGTCATCCTGAGGTTCTTTTACCCACACGTCTGCGGTCTCTGGCTGTCAGCTGAGGTCTCGGCCGGGGCTGTCAGCCAGAGCACCTGCACGTGGCCTCTCCAGGGCCCCTGTTTCCTCATCACGGGGCGAATTATGCTCAGAGCAAGGGTCCCAAGATGGAGAACCAGGAGGAAGCTGGATCACTTTTACCATCTAGCCTGTGGGGTCACTTCTGCCGTACTTACTGGTGGAGGCAGAAACGAAAGTCTGCCCAGGTTCAAGGGGAGGGATGTGAACTCCCCCTGGATGGTGGAGGGGTAAGATGTCATGGGAAGAAGAACCTGGATAGTGGGAGATGCTTCCTTCCGGGGCCGTTTGGGAAAGTCTTTTCTGCAGCAGTCTGCTTGTTTCTCTTCTCTGCAGGCCTCCTCTGAGGACTGGCTAGCAGTGGGAGAGTCCCTGGGGTGGTCGCAGGGGCTGGGAGCAGTCTGGTGGGGCGTAGGCCGGCTGTGCTCAGGCCAGCGCCCAGGCCCCCTGACCCGCCTGTGTCAGGGGCAGGTTGCCTGGAGGGCAGGGCAGGCCCTCTGGATGCGCTTTGAGGAGCCCCCACTGAGAGCCACGTGTGGACAAGGCAGAGGCCAGCTCCTGAGGGATCAGAGTGACACCGCCGCTGAGCAGGAAGGGCCCAAGGGGAGGAGAGAGACGGAGATAAATGAGCCCCTGTGTGTCCACTGACCTCCTGGCCGAGCATCTTGACCGAGTGTGTAAAGGAGAATCAGCACTTGGCTTGCAGGGAGCC
Source organism: Bos javanicus (assembly GCF_032452875.1). Classification (NCBI taxonomy): domain Eukaryota; kingdom Metazoa; phylum Chordata; class Mammalia; order Artiodactyla; family Bovidae; genus Bos; species Bos javanicus. Next base: position 29,352,162 of record NC_083889.1, read on the forward strand.
GTGAGGGATTCTACATGGTACTTTCTGGCCAGAACTTGGTTTTGCTCAGATAGGACAAAAAGACACACAAGTCAGATATCACATAATGCAAGTCACTGGGTAAGTTTGGGTCAAAGCATAGGCCTTTCTAAAGATGTTGTTTTCTTTAAAACAAAAATGATTTATTTATGGTCATACTTCTTGGCATGGCGTGCAGGATCTTAGTTCCTGACCGGGGATAAAACCCCGGCCCCCTGGAGTCTTAACAACTGGATGGCCAAGGGAAGTCCCAGACCTTTCTAGAAGGAAGAGATCAGAGTCCTGGTTCTCTTATACCCGCTGCAAATCAAAATCACCTGGGGGAGCTTGGTGACCTAGTGATGCCCGGGTCCTGTCAGCTCAGTTCTGAAGCAATCTGTCCCTTGGAGGCCTAGACTTGGGGATTTTTCTGAACTTATTTTTTTATAAAGGTAACACTGGTTTATAACATTATAAAAGTGTCATGTGTACAACCTTCTGTTTCTACTTCTGTCTGCACTATAGCATGCCCACCATCAAACGTTTAGTTTCGATGTCTCACCACACTGTTGGGTCCCCTTACCCATCTCACCCTCCTCCCTGCCCCTTCCCCCTGGGAACCACTGTGTTCCCTGTATCTGCCTGCTGAGTTTGGTTTGTTTATTTTGTTCTGTTTTTATATTCCATGTATGAGTGATATCATGCAGTATTTGTCTGTCTCCATCTGACTTATTTCACTTAGCATAATGCCTTCCAGGTCTCGCAGGGGGATTTTTAAAAGCTCCCCAGTGATTCCCATCTGCAGCCAAGGTTGAAACCCACTGAGCCAGAGCAGAAATAGCTGGAGGGCAAAGACTCCCCTGCCTTAATGAGGGAATGGCTGAATAGACAGAGGGCAAAAGAAGGCATTCCAGGTGGGTGGAACAGCAGGAGCAAAGGAGACCCAGGTGGGAATGTGCTTTGCAGCATTAGGAAATAGCCAACACAGGATTGGACGTTAATGTACTAGCCTAGGTGATGATGATAATAACAAAAAAATACTGACATGTAAAGACACTGTTTATAAACTTACAGATATAATCTCATATGGTCTTCACTACTACTGCTCTGGGGGTTAGGTATTTTAATTCACGTTTTACAGAGGAGAAAACTGAGACTCACAGAGATTCTGTGATTTTCCCATCGCCAACCCAGAGCTGGGATTTGAACACTTGACTCTAATTTTGAAAATGATACTTGGAGACTTTGATTCACATGTGGGTGAATTCTCATGCTTGCTTCGGCAGCTTATATACACATGTGTGGACCTGAGCCAGAGGTGACAGGGAGCCAGTGTAAAGTGGGCTTCAAGCAACTGGCTGGCATGTTGGAGAAGGTCCCCATGAGGTGCTGAGCATGGTAGGGCTGTGTGGAGGGAAAAGGTAGGAGTGTGTGTGTGTGGAGGGAAAAGGAAGGAGGGTGTGTGTGTGTGTGTGTGTGGAGGGCAAAAGATAGAGGGTTTGTGTGTGTATAAGAGAGGGTGTGTCAGTTGAGGCCTGGCAACCTTCCTGAGCATCTCAAGCCTGCTGGGTTTGGCACGTGCTCTTCTTCTTGCCTGGAACTGTCTCACCCTCTTATCCACCTGTCTCCCTGCACATTGTCCATGCATAGCTGATCTGTCACCTCCTCCAGGAGTCAGACAAGCTGAGTTTTGAGTTTGAAATCTGACACCCTCTAGTCCATGTTCTTGGGCAAGTTATTCGGCCTCCCTGATTCTCAGTTTCTTCATCTGTAGAATGAAGAGTGAAAATAGTCCTGGAGGATTATCAAGCATATAAAGCTCTTAGGATGCATTATAGTTGCTATTTGTCTGTCTGCTTCCCCCTTGAGACTCTAAGCCCCTTAGGAATGAGGCTGTCTTGGCCTCCACTAGAACCCTGTGCTGTGCGCAGCAGGATGCTTGGCACGGTATGGTTCTGGGAGGGTTCTTGGTGAAAACTGGAAAATTCTGGACCTGATCTAGAGGTCACCTGATGTAGGTGTGGTAAGGACTGCTAGAGATAATCTCACCCAAGATGTTGCCTCTTGTATCCGTCTAACTGGTCACACCTTCCAGACTCTGGCAGCCAGAGTGGTCACGTGATGCTGTGGCTACGAACCAGCCAGGCTGTCTCAGTTTGCATTCTCAGAAGCAGGCTCTTTAAGGCAAAGATTCAAGAGCCAGTAATTTATTTGGAAGATGATTCCAGGAAGGATTTGTATGGCAGTGGAGAAATGAGACAGGGAGAAGAAGGCAAATGCAGACCCTGTGAGTAAGCAAGGGGGCAGCTGGGGCTCTGTTATCCTGGGGGCCTCTGAGGGTGAGAAAGCTGGAGTATTTGTCCACCATCTGCTGCCTGTCATTGGTTGAGGCTGCTCCTGGGTCCCATTAACTCTGACTTCAGGTTTGCTCTATGTGGTGACCTGAATAAGCTACTGGGGCCGAAGGAAAATGTTTGTAGAAGTAGTTTCTGTGGCACCCAACTAACGAGTGTCCAGGGGACATGAGAGGGGCAGGCACCAACAGTGCCACTTACAGAAGTGTAAGTGGTTAAAGAGAACTTCCTGAAAAGCCCCACAAAAGGTAGCCAGACTCACCTGATAAGGGCTCTTTTGCTTATGACCTTCCCACTCTTCTCTTGCTTGCTACTGCTGCTAAATCGCTTCAGTCGTGTCCGACTCTGTGCGACCCCATAAACGGCAGCGCACCAGGCTCCCCTGTCCCTGGGATTCTCCAGGCAAGAACACTGGAGTGGGTTGCCATTTCCTTCTCCAATGCATGAAAGTGAAAAGTGAAAGTGAAGTCGCTCAGTCGTGTCTGACTCTTAGCGACCCCATGGACTGCAGGCCACCAGGCTCCTCCGTCCATGGGATTCTCCAGCCAAGAGTACTGGAGTGGGGTGCCATTGCCTTCTCCGTTCTCTTGCTTAGAATATAGTTTTAATGGCTGGAGCTGTGACAGTCATGTTATGTCCATGAGGAAAAGACCAACAGAACCATTAAGATTTCTTGCTGGTCTGACAGCATTTACCTAGAAAACAATTTGCCACTAGACATGATGTCATATAAGAGGGAAAAAAAGCAACACTTTATAGTTTCAAGAAGCCAATGAAATTTGGATTTCATGTTGCTTTCAGCCTAATCCAGTTTTAGTTCAAAAGTTGTAAATATTGAAGAATGAATGAATAAACTCCGGGCAGGGTTTGGGATAAGATAAAGAATACCTTTTGCTTACGGAGATACTGAGCAGGTTTGACTATTCCTAGACTATAAGGGCTGGATAATAATTATTTTTGCTCATTATTTTATCCTCAGCCTGTACAGAGAAGTCTTGTAATAACTGTGTCCTGAATAGGTTAATGGCCAATGATTCTCGGGGAGGAGAGGGATCTGCAGGTGCTCTGGACAAAATTGATTTACATTTACATTTATGGAACATTCTCCCATGTATCAGGCTGTACTTTTTTTTTTAGCTAACGGGGAAGGACTGGGGAGGAGAAAGAAAGGAAAGCAAATGAGCTAGGATTATGTCCAAGTGGACGTTGGAGATGTGTGGGTTCAGTTCTAAACCACTGCAATACAGTGAATATCACAAGAAAGTGAGTCACACACAGTTTTCTCTTTCCCAGTGCACGTCAAAGTGATGTTTGGGAATTTCCTGATGGTCCAGTGGTTAGGACTCTGTACTTCTACTGTAGTGGGCACGGGTTCTATCCCTGGTTGGGGAACTAATGTCCTGCAAGCCTCACAGTGTGGCCAAAAAAAAAAGTGATGTTTACACTATATTGTAATCTGTTAAGTGCGTAATAGGGCTTCCCTGGGGGCTCAGATGGTTAAGAATCCACCTGCAATGCAGGAGACCCAGGTTTAACCCCTGGGTCCAGAAGATCCCCAAGAGAAGGGGATGGCAACCCAGTCTAGTATTCTTGCCTGGAGAATTCCATGGGCAGATTTTCTTCCTGGACTCTGAAGGGTTATTAAAATGTACCCGAGATCAGCTGACTGGTTTGCGGTGGGCCTCTCCACCAGCACCGTGTGGGAACTCAGAAGGAACAAGTGCTACTAACTTTGGGACAAATTCAGCAGAGGAACTCCGTGACTTGGTCTTGTACTGAGGATCAACATTACGCAAGGGTCCCAGTGGGCTCTGTGGTGGCAGCTCATCTCACCACACCTGGTTCCCTCCTATCCTCAGGCCTCAGAGACCTCAAGAGAGCCGTTCCTGCCCTGAACTTGAATGTGCACGTGCTGAAGGTGTTACACATGACCAGGGTTCTTGGGCTTCCCCAGGCAGTAGAAATTGACTAGAGGCCAGACAAGAAATTCAGGCAAGGCTTTACTGGGGCCCCTGCTGCAGCAGGCGGGGAGTAAGAGCAAACGACAGGTTCCCTTGCTGGCTCCCGTGCAGGGCAGCGGGGAGTTGCGGGGAGAGGGGAATGGAGCTTGTTCCTTAAAGGGGGTGAGGGCTGGGGTGTGTCCAGGGGTCAGGCTGGAAAGGTAGCTTAGGTATTTGCCCACCCCTTTCATGGCGTTGTGTGCAGCGGACATGCTCAGAACGCTGCATTTTCTCTCCAAGCTCTGTTTTTGCTCCAAGCTCTTCAAAAGTGGCAGTTGGCTTTTTTGGTCTCTTTGTATCTTTTGGGTCCAGAATTTGCCCCAGCTGCAGGTGCATGCAGTTATTTTTAGTTCCATGTAGTTTCTTTGTATTTCTTTGCTTAAGGAGAGGTGTGTCCAGATGCAAGCACTGCAGCAGAGCGTCCCAGGTCCCAGCCTGTCTCAAAAGGAGTTGACTTGGCATGGAACGTCTAAAGGAAGTACCTTTTAGTGACGTTATGGATGGAAATGTCTTCCAAATTAGGATGAGGTGCTTAATTCTCGAGCTTATTCCCTGAACAGGCTTCTTCCTCCTCGGGACCGTCCTGGTGCTGCCGATGGCAGAGTTGCCGTCACCAAGATTGCAGACCCCAGTGAACTATCGGTGGCTGGTCCCACTTACCCAGGAGAAAAGAGAAGAGTTCCCCTCATCACCTGGCTGGTGGTCTTCCCCAAGGGGGTGACGATTTTTCCAAAATGTCTGTATGGTAATTCATGGCGTTATTAAGATTCATTGAGGAAACGATGCTGCTGTTCAGAAGCTCAGGTAGAAGCCCCTCTGACTTCCCTGTAAGTGGGCTTCCTTGTTGATTGAGCGTTAGAGCCCTACCTGTTCCCATGGCCCCCATCACAAACTCTGTGACCACCACAGTCTCAGATCAAGTGACTTTCCTAAGGATGAAGGCCTCAGAGGAGAGAAGGGAAGGGGCAGGGGGCCGAGAAGCCCCACTTAGTCTTAACCTGAGAGACACTGGAACCAATGCAGGCAGTGCTGGGCTTTGGGTTTCTCTCTGCGGGGGCTGCCACTCCCTCCTCCAGCATCTTGTCACCTGGGAGATGGTTTTCCTAAGGTGACACTTACCCACAGGCATAGCTGTACTTGGTGTGAAACAAGTAAGCAAACACGGTCTTTCTACTTCTCGACAGAACTGTTGCAGAGTGTGGGGTGGGAAGCGACGTGTTCTTTGCTCCCGGTGTTTCCACCTCACCTCCTCTTCCATTCCACCCGTGGTGCACTCTGTACTTATTGCCTTGGGGAGGGGATGACTCAGCAGAAACTGAGAGCAAAGAGTGTCAGCTCCTGGCTTTGGAGTTTCAAAAGCGTAGGCCTCAGGGGGATGGGAGGGACTGGCAGGCATAAATAATAGATGTGAGGGAAGGGCTGGGGAAGAGTTCTGAACCTGGCTGAAGGAAAGGATCCCTCCGGCTGGGGGATGGGAGAGAGAAGGAGGGGATGTGATGATAGAGGACAGCCGACAGGGCACCTCATGGGCAAGAGGGGCTGCGGTTTCCAAATGCTGCCCGCCCCGCCCCACCCCAGGGAGGGAACATGTAGGTCTTTAGCCAGGGATGCCCAAGGGAGCCCAGTCAGGACCTCTGAGCTCCGCAGTCTCTTCCTGTGGTCGCTGTGCTCTGTCAACACGCAGAAGCATAAACTATACAGGTAGGGAGGCCCTGGGCACCTGCAGGAGTGAGAGTGATGGAACAGACAGAACTCATCACTCCCAGCCCCCCACCCTAACTGGACTTGCCAAGACGTTCCTGCTGAGTGCGGCAGGGCACAGCCAGGGGCTCTTGGAAGCTTGTTCCATCACAGTATGGGGAGGAGGGATAAGATGGGCTGTGGGTTCATATACATCCCTGAGGACCAACTGTCACTCCATCTTTTCTGCTCCTCTCTGGGAAGCTTGAAAAAAGTGAAAGTGTTAGTCGCTCAGTTGTGTCTGATTGTAGCCTGCCTAACTCCTCAGTCTGTGGGATTCTCCAGGCAAGAATATTGGAGTGGATTGTCATTTTCTTCTCCAGGGGACCTTCCCAACCTGGGGAACAAATGCAGCGCTCCCTGAATGGTATTCTTTACTGTCTGAGCCATGCCTGCCTGCCTGCTAAGTTGCTTCAGTCGTGTCCGACTCTTTGCAATCCTATGGACTGTTGCCCACCAGGCTCCTCTGTCCAAGGGATTCTCCAGGCAAGAATACTGGAGTGGGTTGCCGTGCCCTTCTCCATGTCTGAGCCATGAGGGAAGCCTTAATGGGGTGAAATGTAAGAGAGGAGTCCCTCTGCCTTCCTCCTTTGCAGAAGCTCAGGGGATGCAGTCTGTGTTTCTCACAGACTGCCTCTGCAGTTCTCCCCTGGGACCTCTCCTCCCCAGCCAGGCTGCCCAAGGGGTGGAGTCCCCCAACGGCCCTGGCTGGTCCTGCTCCCCACCCCAACCCTAGTCCACAGGCCTTTTCATTTGAAGAGCTCATTGCTGCAGGAAACAGATGGGATCTCAAAAATAATAAACAGTGAGAATTTCAGAGATTCCGGAAGCTACAAGTCATGGTCTCAGGCCTGTAGTTAAAGACTTCCTTCTGAGATAGGTCCTGAAACTGACTGCACCCCCTGTTCCTTGGGCACCTGGGATGGCCAGGCAGGTGCTGGCGGCGTCCTGGGTTGTCAGCAACTGGACTGGTGTGTAAACCTGGGAGGGCATTGTTACTGCCTTTTACAGATGCAAACATTGAGTTCAGAGAGCAGGCTGGGGCCATGTGATTTACGGGGCCCAGTGCACCGTGAAAATGCAGTGCCCTTGTTCAAAAATGACTAGGAATTCAAGACAGTGATGTGTGCTCAGTAGCTTAGTCATGTCCAACTCTTTGTGACCCCATGGACAGTAGCTGGCCAGGGTCCTCTGTCCATGGGATTTGCCAGGAAGAATACTGGAGTGGGTTGCCATTTCGGATCAAACCCATGTCTCCTGCATCTCAGAGCATTGAACCAAGCATGGGGCCCTTCTGAGGATGGACTGGGTAGGACCCAGGCCCACGAAGCCGGACCTATGGGAGAGATGAGGCCAAAGCTTAGGAGCACTCATTCAGCTTGTGCAAGGAAGCCCAGGTTTCAATGCAAGGCCTCAGATAACCTTCAGCTGAATTTTGCTGTCTCCTGTCCTTCACCTGCAGGCACCCTGCATTCTCTCCCACCCACCCACCCTGGCTGATGAAAGCTGGGCTGTGACCCTGATTTCCATGACTTAAAAAGAACAGTGAAAAGCAGAGCCTGACTGTAAGACAGGGACGCAAGATAAATCGGATGTTGTTCCAAGCAGCCCTTTGGCTTGTGCTGAAATGGAAGCTAAAGAGAGGCTTGGGCATGCCCCGTGCCTGGCCTTCCCCATTCAATTAACTTGACAAGTCAACGTTTTTTAGACAGATGATTCTCATTTCCAATGCAGTTTGAAAGTCCCTGGGGGCAGGAAGAATATTCAGGCTTGCTTACTTCAGGAAGTGGTGTCTTCACTTCAATTTATGGGGACTTGATTTGCAGGGACTACAGCGAGCTCAATCCATGTAGATAAGTCTCCCTGATGGGACATGTATAATATAGGGTTTACAATATACGTTTGATGCAACAGCTTGAAAGTTGTTTATATGAGCATACATTTGTATTTTATTCCATTATCACAGTGATTCTCAGTGGAGGGAGGGACTTTACCCTTCCCTTTCCTCTGGGGACATTTGTCTGGGGATATTTTTGTTGTCACAGCTGGGTGGAAGAGCTGCTACTGGCTCCTAGTAGGTAGAGAAACCAGGGATGCTGCTAAGCATCACACAATGCATAGAATGGCCCCCACGGCCAAGAATTATCCAACAGTTCATTCTGCTGTTTTCTAGGAATGATACCGGAGAAGGCAATGGCACCCCATTCCAGTACTCTTGCCTGGAAAATCCCATGGACAGAGAAGCCTGGTAGGCTGCAGTCCATGGGGTCGCTAAGAGTTGGACACGACTGGGCGACTTCACTTTCACTTTTCACTTTCATGCATTGGAGAAGGAAATGGCAACCCACTCCAGTGTTCTTGCCTGGAGAATCCCAGGGATGGGGGAGCCTGGTGGGCTGCCGTCTATGGGGTCACACAGAGTTGGACACGACTGAAGTGACTTAGCATAGGAATGATACAGATCTCTAAGGCAGGAAGCCTACTTTGTGAAAATCTATCCTTAGGGAATGAAGTTTCGAGAGTGGCCCACTGAATTTGTGACCATGATGTAAGAAAAAACTGGGCCCCAATTCAGGGGTTTATTGAACCTCGGGTAATCCTCACAACAACCCCAAAGAGTCTGAATTGGTACCCCCTTTTGCTGATGAGCAAACTGAGGCTCGAAGAAGATAAATAATTAGGGAAGGTGAGGTGAACCTTCTGAGAGGTGAGGTTCACCCGAAGATGCCACAGCCGAGTCAGGCACAACATGGGGTTTTTTGACCCTAAGGGACCTACTTTTGTCTCCCGGCACCCCCAACTGCTGGAAATGATGCTGGGAAAGATTGAAGGCAGGAGGAGGAGGGGATGACAGAGGATGAGATGGTTGGATGGCATCACCAACTTGATGGACGTGAGTTTCAGCAAGCCTCAGGAGTTGGTGATGGACAAGGAAGCCTGGCATGCTGAAGTCCATGGGTTGGCAAAGAGTCGGACACGACTGAGCAGCTGAACTGACCTGACCCCACCTGCTTTGGTGACCCCACCACTTGGGAGATTCCTACTTCTCCACCTCCAGCCCAGGAATTCCTCTCTCTGCACTTGCTCACAGCAGCTTATATCTTTCTTGCCTCTCATTCACCCCATCTCTACTTCTAAATGCAGTGTGTTTGTAACGCCTGGACTTTGCTTTCAGGGAACCACCCTCGTAGAAGCTTGAGATGCACTACAGAGTCTGAGGATGGGGCAGGTCAACTAAGTGATAGCACCCAGTGAATAAATTTCATTGGGCCACACTGATTGCTTTGGGTTGAGCCAGTCTGAGCCAGTGAGAAGCTCTGAGAGGTTTGCCGCTCAATTGCTATCCCAGTGGACTCAGCCTAAGGGACTGACAGAGAAAATACAGGAGTCCAGTTAAATTAGATTTTCAGATAAATAGTGATTAAAAAAAATTTTTTATAAGTATATCCCGCTACATGTTTCAGTTCAGATCAGTTCAGTCACTCAGTTGTGTCTGAAGCTTTGTGACTCCATGGACTACAGCATACCAGGCTTCCCTGTCCATCACCAACTCCTGGAGGTTACTCAAACTCATGTCCATTGAGTCGGTGATGCCATCCAACCATTTCATCCTCTGTTGTCCCCTTCTCCTCCCGCTTTCAGTCTTTCCCAGCATCAGGGTCTTTTCAAATGAGTCAGTTCTTTGCATCAGGTGGCCAAAGAACTGGAGTTTCAGCTTTAGCATCAGTCCTTCCAATGAATATTCAGGACTTATTTCCTTTAGGATCAACTGGTTGGATCTCCTTGCAGTCCAAGGGACTCTCAAAAGTCTTCTCCAACACCATAGTTCAAAAGCGTCAATTCTTCAGCACTCAGCTTTCTTTATAGTTCAACTCTCACATCCATACATGACTACTAGAAAAACCATAGCCTTGACTAGATGCACCTTTGTTGGCAAAGTAATGTTTCTGCTTTTTAATATGCTATCTAGGTTGCTCATAACTTTGCTTCCAAGGAGCAGGCATCTTTTAATTTCATGGCTGCAGTCACCATCTGCCATAATTTTGGAGCCCCCCAAATTAAGTCTCTCACCATTTCCATTGTTTCCCATCCATTTGCCATGAAGTTGGGACCAGACGCCAGGATCTTAGTTTTCTGAATGTTGAGTTTTAAGCCAACTTTTTCACTCTCCTCTTTTACTTTCATCAAGAGGCTTTTTAGTTCTTCTTCACTTTCTCCCATAAGGGTAGTGTCATCTGCATATCTGAGGTTATTTATATTTCTCCCAGTAATCTTGATTCCGGCTTGTGCTTCATCCAGCCTGGCATTTCACATTATGTACTCAACATATAAATTAAATAAGCAAGGTGACAATATACAGCCTTGATGTACTCCTTTCCCAATTTAGAACCAGTCTGTTGTTCCATGTCTGGTTCTAACTGTTGCTTCTTGACCTGTGTACAGATTTCTCAGGAGGCAGGTCAGGTGGTCTGCTATACCCATCTCTTTCAGAATTTTCCAGTTTGTTGTGATCCACATACTCAAAGACTTTGGCATAGTCAATAAAGCAGAAATAGATGTTTTTCTGGAACTCTCTTGCTTTTTTGATGATCCAGTGGATGTTGGCAATTTGATCTCTGGTTCCTCTGCCTTTTCTAAATCCAGCTTAAACATCTAGAAGTTCACGGTTCACGTACTGTTGAAGCCTGGCTTGGAGGATTTTGAGCATTACTTTGCTACCGTGTGAGATGAGTGCAATTGTGCAGTAGTTTGAGCATTCTTTGGCATTGCCTTTCTTTGGTATTGGAATGAAAACTGACCTTTTCCAGTCCTGTGGCCACTGCTGAGTTTTCCAAATTTGCTGGCATAATGAGTGTAGCACTTTCACAGCATCATCTTCCAGGATTTGAAACAGCTCAACTGGAATTCCATCACCTCCACTAGCTTTGTTTGTAGTGATGCTTTCTAAGGCCCACTTGACTTCGCATTCCAGGATGTCTGACTCTAGGTGAGTGATCACACCTTCATGGTTATGTGGGTCATGAAGATATTTTTTGTACAGTTCTTCTGTGTATTCCTGCCACCTCTTCTTAATATCTTCTGCTTCTGTTAGGTCCATACCATTTCTGTCCTTAATCAAGCCCATCTTTGCATGAAATGTTCCCTTTGTAGCTCTAATTTTCTTGAAGATATCTCTAGTCTTTCCCACTCTTTTGTTTTCCTCTATTTCTCTGCATTGATTACTGAGGAAGGCTTTCTTATCTCTCTTTGCTATTCTTTGGAACTCTGAATTCACATGGCTATATCTTTTCTTTTCTCCTTTGCCTTTAGCTTCTCTTCTTTTCTCAGCTATTTGTAAGGTCTCCTCAGACAACCATTTTGCCCTTTTGCATTTCTTTTTCTTGGGGATGGTCTTTATCCCTGCCTCCTGTACAATGTCATGAACCTAGGTCCTTAGTTCTTCAGGCTCTCTATCAGATCTACTCCCTTGTATCTATTTGTCACTTCCACTGTATAATCGTAAGGGATTTGATTTAGGTCATATCTGAATGGTCTAGTGGTTTTCCCTATTTTCTTCAATTTAAGTCTGAATTTGGCCATAAGGAGTTCATGACCTGAGCCACAGTCAGCTCTCAATCTTGTTTTTGCTGACTGTATAGAGCTTCTCCATCTTCAGCTGCAAAGAATATAATCAATCTGATTTTGCTTTGACCATCTGGTGATGTCCATGTGTAGAGCCCTCTCTTGTGTTGTTGGAAGAGGATGTTTGCTATGACCAGTGAATTCTCTTGGCAAAACTCTTTTAGCCTTTCCCTGCTTCATTCTGTACTCCAAGGCCAAATTTGCCTGTTACTCCAGGTATCTCTTGACTTCCTACTTTGGCATTCCAGTCCCTTATAATGGAAAGGACATCTTTTTGAGTGTTAGTTATGGAAGATCTTGTAAGTCTTCATAGAACAGTTCAACTTCAGCTTCTTAAGCATTACTGGTGGGGCATAGACTTGGATTATTGTGATATTGAATTATTTGCCTTGGAAACGAACAGAGATCATTCTGTCGTTTTTGAGATTGCACTCAAGTACAGCATTTTGGACTCTTTTGTTAACTATGAGGGCTACTACATTTCTTCTAAGAGATTCTTGCTCACAGTAGAAGATATAATGGTCATCTGAGTAAAATTCACCCATTCCAGTCCATTTTAGTTCACTGATTCCTAAAATGTCAATGTTCACTCTTGCCATCTCCTGTTTGACCACTTGCAATTTACCTTGATTCATGAACCTAACATTCCAGGTTCCTATGCAATATTGTTGTTTACAGCATTGGACTTTTCTTCCATCATCAGTCACATCCATAGCTGGGTGTTGTTTTTGCTTTGGCTCCATCCCTTCATTCTTTCTGGAGTTATTTCTCCACTGATCTCCAGTAGCATATTGGGTGCCTACCGACCTGGGGAGTTCATCTTTCAGTGTCCTATCTTTTTGCCTTTTCATACTGTTCATGGGGTTCTCAAGGCAAGAATGCTGAAGTGGTGTGCCATCCTTCTCCAGTGGACCACATTTTTTCAGAACCCTCCACCATGACCTGTCTGTCTTGGGTGGCCCTACAGGCTTGGCTCATAGTTTAATTGATTTAGACAAGGCTGTGAAATGGAGTAGCCATCATCGTCAACAAAAAAGTCCGAAATGCAGTACTTGGGTGCAATCTCAAAAACAACAGAATGATCTCTGTTTGTTTCCAAGGCAAACCGTTCAGTATCACAGTAATCCAAGCCTGTGCCCCAACCACTAACGCTGAAGAAGCTGAAGTTGAATGGTTCTATGAAGACCTACAAGATCTTTTAAACTAACACCCAAAAAAGATGTCCTTTTCATTATAGGGGACTGGAATGCAAAAGGAGGAAATCAAGAAACACCTGGAGTAACAGGCAAATTTGGCCTTGGAATACGGAATGAAGCAGGGCAAAAACTAATAGAGTTTTGCCAAGAAAATGCACTGGTCATAGCAAACACCCTATTCCAACAACACAAGAGAAGACTCTACACATGGACATCACCAGATGGTCAACACCAAAATCAGATTGATTATATTCTTTGCAGCCAAAGATGGAGAAGCTCTATACAGTCAGCAAAAACAAGACCAGGAGCTGACTGTGGCTCAGATTATGAACTCCTTATTACCAAATTCAGACTTAAATTGAAGAAAGTAGGGAAAACCACTAGACCATTCAGATATGACCTAAATCAAATCCCTTATGATTATACAGTAGAAGTGAGAAATAGATTTAAGGGCCTAGATCTGATAGATAGAGTGCCTGATGAACTATGGAATGAGGTTTGTGACATTGTACAGGAGACAGGGATCAAGACCATCCCCATGGAAAAGAAATGCAAAAAAGCAAAATGGCTGTCTGAGGAGGCCTTACAAATAGCTGTGAAAAGAAGAGAAGTGAAAAGCAAAGGAGAAAAGGAAAGTTATAAGCATCTGAATGCAGAGTTCCAAAGAATAGCAAGAAGAGATAAGAAAGCCTTCCTCAGCGATCAATGCAAAGAAATAGAGGAAAACAACAGAATGGGAAAGACTAGAGATCTCTTCAAGAAAATTAGAGATACCAAGGGAACATTTCATGCAAAGATGGGCTCGATAAAGGACAGAAATGGTATGGACCTAACAGAAGCAGAAGATATTAAGAAGAGGTGGCAAGAATACACAGAAGAACTGTAGAAAAAAGATCTTCACGACCCAGATAATCACGATGGTGTAATCACTGACCTAGAGCCAGACACCCTGGAATGCGAAGTCAAGTGGGCCTTAGAAAGCATCACTACGAACAAAGCTAGTGGAGGTGATGGAATTCCAGTTGAGCTGTTTCAAATCCTGGAAGATGTTGCTGTGAAAGTGCTACACTCAATATGCCAGCAAATTTGGAAAACTCAGCAATGGCCACAGGACTGGAAAAGGTCAGTTTTCATTTCAATCCCAAAGAAAGGCAATGCCAAAGAATGCTCAAACTACTGCACAATTGCACTCATCTCACATGCTAGTAAAGTAATGCTCAAAATTCTCCAAGCCAGGCTTCAGCAATACGTGAACTGTGAACTTCCTGATGTTCAAGCTGGTTTTAGAAAAGGTAGAGTAACCAGAGATCAAATTGCCAACATCCGCTGGATCATCGAAAAAGCAAGAGAGTTCCAGAAAAACATCTATTTCTGCTTTATTGACTATGCCAAAGCCTTTGACTGTGTGGATCACAATAAACTGTGGAAAATTCTGAAAGAGATGGGAATACCAGACCACCTGACCTGCCTATTCAGAAATCTGTATGCAGGTCAGGAAGCAACAGTTAGAACTGGACATGGAACAACAGACTGGTTCCAAATAGGAAAAGGAGTACATCAAGGCTGTATATTATCACCCTGCTTATTTAACTTCTATGCAGCGTACATCATGAGAAACGCTGGGCTGGAAGAAGCACAAGCTGGAATCAAGATTGCCAGGAGAAATATCAATAACCTCAGATATGCAGATGACACCACCCTTATGGCAGAAAGTGAAGAGGAACTCAAAAGCCTCTTGATGAAAGTGAAAGTGGAGAGTGAAAAAGTTGGCTTAAAGTTCAACATTAAGAAAACGAAGATCATGGCATCTGGTCCCATCACTTCATGGGAAATAGATGGGGAAACAGTGTTAGAGTGTATTTTTGGGGGCTCCTAAATCACTGTGGATAGTGACTGCAGCCATGAAATTAAAAGACGCTTACTCCTTGGAAGGAAAGTTATGACCAACCTAGATAGCATATTGAAAAGCAGAGACATTACTTTGCCAACAAAGGTCCGTCTAGTCAAGGCTATGGTTTTTCCCGTGGTCATGTATGGATGTGAGAGTTGGACTGTGAAGAAGGCTGAGCGCCGAAGAATTGATGCTTTTGAACTGTGGTGTTGGAGAAGACTCTTGAGAGTCCCCTGGACTGCAAGGAGATCCAACCAGTCCATTCTGAAGGAGATCAGCCCTGGGATTTCTTTGGAGGGAATGATGCTGAAGCTGAAAGTCCAGTACTTTGGCCACCTCATGTGAAGAGTTGACTCATTGGAAAAGATCCTGATGCTGGGAAATATTGAAGACAGGAGGAGAAGGGGACGACGGAGGATGAGATGGCTGGATGGCATCACTGACTCAATGGACGTGAGTCTCAGTGAACTCCGGGAGGTCTGGCGTGCTGCGATTCATGGGGTCACAAAGAGTCTGACACGACTGAGCGACTGAAGTGAACTGTGGTCCATGTGATCAGTTTGATTAGTTTACTGTGATTGTGGTTTTCATTCTGTCAGCCTTCTGATGGAGAAGGATAAGAGGCTTATGGAAGCTTCCTGACAGGACAGACTGACTGAGGGGGAAACTGGGTCTTGTTCTGATGGGTGGTATTTTCTGTTGATGGGTGGGGCTGTGTTCCCTCCCTGTTGTTTGACCTGAGGCCAAACTAAGGTGGAGTAATGAAGATAGTGGCGACCTCCTTGGAAAGGCATGCACTTGCTGCACTCACTGCCCCGGACCCTGCGCTAAGCCACAGCCAACCCACACCTCAGCTGGAGACTCCTGGACACTCATGAGCAAGTCTGGGTCAGTCTCTTGTGGGGTCGCTGCTCCTGTCTCCTGGGTCCTGGTGTGTGCGAAGTTTTGTTTGTGCCCTCCAAGAATCTGTTTCCCCAGTCCTATGTAAGTTCTGGGGGCTCTGTGGTGGGGTTACTGGCGACCCCCTCCAAGAGGGCCTATGCTATACCCTCGTCTGCTGCACCCAGAGCCCCTGCCCCTGTGGCAGGCCACTGCTGACCAGTACACACTTACACTAAAAAATAATTCTTGTTTATCTTAAACCCCAATTAAACTGGCAGTCTGTATTTTTTAAAATTGAAATACAGTTGATTTACAATAAATATTATAGTAGTTTCAGGTATATAGATGATGATTCAGTATTTTTACAGATTGTACAACATTAAAGTTATTATAAGATAATGGCTATAATTCCCTGCACTATACAAAATATCTTTGTTGCTTATCTATTCTATCTGTAGTAGTTGGTACCTGTTAATCTCATACCCCTAATTTGTTCCTCTCTCCTTCCCATACCTCTTTACTAACCATAATTTGCTTTCTTATGTGTATATGTGTGAGTCAATTTTGTGTATATGTTTCCTTGTATTATTTTTTATATTCCACATATAACTGATACCGTATGTGCGCGTATGCTCAGTTGCTAAATTGTGTCTGACTGTTTGCAACCCCATGGACTGTAGTTCGCCAGGCTCCTCTGTCCATGGGATTTCCTAGGCAAGAATACTGGAGTGGGTTGCCATGCCCTTCTCCAGGGGATCCTCCCAACCTAGGGATTGAACCTGTGTCTCCTGAATCTCCTGCATTGGCAAGTAAGTGGGTTCTTTACCACTAAGTCACCTAGGAAACCCAAGTGATATCATATAGTATTTGTCTTTTTCCATCTGACGTTTCATTAAGCATACTGTTCTCTAGGTACATGTGTGTGCTACAAATGACAGAATTCCATTTTTTAAATATATATATTGTATGTGTGTGTATACGCACACACACACCTCATCTTCTTTATCCCTTTGTCTGTTGATGGGCGTTTGGGTTGTTTCTACATCTTGGTTGTTTTAAATAGTACTGCTGTAAATATTAGGGTGCATGTGTCTTTTCAGATTAATATATTCATTTTTTTTTTCAGCTACACATCCAGGAGAGGGATTGCTGGATTGCTGGATCTTGTGGTAGTTCTGCTTTTTATTTTTTGCTTTTTTGGCTGCATGTGGCATGTGAGATCTTAGTTCCCTGACTGGGGATCAAACCCTCAGTCTCTGCATTGGAAGTAGAATCTTTATCACTGAACCACAAGAGTAGTCCCCTGCTTTCTTTTCTTTCTTTTTTTTTTTTGAGGAACCTCCATACTGTTTTCCATAGCAGCTGCACCAATTTACATTCCCACTGAAAGTTTCCCAGGGCTTCTTGACATTCTGTATTTTAAAAAATCTGGCCATTTATCAGAGGAAACTAAAGAGGAACTGGCTCCTGGTGACACCACGTGAGCCCTGATTCAACCCTGCTGCTGCTAAGTTGCTTCAATCGTGTCCGACTCTGTTCGACCCCATAAACAGCAGCCCACCAGGCTCCCCCATCCCTGGGATTCTCCAGGCAAGAACACTGGAGTGGGTTGCCATTTCCTTCTCCAATGCATGAAAGTGAAAAGTGAAAGTGAAGTCGCTCAGTCGTGTCCCACTCTGAGCAACCCTGTGGACTGCAGCCTAACAGGCTCCTCCGTCCATGGGATTTTCCAGGCAAGAGTACTGGAGTGGGGTGCCATTGCCTTCTCTGTGATTCAACCCTACCTAAAGCCAAATTATCTTTGGACCTACAGCTGCATAACTCCTAAGGAACGTGTTATGCATTCAGGAAATTTTCTGAATCTTCTCAAAGTCTTGGCCTTAGGAAGCTTGGAAAGAAAGCCTCCTGAGGGTGTCCTGTGCTTCCTCTGGCCCTGACACTGTGCTCAGTGTCTGAGACAGTAAAGGTTTATTGGAGAGCAAGCTTCTGGGCTTAGCTCCCTTATAATAAATTGTTTTTATTCTTTTGAGCATCTACTGTTGTTACAGGTCAGGGTTCTTGATAGAAGTTGATCAGAGGCCACACCAGAAATTCAGGCAAGGCTTTATTGGGGCCCTTGCTGCAGCGGGGTAGACTGAGGACAAACAACAGGCTCCCTGCTGACTGGCTCCTCGTGCAGCGGGGTGAGGCGGGGTGAGGGGTGGGGGGGTGAGATGGGGAAATCAAGATTGTTCCTCATGAGGTATGAGGGTTAGAGTGTATTCAGGGGTGGGGCTGGAGGGCTGGCTTAGGGGTTGAGCCCACCCCTCCAGTGGTGCTGTGTGCAGGGGGCAGCGGCAGTACTCTGCTTTTGCTCCAGGCTCTTCAGAAATGGCAGTTGAATTTTTGGTCTCTTTGTATCTTTAGGGTTCAGAATTTGCCCCCAGGGGTGCATGCACGCAGCTATTTTTAGTCCCATACTGTTTCTTTGTATTTTGTTGCTGGAGGAGAGACGAGTCCAGGTGCAAGCATTGCAGCAGAGGGTCCCAGGCCCCAGCCTGTCTCACTGTGTGTCTGACACTCTACTGGGGATTTCACTTAAATGACTTCCCACCCTTCAGATGTCTTGGAGTTAGGTAACATCACAGCCATTTCACAGGTGAGGAAACAGAGGTCTGGAAAGGTACAACCCGTGGTTGTAGAGCTCAGGCTGAAACAGTGAGAAGTGGAGAATTTTCAACAGGTCCTCACACCTGCAAAGCTCGCACTGGTCCCTTCACAGCTTGCCACCTCCTGGCCCCACACCTTGCCTCCTGGTCAGCCCTTTGGAAGGAACCCAGTGTTAGCCACGACCCTACCTTCCTCCCTGAGCCCTTAGGGACCCCCATGAGCTGCCCACCTCCTGCCTGAAACAAGCCGCTGAACATCTGGAAGCCCTAGGAGGCTGTTTCTCTGACAACCCTCACCTTAAGGGCTGGTGGAAATTCTTGCCTGTATTGGTGTGCTGTGAGCAGCTCAGGTACACAGGCCTCTGGAGGCCAGACTGATTTGGCGCATCTGCTTCCCATTACCCCGGGGAGGGACTGCACCACCAGCCGCGGGTAACAGGAGCCCCTGGCCTCTGATTTATGGCCCATTTGGAATGAAGCCTCAGGAGCAATTACTTGGATAGAGCCTGGTGAGGGGTAAGAGCTTTACAGAGCTGAGAGCGTATCTCAACTGACCGTGCTCCCTCCCAAGGCGGGTGAGAATCACCTGGTGAGGACCTTCTTATTTACGTAAATCACCAAATTCTTACAGGGACCGGCCCACCTGCCAGGCACTATTTTGAGCACCTCATGAATATTCAAGCAATTAAGTCTCCTGTGGGGGAGATGCTATTATCATCCCATTTTACGGTTGAGAAACAGAGGTCCCCAAAGATTACATAGCTTGCTGCAGTCACCTAGCTGGGAACATGGGCTCAGCTGGTTTTTGAATCCAGGCCCCAGGATCCATGCTGTTCACCCTGATGCTGCCTGCAAAGGAACAAGCTTTAAAACATGTAAATAGGACCAGATTCTCCCTCAGAACCCCCAGTGGCTTCTATTCACAGTTAAAATAAAACTCAACATTTTTAAGCCATAAGGACCTCAGGGACCGGCTCCTTGTTCTCTCTTTTCTTGCTTACTCTGCTCCAGATCTTCCACTCCTTCTGGATTCTTTTTGTTTGCTGCTGCTTTTTTTTTTTTTAAACCAATAGCTTAACTGACATATAATGAACATACAAAACTTATCCATAGAAAGTGTACAGTTCAGTGGGTTTTCCTTTTCTTCACAGAGTGGTGTAACTATCACCACAATCTAATTTTAGAGCATTTTCATCATCCCCAAAAGATGATGAAATACCATCATACCATACCTGCATACCATCGACCACTCATTCCCATCCTGCCTCCTCCCCGGCCCCTCAGTAACCACTGATCTTTCTGTCCCTATAGATTTTCATACTCTGGGTATTTCTTGTAAGTGGAATCCTACAACAGTGGGCTTTTGTGATTGGCTTCTCTCACTTAGCATCCTGTTTCAAGATTCAGCTACGTATCTGAACCAGGACTTTATTCCTTTTGGTGGCCAAATAGCGTTCTGTTGTATGGATATACCCCATTTCATGTATCCATTCATCAGTTGGTAGGTACTGTGTCATTTTGGCTTACGAATAACGCCCCTGTGAACATCAGTGTAGTTTTTGAAACCGAGAAGAAAACCGATAATTTGATAGAATGTTGTGTAGGAAGCAAGCACGGTGTGGCTTTCGGAGTGGGCACTTTGGCTGAAAACATCTGGGTTGTGACTACTTATGAGCTCTGTGACCATGAACAATTAATTTTCTATTTTCTGGGCCTCTTTTTTTTTTTTTTTTTTACTGTCAAATGAAAGTAATAAGAGTACCTTCTTAGTTGGATAGTTGTGAGGGTTGGATTAGCCAGGGTTCTTTGGAGAGACAGAGCTAATAGAATATAGACATATACATGATTTATTATAAGGAATTGGCTCCTGTGATTATGGAGGCTTAGAACTCCTACAATTTGCCAGCTGCATTCTGGAGACCCAGGAAAGCCAGTGGTTCTAAGAACTGGGGGGCCTGCTGGTGTAAGCCTCAGCCTAAGACAGGGAAGACCAAGGTCTCAGTTCCCGCAGTTAGGCCCAGAGAGCAAACTCCCCCTTCTTCTGCCTTGCAGTCCTTTTCAAGCCTTCAGGGGATTGGACTGCTTTACAGTCCACTGATTTAAATGCTAATCTCTTCTGGAAACACCCTCAAAGGGACATTAAGGAATAATATTTAACCTGGGCACCCCTAGTTCCCATCAAGTTGACACAGAAAACTGTCACAAGGGTAAACTGAAATACTTCGTGTTGGTTGTTTTTTTTTTCTGTGGATGAATGTAGAGCTCCGGAGAGCAGAGGGAGTGGGGAGGGTGGACAGGTAACTAAGCTGAAAGGGAAGTGGTGGGGAGTCAGTGAGGGCTTCCTGGAGGAGGTGGCATCTAAGCTGGGATAGTAAGAGGTAGCTAGGGTATCATGAGTTCCTTCCTGCCTCATCTCCAGGTCAGGGATCTCATAGCCAGAGGAAGACTCCAGGCAGGCACCTGTCCCACCACTTTGACCTCCCTGCTGACAAGTCTGACATTTGGGGGCAAGACCTCTGGAAGAAGAGGTAACATGACACAGTGGTTGAACTCAAGCTCAGGTCATACAAGGCCACCTGGTGTAGAGATCCCCTGCTTCCTGACCATCCGCCTGGACACCCCTACGCAACCTGCTGAACCTCTCCAAGCCTCCACAGCCTCATCTGT
Organism: Bos javanicus; assembly: GCF_032452875.1. Lineage (NCBI taxonomy): Eukaryota > Metazoa > Chordata > Mammalia > Artiodactyla > Bovidae > Bos > Bos javanicus. The sequence continues at coordinate 29,373,159 of NC_083889.1, forward strand.
AAACAGGGACAGTGCCAGTACTGAGAGCACATGAGAGTCATGAGAATTCGGTGGGGTATTGCAGGCGATGTGGCCCAGGATGACTGGTGGGTCAGGGTCAGCGGTCAATCTTTGCCAAATCCCTCTCCCATCTTTCCGGTCCCATCGCATCTAGCGCCTTCCCAGAGCAACAGAAAAGAGGCAACTGCTTTTGAACCTGGGGCTGCTCTTTGAAGAGCTAGCTCAGTGACTGGGACAAGGGAGTCTGGGTCAGGCCTGAGCCTGCTGTGTGGTCTTGGGAAAGTGAACCATCCCTGCTGAGCCTGGAGGGGAAGCCGGCCGACTGCAGAAGGGGAAATGAGATAAAGGAGGTCAAGCCCTCACTGCTTCCTGTCTCCCTGGGAATCCCTAAAAACATTCCCCAGCCTCCTCCTCCGCCCTCATCCCTCTCCCAGGGCTTAATTGGGCAGCTGTAGTCACTCGGCACTTAACCTTCTCCCCATCTGCCCTCCAGGGAAAGAATTAATGTTAATCCCTGAGCACTGCTTCCCGGGCCATGTCAGGAAAGTGTGTGAGGAGCAGGGAGCCAGCCAGCCTGAGGCCTCCCAAGTAGCCCAGCCCAACTCCCTCCTCACGTATCTTTGTCCTGGAGTCCTGGGGCCAGCCCTGCGGCCAGTAAGCCACCTTCCTCTTTACCCCATCTTTGTCCCTCTAGCCTGGCACTTTTCGATGGAAATATAATGTGAGTCACCTAAATAATTTTCCGGGATTTGCCTGGTGGTCCAGTGTTTAAGACTTCACCTTCCAGTGCTGGGAGTTGGGGTGAGGGGGGTGCGGGTTTGATCCTTGGCTAAAGAGCTAAGATCCCACATGCCTCATGGCCAAACAACCAAAATATAAAACAGAAGCAATATGGTAACAAATTAAGTAAAGCCTTAAAAAATGGCCCACATCAAAAAAAAAAAAAAAACCTTAATAATTTTCAATTTTCTGGTAGAAACATGAAATTTTAATAACTCACTCTCTTTAACCTAGAGTATTCCAAATGTGATCTTTTCAACATAGAATCAATATGCACAATCATTAGCAAGATATTTTGTGTTCTTTGACACCTAGTAAGCCTTGCAAACGTAGAGTCCGTTGTATGTTTTACACCATATCTCAATTCAGACACTAAGTTTTTCTGAGAATACTCTATCTGTATTTTTGACTTCACAAAATGTGTAGTTGAAAAGGGAAGTTCACCTCCCTAAGTTGTTTCAGACCCAGAGAAAAGGTTTCCAGTAACTGAATCAAGTATCTGATCTCGGGCGGCCTCGGCCTGCAATGGCTTGGAGCGAGGCTTGGGTCCCAGCCAGAGATTGGGCTGGGCCTTGGTCGTGAGAGTACTAGATCCTAACCGCTAGACCAGAGGTCAGTGACAAGGGCCCTGGCCCTTCAACTATGCAGAAAAGAATTTCCACAAAGACAGAAAGTAGTGAAGCAAGTGAACTATTATTAAGAGGAGAAGAGTACAGTATGTGTGACTAGACACAGAGGCACACTCAGAGGGAGAGTCCTTGAGTTGCACCCTCATGGCAGTTTGAATTACGTATATGGAGTATTTCTTCCTGATTTCCTTTGGCCAATCATTTTGATTTGCCTGGTTCAGAGTTTCTATTCGGTATATCTCAGGATCCTCCCATGAGTGTGCATGCATCTCTTAGCCAAGATGGATTTTACTGGAAAGGCATAAGGGTAGCCTGGCATTAGTTAACATCACTCCCGTATGACCTCCAAGGAGCCTTTCTGCCTATGCGTGGATAGGGAGGTCTCCTGACTTTGGGAACAAGAAATATGTGGTCTTCCCTTAATTGTCTTGCTGTTCTGTCTTGGAGTTTTGGTCCATAGGCAATGAATCTCCAATTGCTTTACCTTGGTGGGTTTGGAGGGCAGTGGTGCCCATCTACTTCCTGCCTCGTATCTATTTTTCAGTTTAAATTTAAATTAATTAAAATTAAACAACAGGAACAATTCAGTTCACTACACTAGTATCATATTGCCAAGGTTCACGAGTGGCCTGTGGTCACCAAATTGGATCCTGCAGCTCTGGCCTTTGCCTCCAAAACTTAAAACTGCTCCTCGGTGGACCTCCCCGAAAGGCGTGTGAAGCAATAGAACTAGAGGAGATGGGAACCCTGCCTCCATTTGCTGTGTGACATCGTGTGAGTGGCTAGACCTCTCTAAGGCTTTTTCCAACCATCAAACTCTTTTTTCAAGGAAACCGAGTGCCTGCAACTCACCATGCTCTGTTTTTGGCTCTGGGAGTGGCCGGGAAAGAACACACAGTTCTCCCAGCACGTTTCTGGGCTGGGAAATGGTGTTAATAAGGTGACAGTTAATACCAGTTAGTCGACTTACTATGTGCCAGGTGCTGCTGGACACTCTCAACATTCACCATCTCCTCGGAGCCTCATGGTCATTTTGTGGGGCGGGTGCTCTGTCAGCACAAGTGGGAAAACTGAGCTGCACAGAGCAGTTACGAAACTTGCCCAAGGTTGGTCAGCCAGGGTCACTCAGCCGTGTCTGACTCTTTGCGACCCCAGGGACTGTACAGTCCATGGAATTCTCCAGGCCAGACTACTGCAGTGGGTAGCTGTTCCCTTCTCAAGGGATCTTTCCAACCCAGGGATTGAACCCAGGTCTGCTGCATTGCAGGCAGATTCTTTACCAACTGAGCCATGAGGGAAGCCCAAGAATACTGGAGAGGGTAGCCTATCCCTTCTCCAGTGAATCTTCCCAACCCAGAAATTAAACCCGGGTCTCCTGCATGGCAGGTGGATTCTTTACCATCTGAGCTATCAGGGAAGCCCAGGAAGGGGCATTGCTAGGGTTTGAACCCAGGCTGTTTTGCCTCTAATCAATAGAGCGGCAATGGTGAGTGCTGGGAAGGAAAACGAGGCAAAAAAACGGGAAGAGTTGTTATTTTAGATCAAGAGGATAGAAGCTGCCCTTCTCCAGGGTGACCAGATGCTCCCTAACACCCCTAACCTGGCAGCTTGTCAAGGGCTGATCCCACCCCTGGCTTTGCAGGGTAAAAGGAGGCCCCAAGGCAGAGAGTCAAGTCTTTGAGGTGGTTCCTGGCTCACATATGCCCCACAGCACTGAGGGGTTGGGCTGCTGGGCTGCCAAGCACAACGGGGCCCTGCCAGGCAGGGGTGTCACTCGGGCTGGGAGCCAGTGGCCAGCAGCTGCTGGGCTGAGCCAGGCTTGTGCCAGGGACTGCAGTCCAGAGAGTGGCCCAGCTTGTACTGAGCACATTTTCTTTACTGATGTGGCCTTCTTTCCCTGATTCAGCCTTGTCTTTCCTAGTTCCCTCCCCTCCCCTACTTCTCTCCCTTGCCCTTACTCCTTGCTTCTCATCCAGTCATCCATCCATCTACCCACTGAGGACTTGCTCAGATGGTAAAGAAGCTGCCTGCCAATGCAAGAGACATTAGTTCGATCCCTGGGTTGAGAAGATCCCCTGGAGAAGAAAATGGCAGCCTACTCCAGTATTCTTGCCTGGGAAATCCCGTGGACAGAGGAGCCTGGCAGGCTGTATAGTCCATGGGGTCGCAAAGAGTTGGACATGAGTTAGCAACTGAACAACAGCAAGACATGGGAGGTGCAGGCAGACAAACAAGACTGGAAGCCAGGGAGTGGCTGCAGTAGCTCAGGGAGACAGTATCGTTTGAGAAAAGAAGGGACTGAACATTTGACACTGGGTTGGGTGTTTGGATTAAGAGCAAGGAGATTCCTGGGTTCTTGTCTGGTGCTTACTGGCCTGTGAGTTTACTTCTCTTCTCTGGGCATCAGACTCGCCATCTATATAACACTGGACTTTTATAAGATCAGTTATATTCCACTGCCCCTCCAAGCCCAAGATTCCAGGAAGTCCTTCTGTGGCCATGCAGCAGCTGAGGACGTGTTGATTGACTCTGGCTTGATTCTGTTACCACCACATCAACCACAGGAGTTCCACCTCGATTTGTTTTGAACTTTGGCCTTCTAAGTTGTGATTTAAAGAAAGGGCTCCATGACTCAAGAGGGGCTGATGGGGAGATGACCTCTCATGTCCCATCTGGCAGAAGGTAGAGTCACACCCAGATGGGTGTTTCCCTGATGCTAGAAAAATGATGTCTCCATGAGTTAGAGGGAATTGACAACAACAGACCTTCCAGCAATAATCAGTGCAGACTCCAGATCCAGGAGAAACTCATGATCCCTGCACCCAGGATGTCCCTGTGGACTCATCTGGAGGATTAGCATCGCCAGCCCCAGCACTCCAGGGATCACAAATGAGATTCAGCTCTAGAGACACTTGCCTGGAGGTTGCCAGGAGCTGCTCTGAGAAGGATTCTGAGGAATCCTTCTCAGTGCAGCTCCAGCTGTCTCAATGAGGATAAAGTGCTGATTGATTGGCAGTGTCTGCCCTGAGTGGAAAATGAGTGGTAGTGGTCTGTGTGCCATATATCTCTAGCTTTGATCTATCTTTGCTCTTAACCAGGACACGAAGCCTTTCATCCCTTTCCTAGTCCCTGGCTGCTCTATTGAGCTTTCTCTTCCTTCTACTCCTCTTGCTGTTGAGTACTTCAAAGTCATCCTGGCCCGCTTCCCAGTGGACCAGTCACTTCAGGAAACGAATGGGCTGCTCTCTGGAGGAAGCCAGATCACTCAATGAGTTCCCATTTCTCCAGAATTAGATGGTTAGTCATGCTGACCAGAGGCAGTAGGTGGGCTCATGGCCAGGGAGGTGCAAGACTTCTTTCCTGAGACCCAGGGCGTGGGCCTTTCTTCTGAAGAGATTCAAGGCTGTGTTCAGGAGTCTCTTAACCCCAACCTTGATCCTGCTTGCTGTGTTGTAATGGGGGCCTGCCAGCACTCCTGGTGAGAATGCAGGCAGGAGTAAAAATTGGGCACTCCATTTCATCTCAGGAAATTCAAAACACACCATTATCTTTAACATTTTTAAAAAATAATCTTGAAGATGATGCTAAAAGATGATGCTGTGAAAGTGCTGCACTCAATATGCCAGCAAATTTGGAAAACTCAGCAGTGGCCACAGGACTGGAAAAGGTCAGTTTTCATTCCAATCCCAAAGAAAGGCAATGCTAAAGAATGCTCAAACTACCACACAGTTGCACTCATCTCACATGCTAGCAAAGTAATTCTCAAAATTCTCCAAGCCAGGCTTCAACAGTATGTGAGCCATGAACTTCCAGATGTTCAAGCTGAGTTTAGAAAAGGCAGAGGAACCAGAGATCAAATTGCCAACATCCGTTGGATCATCAAAAAAGCAAAAGAGTTCCAGAAAAACATCTACTTCTGCTTTAGTGACTATGCCAAAGCCTTTGACTGTGTGGGTCACCACAAACTGCAGAAAATTCTGAAAGAGATGGGAATACCAGACTACCTGACCTGCCTCTTGAGAAATCTGTATGCAGGTCAGGAAGCAACAGTGAGAACTGGACGTGGAACAACAGACTGGAACAGACATGGAACAACAGGTTCCAAATTGGGAAAGGAGTACATCAAGGTTGTATATTGTCACCCTGCTTATTTAACTTATATGCAGAATACATCATGAGAAATGCTGGACTGGATGAAGCAGAAGCTGGAATCAAGATTGCCAGAAGAAATATCAATAACCTCAGATATGCAGATGACACCACCCTTATGGCAGAAAGCAAAGAACTAAAGAGCCTCTTGATTAAAGTGAAAGAGGAGAGTGAAAAAGTTGGCTTAAAACTCAACATTCAGGAAACTAAGATCATGGCATCCAGTCCCATCACTTCATAGCAAATAGATGGGGAAACAATGGAAACAGTGAGAGACTTTATTTTCCTGGGCTCCAGAATCACTGCAGATGGTGACCGCAGCCATGAAATTAAAAGATGCTTGCTCTTTGGAAGAAAAGCTGTGACCAACCTAGACAACATAATAAAAAGCAGAGACATTACTTTGTCAACATAGGTCCGTTTAGTCAAGGCTATGGTTTTGCCAGTAGTCGTGTATGGATGTGAGAGTTGGACTATAAAGAAAGCTGAGTGCTGAAGAATTGATGCTTTGATCTGTGGTGTTGGAGAAGACTCTTGAGAATCCCTTGGACTGCTAGGAGTTCAAACCAGTCAATCTTCAAGGAAATCAGTCCTAAATATTTATTGAAAGGACTGATGCTAAAGCTAAAACTTCAATACTTTGGCCACCTGATGTGAAGAACTGACTCATTGGAAAAGACCCTGATGCTGGGAAAGATTGAAGGCAGGAGGAGGAGGGGATGACAGAGGATGAGATGGTTGGATGGCATCACCGATTCGATGGACATGAGTTTGAGCAAGCTCCGGGTGTTGGTGATGGACAGGGAAGCCTGGTGTGCTGCAGTGTGCATGGGATCGCAAAGAGTTAGACACAACTGAGCGGCTGAACTGAACTGAACTGGATCTTGATTACATAAGTAAACCATACTCACTCTGTGTGCTGTGCGTGCTGAGTCACTTCAGTCATGTCCACTCTGTGTGACCCTATGGACTATAGCCCACCAGGCTCCTCTGTCCATGGGATTTCTCAGGCAAGAATACTGGAGTGGGTTGCCATGCCCTCTTCCAGGGGATCTTCCTGGCCCAGGGGTCGAACCCTTGTCTCTTATATCTATCTGCATTGTCAGGCGAGTTCTGTACCACTAGCACCACCTAATCTTGATTACAAAGGTAAACTGTACTTATTGTAGAAAGGCTGAAAAACATGAATAAGCAAAAGGAAGGAAATAAAACTACCTATCATCCTAATGCCGAGAGAAAAGTACTGTTTCAGCAAGTTGGTGTGCTGAGCACTGGTCCATCAGAGTCTGGGGTGGCTGGGTTGGGACCCCTGCTGGACCAGGCATTAATCCTCTAGCTGCCGGTCACGGGAAGGCCTAAGGTCCAGCTGGTTGGGGCCAGGGCCAGTGGGGTGGTAAGTGATCTTTGAGGCTCAGGCAACAACCTCGATCAACCAGACTCAGAATAGTTTAATTTTAACAACTTGAGCTGGTCCTTTCCAGATGACCATCAGTGGTGCCCATCCTTACTCCTCCAGAAGTGTGATTGGACCTGTCGGCTAGGGGTGGACCTGGGCTCTGGGGGGTGACTGGCGAGCAGAGTTGGGAGTCCACTTCCAGCCTAATGTTTCTTCCAGCTGTTATTGCTCCCGGAGTGTGAGCTGGGCCACACACACTCCCTTATCTTTTAAAATTAGTAATATTTCCCCCAACAGGGACCAAGGACTTCCCTAGAAGAGAAGAAAAGAAATCAAAGATTCTAGTCTTCACCTTGGGACTCAAGGGTAAAAACCAGCTTCTATCAAGGGTAGCTAGTCAGAAAGGACCACAGAATTCTAGATTCCTATAAGGGAAGAGAGTCTGGACAGACCAGAGGTTGGCCCCCAGGCGCCCGGAGCTGGAGGTGAGGATTCTTGCAAGTGTGGTTTTAGGTGGATACCAGAACCCATCCTCACTGAGTGGGGACCCCACAGGACAGGGGCTGCGTGAATGCAGAGACTCCTACACTCTGAAGCTCAGGCAGCATGGCTGTGGGCCCTTCTCGACTTTAGGAGCCTTCACACCCTGATCTGAAAGGGCAGGTCTCCCTAGGTGTGAGGTCCCAGCAAAATCCGCTCAGGGACGAGCTGCAGAGTGCAGTCCAGGGACTGGACTCTCCACCTCTATGGGTGGCAAAGATGCTCAGGACTCATTTGACAAGTAGTTTAACTTAGTGGTTTGTGAAAGTTGGGCTTCCCTGGTGGGTCAGGTGGTAAAGAATCTGCCTGCAATGCAGGAGACTCAGGTTTGATTCTGGAGTGAGACTGCTTGGGCTTAAATCCAATACCTAATGCTTATTAGTTGTGTGACTTTGGGCAAGTGGCTTAACCTCTCTGTTCCTCAGTCTTTTCACCTGTAAAGTGGGAAATGCATAGTACCTATTTTAAGGAGTTGTGGTGATGAACTAACATATGTGATTTCATACATAACTGGTTGTTAAAATTAATTGTTGGCTCATGCATCCCTAGGTAGTTTTGAAAATGCAGCATTTGAGAAAGGAAACCCTGGGAAAAGGTGGAAACTCTTAAAAAAAAAACAAAAAAACAATAGTTTCTGGTCTTACGTTTAGATCTTTAATCCATTTTGAGTTTATTTTTGTGTATGGTGTTAGAAAGTGTTCTAGTTTCATTCTTTTACTATAAAACTCCTAGAGGAGAACATAGGCAAAACACTCTCTGACATACATCACAGCAGGATCCTCTATGACCCACCTCCCAGAATATTGGAAATAAAAGCAAAAATAAACAAATGGGACCTAATTAAACTTAAAAGCTTCTGCAAATCAAAGGAAACTATTAGCAAGGTGAAAAGGCAGCCTTCAGAATGGGAGAAAATAATAGCAAATGAAGCAACTGACAAACAACTAATCTCAAAAATATACAAGCAACTCCTACAGCTCAACTCCAGAAAAATAAATGACCCAATCAAAAAATGGGCCAAAGAACTAAATAGACATTTCTCCAAAGAAGACATACAGATGGCTAACAAACACATGAAAAGATGCTCAACATCACTCATTATCAGAGAAATGCAAATCAAAACCACTATGAGGTACCATTTCACACCAGTCAGAATGGCTGCGATCCAAAAGTCTACAAGCAATAAATGCTGGAGAGGGTGTGGAGAAAAGGGAACCCTCTTACACTGTTGGTGGGAATGCAAACTAGTACAGCCACTATGGAGAACAGTGTGGAGACTCCTTAAAAAACTGGAAATAGAACTGCCTTATGATCCAGCAATCCCACTGCCGGGCATACACACTGAGGAAACCAGAAGGGAAAGAGACACGTGTACCCCAATGTTCATCGCAGCACTGTTTATAATAGCCAGGACATGGAAGCAACCTAGATGTCCATCAGCAGATGAATGGATAAGAAAGCTTTGGTACATATACACAATGGAGTATTACTCAGCCATTAAAAAGAATACATTTGAATCAGTTCTAATGAGGTGGATGAAACTGGAGCCTATTATACAGAGTGAAGTAAGCCAGAAAGAAAAACACCAATACAGTATACTAACGCATATATATGGAATTTAGAAAGATGCTAACAATAACCCTGTGTACGAGACAGCAAAAGAGACACTGATGTATAGAACAGTCTTATGGACTCTGTTGCAGAGGGAGAGGGTGGGAAGATTTGGGAGAATGGCATTGAAACATGTATAATATCATATATGAAACGAGATGCCAGTCCAGGTTCCATGCATGATACTGGATGCTTGGGGCTAGTGCACTGGGACGACCCAGAGGGATGGTATGGGGAGGGAGGAGGGAGGAGGGTTCAGGATGGGGGACACATGTATACCTGTGGCAGATTCATTTTGATATTTGGCAAACTAATACAATTTGTAAAGTTTAAAAATAAAATAAAATTAGAAAATAGATAAATAAATAAAGTGAGGTTGATACATTGATGAAAAAAAAACCACCTTATTTATTTTTATTGATTTGGCTACACTGGGTCTTAGCTGCAGCCTGTTAGATTTTCAATCTTTGAGGCGGCACGCAGGATTTATTTATTTATTTATTTTAGTTGTGGCGTGCAGGACCTTCTAGCGGCAGCGTGCAGACTCTTAGTTGTGGCACATGGAGTCTACTGTCCCCCACCAAGGGTCGATTCCAGGCCCCTTGGACTGGGAGCATGGAGTATCAGCCACTGGACCACCAGGGAAGTCCCTAGAAATTCTTATTAGTTTGGAAAGGGGGTCTTTGCGCTATTGTGTTGTAGGCAGGTGATTGTGACATTTAAAATGTATCAGGATCATCCAGAGGTCTTGTTAGAACAGATTTCTGGGCCCTCCTGCCAGTAGGTCTAGGCAGGGGTTGAGAATCTGCATTTGTCACAAGCTCCCAGGTGACGCCCAGGCTGGAGGTCCACAGGAAACGCTTGGAGCAGCACCGGTTTTGAAGATGTTACAAGTGCCCTTCGTTTGTTTTCCCTGGTGTGAAACCCATCACACGCCAGTTATTCCTCTCTTTTGACTAAAGTGGGATCTTACCTGACATTTGGTAACTTCACTGTAAACTTGATGGGGGCAGAGGCCGTGACTTTTCTCCTCAGTGTATATACATCTGACATGTAGGAAGTGCCCAGTAAATATCTGTTGAAGGGAGGAAAGAAACATGCTCTCTGCACTCAACATCATTCTTGTGTACATTTTTCCTGTTAATAAATATTCTTCCCCAGCATTGTTTGGTTGGTTGCATAGTTTGCCCTTGTATGGATGTAAGTGGGAGAACAGCCTGAGCTTGCTGGAACAAAAAGGGGTGATGCGTTCTAAGAGGCAGAGTGCCTCAGTGCCTGGAACCAGGGCCGCGAAGCTGAGACCTACGTAATGATCCTGCCCTGTTTTCTCTCCTCTGCACCTCTGTGTGATGGTTTGGTTCCTTTCCTTTAACTTTGCTGCAGCTTTGTCCACATGGCATCCAAAATGGCTGCCTTCATCTCCCAGTTTTGTTACAGCTCCTGCCATGGAGGGAGTCAGTCTGTCTGTCTGTCTGTCTGTCATTACTCTCTCTCCTAGTAACCCCAGCTGGGACTCTGATTGGCCCTTCTGAGGCTGGGTGCTTATCCCTCATCCAACCAGGGAGAAGGGCCACATGGCTCCAGTATGGCGGCCAGGTGCCCCTGTGGTGAGCGGGTACAGTGAAATGGGTCATGGTCATCCCCAAATGGTCCATTCCAGTTGCCTTTCATTCATCTCTTCATCTCTCTGCTTAAACCTGATTTCAATTTCAATCTGTGACCAGGATTTGGTTTCTGTGGACTTTTCTGGGCTCAGAGCAGGGATTTGACTGACTTAACCCCATCTCCGATCCATTAGTGATAATGACCCATGGCAATATCCTAGGTTTGTCTGGCGTCTTTGAACATTTAATCCGTGCAGTGTGATCTGGGGGGAGGCAGGAGGTTTCATCCAATGAAGCCTGTTTAGCACCAGCAAGTCTGTTCATGATCTGAGGTGCAGCTGAAAAAATAAATATAATTAAAAAGATAAGTCAGGCCAGCATTCCCGGAGACTGTTTTACATGGGTACATAATGAATGCTAAGCTTAGTGCAGCCGTGCCAAAAAGCAAAATAAATTCTTGGAGTTGGTCTGTTTCCTGCCTGCAATACATTTGCTTGTTCCAAACAAATATATTTGTCAATACAACACAATTAGGAAGGCTGAGCCAATCAGACCATCAAATATCCAGAGAAGCAGATCGTGGCTTCCATACACTCTGCTGGATGGAGCCAAGGTCTGAAGGTATCATGACCAAATCAATTACGGCCCGGGCAAGCCTTGCATTCTTTGCCAGGACAAGCTTTCTCATCTTTCCTGGTTATTGAAAGAATTTAACCTCTTTTCTCTTCCTTCTCAATGTTACTCATACCCCTGAAGACACCCTCCCCCATTTCCCCTGCCTGCACCAATCTTTTAGGTTAATTTGCTTCCCCCTTTTTTTTTTTTTTCCACCAACAACTAGAAACAACTGCTGACATACACCATTTTTAGAAGGGCCTGCCAAAATGGGACTAATAACGAGTTTTTATAATAATAGCTAACATTCGTGGCATAGATGCCAAGCTCTTGGCATTCATGGTTTCTCCTGATCCCCACAACAATCCTGGGATAGGTATTACTAGCTCCATTTTATAGATGAGGAAACCGAAGCTCAGGGAGGCCAAATAGCTTGCCCGAGACCACACAGCTAGTGAGTAGCTAAGCTGAGAAATTCAGACTCTAGTCTTGTTGATACTAGGGCTTGTATTAGGAGTTTTGATGTTAAGAGACATACAGGCCAACTCAACTTGGCTTCAAACTGTAAGGGGATTGAATGGCCTTTGTGGATTGATAGCCCGGATGTGGGTTTCAGGCAAGGCTTAAACCAGCCATTTTGCCCAAGGACCTGGGTTTTCTCTGCCTGCCTTCATTCTTACCCTCAGTGCTACTGGGTTTACAGTTTGCCGCTCTGAACTCTTCCCTCATGGTAGGAAGTAGCTGCAGCAGCTGCATCCTTTCAATCCTCAGCCAGGGAAAGAAAGAACTTCCCCTCAGGGAGCTCCCATGGAAGAGAATGGAAATTCTGCTTGGCTTGAGCTAGGTGCCCATCCTTGAACCATCGTGCCTGGCTGAGGGATGAGACTGGCCAATTGCTGCAGGCTGGAGGGGGTGTGGTGTCAATCTCACGAAGGCCATGTGACTGAGCAGGGCAAGGGGCAGCCTCTTGCTTGCTGTCATCAGAACAGGGGAAATGGTCTAAGTAAGTTAAGCAACCCACTTGGCACAGGCACTGACCAATCGGAACCAGAGTGACCACAAAGACCTGTAAACCATTTGCTACTAAAAGCAAGCTAGTGTGTACCACCAGCATTGGCATAATTTGGGGACCTGCTGGAAATGCAGAATCTTGGGACCTTTCTCTGATGTACTGAATCAGTACATCATTTTAACAACATTTTTGCATTTTAACAACATCTTTAAACCTTTAACAAGATTTGGCAAGTTGGGAGCTCTGATTTAGCAGAGTGGTATAACAGATGGGCTAGAGTTTCTGAATCAAACATGTGGAGTCTCAATCCATGCTCCATCACTTAGCTGTCACTTAGCTGGGTGAATTCAGGCATGGGGTAATGCTATCAGCCTCATAAAATTGTTGAGGGGAATAAAAAGAATACCTTTTGTAACTTGCCTGTCATGCTGCTGCTGCTGCTGCTAAGTCACTTCAGTCGTATCCGATTCTGTGTGACCCCATAGACGGCAGCCCACCAGGCTCCCCCATCCCTGGGATTCTCCAGGCAAGAACACTGGAGTGGGTTGCCATTTCCTTCTCCAATGCATGAAAGTGAAAAGTGAAAGTGAAGTCGCTCAGTCGTGTCCGACTCTTCTCGACCCCATGGACTGCAGCCTACCAGGCTTCTCTGTCCATGGGATTTTCCAGGCAAGAGTACTTGAGTGGGGTGCCATCGCCTTCTCCGTGCCTGTCATGAAGTAGGTGCTAAATAAGCATTTCTCCCCTTTCCCCACCCATAATGTTTTTAAATAAGAAAACTGACTCAGGTACCCATTTGCCCAAGACACAGAACTGGACCTCTGGTGCCCTGAGCACTAGAATGGGGCTTTGAAACCATCCTCAATACACCAGAAATTCTAAGCCCTGGCTGCCCATTGGAATCACCCGGGGTGTTTAAAATATCTCAGTGCCCAGGCATCACCTCAAAGCAACTCAGTCAGAATCTCTTTGGGGGAGACCCAGGCATCAGTACTTTTAAATTTCCTGGGTGGTTCCTATGGGCAGCCAAGGTGGAGAACCAGTGCTTCTCACTTTCTTGACTCCTAAATGAATTCTGCTGTCAGAAGGCTCTGCTTTGAAAGCTTCTGAGTGGCTGGCTGCAAACCCTCTGCTGGTGAAGGTCCTCCCGTCAAACACAGCACTGAGCTCTAGGAGGGCATGCGGGAGGATTTGTGCTCCTGGTTCCAGCTCACATGCCCGACATTCAGCAAAGGTTCAGCCTTTAAGTCAGGGAGCCAGCGGGTTCAGACCCTTGGCCTTGACTCCATGAATGAAAAATGACAAGCATTGTAACAGTGAACCTAATAGTTAAGAGTGTGCTGGCTCTGTGACCTTGGACAGGTCCCTAACCTCTCTGGGCCTCGGTCTCCACATCTGTAAAAGAGATTGCTACTAGTGCCTGCCTTATTATGGGGATTCAGTACCTGGCACCACGGGAGTATGTTTTCACCTTGACCTTAAGGGCTGTTCGACCAGGGCAGTGCACACACAGCCCGCCGTACATAGTGGCTGTTGAGCCGAGGGCCCAGATGTGCTGTGGGATCCAAACGGAGTGGCTTCAGAGCCTACTTCTTTGGCCAGACTTCTTGGCCTGCTTCCTTGGCTGGCTCGTGCAGGCTGCCAATTGCAGGGTGCAGCCCTGGAGGATACTCGGTGACCTTTACTCCCAAGGCACACCAGCCTGTGGGGCTGGACGGGGAAGAATTTGGTGGGAACCTTGGGAGAGGAATGGGGAGCTACTGCGGGCACACTCTTCTACTTCTTGCACCCTGCTGGACTGGGCAGCTCAAGGCCCTATTCCCTCGGGCCCTGGCCTCTCCGTTTGGCATGGCCCTGGACTCAGTGAGCTTTAGGGACACCTAGAGCACTGGCCAGGCCAGACCTCTGCCGCGGGACCTGGGTTTCTTAGGAAAGACCTCAGCTGGGGCGTTGCCCTCCCTGCTTCTGTCTCTCGCAGTCTGGAGTCTCTCATTCTCACTGTTCTTTGATGATCCTGGGCCCTGCTCTGAGTTCCCCTCGCTTGGTCTTTACTGTCCCTGTCTCTCTTTCTCTGCTGTCTTTCTTCTTATGTCTGACTCTGCCTTTCCGTCTCTTTCCATTCTTATCTTTGTTTCTCTCTGTCTAGCCCTCTGTCTCAGATCTGTCTGTCTCTCTCTGTCCATTTCTCTTTCCATCTTGCCTCACATCCACCCCATGCATTTCTGTCACCTCACAAACCCCGAAGCCCTCTGGTGCATTAAGGCTGAGCCCCCCACCCCCTTTTGATTCAAGACCTGGGTGACTATGGAAGGCAAAAGTTTCCATCCACACCACCCCGCACTCCACCCCACCCTCTGGAGGCAGAGTTTTGAGAGGTGTGAATGAGGTAGAACCCATGGAGTGCCTGGGGCTCATGAGTGTGCGATAAACCTTAGCTCTTAGAGCTCCTTGAGTACAAGACTGTGTCTGGACTACCTTCAAATCACGAGCATTAGCCCAGAGTCTTCTCCACAGTTGATGTTTAGGAAATACTTATTTGCACGAAGAGAGAGCATGAAAGAAAACACAAGTACTTTCTATCAGGTAAAATATACTCATGGCTCTTTGTGCCTGCTGGTACCTCTTTATAGATTTAGATGCTGAAATCTGTAGTTAATTCTTAAAACCTCATTTGCTTCTTTAATTCCCATCCTTCCCCCCACTCTCCTGAAACTTCATGTTCCAGAATATCCCAGAATGTGCCAAGCTGTTTTTATATTGTCGGTTCTCCTTGCTGACTCCTATTTATTCTTCACATTTCCTCTTGGATGTCCCACTCTTCAGGAAGTTTCCCCGACTGCCCAGCTGGGTTAGAGCTGCTGCTTGTGTTTTCCTACGGTAATCTGTGTGCAGAGCCTCTTGATCCTCTTCCCTCGAGGTTCCCCTCTTCCCGTGGGACTGGCAGCTGCCTAAAGGAAGGGAACAGGCTTTCCTCATCCAGCCCCCGCTTCGCCCTGGGAGGGGTGGCTACCACATGCATCCTGAGTGCCTGCCCGTGTAGCTGTGGCCCTGCGCCCTCTCTCTGGATTTTAGCTGTCACAAGTCTGTCCTGTCCAGGATAAAAAAGACCACTCAGAGCACAGGCAGTGAACACAGGCCACTCTGGAAAGTCACTCCCAGGAGCGCCAAGCTGGCTGCTGCCTGCACAACAAGTTACCTGGCCTTCAGCTTCCACTTTTGACAAGTTGGTTCTCAGCCAGGCTGAGCCCCAGGCAGAAAAATAAATACCTGTTCAGACTGGTGCTTCACCCTCATTCTCCCCCTCCCCCATCCCTGCCACATTTTTTTCAATAGGAGGAAGGGAAGTGCATGAATTACGAGCCCAGTGTGTGCTCACATGCACGGATTGGGTCACCAGGTCCTGCCCTTGAAATGTGCAATTCCGAGTGTAAATGAAACTCTCAGTCGTGCGTGCCCCTAGCTCTGTGCTCTGAGGGTGTTCATCACAGCGCGTCTGCCTGGAGTGGCTGCACGTTCCTCGGGGCCTCGCCAGGCTTGGAGGAAATCCTCCGGCTGCAGCCCCACCTTGCAGGGGGTGGGAGGACATCTGCCCATTGCCCCTCCAGCCCCCAGTGGCCGTGGAGGAGGGGCTGAGATAAAGCCACCAGCACGGGCAGGAGATTAAGGGCTGCTGTGTTTATCCTGGTCTCACAGTCTCCTGTTGCAGGGGCGTTAATTAGCAAGCTGGGCGCTGGGGGAGCGTGTGCAGGGGCCACCCGGCCCTCCAGCCCATCAGGTCCCTGCTTGGGAGCCCTGGGGGCAGCCGTGACAAGAAGCAAAAGACAAAAGGGATCCTGGATTGTGGCCTGGAAACGGAGCTTTTTACAGAGGCTTAGGCATTGATGTTTTAACATTCAGGAGAATTAAATGCTTTCGTGATGACGTAACAGTGGCCAGAAGTCACTGCACTTGCTGCGTTCCTGGCCCTCCGCTTATGACTTTTCACCTGCTGTCCTAATTACTCCTCCCTGTAGAATGTGCTTCGGGTGCTTTTCTGATTCCCAGGTTTCAAAATAAGGGGGCAAGCCTCACAGGGGGCCAGGAGTGTGCCAGGTTCTCACAATAGTAAGCAGTGGAGGCGGCCTTTGAACTTGTGTAGTCTGATTTGAGTGCCTACACTTTTACCCGCTGTTCCTTCCAACTAGTGTCAGTGACGGGGACACCACTGTTGAGAGACAACCTGCCTGATGTAGAAACAAGTACAGCTCCCAGCTCAGTGGCTTCCCAGCTGGGTGTCCTTGGGTGGCTCCTGGCACCCTTTAGAGCCTCACTGTGCTCATGTGTGACACTGTGGTAGTAACACTTACCTTGCAGGCTACTGTTGGGATTAGAGGATATTACATGCAGAAGGTGTCTGCCCTGGGCTGAACTGGATCCCCACCTCCCCCCAAAAGATGTGTTGAAGTGCTTATCCAGTGCCCCAGGATGTAACTGTATTTGGACACACGGTCATTGCAGATGTAACTGGTTGAACTCCTATGGAGTAGGTGGATGCATAATGCAATGTAACTCATGCCCTTATCCTGGGGGAGGACTGGGTCTCAGAGACAGACACACACAGTTTGAAGACACAGAGAAGATGACCATGTGGAGACAGAGGCAGAGTTTGCTGCCACAAGCCAAGGAATGCCAAGAACTGCAGAGAAACATGAAGCTGCAAGAACCAGGAAAACGTTCTCCTCTAGTTGGTAATGGACAGGGAAGCCTGCTGCAGTCTGTGGGGTTGCAAAGCCTCAGAAACGACTGAGTGACTGAACTGAACTGAGGGACTTCTGAGGGAGCCTGGCTCAGCCGACACCTTGATTTTGGACTTCTAGTTTCCAGAACTGGGACACAATAAATTGCCATTATTTGAAGCCACCTGGTTTTGGTGGTGCTGACAGTAGTTAATACAGCGGCTCTGCATAGCAGATACCAGCAGTGCCCGTCTATTTTCCCCAGGCTACCTCGGTGGTCACCCACAGCTTGGTCACACAGCAAAGCTTTCACCTCTAGCACCAACAGTTCTCTGCCTGCAGGCTTTCCCTGAATGCAGAAGCCGGCCAAGCCAGGTCTGCAAGTGCCCAGGAATTAATGCTGCTGTGAGCAGCCTGCAATTAGCAGGGAGTCAGTGGATAGACGCTCTGATGTCTCGGCCCTGGGGGAGACAATTCTGAGGCCTGTGCTCCACAGTCTCATGGAGGCGACCAGTGGGGTGGTGGCCCCTCTGCCCACCATGGTGACCTGTCAATGCACCCTTTACTTAACCTCCCATCTTTGCTCCCTTCCTTCCTTTCCTACAGGTGGTTCCTGGGATCAGCCCCTAAACTGGCTCCTTGTGTCCAATGCCTCATCTCAGGTCTGCTTTGGGGAGATGCTAAAGATAGGTATGGAGTGGCAGCTGCTTTCTCCTCCTGATCATGGATAGAAGGTCAGATGTTGGCACCTTTGAGCTAAATGGACCAGTAGCTGGTCTTCAACTACTTTGGGAAACTTTGAAGACCTAGATAGCCCTCAAATACAGGTCCAGTATCTCAGGAAGAATACACACACACACACCACGTCTTCGTTATCCATTCATCTGTCAGTGGACATTTAGGGCGCTTCCATGTCTTGGCTGTTGTGACTAGCGCTGCTACAAACATAGAGGTGCAAGTGTCTTTTTGAATTATAGTTTTATCTGGATATACACCCAGGAGTAGAACTGCTGATCATATGGCAACTCCATTTTAATGTTTTGAGGAACCTCCATACTGTTTTTCATCACGGCTGCACCAGTTTGCATTCCCATCAACAGCAACACTTGTGGTTTTCACCTTCTCTTGGAACCGTCAGACCTATGACATCCCTCTTGGGCCATGATGGGTGCTGATTGCTTATGTTATTTTGATACAAAAGCCCAGATGGGGATTACACTTCCTCTTTCTACCCCACTTTGCACTGTGCCACTGCTAAAAGAAAAGGAAGCCTTGGTCCTGGGCTTAGTGCATCCAATTCAGAAAAGAGGAGGGTTGGAAGTTGGGAGGGAGTCATTCTTAGAGAATCTTCATGTTTCCTACATTTGACTAAATAGAAATGATATCAAATAAGCTTTCACCTGCTGTCAAATATGTATTTCCCTTACTTGATGCAGCAAAGATAAGCCACCATCGGTGTGCTGGGTGTCACAATAGAGTGGGCTCAGAAGTCATTGTTTTTGAACTCTTTCTGAAGCTGACAGTACTGCAGAAACACTGAAAATGCTTTCAGTTTCTAGATAGACTGGCAATTTAATAACAACACACAGAAGGAAAACCAAAAGAAAGAATAGCTGACATGTTGAGAGCTTACTATCTGCCAGGCACTATACTCAAGCCCTTTTTCATTTATTATCAAGTTGGGACTGTTAGGAATAGATTAAGTTTTCAGATGAGGCAATAGAGTGGGTGCAATTTGCTCGGGGCCACACGGTTGGGAAATGGCAGAGCCCTGAGTGCAACTTCAGAGCCTGGCTCTGAACTGTCACGTTGGAACACCTCCCAAGAAATACCACCTTAAATCCTCCCATTGATTTTAGGTCACCTCTTGATTTCCAAAATGTTACAGAATGAAGAAGCATGTGTCTTAGAGGTGAGGAAATATGGAAGCTCTCAGCACATGGAGGAGCCCTGGGAAGGTTTCTATAACTCACCACCAACTCCCCTCCTCCCTCCTGGGAAGAAGGCAGGGCTGACACGTCTCAGGGGCTGATGGCTCCACAGAGGCAAATCCATCTCCATCTCCCTGTGAGGCTGACTCATGATGAATGCCAGTATTAGGGGTTTGGATGGCACTGGACCCTGCTGTTCAATGCAGAACTTTTCCTTGGGAGATACAGTCCCAGGCTCTGTGCTGCATCTAAAACCCCAGAAAGGCTCATCGAGGGGCTGAATCACACTCCCCTCCTCTTTTAATTATTCATGGCCTGACATGCTGACTGGGAATACATCACTCAGAGTACATGGCTGGTAAGATTAAATATTAGAGGAAACTCTTAATTAATTTTTAATGCATTCTTTAGAACAATTCTTCATACCTAACCACACACTGAAACTGAGTACTTAAAAGGGAAATTAACGTTCAAGATCTCAAGGGCTTGTAGGTCCAGACAAGCCCCTATTTTGCTTACCTCTGAGCTACATATTGGGATGTGTCAGAGACGACATCCACGGCGCGGAAGTAGAGTGACAGTATGTTCTGGTTTTATTGGGACAGTCCCAGGTTATGCCTGTCGTCCCAGTGTACTAACACTGCCCCCTTTTACTCCCCAAAGTGTTCCAGTTTGGATGTTAAATTATATGATCACCGTACTTCAAGGCCACTACTCTCCCTTCCCCTGCCAATGACAGGCATCACTAGTTGATCACGGCATCCAGTCCTTGATGATCCTCCAAGGCATTCTCAATACAATCTTCCAGGCAGCCTCTCTAGTGATTAAAGTTGACATCAAGATGGATCTTATTTTTCCTTGCTGAGAAAGCAGTTTACATTAAGTGCTTATATTTTTATTTCATCTTTAAGTTCTCTATACAGGTCTTTAATGTTGTGACTTACTGTTTTTCATTCAAAGCACTATTATTATTTCATGTGGGGCAGTTAGCTGTAGGTAACTATCTCAGACATTTTTGGGTATTTAATATATTTAATATTCTTGGGCTCATGGGCATTAAATGCCAATAGCACACTCTCTTCCACCCCACAAACCTGGTCATTGTGGCAATAAAAATATGCCCCCTGCCAATTTCCAGAACACCCCCATGGACACACTACTGTCCTGAACTGGAAATAAATATAAGTATTGAGAACTGTGCTAGTCCAAACACGTTGCTTTGGCTGCCTGTTGCTGTGTAATAACACCCTTTCCTCACTCTCTTCCAAGGATTGTTGCTGTTCAGTCGCTAAGTCGTGTCTGACTCTTTGTGACCCCATGGCCTGCAGCATGCTAGGCTTCCCTGTCCTTCACTCTCTCTCGGAGTCTGCTCAAATTCATGTCCACTGAGTCAGTGATGCCATTCAGCCATCTCATCCTCTGTTGCCTCCATCTCCTCCTGCCCTCAATCTTTCCCAACATCAGGGTCTTTTCAGTGAGTCAGCTTTTTGCATCAGGTGGCCAAAATATTGGAGCTTCAGCTTCAGCATCAGTCCCTTCAACTGAGTATTCAGGGTTGATTTCCTTTAGGATTGACTTGTTTGATCTCCTTGCCGTCCAAGGGACTCTCAAGAGTCTTCTCCAGCATCACAATTCAGAAGCATCAATTCTTTGGCACGCAGCCTTCTTTATAGTCCAACTCTCACATCTGTACACAACTACTGGAAAACCATAGCTTTGACTAGATGGACCTTTGTTGGCTCTGATTTTTAATATGCTGTCTAGGTTTGTCATAGCTTTTCTTCCAAGGAGCAAGCGTCTTTTAATTTCATGGCTGCAGTCACTATCTGCAGTGATTTTTGAGCCCAAGAAAGTAAAATATGCCACTCTTTCCCCCATCTATTTGCCATGAAGTGATGAGACACGATCTTTGTTTTTTTAATGTTGAGTTTTAAGCCTACTTTTTCACTCTCCTCTTCCACTTTCATCAAGAGGCTCTTTAGTTCCTTTTCCTTTCTGCCATTAGAGTGGTATCATCTGCATATCTGAGGTTGTTGATGCTTCCCCCAAGAATCTTGATTCCAGCTTGTGATTCATCCAGCCCAGCATTTCACATGATGTACTCTGCATATAAGTTAAATAAGCAAGGTGACAATATACAGCCTTGACTTATTAATTAATACAGCCTTAATTCCAAGGATTAAGTGATTTAAAAACAACAATTTTAAAGGTTACTTTCCACTTACAGTTATTACAAAATATTGGCTATATTCCTCATGCTGTACAGTAGATCCTTGAGCCTATCTTATACCCGATCATTTGGACCTCCCACTCTCCCATCCCTATATTGTCCTCCCCAACTAATAACCACTAAGTTGTTCTCTAGGTCTGTGAGTTTGCTTCTTTTTGTTATATTCACCAGTTTGCAATATTTTTTAGATTCCACATATAGGTGATATCTTATAGTATTTATCTTTCTCTGTCTGACTTATTTCACTTGGCACAATGCTCTCTTAGTCCATCAGGTTGCTGCAGGTGGCAAAACATGGGGTTTTTTGGGTGGCCGAGTAGGATTTCATTGTATACTTGTGTAGCACAGCTTCTTCATCCGTTCCGTTCTTTATCCATCTATCTGTTGATGAACACTTTGGTTGTTTCCGTATCGTGTCTGTTGTAAATAATGTTGCTATGAGCGTTCGGTGCATATACCTTTTCAAATTTGTGTTTTTGTTTTCTTCATATCTATACCCAAGAGTTGTGTGGTAGTTCTACTTTTAGTTTTTTGAGAAACCTCCATAATGTTTTCTACCGTGACTGCACCAACTTATATTCCCACCAACAGTGTGGGAAAGTTCCCTTCTTTCCACATCCTCACCAATGTTTATTATTGTGTTCTTTTTCAGGATGGCCATTCTGAGTGTTATAAGGTGATATCTCATTGAGGTTTTGATCTGTATTTTCCTAATGATTAGTGACGCTGAGGATCTTATCACATGTCTGTTGGCCATTGGCATTTCTTCTTTGAAAAATATCTATTTAGTTCTTCTGCCCATTTTTTAATCAGGTAGCTGTTGTTGTTGTTTTTTGATGTTGAGTTGTGTGAGCTGTTTATATATGTTGGATGCTGCTGCTGCTGCTGCTAAGTCGCTCTAGTCGTGTCTGACTCTGTGTGACCCCATAGACAGCAGCCCACCAGGCTCCCCCGTCCCTGGGATTCTCCAGGCAAGAACTCTGGAGTGGGTTGCCATTTCCTTCTCCAGTATATGTTGGATATTAACCCCTTATTGGTCATATCATCTGCAAATATTTTCTCCCATTCACTAAGTGACTTTTTATTTTGTCCATGGTTTCCTTTGCTGTGCAAAAAAGCTTTTAAGTTTAATTAGGTTAATTTTTTAAAAAAACTTTTGTTTCCTTTACTTTTTGAAGTGGATTCAAAAAAGTATTGCTTCAATTTATGTCAGATTATGCCTATGTTTTCCTCTAGGAGTTTTATAGCATCCAGTCTTACATTTAGATCGTTATTCCATTGTGAGTTTATTTTTGTATACCGTGTTAGAGAATTTTCTAATTGCCTTCTTTTACATGTGGCTGTCCTGGTTTCCCAGCACTGCTTAATGCAGACTATCTTTTCTCCATTGCATTTTCTTGCCTCCTTTGTCATAGATTGATTTTAAGTCTGTGGACTGTAAGTCCATGGGTTTATTTCTGAACTTTCTATCCTGTTTCATTGATCTTTGTGTCTGTTTTTTTGTGCCAAAATTGTGCTGTTTTAATTGCTGTAGCTTAGTAACAGTAGTTTGTTTGTTTGTTTGTTTTCAATTTGGTCATAGTTTTGTGATTTTGGTAAGGCTTGATGGGGTGGCTCGACTGAGCAACAGGCTCTTCCAAGAAAGTTCCCTCACAGAGCGGACAGACTGATTTTGGCTGTCAGCTGCAAGCCCAACTGGAGCTCCAGCTAATTTTAGTTCTCCTTCCTGTGGGCCTCTCCATGAGGCTGCTTGGGCTTCCTCAGAGCATGGAGCCTGAGCTTCAAAGGGGAGGAAATAGAAGCTGCTGGTTCCCTTAAAGGTTAGACCTGGAACTGACCTATGGTCATTTATTCCATATTATATTGGTTAAAGCAGGTACCAGCCCAGCCCAGACTCAGGGGATGAAGAAACTGACCCTACTTCTTGAGGGGGCAGTAACAAAGGATGTTAATTCATCGCACATTCCTTCACATTATCTTGATCGCATTATCATGATAGTCTTAAAAATTAGGTTGGGCAGATCCCATGAATTTCTTCACTTTGCTTATGCTGAAACTAAGATCCAGAGGCTTGGTGTGGCTTGGCTGTGGCAGGTAGGGAGTTCACAAGCTGTGGAACAAAGGGAAGGTCATGGCAAGTTCTGAAGCGTTCCTGTGATTTCCCTGGAACCAGTATTGTGAAAGGCAAACCAGATGGAGTCAGAGGGTGTCACTTGGGTGAGGACCATTTCTTGGAAGCTCTTCCCTGACAGGGCTTTTGCTGTGTTAGACACGTCACTGGTGCCTGGGTTTCTGCACAGCCTCAGAGCCTGTCACCCACTCACGTGTGACGTGCTCATTGAGCATCACCAGGGGCCAGATGCTGTGCTAGACCTGGGGAATGGTGAGGTGTGTCCACAGTCTGCAGGGGAGGCAACGAGATTTAATTGCACACTCTGAGGGACAGTTACAGCAGTGAGGAAGGCTGAGGGGAAGGTGCAGGCGCCATGGGCATACACAGGAAGGATGCTGACACGTCAGGACATCAGAGAAGTGTCCCTGAGGAAGTGGCACTTCAGCTAAGATCTAAAGGATGGGAAACAAAAAGAGAGAGGGGGCTGGGGAAGAATGGTCAAGACAGCGCTACTCCCTGTGCCATAGTTCGGGCTCTGCAAAAACAGTCAAGGAAACCCGGAGGCGAAACCACAGCACGTGGAGTGAGAGAAGGCCGTGGAGGAAGGAAGTGAACGAAGGGGGCCAATGAAAGATGCTCTTCTGCTTGTTATTCTTGTGTGTTATTCTGAGAACAATGGGACCACATCTTGTTTGGAGAGATTGTTCCAACTGTGATTCGGAGAAGGAATTGGGGGATGCAAGTGTGTGTGGAGAGAGCAGGGCCTCAGCCCCTCTGAGAAGGTGGCTGGAGAGCATGTCAGACATGCCGAAGGAGCTAGCCCTTCCCACTCCTCTCCATGAGGACCACTCCCATCTCCACTTCTGCCACATGGTTAGGGGTGTGTTGATAAAGATGGTGGTGCTGCTCATAGTAAGGGCTCCTCATCCACAGGATCCTAGATCAAGGGCCAGATGCCTGGGGCGCAGAACTGAGGGAGCCATTCATTCCCTGTCTGTGCTGCGCACCCCTCAGAGTGAATGCCTCCCTTGCTCCCTCTCCTCCCGGCCCTGCCAGGAGGGTTTATCTCCAGCCTCACATTGTATGGCAGGAAGCTGGGAAGGAGAAGGAGGGGGCAGCATGCCCCTTCCTTGAAAGAGCGTGACCCATGACCGGACCTGTCGCTCCCCACACATCCTGCAGGCCAGGATGGAGTCACTGCCACCGCTGCTGCCCAAGAAGCTATGCATGTCCCCTTGATCCTGGGCAGCCTGGTGCCAGGATGATGTTCCCGAGTTCTGTGACCATAGCAGAGGAATCAGATAGCCCTGCAGCATGGTCAGATTAGAGAGGCTTTATGGTGTGGCGGTTTAGGAAGGGAGGTGAGCTTCCAGGTTGTCCAGGCTGGATTTGCTGGCCAGTTCTGCCGGCTCCTGGCTGAGTGGCCTTGGGCAAGTTATTTAAGTTCTAAGCCTCTTCTCTTCATGTGTGAGATGAGGATTGGGGTCGAATTTATTGCACAGAGTGCTAGAGAACGTGGATTCTGATTCCAGAAGCACAGGCTGAGAGAGAGAGTGAGAGAGAGCCGGCAGATCATTGCATATCAGCTCCCTGATTTTACAGATGAGGACCCTGGGTTGTGGGGGGCGGCAGGCTGGCCAAAGTAACCTACTGAGCGGAAGCTGAGGGCTGGGACCCCAGATCCAGGGTAGCCCTACTCTCCTGACCTCCTAGTATCTTAGCCACTCCTTTGTGGAGTGGCTCCGACAGACCCATAATGAGGGACAGGGGTGCTCTAGTGCACTGCATTCCTGGGGAACGTGAGTGGGCTTCCATCCTCTTTAGAGCTAGGAGGGGACAGGCTGGGGAGGAGTCTCAGAAGGAGCTCTGCCTCCTCCGGCCCTCCCCCATCTCCTCTCCCCTTTCTTCCCATCCTCCCTCCCTCGTGTGTCCTTCTCTCTTTTTCCTTCCCTGGCTCCATCTCCCCTTCCGTCTCTCCCTCCAGAGCACCTTCCTCTCCTGACTTCATTCTCTCCTTCCTGCTGCATTCCCCCTACCCCAAGTGCCCCTTGTCCCTCCCTGGCACAGGTGACATCTGAGGAAGGGCTTATGATGGAAAGTCCCCGATGTGGTGCTTTGGGCACAAAGGGTGCCCTGACTCGCCTGCCTGTGGCTTCCTCCCTGCTGTGTGTTGTTGGAGGCTCGGCTGGTAGGTGAGGCTCGCTGCCTCCCTGGCCCCGCAGCCTGGAGGACAGGTCCCGCCTGTCACAGCTCAGGCTCAGGCTGATGGGCCCCTTCTCTGGGCAACACTCCCCTCTTTTTCCTCCTTTCCATTCCCTCCCATTCCCTCTCATCTCTTCATCCTGCATCTCACTCCCAGCACCTCTCTGCTGGGAATTCCATGCAGGGCAACTCAGGGTGTTGGCAAGGTGGGGAGGTTCATCCAGGCTCTGTCCTGGATCTCTTTTATGTTCACTGAGTGAATAAATACTGCAGATTCTCCTTGGCTTTTGCTTTGCACGCAGCACCTGGAGACGGTTCATCACAGAGCAGAGCCACCATCCCTTTCCGAGATGTTAGCCCTCCATCCTCATGGCTTCCTCCCTTCTCCCCACCCTGCCTCCCTCCCTCCCTCCTTCATTTCTTCTTTCTTTCCTTTCTCTCACTTCTGCTCCCACTCCCATTCTCTTCTTCGGGCCTGTGACCTCAGATGCACTAGGTAATCTTTGTCATGTGCCAGGTTTCTGGAGTCAGGGGCGGTGGCAGGGGTAAGATGGGTGGAAGGCGCACAGTAGGTCTGGGGTGAGATGGACAGAGCTAGAGCTTGGGGATCAGCCATTAGGCATGGCAGGGTCCTGAAGCCACAGATTCACCTCCTCACATTCGTATTTATGCACCATTTCAAAGCAGCCCCTTCCGTTCTTTTCCCCACTCTCTCCTCTTTCCCCTCAGACAATGAGTTATTTGCTTAAATGGCCTTGGCCGAGGGCTCACGTGACAACAGCATTCCATTAAAAATCTCTTTGCCTCGCTGGAGTGCAGTGAGAGACGTCTGTGGTAGATTTGAGGCGCTGGGGCTGGGGGGAGCACCGATTGTGAAAAGAAAAAGAAACAAAGTCCTTTTCTTCCCCGCTGAATGAGAAAATACTTTCAAGACTCAGTGTCAAATCGTTTCCTCACTTTCTCCCTCAGTGTTTTGCCAGAGACCCTGGCAATGAACCGCTCTCTCTTTCCCGCTCTCTCTCGGGGTCACTATGGAGGCAGAGACGTTTCCTATTTGACTTGGGTTTAAAAGGTGGATGAGTCCAGAGGAAGCCCAGAGATCTGCAGAGGGTCTGTGCTTTTCTGTCTTAGAGCGTCTGCTTTGGGTGAAGAGGGTCTTCGTTCAGTCAAGGGTCATCACTCTTGGAAACACAGAGGCAGGGAAGGAAATTCCCTCTGGGCCTGTCCCTGGGGGTAAGTGAGAGGGTCTGTTTCCTGGAGACTTGGCTGTTGCGTCCTGACCCAGCCTGCCCTCCAGGTGGGCAAGACAGTCTGTGTTTCTGCTTCCAAACAACCAGGAGAAGGGAGACTTGTGACTTGAAGCCAGCTTGAGCTGGGCTGTGTTGCCTTGGCCAAGTTGCTTTCCCTCTCTGATTTCTATATCCATAAGAAAAAGTTCAGAAAAAGCTTCCCAAACGTGGCAATGAGGCCATAGAAGGACGATGTGTCCTGTGCATGCCACACCAGACCACCAGCTGACAGCCCCATCCAAAGATTATCTAACTCTCTAGGGCTCCCGCCAAATCTGACTGCCGCCTGTTTTTGTAAATAAAGTTCCACTGGAACACAGCCACACCCATCCATTTATGGATCATGGCTCCTGCTTTCACTTGACAGCAAGGCAGCGTCCAGTAGTTGCAACAGAGACCAGATGGCCCACAAAGCTGAAAATTATTTACTGTCTGCCCCTTTATAGAGAAGGTTTGCTGACCCCTGCTCTAGGGGGATGTGGTGTTGTTTGATTTACTGTTTACTACTGATTCAGGTCCAGGCTCTGGAAAGTGTGATGCTAATTTGTGGAAGATTGATAACTTGTAAATGATTTTGATCCAGGGGTCATGAAAATGATTTCTGTCCAGTATAAAAGATACCCCCACAGAAAACGATTTTATTGACCTGCAGGACATCCATCATCTCCGTGTCTAGCTTGGCATTCTCTTTCCAGCATACTTTCTGTTCTTCCCTAAACTTTGGTCCCTCCCATAAGCTTTTGAACCGACTTTCCTATCCGGCTGGTTCCTCTGGTAATAGGTTAGAGAAATCCTTGTCCCATGCCCATTTTCTGTTTGTGTGAGAGTCAGGACCTTAACTTTTGGAAATTATTTTCTGACATGTGTGATGAAGGCATTGGACCAGATCAGTGGTTGCCAAACTGTGCTCTGGGGGACCACCAAGTGTCTTCAGAAGTCCCTGAGGGTAGATGCTAACGAGATAAGTAAAGGTCAGGCACCAGCATCCCCTGCTTCTTCCCCAAGCAAAGAAGCTCCTCTTGTCAGCCTGCCTTGTATTTTGAGGCTTCCAGCATAAAATTCCTGGAGGAAAAGGAAAAAGCATGTTGCCACACAAAAAAATGAGTAAGTAAATAAAAAGTGTTGCAGCACTGGACGAAGTGATGGGAAGTTTTCAAGTTCCTGAGGACTGTGTGTGGAGCAAACTCAGCTATGCCAGGCCTGGGTAACTGCTGGGGGCTGCACATTCCTCCCGGTCTGTAACCGGCTCCTGGTCCATCTGTGGCCTGCGGCTGGAATGTGGGGTATTTATGCTCCTTCAGAGAGAGGCCTCCAGAGACCTGACGTGAATACCAACAATTTCCCCAGGTCTTAATGGGGTGGGGTGGGGTGGGGGGGTGGAAAGTGTGCCTTTTCTTCCTAATTGTGTTTCTTAAACTTTAGCAGAGTTGCACAAGGAGTGCTCTGTGGTGCCTGATTATCGACAGTTTCTCATGAGAACAGGAGGCATTTGTGCTGGCCAGAGACCTGCAGGGTTCACCAAGTGCTGTACAGGTTGGTGCAGGCAGGTGTCTGGGATCCTGTGGGTCTGCTGGGGGTGCAGTGGGGATGGGAGGAGAGGAAACTGATCAGAGTTGTGTTCTGTGAGTTTCTTCTTTTATTTTGGAGCTTAGTTGTTCATTGCATCCTGATGGGAGGGAAGCCCCTCAGGGCTCAGCCACTGCCTTTCTGGAAGCAATTCCACCTTCTCCCTGGCTGGGGCTTCCTGGGAGTGGGGCCTGGTGGGAAAGCTTTGAACAGCTGTCAGAGTCTGAGCTATGCTGCATATTGGGCTTAACTTGGGTTAGATGAGCCTGTTGTAAGAGCCTTTCCATTTTTGCCAGGTTGATCTTTTTTCTCTTATGTAATCGAGGTGAAATGCACATAATAGAAATTGGGATGACATGGTGGCTCAGACCGTACAGAATCTGCCTGCAATGCAGGAGATGTGGATTTGATCCCTGTGTCAAGACGATCCCTTGGAGAAAGGAATGGCAACCCACTCCAGTATTCTTGCCTGGCAAATTCCATGGACAGAGGAGCCTGGCAGGCTATACAGTTGCAAAGAATTGGACACGACTTTCATATAATAGAAAATTAACTGTTTTAAGTTATACAATTCATTGGCATTGAGTGCATTTATAATATTGTAAAACCACCTTTATCTAGTTCCAGAACATTCTCATCACTCTAAAAGTAAATATCCATTAAGTAATCATGTTCTATTCCCCTACCTCTCCAACCTGACCACAACCCCTGGTAACCACTAATCTGC
Organism: Bos javanicus; assembly: GCF_032452875.1. NCBI lineage: Eukaryota > Metazoa > Chordata > Mammalia > Artiodactyla > Bovidae > Bos > Bos javanicus. The sequence goes on from NC_083889.1 coordinate 29,402,268, forward strand.
TTCCTAACCCTATGGTTTTACCTGGATATTTCATACAAGTGGAATCATACCATATAAGACCTTTTGCTTCTGGCTTCTTCCACTCAGCACAATGTTTTGGAGGCTCTTCTATGTCGTAACTTCATGTGTCAATGCTTCATTCCTTTTTGTGTCTGAATGATGTTGTATCTTATGACTAGACCTCAGTGTATCAGTTCATCCAGGGATGGGCATTTTGGTTGATTCTACCCTTTTCTACCGACTGGCTTCTATCCATTGGTTTCAACCCACTGGCTTCTATGACCCACTGACTACCCACTGGCCCACTATGCTGCCATATAACCTTCTCAGTCCCTCAGCAGCCTCAGTGCTCACAGTGACAACCCCCACCACAAAGTCTCCCCCAGGTATTTCTGGGTGTCCCTGGGGAGTTTCACATGACTGAAGTTCTGTTCCAGGTGCCTGGTTGCAGCCTCTGCACCAAGACCTCCTATGGGTGGACAGCTCAGCCACACCCAGATGGCACCCCTGTAGCCCCTGTCCCCTGAGCTTGTCCTGTGATGTGCTGGTCACATGATCTGTGTCAGGGCAGGACCTGGGGACCCCTGGTTTCATGATGGAATGGGGACCTTGCCATCTTCCGAGAGCATTCTGTTACTCCCTCTCAGCCTGCGGATGTTTATTTTTGGCCTGGTCACTTTTCCCTAAAAGGAATCATCTGGTCTCAGAGGGATCTAAGAAGGGTGCCACCTCACCCTGGGTGATCTGGGACTGCTGGTTCATCATCCTGGGAAGCCCGCTCAGTCCCAGGCAGACCGGGACCACGGGTCCTGTAGGTTTCAGCCTGACTGGGGAGCTTCTCATCGTTCAATGTGCTGCCTTTCAGCGTATCCTCCTGTTTTGAATCTGACCTTCCATAGTACCCCGAAGTCCCTGTCCAGAGCCTATTTGTCCACAGTTGGCTAGAGAGTAAGCTTGTTTTCTTCCACTGGATTGGTTAGTTATCTTGCTGTCTGAGGCTAGGAAAAAACCTGGAGATTTAAACTCTCTTTTTAATGATTTTTTTTTTTTTTTTAAACCAATCCTCTTGCTTTCAGCCTTACTGGCCTCCTGCTTTCAGGGCTAGCTGGTGCCTCTGGTTCTTGATGTTTTCTGGGGTGCTGTGGACACAGATCACCTGGCTTCCTACCATTTACCCTTGGGCTTGGGTGGAGCTTTTTCAGCTCTGATATATCACTCAGCTCTCATCTAATTGCTTTTCAGCCTCCCTACATCCCTCCCCTTCCAATGTATTATTGTATTTTAAAACATCTTTTGCCTGTTCTTCTCACATTTCTTTATGACTTAAACAATTCCTTTACTCTCATGTTAGTGAGTCTCAGGGAAGAGCAGAGAAAAACATATGTTTTGTTGGACATTTTTAGCAAGAAGTCTCATTTCCTCCATGTGTGAGACCAGGTTGCGTCTCCATCGTGGCTCAGCTTCTTAGCTAAGTGGTCCTGGACAAGTGCTAATACATTGATCTCTCTGAGCCCTGTTTCCTTCAATGCCTGGGTCCCCTTTAAAGTAGGAAGAGTGGAGTGGGGTAATAACAAACCAAAGAACACGTGGGAAGCCCCAAGTGTGAGCCAGGCATGGGTGCTTCATGTCTCCTTAACCCCTGTGTCCTCCCTACCCTCTTGTATTAATAGGAGCTCAGAGACTTTTCTTGTCTAAAGGGGACACACCCCTCCAACCCTCCACCCTTCATATACATTTTCTCTAGGATTCAGAATAAAACCTTCCTCCCCCATCTACCAAGAGGGTCACTAGCCCATCTTTCCCTTCTCACTCCTAGTTTGGGCTCAGCTTGGACACCTGTCCTTAGTTTTCCAGCCACGCCTCTGCTCTGCGTACACACGCATGTTGGACCTCCATTCTTGTTGTTCAGTCGCTTAGTTATGTCTGTCTCTTTGCAGCCCCGTGGACTGCAGCTTGCCAGGCTTCCCTGTCCTTCAGTGTCTTCCAGAGTTTGCTTACTTTGGCTCAGCATCTTCATTCCTTCTGGAGCTATTTCTTGGCTCTTCTCCAGTAGTGTATTGGACATCTACAGACCTGGGGAGTTCATCTTTCAGTGTTATATCTTTGACCTCTAAGGTCAAGCTCAAAGTCATCTTCTCCCAAGAAACCTTTCCTAAACTTGGCCTCCACAGAAACCCCTCCCTGACACTTACATTTTGGGGCAGGCGGTGGAGCACAGAGGCTAAGTGTGCAGGTTCTCAAGGAGTTGCCCACCTGGGTTCGAGTCTCAGCTCCACCACTAGCTGCTGTGCTGTCTTGGGCAAGTGACCTCACTTGCCCAGTTCTGAGGCTCTTCTGAGGTTCAGTTTCCTCACAAGTAAAATGGGGCTGAATAATAGCACCTAGCAGTCACAAATGAGACCCATCATTCCAGAGATGAAAGGATATGACGGAAATAAAGAAAACACAGTGGCCAGTGTATGTGTGTAAAAGTTTACTGTTGTTTTTGCTTCTGTCCTATTTTGATGTTTGGTTTGATTTAGCTGCCAGGCTGTCTCTAGGGGTAGGGACTTGTCTTCTTCCTCTTTCTCTACTTTGCAACCTGGCCTCAGTGGCCCAGGAGGTTATAAGAGCACTGGAGCAGGAATCCCAAGTCCAGTTCGCCCAGCATCATTGGAGGGGTAACCTTGGGCAGATCACATCATTTCTCTGAGTCATTACTTTTGGAGGCAGCTGGGAGACCAAGTCCTGCCAAGGCATGCAGAAAAGAAAGTGAAAAAGAGACTGGAGCTGGTGACATATGTTTCTTCCCTCTTCCGGCAAGTTCATCCCCCACTGGCTCAGCCAGATTCTTGTTAACACAGAGCTGGATGGAACCCTCTGTGCCCCTGACTCTGTGGCTCTCAGTCTCCACTTCACAGGAGAATAAACTGGGGAGATTCCAAAAGTTTGAATGCCAAGGACTTGACTTTGGATGTGGGAAACTGGAATTTCAGAGGATGGGGTCTGATTAGAAAGGATTTTAAAAGCTCCTAGATGATGTGGATGCTTTTGGAGCAGGGCCACATCTGAGTGGTGAGTCTACACAATCCTCTTGTTCTTCTGGGAAGCACAGCTCAGGCCCCTCTGTGCCAGGCAGAAGGAAAAATCTCTATTTACAAAGCTCCATTGACCTTCATCTCTAATGCCATAGAACCCCTCTTTTCTGAGCCCCATTCATTTGTTGTACAGCAGCTCTGATGATCAGCAAGTTATTTTCATCGAGCTGAAGACAGCATCTCTGCAAAGCCATCTCTCCATCCCCGTTGAAGGTGGCTCAGCCCGACCCAGGGAAGACACCTTGCATCCGAGCTACCCCTCATCTGAGTGGATCTGGCTGGGGGCTGCCACATGGATTTTGAAGGGCCTTGGATCCAGAAGAGGGACCGTCCTCCTAACTCGGCTCTAGTCTAATGGTTTCCAAATGTACCTTTGCCAGAATTTTCTCGGCAACACGTCGAAAATATAACCCGCTGAGTCAGAGTCTGCAAGGGAGAGGCTCAGAATGCTATCTGTTTAATACTTGTCCCAGATGAGGGTCATGATCCAGTAGTACGGAAAACACGTAGTAGGTTGATTAGATTAGCTACTTCTGGCTACAGATGGTGCCAGGGAGAAGACTCCAAGGTAGGAAAGAGCCTGGGGCTTAGCAAGGGTGGTGAAAGGTGGGACTGGGGTGAAGATGGGGTGGGCTGGAGATGCCGAGCAAGTGAGGGTAGAGGGAATCTAGGCCCAGGTGGGCCCCTCCCTGGGCTTGGGCCTTGCCAGTTGGTCGCTCTGGGACCGTGTGGGTCTGTGGCTGTTGAATTAGGAATGCTTGCTTCTTCTTGGCCCAAAAGGGTTCTTTCCTTTCATCCTCAGTTCTGGGGAAGGTGGAGGAGATAGTCGAGACCATTTATGTTTCAGTCATGCCTACAGAGTTCTGTTCTCTGGGAAAAGATTCACAGTCTCAGGATTCCGTTCTGTGTTGTTGGTTTTTTTCCCCTCCTGGAACAAGAGAATCAATCCTTATTTAAATAATGCAGTCCTCTATATTAGTTTGCGAGAGCTGCCATAACAAAATGCCACAGACTGGGTGACTTAAACTTTGGCTGGAGGCTGGAAGTCCAAGGTCAAGGTATTGGCATTGGGGTTTCTCCTGAGGCCTCTCTCTGCCTTGCGCACAGCCGCCTTCTTGTGGAGTCCTCACGCAGCCTTTCCTCTGGGCATGCGCATCCCTGGTGTGTCTCTGTGTGTTCCAATTTCCTCTTCTTATAAGGACGCCAGTCACATTAGACTAAGGCTCATCCTAAGGGTCTTATTTTAAGTTAATTACTGATTTAAAGGCCTTAACTCCAAATACAGTCATATTCTGTGATTAGGGCTTCAGCATTTGAATTTGAGGGGTCAGAATTCAGCCCATAACATTCTCCTAGGTCTGTGTAAGTGGGTGACTGCTGACAGTATTAAAGGGAGGCCTGGGTGGAGCATTTTTTAAACAGGAAGAGGAAATGTGCAAAGAAACAAGGGCTAGAAATCCTGACCTCACTGGCTATGTCATTTTGGTTACCTAACCCTTCTGTTATCCTGTTTTCCATTTCCAGATACTCTTTCTCATTTTCTGTTTATTTCTGAGTGCATCCTATTCTTGTTTGAAAGATATATTATTTTTTCTTTCTTAGGGTGTTTTAAAGAATCTTCTTCTGTTCCTTGCATCTTCTGAGTCTGTATTTTTCCCTTGGTGTCTGTTTCAGTTTCTCTCTGTCAAGGTAGAAGTACTCTTGAAATGTCTAGGGTGTATAGTTGTCTGATTGGAAAACCTGTCGATGGGCATTTTTTTCTAAGGACCCAAATACCAAAATCTTTTGGTGTTGGTTTTTGGCTCAGTCTGGATCCCTGGATAAGAACCCTCTGATGATGGGTGTGTATATGCATGGGTGTCTTGGAGATGGTGGTGGGATGATGGTGAGATAGGGACTGAGTAGGAGGAAAGGTTGTGAGCCTCACTCTTCAGTGGATGGACATTCATTTACTCCCTGTTTTCAACACAACTCCTCATTCCTACCACTGGTGGGGTCCAGTGGCCCTAAGCTAGACTTTCTGGTGTAGCCCATCCTGAGAGTCAACTTCTCTACCTTCACTGCAGAGCTGGCACCTGCCTGGCACTGGGACCTGGGGAGAGGAGCTCTAAGCTTGAATCGACTTTCAACGCACCCTCCTGTTTCAGAGTCTCCCCTGTGTCTATCTCCAGGTGCCTCTTGAACCTTGCTTCTTATCACAGGCACTTAGCAAAGAGGAGGAAGCTGAGATCTCTTGTCACTTTCTGTCTGTGCAAAGTCAAGTGGGCCTTAGGAAGCATCTCTACAAACAAAGCTAGTGGAGGTGATGGAATTCCAGTTGAGCTATTTCAAATCCTAAAGGATGATGCTGTGAAAGTTCTGTACTCAGTACGCCAGCAAATTTGGAAGATTCAGCAGTGGCCACAGGACTGGAAAAGGTCAGTTTTCATTCCAATCCCAAAGAAAGGCAATGCCAAAGAATGCTCAAACTACTGCACAATTGCACTTATCTCATATGCTAGCAAAAATGCTCAAAATCCTCCAAGCCAGGCTTCAATAGTATGTGAACTGTGAACCTCCAGATGTTCAAGGTGGATTTTTAGAAAAGGCAGAGGAACCAGAGATCAAATTGCGAACATCCACTGGATCATGGAAAAAGCAAGAGAGTTGCAGAAAAACATCTACTTCTGTTTTATTGACTATGCCAAAGCCTTTGACTTTGTGGATCACAACAAACTGTGGAAAATTCTTCAAGAGATGGGAATACCAGACCACCTTACCTGCCTCCTGAGAAATCTGTATGCAGGTCAGGAAGCAACAGTTAGAACTGGACATGGTACAACAGACTGGTTCCAAATAGGAAAAGGAGTACGTCAAGGCTGTATATTGTCACCCTGCTTATTTAACTTATATGCAGAGTACATCATGTGAAATTCCAGGCTGGATGAAGCACAAGCTGGAATCAAGATTGCCAGGAGAAATCTCAATAACCTCAGATATGCAGATGACACCACCCTTATGGCAGAAAGTGAAGAGGAACTAAAGAGCCTCTTGATGAAAATGAAAGAGGAGGGTGAAAAAGTTGGCTTAAAGCTCAACATTCAGAAAACGAAGATCATGGCATCTGGACCCATCAATTCATGGGAAATGGATGGGGAAACAGTGGAAACAGTGAGAGACTTTATTTTGGGGGGCTCCAAAATCACCAAAGTCAGATGGTGACTACAGCCATGAAATTAAAAGGCGCCTGCTCCTTGGAAGAAAAGTTATGACCAACCTAGACAGCATATTAAAAAGCAGAAACATTACTTTGCCAACAAAGGTCCATCTAGTCAAAGCTATGGTTTTTCCAGTAGTCATGTACGGATGTGAGAGTTGGACTACAAAGAAAGCTGAGTGCTGAAGAATTGATGCTTTTGAACTGTGGTGTTGGAGAAGACTCTTGAGAGTCCCTTGGACTGCAAGGAGATCCAACCAGTCCATCCTCAAGGAAATCAGTCCTGAATATTCATTGGAAGGACTGATGTTGAAGCTGAAACTCTAGTACTTTGGCCACCTGATGTAAAGAGCTGACTCATTTGAAAAGACCCTGATGGTGAGAAGGATTGAAGGCAGGAGGAGAAGGGGACGACAGAGGATGAGGTTGTTGAATGGCATCACCAACTCAATGGACATGAGTTTGAGTAAGCTCTGGGAGTTGGTAATGGACAGGGAGGCCTGGCATGCTGCAGTCCATTGGGAAGAGTTGGACACAACTGAGCAACCTAACTGAATCAATAATAACAATGTATCTTGCTCGAAGATATGTTTCTTCTTAACAAGAACCTTCTGACTAACCTTGCTATCTTAAAACTTGGATACTGTGGGAGTGGGTCAGGTAAGACCTTTCCATTGTTAATTCTAATCTTGTTACTTTAAGATGTATCTTGTGGGAGTGGGGCTACTAGCAGGGCGGCGCCCTCTGTCCCCCTTCTGATGTCTATGTCAGCTTTCTCTGTTCCTTTTTCACTTTAATAAAACTGTGCTACACAAAAGCTCTTAAGTGATCAAGCCTGATCCCTGGCCCCTGGCCCCTGGTCCCTGGTCCCGAAGCTAAATCTTCTTCAGAGATCACAAATCTGACATAATTCACCGTAAGCTATTACTCTGTCCTAACTAACTCTGGTGAGTTTTGGGCAGAGATCATCTGCTTGATTAGCTGGAAGTAGACCTCTCTGCTAAGCCTTCGTCTCCTCATCTCGAAAATGGGCTAATAATAGCTTGTGCCTCAAAGTTGGAGGCAATTAAGGCAGATAGTGCTAGTGGAATGTTTAGTATTGGGTCCAGCAAAAAAAAAAAAAAAAATCCAATAAGTACTAGCAAAACAGATAAGTAAACTTATTGATCTTATCCAAGGGCCCTTGGAAATCCTCAGAAACAATGAGGTAGTTAGAGCTACCCAGTGACCCGTCTGACTTAATATTCTGTTCTCTGGCCTCTGGTGCTTGCCTTTTTCCTCCCATTATTGGAAAAAGAAGCAACACTTGGCATGTACCCACAAGGACACATAGACTAAAGTGATGCTCCTCAAACTTGACCAGGTATACCAATTCCCTGGGCTCTTATTAGAACGCCAGTTCTGACTCTTGCTCTGGGGTGGCCAGAGACTATGCACTGCTGTCATTGCTGCTGGTCCGAGGACCACACTTTGAGTAGCAAGACAATAAATGGTAGCGATGTACCCAGTCAGTCAGTGAGGTGCAGGGAAAGGGAAGATGTCCCCCCGAGGCATCTTTGGGTGGTGGCCGTTCAATGGAACTCTTCTTCAGGATCAAAACCCAGAGGGAATAGTGTGGGTTCCTCTAAGTGGCCACAAGATGTCATAATGTCATTACAGGAATTCTCCTGGAAAGGTTCAAGTCTAGGTGTCAAATTACATACTTTAAAGCAGCAAAGTGGCAGTTATCTCATCAGGGCGGCTTCAGGGACCCATCCCAGTTAAAACTGTCCCCTGGGATCTAGGATAGATGTCAAACTGACAGAATCTTCTTCTTACGCACCTTATTCCACTCACCTTGTTCTTAGTCTCTTGGACCCTAGCGATGGAATCTATCGTGAGGGGAAACTGGCCTACTTTGAAACAGAATGCAGCATCTCCACAGGGTGGTTCCCAGAACACAGTTTGGAGGACGGCTTTGCAAAAGCAAAAATTGTCCTGCACAAATCAGTTAGAGAGATGCTTCCTGCTCTATCTCCATCAGAGTCTTCGAGAGGCAAGTCAAACGCTTTGATCAGACTTGCAGGGAACCAGCTTGATAACAACTGTTTCTCCTCTGCTTCTCAAACCTCATCAGACAGGCCCATCTTCCCCCTTCCATGAATGCTAGTCAAACCTAGAAAGCCCCGAGGGAATGCTGCTTGAAAACCGGGGTTGCACATTTCCTGTCGGAAATGGAGAATGCCATAGTGCATTTTGGTCGCCAGGCAGGGTGAAGAGAGATGCATTTGGGGTCACCTAGCTGGAATTGTCCGGAGAAGGCAATGGCACTCAACTCCAGTACTCTTGCCTGGAAAATCCTATGGACGGAGGAGCCTGGTGGGCTGCAGTCTATGGGGTCGCTAGGAGTCGGACACGATTGAGCGACTTCATTTTCACTTTTCACTTTCATGCATTGGAGAAGGAAATGGCAACCCACGCCATTGTTCTTGCCTGGAGAATCCCAGGGACTTGGCAGCCTGGTGGGCTGCCGTCTATGGGATTGCACAGAGTCGGACACGACTGAAGCAACTTAGCAGCAGCAGCAGCAGCAGCTGGAATTGTCTACTCCCTCAGAGATAGTTTCAGAAAAACCATCAAATTAAATCAGCTCTACTGTGGTGATGGCCTTTTACACTTTCTTCTTCACAATAGAGTCATCTGTGTTTATTTCATCTCCCCAACCATTAGGTGGAACCACATGAACTGCTGTTTCTGGAGGTCAGGATGTCAAATATCAAGTTTCACGTGGTTTCACCTGGACTAGGGGTCAAACTGGTCCCATCCTGGCCTTTGTGAAATATTTTATTGGGATACAGCCCCACGCTCTGCATTCATTCACGTGCTGTCTCTGATGGTTCTCAGGTTGCAGTGGCAGAGTTGTGGAATTGTCACACAGGGCTTCTGGTCTGTAAAGGCAAACTTTTTACTATCTAGCCTTTTGCAGAAAAATTGCTGACCTCAGTGAGTGTGTGCTCAGTCACTTCAGTCGTGTCTGACTCTTTGTGACTCTGGGACTGTAGCCCACCAGTCTCCTCTGTCCATAGGATTCTCCAGGCAAGCATACTGGAGTGAGTTGCCATGCCCTCCTCCAGGGGATCTTCCCAATCCAGGGATCAAACCCATGTCTCTTATGTCTCCTGCATTGGCAGGCAGGTTCTTTACTACTAGCACCAACCTGGGAAGCCCTCAGTATATCAGTGGTAACTCCCATAGAAGAGAACTCTTGACTCATTTTTGTAGTCTCTCAGCTCCCCACCCCCAGCACCACAACCTGTAAATAGTGGGTGATTAATAAATATTGGATATGGAAAATCGCCATGAGCCTTCTTCCTGGAGAAGGACTACACCTGGTCTTTAATCTGCTTTTCCAGACCTTTGGCTTCTGTGCTGTGAGTCACTCTCAGAACTTTGGCAAGCAAGCTCTTGCTGCCGCCAGCAAAGGAAGCTTCCTCTTTTTGAGGGAAAAAAAAAAAATTCTTCCAAAAGCCTCTGAGGGCTTTTGGACATCAATCAACTAGCTCTGAGAGTCGGGTGGACGAGGATATACAAATGAAGCAAACATATGGATTATATTTCCATCAAAATACACATAGGCTCTGAAATTAAGTGGGAAAGGGTTTTGCGGGGTTATTCCATTGCTTGGCCGTCTCTGAAACTGTTTAAGGAAAGTTTGATATGTTTGATAAACCTTGAACGCAGCGTGGAATTAACCTTTCTCTCCCCAGACTGTGTAGAGGGGGCTTGTTGAGGTCCACTGAATTGAACTACTCATTTGAAAGGCTGCTTGAGTCCAACATTGCAAATGATTGGCAGCTGCATATGCCCATTTGGGGTATTTTTTTCAGTCCCCCTTGGAGGGGGAGAATGGAGGCAAAAGTTTAATTTGCTAGGGTGGTATTTTCATTTCCTGTTTAATGTATGCCTGGTGTGGTGGTGGAGGGGGAAAAACAACCTAACTGAAAAAAATGATTACACACCAACCACGTTCATTGTCAAGAAAATGAGAAGGGACAGATGGACACAAAGAAGAAAGTAAGAACTGGTATGGTGTCATTTTACTGTCAAGAGATGGCCACATGGTCCTATGCTCAGATATTTGAGCAGAAGTCAAAGTTGGAAGGGATATTTTGGAAGAAGAATGATGTTTCTTAACAATGCAAGATATATTTGGAGGTTTAAAAGACAGGAGCGTTCTGGGGGAGGGAGTGGAGAACTAGGAGGGTGGGATCCATATATGGATCCTGTTTTCAGTCTTTCCAATCGGCTTCTGCCCTTTAAGGGCTCTGGCCCTTCGTCCCAAACTTCTGTGCTGTGCGACTATGGGTGATCCTGGAATTTGACTCTGAGCACCAGGAAATCATGAATAGCTTTAACTTTCTTGTAGACCTATTAGACTTTCAAAATACTAGGTTTTTGGCAGCATAAATGAAGGAACAGGGTTGGTTCCTGAATAGGATCATTTGTTGTCCTGACCTGCAGAAGTCTCACTTGCTCCAGTAAACACAGGACGTGGGAGGTGGCAAAGGCTGACTCGACCCTGAGTTGTGTTGTTCATTCCTCGCTGTGTCTGTGTTATTCTTTAGTGCACCTGGTAGGCCCTGCTGAATAGTTACCCCCACTTGGTTTGCAGCTTCCTTTCCTTTGCTGCTTTCCTGTGTGGAGGGAAGCAACCTGGATAATTCTTTTCCCTGCTTCCCTTGCAGCTAGGGAAGTCCACTACAGTTCTAGCCTGTGAGAAAATGCTGGGCAGGACGGGCTGGGAAATCCTTCTCTTTCTTGTACAGAAATGAGTACTGCTATCCATTTTTCCTGTGGCCAGTTTACTTTTGACTTGAGCATGGATGAGATGTCTGGAGCTGAAGCAGCCATTGTTTGTCCATGAGAGAAATGCCAAGAGAATAGCTGTGGTTGGTCCTGAGCTCATTAAAACCTGGATCAGCAACTACCAACCTCTAGGCCTTCTGGTATGTGAGAAAATTATCCTCCTCTGTTTAAGTCAGTGTGGATCTGGTTTTCTGTTATTTGTAGCCAATGGCATTTTAGCAGATGCACCATATAACCTGCTCAGTTTGGCATTGAGACCTATTCACATCATAGTGACAGTATATAAGCATTGTTGTTGCTCAGTCACCCAGTCATGTCTGACTCTTTGTAACCCCATGGACTGCAGTATGCCAGGCCTCCCTGTCCCTCTCCATCTCCCAAAGTTTGCCCAAGTTCATGTCTGTTGCATTGGTAATGCCATCCAGCCATCTCATCCTTTGATGCTCTCTTCTGCCCTTGGTCTTTCCCAGCATCAGGGACTTTTCCAAAGAGTCGGCTATTCACATCAGGTGACCAAAACACTGGAGCTTCAGCTTCAACATCAGTCCTTCCAATGAGTATTCATGGTTGATTTCTCTTAAGATTGACTGATTTGATCTCCTTGCTGTTCAAGGGATTCTCAGGAGTCTTCTCCTGTACCACATCTCAAAGGTATTAATGCTTTGGTGTTCTGCCTTCTTTACGGTTCAGCTCTCACAACCGTACGTGACCAGTGGGAAGACCACAGCCTTGACTATATGGACCTTTGTTGGCAGAAGTAACGTCTCTGCTTTTCAGCACACTGTCTAGGTTTGTCATAGCTTTCCTGCCAAGAAACAATCATCTTCTGATTTCATGGCTGTAGTCACCATCCGCAGTGATTTTAGAGCCCAAGAAGAGAAAATCCATCACTACTTCCACCTTTTCCTCTTCTATCTGCCATGCAGTAATGGGGCCAGATGCCATGATCTTAATTCTTTTGCTTTTTAGTTTTAAGCCTGGTTCTTTCACATTCTTCTTTTACCCTCATCAAGAGGCTCTTTTGTTCCTCTCCACTTTCTGCCATTAGAGTGGTATCATCTGCATATCTGAGGCTGTTGATGTTTCTCCCGCCTATCTTAATTCCAGCTTGTAACTCATTCAGCCCAGCATTTCTCAAGATGTGCTCAGTGCATAGGTTAAATAAACAGGGTGACAGAAGACAGCCCTGTCATACTCCTTTCTCAATCCTGAACCAATCAATTGCTCCATACAGGGTTCTAACTGTTGTTTCTTGACCCGCACACAGATTTCTCAGGAGGCAGGTAGGATGGTCTAGTATTCTCATCTCTTTAAGAGCTTTCCACAGTTTGTTATGATCCATAAGCATAGTTCTGGCAAATGCCAACTTTACAGGATGCTTTGAATTTGTTGGCTGTGTCTGAATCTCAGCAGGAAATTGATGATATACTCAAGCAGGGTAATTGAGAAGAGTTTATTAAAAGGATGATTCACAAAGGTGTCCAGAAGGTTTGGGGCTTCCCCGGTGGCTCAGCGGTAAAGAATCCACCTGTAGGGCAGTAGCTGTAGGAGATGCAGGTTTGATCCCTGGGTCAGGAAGATCCCCTGGAGGAGGAAATGGCAACCCACTCCAATATTCTTTCCTGGAGAATCCTATAGACAGAGGAGCCTGGCAGGCTACAGTCCATAGGGTTGCCAAGAGTTGGACATGACTGAAGTGACTGAGCGTGCCAGAGGACTTAGAGAAACCATAAGAGATTGGTCATGCCTCAGGACTACTAGCCTGGAGTTCTTACACCCTTAGGCTAAAAGGGGAAGGGAATAAGTGATGACCTGAAGCTGGGAGAGAGGGGCCAGATGAAAGAATCTTCTGACAGGGGTGTGACCTGGGGCAGAGGATGCTGCTAACTTGGGGAGACCCAGAATGGGTCTGTCTCTCCTTCCATCCTTCAGAGTCCTACCAGTGTTAAAAGGAGGCTAGAGGGCAAAGGAGACTGTGGATACATTCTGTATGGAGCTGCCTCTCAGGGCATGGAGCCAGGTGGACTAACATGGCTGGTAGATCTGGAGGTCTCCAGCCCACTGATCCACCAATTAAAGGTCCTAGGCATTCCAGAGAACTGTGTTCCCCCAGTGGAGAGCTACAGCTCAGGGATCCAAAAGCTCCATTAAAGTTTGAGGGCTCTTTTATCAGTGTCTTTTCTCTAAGAAATGGTCTCTGGGTTTCTAGCCAGTGGCCCACAACTGTTCTTCCAGCTGTGACTGGCCCTCCCGGGCTTGGGAGGCCCTTTGTAGAAGCTGCTCATCTCTGGAGACCCCTGGGCTGGCTCAGGGCATTGGGAGTTGCACGAGGTGCTCTGGAATCAGACTGGTTTTTAAAATTTAAACTCTATTTAAACTCTAAGTCCCCGGGCTCAGAGCAACCTAGTTAAAAGCAAACCCTTAGACAACCAGAAAGGAAGGCATTTGGGCTGCCATCAAGTGTCCCACCCCCCTTCAGGATCTGATTTCATCCACACGACACAATATACCCAGACCTGACCCAGGTGGGAATGGAGGCACAAGAGGGCAAGAGACTTGCCCCAAGGCTCAGGGCTGGCAAGCGGCAGAGTGACTGGGGCTCCCCTGGCTGGCCCTGCCCCTCCCACACTGCTCTTCTCTTTCTCACAGGGATACAAGGTCTGGGGCAGCTACCTACTGGGCAGCCACTGCTCTGAATTTTCACCTCACCAGGTATTTGTTGTAGCCTCCCTTTCCCGAGGAGGCACAGGGATGTTGAAAGACTTGCTCAAGGCCATGGAACTAAGTGGCATCTCCAGAAGGGAGACCCAGGTCTCCTGATGCAAAGCCTTTCTTCTTCACCAGTTAGGCCTAGATCCAGCTGCTTCAGCGCACTGCAGATCCACAGCCTCTCAATGTGGGTGCCTCCTCTGGGCTTTCTCTGGCTTGAACTACAGTTTACTTGGCACCCAGAGAATTCAGCAAAGTCATAGAAATCACAGTAGAGAATAGTCATGAGTACTCTGAGTCAGGCAGAAGAAGGTGAATTCTTAAACCCTGTGGACCTCAGTTTTCTCACCTGTAAAATGGTCCTATAACTTTCATAGGTTGGATTCCCCCCAGAAGCTGACCTTGGGACAAGGATTCTAGCACAAGCTGTTTCTTGGGAAGGTGATCCAAGGAAACACTAGGAAGGATCTGGGGAGTGGGTGAGACAGGAAAGGAAGGCAGCCCACACCAGGTATGATATCAAGCAAATGACCATCCTGGGTGACCAGAGTTTCATCCTATTAGGATTAAGCCCAACTGGGAGCCAGTGAAGACCACACAGACTTCTCTCATTCAAAGAGCAGAGGAGCTGGGGTATTGATCCGCCAACTCATTCCTTATTGGCCAAGGTTGCTCTGGGGGGTGGGATTATTTATTCTCTGGCACTCCCAGCCTGCTGATGAGTGGGCAGAGGCAGCTGGAGTAGGAGGAAGCCTTCAGCAAAGTGACGCAGGGGTTGCAGATGATACCAACCAGAGCATCCTGTACCTAAGGGTGGAGATGGGGGTTCTGGTCTCTGATGCTGATGGCCTTGAATCATGAGGAGGCCATTAAAAAAAAAAAAAAGCCTGTCACTTAGTAAGTGCTCATTTAATGGTGCCCATCATTATTCCTATCATCTTTATTGCCATGACCATTACTGTGACTGCTACCTACCGAGAGCAGATGGGGCAGCCCTGGAGAGCTTATTTGTCTCCCTCTGAGGATTTTTGCCATCAAAATGTTCTGCTTCAGCCAAGCATTTTATTTCCCCCAGGGACCATCCACTGGGAGAAAGCTCTGAGCTCCTGGCCCGGGCTTGAGAATTCGAGCCAGGTGTGTTTCCCAAGCACAGGAAAGAATTTGCCTTGTGGGAGGAAATTGGACCTGGCTAGGTTCACAGGGCTGGGCTCTGTTTTCTCCAACTCTTCAGAGAAAAGCAAAAAGTACCAGCCCTCTGCCTTCTGGAGCCAGGAGAGCCTGCTTCCCCTCCAGCTGGCAGCCGGTGCCATGCGTGCAGCCAGGACTGCGTGCAGCTGTCTCCTCCATGGGCCCCCTGCCCTCTTGGTTCCCTGAAGGCTCAGGGACAGAGAAGGGCCCTCTTTGAAGCTGTAAGAGGGTGGAGTTGCTTCCTCCAATTGCCCTCCTTCCTTCCTTTGTATTTTCTGTTGTTTCCTCTTCCGCCTCCACCCCCCTCCCACCACCCTGTCCCCAGCCCCCATTCTATATCCTTGTCACCCTTTCTCTCCTGGGCTCCTAGGGGAGGGGTGGTGTTTTGGTCAGGATTATCCCACATATTCCCCTTAGAAGCCCTGGCTGGATGTGGAGTGTGTTGAGGGAGGCTTTTCGCTCCTTCTCCCTTCTGGGTCTGTTCCCTCCTGTGTTCCTTTGATCTCCAACTGATGCCGACAAGTGGACCGGCCCACCCACTGATCCCATTCAGTCTGGTTGAAAAGCAGTGTTTTCGTGTTCTTGCGGCTGGGCTGCTGTCCTTGCTGCCCGCAGCAGGAAGGGATGCTGGCTGGCACGGGAGCCTCCTGAGTCCTGCAAATTGAATGAGCTGGCAGTGCCGGCTGACTTGCTATTAGGGAGCTGACGGTTGATGTGTGGCTTTGCTGCTTACTGAGGGTTGGAGGCAGGGCAGGGTGTCGGATGGGGCAGCCGCAGGTGACGTAGGACAGGTCCTCAAGAAAATGCAGCAGTCTCTCTCACGAGGGATCTCTAAGGGCCATTGTCGAGAAGCAAAGTACCTGCTACTCTGGAGGAAACACAAATGAGAAACAGACCGGCAGAACACTTGGGGTCGACTTTTAAACACGTTACTACCTGGCAGTGGGGTCTGGGATGAAACACCCAGTCCCGTGCCAGCATTTTCTGACAAAATTGATACCCTTCTTTGTTTGGGAGCCCATGGGATCAGCCCTTACTGCCTGAAAAGAACCCCCCAGACACAGTGGCTCATAACACTCAGTGGTTTGGTTCAGCTAGGCAATTTTTCAGTTTTGCCTGGACACACTCATGTACCTTTTATTAGCTGCTGGGCCATCTGGGGGCTGTCTGTTCTAGGCTGGCCCAGCTGAGACAGTTGGTTTTCTCTCCACTGGTTTGCCATCCTCTGCTGGCTGGCTCTGGTGATGCCTGGAGTCGAAGAGAGAAAGGCAAAGTGCACATGGCCTCCTGATGCTGTGACCCACTCCAGTGACATTGTCGCTCTAGCTCTATTCATTTGGTCAGAGCCTGTCACAGGCTACCCAGACTCAAGGGGTGGAGAAACAAACTCCACCTCTCCGTGGGTGAGCCTGTAGAGTCATGTTGTAAAGAGGTGTGACTACAGGGAGGGAAATCATCTGCATCATTTTTGCCAACAATCTGCAGGACCCATGAAATAATAAATTCACAGTTGCTTTGGAGACCAGGAAGTCTGTCATAATGCAAAGAAAGAGGCAAAGGGATGAAACTCAGTTTAATCCTGCCCTGCAGCGGGATGTGTTATTGATATTTGTTTACACCATCTAGTCATTTTCTAGGCTCACGTGATGATGTTCGGCTTTCCTCATAGCTCAGTTGGTAAAGAATCTGCCTGCAATGCAGGAGACCCTGGTTCGATTCCTGGGTTGGGAAGATCCACTGGAGAAGGGATAGGCCACCCACTCCAGTGTTCTTGGGTTTTCCTGGTGGCTCAGCTGGTAAAGAATCCACCTGCAATGCGGGAGACCTGGGTTCGATCTCTGGGTTAGAAAGATCCCCTGGAGAAAGGAAGGGCTACCCACTCTAGTATTCTGGCCTGGAGAATTCCTTGAACTATAGTCCATGGGGTCACAAAGAGTTGGACACAACTGAGTAATTTTCACTTTCATGATGGTGTTCTGGCTGAGCAGGAACCAGAATTTGAATGACCAGGCGAACAGACTTAGATGAGAACTCTTTTCCTGGGTGTCTGCTCACAATCTCTGAGAGATATAGGCCTCCTGTCTCATCCATCTTTGAGTTTGAATGTCCGGTACAGATGGGACTGGAAGATTTAGATAGCTCGGATGGTGGTACAGGTTCAAGGACCTTTATCATAGGGAATGGAGTCTAGTATGGGACCCCAAATGTCTCACAGAGCATAGCATCAAAGGGAGGAGGCGATACGGTTCCTTTATAATGAATACCAGCACCTATCCTAGCTTGTGGTGGCATGTGTTTTTCTGGAATAAGGGAGCCTTAGCTGTCACCCAAAGAGGAGCTATTGCCAAACTCTAAGGATTTGGAGACATAAACCACCTTGCTGTGAGACCCTTCCAAGTGACTAGCACCAAAGGCATTCCATTCATCTTGCTCATATGGTGGTGGGAATTGCTGGCCACCAGCAGCTGGTGTCAGTAGAGATTTGGGGCTGTGAGGATGGTGGATTTTCAGCCTCACCAGCACCAGCAGTGAGAAACCCAGTTTCACTGCAAAGGGGACAAAATCCCGAGGCTGCAAAATCCAGAATTGCCAGCACCATGGTCCCTGAGTCTCTCTCAGGGACACATACAAACAGTCTTGGAGCCCGAACTGGCCTCCAGAATGTCAGCCACTTGTCATTCCCACCAGCAGTCTACTAGACTGCCTATTTCTCTTCTGCTTTTGCAGCCCTGAACATGCTCAATTAAAACAAACAAACAAAAATACCCTGCCTGGTTTTAAGTGGATCCTCTTGATGCATACATGCTTAGAAGCTGAAGTGTCCAGGAGCCATTCAGACTGGGAAACAGTTTGGAAGACGAATGATGGCAGCCCCATTGTGGGACACTGCCAAACCACTGCCATCCTGCTCAGGAGGGTCCTCCAGTCTGCACACGCTTTCCTGCTCTGCAGGCAAGTCCTTCTGCCTTCCTGTCCAATTACCTGGCCCAACTATGAGGTCCTGTTCCCTCACCAAGGCCCGTCCAACCCCCGATCGGCTGATGACTCCATGCAGAGCCTTCACCAGCAGGAGACTGCCTTGGCAGCCCTGCGCCCGCCCGTGGCCAGCCCAGAGGGGTGGCACCTCCCCGCCCTCACCGGCTGCCGGGGTTTGCTTTGTTTTTGTTTCTGTCGGCTCTGTTTCAGTGGAGCCTACAAATGTGGTCAGACCGGAGAGGAGTAGGGGGCGGGGGCCGCCAGCTAAGGGGGAGAATAAAAGAGCCAATCATTTCTGATATAATCTGATCTGACTAGAAGGTTCAGAAGGGGGGCCAGTGAGACAAGCCAGACTCAGGCCGGGCCCCTTCTGGCCTGTCTTCAGGTTCTGTGTCTCCATCCCACCCAGAGAGTGGGATGCCCCACGGCTCTGGGAGCCCTGGAGAGTCTCAGCTAAGGAGCCCCATGCAGCCCTGAGCGGCTCAGTCACAGCGGCTGCAATTCCCAGGCCAGGGCACGAGGGCCTGGCTCATTTGCCTGCTCTTCTTTGGGGCACTGGGGCCTGACTCAGCCCTGATGGGGGGAGACAGATAAGAGAGGGAGGAAGCCGGTTTGACAGAGAGCTGACTTCCCCTCGCCCAGACTTTTCACCTGTAAAAAGGATCCCAATTAAGCACCTCAGCAAAGCGGACCCTGCAGCCCCACAGCCCGTCCTGTCTCCTGCCTGCCAGGGCGGTGGAGGCCGCAGCAGGAGCCTGGGGGAGGGGCAGGGGCATGGTTGGGGGAGTCAGTCCCCAGGAGAGGCTGCCCCTCTCTGGGGTTTCCTGGCCTGTGGTCGGACCACTCAGAAAGCACAGAGCCTTGGGACCCTTCTAGAACACGCAGGCGGCTCCTGATCTCTGGCTCCAGCAGGCTTTGGAGGAGAGACTGTGAAAGAGTCCAGAGGTCCCCTCCCTCTCTCAACGGCCGGCCTCCCCTTTCCTGCTCCTGCTGGCAGGCACCCACTCCTTCTGGGCTTCCCGTGGCTTTTCGGCAGGGAGGCACACAGGGCCCTGCCCCCGGCTGCATCTGCCAAATGCAAATAGTTGCTAAAGTTATTTAGTGTCCTCATGTCTCCTTTCTGTCACTGGTGTTCCCTAGGCAACCGCTGCTGGCATGCAGTCAGCTTCTAGGGGCTCTGCGCTCAGGAACATGAAATGGCTCGTGCTCGCTCATGCTCGCTTCTCATTTGGGGGCGTCTCCAAGCGGAGTCGGCATTAAGTGTCCCCATCTCTTATTTGACAAGAGGGCACTGAGAGAAATCGGGTCTATTGGCCCCCAGAAGTTGAGGCAGTGGAGACTCCAGCTCCTTGGCTGAATCTCCTTGGGTGGGCATGAGAAGGGCTATGGAGACTGACCGCTTCATTTCTCCGGGGTCCTCCCACCAAAACCTCCCTGTAAGTGTGGCTGCAGCAACAGAGAAAGACAGGATGCTCTCTTTTCTTCCTAAAGACTCTTTTCTTTGTTTTAATGCTTTATATATACATATAAGCATAGACTTCTGGCAAAACCTTAGGAAGCATGCTGCTGCTGCTGCTGCTAAGTTGCTTCAGTCGTGTCTGACTTTGTGCGACCCCACCATAGACGGCAGCCCACCAGGCTCCCCCGTCCCTGGGATTCTCCAGGCAAGAACACTGGAGTGGGTTGCCATTTCCTTCTCCAACGCATGAAAGTGAAAAGTGAAAGTGAAGTCGCTCAGTTGTGTCCAACTCTTAGTGACCCCATGGACTGCAGCCCACCAGGCTCCTCTGTCCATGGGATTTCCCAGGCAAGAGTACCGGAGTGGGGTGCCATCACCTTCTCCATTAGGAAGCATAGATATGTATAAAAAAAGCGGGAAAATTCTACCCCAATGACCCATCATCTCATCCTGCAGAGACAGTGACTGTTAACATTTTAGATAGACATAGAACTGTATAAAGGTTTTAAAATAAAAGCAAGATACAAAAACTGTACCTTGAAATTGTGTGAGAAAGGCACTATGGTACCAACCTCCTTCCTTGTCAGTCACATGTGCCCACCTTGTGTCAGGCACCTGCTGCTGTGTACCAACTAACCCCCAAGCTCTGTGGTTTTACACAGTGGTGCTCAAACTTTTTAGGTCCCAGGGCATTTTTAAATATTTGAAATCACTAAAGACCTCACAGAGCTTTTGTTTATGTCAGCTCTATCGATCAGTGTTTCCTATATTGGAAATTAAAACCAAGAACATTTTGAAAGCAAGCATACATAAGCATATATTGTGGTGCTCAGACGCTCAGTCATGTCCACTCCAACTTTTTGCAACCCCATGGACTGTAGCCCACCAGGCTCCTCTGTCCATGGAATTTTCTAGGCAAGAATACTGGAGTGCGTTTCCATTTCCACCTCCAGGGGATCTTCCCAACCCAGGGATCGAACCCATGTTTCTTATGTCTCCTGCACTGGCAGGCAGACTCTTTACCACTAATGCCACCTAGGAAGCCCCCAAGCATACATCCTACTTGCTATCAAAGTGATGATGTCATCACATGTCATGGGTCCTCTGGGAAAGTCCTCTGTACACTCATGAGAGGATGACATTGAAAGGGCAAAGAAGGTCTTTCTGGTATCAGAAAAAGAATTCTGACCTTGTAGACTCTCTCATAGGATCTCAGAGTCACTCTTGAGGTACCCCTGCCCTGGACCTCACTTTAAGGAATGCTGGATTTAAAAATCAGTACTTACTGTTGCTTACAAGTCTGCAGGTCAACTGGATGGATCTTCAGGGCTTAAGTGGGCTTGCCCGATCTGTCTGCCATCAGCTGGGGCTGGCAGGGCTGGGGGGTGGCCCTCTTGATCTTGGTCAGACTCTCTTGTGTTTGAGGGTCACCTGCTTTGAGGCTGGTCTGGGATGGCTTTAGCTGAGACAACTGGGCTCTCTGTCATGCAGTTGCTCATGCTCCAACAGGCTAGCCTGGGCATGTGCACAGGAGGGGACAGGATCCTGAGAGCCAGAGATGCAGAGAGAGCGTCAAGCAGGAAGATGTGGCTACCAACCCCAGGGGAGGATTCCCACTGTATGGAGGGTAGCAAAGATCATAACAACATCAAGTGCCAGAAGTCGGAGCCCATAGATGTGGTCCGCTGTGTGCTTTAGAGGTTAGGAGTTGCCAAGGAGGACTCCGCACACAAGGCGCTGGTTGGAGCAATGCTTTACTCACAGATGGGCAAAGAAATGCAGCAAGCTCAGCATCTCCAGTGTCTCATGGCCATGAGTCCCTCCTGCTAGCCACAGCAGGGGGATGGGATGGGCTGCATGCACCTCTCTAGTGCTATAGGCAAAGACCCCTGATCCCTTCCCACCAGATATACTGGGTGCCTGGCCAGGTGCCAAATGCAGCACATGGTTTGGTAGTTCCCATTATGGCTGCTTGCCCAACAGCGAGGGAGGGGTAGAGAGGGAGAGAGGGAAGGAGGGAGGGAGAGAGGAGAGCTCAAGTTCTCATAAGACCTAAGCTCAGTGCAGAACAGATGCACGGTCACTTTGTACTCTGTCGACTGAAGTGAGTTGCATTGGTGGCCAGGAGGGTCCAGAAGAGACCCCTTCCCTTGGTGACAGTTGCTGCAGAGTCACGTTGCCAAGGGCACGAACAGAGGAGCACAACTGTGGCTATTTTTGCCATCTCTCTACGCATACTTCCTTTCTGTTTAATGGCTGCATCATTTTCCATTGAGCAGACAATACTTATAATTTACTCCAGCCCCAACTGCTGGACGTTGAGGTTCATTTTCATTTTCTCCTAATATAAATGAGGCCGGAACAAGCATCCCTCTGTATTTGTCTGACTCTTTCCTTAGGACAAATTCCTAGAAAGGAAATTGCTGCAATAAAAGTTCTGAGCATTGTTAAATTTCTCATGCCTACCGCCAAATTTCTCTCTAGAGAGTTCCCACTGGTTTATGCTCCCACCAGCAAGGAAGATGGCGTCTGCCTATTGAGAGACTATTTCTGCTGGGGTGTCTGTGTAGGGGAGATGACTTGTTAAGCACGGTTCTCTGTACTTCGTGTAGACAAGGTCTGAGGTTGTCAGCAACTGTCTCGGCTGAGTAGAGAGCTACTCGCAGCCTTTCTCCACAGAAGTGACCATGTCTTGAAGATGATGCTGTGAGGGGCATGATACTCTGTTCAGTGACTGCTGATTCTGATTTTACCTAAGGGTGCTGCTTTCCTGTCTAGCTTCTCACTGGCCTTGATTACTTACTCATTAGAGAATCGAGATGTGCTTCTTCCCAAGAGAAAAGGAACGAGTTCTTTTAGGCTGTCAAGAGCAGTGTCACGGGCTGTCTCTCAGGAATGGAGTCCTGAGCTCTCAGGGGAAACAAGCCAATCCTGGTTGCCAGTGGCTGAGGCTCTGAATATCTATCAGGTGACTCCTCCCCAGCGAGCCTCACCTCCTTTCTGCATTGTGCTCCCCCATGTCCTCCTTGTGTTCCTGGGTCAGTAATCAAGTTGCTGAGTCCACAGGCCCTGTATGCGTTTTTGTTTTATTTCTTACTAATTCCACAGGTGCCTCCTTGACTCTATGTTTCTGCCAAGCTGTGTTTCCTACGGTTTCCAGAAGAATCTGTAATGAATGACCCCAGCTTCTGGGTTTCTGCTTCTATTGTTCCCTCTGTCAGAATTTCTGTTCCCATCTCTGTCCATCCCATTTTTCATCCAGCCAATTCATAAGTATTCTTCCAAATTCAGCCTAAGAGAATTTGAATGGTCCGCCTTTGCATCTGGGTTGATGTTCCAGGCCTTGAACTGATGCCTCTAGTGAAGTAGCTCAGGCTGAGCTGGGGGAGCCCTGACTCTCACTGTTTCCTAGCTGTGTGAAATTTGGCAAGTTAACTGACCTCTCTGAGCTTCAGTTTTTCTCTTCTCTAAAATGAGGTTTCCTGTTTGGCTTGTATATGATTCTTGGTTGCTTTGAAGATCAAATGAATTCATAGAAGTCATCGTCATTTAAATTGCTACAAATGCAATGTACTATTGTTATTAAAAAAAAAAAAAACAAGTCCTACTTTGGGTTTCTCTAAAAAAGCAGAGGGCTTCCCAGGTGGCACTGGTGGTAAAGAATCCACCTGCCAATGCATGAGACCTAAGACACCTGGATTCAATCCCTGGGTTGGGAAGGTCCCCTGGAGGAGAGCACAGCAACCCACTTCAGTATCCTTGCCCGGGAAATCTCGTGGACAGAAGAGCCTGGTGGGTTATAGTCTGTAGGGTCACAAAGAGTTGGACAGGACTAAATCAACTGAACTAAGAGCTTGTGTGCAGATAGTGTATTTTGATGATGTGGTTCTTGGGAAAGGGTGTGGGTGGGGGGCTGTAGACTTCAGCAGGGAAGGCTGGTAGGCCAGAATGCCTGGAAGAGGCCCCTGCTGTGGGCACGTGATCTCCGGGGAGCAGATGAGAGCGCCTCAGTGTGGTCCACTCATGACAGAAGGGAGTATCTGTTCCCACGTTGGCTAAGGTTGCTCCTGGGGGCAGCACTTAAACGTGCCTGGGGCCCCATGGCAGAGTTGCAGTGGAGGCTTCCAGTAAACAGCAGCCCCCCCGTGCACTGAAGTGAGGCACCCTTGCTTCAGGTGTTCAAGGTCCAAGTGTCTGACAGGACAGAAAGGTGGATGAAAAGAATCGGAGACACCAAGTAAAAAATGTCTCACCCAGCCCCAAAGGCTGTCTCTGTCATCTGTGAATCCCCACTTGTGAGCGTGGTGCCTGGCACAGAGCAGACAGTAAACCAATGAGAAATGAGAAAATGTTCCTGCTGAACTTGTTCACGGCCATCAGCTTCTGATCAGAGTGGCCAGAGGCTCTTATCCATGGTGCTTTTATACCTCTCTGGAGCCTGGAGGGAGAAGATTCTCTGATCATTGAGCGAGGCTGGTGGAGCTAATGACAATAAAGGGCTGGGTTAGATGAGCCTTTTCCAAATTCATCCTCCAGGGACCTTGTGGGGAAAATTGCAGGGATGGATGGGGTGGCTTGTGCATATCAGGAAATAGTCTCACTACCTAATTCCTGAGAATCATCTGAAACAACAGCCATCAGCATTTGCAAAGCACAGACATTTGCCAGAGTGAATTCCCCCAAATTGGAGCTCCTCCTCACCTCTTCATCCAGGGCAGTTCCACTTTCACCTCTTTGCTATTTTGAGTTTGTCTCAGTTGGATTTGGAGAAGGCAATGGCAACCCACTCCAGTACTCTCGCCTGGAAAATCCCATGGATGGAGGAGCCTGGAAGGTTGCAGTCCATGGGGTTGTGAAGAGTCGGACACAACTGAGCGACTTCACTTTGACTTTTCACTTTCATACACTGGAGAAGGAAATGGCAACCCACTCCAGTGTTCTTGCCTGGAGAATCCCAGGGATGGCGGAGCCTGGTGGGCTGCCATCTATGGGGTCGCACAGAGTTGGACACAACTGAAGCGACTTAGCAGCAGCAGCAGCAGCAGCAGCAGCAGTTGGGATTTGGGTGCAAGCAACAGAAACCAACTTCTCTTAACTAAAGGGCAAAGAAATTTATTGGAAGCATATGCAAACCCTAGATCTGTGGGCAAAGTCATTTGGGAAATAGAATTGAGCAAAGTAAAATAGGGCTATGTATTGCAGAACTTTTCAAAATCTTTAGTGTGCCAATGCAATTCTCAGAGGGGATATACAGTTTGTAAAGCTTTCTGAACGTATTTCTTGGATTCCAAAATGTGCTGATTGTAAGATGGATCAGCAGTTTAATAACAGATTTCTAGGATTCAAAACCAAAAAGGCAAACTATCACATTGGGCATACAAATGGATTTGAAGAAGCAACCTGCTTTCAGAACCCTGTTTATTTGTTTGAAGGCAACACATAAGTTCTCACTGTACCAGGTACCACTTTAAGAGGTTTTATGGAAGTTAATCCTACCTTTTGAGGTTGGTATAGGGCTCAGAAGGGCTTGAGGATGTGCTGCTCTTACTGCTAGGGGTGGGATTGGCTGAGGGCCCCTGCCACTGAACTCTGAATCCATCTCTGTATCGGGCAGAGACCTCACTTTGTACGAGCTGTTGCCTCCAGTGACCCAGCGCATCAGGGGTATAGAGCAGGCCCTTTCCTGGGTGATGCGTGATTCCTCACAGTTGATGGGGACTTAGGAACTCCTTAAAACTTTGCCAAAACGTTCTTAGAATGGCCCTGCAATCTGAGGTCTTTTCTTTCTTTCCTCTCTCTTTTTTTTTTTTTTGCAGGAATTCAGTCTGCTTGGAGGTTTCACAGCATTTCTAGCCTCCTACAGCCTCTTCCCACACTCTCACAGCTGTTTCCCTCATACACATCTCATCTTGGCATCTGCTTCTTGCAGAACCTCACTGAACACAATTGGATCATTTGCTTCATTCTCCGTTTGTGGCTGGGAAAGCTGAGGCTCAGAGTGGTTAAGTTACTTGACTGAGGTCACACAGCTAGAAGGAGGAAGAACTGATCATCAAACCCAGCTTGTCAATTTTCAGAGTGCATGCTTGTAACCACTTCATCACACAGCTTCTCATTTCATTCTTTTAAAAATCTTTATTCATTTATTTGGCTGTGCCAGGTCTTAGTTGCAGCATATGGGATCTTTAGTTCTAGTATATGAACTCTTAGTTGAAGCATGTAGAATCTAGTTCCCTGACCAGGGATTGAACCTTGCCCCCCTGCACTGGGAGTGCAGGGTCTTAGCTGCCAGACCACCAGGGAAGTCCCTCTCATTTCATTATAATATGTGAAAAATAAGAAAGCGCATCAGAAGTATCTAGAAAGTGAGATATTGGATAACAAGATTTTTTTTTTTTTTGTACAGCATCTTGTAGGACAAGGATTCAAGGAGCTGTGCCCTGGGAAAGGCTGGCACACTGCTTTGCAACACGCATCTGTTGGTAGGGACCAGTTCTCATCAACAGACAGGAAGGACGCAGGTGAGGAGGAGCCCTCCACGACTGTCCTGTGCGCCTGTCGACTGTGGCCTTAGAGAAGTGTAGGAAAGACCCTGTCACGCACTTGATCTTTGCGTGGGTCCTTAGCTTAATTTTGCCATCTACATGTCTTTTAGATTCTAGAGAGCCTGCCACTGTGCTGTGGTAGGAAGGCTGCTGTCTCGGGGGCCAGATGGCCTGAGTTTCCAGCCATCACCAAGCAGTGCCAGGGTCCTGGCAAATCAATGAGTTTCTCTCCCATTGCTTCCCTCATTTGTACAAAAGTGATGGGATGAGATGGAGGCTTTTCAAACAGTGCCCTTTCAGGCCTCAGAGGCCCTTTGGAGAAAACACAGAAGCCACTGTGAGCAAGCGCAGGAGGGAGGCGCCCTTGCCCAGCCTCCTCCATTTCAACAGCGAGTCTCCACTTTTATCCACTTTAAATATTGGGATGCGGTGAGGATCTGTAGGCATTAAGTATCAGAAAGCTGAGTCTCCTAGCCAAAGAGAAAGAAAAATGCATTAAGAGGATCTTAGAGCCAGGGATAGTTATTCAAAGACTCAGTAAGAGGCTGGAGGACCAGGCTTGGGATTGGGATGATAACTGAGAGAGTTTGAGAAGGCTTTCCACCATGATGAAGACTGCCTTCCCATCAATATGCCTGCCCTAGGTTTCTTGTTCAAGACTGACTCCAGAAAGAAGATGTCCAGTTGACTAGGCCAGCTTCTAAGACAGAAAGGAAAGACCTTGTCTCTCAGAATTCCAAACTGGGCAGGGGTCACTTAAGAGTCTTTCCAGCCAAGATGTCACAAATCGGCACAAAGTATTTCTCAAGACGTAAAGAACGTTCTTTAAGGAGCAGGACTGAATACCAAATACCCTCTGTATGCATGAGGTTTTGCTTGCAGAAGAGTTCCACCATTAATCCATGTGAAAGGCACTGGCTAAGAGCTGTTCCTGCATGACACTCTGAGCCGTTCATCCCACCCAGCCGTCTGGGTTTCAGTTGGGAGAGGAGGGAGCAGAAACTCTCTTGTTTTTGGCCACAGAACTGCCACACATGCCCCTGAAAACCTCACCACTCCTGCCAGCTGGTGGGGAGAGGGCAGGAGAGCAACTGTCTGGGCTCAGGTTTCCCCGAGAAAGAAGAGCTAGAGACTGAAGGCTTGCATGCAGGTAGTTTAATTTGGGGATTGACCCCAAATCAGTCAGGGTCAGGGGATGAGGGAATGCAGGGGTACGTTACTGAGGCAGTCATCATTGCGGACCATCGACTGGCAAGGGTCCTCTGAGGAGTCATGTAGAACAGCACCCAGAATTGTCGAGCTGCAGTACAGAAGAGGGAAGTGCTGCCAGCCTGACTTTGGTGCCTTTCATTCGAGGGTCAGATTGCCTCTGGTGCGTGGGCAGGTTTGTGCTTCCCAGTCTGGTGAACAGCCGAATGGCTGGGCGGGTTCCCACACAACGTGGCAGCTGGGACTCCCCAGGGGTGGAAAGTGGAGAAGAGGGGCTGCTGCTGAGGTCAGATGTGGTCAGGTCCACCTGGGCCCAGGTGATTGCTGTAGCATCAGCTGGAGGCACAGGTGGCCGGGAAGGATGTGGGGCAAATGCGGGGCAGGGCACAGGAGGTGTCCCATACCAAACTCCTTGGCACTTGCCTGAGCAGCATCTCCCTGAGGCCGATGTGCACACAAAGTACCTGATGTCAGGGTAGCCTGGGGCTCACCCAGCGGGGTCTGCACACTGGCAGGTGGGGGCTCTGGCCCATGAGGAAGGTGCCACCTTTGGCTGCACAGCAGAGTGCTTCTCGCTGTTCAGTGGCAGATGTGTCCCTGGGGACCTCACACTGCTTTCCCAGCACCTTTACATTCTTCAAAAGGCAGCACGTTTGCAGAATGTACTCAGAGGATGAAATTTGCATCCTGTTCCCCGTTCAAGCAAGCTCTGCCCCACGGGGGAAGGTCAACAGGCTCTGCCCCAGCGGGGAAGATCAGTGCTCTCCAGCAGGGGCCTGCCGTCCTCAGGGACAGTGTTGGGGGTAGGCGCCGGCCGGGCTGGGTTCCTGGTTTTGGCTCCAGCTGCTGAGAGCAGGGGAGGAGGTTGAGCTTGGCACCTGGTTTGGAGCCCCGCCAAACTGTCCAAAGCTCGCGGGAGAGGAGGGTCCCGGGAGCTTTGTTGCTTGAACTCAGTGGTGTTTAGAGACTCCAAATGGCTTCACTGGAGGCCTGAGTTATTTTTATAGGTTTTTATTTTTAAAGTCCACTGGCCTCTGGCTCTCCTCCGAGTGGAGACAAGAAGGAGGTCAGCCTCTCTTCTGGCACAACCACTCCAGCTGAAGTCTGGCATTTTTACCCTCGATGGGAGAGATTGCTATCAGTACAATTCTGCTTTCAGTGATATTCATTAATAATCATTCCACTTACCAATATTTATCAGGTCCAACAACAGGCACTGTGCTAAGAGCTTAATGTCCCTTCTTTCATGTCACCCTATTTAACTCTGCATCCTTCAGATCTTCATTGTCCCTTCCGTGGGGACATCTGCTTCGACTCTCCTGTGCTCCCCACCCCTCCATCATAGGCTCTCATCACACCACACACTTTCCCTTTGAGGCCTTATCTCCATTGACATTTTGCTTTTACTTGTGTCATGCGTGTATGCTTGCTAAGTCATTTTAGTCCTGTCTAACTCTTTGTGACCCCATGGACTGTGGCCTGCCAGGCTCCTCTGTCCACGGGATTCTCCAGGCAAGAATACTGGAGTGGGTTGCCATGCCCTCCTCCAGGGGATCTTCCTGACACAGGAGTCAAACCTGCATCTCCTGCGGCTCCTACGTTGCAGGTAGATTCCTCACCACTGAACCACCAGGGAAGCCTTTTATTTGTGTAACTTTTCTGTAAATGTCTGTTTCCTATGCTGGAAAGAGACCTCGATGCAACCTGCTGCTCACTTCCATCCCCCCACTCTGAGCACAGTGCTCAGTCCATAGTGGACACTCAGTAGGAGTGAATGAAGAACGATTGAGTAGCCTTACCAGAGCCCTGCAACGTGGATTTTACCCTGAGGCTCAGAGAGGCTCAACGCTGGCTCAGGGTCACACAGCTAGTGGAGGGAGAGGCAGGATTCAAATGTGGGGCCGTCTGGCTTCAAGAACGGACCTTCAGCATCACGCCCTGCTGCCTTCGTGTCCAGGTGCATTTTTTCTCTTCCCCTGCCGTATCCCTCCTGTGAAGGGCAGACGGGTCCTGTCCCTCTCTTCGGCCCTCTTGTTTCACCTTCTGGCCCCTCTCCCCTAGGGGCCTGGCACTCAGCCCTGTGCCCCCTCCAGCTGTGGGTCCTGCCCTCTGCAAATGCCTTCCATAACGCTCGGCGGGCTCTTGGCTGCCAGCGTGGGTGCCCATCTGCTGAGATGGCGTGGTGCCCGCTCACAAGATGGCATGCTATTTTTACCCCACTTAGGTGCCAAGCCAGCCAGATGTTTTTCAGCAGCACAGGGAAGCTGAGCATTGCTGGGGTATGGAAGGAGGCTTCCAGATGTCAGCTCCTTGGGGGGCTCTGGGACCTGGCAGAGGAAAGGCTGTGCCTTGGGAGTGGACACTCCCAGGAAGTTTCCCATTCCTGGTACTGTCTGCAGCCCCGGCAGCACGTGACACCCTGGCTGCTGGCTACGGGCACGTGCCGGGGCTCAGATAGGTCTGCCCCAGGGAGGAAGTGCCCTGGGTCAGCATTCCCAGGCCTTATCTCAGGCTGGGGCCCAGCTTAGTGATGGCTGGAGTGCTTCCCTTCC
Source organism: Bos javanicus (assembly GCF_032452875.1). Lineage (NCBI taxonomy): Eukaryota > Metazoa > Chordata > Mammalia > Artiodactyla > Bovidae > Bos > Bos javanicus. Next base: position 29,432,024 of record NC_083889.1, read on the forward strand.
ACAGCTAACTGGCTGCCTGGAAAATTCCAGGTTTGGCTGGCTGCTTTGAGGGACTGGCCAGATCAGGCCAAGTCCAGACAGTTGTGAGCATCAGCTTTCCCTCGGCACAGATGGATCCAGTGGTCTGGCGATGTTAAGCCCTGCTCTCTCCTTCCTGTGAGGGGTTGGCCCTCAGTTGTGGTATAGCCCCCACACAACAGCCAATTAGAGACAGGGTGTGTGGGTCTGACCCCGCTAGCTCGGCTCCCTGTTCTCCGAGCTTCTCCAGTCCTCACCTGTGACACCTTGAGCAGGTCCCAAACTCCCTGAGCCTCAATGACCTCACCTGGGAAACCTCCAAGACCCCTCCCCTAGCTCTGGGGGCCAGTGGTGCCAACTGTCTGTAGTGACCTCTTCCCAGGACCAGCCATTCTCAGAGCTGCAGCCAAAGAGCAAACTGTAATTCCTCAGAGAGGCACGCAAGTCTCACACTCAGACACGAAGCCCATTTTCTCGCCCTTGGGGACTATTTCCGAACCTTCAGACCACCTATGAGAGGTTGCCCCCCAGTTCATGTTTCTGGACAAAAGACCTCATGCTCCATGAAGGGCTGGGGTTCACCTGCAAGGAGATGCAATGTTTGCAATGGTGGCAACCGAGCTGAGAAAACCAGACCTCAGGAGGGGTCCTCGCACCTGATTGACTCGCCTGGCAGCCCTGAGCCTGAGAGATGTCTGCCCTGTTGGGCCCCAGGTGGGGGCTGCTCACACTAGAATGTGCATTTCAGGCACCTGCAGATCTTCTTAAAAGGCAGATTCTGATGGTAAGTCTGGAGTGGGCCTCCAGAGTCTGTGAGGTAGGCAGAGGAATGGCCCCTCAAAGACGTCCACATCCAAATCCCTGGAATCGGTGGATATGCAAGTGACCTGGCAGAGGTGAATCAGGGTGGTGGATGGAATTAAGGCTGCTCATCAGCTGACCTAGAGATAGGAGAATACTCTAGATCAGCAGTCCCCAACCTTTTTGGCCCCAGGGACTGGTTTCATGGAAGACAATTTTTCCATGGACCAGGGCGGGGGAGGAGGTACTTTTGGGATGATTCAAGGGCATTCAATTTATTTTGCACTTTATTTCTATTATTATTACATCAACTCCACCTCAGATCATCAGGCATTAGATTCCAGGGATCAGGGACCCCTGTTCTGGAATATGTGAGTGGGCCCAATGACATGACATTCCTGTGTGTATGCTGAGTCGCTTCAGTTGTGTCCAGCTCTTTAAGACCCCATGGACTATAGCCCTCCAGGCTCCTCTGTCCATGGAATTCTCCAGGCAAGAGTACTGGAGTGGGTTGCCATTTCCTTCTCCAGAGGATCTTCTCAACCTAGGGATTGAATCTATGTCTCTGGTATTGCAGGCAGATTCTTTACCAGCTGAGCTGCCAGAGAAGCAATGATATCACAAGGGCCTTTAAATGTGAAGGGGCCGGGTAGAAGCAGAGGTGAGAGTGGGGAAACGTCAGAAGGAACCAATGTGCTGTTTCTGGCCTTGGAAACATTATGTGGGAAGCCATGGCCCAAGGACTGTGGGCAGCCCTGGAAGGTGGAGAATAAAAGCCTGGAGGCTCCAGAAGCAATACCGCCTCACCAGCAGCTTGGTTTTCGCCCATGAGATCTTCAGACTCCTGACCTCCAGAACAGTAAGGCAATATCTTTGTCTTGCTTTGGGCCACTTAGTTCATGGTAATTTGTTACAGTAGCAAGAGGACTTGGATGTGGGAGAGAGCTGTTTGCTGGCTTCCATGGAAGCTTCTCATAACCTTGTTTGGTCTCCTTCCCCTGTTCCTCCCTAGACAGAGATTATTTGAGGTCCCTTGGGTGTCTCTTGACCTCTTGATGTGTTCCAAGTCAGGGGGTTTCCTGGTTTGTGGACTACAGCTCCCCCCAAGAGAGAGCTGGGGGCATTACTGTAAGGCCCTGATACCCTTGTGGGTGCTGTCTGGCACCCAAATACGTGAGGCCACATGCAAATTACATTTCTCAGATGTTATGCAGCTGCCATAAATAGGCCAGTATTGGAGGGAGGTGATTTGGAAAAGAGGCTTGGCCCTCTGGTTCAAATCTGAACTCCCTCGGGATCCATGTGTCCCTATGTGATCTGGCCCCTCCCTCCTCCTCCAATCCTACCTTGCTCATTTCTCCGCATCACATGGTAAGTAAGCTCCAGTCTTTGTTGCCTCAGTATCTCCCTGCTCATGTCAAAAGTTGCCTTCTTGGGGGGCCCCCTCCCTCATGCCCTGAGCATGCCCACCTGTTACCCTTTCTTATGGCTCCAGCGTGTTTTTCTTTTAGTGTTGTTAACAGTTTGTAGCTACATATTTATTAGAAGCATTGGTTTATTTATTACCTATCTTTCCGTCTGCATTGAGTTCAGCACGGGCAGGGCCAGGGGAGTTTGGGTTCGCCTGTATCCTGTGCTCTCACACATGGTGTGCTTAATACACGTTTGACTAATAGATGCATGGATGGTACCTGTAGCCCCCCATGACAATTGCACAGTGTGTCCACTTTCCTCAGTGCTCCGAGGCTCAAACTCAGGGTTACCCCTGTCTCCTGGAACACTGGTCCCCGAGCCCCACCTGTGAAACTGGAGCCCCATGACCAACTACCCTGGTCCCTGTTTTCCTTCATGTCTCCTTTTCCCTTTTCCATTTCTCCTCCCCATCCCCACGGTTCATCTCTGCCTCAAGGAGAATGAGCTTTGCTACTCTCCTCTGTGTGACTGGTTGTCTCCTAATGGAAAAAAAAAAAAAAAAAGCTGTAGGCTTGGTGCCTGGCATCCTTTCTTCCATTTTAATCTCAAGTCAGTAGGGCTTTTGTATGGCATGAAGCTGAATACTAGTATTTACTTTTGTTTTATCCCAGAGCTTGCCTGGCTTGTGTGAGTCCTGGCAGCTGCTAGAAATATTCTGCTTCTGGTCTTGCATCTCATCCTGGCGGGGGAGGCCTGGGCTGAGAACACAGGAGCTGACTTCCATTGTAACAGGCAGGAACCGCAAGGATCAGCCCCATGTGGACAGAGTGTTACGAGTGGGAGACGTGCCTCAAGCTACCAGGGAGCAGAGGTCCCTGGAGAAGTCTGGGGCAGAGATGGCCCTGTCCTTTGGGGCTGATGTGAGCACAGTGGGGTCTGGAGGTGGGAGATGGGCAAGATCCAGCCTCCGGGAACCAGGTTGACTGCTGGCTTGGGTTTGCTCTTTATACCCTGTTATCCACATTTCACACCATGAGTGGGAATAGCTGAACATCTCAAATCCTTATAGATGAAGAAACTGAAACTCAGGGAGGTTAAGTAACTCATTCAAGGTCATACATTCAGACCATGAATCCCAGTCTGACTGACTGTGGATCTTTCGTACTCCTATTGCCTGTGCTTCCTCCTGTGCACTTGAAGATGTCCTACTATGCTCTCCAGGTGTTTGTTCATGTCAGTTCCTTCAGAGGGATGCTTTGTCTGGCTTGGGGCTCCTGGAGGAGGCACCCTATATAGATGTGCGTGCAGAGGGCTGAATAGTGGACATTTGAGCACTGCCTTCTCAGTGTCCATTCCTCCTGCTTCCAGTAATAATGCCTGGTTTGGGAAGGAACGAGGGGCGGGAATGGGCTTCCCTGGTGGCTCAGAAGGTAAAGAATCTGCCTGCAATGCAGAAGACCTAGGTTTCATTCCTGGGTCAGGCAGATCGCCTGGAGAAGGGAATGACTATCCACTCCAGTATTCTTGCCTGAAGAATTTCATGGACAGAGGAGCCTGTTGGGTAGTCTGTTGGGTCACAAAGAATTGGACATGACTGAGTGACTAACACACACTCGGGGGCAGGGATAAGCCACTTATTACTAATTCTCAGTCCTTATTGTTTATAGATCCTAAACATAGCTCCAAGCATGGAATATTGGGCCCAAGCCTAAGCTGGTCCATGCATCCCATGCTTCTGATCACAGGTCAAGGTGGTCACATGTCCTAAGCAGATTTAATCACAATAGAACTAAAAATTTCTGAGAGGATATCAGAAAAGTTTTGGGCTCTATCTAGCTGGATTTGGACCTTGTGGAGTTGAGGTTGGTACCATGGTAACCATATTGTCACCACGAGGGGAGAGTCTGGAGTGTAAGGCTAAAGTGGAGGATGGCTAGAAATTGAGTCTCCAAATCATGGTTTGATCATTGATCCAGCTGTACCTGAAGCTAATCCTACCTATATGAACCAGTAAATTCCCTTTTTGTTTGTTTAAGCCTGAGTCATTTTTTCCTGTCACTTGTAGGGTGACAGCCCTAGCCGATGTAACTAAGGTAGGGGGTGGCCACACAGTGCCAGCTGGGAAAAGAAGTGCAAAGAGAAACATGTCGTGAGCCTGAAAGTGTGGGAGCGAGAACGTCTCTGTATCTCAGTAAGTTCATGATATGTATCCAACTGGAAAAAGACTATACTGTGTTAGAGCTTGCCTATCCTGCCACACAGGAGGCTGAACAAGTTGAAACTTCTTGCTCAGAACAGTAGTGTCCTGGAGTATTAATAGGTGTTTCGCTAGGGAAGGGATTGTGTGGTCCAACAGTTTTGAGAAACATGGGAGCAAACAGAGAGATAAAGGATTCACTACCAGACCCCTTGAAGCCTTTAAAATGCTAACATGCATTGTCAGCTCCAAGGAGAAGAGAGAGAATGTGTGTGTGTTTCCAGAACTTATTTCTCTTGAAGCATCTCATGGGACTAATGTTGCGAAGAATGTTTTGGAAAACATTGGCTTAGAGAACAATTACTGTGCAGGCTTCAGGGAGGTCACTTTCCAGAATGAAAAAGTTCTGCAAGGGCATGAGTGCTTATCTAGATGTGCTCAGGGCTGGGGCCTAGCCCTGAGCACACGGGAAAGGGAGGTCATTTTTGATTCAAGGACCCCAGAAATACTTCGTAGTTTTACAACCAGCAACAGGATCGAAATTCTTATGAGTAAGGGCAAAGTTTGAGCTTGGAGGAAATCTTCAAGAAATTCCTCTTGAACTGTAAATGCAGAATTGCTTGGAGGCCATCTCTAGTTTACATTCATTCATTTATTCATTCAGCACTTATTTATTGAATACCTAGCATGTGCCAGGTACTGTTCAAGGTGCTTGGGATCCATCAGGCAGACAGAAATTCCTGCCTCTGTGGAGCTTAAATTCTAGCAGATGGAGGCAGACAATCAAGTAAATACATTCGTGGATTGTATGTTATGGGGTTAAAGAGGAACAGCAAGGAGCTAGTGCAGCTGGATGGGGTGAGCCAGGGAGAGAGGGTTGATGCTGGGGGAGGTGACTGTGGGGCCAGGTCATGTAGAGCCCTGGAGGACTTTAGCTTTTACCTTGACTGGAATGAGCAGCCTTTCATTTGTAAAGGAGGGTTCCGGCTGCTTTGTTACAACTTGAATGCGAGGGCCCAGGGTGAAAGCTGGGTGACGGGGTGAGGCTTTGCATTTCGCAGGGGAGAGATGCTGGGTGGAATAGTCTAGCACTGTAAACAGGCGGAGGTGGGGAGCGGTCACTGGATACTGGCTGCGTTTTGGAGATGAAGCCAGCAGATAGACCGTCCTGAAAGATAGGAGGTGGGGAAAGAGAAAGAGAGTTGAATCAAGGCTAACTTTTGGTCCATGGAAATGGAAGGATGAAGTTGTCATTAATGGAGATGGCTAGGTTTGCACTGTGTCTAGAAAAAAAATTAAGCCAGTGTTTAAAAATTGGGAGATTAAAAAAAAAAATCCGTATCTCCAATCTCTCTTGAAAAATGAAAAGATCTGGCAAAATGAGGCCCACCTTCTACCTGGCTTCCCCTGGGTTGGCGTTTGCTGGCTGACCCTCGCTTAGGAGGATCTAGTTTTGTCATTTAGATCACCCATCTGGCCCCTTAGGGGTTTCAGTGGGAGAATCTAGGGATGGGTAATCAGTGGCATGGTGGCTCTTGAACTTGAGTGCATGTAAGAACCACCCACAGGGCTTGTTAAGATAGTTCTCTGGACTCACCTGCAGAACCTTGGATATGGGAGATCTGGAGTGGGGCCTGAGAACCTGCAATTCTTCTAACATCCCAGGTGATGCTGACGCCCCTGACCCATGGACCACTCTTTGAGAGGCATTGAAGGAGCACGTTTTCCCCATAGCATCCTTTCTCATATGCTGTGAATGAGGTTCTCAGATGTTCTGGGAATGGCCTATAAGATATGTTTTCATGGGATTGGGAGGGTGGTGGCAGCTCTGTTGGGGACAGTCTAATTAGCCAGGAGGTCTTTTGAGATTTGGGACCACTTCAGGGCTTGTCAGGGGTGCCAGAGGTGCATTTGACTTGCTTCTTTGTTTTTGGCAAAAGCTGGCTTTTCTGGGTGAGGTCAACAACAGTTGAGACGGAATGTTTAAGACCCAGAGGAAGATCAGAATCCAAGAGAAAGATGAATTCCCTGCAGCCTGCCCAAACTGCTTGCACAAGCCTTCTCCTTATTTATTTCAATTAAGCTCCAAGTTCATCATGTAGCCCCAGTGCCCACTCTTCTGCAGGGACAAGAGACATCACATTTCCATCTGCTCCTCCAGCTTTGAGAGCTCAAGAGAGAGGCCAGGGGCCACTTCGGCACTGGCCTCCCAGTTTCCCCCAAGCACATGAGGCTGGAGAAGATTCTGGAGTCCCTTGAAGCTCTTCCAGATAAAGGGTGGGAATCTGGCCTGCATTTGAGGGGCAGGAGTGTGAGAGCAGGACAAGCAACTTTTGCTTTTTCTCCTGACAAAGAAAATCTCTCTGTACATCTGGTTTGCGTTTTTCTCTCGGCTTCTGCCAGAAACAATCGTGCAAACAGAACACAGCCCAAGACCGAAAGAGTCTGTCCATTCCTCTGGAATTCTCCATCTGTCTGGTTGGGCCTCATATTAAGATTTGAGGAATTCCTTAATGTGAAGTCATCAAGCTTTAAAAATACTGCAGGCAGTCTTTGGTTTCCCAGTGGTTTCTCACCTTCAAATGTTGGCCTCAGACTCTCTGTTGCCCTAGAATGGCCTCCTCACCCATGCCTATCATGATCCAGTATTGATCACACTCTTTTTTTGTTGTTGTTGGGCTATACTATGTCTTGGTTAGAGTGAGCAGAATGAGTAGTTGCTACCATCTTGGTTTGGTTTTTTAAAATACTTAAAACAAATTTTTTTTAAAATTTATTGCTGCATCTAGTCTTAGTTTTGGGCTTCCCTGGTGGCTCAGGTGGTAAAGAATCCACCTGCAATGCAGGAGACCTAGACTCAATCCCTGGGTTGGGAAGATCCCCTGGAGGAGGGCATGGCAACTTACTCCAGTGTTCTTGCCTGGAGCATTCCCACGGACAGAGGAGCCTGATGGGCTATAGCCCATGGGATCATAAAGACTGGACACGACTGAGCAACTAAGCACATGCACAGTCTTAGCCACAGCATGTAGGCTCAGCAGTTGCAGTGTAGGCTTAGCTGCCCCCTTGTGTCTGGGATCTTAGTTCCCTGACTAGTGACCTAACCCATGTCCCATGCATTACAAGGTAGATTCTTAACCACTGAACCACCAGGCAAGTCCCCAGTTGCCACCATCTTGAAATTGAGAATCTGTATGAAAGAAGAGTGATGAGTAGTGGAGAATATGAAGCAGTGCTTCTCTAATATTTGTAAAGGACCCGTCATTTTCTGTTTATCATCAATCATTGATCAATACATGGCCCTCCTGTGTGTACATGATTTGTGTGTACTTCCTACCATAAAAGTTGGGTCATACTTGAACCCATCCAAAGCCTGTTCAATGAGTTGAATCTACTGATCACTTACTTGCTTGTCACAGCCATGTCAATCTGCAATAGCAGTTTCTAAACACTTACATTCTATAGGTTGATATGGACACAAAACAATCTGTTTATGGCCCAGCACTGGTCTCTATTAAGGACAAGAGAGGGTATTAGGAGAGAGAATAACAGGGGCCTTATCCAGACTGGACTAGCAGTGGAAGTGAGACCTAAAAGATGAGTAGAGACACCTGAGGGGGGAAGTGGAGGGACAAGTGTTTCTGGAAAGGAACAGCATGTGTCAGAGCCCAGAGGACGGAAAAAGTTATAGTTTGTCATGGAAAGGAAAGAGTTGTGTGTGTGTGTGGATGGTGTTGAGAACCGGGTGTTGTTCAGAAATGGAATGCAGAGTGACAGAAGGAGCAAAGCTGAGGGAATGATCTTTTCACATGTTCATTTTAAGAAGGTCCTTCTGGTTGTAACTAGAGCATTTTTCACAGGTCAGGGTTTCAGGGTGAAGGCTGGCATGAGTGGAAGAGGGAAGAAGCTTTAGGAGCTACTAATATTTGGCTGTGCATTCCTTTGCTGGGGTACTGTATCACAGACTGGATGACATAAAGCAATAGAAATCTACCTTATTGTTCTGGAGGCTAGAAATCCAAAATCAAGGTGTCCACAAGGTTGGTTCCTTCTGAGAGCTGTGAGGGAGCCTTTTCCATGCCTCTTGCCTATCTCCTGGGGATTTTCTGGCTGGTGACCTTTATTTACTTAGTTTTGGCAAAAAGTAAATAAATTTTTGCTGGGTCTTCATTGCTGCTCATGGGCTTTCTCTAGTTGTGGTGAGCAGGAGCTACTCTTCATTGCTGTGTGTGGGCTTCTCATTCCGGGGATTTCTGATATAGAGCACAGGCTCTAGGGCACGTGGGCTTCAGTAGTTGCGCTCCCAGGCTCTAGAGCACAGGCTCAGTAGTTGTGGCCCAGGGGCTTAGTTGCTCCATGGCATATGGGATCTTCCCAGACCATGGATCAAACCCCTGACTCCTGCATTGGCAGGCAGATTCTTAACCGCTGAGCCACCAGAAAAGCCCTGGCTGGTGATCGCTGATGGCCCCTGGCTTTTGCTGCATCACTCTGATCCCTGCCTTCATCTTCACACAGTGTTCCTTGGAGCGTCTGTCTCTGTGTCCAGATACCCCCTTCCCCACCTAGTAACCACATCCTGTCTTCATCATCTACAAAGACCCTGTTTCCAAAGAAGGTCTAAGTCACAGACCTTGGAGTTTTGGACTTCAACATTTTGCTGAGATACAGTTTAACCAAGAACAAAATAAGAGAGTGACTGTTTATACCAGGGAGTTGGTAGAAGCCAGGGGGCAAGTAGAATGGATTTAGGAGATATTTTACAGTTAAACTCATCAGGCCTGGGTTATTGATGAAGTGTGTGGAGTGAGGGAGAGGAAAAAGATCAGAGCTATGCTTCTCAATTTTTCATGGGAGATCACATGGAGCTCTTAGACGTAGATTCTCATTCAGGAGGTCCAGGCAGGGCTGGAGATTCTGCACATCTTATGAGTTCCAAGGTGATGCCAGCGCAGCTGGTCCATGCATATGCCCTGAGGGGTGAGTACTTACAGCTTCATTCTCTAGCACCACAGTCACTAACCCCTGTGACCATTGGGGGCTTCAGTGAGCACTGAGATGTGCTGGAAGTATAAAGATTTGGTATGAAAGAAAGATGGCAAACATCAGTTAGTATATTTTTATTATTGTTGAACTAATATTTTGAGTTATATAGGGCTCAAATAAGATAGAAGATTAAAATGCTTTCAGTTTTTTCCTTTTTACCCTTTTCTGTGTGGCTGCTAAAAAAATTAAGTTTAAAAAACTTAGAGACATGGCTCACATCACTGGCATCCCTTGGAGATACTGCAGGTTTGATTCCAGTCCACTGCAATACAGCGAGTATCGCAACATGGAAAGTCTCATAAATGTTTTGGTTTTCTGGTGCATATAATAGTTATATTTACACTACACCGTAGTCTATTAAGTGTACAAAACTGCTGCTGCTGCTGCTAAGTCGTTTCAGTCGTGTCCGACTCTGCGCGACCCCACAGATGGCAGCTCACCAGGCTCCTCCGTCCATGGGATTCTCCAGGCAAGAGAACTGGAGTGGGGTGCCACTGCCTTCTCTGAGTGTAAAAAAGCGTTATGTCTAAAATGGTGATGTACATGCCTTAGTGTAAAAATATTTCATTGCTAAAAAATGCTAAACATCCTCTGACAATGCAGGGTTGCCCAAACTTTCAGTTTGTTAAAAAGAAAATGACAAAACACCCCAAACCTATCTGTGAAGCACAATAGAGGAAAGCACAAGAAAACAGGGTGTGCCTGTGTATTCCATGATATGTGTCTGTTGGCCAGCACTGGCTTAGAGGGCTTGTCCTTGAAGTCATATTTCCTCCTTCCCAAAGCCTCCTGACCGTTCCAACTGAGGGAGGTGTTTCTTACAGGCACTTTTCTTTAGAAACTATTTACATGTCACTTAGCATCTGTGGCTCAGCCCTGTAGTCACTTGGGTCTGTGTAAGTTCTTCACTTGGGTTCTCAAGCTCCTCAAGGGTTAGGGCTCAGCTCTGAGTCTCCTGCACGACCTGTCACTCCCTTACTAAGATGATGACTGTTGACCGGGCACATGCTGGTGAGGCAGGTGTCTCTGGGGGCTGCACGGGTGCTCTCCGGGGATCTGACTGAATGCTGCAAGTAGAGGCCAGGGTGGAGCTAGGCTCCTGGACCCCAGTTTACGGGGTTTGGCAGAACCTTCAAGAGCCACTCACAGGCTGAAAGAACACCCTTCCCAGGACAGACAAAGACCAGGAACTGTGGCCTCTGAGGGAGGGATTTCCAGGTGCCTCCATCCTTTTTACTTAGCCTTAAGGCAAGTGCTGAGCCACCTTCTCCGAGGGGGTGGGGACGTTGCATGAAAAGGCCAGGGCCCCATGGGCAGGGTCCTGTCTTCCCTCCTTCTCCCTTCTCTGAGGCCAGAGAGTGCTGGGAGCAGAGCGCAGCCCTTGGGAAGAGGCCCAGCCATCTCTCTCTCCGTCCTCAATCCTAACTCTTCTCTGCCTCCCACCTGGCAGCTTGACTGGGTGTGTGGTCCAGGTCAGCCTTAGCGAGCACATGGGGAAGCAGCTCTGGGTTTGTGCTAGCTCTCTCCCCGCCTCCTCCTTCTCCCCTCCCCTACCCCTCCCGCCTTTCTCTTCCCTCTTCTCTCTCCTTTATCCCCCCTTCTCTCTCCTCCTGCTTGCCCTGGCTGCCATCTCTGCTGATCTCCCCTCTCCCTCAGCCTGGGCTGACATCTGAAACACAGGTTTGCCTTTGGGGAGCCTCGTAGGTGGGGTTTCCCCCAAAGCAGATTCTGGGATGGAGCTCAGGGTGTCAGAAGTTGATTAGGGAGCAGGTCCTGTGAGAGGAAGGGGGAGGAAGCAGGACCTGGCAGAGGGAGGAGCAAGAGGTGATGCCAGCCTGACAGGCCTTGGGTTCAGCCCAGCTGGTGGGGAGCTTTGGAGCAGCGCTACTTGTCAGCATGGCTGAAATGGCCAGAGCTCGGAGGGCCAGCTGTGCCACCCACAAGCCTGCAAGCCCCTTCACAGAGGGCTGGGCTCTGTGTCCAGCATTTGGGTGTGAATGATTACTGGGGAGGTGATCCCACGGGGCATGCTGAGAGAGTGGAGAAATGAGACAGAAGGGAGGAAATTGGATCAATATGGGGGAGTCCCTGAGCAGACTACTGCAGGGGACACCTGGGCTCCGTCCCCCTGGGACCTCTGGGGTCCTGTGCAGGGCACACCATGGAGGGGCAAGGGAGGTTCACATCCCCTCATGCCCACCCCCAGCTGGATACTACTCCCTGTGCCGGAGAAGGCCTGAGGCAGAGGCGGGGCACCTCCAGGTGGGGCCCTGGAGACAGGTAGCAGTTAGGAGCTCCCCACGTGGTACAGGCCAGTGTGTCAGCCTTCTCTGCTTTGAGGAGCCCTTGACTGCCTCAGCCAGCACTGCTCTCTTGCCGTGGGTCCTTGAGAATAACTGTCCACTCCTCAGAGCCTCTGGGACAGGAGCCTGGGAGAGCCTGGGGGGCAGGCAAGGAGTCTTGCTTGGCCTGGAACCCCGGCTCTTGGTACCTGGCACGTAGTCAATCAGTGTTTGTGGCTGTTTCTGAAGAAGGGGCAAAGAGTTAGGGTGAAAGGGTTATATTGTAGGGAGGGACCAGGACCAATCCTTCAAGTCCCGCTGGTTACTTGAACTTCCTCCAGCTTCTTTGGTTAAGCTCCTAGTGCATCCAAGCCCACAGTCAAGGCAACACGACTCTGTCTCACTCTGTCCTGATGAAATAGTCTCAGTTTATCCTTGCTTACCTTGGATGTTGGCCATGCTTGTCACTCACTTAATCCAATCACCTTATGACATCGGTATTGTTAGCATCAGCATCCCCTTTCTAAAGATGGGGAAAGTCAGGCCCAGAGAGGATGATGCCGCTGCTGCAGGCCGGTCAGCTAGCAAGTGGCAGGGGTGGGATCTGAAGCCAGGGATCCAACCCCCAAACCCCAGGCTATATTTGGAGAAGAAGCAGTTCAGGCCTGGGGTGGGGGAGATGGAGGGTAGAGGCCGAAGAGTGTGTGTGTAGACACATCTTTGTTACTCCCTTCAAGAGGCTTAGGTTGCCACAGTGTAGTCCATCTTTCCCAGCCAACTTTGTCTCATCACAGATCAGAAGCCAAGGCCGGTGAGGGCCATGCCTGTCACTGGTCAGGACCAGTCCATTGTGAGTCAAAGGACTTAGGGTTGGTGAGACGGACACTGTCAGGAGCCTGGCAGAGTCACCAATGCCTCTGGCTTTTCAGCACCTTCCCTGAGAAGGTACTGTAGCTTCTTCGCCCCTGGGGATGAGGTGAGGGTTCCCATGCTCTGTCCCAGGTCCTCCTTGGCTCCTGCCCCTCAGCCTGCCATCACCCCCATGGAGGACCAAACTCTTCCTAACTGTTCACAGCCGCAGCCTGAAAGTTGAGGCGGTGGTTTGTCAGGGCCCCTCTTCCTGCAGCTTCCAGTGGTGGAACCAGCCTCATTAGAAGAAGAAGAACTAAGCTAACATGAAATAAAGCCCTCTCTGTAAACGTTTCCTGTTCATGGGACCATTGGCATACTCACCTCCTATGGGTTCTGCCAGGTCCCCAGAGGCCCAGGGTTCTCAGCCAGATCCCAGGGAGGGGCCGAGATGGAGCAAGGAAGAGCTCTTCCCCTCTGCTGCTGTCTACCCTTAGTGAGCGGCTGTGATTTGGGGAACCGAGAGACCATTGGGAGAGTCAAGGAGACGTGGTGACTGCCCCAGGCCGCGCTGCCCTACACAGGATGGGGGGAGAAGTCTCCAGGGATTGAAGGGCCACCAGGGGTCAGAGCTAGATGGGGAATGGGACACCCTCCCGAGTTTCGCTGGTCTTTGAGCACAGCTGCCAGATCTGGCCAGGGCTCAAGACCCTGCTCTGGGTAGATGGACAGGGACCCAGGAGAATGGTAGAGGACAACAAAGCAAATGTGTTGATTCTAAACATAATTAAGTGTTTCTGGTAATCCATTTTTAGAAGGTGTTAGGGGCACATTTTCTCTTTGATTACCTGACACTGACCACTGAGAAGGTCACTGAATTTGATAGGCACACCTATTCCAGGGACTCAGGAGGATAGGGTCTAAGTATTATAATTTGTCAACCATAAGATGCTGTCATCTATAAGATGTGCCAAAAGTTTTGTTGTACTGGGAAAGAAAAACACTGCAAATAAATGCTTTTCAAAGAGAATTTTATTTCATACTGATTGAAGAGATCTTTTGAACTTAAGAAATATGGTGTTTATTGAGCATTTACTATGGCCAGAACTTTCCCACCCATAGCTCATTAAATCCTCACAACAGTGCAGTGAAGTATTAGTAGTGGTAGGGGTGGGAGTAGTAGGAGAAGTAACGGTAGTAATTAAAATAGCAGCTGTCAAACTTTCAAACTTCTGTAGTAACGATGAAACTGTCTTAAGTACTTCCTGTGTTGCCAACTCTGCTCTTGACCTTCACCTACATTATTTTGTTGAACCTTCACAAGGACCCCATGAGAGGATGCTCGGCTTTCTGAATAAGCCCAGAAGAACAAACCAACATGAGTGCACTCTAGTTTCTTGTGGCAGCTCCAATGTCACAGCCCTTGACAGAAGTAGAAACTGAGGCACTAGGAGGCTAAGGCACTTGCTCAGCGCTCCATGGTGGAACCCGGATTTAAACCCTGAAATGTGAGTGCTTGTAGAGTCCTGCTCATAGTCACTCTGCGGACTGCTCCTCATGTTACCATGTGCCAGCATGGGGACACCTGCTCGTGTGAACGACAATGACCCATGTGGGCTACATGGCATGGCCCCTCTCAGCTACTCCACCCTACCTACTACAGCAAAGGAACAGGCGAGGCTGTGTCCAATAAGACTTCATTTATGAAAGCATGTGGCAGCAGGTAGGGTTGCCAGATGAAGCATTTTATTTCCTAAACCTGGCAACCTTAGGTGACTGTGGGCCATAGTTCCCCAGCTTCTCATCTGTGAGTGCCTCAGAGCAGCTCTTGACAAGCATGCCCTCGATTCCCAGAAAACATCAGAAAGGAGGGTATTGTGATTCACATTTGACAGGTAGGGAAACTGAGGCTCAGAGGATTGAGTAACTTGTCCAAATTAAGTACACTTTTGGGTTTGAAATCTTGGTCTATTTGACTCTTTAGCCTCCATGTACCCAAAAGACTTGAGGCTCTGGAACAAAAAGGCAACACTCCTGGCATCTTGATGAAATTTAGGCCAAAAGGAAAGATCTTCCTGCTTCCCTCCCACTCTTCTATCTCCCGTCTCTGAGGCTAGTCTGCTCTTTGGTTTGTACCTGATCTCACCGGGATTACTGGGGGAAAAGAAAAAGACGATGAAAGTGGCAGACAGGTTTGTTGGGGCGCTGTCTTTCCTGGCGACGACTCAGCGCTTGTCCTGGTTGTGGCTTCTTTTTTTAGAGCAGATGACAGTAACTGCTTATTCCTCATCTAAGCTGACTTCTCTTGGCCTCATCCAAGAAATGCGGCAGATGAATGGCTTTGGAGCCCAGGAACTCTGCCACTGAGTCTCAGTCCAGTTTCCAAATTGTGGGCAGAGTAGATCATTTGCCAGTGGGCAACATCTGGAGACCTTTTGGCTTGTCACAACTCAGGAGGGAATTTGTTGCTGGCATCTGGTGGATACAGAGCGGGGATGCTGCTCAACACTCTATAATGCATGGAATGTCCCGCACAACAAAGAACTAGCTAACCAAGGCTATCAGTAGAGCTAACCTTGAGAAGTGTTGATCTGTGGTAAAGTGATCCATGATTTGGTCTGCTTTGGACCCACTTACTGCTTTCCTTTAGTTCCAGCCCCCTTGTTATCATATCCCTTTCCCACTTTTTTTTTTTTTTTTGCAGGTGGGAAGCAGGAGGTTGATCAGTGAAGGTTCTTCAGGGTGAAGGGCTCTAGTTGTCTCCCTCTTCTTACTTGTTTTCTGCAAAGTATACCTTCCCCTCCCCGCTGTAAATCTCACCTGTATTTGCCAGACCTGCTGTGTTACTCAGGATCTAAGCCGAAAGACAGAAGCCCCCTCAATTATTTGCAGTGAAGGGCACTGAATGCAGGGAACTGGAGGAGCTGAGAAGACAAAGGGGGTGAGCCCCCTCCCCAGGAGGAGGTGGGGTTACAGGTGCAAAGGTCATCCAGAAAGTGGGCACTTGGGGGGTCTGTCCAATGGGAACTAGAGCATGCAGGAGATGTTGCTGTTGACTTGGACACAGTGCAGAGGGAGAGATACTCCCATTACCTCCAGTTGGGCAAAATAGCTGAGCAAGAAGTCAGATGACTCAGGGACTTGAGAAGTGCAGCTACAAATGTTGGCGCCTTTGATACATGCAGCAGAGCTGGGGAAGGGTGGGAAACAACTCTGAAAGCAGTCCCTGGAATGGTCTGTCTCTTCTTTTGCTGGAAGGAAGATGTAGAGGTATTCTGGTTGTGCATAGGGATTTTGGGCTGCCGTCAGATTTTCCTGAGAGAGGGGCTTGAATTAACAACTAAAGCTAATTAAGAGTTCCTACAGGCATCTCAAAGGGGGCCCAATACATGAATCTTTTGCATATTTGGTTCAATCCTGGAAGTTGTTATAGATGCTTGAGTCAGCTCCCAGTGGATGAGTTGATTCTCACTGTAGCAAGATCACTTGCATCAGAATCCCCTAGGGACTGTTAGTAACGCCAGCTCCACAGACTGACCCAGAGATCCAGAATCAGAATTTCCAAAGGAAGAAGGGGAGAAGACCAGGAGTGAGCATTTTCAATTAAGTTCCCCACAGTTGAACTACTGCTGAAAGGACCTAGTCATGTTAGTACTGGTTTAGGGGACGTTTCCCCTTCTAATTTCCCACTCTGTTGATAAGCTATGAATATAATAACTCAAACATTGTTATTATGTACTTTGTAATTGTCCCTGGAGTACTGGAGGGTTTCCTATGAGCATATTATATAGATAAACTGGATTCCTAAAGAG
Source organism: Bos javanicus (assembly GCF_032452875.1). Lineage (NCBI taxonomy): Eukaryota > Metazoa > Chordata > Mammalia > Artiodactyla > Bovidae > Bos > Bos javanicus. The sequence continues at coordinate 29,448,442 of NC_083889.1, forward strand.
AATAATTGATCAGCTGTTGTTTTTCTCTTTCTGTGAATCAACTGTACACTCTCTGTGTGTGTACATGTGAGAGAGACAGACAGACAGAGAGAGAGTAGGGGAGTGGGGGGTCACATCATCAAGGGAGGGTTGATTTGTGATCAAAGAACATCAGGTATTCCTGACCCTGAGATCCTTGTCTTCCATGGGCCAATTTCTTCTCTGAGCTCACTCTCGTAATGATAAAAACCAGTTCATTTTCCTAAAACCCATTTTGTGTCCAACACTTTGGACAGGTCATTTCAGTTTCTCACAGCATCCCTGTCATGTGGGGATCAACTTTTCTTACTACAACAGATGAGGAAACAAAGACACAAAGAGGTAAAATCATTTGCCTGAAATTTCTGAGCCAGTGGAAACAGGATATGCAATATACTTTCAAATAAGTCTCAGAATACATCCCCTTGTCATTCTTCCAGGAAGATTATGAGTCAAATTAATATTTAAATACTCAACTGGGTTTGACTTCTGGTATAACTGCATAGGAGCCTCTGCTGACCCATCCCCAGTAAAACTTGTCAAAACTATAAAAGAAAAAAAAATTGTGTCTCTGGAAATGACCCTAAGGACACAGAGGAAATGAAGAAATATTTATTGAGGAAAATCTAATATTTAGTAAGAGCTTGAATTTGGTGAGAGTCTCTGATGTCTGAATCATGACCTGCTCTCTCTCAACTCAGTGAAACAGAAATCCCATTCCGGACTGATGAAGCCAAGAACACAGAGCTTCCCCTTGTCAGCATCTTGAAGCCTGCCTGCCAGTACCTCTTGCTGGGAAAACTTTTGGGCAAGTGAAGCTGAGAGGTGGTGTAAGCTGAGAGAGCAGGAAGTCCCCAGAGAAAGAGAATTAGATGTGAATTTCTTGACAGAAGAGAAGCCACTTCTAGCCTAAGCCATTTTGTGACCTAAGCGTGGCCACGGTGCTTGCCCTTGAACACATCTCAGTAATTAAGGATCTTAAGGGAGCGAAAGAATGTGGAAACAGGCAAGAGAAGGAAAAATAGCAATACGTTAAAGAAAAGATGTTATATCACTTGTAGAGACTCCCTGTTCTGTCATTGAAACAGAACCATTGAAGTAAACATTAGCCCGAAGTGCTAAATGACCAGATCAACTGGAACCTAAGAGATGATGATGTTGACCTTTTCTGACCATTATGTCTTTAGTCAACTAAAGCTTGAACTCTGTGGCACCCCTCCAGACCCTGTCATCAATACGCATGTACCCCCCAGGTGGCCCTGTGGTAAAGAAGCCATATTCTCATGCAGGAGACATAGGAGATGCAGGTTTGATTCCTGGGTCGGGAAGATCCCCTGGAGTAGGAAGTGGTAACCCACTGTAGTATTCTTGCCTGGAGAATCCCATGGACAGAGGAGCCTGGGAGGTTACAGACTCTTTACAGGTCACAGAGTCAGACATGACTGAAGCAACTTAGCACTTAGCTTAAAGGGCAGGTTTGGTGTTCAGGGAAACATTGCTTTGGGAATGATCCCTGGTAATTCCTTACTTGCTGCAAGTAGTAATTAATCCTTTTCTTGATCTTTGGCTTGGTTGTGTCTTTTGATTTGATACTCACCAAGAGGCAAACCAAGTGCTTTAGGTAATAGTGGGAGCTCAGTTTTTCTGCCCAGACAGCTCTCATAGCATGGAGGTTCTCAATGGATGCAGCACGACTGAGGCTACTGGGGCCCTAGCCCTTAATCTGGCTTGTGAGATAATGGGCTCCATACTGACAGAGAAGATAGGGTGACTTGGAGTTGCTGGCCCTCCCTCCACAGAATTCTAGCTCAAAGAGATAGTCAGTGCCCAAGCACCAGAGCCTTAGCTAAAGAGACTTTGCCTGGTGGGGGGCGAGTGGGGGGATGGTGGGCCTGAAAGCGAGACATAGAATAGAGAGCTCCAAACATCTTTCCAAAGGAACTGACTTCATTTGCAGCATAGTGTGGAAAAGTTCAAGTCAAAGAGCCCTCTCAAAAATAGTGAGAGGTGTGGTGAAAGATAAATTGATAGATTGATAGATTCATTACAGGTACAAGCTAAACTATACGAAACTACAATAATTTTCTGGCAAGAAACGGAATGAGCTGGCAGTTTTTTTCTGAAAAAAATCTCAAGCAATGACCCTGGCAGTTATCCTTTCAAAGGAAATGGAATGTAATAGAATCAATCCATGAAGTAACTTATGCCCCAGGGGCATTGTTGAAAATAATAGAGTGATCAGTTAGCAGTACTAATTGGTAAGCACCACTAGGATGTGGCAGTGACACACAGCTGGCAGTGGTCAGGGAAAGAGAGACCTAAAAAGAGTCTGCTAAAACTCCTCGCATCCCAGGGTGAAGGTGGGCAGCCCCCAAGCTGTGATCCCCGAGATTCTCTGAGGAGAAACGTTAGAGATTTTACAGTACAAGGTGAAACAGACTTAACTAGGATAATCCAGCCAGTCACTAAACAAGTAAACAAGCAACTAATAGTAACAAACCCTAGAGATGAGTGCTCGTAGCCAGAGTTGTTGCAATCAGTTCAGTTCAGTTCAGATCAGTCACTCAGTCACGTCTGACTCTTTTCGACCCCATGAATCGCAGCACACCAGGCCTCCCTGTCCATCACCAACTCCCGGAGTTCACCCAGACTCACGTCCATCGAGTCAGTGATGCCATCCAGCATCTCATCCTCTGTCGTCCCCTTCTCCTCCTGCCCCCAATCCCTCCCAGCATCAGAGTCTTTTTCAATGAGTCAACTCTTCGCATGAGGTGGCCAAAGTACTGGAGTTTCAGCTTTAGCATCATTCCCTCCAAAGAAATCCCAGGGCTGATCTCCTTCAGAATGGACTGGTTGGATCTCCTTGCAGTCCAAGGGACTCTCAAGAGTCTTCTCCAACACCACAGTTCAAAAGCATCAATTCTTCGGCGCTCAGCCTTCTTCACAGTCCAACTCTCACATCCATACATGACCACAGGAAAAACCATAGCCTTGACTAGCCAGACCTTTGTTGGCAAAGTAATGTCTCTGCTTTTGAATATGCTATCTAGGTTGGACATAACTTTCCTTCCAAGGAGTAAGCATCTTTTAATTTCATGGCTGCAGTCACCATTTGCAGTGATTTTGGAGCCCCCAAAATAAAGTCTGACACTGTTTCCACTGTTTCCCCATCTATTTCCCATGAAGTGATGGGACCGGATGCCATGATCTTCGTTTTCTGAATGTTGAGCTTTAAGCCAACTTTTTCACTCTCCTCTTTCACTTTCATCAAGAGGCTCTTTAGTTCTTCTTTGCTGTCTGCCATAAGGGTGGTGTCATCTGCATATCTGAGATTATTGATATTTCTCCTGGCAATCTTGATTCCAGCTTGTGTTTCTTCCAGTCCAGCGTTTCTCATGATGTGCTCTGCATATAAGTTAAATAAGCAGGGTGATAATATACAAACTTGACTTAGTCCTTTTCCTATTTGGAACCAGTCTGTTGTTCCATGTCCAGTTCTAACTGTTGCTTCCTGACCTGCATACAGCTTTCTCAAGAGGCAGGTCAGGTGGTCTGGTATTCCCATCTCTTTCAGAATTTTCCACAGTTTATTGTGATCCACACAGTCAAAGGCTTTGGCATAGTCAATAAAGTAGAAATAGATGTTTTTTCTGAAACTCTCTTGCTTTTTCCATGATCCAGTGGATGCTGGCAATTTGATCTCTGGTTCCTCTGCCTTTTCTAAAACCAGCTTGAACATCAGCAAGTTCACAGTTCATGTATTGCTGAAGCCTGGTTTGGAGAATTTTGAGCATTACTTTACTAGCATGTGAGATGAGTGCAATTGTGCAGTAGTTTGTTGCAATAGATAATCTAAAATGTACAGTTTCCAACTAAAAATTATAAGACACGCAGAGAAATAAGAAAGTGTGGCTCATATACTGGGGGAGAAATGGTAAAAAACACTGCCTGTGAGAGTGACTGGATATTAGATTTAAAAAACTTTAAAGTAGCTATTAAAATTTGTTCAAAGAGCTAAAGGAAATCATGATGAAAGAAGTAATGAAAGATATGATGAAATGTCACATCAAATAGACTGTCAATAAGGAGACAGAAATTATAAAGAAGAACTTTTATGGAAATTTTGAATCTGAGACATACAATAACTGAAATAAAAATTTTACTAGTAAGGACCATCTGTATATTTGAACTGACAGAAGAATTAGTGAATTCGAAGATAGATTAATAGAGATTATGCAAACCAAAGAATAGAAGGGGGAGAAAAGGGGATGAGAAAAATGACCAGAGTCTCCAGAAGTGTGAGGCACTATCAAATGCACAAACATGAGTAATGCGAGTGTCAAAAGGAGGGAAGTGAAAGGAATAAACAAAATTTCTTTTCAAAGAAATAATTACTGAAATTTCCCAAATGTGAAGAAAACTTTATACATTCAAGAAACTCAAACTCTTAGGAGGATAAATTCAAAAGAATCCATAGATATATCATAATCAAAATGCTTAAAGCCAAAAATAAGGATAAACTCTTGAAAGTAGCAAGAGAAAAATGATATTACTTATAAGGAAACCCCAACAAGATTAATAGCTTAAGTTTTCATCAGAAGCAATGGCAACTAGAGGCAGTGGGATAACATATTCAAAGTGTTCAAAGAAAAGACAGTCAGTCAAGAATTCTTTATCCAGCATAGCTGTTTTTCAAAAATAAAGGCAAAATATAAAGACATTTCCAGATAAACAAAATTTGAGAAATTAATTGCTAGTAGACTCACTTTACAAATATTAAAGGAAGTTCTTCAGATGGAAGCAGGTAACTCAGGATAGTAATTTGAATGCACACAAACAAAACAAAACAAACTACTAGTAAAGTTCATTTTAAGAAATGACCAGTTCAGTTCAGTTCAGTTGCTCAGTCTTGCCTGACTCTTAGGGACTCCACGGACTGCAGCACTCCAGGCCTCCCTGTCCATCACCAACTCCCGGAGTTCACCCAAACTCATGTCCATTGAGTCAGTGATGCCATCCAACCATCTCATCCTCTGTTGTCCCCTTGTCCTCCCACCTTCAATCTTTCCCAGCACCAGGGTCTTTTCCAATGAATCCAATGAATTCTTCACATCAGGTGGCCAAAGTACTGGAGTTTCAGCTTCAGCATCAGTCCTTCCAATGAATATTCAGGACTGATTTCCTTTAGGATGGACTGGTTGGATCTCCTTGCAGTCCAAGGGACTCTCAAGAGTTTCTTCTCCAACACCACAGTTCAAAAGCATCAATTCTTTAGCACTCAGCTTTCTTTATGGTTCAACTCTCACATCCATACATGACTACTGGTAAAACCATAGCTTTGACTAGATGGACCTTTGTTGGCGAAGTAATGTTTCTGCTTTTTAATATGCTGGCTAGGTTGGTCATAACTTTAATACGCTGTCTAGGTTGGTCATTTTACGGAGAAGGCAATGGCACCCCACTCCAGTACTCTTGGCTGGAAAATCCCATGGATGGAGGAGCCTGGTGGGCTGCAGTCCATGGGGTCGCTAAGAGTTGGACACGACTGAGCAACTTCACTTTCACTTTTCACTTTCATGCATTGGAGAAGGAAATGGCAACCCACTCCAGTATTCTTGCCTGGAGAATCCCAGGGATGGGGGAGCCTGGTGGGCTGCCGTCTATGGGGTCACACAGAGTTGGACACGACTGAAGCGACTTAGCAGCAGCAGCAGCAGGTTGATCATTTATAAGAAATAATACATAAATGCAAATTTTGTCTCCTTTCTAGTCTTAATTTAAAAAGACATTGTAAAAGACAAAGTGTGTCTTATATATTGTTGGGCTTATAGAATGTAGAAATGTGATATATTTGCCAATAATAGCTCAAAAGAGACAGGTTTAGAGCAAAGCTGTATTGGACTAAGGAAATGATTCCAGATGGTGACCCAAATCCAGAGGAACTGAAAGGAACCAGAAATGATTAAAAAAAAAAAAGGAGGCTAATGTAACAAAACTATAAATATTTGTTTATTCTCCATTCTTTTCTTAGCTTCTTTAAAAGACTTCAAAGATATAAAATTATAAAAGTTATAGATTTATAAAAATTGTAACATTAATTAGAACAATGCATTATTACACATTTCTAACACATATTGACTTAATACATACAAAATAACCCAAAAAAGAGAAAGGAGAATGGAGCCACATGGGAATAACCTTTCTGTATCTCACTGGAATTAAGGTAATAGCAATCTGAAGCTGATTTTGAGAAATTAAGGTGTATGTAGCAAACTCCAGAGCAAACACAAAGAAAGTATTCCAAAAATTGAAAAAACTCATTAAAGAAAATGAAAATTCTTTCTATATATATTAAGAGATTGATTGGCAAGAACTGACTTATGTGATTGTGATGGCATGGACTAGGACTGTGGTGGGTTCACATTCCATAGGGCAGGAGGGTTTGACTGGGAACTGTTGGGCAGAATTTGGCACTGTAGTCACAGGTAGAATTTCTTCTTCCTTGGGGAAAATCTCAATTCTGCTCTTAGGTCTTTCAACTGATCAGGTGAAGCCCACCAGGTCATAGAGGACAATTTCTTTTATATAAGGTCAATTGATTGTAGATGTTAATTACTTCTACAAAATACCTTCACAGAAATTAGTGTTTAGTTGAATAAGCAGGGACAATTGCCTAGCCACACTGACACATAAGACTGACCATCGTGCATCCGATAAACTCTACGTGCCTAAACATTTGCTTTAGAGTCAGCTTTTGGAGGAAGCCAAAGTAATATACTCTACGTCACTCTCTTTTTCAACTCAGCAGTGGCACAAACATCACCTTCCCGAGGAAGTAAAGCTCATTTTGAATACAAGCAAGTGACAGCCCATGGTCTCAAAACCCTGTGGCTCCTTGAGTTTTTCTCGTCCAGGATGTTATACGTTGGGAGATTGTGTCAGCTCTCTCTTGGATGGTGTTCACTCATGCAAGGCCAAGTTTGACACATTATTTTGGCTGCCACAGCCCCCTGTATCCATAAGCCAGTGTTTTCTGTCATCACCTTTGCTAAGCGTCCCAGGATTCACATAAATACCACATCCCCTGAGTAGTATTTACAGCTGTCTGAAGAGGGTATTCATAGGAAGGTTTCTGATTTAAAAATTTTCCCCCATTTCCCCTGAGCCCAGCATTGAATATTTTCACTACAAAGCCTGACTCAGGACAGAGAAATAGTAGATAAATATTGCCATATGTTTTTAAAACCATGTAGGATTTTTTTTTGGAGTGAACTGATACTACTCTCAAAAGCTTTATAGGAGGGTCTCTTATCATTTGTAGTTATTAAAAACAGAAGGAAGCAGTTGGGTTGGAGGAGCCCCCATCTCTTTCTTTCAAGTCTTTTATAATTTGTACCGGAAAACTGCAGCTGGAGCCTAAAATCTTTGAGGAGAACGTACAGGGTGGGGGCTAAGAGCCAGCAAAATATTTGTTGTCTCTATTTATAATAACAAGAGCTAAGAATTATTATCAGCTTCTCCATGCTAAGTGCTTTGCATGCTCAATCTCATTTGATTTTCAAAACAACCCTATGAGATAGGTGCTGTTTTAATCCCCAGTTTCAAGATGAGAAAACTGAGGCCCAGACAAGCCATATTAAGTTGTGAACGGTCTCATAGGTGTAAGTGGCAAAGCTGGCCTTAAACCCTGTCCCTGTCTGATGACAGAGTGTATGTATGTAACCACTGTGCCTCTTGTTGCTTCTGATAAAATGCTAATGCAATCTGTGAAACAGACGTGGACCGTTGTTCGTAACTCCCTACAGTTCACAGAGATGTTCTCGTTGGGATGTTTGTGTCTCAGCGCTGGCATTAAAAGTCATCATTGCCTGTGGTAAGGCTCGCGTGGAAGAGAGGAAGATTTAAAGGGAATGGTAAAAATGAGAATCTATATTCCCATGAGAAAAAAGAGTCTATTTCTCTATCACTTGCAACATGTCATCAGAGGGAAATAACCTTTGTGACACGGAAACAATGCCACTGAAGACGTGGACTCGTCTTCCTCCATTCAGTTAAATGATTAATTTTCTTCGTATTAACTTAAAATGAGCCCATTTAAAAAAGTACTTTTTTTTCCTTGAAAGCGTTGCTCATTATGCTATCATTTTAAGTAATTAAATCAGAATAAATGGCTCTGTGAAGCTATTTTAATGTAACATCTAATTATATCTGACCTAGACTGTGAACTATAATCATTAAGTACATGAACTGTGTAATGTTCTGCACGTTCTTTAATAATTTATATGGCAGAATTCAGCTGCATCGGAGCCTTAAGTAGGAACAACATCTTCCACGACACCTGTTATCTGCTCGGACTGCCGAGGTGGCCTGTCTGTCAGATGCTGCTCCAGCTCTTCATCCTTCTCTCTCTGAGGATGCTCAACTCCAGTGCATGGAAACTGTCCCTGTATTTTGGATGCACATTAATTATTTTGACAGGGAGCTCAGAACAAATCAGTGAAATTGGTAGCATTTATATACTTTTGGCAATAGAAATGTTTTCTGGACCCAACTAAAGATTGGGGACACCTTCCCGGATGAACTAATTCTGTCATCCAGGAGGTGTCTGGACCGCCAGAGTCACGCTCTGGCTGTTACTGGAACGGCTGCTCCGTGTTTGCATTTGCATTCGCAATTTTAAGTCTTTCACTTGGCCATGGGAATGTGTTCTTGGCAGCAGCTCAAGAGAAGACCTCTCCAAAACCAGGAGGGATGTTTCAACCAAATTTGGGAAGACACGTCAGTGTGATAGTTTTTGTTTTTGAATTTGTAAGCAAGGACTTTTTTCCTTTTAATCCATTGCTGTTACTAAAATTAGTTTCCATTTTGGGCCATTTTCTTTTTCTCTTTCTCCTTTTGCATTTATCATTCTTATTGGGATACTGTCATCATTTCCCCACCCCCTCATACCCACTCCCCTCCTTTTAAAATAGTCAGCCTGCCATGCTTTGGGAAATGAAGATGTTTGTTTCCATTGCCCCTTTCAGGGAAGAGAGTGAGAAACTAAAGATTCTGATCTCTGAGACAGAAGTACAAATTCATTATCCCTTCTCTGCAAGTCTGTAAATTCTGAAAACTGAAAGTGTTTTCATTGCTCATTTGGCATTGAAACCTGCCCTGACCTCTGGTCATTTGGCTAAACCTGACCTTTACCTACTAGCACTGTTGGTTAATCCACACGATTGATCACCCTTCTGTGAATTTTCACAGATCCCACTGCAGAAGTATTGCTGTGTTTAATGATCATCTACTTCCCTAGACCCACTATGAATATCACAAAGTACACTGGATATGCCCCTTTATTGATTCCCTAAACAGTTCTGGGACCTAGGATTTTAGAGAAGGAACCGTGAAACTTGGGATAAAGATGATATTCATAACTATCATTTGTTGAAACTCACAGTGTCCCAGGCATTTTTCATGTGTTGTCAGTTTTAATCTTCATGGTCATTCATTGTATAGATTGTTCTCATTTAACAGATAAGAACATCAAAGTTCAGAGAAGTGATTTGCCCAAGGACACAGAGATAGCGTATTTACTAATCTTTATAAATATTCTTTTGAACAGATATTATTTTAGCATTTAGTTTTCCTGGCCAGATACCCAGAAAGTAGTGACTATTCAGAATGTCTAGCAAAAAGGAGACTGACTCATCCAAATGATGTGTGTGATTTGTGCTTTATCTTGTGTCCCATCTTGGGTGCTACAATTGTCTCATTCTGTGTTCATGGCTAATGGCTGAGGAATGCTTATTACACGTCAACATGTAGTTTTTGTTCATTTTACCATCACAACAATCCTGTAAGATGGTACTGTTATCTCCCCTCCCCCACCCCACTTTACAGATGGGAACACTGAGGCTTAGGGAAGTGACTTACATTGCTTTGAGGTCACACTGTTGTCAAATCCAAATTCCTGTGCCCATCACACAGTGAGGCGACACAAACTGAAATGTCAGAGTTTGGAGCAGAGAAAGGCTTATTTCAAGGGCCAACTGTATGGGCAGCTCATGCTCAAAAGACTTGAACTCACCCATGATTTTAGGGAACAGTTTTTGAAGGCAAATTTTGGAGCAAGGGCTATCAGATGTGTAAGTTTCCTGACTGGTTGGTGGTGAGCTAAGAGGGTGGTGGTCCAGGAATCTCAGTCATCAACCTTCTGGTTCCAGCCAGTCTGAGGTCTAATGCTCCCGCGTTCAGTCTGAAGTTACCCTCCTCCACCTGGGTGGGGGCCTTGGTTCCTGTAGAAGAACTCAGAGATCTGGACCAGGTTGTTATTCACCCCTTGAAGACGAAGTACAACTCTGCTTTGTTACGGCACTGTTGTCTCTTGACAGCTTTTCCTTTGTTTCTGTTTTCCCTCTCTTTTCCAATAAGTAACTGCTTGAATCTGCCCTTTGGAACTCGGGCGGAAGGCCTACAAATAAGAAACGGGGGCTATAGAAACACTTTTGTACCTGGGAGGGCCCCGCAAAGCCCTGCATGACCAGGCTGATAGCAGAGCCTGTACTGTCTCATAAGCTGAGCAGCCATCACCTCGTCAACTCACTCTAAAGTTTAGAAGTGTTAAAATTCACTGAGACACAAGAGAAGAATTCAATCACAGCCAGTGTAACTCACAGCAAAAGAAAACTTTTCAACTGCAGGCCTCTAAATCTGAAAGCCTCTTAACCCAGTTTATGGAGCCAGTGTCCTAGGAGAGGCCTCATGCGTTTCTGGGTTGGCTACCAAAGGCCAGCCATGGCGTATCTGTCTGTGTCGTCAGCTCAAGGTTCATGATGGGTGAAATAAACCCATGACATACCATTTCTGGCCTTTTTGGGTTTTTTTTGACTCAATATCTCAAGTCAGTTTCTGGTCCCTATATTAAATCAAATTAAATATTTACTTGAGTTACTGGCACATATTGGGTTGGCCTAAAAGCTCATTTGGGTTTTCCTGTAAGATGTCATAGAAAAAACCCAAATGAACTTTTTGGCCAACATGATACCATGTATCCTTTTTTAAGGATTGAGCACAGACCAGTGACCAAATCAAAGTGTCTACTTTTAAGAGGTTTATGTTCTAGTGGCAAGGAGGATAGTCATTGAGAAAATAAAAATATGGTGTGTCAGTGACTGCTAATGAGTACAGGCTTCTTTCTGGGGTGATAAAAATGACCTGGAATTAGATGGTGGTGATGGTTGGACAACCCTGTGAATGTGTCAAAACCTTCTGAACTGCATACTTTAAATGGGTGAAGTTTATCATATGTGATTTGTATCTTAGTGAAAATTAAGGAAATAAGAAAAAAATGAAGCAAGGTAGAGAGCCAGAAAATGACAAGAAGTGCCAGCTTAGACAAGATGGTCAGGGAAGGCACATAAGGGGCTGCTGGTGTTCTCCCACCTGCTCTCTGTCCCTGTGATTTACCACTGGGTGGATTTTGGTTCTGCCAGCAGCTCTCCCACCTCCAGTACCCACATCACTCTGATCCTAAGCCCAAGTTCTTTCTTGCCTGTCGTGGAATTTGCCCTGGGTGAATATGTACTATCAGGACAACCAAGCAATACAGCTGGGGCAGGGTGTTATGGGCTGAATTTTGTCTCCTCTCAAATTCATGTGTTGAAGTCCTAAATTCCAGTTCTTTAGAATGTGCTTATATTTGGAGTTTGGGCTTTTTGAGAGGTAATTAAGTTAAAAGGAGCCAATCCAATTGGTGATGTTATGTTGTTGTTTAGTCGCTAAGTCATGTCTGACTCTCTGCAACCCCGTGGACTGTAGCCCGCCAGTCTCCTCTGTCCATGGGATTTCCCAGGCAAAATACTGGAGTGGGTTGCCATTTCCTTCTCCAAGAGACCTTCCTGACCCAGGGATTGAACCTGGGTCTCCTGCATTGCAGGCAGATTCTTTACCATCTGAGCCACCAGGGAAGAAGATGAAATTTGTATATACAGAGAGACACTTAGGGTTGTGCACATCCAAAAGAAAGGCTGTGTGAGGACACAGGGAGAAGGTAGCCGCGTGTAAGCCAGAGAGAGGCCTCAGGAGAAACCACACCTCTGACACCTTGATCTTGGACTTTCAAGTCTGCACAGTTGTGAGAAAATGAATTTCTATTGTTAAAGTCACTCAGTCTGTGTAGGCATTGAAAATTCCATATATTTTAAGTGTGCAATGTGTGTTGCACACTTCAGAAAATAAACACACCTGTGTGCCCAACACTGCAAGGGAGAAACAGCACCCACCAGTGTCTGAGGAGGAGGAGTCCCTCTGCTCCCAGACTGACAGCGCCTGAGAGTTACCACTACCCCAGACCACGACAGCAGAGATTAGTTTTGCTTGTATTTGTACTTTACGTAAATGGAATCACAGAGTATCTACTCTTGTGTGTCTTATTTATTTCATAAAGCTTGTTTGTGAGACTGTTATTTTTATGTGTGTGCAGTTATGGAGGGGCATTCTCTCCTCTATAGTACATTTCAATATGAGAATACATGATAATTATTTTTCTACTGTGGATGGGCGTTTGGGTACTTTCCACAGTGGGACTCTTACCTGTAGTGTTACTGGCCATTGTTATCTTATCCCATATTTGAGTCCAGTTGAAGAATTCTCTGCCTTCTCCAAGATGTTCTTCTACTGTGTCTTCTAAAGCGTCATTGTTTTCCTTTTCCTATTTAGGTCTGTCATCCATTAGGAATTAAGGGAGGGGGAAGACACATTTTTTATTTCCTGGAAATAGCTAATTGACCTACCAGCATACATTGAAAAGACTATTCTTTCTGACTGCATTCCAGTGTTCTGGACTTCACTTTATAAAGTTAGGAATTAAAGTGTTTTATATCTGAAAGTGACCCCAAAAATCTAGACATCTGCATGGTAGATTGTCTAGGGGCACAGAAACAAACCTCTTCTCTCTCTCTCTCTTGCTAAAACGTGTGTATGAGATGTATATTTTTGTTTAGATATATGTGCATGTGTGTGTTAGGTGTGTATGTTTTAGGGGTGTATGTTGGGTATGTGTTTATGCATAGATGTGTGTATGATTGAGTGTGTGTATGTATGTTAGTTAAGTGTGTGTATGTACAGGTGTGTGTACTAGGTGTGTGTGGGGGGCCTAGTAGGTATTGTGTGTGTAAGCATGGGGTGTATTTATGTCTTAGGGTTGTGTATGTGTGTTAGGTGTCTATATATTAGGAGTGTGTATGCATTAGAGGTGTGTATTAGGTATGTATATTTATGTATAGGTGTGTGTATATATTAGGCATGTGTTAGATTGTATACAGGTCTCTGTGTGTTAGGTACGTTTACATATTCAGTGTGTGTATGGAGTCAAGGGCTCCTCTGTGGAGAGGGTTCCAGACCCAGGCAAAGGAAGGGGGTTATCCAACTATAGGATAATTGGGGCAAAGGGCAGGGTGCTGCAGAACTTGGTGTTTAGAACAGGATTGTGAATTCAGCACCTAGTCGGCTGCATGAAAAAACTAATGGATTGGGTTCTCTCTCTGTCTTCCGCTCCAGGCAAGACTGTTTCTCAAAGTGGGGTCTACTCCGGGAGGGATTTGAGGTGGCTGAACCCATCCTGAACTGAGCGCTGGTGTGCCGGGGGTGTAGGCAGGACTGGTGAATCCTATGTTTCTAGGTGCTCCCCACTCCCACCCCCAGAAGCAAAGACCCACTGTGGACTCTCCCCGTTCAGTGAGCCAGGAAGCAGGCAACTCAGACTGGCTTCTCATCACTCGACTGGGAGCCTGCTTTTAGTCCCCCAAATAGATATTTGTTAGTTTCAGTGGGTGAATTTTCTTCACATCTACTTCAGCAATACAAATTCTGCCACCAAATTTTCCTAAACGTCTGTCTTCTGTGTAATTTGTATGTCACGCTAGAGAGACTGCTACTTGAGATACTTCAGTGGATAAATTATTCTCTCCTCCACTTCTGCAAAAAATTACACTCTTTGATGTGAAAATTATATGCACTTAGAGATATGCTAATCCGAAAATGATTTGAGAAGAGGAGAGGAAGGGAAGCAGCTGACTTGGAGGCTGCCGTGGTCGCGTGCACCTGCGCTGGGCGATTCCTGAAGGCGAGTGATATCTTGGCAACTCTCCTCAACCCAAAGTGGTCTTTAGTTTCAAAAACCATTGATTTCTCAAAATGTGATGGAGGCAATTCTCATGCAAAATATGATGATTTTAAATATATTAAGTGGTTGGGAGGTACGAGTGGGGATTAGCATAACATTAGGGAAACTTTCATTCATTCATCAATACTCATATTTAATGACTATTAATGGAACACCCAGCGTTAGATACTCACGGAGAATAAACCAGATGGTGAGTCTGTGCTCTTGGAGTTGTCAGAACTTAAGATGGTAAAGGTCTGTTGGCAAAGAACACTAGGAATCTACTCTAGATGAGTCAATTGTTGCTCAAGGTATGTCCATACAGCATCCTCAGTGAGACTGTCAAAAAGGCAGATGTTTCAGCACCAGCTCCCCTAGACCTAGCGAAGCAGAATCTGCATTTTGGTGGCTCAGAAAGTAAAGAATCTGCCTGCAAAGCAGGAGACCTGGATTCATCCCTGGGTTAGGAAGATTCCTTGGAGAAGGGAATGGGAAACTACTCCAGTATTCTTGCTTGGAGAATTCCATGGAAGAGGAACCTGGCAGGCTACAGTCCATGGGGCGGCAAGGAGTTGGACAGGACTGAGTGAGTGACTTAACACTTTCAGTTTCACTTTTTTTTTGAGGTGACTCATATAAATGTTCATCCTTGGCTACCCATTAGAGTCATCTGGGGAACTGAAAAAGCACTGGAATACACTCCAGGCCAATCAAATCAGAATCTCCGGGGGTGGGATTCAGGCATTGTGGAAAATTACTCCTCAGGATGTCCTGAGTCACAGTTTCTGGGCAGGACCCAGGAACCTATCTGTAGCAAACCATTCAGACAAAACAGATGAGGAAGGTCTTTGCATGGTGGAAGGGGAAGGGGATAAAGCAGAAAGGAGAACTCAGTCTAGAGGGTGGGGTAGGTGAGGACAGTCCTGAACCTCACAGCTTTCCTTAACTTTTAATATTGACATAGTTTCAGACTTACAGGAAAATTGTGAGAATAGTACAAAGAATTCCCTTATATACTTCATTCAGACTTCCTAGCTCAAACTTTAACATTTATCACAGTTGTGGCTCTTCCGGCTCTCCTACTATGTATATGTGTGTGTGTGTATTCGATTTGTTTGTCTGATGTCTTCTCATGAATGAACCCAGGTTATGCACCTTTGGCAGGGATACCCCTGAAATGATACCGTGTCCTCCTAGTATATCAGATCCAGATGCGCTTGCCCTTGCCTGTTACTGGTCATGTTAACCTCCATCACTTGGTTAAGAAGCTCTCTGCCAGGTTTCTCAACTGGAAAGTTCCATTTTACCTTCTGTCATTCATTATGTTGTGATAAGAGACTTTGGGACTTTGTAAATACTGTTACTCCTCCAACTTTTACCTGGAAAAGTTTTTATGCTGAAACAAATTTCAGCATCTGATGATTGTTGATGGAATCAGTTATTATTACCATGTTTGCCAAATAGTCATTTTCTAATTTCATCATTCCTTTGATGTCATTATTAGTTTTTTTTTTTTTTTTTTATTGTAAGGGAGATCTTCCCCTTCTCCTCACTTGTTCATTTACTTACACAAGTTCATGGATTCTTGATGAACTTGTGTTCATCATCTTAATCCTGCCTCTTACTCCAATTGACTGTTTAGCATTCAAATGATCTTGGATTTGGCCAGTGTTCTGGCTCCTGTGTTCTCTGGATGTGTCTCTATCAGTCTTTGATCACTTCCTTACTTTCTGGGGTAATAAGACATTCCAGGCTCAGATCTCTCATTAGACATGTTGAAATATGTTGGGGCTGACACTTCCTGGGAAGAAGTTTCACAGTTTAACACTGACGTGACTGAATGAAGAAAATTTTAGTGAATGGCATTGGTAAGACGATCCGCACTGGGTTTTTACAACCTATAAAAATGCTAAATTTGACTTTCAACAGTCAGTGTTTTCCTGAAACAGTACACAAATGTAGAGTTGGCAGGGGGATTAAATTCTGTTTAAAATAATGCAGCTATCTTGTCTACACCTAACTCCATAACATTTTTAAAGCAAATTTAATTTATGGACTCTTTTCATAAATTTCCATTTTTTTTTCCAAATTATAAAAGTATGATAACACATTTACAGGAAACTTGGAGAATACAGAATAAAGTTACATATATATATTAAAATTTTTTTATGTAGATAAATTAAGTTTTTAGTTGAAGTTTCAATAACAGACTCTCAAAAATTAATAGAATGAATATATAGAAAAGTAGAAGAATATAGTAGACCTGAATACCTCATGAACCAATGCAATATAATTAAGATTTATACAATTTTCACACAACAGTAGGATACAAATTTTATTCAAGTTCCCATAGACTATAAACTAGGAGACACTGGACTATATCCAGGGACATAATAAGGTGCAAAATTTTCATCATCTAAAGGTATTGAAATCATACACAGTTTATTCTCTTATCATTGTACTTTCCATAACTTAGTTCTCATAGAAACAGCAACTTCTATTGCCATTTCAATTTTTGAAGTGAGTCCCCAGCAGTAACACTGTCCCTTTTAACAAATAATAGTGTTAACGTGGTCCACTGCAGAAGGGAATGGCAAGCCGCTTCAGTATTCTTGCCTTCAGAGTCCCACGAACAGTATGAAAAGTGTTGTTAAAACAGGCTGCAAAAATGGGCTAAGTGTTCATATTCTAAGAGAGACTGGTCACTTGAATAGTCACTATATTTTCTCAATTCCAGAACTTGTCCAGATGAAAAGTTCTGAAATCAAGTGCTTAAAGACTGATGGAGACACGTCCAAAGAACATAGGAGCCAGGTTTACAGGGTTCCCACTGGCCAAACCTGGGATCATTTGAATGTTGAATCGTAAACAAATATAACAACACGGAATAGCTTAAGAATCCATGAGTTTGTGTAAGTAAATTAATAAATGGGGAAGTTTTTATGCAAGGATAGTTTTGCCCCTGGGGATATTTGCTGAGGTCTGGGGACATTTTTAATTGTCACAACAGGATAGGGAAGGACTTGTTATGGGGTAGAGACTAGGGATGCTGCTAATCATCCTGCAATTCACAGAACAGCACCACAATTAAGAATTATCCCTCCCAAAATGTCAGTAGTGCCAATATGAAGAATTCTTTCCCATAGGAAAGTGTCCACAGTTTCCCAAAGTGTGATTTGTAGAACACTAATCCTCTAAACCAAGATTATGGCATCTGGTCCCATCACTTCATGGCAAATAGATGGGGAAACAGAGACAAACTTTATTTTTCTGGGCTCCAAAATCACTGCAGATGGTAACTGCAGCCATGAAATTAAAAGACTTTTACTTCTTGGAAGGAAAGTTATGACCAATCTAGACAGCATATTAAAAAGCAGAGACATTACTTTGCCAGCAAAGGTTCGTCTAGTCAAAGCCATGGTTTTTCCAGTAGTCATGTATGGATGTGAGAGTTGGACTATAAAGAAAACTGAGCACTGAAGAATTGATGCTTTTAAACTGTGATGTTAGAGAAGACTCTTGAGAGTCCCTTGGACTGCAAGGAGATCCAACCAGTCCATCCTAAGGGAAATCAGTCCTGAATATTCATTGGAAGGACTGATGCTGAAGGTGGAACTCCAATACTTTGGCCACTGGATGCGAAGAACTGACACATTGGAAAAGACTCTGATGCTGGGAAAGATTGAAGGCGGGAAGAGAAGGGGACGACAGGGAATGAGATGGTTGGATGGCATCACCGACTCAATGGACATGAATTTGAATAAACTCCGGGAGCTGGTGATGGACAAAGAAGCCTTGCGTGCTGCAGTCCTTGGGGTCGCAGAGTCAGACGTGACTGAATGACAGAACTGAACTGAACTGAATCCTCTAAAGTGTAACGGAACCTCAATTTTAGTTGAGGTGGTAATGGACCCAACAAAAAGACAACATTCCAGTTTTACTTACAGTTACGGAGTGTGAGTGACTATGGAAATGTTGTACAGGACTTTGGGGAAAAATCGTGAAAAAAGTTGATGCACTTGGGAGATGGACTCCTTTGTCTTTCCCTCCTTCATCCATTGCGGGCCTGGAATGCACATGTGGTAGCTGGGGCTCCAGCAGCCATCTTGGTCCATATGGTAACTCTAAGGATAGAAATGACTCCCTTTGAGTTTAGCAAAGCAGGAAGATAGGAGCATGCCTGTCTAATGTTAATAACACCATGAGTTTCCATAGTAACTCTAAAGTATCTGGCTTTGGATATCTCTTATTTATGTGTGAGAAAAAATTCTAAGTTACTGTTATTTTGAGTACCTAGGCCTTTTCAATTTTTAATAAATATAGTTAATGATTTTCCAACTTGGCATTTAATACATATATGTGTATGTACATAACAGACAGCCCTTGAATTAGAAAATCTATGGAGAACAACATTCTCCTTTAGAAAAGCATGCCCTTTCCCCCAAAGATAATTTATTTTGAATGAATACCTTCCCACAAGAGGTATTTTGCCCCTAGCAGAGGGAATGAGTTCTTTTGAAAAGGGTATATATTTTGTTTCATTTACTTCATACACATTCCAAAATAAATGAGTATTCTAATAATTTAGTGCATGCCACATAATTTCTACCATATGCCCATGTCAGGAATAAAGGGCTTCAGTGCATTTTCTTATCTGAGTGCTGAACTGAGCTCCTAAACTTCCTAGCCAGCTCGCACCATCAGGCGACCATCTGACTGGGACAGAGTGGTTTTTGGTGCAAAGTGGGTGCTCTGCTTCATCACGGCAGGACCTCACAAGCATCTGTACTCAGAGAAGGAGATTTCTCCCTCTCAGGAGATTTCAGTTAAGAGTCTCTCAGGCACCAGAACTGATGGGTTATGGGAAAGGAAGGTGACCTGTCTGCTAAGGAAGGTCTCCCTCCTGTACTCACTTAGGATGCAGCTCTGTGATTTCAGGGTCACAGTGAGTATTTGCAAGTTTTTAGTAATTTCCCTCCCTTCCTTCCCCCCATCTCTTCTAAGTAGTAACAATAGGCAACATTCATTGTGCATTTATTACGTGATACTCATTGGAAAAGATCCTGATGCTGGGAAAGATTGAAGGCAGAAGGAGAAGAGGGCGACAGAGGATGAGAGGCTTGGATGACATCACGGATCCAGTGGACGTGAACTTGGGCAAATTCCAGGAGAGAGTGGGGGACAGAGAGGCCTGTTATGCTGCAATCCATGGGATCGCAGAGACTGACACCACTTAGCGATTGAACAACAATAACAATAATATGTGTTCTACATCATCTACTCGTTTCATCTGGGCTCTGCTGTGCTTAGTCACTCAGTTGTGTCCGACTCTTTGTGACCCCATGAACTGTGGCCTGCCAGGCTCCTCTGTCCATGGAGATTCTCCAGGCAAGAATACTGGAATGGGTAGCCTATCCCTTCTCCAGGAGATCTTCCCAACCTAGAAATCAAACTGGGGACTCCTGCATTGCAGGTGGATTCTTTACCAGCTAAGTTACCAGGAAAGCCCCATTTCATCTGGAGGTACCATTAGCAGCCTCCATTTGGCAAACACTTTAAAATGTGTAAAATGACATCTGTAAAGACCCTAGTTTCAAGTAGAGTCATATTTTGAAGTCCTGGGTGGATATAAATCGGGGGAAGTAGTGCTTTTCAACCCACTGGAGTACCCAAGGTTTTAATTTCTGAGGAATACTCTTATGTAAAAGCCTTCCGCATGCAATGTTTATTTTGGATTGTGTGTATGCATGTGTACATTTCCCGGGGGAGAAATTTTACATAGAATTCTTAATGCTTCTCCAAGTGCAAGTTCTATCCTAAGAGACTGAGATGTATTCTCTTTCTCAGGCATGAGTACAAGCCCAACCCATTTGGCTTTTACTGGGTGTCACCGCTCCATCCATCAGGATTGCCTGTGTCCAGAAGGCTGTTTTCATGCATTTTTATGGCTTCTGGAGACTCCATTAAAGGCACGTTCAATCAGCGCCCTGACAGTGACAGAGCCCAGTTGCTCACCAATTCTCTCTCTTGAAATTTATAGAGATCGTAAAAGACTCGTAGGAAATCCTTCGGCCTCCACATTTGGGTTGCAAAGTGTCTCCTTTAGAAGGCAAAATGCCACTGAAGACCATTTAGACATGTGGCTTTTGCATTTCCTGGGACTGGTTTCCTACACTTGCTTTTCCCACCCAGGCTCTGGGTCTCATGCTATAAAACCCAGGCTTAAGAATGAGGGAGCCTCATTAGAAGGGACAGCAATACTGCTTTTCTTGATTTTTTTTTTTCTTTTCCTTTCCTAATTTCCCAGGAACTGGGAATATATCAGCAAGATCCTGACCTTGGCCATAGTTTGGCATCCTAGCAAACCTGCAGCTCTGCCGTGTGCAACTAACCCAAGTTGGGCCATTTGCAATTGTGCAGCCCCGGGTACCCATCCCCATGGAGCAGCACATGGTGGATATCTGGGTTTGCCAACCCCGCATCCATGTAGGCTGACAGCACCTTGCTTTTGCTTTCGGGGCTGTCCTGCTCCTCTTGGTGTCTGTGGGGCTGACTTCCACCCCCACCCCGCCTCTAGCACTAGAAGTGGGCCTGACACCCATACCTGAACAAATCAAGCACCTTTCTAAAGCTTCTGTTGGAGCTATTAGGTTGACCAGAAAGTTTGCTTGGGATTTTCTGTAAGATGGTATAGAAACATGGACACACTTTTTGGCCAGCCCAGTATCAGCAAGGTCAGTTTCCACAAGAATTATGCTGGGCCTTTTGCCCTCAGAGCTTGTCTCCCGCTTCCTTGCTCTTCCTCTATTCTTGTCTGTATTCCAGAGGCCCACCCCTTGCAGGTTACAACCCCTTGCTAGCTGACTTCTAGCTGGATTGGGCCAATGGAAGGCATTGGGCTTCTCAGATGGCACTAGCGCTAAAGAAGCTGCCTGCCAACGCAGGACATGTAAGAGATCTGGGTTTGGTCCCTAGGTCGGGAAGATCCCCTGGAAAAGGGAATGGCAACCCACTCCAGTATTCTTGCCTGGAGAATCCTATGGACAGAAAAGACTGGTGGACTACAGTCCATGGGGTCACAAAGAGTCGGACATGGCTGAAGCGATTTAGCATGCGTGGATGGGTAGACTGAGGGTGAAAGGGGGGAGAGACCAGGGTAGTTCTTCTCCCTCCTCGTGTTAATCATTGTCTCCAACAGCAACGGTAGCTCCTCTCTGGCTCCAGCCCCCAGCAGGCTGGTACCCAGCCTCTGGGTACATCATGTCCCCAGTTGGGTACATCAAGTCTCCAATTACATCATGCTGTTCTCTTTGTCTCTCTGATATGAAAGGCAGTGCCTTTCTAATGTGGCTCATCTCTGGATTAGTCAGTATCCCAGGTTGTCTTCTAAGCAATCCCCTCACCTGTGTAATCAGTTCCCTGCATTAATTTTTTCCCAATGCACATACCCAGGGTAGTTTGTTTTTATGAGTGATTCAAGAAAAAAAGTAAACTGGAACTGCAGCAGGCCAAACATGGCAGATTTAGACTGAAGCTAACAGGGAGGAAAACAGGACTGAGAAAGAAAAAGAAGGTAGACTGACTCCAGATGATGTCTAAACTGCTGGATGCAGCTGTGCCTGAAGTTTCTGGGCATTTCATTTATGTTAGCCAGCAAAGCTAACAAATCCCTTTCTGTCCCCACTCTTTATTTTTTGATATGGTTTGATTTGGATTCATGTCACTGCAGCTGAGATTTCTGTCATAGCAATATTGAATGTGGTGAGATGCCATTAAGTATTATTTTTATTGGTTTTTTGTTTGTTTTGCTTTTAGCAAAAAGTCTGTTTTTAAAAGGTTATTCATCAGAGGCAGCAAATCACCTTAGAACAGATTTTTTTGTAAGTCAGCAAAGATTCTCTAGTTAACTAAACATGAGGCAAATTTTGGGCTTCCCTGGTAGCTCAGCAGTGAAGAGTCTGTCTGCAGTGTAGGAGACCTGGGTTCCATCCCTGGGTCAGGAGGATCCCCTGGAGGAGGGCATGGCAACCCACTCTAGTCCTCTTGTCTAGAGAATCCCATGGACAGAGAAGCCTGGCAGACTGCAGTCCATGGGGTCACACAGAGTCCGAAACAACTGAAGCGACTAGGCAGCGGCAGCAGCAGCAGAGGCAAATATTCACCTAGGGTTCCCAGAGAAGACTCAAACAGAGGAATTATTTCACCATTCTGAGCTGCACTATGTTTTAAAAAATTCTTATTTGTAAAAAATCTAGGTGTGTATCATAGATATATGCATATGTTACAACTGATCGAATTGTATACTTTTGCTACAGTTTAGTCCATGTCAATTATTCTTTAATAAATTTGGAAAATGCCAAAAAAATCACAGGAAAAAACCAAGTAGACAGGAATACTATTTAGCACTAAAAAACGATGAACTACTGTCAAGCTGGATACATTCAATTTGACTCTGCAGATGAAACTCAGACTTATTATGCTGAGTGAAAGAAACCAGACACAAAAGTAGACATATTATGTCATTCTAGATATATGAAACTCTACACAACACAAGTCTAATCTATAATGACGGAAAACAGATCAGCGGTTGCCCAGGGAAAAAAGTGTGGGAATTATTTGAGATGAGACATGAGGGAACTTTTGGGGATAATGGAAAGTTTCTGTGTATTCATTGTGGTCATAGTTACACAGGGGTAAAATTTAGTCTAACTCATTGAATTGTACAATTAGAATGGGTGCATTTGAATGGATGTAGTATGTAAACCATACCTCAGTATGTTTGATATAAAAAAATCAATGTGTACATTTCATATAATAGAATTTTTCCCAATTGAAGAGTTATTATTAAATCTACAGTATGGTTTCCCATGAAATGGAAATGGAGGAAATAAGGCAACACAAATGAAGCCACTACATATTGGGGGTGAGTGTTGTATGCAATGAAAAGAAGGCTTGGCTTGGCTCCTCAAATAAGGGGGCTCTGAGAGTTCTTTTTTGGGGGTCTCTTAGCTGGCACTTCCACTCCCAGCAAAAGCCTTTTGGAGGACTTCTCTGGTGGTGTAATGATTAAGATTCCACATTGCCAATGTAGGGAGCAGGGGTCAGGGAACTAAGATCCCACATGTCATGGGGCAGGGCCAAAAGATGAAAAAAAAAACTCGTTGGAGGCCAGGCAGGAGCCTCTGATGATAACTTTAGGGTTCCTGAGTTTAAAGCAGAGCCTTGTAAAAGCTAGGCATGGATGAAGGTGGGAGCATGTAAATCCACGTTTCTAGCAGGTGGATGGTGTGGGGTCCTGAGAGCTTGGGTGAGGACAACTGGCAGAGTCAACTGACCATGTCTGTGTGATTTTTATGGGCCAGATGTCCTAACTGTCAAGAGTCTTGGAAATTCCTTGGAAGTTGAGTGAACATTAACAAAATGGGCTTGTGCAATTCACTGGATAAGCTTGGAAGCATTACAAGAACATTAAAAGAATGCTAACCAATTTTGGCCTCTGTCCTGATGAAGTGAGGCGTTTTGTTACAATAAAATTCTGGAATGAATCAGAGCATGATGTGACCATGACAGGAAAGTTCACATCGTTCCTATGGCAGGCACTGGCACAGACAAAGTCAGGCTACAGTTCCTGGTGTTGAGGGGAGCCAGGAGTCAAGAGTAAGGGGTTGTAATGTCAAAGAATGACCCCCAGATTATGGCCAAAGAGGAGAATCCAACAGAGAATTCTGCCCCCTTGCACTTTCTCTCCCTCCCACCTTTTCTCCTCTTTCTCCTTTATCCTAATAGACAACGTATTGGTTTTTTATCCCTATGTATCAAACAAACTGCCCTTCTCCCACAAAAACACATTTAGCTGTTTAAAAATGACACACATTTATTAAGTCACAGTTTCTGGGGCTTGGCTTGGCAGTCTGAGCATGACTTACCTGGAGACTCCAACTTGGTGTCTCTCACTGTAATAAAGGTGTTGCCTCAGGATCTGTGGTCTCATTTGAAGGCTCACTAGGGCAGGATCCACCTCCAAGTCACCTAGTGGTTTTTGGTAGTATCCCTTGTGGGCTATTGGACTGAGAGCCTCCTTGCTGGCTGATGACCAGAGGCTTCCCTCCATTCCTTGCCAGGTGGTCCTGTCCATCAGGGCAAGAGCTGGAGTGTGCCTAACCACAGCCTTTTATAACCTCTCTGAAGTGACATCCATCAGCTTTGCCATTTTCTGTGTGTTAGAAGCAGGTCCCTGGGTGGGCATGAATAACACAAAGTGGGGTCCCTAGGAGACAGTGAAAGGCTGCCCCCCATCATAGGCAAAAAGCATTTATTAAGGCCCCTTCTGTGCCACATTCTAGATCGGGTGCTAAGATTCATTATTCATAGATGAACAAAGAGGGTTTATGGCCTCAGAGGTGTTCCATTCAAGGTTAAGAGCTGATCAAGTGAGCAAGCAGTTAAGACAGAGCGGTACATTTAGTGATAGAAGCGTGCAGTGGAGCAGAGCAGAGAGAAGTCTGTCTTTGGAGCTAGAGCACATGCTTTATCACTCTGGGGTGTTGGCCAACAGATTTACTGATGAAGGAGCTACAGGCACTGCTGATAATGTTGTTGAATATTGCCTAGATTCAAAATGGAAGGCTATGCTAAACTTCAGGTAAATGGTAATGAAAAGGATGATGTAATTTTTATTCCCATTCAAGTTCATATACCTTCTGAATTCTGTCCACAGACCATATCCAGCAGCTGGATGGTATCTGTGGTCTCCATGGGTCTCCATTCTCCATGGGTAGCCTTTTTCACTTGATTGCTCTCTGAGCAACCCCCAGAGGCCTTTACAGAGAAAGGAAGAATAGGCTAGAGTCAAACAGGTGTGGATTGACTCTCGGTTCAACTACTTTGTGGCCGTGTGGCCTTTGGCAAGTCACTATTGAAGGCTCCTGGCCATGCCCGTGCGCAACCCTTAGCACCCAGCCATCGCTGCCTACTGTTACCCTGTGCCTGGTTACCAGGAAACCGTTACCGAAAGACCGTTAACGGTCATTCAGTGATTGGTCGGCACCTGCAGTGGGCTCATCCCCCAAGAGAGCAACTGTCAATGAACGCCCGTTAGCGGTCCCGCTCAGCCATTGGCCGGTGCTGCAGTGGGCCCCTCCCCCAAGTGAATAACTGTCAAACAGCGACCGTTAGTGGGCCAGTCTACAGTCTATCAACGGTCAGTGGAGTTGTAGTCCTGAGGAGGAGACGAAGGTAAGAGATGGATCCCGGCCTTCTCCCTGGCTCTCTGACTTACATGGCCTTGGACCAGTGGGTGAGCTGTGGCCCAGAGAAGAGGCTCAGGGCTGTGCCCTGCAGGGCTTCCCGAGCCCTCGCCAAGTCCACCTACTGGCTGGGTCCAGGCCTTGAGGCCATGGCAAACTTCCCTGCCATCCCCGCCTCTGCAACCTGATGGCAGCAGCCTGCCTGGGACGTGGTCTGCGTGTGCGGCCTGAGGACCCCGGGGAGCCTGAGGGCCAGGTGGGTTGGGCACCCGGCTCCCTCGGTGATGACAGGTTGGCGGGGCCTGGGGACTGAACCCTGAGGGAGCTGCCAGCTGAGATCTGTGTCCTCTCAGCCAGGACCTGGGACTCAGAGGGTGAAAGCTGTGCCTTGAGAGCCTTGCCCTTTCTTGTCAGAACAGTAACATTTTTTTGGTGGAGATTTACGGGATCATTTGTGACCTGACCGTGATTGACCTCAAGAGCAAAGGCTCTCACTAAGAAGTTTGTAAAAACTCACCACACCCCTCCCGCACTTTTCCTAGAAGAGGGCTCTGCTGAAAGCTTTGGGGGTTTTTAAGACAGGAGCCACCCATCTCCTTGCTGTTCAGTTCAGTTCAGTTCAGGTGCTCAGTCGTGTCCGACTCTTTGCGACCCCATGTACTGCTGCACACCAGGCTTCCCTGTCCATCACCAGCTCTCAGAGCTGGCTCAACCTCATGTCCAGGGAGTCGGTGATGCCATCCAACCATCTCATCCTCTGTCATCCCCTTCTCCTCCTGCCCTCAATCTTTCCCAGCATCAGGGTCTTTTCCAATGAGTCAGATGCTACCCAGTTCTCCTTGCAGGGCCCTCAGTAAACCATTCTGTGTTCCCAACTCTGATGTTTTGGTGTCGTTTGGTCTCCCTGTGCATCAGGTACATGATCTGGAATTTTCAGTAACAATGTCACCTCTCTGAGCTTCGGTTTCTTCATATGTATTAAATGATAGGGTTGTAAGGATTACAGTGCCTCATGGCAGGATCCTAGTACCCAGGAATTCGTGAGTTACAAGTTTATAATTATTAATCATTATCTGAATTTTATGTATCCAGCTTTCAAGTATCAAGGTAATCCATATTTCAATTATGAGAACATCCAGACCATTCCACTTAACACCTCAGTCTCCTCCTTTAGAATTCCTCTTTGTAAATCTAGATTGGTACTTGGATATCAACATGTGAGTATAATTATATGTATATTTTAATGTGTTAGCAAAAATAAAGTTGCTTCCACTATTTTCTAAGAGCTTAAAAAACTCAGAGAATGTACAGCCATTGTACATACCTTACCCCATTTAAACTTGCGTTAGTAATCTTTCTTTTTAATCCTCATAGTAACCTCCTAAAGTGGGCACTAACATTATTCCATTCTTCAAATAGAGAAACTGAGGTCCAGAGAAGCCAAGTCATCTGTCCAAGTTTGCAAAGCTGGTTGGTAGCAAAGGCAGGAGTCTAACACAGGGCAGTCTGACTCTGGGGCTGCTGAGGACAGGAGCCACAACTTCTTTCAATTTGTTTTTGCTTTGTTGTTGTTTTTTTCTGTTAGCATATGGCATAGTTCCTGATGTATAGCAGGCCCACAGCCTGTGTCTAGTTGCTGTGGGAACAAATAGGGAGAGAGAATGGTGGAGAAACTTCTAGAATGAGAGAGCCCCAGTTCTTGCCCCAGCTCTGAGACCACCTACGGGTTTGTCCTGGAAGAATGTTACTTTGCCCCTTTGGAGAAAGGTCCTCAGCCTCTACAAGGAGAGGTTAAGTGCCTGGGCTATGGGATGGCAGCCTGCCTTCCAGTCCCCATCTTTACTTTTTATGTGACTTTGGACAGACCCAAGTGAAACCTCAGTTTCCTAGTGTGTAAAATGACTTACTTCCAGAGATGGGGAAAATAGAATGAGAACAGTCACATCGAATATATAGCCCTGTATTCTCTATTAAATAGCACTGTTTGCCTGACACATCCCATGTGTCATAGAGTGAGATATTGTGAGGCTGC
This sequence comes from Bos javanicus, assembly GCF_032452875.1. Taxonomy (NCBI): domain Eukaryota; kingdom Metazoa; phylum Chordata; class Mammalia; order Artiodactyla; family Bovidae; genus Bos; species Bos javanicus. The sequence continues at coordinate 29,475,884 of NC_083889.1, forward strand.
CCGTGTGGTTTGTGATGGTGGGGTGGTGTCAGGGATGCTGTCCCAGTGGTGTTTGATAGAGAGCCAGACGTGAGGGACACAGGGGACATGAGCACCTAAGCAGGAGATGAGACTCTGCTGCCTGGCTCCACTGAGCTGGACAACACAGCCCCTGGCGCCCCTTCAAACCAGTGGGTCGCTGTCTCCACGGCTGAGATGACTTCCCCTGAAACCGCAAGAGTAGGCTGGAAAATAAGAGTTGCAGTCAATTAGCTTTTTGTTATGTCTACACGGTATTTGGCAGTCAATTTGATTCTTTTTTCTTCATGGATTTGGCCACATAAAATATCTTGAGGGAGGAGGGCATCTTGAAGGCAGAGGCCACAAGGACAGCATAGCATAGCTGGAGAGGGACAAGCCTTGGAACTGGACTGATTTGTTTGTGAGTCCTGTTTTTTCTGTACCAGCTGGGGACCTTTGGAGATGTTTATTACCAATGTTGAGTTTCAATTTCTTCTTTTGGAAAATACGGGATAATTGATTTTTACCTTCCCAACTTGAGGCACTGTGCATATATTTGATCAAAATAAACTTTCAATAAACAGAAGCTATTACTATTGTAGTTAACAACTGTAGTAAACGATAGAGTCTCATCTTGGGTAGTTATTGCCCATACTGGAAACAAATTCAACCCTTGGATTTCCAATAACATTAACACGGTCCAACAGTGGAAACACAAGATGCTGTCCTGATGTGGACTATTTCATTGTGAAAGATACATTTTGGCTCTTCATCTGACCAGCCTTGTTATGAGAATTATAAAGTTGGTGATGCAAACCACATGATTAATCTCTTCCTCTGAAAAGTTTCAAATAATATAATCCATGCATGAAGATGTTTGAAATGATATCATTTTATCATCCAAATTAGCTTTGCATGAGTTCCTTGGAGAAACCCAAAGAAAAAAGATTCCTTTATTCATTCCAGAGAGACCAGCAGAAAACATTTAGAAATGTCTTTAAATGTCCAACAGAGCTCCATTGTGAGTGGAAAACTGTATGGGCGATAAATAAGCGTTATCCAAATCTCATAAAAACCATAAAGGTAACTGGCAGAAATACTGAACTGGTCATTCACTCGTAAATAAATATATGGCCTTCTTAAACATCCTGGCATATCCTGTTTAGTTGATTCATGGCTGTTCACCAAAGACAAGGATTCCTGCCTTGGAAGATTTAACGCCCTGAGCTATATGTCACTGTCTTGTTAACAGATCTGGAGGTGAGATGAGCTTTGGTTAACTGGTGTTGCTGACACCTGTGTTTAGTTAGCAGATTGGTTAACAATGCCTGGAAATGTGTGAAAATGACCCCCCTCTTTGCATGCTTTGCTCATTCTCTAGAGAAAACCACCTTACTCTAGGGAAATCAATGCCCAGTAAAGCAATACAGAGAAAGTGCAGACTATGCTTTGGAACGAGTCATTCGAACCTGGATTCCATGGCTGATTGCATGGTTTCATCCAGATTTTCTTAGCATTTGCAAATGGGTTCCTGTGAGCACTTGGCAGCTCAGTTTTGGTTTCCTCCTCACTGTCTCTCTCTGGCTCCTTGCTCACCTTTGTGGCTCAGCCACTCCAGAGGGTGAATGTTTATGGTTTGATGAATAGGTTCCTACTTGCATGATATTTCTGACTGATTGGTGGTATCTGCTGGATTACTCTGTGGGGAAGGATTCTGATGCTTTGTCTTGGATCAGTGGGAAAGAGTGCTGTGGTTGATTTGTGATGTCTGCCACAGGTAGAGGACTGGACAGTAGAAGGGTACATGCTATCTATATGTATCCTGGCTATGCATTTTAGATATGACAGGAAAATATATGGTTTGCTAGCCAGCCTCTGGTTTTCTCCTATTTCTATAGTGCAGTGTAGAGATTGGGGTGGTGTGAGGATTAGGTATTATACAAGGGCTCTTTTAAGCATTAAATGGGGGTGCTAACCCCTAAGGTTGGTCATAACTTTCCTTCCAAGGAGTAAGCATCTTTTAATTTCATGGCTGCATGCTCCTTGGAAGGAAAGTTATGACCAACCTAGATAGGATATTCAAAAGCAGAGACATTACTTTGCCAACGAAGGTTCGTCTAGTCAAGTCTATGGTTTTTCCTGTGGTCATGTATGGATGTGAGAGTTGGACTGTGAAGAAGGCTGAGCACCAAAGAATTGATGCTTTTGAACTATGGTGTTGGAGAAGACTCTTGAGAGTCCCTTGGACTGCAAGGAGATCCAACCAGTCCATTCTGAAGGAGATCAGCCCTGGGACTTCTTTGGAAGGAATGATGCTAAAGCTGAAACTCCAGTACTTTGGTCACCTCATGTGAAGAGTTGACTCATTGGAAAAGACTCTGATGCTGGGAGGGATTGGGGGCAGGAGGAGAAGGGGACGACAGAGGATGAGATGGCTGGATGGCATCACTGACTTGATGGATGTGAGTCTGGGTGAATTCCGGGAGTTGGTGATGGACAGGGAGGCCTGGCGTGCTGCGATTCATGGGGTCGCAAAGAGTCGGACACGACTGAGTGACTGATCTGATCTGATCTGAACCCCTAAGGTACTATGTGGCTCTAGTTACCAGGTCTGCAGTGGCTTTTACTCTGAAATCTCAAGCTTGTTTTCCTAGCTTCTTTCCACTGCAAATGTCATACAGCGGTCAGTGAGGAGCAACAAGATGGTGAGGTCAATTTCAAGGATTCAAAGAGAGTAGGGACTTTGAAGATCCCAAAAGGTGTGGTCCCAGTCCCATATATTGAAGACGGGTCAGAAGCAAGGGCGACTAAATGCCAGACATTTTACTCACTATTTCATTTTCCATTCCTAAGGATGCTGTGAGTTAGGTTTCATCAGCCCTTATTTTCTTGGTGTAAAAAGAGGGACTCAGAGAAGCTGAGTTATATTGCTAAGCTGGTGAAAGTGAAAGTCACTCAGTCGTGTCCAACTCTTTGCAACCCATGGACTGTTTAGTCCATGGACTTCTCAGGCCAGAATACTGGAGTGGGTAGCTGTTCCCTTCTCCAGGGGATCTTCCCAACCCAGGGATCGAACCCAGGTCTCCCACATTGCAGGTGAATTCTTTACCAGCTGAGCCACAGGGAAGCCCAAGAATATTGGCATGGGTAGCCTGTCCCTTCTCCAGTGGATCTTCACAACCCAGGAATCGAACTGGGGTCTCCTGCATTGCAGGCAGATTCTTTACCAGCTGAGTTACCAGGGAAGCCCCCCCTGCCCACCACCCTACACAGCTGGTAGTACATGCTAAAGCTGAGAGACAAACCTTGGTCTATGTGATCTCTAGATTTGAGCTCTCTGTTTTTCTAAGTCAACCACTACATTAACCTCTGGGATTTCAGTCTCCAAGAAATGATGACCAAGGATATCCCAGTGCCCAAAGGTGAAGAAGGCAGTAGCAGATGCTAATTTCTTCCTCTACCAAAGCTTTTCATCTCACTTGGTCCTGCCCAGGTCCTGGTATATCCTACCCCTCTCAAAACCCTGCTATGTGCAGGATGGAGTGATTTCCAGGGTGTAGTCCCAAGGCTGTGTTATGCCAAAGGCACTATTTTCGAATACTAATAAATGGCTATTCAATTCAGCCCACCAAATTGTGGAAGAATCACTCCAAGAATATGTGTTCCCTGCTGAGCTGATCTGAGCGCAAGGGACTCTCTTGCTTCGTGGAAATCAGGCTAAGGAAAGGGAGGAGTTGCTGAGAAAGGAGACATTTCTCCTTCTAAAGAGGCCTCAGGGATTAAATTAGTCACCTGTGAGGTCTCCTGTCGGCTGAGTGATAGAATTTCGTCTCCTTGTCAGTGGAGCCAGCAGAACATGATGTGTTAGATATCTGCCTGCTGTTCCCCTGCAGAGAGAAAGAGAACAGAAGATTCTTGCTTCGTACTCTTAGGAGACCAGGGAAGGCAGGGCCAGCCTTCTGAGTCTCTTTCCTTTCTTCTGGGAGTTATGACACAGTTTAACTTCTGTCTGTAAATTCTCTGACAAAGGTGCTCTGACTCTCCAGTTTGCTCTTCATGGAGACAGGAGAAGAGCACAACACTCTCTCCACCCCATACCTTTATGTTAGATAACACATTCCTGTAACAAATACACCTCAGCCTCATGGTGCGACATACTAAAGGCTTATCTCTCTCCCAGGTCATAGTCCAATACAGGTGGAGCTGAGAAGTGAACATCTGTTCCACTCAGTCATTCAGGGATCCAGGCTCTCTCCATCTTTGGGTTTTTCATCCCTTAGGGTCTCAGAGTTCTCCCCTTAATGTCTGGGGAAAAAAGCATGAAAAGTCACATAGCAAATCTACCAGGGGCCAGGCTGGGAAGGGGTGTCTGTCACTGTTGTCTATATTCCATGGACCAGATCTGTCACATGGTCCCATCTCTCTGTTAGGGGAAGCACACTGACTGAAACTGCCCACCCTGACCAGCTGCCATAGTAACCATTTGCCTGGATGGTTTTACAGCAGGAGGTCCTGGTAAGAAACAAAGAACTAATAAGCCACCACCAACTGGAAGAGTTTGGGAAAGGTCAAAAGGAGACACCACAGGTCCGACCACCTCCCAGAATCCTTCTTAATGGCATCCATCTTGGCTGAGCAATGCATGCATCACCAGGAAGGACTCTGAGTCAGAATGATTGGCCAAAGACAACCCAGAAACTAATCCTATCACCATAAAACCTGAGACCGCGAGCCACGAGGCAGAGCAGTTCTGAGTTCCCTTACCCTGCTGCTCTTCACCCGGGTGCTGTTTTCCAATAAAGTCTCTTGCTTTGTCAGCATGTATCTCCTTGGACAGTGCTTTTCTGAGTGTTAGACAAGAGCCCACTCTTGGGGCGCTGGAGGGGGCCCCCCTTCCCACAATATCTCTGCAGGGGACACTGAAAAATATACTCTAGCTTTAGTCCCAAGTGAAAAGGAGGTAGAATTTGGTGAACTCGTGGCATTGCTGTCTCAACCTCCATCTCAGATGGCCAGATCCTCACGTTAAGAGAACAGATTGACAGTAAAAGGAATAGTGCCAACCCAGACGTTATCTGCTTAGTTATTCTTGAATAGGGCAATTTTCCAACTCTCCACTCTAGAGCAGTACTTCTCCAAATGAGGTACACAGTCTCCTGAAGGTTCATGGTGGTTGCCAACGGGCACGTTTCCCCACCAGGTCAACACAGGTTATCGTGTCCATGTGGCAATTTTACCTGAAGTTTTAAGGGAATTTAAAATGTTGAATTTTTACTTCCTTCAAAGGTTTAGACATAAGCATACTTAAGGGAAGTCATGAGATTTCTGATATTCCTCAAGTTAGGAGTCTTACATGTTTAAAACTCCCTTTATGGACCTTAGAGATATTCCTCCTCTTTTCTTTACATTTAGGGGAAGTTGAGGAAACTCCCTGGGAAACATTTGACTCAAGATGTGTCTTTACCTCCTTTCCTCAGTTCGAAGTCACAGGGTTCCAAACTCAATGGGAAAAATGAATTGAGAGTTCACCACAATCTAACGATACTAGAATATTTTCTGAATCAACTATGAGTCAGATACAGTGCTATAGGCTTGTATGTGTTCTGGTTATATATTGCTGGATTGCAAACTACCCTAATACTTACTGGCTCAAACAACCATTTTATTGTCTGATGATTTTGTGGGCCAGGAATTTAGGCAGGGCTTAGCTGGGTGGGTCTTATGCTCTACATGGCTTCAAGATGGCTTTACTCAAATACCTGACACTCGAGCCAGGGAAAACAGGGTTCAGCTGGACACCTTTCCTCTTTATATGGCAGCTCAGGGCTCCAAGAACCAAGTGTTCTAAGAGGGCTGGGTAAAGTTGCAAGGCTTCTCATGACCTCAGAATGCCTGAAACTTCCTCCATATTCTGTGGGTCATGAAAATCAGCTGATTGAAGGTGAAGGCAATTAGACTGCACTTTCAATGGGAAAATTCACCAAGAATTTGCAGCCATCTTTCATGGACCACTGTCTGGATTTTCTCATTTCATCTTCCTAGCATCCCTACAAGGTAGAGATGACTTCTATTCCCATTTTACAGTTGAATCAACTTTATTTACTTGCTCACATATTCATTGTACCTAATAGTCCACATAGTCTCTAAATAGAGTTAGAACTTCCAAAGGCTTAATCTAAGTAATTACTGAATAGGAGAGCACCTTTTTAAAACTTTCTTGTTCTAAGTAACTTAGAACTTAAAATGGTGACCCTAATATTTATAATACCTAACCTTTCAAATACTTTGATGTGCCCCTAACCTTGGATCCCTATAAGAGTTGTGTTTGTTTGTTTAATAGATTATATTATTATTCAAAACATTGGCCTCTCCTCCCCATGGGAGAATTTAAATTTCTACCTTATTGTTTCAGTCTTGGCTATGTGTCAAGTTTGGGGTTGTGTAGCATGATTTCTGGAGAAGGCAATGACAACCCACTCCAGTACTCTTGCCTGGAAAATCCCATGAACAGAGGAGCCTGGTAGGCTGCAGTCCGTGGGGACGCTAAGACACAACTGAGCGACTTCACTTTTACTTTTCACTTTCATGCATTGGAGAAGGAAATGGCAACCCACTCCAGTATTCTTGCCTGGAGAATCCCAGGGATGGGGGAGCCTGGTGGGCTGCCGTCTATGGGGTTGCACAGAGTCGGACACGACTGCAGTGACTTAGTAGCAGCAGCAGCAGCATGACTTCTAAGCAGAAGCTTTCACAGTCATGATGTGGTTCTGCTAGGGTCACTTTTCCTCCACCACAAGATTGACAGTGTCCCAAATGCAGGCTGTAGCCTGCATCACAGAATAAAGATCCCATGAAGCCAAGCCATGTCTAGCCCAAATCAACATGTGAGTCTAGCAAGCCATAACCTTTTCTTGTTACAAGCCAGTGTGATTTGGAAGTTGTTTGTTACTGCATCATAATTTAGCCTAAGCTGACTGGTGCTATTAATTTTCCCATTTTATAGATATGAAATAAGTTGAGAAGAATTAAATAACTTACCCAGGTCTAGGACTTAACCTAAGGTTTTTGATTCCAGATCCTTGATCTTAATTGTCTGTATTTGTTGTTGTTGTTCAGTTGCCAAGTCATGTCCAGATGTGAAGAGCTGACTCATTGAAAAAGACCCTGATGCTGGGAAAGACTGAGAGCAAGAGGAGAAGGGGGCGACAGAGGATGAGATGGTTGGATGGCATCATCGACTCAATGGACATGAGTTTCAGCAAGCTCGGGGAGGTAGTGAAGGACAAGGAAACCTGGTGTGCTGCTGTCCATGGGGTCACAAAGATAAAAAAGAAAATCTTCTATATAACTGGTGGAACGGAGAAGGCAATGGCACCCCACTCCAGTACTCTTGCTTGGAAAATCCCATGGATGGAGGAGCCTGGTAGGCTGCAATCCATGGGGTCGCTAAGAGTCAGACACGACAGAGCGACTTCACTTTCACCTTTCACTTTCATGCATTGGAGAAGGAAATGGCAACCCACTCCTGTGTTCTTGCCTGGAGAATCCCAGGGATGGCTGAGCCTGGTGGGCTGCTGTCTATGGGGTCACACAGAGTCAGACACGACTGAGGCAACTTAGCAGCAACTGGTGGAAAAAACATAACTATATGTGGTGATGAACTCAGACAGGAGAAACCACAGGCTTGAGTTGTGTGTTTGGCTATTGTCTTTGTCAGTTTGGGGCTGCTACAGAAAAAATATCACAGACAGTCTGGCTCAAACAAAACATTTATTTCTCATGGTTTCAGAGGCTGAAAAGTCCAGGATTAAGATGCTAACAGTTCTGATGTCTGGTAAGGCCCCACTTTCTACCTCATAGACAGTTGCCTTCTTGCTCATCCTCACATGAATATGAGATAGAGATAGAAGAGAGAGAGATTAAAGCAAGTTCTGTCAAGTCTTTTCCTTTAAGGGCACCAATCTTATTACAAGGGCTCCACCCTCATGATCTGATTACCTCCCAGAGACTCACTCTCCATAAACCATCACCTTGAGAATTTAAGCTTCACATATGCATTTGGGGGTGACACAAACATGCATTTCATGACAGCTACTTAGTGTGCAGGTTGTCTGATCTTTAGCTCAGAGACAACAACTCATGTGCCAAAGACACCTCTGACTTTCTAGAGAGTCACTAACATGTCTCACGGTTAGGGATGCAGCTGAGTAGTTTATTTTATCACAAGGGGGCAAAACTGTGTAAATATTTTTTGAGCTTCTCATAGTATTTCATAGTATTTACGAGGTAGACACCACTTGGGATGATTTAGCCTTTCCTGGTCTGACATGTTTCTCTGCTCCGTTTTTCTAAATAACAAGAAAAAGAAGGAAAGCAAAATAGAGGCTTAGTTGGTACGTGAATTATAAGGTGTCAAAGGACTGTCTGGAACTTTCTTCTTTTTCAGGAACGTGCACAGGAATTGTGTACAAACACCCTCTACTTCTTAGTCTATGGCTTTACTGGCCAACAGTGGCACAAAAAGAAGAGAAGTCACAGTGGGTTTAGGTGAGAGGACTTCACCTGAAGTGGAGGAGTGTCCTGGCTGGTCACCTAAGTGCTGGATTTCTGGAACCCACTCTGTTTCTCAGCACCATTTCTTCTTTGTTTTGGAGTACTTCCCTTTGCATACTACTCCTAGGCTGTATATGATTTCAGATGATTTTGGCTGCAAGACCCAACTATAAGAGGCTTTATCAACAAGGAATATTCTATTACATTTTTAAAAATTGAGACATAATTGACATATAACACTGTGTTAATTTTAGGTGTGTAACACAATGATTTGATATTTGTGTATATTGTGAAATGATTACCAGAGTAAGTTCAGTTACCATCCATCACTACACAGTTATGTTTTTTCTTATGATAAAAATGTTTAAGCTCTACTTTCTTAGCATCTTTCAAATATACAGTACAGTATCGTTAACTGGATTGACAAGGAATATTTATTAGGTGGCATACCCAGAAGCCGAGATGTAGGGCAGTTGTTGAGTTGCTTAATTTAGTAGCTCTGAGACATTATTAAAGACGCAGGTTCTTACCATCTTTTTGCTCCCTCATCCTCAGATTGTTGATTTGTCTCTACGTAGGTTCCTTTCCTGGTCACCTCGGGGCTCTGTAGTTCTATGTGCAGAAAGCAACATCTTCTAGTGAAAATGGAACTTGCTTCTCCTGTGTTGACTTACAGCAGTTCCTGAGATGGAAATTTGCATACACGGGTGATGCAAATATGAGTGATTGCTCTCAGGAGCAGGTCCTGATGGGCAGGAGTGATGGGCAGGACTGCCCAGTGAGAGAAACTGAGCAGCAGAGGCCTCAGCTAACCCCACAGGGCATCCTGGAGTTGGTTGGATCCTCAGAGTTCCCCAAGTTGAGGCAAGATGCTGCACCTCTATGTGGACTGGTCGCTGGAGGTTAAGGTTGCTGAACCTTGGCCATAGACCTCTTGGAAGGCGCAAGAGTGAGGGCTTCTGCCCTGAAGGGGGGCCTGGGTGACACACCCAGCATCTACTACACATGTCTCATTTCCTAAGCAAAGGTGTGTTTCCCACATGCCCTTTCCTGTTCCCCTGGATGACTTTGCCACTCATATCCATTCTAAACCATTTATTGGTAATGATAATGGAGATGCCACGGTTGCCTTTAACTGAAAATGAGCCACACTCTGGGGATGGCTTGGGTTTCTTCTGAAAGATGTAGCTGCTTTGAAGGTATGTTAGCAAGGAAGGGTGGAATGGCCGTTCAGTGACAATAGAATCTGGTCCACGTAATCCTGAATGTTTATCTGTCTGATTGATGCTGAAAGCAATGGAGGGAATCCCAGATAACAAGGTGTCTAGAAATTTCTGCATCTCTCAGTGCTATGGGCAGAGCATACAAAGATGGGATAAAGGGCTACTTCCCATGGGAAGCACCAAGTTGTGGTTGCACTGGTGATGTAGAAGGAAGGTTTCTCTCCTCTATGTAGTGATCCTGAACAACATGGTGGTGAGGGTTGCCAATCCTCTGCAAAGTGGAAAATCTGCCTATAGTTTATCGTGAGCCCTCCCTATGGGTGGTTTCTCTGTATCTGTGGTTCTGTGTCTTAGAATTCAACCGGTCTTGGATCTTGCAGTGCTGCAGTATTTATAGTTGAAAAGAATCTGCTTATAGGTAGACCCAGCCAGTTCAAACCTGGGTTGTTCAAGGGTCAACTAAGCTAGATTCAAATGGGTCTTGTAGAGGATGGCTGAACACCCCATTGTCCTGGCTCCCTAGGAGTCCAGATGGACCTTAAAACACTAGTAAAACCTCTGCTGTGGACCAGTGTGTTTTTCTTCTCATTATAGCAGCCTCCATCTTAGTTTGAGGTCCCCCAGCACAGACTCTGAGACCAAATGCAAGTGCAAGCCATGTGTGTGGCAACGCAAATGGGGAAGGCGGCCTAAGACACTGGAAGGGGTGACAGAAGATTGTTGGATAAAGTACAGGACCCCAGTTAAGTGTGAATTTCAGATAAATAAGTAATTTTTAAAGTATAAGCATGTCATATACAATATTTTTTAGACGTGAATTTTTTTTTTTTAGGGTATATCCCAAATGTTGCCTGGGGCATACTGATATGAAAAAAATCAGTTTTATCTGAAGTTCAAATTTAACTGGGGGTCCTATAATTTTTATTGAATCTGACAGCCTGAGGTGGCAGCCATTAAAAGATGCATGATCAAGTCAGCTGCTACTGGTGACTGGAGCTGTAGCCACTGAGGGCTCTGGTAACTAGAGCCCCAGAGTTACTGCACCTAGGAGGCCTGGGAGCTGGGGTACACTCACTGCATTAGTGTTTGGTTGAGAGCTGGGTGGGGAGGGAAGCTGGCCCTGTGGTGGTTGTTTCCTGGCTTTGGTGAGCTTCTGTGAGCACAGACAGAGCAGCATCCCTTGTGTGGCTTCTGAGAAAAGCATTAGGCAAAGAGATGCAGGTCCTAATAGCTTGAAGTTAGCTGATGACCGTGACATGGTAAAGTCTAAGGGAATACGAGCAGGGCCCTAGGACCTCAGTTACAGAACTGACGTCCTAGTAATATAAATTATTAGAAGTCAATTGATCTGGGTTAGAATTTTGGTTCCATTAGTGAATATGTGACCTTGGACTTACAGAACTTCCTGCCCCCTTTCTCTTTATCAATAAAATGGGGCTAATGATACTTCATAGGGTTATTGTGGGGATTAAAACACAAAAGTAGATACAATGCCTGGCATCCAGTAGATTTTCAAAAAATATCTGGTCATGAATATATTAAAATGTGTGGGCTTTGAGATCAGACCTGAGTTTGAGTCCTAACCCTATCAGCTACCAGCTGGTCTTGGATAAGCCACATCCCCTCTCTATCTCTTCATCTGGAAAAATCAGGTGACACCCACCTCCTGAAACTCTCTTGAGGTTGGAAAGGTATGAGGTATGTTAAGTGCTGGCATAGAGCAGGCATTTGTGTCCATGAATGTTTGTGCTGTTTTTCCTTAGAAAAGTGTGAGGAGGGTATGAGGTCATCACTAAATGATCCAGGCCAAACTTAGGATGTAACTCTGCCAAAGTCTATTTAAATCCCTGATGGAATGATAGACAGGCACAGGGCTAGAATTTCCGAGGAGGATCTGGGTAGTCATTAGGAATTGTTGTCCTTCTGGGCACAGATCCCCTCCGTCTTTAAGTTATGCATAGACATGTGGCTTGTGTTGGCCAATAAAATGTGAGCAAAGTGAAAGGCACTTCTGTGGGGTGTGGACTGCTTCCATGCTTCAAATGCCTAGCTGAGTAGTTACACTTGAATAGTTCCAGCTGAGATTGGCTGGCTCTCAAAACCTGCGATATTTGCTATCTGCCTCTTTACAGAGTTTGCTGACCCTCACACTAGCCTATCCTCAAATGAGACACATCCCAAGGGATGTCGATGCTGCTGGTCCATGGACAGCCCTTTGTGTAGCAAGACTCTAGGGCAGGGTTTCTCAACCTCAGCACTACAGATATTTGGGGCCAGATTACTCTGGTTTTGGAGGAACTGTCCTGTGCATTATGGGATGTTTAGCATCATCCCTGGCCTACATTAACCAGATGCCAATATTTCCCCCTAAAAATTTGACATCTGAAAATATCTCCCGACATCTCCTGGGTTACAAGTCACCCCAAACTGAGAATCTCTGCCCTGGGGTGTCTGGGGTATGGTCACCAGGCTCATAGTCCTCCGAGGTCTTGGTAACCAGATCTTGGGCAGTAGGGTTGGTCTGTTTCCTGCTGTCTGGACCCAAGAATGATGGAAATGGTACAGAAGCTTGAGCACTGGTCTAGGGCAGGTTATGTCAGGTACTAGGGAAGTGCAGAGGATGCCAAGCAGGAAGAGAGTGAAGTTATGCTTTTCTGCTCAGCTTGGAATTATCTTCTGTTCTGCTTGGATTTTAAAAAATGTTTCTCTGAAAAAGCTGGATAAGATGGGTGGATATATTTGACTAACAAGAAAGTTTAGAGTCTGGAAAAAAAAGGAGTCTAATTGGTGGACTTCTTCACTAACAGCTAAAAGCTTGTCCAGGTGTACCAACTGGCCAGACATTCTAAATTTCCTGATTTTGGCCTGTTCTGCCTGTTCTTTCTCTGACCTTCCATACAGAGCAGGACTGAGTGTCATTTTTATCCAACCCTGTTTTAGGGGCGAGAAAGGGAAAACCAGCACCCAGCCCCTTGCTGTATGTCCTAGGGGAATGCTGACTTAAATGTGCTGGCAAAGCAAACCTTACACTGGATGAATCAGAGGTGGGTGGCCATGCTGTGTTCACTCTCAGAGAGAAACAGCCTGAGTGAGGGTGCTTTGAAATCAGGGTAAAGAATCCTCCACACGTGTCTCAATTTTCACCATTTGCATTTGACCACAAGAAGAAACCCGTGACAATCTGTTTTCTTTTAATATTTTTTTTGCAGGCCTTTGACATGTAATATGATTTATTATTCTATTTATTTTCCTGGTTTGTCTAAAATTACTAAAGCCCTAAAAGACTGTTATTTTGAAACTTCAAACTGCAGAAATGGGTTAAGTTAGGAGGGAAGGTCTTCTTACCTCCCTCCAATCCCACTCTTGGGAACTAACCTCATGACTGTTTTGTCACAACCAGTCCAGATCCCAACAAGATATTCATATATATTTAATGTGCATGTAGAGTGTTTACATGTAAGATCGTAATGCAGTGTGTGGGATAATCCTGCTTTATTTGTTTTCATTGAACGTCAGGGCTAGGATGAGAGGGAACTGAGTAAGGCAGCTAGGGTGCAAAATTTGAGGCACTCACTCCTAGGTGCCCACTGGTACAGGGTCCTGCACTTGTACAACCCTGAAGGTGAGTACTTCCTTAAGTTTTGTGCCCCAGGCATTTCACTCTTAAACACTCTCAGTGTCTTGCAGGTCGTCCCTAGACTGGCCTCACCCTAGCCTTCTCCCTGCTTGTTCTGTCTTTTTCTGTTGTTCAGTCACTCAGTCACATCTAACTCTTTGTAAACTCCATGGACTGCAGCATGCCAGGCTTCCCTGTCCTTCACTGTCTCCTGGAGTTTGCTCAAACTCACGTCCATTGAATTGGTGATGCTGTCCAACCATCTCATCGTCTGTTGCCCTTTTCTTGTTCTGTCCTCAATCTTTCCCAGCATCAGGGTCAACTGCTAACTTTCTCTAGCAGTCAAATAGATCTGCCTCACTTTTTTTTTTTTTAAGTTTTAAAGGAACTAGTTATTCAATTTAATTTCTAGCTACCCAATAAGTGTACAAAAGGAACAGAGTTACTTATTTATACTTTCCTTCACTACCTTTTACAAACTTCTGTGCTGTGCTTCTCAGCACCTTCTTCTTCTTCTTTTAAAAAATCTTTTGGCCATACTACTTGACACGTGGGATCTTGGTTCACTGACGAGGAATCAAACCTGTGGCCCCTGCAGTGAAAGCATTGAGTCTTACCAACTGGACCGCCACTAAAGTCCTGAAACTTCCCTTCCTTATAGGTATTGATCTAAAGCAAATAGGCAGGTATTTCTCCAGCAAAGATGGATTTCTTTGGGATCAGCAGAGAATTGCAATTTGGAGTCTGAACCTCTTCACCCCCTTCTTGAGCTGCCCTGTTAATAAGTTGAGAGGATAATGGTAAACAGTTAGAGAGGCCAAGTAGATTTACATCTGAAAAGTCTCCAAGTTACTTGGGAATAAGGGGTAGAAAAGGTGAGACAAGTGGGTAAGAGATAGCTTTAGGAAGAGGCAGGAAAAGGAGCCTTGGAGTGGGGGAGCAGCTGCTTCTGAGTGAGAATTTGGGAAAAGAAATGTCTAGAGAGGAAAGTTAGCACATGTGATGTAGTGTGATTCATTCTTTGTTGCCCCTTCATGTCCTCTTGGAAGAGCCTTATATTACTCCTCCAGGTTTTCTGGAGTTGAGCTTATGTTGTTTGGGGTGAATCATGGTGCAGATGGTGACTGCAGCCATGAAATTAAAAGACGCTTATTTCTTGGAAGAAAAGTTATGACCAAGCTAGACAGCATATTAAAAAGCAGAGACATTACTTTGCCAACAAAAGTCCATCTACTCAAGTCTATCGTTTTTCCAGTAGTCATGTATGGATGTGAGAGTTGGACTATAAAAAAAGCTAAGCACTGAAGAATGATGCTTTTGAACTGTGGTGTTGGAGAACACTCTTGAGAGTCCCTTGGACTGCAAGGAGATCCAACCAGTCCATCTTAAAGGAAATCAGTCCTGGGTGTTCAGTGGAAGGACTGATGTTGAAGCTGAAACTACAATACTTTGGCCACATGATGCAAAGAGCTGACCCATTTGAAAAGAGCCTGATGCTGGGAAAGGCAGACCCTGATGCTGAAGGCAGGAAGAGAAGGGGATGACAAAGGATAAGATGGTAGGATGGCACCACCAACTCAATGGACATGAGTTTGGGTAAACTCCGGGAGTTGGTGATGGACAGGGAGGCCTGGTGTGCTGTGGTCCATGGGGTCATAAAGAGTCAGACACGACTGAGTGACTGAACTGAACTGAACTGATGATGTAGAACCCAGCCATAAGGTCAATTGGACATAATTGGGTTACAGGTATCTTCTGTGTAGAGCTGGTCTAGAAACACTGGAAGCCAGAAAAAATACTAATTTTTTTGCCTAATCAACTCTCCTTCCAACAGGGAGTAATGAACATACAGGGTCCTAGGCCACTTTGAGAAGTTTTGGGAAGCTATGAACCTACTGAGAATAATGCAGGTGAACAAATACATAGGCAGTTTTGCCAGCAGTATTCAGGGATCCTTGACGCCCAACCTCAGACCCCCTATCAAGAATGCAGAGGAGGGTTCTGCCTAATGCTGTACCCCTAGCAAACCACAACCTTTTTTGCACCAGGGACCATTTTCGTGAAAGACAATCTTTCCATGGACTGAGCGGGGGGCAGGGAGGGGAATGGTTTGGGGATGACTCAAGTGTATTACATTTACTGTGCACTTTATTTCTAACCTAATGCTGCTAATTTGACAGGAGGTACTGGTCCATGTCCTGGAGGCTGGGGACCCCTGCTGTAGCCCCAGCCACCTGCAAATCAAATCATGTTGAAATTGTGCCAAATCAGTGAACCTCACTGTTTCCAAGAGGACCTGGTAGAGGCAGATATGAACTTGAAACCTGAGTATTTAGAATCGTGGTCTCTCCCGCTTTACAACAGGAGGGATATTTGGGAGTTTGGCAGAATTTTCTGACCCAGAAATCTTACAATGGAAGTCTGTCTCTGAAATCCCAGTGGAGACCATTAGTGGAGCGATTTGTAGGCCCTTGCTTTGCTAGGGGTGCCAAGAATTGTTCTGTTTTCAGGAGGCAGCCAGCCATCCAGGACTGGGAAGGGGAAGCAAGGATATTCTAAGCTCCACTGAGTGGTCCCTGGTGGAAGATGAAGAAAAATGAGAATGTGAATCCTTGGTGGCTTAGAGAAGCCTAAAAGACTGGACATTAGGACCAGCCTAGGAAAGAAGTAACAAAAGACTGTAAGTGGGGGAAGCTCACTTTTTTCCCCTCTTCCTCCTTCTCCTTCTTTAAAAGCTATTCCATCCTCACTAGGAAGACTTCCGGACCTTTCTTTCCCATTCTGAAGCCAAGCAAGGGGGATTGCAGGAGAATCCTGGGTCGTCTTAGCTTGAGTTTGCCTTGAAGCAGCAAACCACCACCCTGCCTTGAAAACAATACTGTTATTGCAAGTAGTTTATTTGTAGGGAGCTCCAGGAAACCCTGGATCGGGGGTGGAACAGGGAGGAGGGGAAGGGAAGGCAGCCCCTTAAAGGGTGTCTGTATAGTGAAATATCAGTAGAAAACATGCCCTCAGAGATTCCAGATAAGAGGCTGGGTATTTATTCCCCAGCTCTGGACAGCCATTGATTAAGGAGCTGATCCTGGAGTGTTATTCCTTGTCAATTTCAGCCTACTGCAGGCTTGGGCAAGTGGGCTCCAGTAGTCACGGAAAACCTGCAGGCAAAGGGATTCGGGTGCCAGCAACTGGCAATTGTGTGTACTAAAATAGTAACAGTGTGAGCTTCTCCTCTTCTCCCATTTGTGATTATTAGCAAAGCCTCCAAGGAGCAGAGCTTGTTTGCCGAACTGTGAAAGCTAATAGGCACCCCTGATGGAGCCACTGGACAGAAGAGTGCTGAGAAATTTCGGAGTGAACTTGAGCCAGGAGCCTTGTGCCTGCTTCCAGTCTAGAGATTGCCCATGACAGCAGGGCTTGAAGGGGCCATGGTGTACAGTGGTTGGACAAAGATGGGGCAACTCCAGGACAAGCTCTGTTCTTCACTGCAGTTGGCAGGTGAAGACACCACCTCTTCTTGCAGCTCTGCATGAAAAAGCATGGAGGTCAGAGTCTGAGAAGGAGCTGTAGGACTTGTCCAGGAGGCCACTGGCTCACACAACTGGATGTCCAACATGGAAAAGTCACTGTCACTATGAATCGCTGTTGGTGCCAGAAAGAGACATAGCTACCCTTCTGGGAGAAGTCACTCTTATTGGAGGGGAACAGGGGAAAGCTCAACACAGTCACCTTTGTGGTGGTCACTGTGGGAACAGAGGTGATCAGCATCACTGGAGCCACTGGGAACCAGCAATGCCAGGGATACTTCGCCAGCAATAACATGTAGACATTCAGGTAAGGAGACCACTGCCTCCTCCCTCCCTCTCTCAGGCTTCAACCCTGAAGAAGCCTCTAACAGGGTGGGGATGAGGTCGTCTCTTGCTATTCTTTCCAGTGTTATTGAGATACAATTGACGTAAAACATAAGTCAAATATACAATACAAGGATTTTTTGTGCTTGTACTGTGAAAATGATCAGCACAATAAGCTGTTAACATCCACCCTTTCACATAGTTACATTTTTTTTTTTTGGCTTGTGTTGGGAACTTTTAAGATGGACTCTTTCAGCAGTTTTCAAATATACAAAATTTTATATATTTTAGCTATAGCACTGTTAGCTATAGACATGATGTATATTATATCCCCAGGACTTATTTATCTTATAACTGTAAGTTTGACTACTTTCACTCAGTTCTTCCAGCCCGATTCCCCACCTCCTGATGTTAGAAACCATAAATTTGACCTCTGTTTCTTATAAGTATTTTTTCATATTGAAGTTTTTGTTTTTGTTCTTCTGTGTGTTTTTGTTTTTTAAAGTATTGTGTTAGTTGTACAGCAAAGTGATTCAATTATATATATATAGATTTCACATGTAAATGAGATCACTGTGTATTCGTCTCTCTCTGTCTGACTTATTTCTCAGTGCCCTCAAGGTTCATCTATATTTCCATTTTTAAGTTGGATTACTTATATTTTTGCTGTTAAGTTGTTAGAGTTCTTTATCTATTTTGTGTAATAACTGTTTGTTTCATCTGTGATTAGCAAGTATTTTCTCCCATTGTATAGACTGCCACTTCATTTTGTTGGTGGTTTCTTTTGCTGTGCAGCAGTGTTTAGTTTGATGTGGCCCCTACTTGTTTATCTACTTATGTAATTAATTTTATTTATTTATTTTTGCCTGCTCTGGGTCTTCACTGCTGCACGTGGGCTTTTCTCTAGTTGTTGCGGCGGGGGCTACTCTAGTTGTGGTGCCCAGGGTTCTCATTGTGGTGGCTTCTCTTGTTGCAGAGTGCACACGCTCTAGGGTGCCTGGGCTTCAGTAGTTGCTGCTCCCAGGCTCTAGGGCACAGGTTCAGTACTTGTGGCGCATGGGTTTAGTTGCTCCATGGCATGTGGGATCCTCCCACATCAGAATCCCACCCATGTCTCCTGCATTAGCAGAAGGATTCTTTACCACTGAGCCACCAGGGAAGCCCCTCACTTGTTTATTTTTTGTTGCTTGTGCTTTAGGTGTCATATCCAAAAAAATCATTGACAAGACCCATGTCAGGAAGCTTTTTTCCTATGTTTTATTTTAGGAGTTTTACAGTTTGGGGTTTTACTTTTAAATCTTTAATTCATTTTAAGATAATTTTTGTGAGTGCTTTAAGGGATTTAGTGTCACTCTTTTGCATGTGAATATTTGATTTTCCCTGAATTTATGTTAGGAATGAAGAGACTGCTTTTTCTCCACGTTTTTTTCTTGGTTTCCTTGTCAAATGCTAATTGTCCATAAATACACAAGATTATGTTTGGGCTCTTGATTCTGTTCCATTGATCTACATGTCTATTTTTATGCCCATACCATACTCTTTTGATTATAATAGCTTTGCAGTATAGTTAAAAACCAGGACATGTAATGACTCTAGCTTTGTTCTTCTTAGGATTTCTTTGGCTATTCCTAGTCTGTTGTGGTTCCATACAAACTTCAAGATTGTTTTTTCTATTTGGTGAAAGAAATCATTGGAATCTCATAAGGATTGTATTAAATCTACAGATGGCTTGGGGTAGTATGGATATTTTAGAAATACTAATTCTTCCATTCCTTGAACAGAGATATCATTCCATTTATTTGAGTCACCTTCAATTGCTTTCTTAAGTTTTTTATAACTTGTAGTGTAGAGATCTTTCACCTCCTTGATGAAATTTATTCCTGAGTATCTTTTAATGCTATTGTAAATGGGATTGAGATGGTTTTAAAAGAAGACCCCATGCATTCCCAACTTTAGGCAGCTGGGGGCCACAGTACTGGCCTGCGTTTAATCTCTGAATTGTGCTTAAGGGTAAATTTTTTAAATGAAGAATGAGAAGAGTAGAAAAATTAAACGTGGTAGAACCTTCAGTGGAATACTATATGGTAATGAGAGTGAACTATAACAACACAGCAATAAAACAAAATGTTGAGTGGGTAAAGCGAGATGCATGAGTATATACACACTATTGGATTCCATTCACGTGAAATTCCAAAAGCAGCAAAATAAAGCTGTGGTTCCGGAAGGTAAGATAGTGGCTATCGGGTGTAGAATACTGAATTATAGCAAAGGGGCACAGAAAGGGTTCTAAGATTTTGGTCTTGTTTCATTTCTTGGTCTGAATAGAGTTAACACAGATGTGTTCATCGTATGCAAATTCATTGAGCTGTACAGTTGTGATCTGTGTACTTTTCTGTATGTCTTTTATACTTCAATACACTTACTCAGTTTTTAAAATGTTGAACAAAAATACTAAATATTATATCTTGGAATGAACTGTTCTGGTAACCAGACATAACTGAAAAGTTCCGGAATTGGACCATGTTGTCATCAAGGGAGCTATAAACCTAAAGGAAAATGGGAACTCAGCCGAGCAGAGACGGGGGCAGTAAACTCCATACTGTGGATCCAGGGATGACAAATAACCTTTTGCTTCAACAAAAACTTCAGGGATCAAAAGCAAAGAAAGGAGAGGGATATAAAGAAGTCTGTTTTGTAATGACACTTCCCCAAAAGCTGTGATTTTTTTGATAAATTAATGAAGGATCGCAAGTGTTTGGCAACAGCATTTCCAAGACTGTTCTCAAGAGAAAAAGTTGCAGAATAAAAGGATTTTTTTTCCAGCAAACTCCAGCTTTGGGACGCCTGACAGGCACTGGCAGCCATGCTGCCCAACACATAGAAGGGACTCATTGGCTTCTTCAAGCTTGCCATAAAATTTTGTGATGAACCACTGTGGCTGCAATTAGATCAAATAAAAGCAATGTGTTAAAAGCACAGCAATGGGACGTCATGCCCATAGCATTAATAAGCATGTTCCAAATCTCACTCTTGCAGTAAGCTTAATAGAGGTGGCATAGAACTGACATGTACTGGTTTGTGGGGTCATCCTGAGTTTGCCAAGGATTGAGGGAGGGGTACTAGAATGACACAGCTCATTTTTTTCAGGTCTTCCTCTATGTCAGACTCTGTGCTAACTGCTTGGCAGCAATACTAAAGAAGTGGATTGTATGAGTCCCATTTTAAGCTGAAGAAACTGAGGTCTTAAGAAGTTAGGAGAATTGATAAAAGGTTAATAAACAATTAACTAGGGCCTGTGTCTACCGGAATCCATGGTTCACCTGCTTTTTAACTTTTAATTTTTCTAAGTTTTTTTACATACAGGAAGTTACATACATTTTAAGTGAGCATGATGAGTTGTTATGTCCCTGTACATCTATGCAACCACCACCCAGATCAAGATAGGGAAAATCTCCATCATTCCAGAAAGTTCTCTAATGCCTCTTTTTAGTCATCACCCCCAAAGAAAGTACCGTTCTAATGTCTATTGCCATATATTAGTTATACCTATTCTTGAACTTCATAAATGGCATTGTATTACATGTACTATTTTGTGAATCTGGGACAAGGGTACAGGCTGCAGGATTGAAGACAAGCTCTGTTATTATTTAAATACATCTTTTCGGTCTTTTCCTTTTAACTTGAGCCTCAGTTTTACCTGTTGTGAAAGGGGTTCATTCATATAGCTTACCCCATAAGGTTTTTGGGAGAAGCAAAGGTGGGACATCATGTGGGTGGGGCTTAAAGACAGATATTTTGTTAGCTCCACCCACTCCCCCAATAATTCTAAGCAGGTGTTCCTAATCAAATTGACTTGATACAAAGAAGGGAGGGTTCTAAAGTTGTGCCTAAAAGAAAAATTGCTAATAGTTAAAATTGTCTTAGGAAATTCTCTGGGAAGGGACTTCAATGGAGAGGACAGCTTTGTCTCTATGAATGGGATGGCTTGCTATGTCCTCACCAAGACAGGGATGAAGGAGGTGGACATCAGGTCTACCTCAGTACAGGGAGAGAGTCACTGAAGGGAGCACAGGGGAATTGGGACTGGCTGAGGGGTACCCATCCGATGTCACAGGCAGGATCTGACCCCAGGCCATCTGGCCCTGGAGCCTGGGTCCTTAACTACACTACTACGTGGTTCAATGGGGAAGAGGGCCTCCAGCATCGTCAACTGACAAGGCAGTGCCTGGGGTAAAGCAGTGTTAGGAGTGTCAGTCTGGATTTAGCCTACTCACTGGTTGAAGACAGCAGAAGATAGAGCACAACCATCCCCCCCAGCCCAGCTTCCAATCATCACTGGCCCCTAGGGCAGGACCAGAGCAGGTCACTTATTGATAAATCAATTCAGCCACCAGCCTTGGTCTGAGCTGCTCATGAGTCAGAGAGGCTGGATGCTTTGAGTTTTCTTTGTTTCTTTTCTTTCTTGGTTGTAGGTGAAGAGGTGATAGAACAGCCCCAAACAACACCCTAGGATGAATAAAAGGTCTGGATTATCCTCAACCTGGAATTCAACAGGGGGCTACCTGGGGCAGAAGGGACTTGCTCAGACATGTCTGCACATCTTCAAGGGCTTGGGAAAAAGGATGCAGGATTCCTGGCTCCTCTCCAGACTTTACAGCCACTTCCTCTTCTCCTGTTCTCCCACTGTTAAATGTGGATCTCTTTCCAGAATGCTCTAAGCCTTTTTTAAAGGCAGCAAAGCTCTGTTTCTGCTTTGGCTATTACCTTTGAGAAACGACTAGCACATTGCCAAACAACTACTTACTGGCCTTGAACCTGTACTCTAGACTGACCTCTGGCTAAATGATGGCTATCAGGAAGGACCTTCCTTCCTAAGACTTGCAAGCTGCTTCAGACTTGGCCATGAAAGTGCATATTGGCATTTGTTCTGTCTTTTTCCCCTTTCCCTCACCATCCCTCTCCTGGACTCTGTCAGCACCCCAACCTGGATTTCAGTTCATTCATCCAGTGAGTCTGTCACAGACCTTGATGGTGCCCTGCTTACATCTGTCTCAGGTGACCAAGTGGTTTCCTTCAGTCATCATCACCTGAGGGCTTTCTCTGGCTGCTCAGGCTAGCTTAGCCCCTAGGATAGGACATTCCAGAAGTTACAGGATATCATTGCTACTCCCCTCCCCAAGTCCCCAGTAGCCAATGCCTGGTGGAAGGTGGTGGATAAATGCCCCAGCTCCCTTGCCCAACTGTTGGAGTAACCCCAAAGTGTGTTCTACACCATGTGCCCTGGAGCATACATGTGAATGTAACAATGGAATGACTTAAAAAATTGTCAGTTGTAAGTGTTCTGCTGCATGTAATGAGCTACTTTAAATTGGTGCTCAGTGAGGTTTAGGCTGGGCTGTGAATTGCAAGACAAGCCAGATGGATAAAGATAAGGCAGGGGGAGATCACAGGCAGAGGGAAGAAAGTAAGACCAAAAACATGGGGATGGGGAACTATGTCAGAGTGTTAGTAATGCAGTGGTTTTGATCGGAACAGTGACTAAGGGTAGTGCCTGATACAGAAGGCAGACTTGACTAGGGATACCAACCTGGCCCCAGGGATTAGTGCAGGTTTCTCTGAGGAAGTAAGAAGGAAACCTAAATCTGGAGAATCATAAGGATTAGTAGAGGACTGGGAAGGAAAAAGAACCTTCCAGGCAGAAGAACATCATGTGCAAAGGCCCTGAAGTTGGAGATATCATGATACATGCTGACTGAAGGAAATCAGGGGTAGAGAGCTCAAGATGAGGCTGGAGGGGTAGTGTGCTAGATTGTGTTACAGTTGAACAAATATTCGCTCAGCAGCTCTCTGTCCCATTAGGTACGAGGATACTTTCTATTGACTTGAGACCGGGCCTTGTGACTTGCTTTAGTCAATGGAATGTGAGCAACCAGGACTTAAGAAGAGACCTTAAGTGTGTTTGAGCAGTTGGACTTGGCTTCTAGCATTTCTAGATGCAGGAGGCCATCAAAGTGTTATATAGGAAGTTCTTCTATCATCTACTGTCCCGCTTAGGTTGGTCTATTTTGTGCCTACTACTTCTATATAGTTGTCTTACAAGGTGATGTAGTGAAGATGTGTAGATGATTGATGGGAAGCTCAAAAGATGCCTTTTAGGTAACAGAGAGGAGCTAGGCTGCTGGGAATGAGACTTCATGTGACATAAGTCTTGTCCTTCTTCATCAGCCCCTGGGGATTCCAGGTGAAAGGGCTATTCTTTGTGCATGGTCTATGATGGTGGTTTAGTAGGAGGCCAGGTCAGACTCTTCTTTCCAGGGTGGAGTCCTTGTAGGCAAAGATTTAAGGGTAGACAGAGTAGACAGATGTGACAGTAAACATCCTGACAAATGAAGAGAAAAGCAACCAAGTTGAGCATACAAAACTTTCAACAGGACAACGGAAGGCTGACCACCATCTTGGCTCCTCCCAAAGGACCTGCTGGCTCTTGGGATGCAAGCTCCCAGGAGGGCTGGAGATCCTGGAGTAGGAGAGCCTATTCTCCATGGTATAACAGGAATCTTCAGTGTGGGGAAGAACAAAGGAAAGAGAGTGAATGTCTTAGGAGGGATCAAATGGGTTATTATGTGGGCAGTCACTCAAGGCCAATGTCAAAATTTCAACCTCTGTTGGGATTATAGTCTGGGTAGGGATGGGGGAAAGGGATTATGTGTTCATAAGCCAGGAGTCGCATTTTAGGTCTCCAGAACAGCTCCCAGTTCACCTTGCTAACTTTAGGATTATACTGTTCTCTGTCTTCACTATAGAGTTAGAGAATCTTGAGGCACAGATGCTCAGTGTCTCAGGAAAGTTTTATAGTCTCTTATACTCAGCTTGAGAAGGCAGTGGCAACCCACTCCAGTACTCTTGCCTGGAGAATCCCATGGATGGAGGAGCCTGGTGGGCTGCAGTCCATGGGGTCGTGAAGAGTCAGACACCACTGAGCGACTTCACTTTCACTTTTCACTTTCATGCATTGGAGAAGGAAATGGCAACCCACTCCAGTGTTCTTGCCTGGAGAATCCCAGGAATGGGGGAGCCTGGCGGGCTGCCGTCTATGGGGTTGCACAGAGTCGGACACGACTGAAGCGACTTAGCAGCAGCAGCAGCATACTAACAGCTTGGCAGAGATTCAAAGCACTAATCAATTACTCTTTCCTTTATTCATGCAACAAATATTTATTGATAATCTACTATGTGCCATTCACTGGAATTACAGAAGTTAATGCACAGTCTGGTAGGCAAGCACAGTGTATCTCAACATTTTTGATGCCACAGCCCATAGTGAAAATAACTTTATATGACATCACTCTGAGATACTATCATGCTAATTGAGCCTCTTCATTCTCTACCTTACCAAAAGCCTACTTCTTTTATCCTTGTTTAGTTTTGATCCTGGGCCCCAAAAAGAGCATATTAATGTGCTAGAACCTATAAAGGTGACGAATATGTAAATAGTGAAATATTGGAAATAATCTGAATGTCCATTTTTGCAGAAGCAGATTCACAGACAAAGATTTGAGCATAATTATTTTTGAGATCTGTATGTGTGTGTAGGGTGTGTATAACCCTGGAAGGGGATGGAGAAGTGGTAGAGACAAGAGCAGACGGCCAATAGAGAAAATGTGTACCAATGGTACTCAATAAGCTGAGTACCAATGGAGCTTATTTCCACAGGGAAAGCTCTGAAATCCAGGGTGGCTTGCACTCCTTAGAGTTGCCCCATCTACTGGGTGAAGGAGCTGGGGGATTGTAACACCCACTTCCGCAGTCATTGGCAGATGTTAATTCTCTGACACTTGCACCTGCATCATTCATAGGCCATGTAGCATTCTGCAGTTCTGGAACCAGGCTTCCAACCCAGCGATGTATGTGTCAGTCAGTAGTGGCATTTGGCTGGAGCCCATGGAAATGTTAGGGACATGGGTGAAGCCCTGGCAGAGGCTGCTAGACCTACAAAAAAGTGATAAAAATTTATAATGTATGATTTCATGCAAAGGACAAGGTAGAACTATGATCATTGACTTAGAAACGCTCAGCTACATATTGTCGAGTAAACAAAAACAGTTTACTGTTTTTGAACATCAAGAACATCAAGTAGGGTTAGACTCAGTGGCTCAATTATTCCATGTATGTGAATATGTCACACATAGGGGAGGGAAGGCAAGGCTGGAAGTAGGCTAAGGCAAAGACACTTGCTTTGTGCACAGATTCTATAGGAGCAACAAAAACTTAGTAATCAAAATAAATATTTACATGCAATATTTTTAAAGTATCAAAATTAATGCAAACAGTTCTTAATGAACAAAGTATCAAAATTTTCAATAAAATGGAGAGCTGACCTTGCATTTGCACAACTTGGCCTCATTCCCCTCATCTTAATCTGGGCCCCGTTGGATTCTGGCCATTGGAGGTAGAAAGCTGGGGAGATGCCCTGGGGTCTCTCAGCACTTCAACCTCTTGTTCCTGCCTTCCTTGGCCCATCCCAGCCACTAACACTGATGTTGGAGCCCCAGAAACTCAACATGCAGGGGGAAGTCTCACCCGCTCTGTCTTCCCCTGTTTCTCCTGCTTACTTACCCCTAAGCAGAAAAGCTAACAGGGGAGGAATGTATATGAAGACTCCAAGGCCTGGGACCAGTGCAGTTTCCTGAGGAACCCCAATAACTTGGAGGCCAGAAGAACTGGTTCCAAAGCAGACCCACAAAAAAAGCCCTAGCAACCAAGACTTCTGTCTTCCATGCCTGGTCCTCAGTGGGTAGTTAACTGCACATGCTCTTTCACAGTCCTCTGGGGTGACAATCTGGGGTTGGGCTGATCTGGCTGGGCTCTGCTTGGTGGACTGAGAGCCCAGAGCTGAAAGCTAAGTCATCAAAGCCAGCTTGTTGAATCCAAGCCATCTTGATGCCTCTCTTCCTGACACCTGGGCCAGTGCCAAGAGCTCTCGGATCCCAGCTCTTCCAGGAGTCTGTATGTTGAGAGCCTGTGCAACCAGCGCCTTTGCAAGTGGACTTCTTAATTCATCAGGCATAAAGGACTCAGTTTACGTAGGTCAGTGTGTTAACCGCTGATACCCATGGAAGACACAGCAGGGCAAGTTCTGAGAGGTATTTTCAGGGCAGTGGCAGGGAGACTGAAGTCACTTGGGAAAGTGTATGAACTAGCGGACTGAATGAACTTTGTTTTCATTTGAAAACTCCATGGATCCTAAGCAGTATTTTCTTTGGGAGATGTTGGCCCACAGCGGTGAGAACAAAATAATGTTTCCGTCTTGACTGAGACATTTGGCCAAAGTATTAATTTCACAGCCAATGTTCAGACTGACTGTTGCACATGACCTTTAGTTTTCTTTCATGGAAAATAAAAGTGCAATGACTTGTTTTTTGGGTCCCTGGCAACTACCAGAGGAGAGTTTTCAGTGTCTTGTTCGTAGTGGGTTCCATTTCCCCCTGTGTATACCTGTAATGAATGTGTAAAAGTGAAATTGCTCAGTTGTGTCCAACTCTTTGTGACCGCATGGACTTATACTGTAATTACCCCATGTAATTCTCCAGGCCAGAATACTGGAGTGGGTAGCTTATCCCTTCTGCAGGGCATTGTCCCAACCCAGGAATCGAACCAGAATCTCCTGCATTGCAGTTGGATTCTTTACCAGCTGGGCTGCCAGGGAAGTATGAATGAGTGCATGGACGTGCCTCAAAAGCAAAAGCTTAGAGAAAGGAGGAGACAGAGTTTTAATATTCCACAATGAGTATCAGCACCTTCTTGAACACAACGAATCAGAGAAATGCTCTTCCTCAGAATAACTGATGATGACTCTATGGTCCATGGAGGGTAGGAGTGGGTGACTTTGATCTATAGATCTTCGTCTTTCTTCACTGCCTGGCATGTTGTTAGCCATGGGTTAGGAATGGAGGCTCTGAGTTCCAGTCCTTGCCTGCACCACGTTCCGGTGCTGTTTGTCTTTAGACGGATGACTTAACCCCTCTGAGCTTCAGTTTCCTCATCCATAAAATGAAATATGAGAGTACTTACCACATAGTGTTGTTGTGGCCACTGAATGTGACGCTGCCTTTTCTCACAGTATCTAATGAAGAGGAAAAGCTTAATCAATGACTGTCTTTTATTCTCCCTCTGGCCCCAGCTGCAGGTGGCAGGGGTAGGCAGCCATCAGGTATGGGAAAGCTGGTTCCAAAGAGACACAGGCAGGGCACTGCCAGCTCCAGCTGCACTATCCTGGGATTGCTGGAGTTTTATATAACCCTTTGCATTTGACTCAGGATATGTATTGCATGTTTAAATAACTGCCAGATCTGATGGGATGATTTTGTGTTACCTTAATGCACCCGGTGCATGGGTCTTGGTCTCAGGGACAATGTGATTTCTGCTATCTGGGCACGTACGCATGCATGCAGGCTCAGTCATGTCTAACTCTTTGGGATCCCATGGACTGTAGGCTGCCAGATTCCTCTGTCCATGGAATTTTCCAAGCAAGAATACTGGAGTAGGTTGCCATTTCCTACTCCAGGAGATCTTCCTGACCCAGGGATTTAACCCATATATGGTATTACCTGCATTGACAGGCAGATTCTTTACCAATGTGCTAGCTGGGAAGCTCTATCTGGGTACAGCTCCCCACTAACAAATCTGCCTTGAATGGTTGTCTCTTCTTGAAGAGAGCCACAGAAGCCAACTGTCAGGGCTCATTCCCTCTTTGGGCTCTCTGTGGAAGAAGCCAACATCTGGCACCAGGTTTTTATGTAAGACACATGAAACTGAGACCAGTGATCAATCTTGAGTTTACTAAGAGCCACAGCTTTGGGTCAAGGTGACCTGACAGAGCCCAGCTGACACCCAAAGAATAATCCACTGAAGTGCAGTTTGCGGGCATGTTGATACCATGATGGTAGGCTGCAAGACCACATTCTAACACTTCCTATATTTCTTGGTCCTTCTAACTTAACATTAGCTGTCTTCATTGAGTTATTTCTATATGTCAGAAACTGAGCTAAGTACTTACGTCAAGAGACAAATTGATAACACCATTTGTTTTAGAGATATGGAAATACAGACATAGAAATTAACTTGGCCTACATCATAGACTCAATAAGTGTCAGTACAGTTGCACCCAGATTGCTCTGACTTTAGAACCCTTATTTTTAACCACTTCACTACTACTATATATATATATATATATATATATATATATATATACTTTTTTTTTTTTTGCTATACAGGTCTTTTTTTGGACCTTGAAATGTTTTTTCCCAGTACTGTGGTGGGAAACTGTTTCTACAGGATGGAGTTTAGGGAGTGGGATGAGGAGGGATGGAGGCAGGGAAACTAGCCTTGATTTGTAGCATGTGCCAATTTTTGTGCTGTAAATACTCTCACCATGGTCAATTTGAAGTTACCAAGAGTTTAACAATCAGTGTACAAAATTCCTGGATGTTTAACAATTGGCTCATACAAGCTGGTTTGAACCAACTCCAGCACATCTTCAGAGGTCTCAGTCATCAAGACTTCTAGAGAACATTGTTGGAATAGCTTCTTTCCTAACCATTGCACTCCTTAAATCTTGGCCCTGAGCTCTAAGGTTATAAATGAGGCACTGGTCTTTATTCATTCAACAAATCTGAAGTGCTGAAGAGGCAGGAGTTGTGTAGAGGTGATTGAGGCACAGTCCAGCCACTGAGTTCTCCAGAAACAGACCCAGAGGTGAGGAGTTGAGCGATTTATGAGGCAGTGTTGCAAGGGAAGCAGGGAGGATGGCAGGAAGTATGAGGAAGGAAAGGGGCAGGGCTAGGGTGTGCTGTTACGCCAAATCTCATTCAGGGTGTGTTTGGCTCAGTCCTGTTAAGGGAGCTCTGAAAAGAGAGTAGAATACACTCAAAGTATCTTCATGGGGATGGGGAGGGCTAGAGTATTTAAACTTGCCACCTTCACCCTTTTGTTATGGGTTAAGGGCTGTCTCCAAGAAGACATACATGTTCAGACACTTCTGGCTTCCCACTGGTACAGGCAAAACTGGCCCCAACAAAGAGGCACAGGTATGGTTTGGCCAGGATCAGAGGACACTTGTATATGAAAACAGTGAGGGGATCTGAGGACCTGGGTACAGAGCTCTCACTGTCTCCTGAGTAGCTCCTGTGTGCCAGGCACTGTCCCAGGTTCAGAGGAGAGAGGACGTGTGCAAATAGACAGTGTCCCTATGCTCATGGAGCACATGGTCTGGGCACGGGATGGGGTGTCTGAAATAGTTGTAAGGCCAGAGGCTAGTCTTATCTTGTCTTTGAGTTTCATCCAGTACCAGAAAGTCCCTTGCAAAAATGAAACCAGCACATTAGAGCCACAGGTTACCTATGGTGATTAATGATTCATGGTACATAAATCACCTACCCCAAATTATATTGTAATTCAGTTCAGTTCAGTTTAGTCGCTCACTCGTGTCCAACTCTTTGTGACCCCATGAATTGCAGCACGCCAGGCCTCCCTGTACATCACCAACTCCCAGAGTTCACTCAAACTCAGAGTTGGTGATGCCATCCAGCCATCTCATCCTCTGTCGTCCCCTTCTCCTCCTGCCCCCAATCCCTCCCAGCATCTGAGTCTTTTCCAATGAGTCAACTCTTCACATGAGGTGACCAAAGTACTGGAGTTTCAGCTTTAGCATCATTCCTTCCAAAGAGCACCCAGGACTGATCTCCTTTAGAATGGACTGGTTGGATCTCCTTGCAGTCCAAGGGACTCTCAAGCGTCTTCTCCAACACCACAGTTCAAAAGCATCAATTCTTCGGTGCTCAGCTTTCTTCACAGTCCAACTCTCACATCCATACATGACCACAGGAAAAACCAAGCCTTGACTAGACGGACCTTTCTCCTAACCAAAGCCCTATAGATTACTCTGGTCATTTATAACTCCTCATTGTGCATTTATTCTCAGAAATCTTAGAACTTTCAAAAAAAAAAAAAAAAGAACTTTCATACCGTTGACTTACTATGAGACTCAGTGAGTGAGAGTGCCTAGGTTCAAAATTTGCTGCATCTCCTAATGAGTATCCTTAGGCAAGTAGCTCAACCTCTCTGCACTGGTTTCTTCATGTGTAGAATAGGGGAACTAGTACCTCACATAAGTTCTTTTGTGAAAAGTAAAATAAGTTGATATATGCAAACTACTTAGCGTTATCTCTAAGCACACTCTAAGCACTTTATAAAAGCTATTTGACATGAAAGGATTTTCTTTAATACTTTTAAAGTAAAAAAGTGGGTTTATGCATCAAATAGTTTGAATAGATTTTCTCAAACTTTGACATCAGAACTCCTTATACCCTTGAAACTACAGAACTCAAAGATGTTTTTCCAAATGTGGGTTTAAAATATATTTATTTGTATATTAAATAACAAACTCCTTACATGTTAATATATTGTCTTAGTTTGAGCTGCTATAACAAATAACCATGGACTAGGTGGCCTATAAACCACAGAAATTTATTTCTCACAGTTTTGGAGGCTGGTATTGCATGAAGAATGTGGCTAGTTCAGCTGACAACTCAAGTATCCCGCATGTGGTTCTCCTTCAGACGACCATCAGACATCAATATGCAGAAGAGGTGCTCTGTGCATACTCTCCATTCCATCACAAAGAATATAGGGAGGAAAGTACCCTCAAGGGTACAGATATTTAATAAGGTTGATCATTTGCAGTGCTTCATCAAGGACAATCTTTAGAAAAGGCAGTTTCACTTGACTGCAACTGTGTGAAGGCGATACCAGTACCAATGACTACTGGCACAGATGGGTGCTCATTTTAGTTCCTTTCACTTTGCAGCATCAACACAAATAGCACAGTGGAAAAGGCAAATCATGTACTAGTACTATTATGAAAATAGCTGTGACATGAGGACTCTCTGAACAGGTTTCAGGACCATCAGGGTCTGCAAATCACAGTCGAAGACTGCACACTGGACTATTGAAGCATTTATTTTGAGGAAGAGGCTATGATTGATACAAGGGCCTTTGGAAGGTGTGATAGGTTTTTACTTCTGTATTTGTTGAAGTTTTTAACATCCATCATCTACTGTCAGAAATAAAACAGAAGATATTTCCATTTTACAAAAATTAGTAAAGAGACTTCCATTCTGGTCTCAGGTCTTGTTTATCCATCTGAGAAATTGCCATATCTCCCCTCTTCCTTCAGGGGGCTGTGAAACCCTAGGTTCCCCAGAGTTGGAAATGGTGTTAGACTTGATTATCTCTTCTATGAAAGAATAGCGGGAAAGGTCAATGGAGAATTAAGACTGAGGGCTGATGAACATTTTCAGGTCCTTGGATTACCCTCTAGGGTAGACTTCTTGAGTTCATAATCCCAGTTCCCGCCTTTCCTAGCCATGACCTTGGGAAAGTTACCTAACAGTTTCACCCGTCAGTCCTTCCTTGGCAAATGAGAAATAATTTTAACCTGTATCTCAAAATGTTCTCAAGAGGATAACTGAGTACCTGAGATGTGTCTGATACGTAGTTCGTGCTAGGTAATATCAACTTTTAAGAGAATGATTGCTTTACCTGCCAAGGTGGTTTTTCTTGCTGGAAGTTTCCAATATGATCAACAGGTCCATGTTTTCCTCCCTGCTGGTCATAAGCTAATGGAAAATGTCTTTCTAGGGATAAGTCATAGATCATGACCTCCCTAGTAGAAGCATCTCCCCTGGGCCTATAGGGCCTGGAGGAGTTGAGCAGAAGTGTGGTCTGTGTTGCCCTTGCCTCCAGAAGCAGCCCTGACTTGGCTGCCTTTGACTGTTCAGGTCTGACAATGGAAAGAGAAGGCCATGGAATTTCCATGCAGCCTTAATATCATACCAGCTTAAAGCTTCCAGTGACTCCTCTCTGCCCCATGGTCCTTTCCCATAAGCCATAGGTCAGTGTTACCAATAGGGTTCAGCAGGGCCCTTTTCCAAGTGAGGCAACACTGTGTTAACTTTAGTGAGTCACTGATTTTTAAATTTTTACCTTTTTTTTTTTTTTTCCATATAGTCTAGATATGGCCTGTCTGCATCCAACCCCTTCTAGTTTCCAGTGACTTCTCCTCTTCCCTGTGGAAGGATGGATGTGTTTCCAGGAACAGTTAAAGGCAAGACAGAGAACAGTATGCGGCCACCTTCTAAATAACCCTCAAATCAGTGGCTTCTCTCCCCGTGATCTCCCACCACTTAGACAGAAGTCACTTTCTTTTTGCTGGGACTTCTTCGGCAACAGCTGCCATCTGGTCTGCAGGCATTATCCACTCTCCTCACTGCAGCCAAGGAGCAAGTCTGAAACATTCCTGCCCCTGATACTGCTGGTGACTGGGAGAGAGTATCCAGGGAGGCCCAGACCTGCCATGTTCCCATCACTAGCTCCATAGAACATGGACCCCCACTAGTGTTCTGCTGCAGGGCTGTGGACAAACGCCATAGCAGCCTCGCCGGTGGAGGAAGAGAGACCAGAGATGAGGCTTGCACAGGCCCTAAAGGTGGGCTTGGGGTCTTGGGAGCAGGAAATTTCGAGTCCCAGGTAGCTAAAATCTAGAGGGGTACAGGTGCCAATATGGTATATTCTTTGGCACCACAGATCTCTTGACCTTTCCGGAGGGGTCAGGGGAGGCCCAGCATGGGACACGGTGAAGGGCACCCTGAGCAAGGACTTTGGGTGCCTTTGTCTGAGGGCAGGGCAGTCTAGAAATGTAACACACTTGCCTTCAGTGCATAACACCCTGCAATGGCTCTCTTCCGGCTATGGGATTGAGTCCCCACTGCTTGGTCTACCAGGCTCTTGGCAGTCTGGCTCCTGCCCACGTTTCTGTCTTGCCCTTGACTATCTCTGGTGCTAGCCTTCCCCTTTTGTTGGCTGTCCCTGCATCCCATGCTCTTTCACTGCAGGGATACTGCCAGATGCCTTCTCCGGGCTTTCCCCTGCATGATAATTCTTCCCCTATACCCCATTCCTCTAACCCCCCAAGTCTAGGCTGGGTCCTGTTCTTCAGCCTTCATAGCTGTCATCTCTTTGCTTCCTCCCTTCTGTCTCCAAGAATCAGAGCATGACAATAGTCATTAGGGAGGGCTTGCTGCTTTTATGCCCATTTTCCCAATGAGAGAACTGAGGCCAAGAATGGAAATTAATTTATTCGCACAATCAGCTAAGAACAGAGCCAGGCTCTGAGTTTAGTCACCTAGCTTTTAACCACAGCTCCTATTGATGGTTGATTCTTAAGCTCTGGGGTACATCAGTGTCACTGGTGGCAGTGGTGACTGGGTGAGGAGGCTTGTTGAAAAGGTAGACTCCTGGGTCCCACTGCTACAGCTGTTCGCATTCTGTGGGTCAGGGGTAGGGCCCAGGAGTCTGCGTCTTTATTAGCTCTCCAGGGGTGTCTATTGCAGCTGTACTACACCTGCAGTTATAGTGACTCACAAGATTTACTTCCAAACTGCAGGCCCTAAATGGCAACCTGCTGAATATAATAAGCCCAGTGGGGTCCAGAAGGGGAGGAAGAAGACAGAAGTTCCTGCTTGCATCCAGCCATCTGTGTGCTGTCTCTGATGGTGGTGGAAAGGAGTAGGGGAGATGCCCTCCTCTGGGTAGAAAATGCAAGCCCTGTTTGTACCGTA
Source organism: Bos javanicus (assembly GCF_032452875.1). NCBI lineage: Eukaryota > Metazoa > Chordata > Mammalia > Artiodactyla > Bovidae > Bos > Bos javanicus. Next base: position 29,509,800 of record NC_083889.1, read on the forward strand.
AAGACACCGCACAGGACCCATAACCTAGGGTGGCCAGAAGCCATCAGACCCTCCTTTAATGTTCTGTCTCCCCAGAAGGAGGGGAAGAACCACATTTCAGTGACAGTGTTCAGCTCTGACTTCACCTTAACTACCTGGAATCTGATCTGTTTGGTTGATCTGCCTGTACTCCATCCCATCAGCTGCTGGAAGCCAGTGGCCAGAAGGAAGCAGAGGTTGAGAATACAACTCCAGAGACTTTGTCTATGGCTATTGGAACCCAGTTGCATCCTGTCTGCACCTACATCTCTTCCCTGAGATTTGAAGGCACTTAGATACTTGACCTGCAGCCCTACTAATTGCCATCAAGTGTGGGGATGGAGAGGCAGAGGCAGTGCAAGCAGGGGTGGTGGCCTCTGAGTGGGCCTCACTCAGGCATGGCAGCTCTGTCAACAAGAAGAGGGACAAGGCCATTCTTTGGAGAGGAAATGTGTCCCCAACCCAGGAGACCCTAAGGACAATCTGAGAGACACCAGGCCTTTCTTCTGCCTGATCATTCCTCCTCCACAAATGTCCCTGCCCTTCGATTCCTTTGTCAGTTGTTTGTTTCCTCTTTCTAGCCCACTTCCTCCTGTTCTTGGTACTCCTGCTGAGGGATTCATGGTCCTTGAATTCTGCCTCCTCATCCATAGCCTATTGGCCATGGTTACCTGGTATTAGGCTCTGACTTGACTCCTTTGGACTTTGACTGCCATGTTGGAGCAGCTGACAAGTTCCCCCCAAATTCATATGCTGAAACCTACTACTCCACGTGATGAAAGTAGGAAGTGGGATCTTGGGGAAGATTATATCATGTGTGTAGAACCGTCACGAATGGGGTTCGTGCTCTTCTACAAGAGGCCCCAGAGAGCTTCCGTGCCCTGTCTACTGTGTGAGGACACAGTGAGGATCTGGCAGTCTGCATCCCATAAAGAGAGCCTTTCCCAGAACCCAAGCCTCCTGGCACCTTGGCCTTGGACTCCCCACTTCCAGAACTATGAGAAATAAATTTCTTTCTGCCATCCAATCTGTCATATTTTGTTATAGCAGCCCAAGGGAACTGAATCAGTCATGCTGGGTGGCCGCTTTCAGGCCGTGAGTTCTGGAAGTGCAAGCAAAAAGAGCTGGAGAGCTGGTCTGCCACAAAACCCAGGAGAATGAAGCAGAGAAAGAGACAAGTGTTCCCCCAGGACGTGAAGAGAGAGAGGATCAAGAGCAGATTTGATCCCTGCCAGCTTCCCAATTCCCAGTACCAATCTTTTGTGAAGAATTTCTAGTTTTAAATGAGCGAGTACCCAAATGATTTCTTGCCCTTGGGGCCTGCCAGATAACCTAACTCCTCATAATTGCTTTCCCTTTATTTAAGTTAGCTCAAGTGGGTTTGTTTTTGCCGAGTAAATGATCCCTGATTAAGACAGCCCTTCCGGGAGAGGTGAAGCCTGGCCTGACTCTTGTAAGTTAAGAAACAGTGGTTGAGCCCAGGTACACGGCAGGCACTGGGATAGGATGGAGCCCCTGCTCTCCTGAAGCCTTTGGGCAGAGCTCAGCAGTGCGGAGAAGCAGGGAGGGTGCTTCATCCCCAGGGAGGGGTAATGGGCGAAGCACAATCCAGGGAGTGAGTGCTGACAAGCCAAGCAGCGTACATTAGAGAAGCAGGCATTTGTATTCTGTGCTCTGCACAACACAAAGCAGAAGGCTTCGGGATGGGCAGAATGCCAGGACTCAAGTCAGAGATATGCCAGGTGCTTACTGAGTACCTGGGCAGGTTTCTTAGACTCTTGAAATCTCAGCTTTTCTAAGATGTGGCCAGAATGGGAATGCACTGAAAGGGCTTGACCTTAAACAGTGCCTGACACATAGGAAGTGCCCAGTGTGCTTGGATGCTGTGATTGGGATTGGGGAGGGGACTGGCTAGAGTCAAATTTTCCACAGGGCCAAAACACTGAAGGTTTGATGGACCCAGCTTTTGGATGGATCCACTTTTTCTGGATTTCATTCAGAAAAAGTATGGGAAACTTGAGACGTTTTAAAGCAAGCAAGTGGTCTGATCTGATGATTACAGGGGTTTTCAACCAGGACACATTTGTACCTTTACCCTCTCCCCCAAAGTGTATACACACCAAGGAGACATGTAGCAAAGCCTGAAGATGCTGTTGGTTGTTAAAACTGGGGATGGAGGTATACCACTGGCATCTGGTGGGTAGAGCCCAGGGATGCTGCTAAACATCCTGCAATGCACTGAACAGCCCCTGCCACAGCAGAGGATTATCTACCCAAAATGTCAGCAGGGCCAAAATTGAAGAAGCCTGGATTAAAGTATTATAAAGAAATTAATTACTTCCCATCTTGGGTCCTCAGTTTTCCTATCTGTCAAAGGATGGGCTGGGAGGACTTAGAAGAGGTGTATGATTTTTTCCTTCAGTAGGAGTCTGTATCTCCTGCCACTGCAGCTGACCCTGTGGTCTGGACACTTCCTAACCAGCCATGTGGCTCTGGGCTGGGGCCCTCTGAGCCTCTTATTTCAGATAATCCTGATGGAGGCAGGGAGCTTATGTAGAACGTAAGGCTTTGGCAATGGCACCCACTCCAGTACTCTTGCCTGGAAAATCCCATGGATGGAGGAGCCTGGTGGGCTGCAGTCCATGGGGTTGCTAAGAGTCGGACACGACTGAGCGACTTCACTTTCACTTTTTCACTTTCATGCATTGGAGAAGGAAATGGCAACCCACTCCAGTGTTCTTGTCTGGAGAATTCCAGGGACGGTGGAGCCTGGTGGGCTGCCATCTATGGGGTCGCACAGAGTCGGACACGACTGAAGTGACTTAGCAGTAGCAAGGCTTTGGATCCAGACCATCCATGGGATCAGATCCTGGCACCACTCCTTGCCAGGTCTGAGAATTAGTGCCATTTTCTTTGCCTCTCTGACCCTCTGTCTCTCTGTCTGTAGAATGAGGCTGATGAGGATGCCTCCTCTGTGGCACAGTGGTGAGGGTCTGCAGAATCTTTAGCCTAGCATGTGACCCATCACAGGAGCCCCATCAACATCAGCTACGGGGAAGGCGCTGACTGCCCCCCACCAGAGGTGTGAGGTTGATAAACACAAAGGACCTTGTGAGAAATGCACCCAGTAGATATTCAGACAGGCTGTCTCCGGATGCCTTTGACAGCGCCCATCAGTCAGAGGGAACTCCAGGAACACACACTCCTTAGAATATTTGCTGAACAATCAGGAAAGGAGAGCAGGAAAGAAAGCAGAAATCCTTGTTGTGGAATGGGTCTCATAAACTCAGTGTCTTAGGGATAGGGGCAGTAACCGGACTACAAGGTTAATCAGTAAATTAGTAAATGTCTTGACTAAACGGCACTAGTCATTTAGTGCTCTCCAAAACGGCACTAGAGCCATGAATGCAAGAGATGCTTTTTTTCAGAGAAGCAGGAGGGCAGACCCAGGAGCCTGGGTGCTGGGTTCAAATTCCTGTCTGGCCGCAAACCAATTGTGGGAACTTAGGCAAGTTGTTTGACCCCTCATTACCCCAATTTCCCCAGCTATAGAAATATAAATAGTGCCTACTTCACTTGCTGGCCCTGAAAATATTGAGTTGGCCAAAGAGGTCATTCATGGTTATCTATAAGTTGCTATGGGAATACCCAAGTGAACTTTTTGGCCAATGCAATACATATTATATATAGAGGAACCTAGTGAGCTATTGGAGAAGGCAATGGCACCCTACTCCAGTACTTTTGCCTAGAAAACCCCATGGACAGAGGAGCCTGGTAGGCTACAGTCCATGGGGTCGCTAGAGTTGGACATGACTGAGCGACTTCACTTTCACTTTTCACTTTCATGCATTGGATAAGGAAATGGCAACCCACTCCAGTGTTTTTGCCTGGAGAATCCCAGGGACGGGGAAGCCTGGTGGGCTGCAGTCTCTGGGGTCGCACAGAGTTGGACACGACTGAAGCGACTTAGCAGCAGCAGCAGCAACAGTGGGCTATACTTCATGGGGTTGCAAAGAGTTGTACACCACTGAGCAACTAAGCACACACACACACTCACACAAGCTCTAAATCAGTGCCTGGTACAGAATTGGGGCTCAGATGTCATCACTTCTAGTAATTCCCATTCCGCTTCTGTTTCCCTTCTTAGAGCGTAAGTGAGCCATCTCCATCATCCTTGGTGTCAAGTGGGTTTGGTGCCCACAGACCTACAGCATCAGCATCACCCAGGAGTTTGTTAGAAATACCAGCTATTCAAATTTCACCCCAGTTCAGTTCAGTTCAGTCGCTCATATGTGTCGGACTCTTTGCGACTCCATGAATCACAGCATGCCAGGCCTCCCTGTCCATCACCAACTCCCGGAGTTCACTCAGGCTCACATCCATCGAGTCAGTGATACCATCCAGCCATCTCATCCTCTGTCGTCCCCTTCTCCTCCTGCCCCCAATCCCTCCCAGCATCAGAGTCTTTTCCAATGAGTCAACTCTTCGCATGAGGTGGCCAAGTACTGGACTTTCAGCTTTAGCATCATTCCTTCCAAAGAAATCCCAGGGCTGATCTCCTTCAGAAGGGACTGGTTGGATCTCCTTGCAGTCCAAGGGACTCTCAAGGGTCTTCTCCAACACCACAGCTCAAAAGCATCAATTCTTTGGTACTCAGCTTTCTTCACAGTCCAACTCTCACATCCATACATGACCACTGGAAAAACCATAGCCTTGACTAGACGGACCTTTGTTGGCAAAGTAATATCTCTGCTTTTCAATAGGCTATCTAGGTTGGTCATAACTTTTCTTCCAAGGAGTAAGCGTCCTTTAATTTCATGGCTGCAGTCACCATCTGCAGTGATTTTGGAGCCCAAAAATATAAATTCTGACACTGTTTCCACTGTTTCCCCATCTATTTCCCATGAAGTGATGGGACCAGATGCCATGATCTTCGTTTTCTGAATGTTGAGCTTTAAGCCAACTTTTTCACTCTCCTCTTTCACTTTCATCAAGAGGCTTTTGATTTCCTCTTCACTTTCTGCCATAAGGGTGGTGTCATCTGCATATCTGAGGTTATTGATGTTTCTCCCGGCAATCTTGATTCCAGCTTGTGCTTCTTCCAGCCCAGCATTTCTCATGATGTACTCTGCATATAATTTAAATAATCAGGGTGACAATATGCAGCCTTGACATACTCCTTTTCCTATTTGGAACCAATCTGTTGTTCCATGTCCAGTTCTAACTGTTGCTTTCTGACCTGCCGCCAGCAATTAGGAACTCTGTATTTACTGGCTGTGTGACCTTATTTGGAAAGATTAGCTTTCTAAGCTCGGAATTCCTTGTATGTAGGGGATTATACTACAGCCTACCCCTCCTTTGCTCTCAGCTCTCTAGGGTGACACTGGCCTTCTGTCAGTTTCTAGACTGTACCAAGCTCTTTTCTGCCCCAGGGCCTTTGCACATACTGTGTCTTCTGCTTGGAACATCTATTCCTTGGCTCTGCCCATGGCTGACCCTTGTTATCTTTCAGGCTTCAGCTTAATGTCACCTCCTCAGAGCGGCCTTCCCTCATCACCTTCATTTTTATCCCTCATTACTCCATGTTTCTGCACATTGTATATTTCTTTCCTGGTGTTAATCTCAATCTATAGTTACTTTATTTCTGAGTCTGCTTATTTGCTTCTTATCTTCCTTATCACTATATAATCACCAAGAGGGCAGGAATTGGGTTTTTCTCTCTGCCCAATGCCTGGCTCAGGATTGGTATTCCATGAACATCTGTAGAAGAAATGAATGAGTATGTCGTAATTAATATGGAATACATGTTTCAGAGCTAGGCACTTGATGAAGGCTGCATCATAAAAATAGGATTATGATATTATTATGGTAAAATAGGCCACCATGCAGCCCCAGGCTTCATGTGACTTTGGACCTTGGCCTTTGCAAATATCTACTCAAGCAATCAATACTGAGGCTCACAGAGGCCTTTCTATCCACAGCTCCAGAGCTCAGCTGCTGCCTGAGTGACCCTCCTGACCAATCATATAGCCATCCTGAAGATGCTGCCTCATTAAAATATGGAAATAGCTGTCATGTCACTATCACAGCCCAAGCCATCAAGTGCTCCAAATTGGTTTTTGCTGTTTTATACAGTACAACATACATTTGTTCACTTTTCAAACAGTAAACACCACCTGCAAAATGCCTTTAATATTTAATGTGACTGTAAATTGTTTTGAAAATAAATCCAGCCATGTGGAAAAGTAGCAGAAGGGATAGGAAACAAATCCAGGAACCTGTACCATAGAGGGTGGGGGGAGTGGGGGACAGGGTGGCCACGGTGGCTGGGACTCAGGTGGCAATTCTGATAACCTGATTATCTAAGTACTTCAGTGCCCTAATGTTTCAGCTTTGTTGACAAGGGCTCTTGCCCTCCCAGCCTACTGATTTTGAACTCATGACCGAGCTTACTTGGTTCTACAGGGGAGGTGGCTGAAAGTTTATGATGTTCACCTTGACCAGGACTATCCCAGGGGAGAGGACATCCACCATCCACCACTCCGATGAGGAAAAGGATGATTAGCAATGAGCTCTTTTGGCCAAACTGTTGCAGGAAGGGGGACCCCTTCCAGGGCCTGAAACTGGTCTCTTGTCTAATACTCAGAAATGAACTGTCTGAGGAGACACATGTGCTGACAAAGCAAGAGATTTTATTAGGAAAGGGCACCCGGGTGGAGAGCAGTAGGGTAAGGGAACCCAGAACTGCTCTGGGTTTTATGGTGATGGAATTAGTTTCTGGGTTGTCTTTAGCCAGTCATTCTGACTCAGCCAAGATGGATGCCAGCAAGAAGGATTCATGGAGGTGGTTGGATATGTGTTGTCTCCTGACCTTTCTCAACCTCTTCCAGTTGGTGGTGGCTTATTAGTTCCGTGTTCCTTACCAGGACCTCCTGTCATAAAACAACTCATGCAAATGGTTATTATGGTGTCTGGCCAGGGTGGGCGGTTCTGGGCAGTGTGCTTTGCCTAACAAAACCTTTACTAGTCACCCTGCCCAGCATCATAGTGGGGATGGGGTTGAGGGTAGTAATATAGGGCCTCAGTTTATTGTCTTCCTTTCCTCATAAGTAAAATTAAGATGTGGTTAATATTTACCTTGTTGGTTGCTATAGATTTGAACAGGTGAGTATACATGAAGCAGTGCCTGGCGTGCAGAACAATATGTGAATGCAAGTTTGTTGCTGTGACTGACCTCATGGTCCTTGTCCCTTGTCCCACTCCTCCAGTGGCACCAACCTCTCCATGCCTGGGTGTTTTGTGTGCTCCCTCCCTACACCAGGCCTTTGCACTATCTGTGTCCTCCACTTACCTTGCCTTTCCTTTCTCTTTTTGCCTGGTTAACGCCTGTTTTTCTCTCAGCCACCAGCTTGAATGACTGAAATGTTGAACTTTTGGGCAAATTGCAGTCTCTCTCCTTTTGATGTCACAGGTACTGACTAAGACTCTGGGTCAGGGTGGGGGAATTCTTTGATTAGCCTACACCAGGTCATTTGTCCACTTGTGACTGTAGTCCAAGGACCAAGAGCAGCCACATCACAAGCTATATATGGGGGGCAGAGCATTGGCCCCAGAGAAAGGAGCCGTTGGTCTTGGTAGACTAAACTATCATTGTCTATTACAATGAGATGTGTGTCCAAAGACAGTCACCCAGAAGCCACATGAGGACCACCTGTAGTTGGTGACCAGTCAAGCAGCCATTGCTTTAGTCAAGGATAGAAGGATAAGGGCTGATGATTTGGGAGACATCAAAGAACTGAGACAGAGACAGAAAGGAAGCAAATTTTGGGGCTTCTAACTTGCATAAGAGAATGTATGGTGTTATCTGGAAGTTTGAATGACAGTGTTCTTAACGAGGGACCTCATGACATCAGCTAAAGAAGTGGGTGATCATGTGAGGGTCTGAGACAACAGTATTCAGCTCAGAGAGGAAGACTGCCTTGGGGGTTTAAAGAAAGAGCCCAAAGTCTCAACTTGCACCTTTGAAGTAAGTACATAAATTTAACGCTGGCACAAACCCTAATAATTATCAAATGGGTAGTAATACCACCTAACTCATTGCTTGGCTTTTCTGGACAAATTCAAAGCTAACATTCGTTCTGTCTCCCCGCCATCTTGATCATTCTGAGAATATCACGGGCTCTGTGTAAGTACCACTGAATAGCTGTCCTTCTGGTTCTTGATGCTCCCAGTGATCATGCTCCTCTATATGACAAGCTTAGGTCCCTAATGGAGCATTTGCATAAGAGCCACAGAATTCTCTGAATGGCACAAGAATCCAAATGGACTCCTTTGCAGGAAGATATTCTCTGCTCTTCTCGTCAGGGTACCATTAGGATCCTAAAATAGCATGCCCAGAAGACTTCTGGATGTTTTCCTCCTAAACTTGGTCTTCTCATCTCAGTAAATGGCACCACTGTCCACCAAGATCCTCAAGCTAAATGTCTAGAACTTGAATCCCATCTTTCCCTCCCCACCAGAGCCAATCTACCAATCAATCCCATTGGCTCTAATTCTAAAATATACCCACTCTCTACTCATCCAAGATTTATCCCCATCTCCCATCTAGTCTAGGGGTTGGCAAACTTTTCCTGTATTGGGCCAGAGTGTAAACATTTTCAGTTTCGTTATCTATGCCATCTTGTTACAATGAAATCAACTTGCCTTGGGTTCAAAAGTAGCCATAGACAATATGTAAACATGTTGCTGCTGCTGCTAAGTCACTTCAGTTGTGTCTGACTCTGTGCAACCCCACAGACAGCAGCCCACCAGGCTCCACCATCCCTGGGATTCTCCAGGCAAGAACACTTGAGTGGGTTGCCATTTCCTTCTCCAATGCATGAAAGTGAAAAGTGAAAGTGAAGTCGCTCAGTCATGTCCAACTCTTTGCGACCCCATGGACTTCAGTCTACCAGGCCCCTCCGTCCATGGGCTTTTCCAGGCAAGAGTACTGGAGTGGGGTGCCATCGCCTTCTCTGATGTAAACATGACAGTGTCTGTATTCCAATAAAACTTTATTTGCAAAATCAGCAGCCCACAAGCCATAGTTTGCTGACCCCTGTTGGGCTTTCCTGGTGGCTCAGATGGTAAAGAATTTGCCTGCAATGCAAGAGACCTAGATTTGATACCTGGGTTGGGAAGATCCCTTGGAGAAGGGAATGGCTACCCACTCCAGTATTCTTGCCTGGAGAATTCCATGGACAGAGGAGCCTGGTGGGCTACAGTCCATGCAGTTGCAAACAGTCAGACATGAGTGAGCGACTAACACACACTTTCACCACATTCACCACTGTTTCTTATCTGGACCAGGCAAAACCTCCAAACTGGCCTTCCTGCTTCCACTCTGGCCACCTCAACCATGCATGATCAACCCAGTGGCCAGTTACCTTTAAAAAAGTAGTCAGATGATGTGTCTCCCTGGCTTAATGGTCTGGTAGTTTCCCATGGCCCTACTCTCTCTTCACCCAGCATGACCCAGCTCCTACCTTCTCTCTGATCTCGCCTCCTGTCCCTCTCCTTGTCTGCAGTGCTCCACATTCATTGGTTCCCTTTATCCTCTGCTGCCTTCACTCTTTGGCTGGAACATTCTTCCTCTAACTTGTATCTGCATCCTTTCCATCATTCAGCTCCTGATTCAACACCTCCTCCATAAAAAGACTCCTTCTGATATCTGTCTGCCCCGTTCTCATGACCCCGTTTGAAATTGTCTTATGTGTTGACTTGTTGACTCTTGGTCTTCCCAATATATGGAAGCTCCATGAGCAGGGACCTTGTTTATATGGTTAGCACTAATATCAGCTCCAATGTGAGTGAATGAATGGAGGCTACTCATATGTATTTCCAAGTAATGCCTGTTCTGATATCTGTTCACCTCTGATTTCCTCAGCTTTTACCAAGCCCTTCTTATGCTAGCCCAGGAAAGCCTTGACCAATAGCTCCCCTAGTGCATTTGGGAAAGCCAGAAAAAAAAATAAACAAACAAAAACACTGCTTGTCTGAGTCCTTGGGCTTGTCCAGGGATGACTGTACAAACTTATGTGTCATGCAAAGACCAAGCCCAGAGCAGGGCTGCTATTCAACAGCTGGCCTCCACACGGGGCCTCTTTAGACAGCTGTGATGTTGTTGAGGGGCAGTAGGGATGCTTTCTGGAAGCTCTGATCCAGGAATCCTGTCTTCTGTTCCTGGTGCTCCCTGACACATGATAAAGATTTACTCAAGCTTCATTTCCTTGTTTCTCACATTTTCTCTCTTAAGGCCTCTCCTTGCCTCCTTGTCATCCTCCCATCCCCTTCGCTTACTCCCCTTTTTACTATAATGCTGGGGCAAGAGATTTCTTGTTGCCACCAAATATCCTTTCTTCCTTGGTCATGGGACCCCAATTTTCCTGATTTTATTTGAGGTGACAGTGAAGGCAGCAGAAAGCCTACATTAGCCAGTCTCTCTTGCAGTTAGGGGTGGCCATGTGACTGTGTCCTGGCTAATGACATGGCTAATGACAGATAAGCAGAAGCACTGAGGGAACTTCCGGGAAGGGTAATGACAGGGTGCTGACTCAGCTAGTGTCTTAGTCTGTTCAGGCTGCTGTAGCAAAATAACATAGACTGGATGGCTTAAATCACAGACATTTATGTCCTTCAGTTCTAGAGACTGGAAGTCAAAGTGCAGGGAGCCAGTCGATTGCATATTCTGGTGACAACTCTTTTTGTGGCTTGCAATCAGCTACCTTCTCACTGTGTTTTCACATGGTAGAGAAAGATGGCTGTCATCCTCAGATTAGGACCTCTACCTTTATTCACTCATTTAACCTTAATTACCTCCTAAAAACCCTATATCCAAATACAGTCACACTGGAGATGAACACATCAAGATAAGATTTTTAAAATTTTTTAATTGAAGGATAATTGCTTTACAGAATTTTGTTGTTTTCTGTCAAATGTCAACATGAATCAGCCATAGGTATACATATGTCCCTTCCCTCCATAAAATTTTTTTAATGGTGTTTAACATAAACAGTTTTTTTTTTTTTTTTTTTAGTTGTTCAACTTTACCTGTCCAAGTAAAATTTGAAGCTACTGTATTACTTGCTTTTTACTATTTATCCTATCTGTTCGCATGTCTTTGTTTTTTTTTTTTTTCTAATTTTATTTTATTTTTAAACTTTACATAATTGTATTACTTTTGCCAAATATCAAAATGAATCCGCCACAGGTATACATGTGTTCCCCATCCCGAACCCTCCTCCCTCCTCCCTCCCCATACCATCCCTCTGGGCCGTCCAGTGCACCAGCCCCAAGCATCCAGCATCGTGCATCGAACCTGGACTGGCAACTCGTTTCCTACATGATATTTTACATGTTTCAATGCCATTCTCCCAAATCTTCCCACCCTCTCCCTCTCCCACAGAGTCCATAAGACTGTTCTATACATCAGTGTCTCTTTTGCTGTCTCGTATACAGAGTTATTGTTACCATCTTTCTAAATTCCATATATATGCGTTAGTATACTGTATTTATGTTTTTCCTTCTGGCTTACTTCACTCTGTATAATAGGCTCTTTGTTTTATTTAGTTATTTATTGGCTTCTTTCCTTCTTCTTGGATTATTTTCTATTACTTTATCATCTCTCTCCATTAGCTTGGAAGTTATATGTGTTTTTTTTTTTTTTTCCCCAAATCTTCCCACCCTCTCCCTCTCCCACAGAGTCCATAAGACTGTTCTATACATCAGTGTCTCTTTTGCTGTCTCATATACAGGGTTATCGTTACCATCTTTCTAAATTCCATATATATGCTTTAGTATACTGTATTGGTGTTTTTCCTTCTGGCTTACTTCACTCTGTATAATAGGCTCCAGTTTCATCCACCTCATTAGAACTGATTCAAATGTATTATTTTTAATGGCTGAGTAATACTCCATTGTGTATATGTACCAAAGCTTTCTTATCCATTCATCTGCTGATGGACATCTAGGTTGCTTCCGTGTCCTGGCTATTATAAACAGTGCTGCGATGAACATTGGGATACACGTGTCTCTTTCCCTTCTGGTTTCCTCAGTGTGTATGCCCAGCAGTGGGATTGCTGGATCATAAGGCAGTTCTATTTCCAGTTTTTTAAGGAATCTCCACACTGTTCTCCATAGTGGCTGTACTAGTTTGCATTCCCACCAACAGTGTAAGAGGGTTCCCTTTTCTCCACACCCTCTCCAGCATTTATTATTTGTAGACTTTTGGATCGCAGCCATTCTGACTGGTGTGAAATGGTACCTCATAGTGGTTTTGATTTGCATTTCTCTGATAATGAGTGATGTTGAGCATCTTTTCATGTGTTTGTTAGCCATCTGTATGTCTTCTTTGGAGAAATGTCTATTTAGATCTTTGGCCCATTTTTTGATTGGGTCATTTATTTTTCTGGAGTTGAGCTGTAGGAGTTGCTTGTATATTTTTGAGATTAGTTGTTTGTCCGTTGCTTCATTTGCTATTATTTTCTCCCATTCTGAAGGCTGTCTTTTCACCTTGCTAATAGTTTCCTTTGATGTGCAGAAGCTTTTAAATTTAATTAGGTCCCATTTGTTTATTTTTGCTTTTATTTCCAATATTCTGGGAGGTGGGTCATAGAGGATCCTGCTGTGATGTATGTCAGAGAGTGTTTTGCCTATGTTCTCCTCTAAGAGTTTTATAGTTTCTGGTCTTACGTTGAGATCTTTAATCCATTTTGAGTTTATTTTTGTATATGGTGTTAGAAAGTGTTCTAGTTTCATTCTTTTATAAGTGGTTGACCAGATTTCCCAGCACCACTTGTTAAAGAGATTGTCTTTAATCCATTGTATATTCTTGCCTCCTTTGTCAAAGATAAGGTGTCCATATGTGTGTGGATTTATCTCTGGGCTTTCTATTTTGTTCCATTGATCTATATTTCTGTCTTTGTGCCAGTACCATACTGTCTTGATAACTGTGGCTTTGTAGTAGAGCCTGAAGTCAGGTAGGTTGATTCCTCCAGTTCCATTTTTCTTTCTCAAGATTGCTTTGGCTATTCGAGGTTTTTTGTATTTCCATACAAATTGTGAAATTATTTGTTCTAGCTCTGTGAAGAATACTGTTGGTAGCCTGATAGGGATTGCATTGAATCTATAAATTGCTTTGGGTAGTATACTCATTTTCACTATATTGATTCTTCCAATCCATGAACATGGTATATTTCTCCATCTATTAGTGTCCTCTTTGATTTCTTTCACCAATGTTTTATAGTTTTCTATATAGGTCTTTAGTTTCTTTAGGTAGATATATTCCTAAGTATTTTATTCTTTTCGTTGCAATGGTGAATGGAATTGTTTCCTTAATTTCTCTTTCTGTTTTCTCATTATTAGTGTATAGGAATGCAAGGGATTTCTGTGTGTTGATTTTATATCCTGCAGCTTTACTATAATCATTGATTAGTTCTAGTAATTTTCTGGTGGAGTCTTTAGGGTTTTCTATGTAGAGGATCATGTCATCTGCAAATAGTGAGAGTTTTACTTCTTCTTTTCCAATTTGGATTCCTTTTATTTCTTTTTCTGCTCTGATTGCTGTGGCCAAAACTTCCAAAACTATGTTGAATAGTAATGGTGAAAGTGGGCACCCTTGTCTTGTTCCTGACTTTAGAGGAAATGCTTTCAATTTTTCACCATTGAGGATAATGTTTGCTGTGGGTTTGTCATATATAGCTTTTATTATGTTGAGGTATGTTCCTTCTATTCCTGCTTTCTGGAGAGTTTTTATCATAAATGGGTGTTGAATTTTGTCAAAGGTTTCTCTGCATCTATTGAAATAATCATATGGTTTTTGTTTTTCAATTTGTTAATGTGATGTATTACATTGATTGATTTGCGGATATTGAAGAATCCTTGCATCCCTGGGATAAAGCCCACTTGGTCATGGTGTATGATCTTTTTAATGTGTTGTTGGATTCTGATTGCTAGAATTTTGTTTAGGATTTTTGCATCTATGTTCATCAGTGATATTGGCCTGTAGTTTTCTTTTTTTGTGGCATCTTTGTCAGGTTTTGGTATTAGGGTGATGGTGGCCTCATAGAATGAGTTTGGAAGTTTACCTTCCTCTGCAATTTTCTGGAAGAGTTTGAGCAGGATAGGTGTTAGCTCTTCTCTAAATTTTTGGTAGAATTCAGCTGTGAAGCCGTCTGGACCTGGGCTTTTGTTTGCTGGAAGATTTTTGATTACAGTTTCAATTTCCGTGCTTGTGATGGGTCTGTTAAGGTTTTCTATTTCTTCCTGGTCGAGTTTTGGAAAGTTGTACTTTTCTAAGAATTTGTCCATTTCTTCCTCGTTGTCCATTTTATTGGCATATAATTGTTGATAATAGTCTCTTATGATCCTTTGTATTTCTGTGTTGTCTGTTGTGATCTCTCCATTTTCGTTTCTAATTTTATTGATTTGATTTTTCTCCCTTTGTTTCTTGATGAGTCTGGCTAATGGTTTGTCAATTGTATTTATCCTTTCAAAGAACCAGCTTTTGGCTTTGTTGATTTTTGCTATGGTCTCTTTTGTTTCTTTTGCATTTATTTCTGCTCTAATTTTTAAGATTTCTTTCCTTCTACTAACCCTGGGGTTCTTCATTTCTTCCTTTTCTAGTTGCTTTAGGTGTAGAGTTAGGTTATTTATTTGACTTTTTTCTTGTTTCTTGAGGTGTGCCTGTATTGCTATGAACTTTCCCCTTAGGACTGCTTTTACCGTGTCCCACAGGTTTTGGGTTGTTGTGTTTTCATTTTCATTCGTTTCTATGCAAATTTTGATTTCTTTTTTGATTTCTTCTGTGATTTGTTGGTTATTCAGCAGCGTGTTGTTCAGCCTCCATATGTTGGAATTTTTAATAGTTTTTCTCCTGTAATTGAGATCTAATCTTACTGCATTGTGGTCAGAAAAGATGCTTGGAATGATTTCTATTTTTTTGAATTTACCAAGGCTAGCTTTATGGCCCAGGATGTGATCTATCCTGGAGAAGGTTCCATGTGCGCTTGAGAAAAAGGTGAAATTCATTGTTTTGGGATGAAATGTCCTATAGATATCAATTAGGTCTAACTGGTCTATTGTATCATTTAAAGTTTGTGTTTCCTTGTTAATTTTCTGTTTAGTTGATCTATCCATAGGTGTGAGTGGGGTATTAAAGTCTCCCACTATTATTGTGTTATTGTTAATTTCTCCTTTCATACTTGTTAGCATTTGTCTTACATACTGCGGTGCTCCCGTGTTGGGTGCATATATATTTATAATTGTTATATCTTCTTCTTGGATTGATCCTTTGATCATTATGTAGTGACCTTCTTTGTCTCTTTTCACAGCCTTTGTTTTAAAGTCTATTTTATCTGATATGAGTATTGCTACTCCTGCTTTCTTTTGGTCCCTATTTGCATGGAAAATCTTTTTCCAGCCCTTCACTTTCAGTCTGTATGTGTCCCCTGTTTTGAGGTGGGTCTCCTGTAGACAACATATGTAGGGGTCTTGTTTTTGTATCCATTCAGCCAGTCTTTGTCTTTTGGTTGGGGCATTCAACCCATTTACGTTTAAGGTAATTACTGATAAGTATGATCCCGTTACCATTTACTTTATTGTTTGGGGTTCGAATTTATACACCATTTTTGTGTTTCCTGTCTAGAGAATATCCTTTAGTATTTGTTGGAGAGCTGGTTTGGTGGTGCAGAATTCTCTCAGCTTTTGCTTGTCTGAGAAGCTTTTGATTTCTCCTTCATACTTGAATGAAATCCTTGCTGGGTACAATAATCTGGGCTGTAGGTTATTTTCTTTCATCATTTTAAGTATGTCTTGCCATTCCCTCCTGGCTTGAAGAGTTTCTATTGAAAGATCAGCTGTTATCCTTATGGGAATACCCTTGTGTGTTATTTGTTGTTTTCCCCTTGCTGCTTTTAATATTTGTTCTTTGTGTTTGATCTTTGTTAATTTGATTAATATGTGTCTTGGGGTGTTTTGCCTTGGGTTTATCCTGTTTGGGATTCCCTGGGTTTCTTGGACTTGGGTGATTATTTCCTTACCCATTTTGGGGAAGTTTTCAACTATCATCTCCTCAAGTATTTTCTCATGGTCTTTCTTTTTGTCTTCTTCTTCTGGAACCCCTATGATTCGAATGTTGTAGCGTTTAATATTGTCCTGGAGGTCTCTGAGATTGTCCTCATTTCTTTTAATTAGTTTTTCTTTTATTCTCTCTGATTCATTTATTTCTACCATTCTATCTTCTAATTCACTAATCCTATCTTCTGCCTCTGTTATTCTACTATTTGTTGTCTCCAGAGTGTTTTTAATTTCATTTATTGCATTATTCATTATATATTGACTCTTTTTTATTTCTTCTAGGTCCTTGTTAAACCTTTCTTGCATCTTCTCAATCCTTGTCTCCAAGCTATTTATCTGTGATTCCATTTTAATTTCAAGATTTTGGATCAATTTCACTATCATTATTCGGAATTCTTTATCAGGTAGATTCCCTATCTCTTCCTCTTTTGTTTGGTTTGGTGGGCATTTATCCTGTTCCTTTATCTGCTGGCTATTCCTCTGTCTCTTCATCTTGTTTAAATTGCTGAGTTTGGGGTGTCCTTTCTGTATTCTGGCAGTTTGTGGAGTTCTCTTTATTGTGGCTTTTCCTCGCTGTGTGTGGGTTTGTACAGGTGGCTTGTCAAGGTTTCCTGGTTAGGGAAGCTTGTGTCGGTGTTCTGATGGGTGGAGCTGTATTTCTTCTCTTTGTTCAGTCGCGCTGTGGGGAGGGAGGGAGGGATGCTGCAAACAAATAACACTGGCGTGCGCTCGTAGTGCCTCAGCCACACTGGGTCTGCCTCCGCTCACGGCACGTGTAGCCTCCCTGCCCACACTGCTCGGGCTCTAGGTTGTTCCGCCGGGAACAATCCGAGGCTGGCCCTGGGTTGCATGTACCTCCCAGGTCCAAGCCGCTCAGGTTCAGGCACTCGGGTAGTCCTCAGAGGCGCAGACTCAGTTGGGGCTGCGTTTTGTGCTCTTCCCAGGTCCGAGCAGCTCAAGTGATGAGGTGTTTGGCGAGCACCAATGCTGCGACTTATCGCCTCCCCGCCACTCGGTTATCTGGGTGTAAAACCGGCGCACCTTCTCAGGCAGATGTTAACCATCCAGACCCCCAAGAAGTTTTAGTTAGCAAAGAAGCCTGCTTACAGTTTTATAGATAATGTCTCTCTGGGGCTGCGATTGCCCCCTTCCGGCTCTGGCTGCCTGTCACCGGAGGGGGAAGGTCTGCAGCCGGCTATCTCTGTTCAATTCTTTGTTCCATGCGCGGGCCTGGCGGTGTCTTAGGTTGGGGCTGGCTTTTTGCGTGGTAGATATCCCACAGTCTGGTTTGCTAGCCCAAATTATTTCGCTCAGATAGTGCTCAGGGTATTCAGGCCAGATTCTTACTCTAAGCGATGCAGCCCGTGCTGCACCTCCCTGCCCAGCCCCCGCTTGCTAATGGCGCGTGCAGGCGTCTGCGCTGCTTCTCCGCTGGGGGAGTTACCGTAGGACTCGCAATCTTCCGAGTTTTAACTGTTTATTTATTTTTTCTTCCTGTTATGTTGCCCTCTGTGCTTCCAAAGCTCGGCACAGATTCGGCAGTGAGAAGGTTTCCTGGTGTTTGGAAACTTCTCTCTTTTTAAGACTCCCTTCCCGGGACGGAACTCCGTCCCTCCCTCTTTGTCTCTTTTTTTGTCTTTTATATTTTTTCCTACCTCCTTTCGAAGAGTTGGATTGCTTTTCTGGGTGCCTGATGTCCTCTGCCGGCATTCAGAAGTTGTTTTGTGGAATTTACTCGACGTTTAAATGCTCTTTTGATGAATTTGTGGGGGAGAAAGTATTCTCCCCATCCTACTCCTCCACCATCTTGGCTCCTCCCTTATAAACAGTTTTTTTAACAGATGAATTTTGAGGGGAAATAATTCAGTCCATAGCAGCTAGATTTGACATAATTTTGTCCTTCCCTTCTTTCTACCTTCCTCCCAACTGGAATGCAGATACGATGTCTGGAGCTTCAGCAGCTATGTTGGACCATGTGGTATACTTGAGGATAAGTGCCCAATGGCTTAGGAATAGAAGTGTAGAATGAGGGGAAGGGCCAGGGTTGACTTTGTAGAGCCTCTCTCTCATCACTGGAATAATGTTAGAATTTGCTTCATGTTGGAGCACTGGATCCTAATTGCAGCCCATTGAAATAATCTGGGTAGCTTTGAAAAATACTGGTACTTGGATGGCATCCCCAGAGATGCTGATGTAATTGGTCTTTTAGGGTGCAGTCTAGGCATCAGGAGGTCTTCTAAAACTCCTCTGGTGATTCTGATGTGTTAAAGGTTGAGAACACTGTGTTGAAGAATAAACACTTGCATAAGAAGATCAACTATATTTTAAACTATGGTATTTTAGTTTTGTTATATGAGACTAACACAACTCCTAACAATCAGAAATCTAATTTCAGAAGATGAATCACTTCCATCTTCTAAGATTTTCAGAGCAAGAACTAAGCAAAGCCAGCACATCCTACCATGTTCAAGAGCATATGTAGGTACAGCTCAGTTCAGGCTGAATGGTGACGAGATGTGAAATATTAACCACAATTTTCTGTCTCTTTGTCCACATGAACAAAACAGTGAGTACAACTAAAAATAAATTGCAGGATTAAAATAGGTATTCAAATTTAAAAAATAGTCAAATGAGGTATTTTTGTCAATACATTTTTTTTTTCCTGAAAGTGAAATGATCACCAGTGATCACCGGAAGCCAATGAACTCTTGCTTCCTGTGCTCCAAATGCTTTTCCTTGTCCCCATCCCATGTGAGACAAGATCAAGGTAGGAGCTCTGCCATCTTCTAAGAGAATGGGTTGAAAATAAGCAGGTGCATGAGTTCAAATCCCAGCTCAACTGCTTAGAAGCTGAGTGCTCTTAGGTAGGCAGCTAACCGCTCTGTGCTTCACATGACCCCTGTGCAAAATGGGGCGCAGGACTGCACCCAGGGTTGTGGTAAGGATTAAACAATAGCATGTGAAAAAGCACTTGGCATTCTGCCTGACATGTAGCAACTGCTCTGTAAGTGTCAGCTGTCACTCTTAGGCACAGCCAGCTGCTCCTCCTGAACTGAGTATCCTTCCTGTTGAGTAGGGAGACTCTGCCCCTCCCTTTCTGGAAAACATTGCTGAAATCAGGCTGCTTTTATGAATAGAGAGCTAAATGAGCAAACACATGTCTGGAAATAAAGGTAATTTATCCCTGGGGAGATACCATCTCCCAGGTTCAGGGGTTAATGGGCTCGGAGGATTCATAACAAACGGTGCTCCAGACAAATTGGCTGAGCAGCTATTGTTGCCCAGACAGCTCTTCAGCCGTGTCTCATTTATTAGCATGGCAGCCTGAGAAACAAATGAAAAGGCGAGCCCCCTCCAAGATAACAGAAATCTAGCGCAAGGGGCAAAACGCCTGGAAGTTGGAGCCGGTGACAGAGGCCGTGCTTCTTCCTGGGCTGCCAGCATTGAACTCTGGAGGAAGCTGGGAGGGAGCCAGAGCTGACGGCGAGCGCTCTCCTCGGTAAATAAGGGAGCTGCCAAGAGCCGAGCCATGGAAAAACACTTACAGATGAGAGGGAAACACATGGCAAGCATGACCCTCCGCAATCGTAAAATGCGTGGTGGAGGAAGATGGGAGGAAACAAATCATTCTCCTTGGGACTGTCCATCTGGAAGTGTGTGGCCAGGAGCATTATTACAAATAAATACGTCCAGCCCAGCAACGTCTGGGAGTAACTGGATGTTTTCATCCTTCTGGAACCTGTAGAAAAGCTCCTCGTACAAACACAGGTCCTGAAAGCCACAACAGACTCTCCCCTGCTGCAGGCACACCGAGTCTGCAGTTCCCTGCCCGTGGATTGGTTCAGCCCATTTTCTAGGGAAGGCCTGGGAGTGGCGGGGGCTTAAGATTCTAGAAGCTTTTGAGGGGGAGCTTGAGCCTGGGAGAGAAGACAGGAGTCTTTGCAGACCTGTGGGAAATATGACCATATGGAGTGCAGGCCTCTGTGGCTAACCAGCTCCTATAGGGTTTCTCAAAGTTGAATCCTGGAGCCATTTTTATCCTAGAGTCCTGGCAAATCATGTGGGTTGCTGGGTCCTGAACTCCAGACCTCCAGGATTCAATTTTTGGAGAGAGAGTGTTGGACTCTTACATTTTAATACAGATTCTTGAGAGATTCCTATGCAAACCAAGCCAAAGCAGTGGTTCCCAACCTTGAAATTGCACCAGGGTCACCCAGAGAGCTTGATAAACATAGACAGCAGGGCCCCACCTCAGCAACCACCCCAGATTCAGTAGGTCTGTGGCAGTGGCAGCTACAGACTTGGTTTCTAACAAGTTTCCCGGATGCTGCTGCTGCTGGTGGTATAGGGACCATACTTTGAATAGCAGTGCATTGAAGATTGCAAACCACTGAACTATAGTTTGTGCTCAGGCTGAGCAAAGTCCCATCTATCAACAAACATATGTGGAGCTGCAGCTGAGTGCTGAACCTCTGTGTCTTTGGGCATCGTGGGGTCTAAGGGCCAAACCTTCACTCCTAGGCCCCCATAGGAACCTGAAGAAGTGATGAGCAAGTTAATAATTGCTCCAGGAGGAGCTATTATTGTTCTGGGACTTTGCTTGCAGAAATCCAGGGCCTAGTCAGTGTTCTCAGTCAAGTGACATTTATCAAACACCCCACAGCCTGACACAAATGCTTAACCAATTACTTTAGGCTCTCTGGGGTGAAATTTGGGCACTATCAATGTTTTCAAAGCTCCCCTGGAAAGTCCAGTATGTAGGTGGGGCAGAAAGCCACATACAAACTTTGTCAACCCTGAATACTATTACAATTACCCAGGCAGTGGGGAAAAGACACCACCGCTGGGCCCCACCCCTCCCTGAAGATTCTGACTTCCTGATTTAGAGTGATGTAAAGGACGCGACTGAACGACTGAACTGAACTGAACTGAAAAGCCTCCTGGTGATTCTCAGGGCCACTGGGGTGCAGATCTGCTGGCCAAGTGGAAAGGGACCTGGGAGGGCAGATCTTGGGAAAGATTAAGGGGTGAGAGGAGCCAGGATCAGGCCAGATCCATTCAGGTCCCCAGAATCAATGACAACGTAAAGCATGTCACGACAGTGGAAAGTGGTTTTGTGAAGTGTAGTCAAGACAAATTTCTCGTTCTTACACCAGAAACAACTGTAAACTCAGATTGTCTTTTCCACTGACCTGAGCAGGCATTTGCTGGAGGAGGATCTCTGTTTGCAGTCTTCAGACCTGCCTCCCCTAGGGTGCACAGAGAGGAGGGTGTCCCCACCAGATGCCAAACCCCAGACACCTGGATTTCTACTGCTTTTCAGGGACCAAGGAGAAGATCTGCTAGAATTATTGCCTCCTCTGTGTAATTTTTATTCAAACAAGGATTCCTTGGGTGCTATTTCAGCATTCTGAACCTGTAGGTAGGACCCTAGAATCTGCACTTTAAGCAGACGTTCTGCTGATTCTAATCTGCATGATAATCAGGGAACCACCTGCTTGAAGGGTCTAGCTTCAAGGCAGGAGTTTAGAGATGGCAAGGAAGAGAAGAAAAGGCATAGTTCTTCATCATTTTTGGTTTGGTTGAGTCCCTGCTGGATACAGGATCTCTGAGAGAAACCTTCCCCACGAGATAAGAGCATGACCTTTGAACAAGATTTCCATCTGAGTCCAATACGTGAAGCTGACTTTACCCGGGAGAGCTTTGGTGTCATACTCAGCTGCCTTTGTTTTGATGTGTTTTTAAGGCCTCTCTAATAGGATGGGCTAGATTGCTGGCCAAGAAATGGATTTCTCTTCTCTCTGGAGAATTCTAAATCTCCTCACTGGAGATTTAGGCTGGCTGTCCCAGCAATGACTAATGTTTAATGGCCCAGCTTTGGCCACTGGTCCTGGCCTTCAGTGTCTGCCCATGACAAATGTTCCCTTGTAATCTGCTCACTCTGGGGTTTCCAAGGATTTCAAATTGGGTTGAGGGTGTGGAGATGGAAGGAGACAGAAAGAGAGAGTAAAAAAGAAAGAAAGGGAGGGAGGAAGGAAGGGAGACAGAGAGAAAGGACTGTTTACTATACCTTGGCATTTGCATATTAACTCTGTAGGACCCAAAGTTCTGTGACAACCCCCTACCACCACCTGCCAACCTCCAGTCATTAGTCATTTTGATGAAGCACAAATTTGAACAGTGCATGTCGCAAGGCTGTGAAGGCGAAGGGGTCTCATAGCTGGGAAGGGGTGGAGATGACCACCAGCATCCTAGCTTCGTGGAACTCAGGACTCAGTGGAAGTTTCATTTCCTGGTGAAAGTGGCCATGTGGTTGGAGAGAGAATGTCAGGGGATGTGGAAGTCTGTCAACTGGCAGGAAGAGAATGGGAAACGGTGCTCAAGACTGGGAGACATGTGACTCGGGGCAGAGCCAGGAATCGGTGTCATCATTTCCAGTGCTCACAATCCAGGCTTCCTGGAGGTCTCGGAATCAACCCTCCCAAATATCTGTGGTCTGCGGCATGTTAAGTCATAGAGGAAAGGACAGTAACAAAAGTTCTGATTTGAGAGCTTATTAGGTGCCAGGCAAAGTGCCAAATGTTTAATACACATCATCTCATGGAACCCTGACAGCAACCACAGAGGTGCATATTTGCACAATCACCATTTGCTAGACAAAGTGCAGAGAGGTTCTCCAGTTTCAGTAAGGCCACGCGGCTGGACGGTGGTAGTGGTAGGGCTGGGATATGAACTAACAGCCTCTCCCCTTGACCAGACTTCATGAGTCTGTCCAGCCCAGTCTTGGCAAAGAATCTGGCTGAGTCCATTTAGAGAGAACCACTCCCCTCCACCACATTGATAACTGATCACCCTTAATATGCGATCAAGTTCCATGTTCATTAAGTCCTTGATCTGCCTTTAGCAGGAATCCTGTGATGTCTATTGACGAAGACTCTCCCCTATCCTTAGTGTCTCGTCCTAATAATTTTCTACTCACAAACTCACTCACTTTGTTCATTGGCTGCAAATCCAAGCTAGTGCTAGGTGTATCCCGTGTAAGCCCAATCCCTCTTCCTGTTGCTATCCCCTTTGCAATCATCTTGAATAAACCCTTCCTTACCAATTTTAGCAAGTGTCAGAATAACTTTTTCTTTAGCAGAAAATAGGCAGTTGTCTCCTAGTAGCTGCTTTTTGCTTCTCTCCCCTGTTCTGCCAGACCAGCGGTATCCACTGTAATGCAAGTCACATAAATCACTTCAAATTTGCCAGTAGCTCCATTAAAAAGGAAAACGAAATGGGTGACATGAATTTTTAAAAATATTTTTCTTACAGAATATATCTGAAATATCATTGCAACAGGTAGCAGACAGTAGAAAAGGATCAGTGGGATATTTCATGGTCTCTTTTGCCCACTAGGTCTTCGATACCTAGTGTATATTTCACGTGTCGAGCACATCAAGCACATCTCAGTTTGGATGAGCTTATTCCAAAGGCTCAGTCACCACTAAGTGGCTACAGTAGAGGGCCAGGACACTTGAGTTGGAAGATCTCTTCGTGGGAGAGCCTGGGACAGTGGGAACACTGAGTGGGGAGGAGAGAGGAGAAGCAAAAGGCAGGGCACCTGGCTGAGCAAAAGCACTGCAGACATCTCTGTGGGCAGAATCCACATGTGGGGACCACATGTCAGGGATCTGCTGGCTATGGGGGTATGGGGTGTGGGCCTGTGGCTGGGGACTGTGCCTAGAATGAACGTTGAAAAAAATGATTTGGATTAAAAGTGAGAACTGGCTCTGAGGCTGGGACAGCGCAGGCTTTGGGTGGATGGGCAGGGCAGACTGGCGATTAATGAGGACAGTGGCTCTTTGGCTATAATTTGCACTGGCAGCACCTGGGATCCTGTTCAAACACAGATTCTGACTTGGTGGTTTTGGGATGAAGCCTGAGAGTTGGCATTTCCTTTTTTTTTTTTTTTATCTTATTAAAGAATAGTTGGTTTACAATGTTGTATTAGTTTCAGGTGTACAGCAAAGTGATTCAGTTTTTCAGATTCTTTTTTCCTTACAGGTTAGTACAAAATATTGAGTATATTTCACTGTTCTATACAGTAGGTCCTTGTTGGTTATCTATATTATATATAATAATGTGTATCTTTAATCCCAGACTCCAAATTTATCTCTAATTTTTTAAACTTTGGTAGCCATAAGTTTGTTTTCTGTGTCTGTGAGTCTATTTCTGTTTTGAAAATAATTTCATTTTTTTCCATATTCCACATATAAGCAATATTACATGACATTTGTCTTCCTCTGTCTGGCTTACTTCACCTAGTATGATCACCTAGGAATATCCATCCATGTTCCTGCAAATTACATTGTTCCAGTCTTTTTTTATGGCTGAGTAGTATTTCTTTATGTTATGTACCACATCTTCTTTATCCCTTCTTCTGTTGATGGATATTTAGGTTGCTTCCATGTCTGACTATTAAAAACAATACTGCTGTGAACACTGAGGTACATGTGTCTTTTCAAATTAGAGCTTTCTTCAGATATATGTCCAGGAGAGAAGTTCCTAGATCATACGATAACTCCACTTTCAGGTTTTTCAGGAGCTTCCATACTGTTCTCCATAATTGAGAGTTTGCATTTCTAAAGAATGCCATGTATAATATCATATATGAAACGAGTTACCAGTCCAGGTTCGATGCACGATACTGGATGCTTGGGGCTGGTGCACTGGGACGACCCAGAGGGATGGTACGGGGAGGGAGGAGGGAGGAGGGTTCAGGATGGGGAACACGTGTATACCTGTGGTAGATTCATGTTGATATATGGCAAAACCAATACAATATTGTAAAGTTAAAAAATAAAATAAAATAAATTAAAAAAAAATAAAGAATGCCAAGGCATGGTGGTGTTGCTGGTGTGTGGACAACACTGAGTAGCAAGGATCCATGCTTTGAATGGCTGACAAGCAAAAAGGAAGGCGATGAAGTTGAAGTTTGCCTAAGCCATGGAGAGCTGTTGGCTTCAGTTCCCTGTAAACTGTGATAATAATTGTAGCTCACTCCTATTGAGACTTAATACATGCCAGGCATTGAGTTCTGTACTTTTTATCAGGGATTGGCAAACTGTGGCAGCTGGCCAAATTTGGCTACTTCCTGTTTTGGTAAATAAAGTATTATTGGAATACAGCCACACCCATTTGTTTATATATTGTCACAGCTGCCTTCATGGTGTGATGACAGAGCTTAATAGTTGCAACAGAGACCAGAAGGTGTGCAGAGCTTAAAATATTTAACATCTGGCCCTTTATAGAAACATTTTGCCAGTTCTCCACACATTATCTTATTTAATTCTCATCAAATTGCCCCATGAGGTGTGAGTCCTGTTATTATCCCCTTTTCAGTTCAGTTAGTTCAGTCGCTCAGTCGTGTCCGACTCTTTGCGACCCCATGAATCGCAGCACGCCAGGCCTCCTGTCCATCACCAACTCCCGGAGTTTACCCAATCTCATGTCCATCGAGTCGGTGATGCCATCCAGCCATCTCATCCTCTGTTGTCCCCTTGGCCTTCTGCCCCCAATCTCTCCCAGCATCAGGGTCTTTTCCAATGAGTCAGATCTTCACATGAGGTGGCCAAAGTACTGGAGTTTCAGCTTTAGCATCATTCCTTCCAATGAACACCCAGGACTGATCTCCTTTAAGATGGACTGGTTGGATCTCCTTGCAGCCCAAGGGACTCTCAAGAGTCTTCTCCAACACCACAGTTCAAAAGCATCAATTCTTTGGCACTCAGCCTTCTTCACAGTCCAACTTTCACATCCATACATGACCACAGGAAAAACCATAGCCTTGACTAGACAGACCTTTGTTGGCAAAGTAATGTCTCTGCTTTTGAATATGCTATCTAGGTTGGTCATAACTTTCCTTGCAAGGAGTAAGCGTCCTTTAATTTCATGGCTGCAATCACCATCTGCAGTGATTTTGGAGCCCAGAAAAATAAAGTCTGACACTGTTTCCACTGTTTCCCCATCTATTTCCCATGACATGATGGGACCAGATGCCATGATCTTCGTTTTCTGAATGTTGAGCTTTAAGCTAACTTTTTCCCTCTCCTCTTTCACTTTCATCAAGAGGCTTTTTAGTTCCTCTTCACTTTCTGCCATAAGGGTGGTGTCATCTGCATATCTGAGGTTATTGATATTTCTCCTGACAATCTTGATTCCAGCTTGTGCTTCATCCAGCCCAGCGTTTCTCATGATGTACTCTGCATAGAAGTTAAATAAGCAGGGTGACAATATACAGCCTTGACATAATCCTTTTCCTATTTGGAACCAGTCTGTTGTTCCATGTCCAGTTCTAAATGTTGCTTTCTGACCTGCATAGAGGTTTCTCAAGAGGCAGGTCAGGTGGTCTGGTATTCCCATCTCTTTCAGAATTTTCCACAGTTTATTGTGATCCACACAGTCAAAGGCTTTGGCATAGTCAATAAAGCAGAAGTAGATGTTTTTCTGGAGCTCTCTTGCTTTTTCGATGATCCAATGGATGTTGGCAATTTGATCCCCTTTTGCAGATGAGCAAACAAAAGCTTAGAGGCCACAGCACTTGCTCAAGGCCTCACAGCTTATAAAAGAGGCAGAGCTGGTCCTCATACTCAGATAGACTGAGGCCAGGGAGACCAATACCGAGATTCTCTGTTCTATGCTAGTCTCGTGGAAATAGAAAAGGTTCTAGAAAGTAAAAGTGTCTGCATGAGCAGAAGTCAGAGTGGGAACAGATCATTGTTTCATGGGAAGGGCCAGACACACACATTCCTTGAGCACCTACTATGTGCCAGCACAGGCTGACGGCTTTCTTTGGTAGCTCTTGTTTCGTTCACAATCCCCTCTTGCCCACCTCTGGGTTCACCTGTGCCTCCCACCTGAAACCAGCATCTCTGCCTCAGACATCTCCCTATAGTGGGTTGGCAGCTGTTAGGTAAATATTGCAACTTGCCCGTCCTAGCGTGGGATGATTCAGAGGGACAGTCTCTACGCTTCTCCCAGGTACCTTGGCAGTTACCTACTTGCTATTGGCTTCCCCATTCTGTGCCCCTGTCACTTTCTCAGTCCCTGACTTGTACTTCCAGGATCACCTTCTAAATAAACTCCCTGCATCCAGAGCCTCTGTCAGACTCTGCTTTTGGGGAAACCAAGCTGAAACACATATTCAGTGGTTCAGATACTGCAACAACTATGAAAGCAGTGAGGGTTCACATTTCACAGGTGAGAAAACAGTGACCCAGAGAAGACAGAGTCCAGTGATAGGGGTTCCAAGCCGGATCTGTCTGATACGTTCCTTCTTGGGTCTCACTGCCCATTCTGCAGTGGAGGGTAATTAGGATGATGCTGGTGATGACGACGACCGAATGCTTGCTGTGAACAGCTGAGGAGTCCATGGCTCAGGGCAGTGACTTTTCTGAGTTTTGTCCATGTGAGATTTGTTTGAAGGAAGCCTGGAGTAGAGAGGTGGAGACCCACACGTGCAAGACAAGCGTGGGCCTGGAATCATCTCCCTGGGGGGACGCCCTGGTGTGACCTGGCATCTCTCAGCCCTGCCCACTGGGTGGGATAAACATCTTCAATGACTGATCCCAGGCAGTTGCCATGGTTACCACTGGGTAACCATCTAAATAATGGAGGACTCCGATGGTAACTGCTGCTACTGTCACCCATCTGTTTGACGTTCTCCCCACCCCTCAATTCGTCCAGTTTCATTGGAGCTGGGAAGGGGGTTGGTTTCGTTGCCATGAGAACGAAGGGAAACAGCTCTCATGACCTCGTCTTTAGAAATCCAGTGAACTTTGCCCCAGTGCCTGGGAGTTCTTATTGCTCTGCTCTCTTCCCTTCTCCTCAAATTTTTCCCCAACCAGCATGTGAGCAAGAGCCTGCCTGCCAAGTGTGCCTGTCACTGCTCACACCCTTGCTGCTCTTTTATGTGATTTTTCTCCAACTCCAGCACCTTGCCTACATCTCTCCCTTCGTCTTCCTATTCCTTCCACCCTCCCAGAAATGCAGTCTTATAAAGGCTGCAAACTCCACAGGAGAAAGTCATTAGGGTTGGAGAGAGGCTTACAGAGTCCTGGCTGCCTCTCCTGAGGCTCTGAGTGGTTAAGTGATGGTACTCTCTCCTCATCTGTAAAACGGGGACAACAGCTCTGCTGCTGCTGCTAAGTCACTTCAGTCGTGTCCGACTCTGTGTGACCCCATAGACAGCAGCCCACCAGGCTCCCCCATCCCTGGGATTCTCCAGGCAAGAACACTGGAGTGGGTTGCCATTTCCTTCTCCAGTGCATGAAAGTGAAAAGTGAAAGTGAAGTCACTCAGTCATGCCCGACCCTCAGCGACCCCATGGACTGCAGCCTACCAGGCTCCTCCATCCATGGGATTTTCCAGGCAAGAACCCTGGAGTGGGGTGCCATTGCCTTCTCCGGACAACAGCTCTGGAGAGGATTAAACATCAGGACCATGGCAGAAAAGTGAAGAGCCTGATTCTGAAGTCAAAGAGTTATGCCTTTGCATCCTGGCTCTACTGCTGTGAGTGCTACCAGAGGCTGGTCAATTTTCTGAACCTCTGGTTCCTCTTCTACGTGAAGAGGGTGACGGCTGCATCCATCTTACCCAGATGTAGCATGCTAATAGTTCTAAAGCATGGAGCATCGTTACCTGTTTTCTTCTCATAGTTCCTGTGCCTCTATGTACCTGTGACACTCTAAGGCTTCAAGTCTGCTGAGGGCAGTTACTTGATCTCTCTTGTTGCCCATGCAGTGACATGAGGCTGTGCCCTCCGCCCTCAGAGAGAGAACAGCTCGCCTTCCTGCCGGATGCAAGGACTGGAGATAAGACACCTCTGTTTCCTCTCCTGACTTGCTGTGGCTGTCACCGGTGGCTGATAAGATAGTACCAGCCGGGTGGGCCCCAGTATCTCCAGAGGGAGATTAAGAGCTTGAAGTTGACAGGGACACAGAGCTTCTTGAAGCCTGTCGAGGTGGTTCCCTTTGTCACTTTGAGACATGAGGCAAGGGTGACCGAAACTGAAGATGGGAAAAGGGACAGAGCTGTGAAATTCCTTTTCCCAAGCAACATTGGTCCTACGCTCCCTCCTCTCACCGGCCCGCAAGATGCTCAGAGCACAGGAGGAATCAGGGTTGAGGAACAAGGATCTCCCTAAAATCCGTGCTAGGCTTTGGGATGTCTTTAAATTCTACAAGAATTTGGGGGGTGGGGTGGAATTTGCAAGTGTACATGTTTTGTTAGGAAAAGTGGGACCAGAATGTTCTGCAGGTGAAGTTCTTCAGTTCTTGCAGGTGGGGCTCTTCAACTCTGGTCCCTGTATCACTGTGCTGGATTGGCTTGTCCCTACTTAAAGGAATCAATTGGTAAATTTTCAGAGACTCTGTGAGCTGGTTGTTAAACACAGACATTCAATATTAAATGATGTAAACTTATGACAAAATGAGTTATGTTAAAAACCAAGGTGATAGATACTCAGTACTCATTGCTTCCTAATTAGTTTACTTCTCGTGGCCCTTCTTGTTCGTGGGGCTGTACCGTTCTCGTATCTGCAGTATTATGTAGTGGTGTGTTCCTGAACATCTTTCCTCAGCTCTGAGTTCAGCTGCATCACATGGAGGCTGACACTGGCCACGGTGGGAGTGTTTGCAGCATACACTACAAACCAGCCTTCCCCCATGCCCCAAGCTCTTCTTACACAGTGATCAGCACACGGCAGTTCCTGTGCCACCCACAACAGAAGATCTGAGGTGGTGGGATACAGATACAGATCCCAGAGCCCATCTCTAGACCCAGTGAATTTCTAGGTTGGGGTCAGGATCTGTGTTTTCAGAGCACTCCAAAGGATTTATAAACTTAACGGTAAACAGGGGTAGATTGGAAGGGAATAAGAGAGGGAAGGAGATGAGGAAGGAAAGCAACAGGGAAAATAAAGGGTTCCCGGGAGAATTTTTCCCAGCACCCATTGCAGGACAATCGTAAAGTGGATAAAGGCTGAATTCCAGTATCTGCTGACTTTTATTATTATTATTGTACAGAGGGAGACATCTGTGGAGCACTTACTATGGCTCAGGTACAGAACTACATGCCTTAAGTGCGTTTCATCTATAATTCACCTTAATGAAAAAAACTGTTTATTGTACCCATTTTACAGGTCCGGTGTCTGAGGCTCAGGCTGAACTGCCTTGCCCCAGGTCCACACCCAGTAAGAGTTAGAGGCAGAAATCAAACTGCAGCCGTGAGCTGACAACAGAAGTGCTGGTCTCACTCCAGCCTTGTGGCGGGCATAAAGGAGGGCCTCAGTGAATGTAATGTAGGGATTTATCCAGAAGTTACTCCCTTCCAGAGCAGCATTTCCTCTGGGTGGGTTTAAGACTCAGGGTTCTTTCTTTTCTTTTTTAAGAGAAATTTAAATTTTATTTTTTATATTCCATCTCTTTATAAAAAAAGTGTATTATTTTTTTTTTCAAAATCCATGGGTGAGTAATTGGCAGTTGAAAACAAGGAAAATATAGATGACAAACCTTTTAAAAGATTGAATATTTGTAAAGTTACTGTTTTAGACTGTACATTTATTTATCTCTGAGCCTCCTGGCCTCAACATGTTTAGAGTAAGGAAGAAATGAATTTACTACAACTCCAAGAAAGAAATCCAAGATTTTAAGTTAACCTAGACCTTCATTTGGTCTTCTAGTGGTCACATTTGATAAAGGAGAATCTCTGAAGTACCCAGGGAAGTAGATATTTACTTCTGCTTCTGAGACAAATTTCCAGTATTTCATTTCATAGGATCTTGGAGATCTGGCCCTTTGAAGTTATTTCCTTGATAAGAAGACTCAGGGTTATTTCCTGAATGCCATTTGGCATCTTGCATAAGCAAGGAGGTATATGGCTCATCCCTAGATAAAAAGAAGACAGAGTGCCCCCATCCAGGGGCAGGCATGGGGGGATGGCCAGGGTTATAGTTCATAACGCAAAGGGCTGTTTGTCTCTGGGTCCTCATGGTCCCTCTCCCCAGCTCCTTTGCTCGTCTGAATAACTTGTGGATTGGTGAGAATAAAGGTGGCAGTGGTCCTAGGGCTCCCAGCCTGGTCTGGCAGATTCAAATCTGATGACACTAGAAGTTAGAAATACTGCAGAAGCAAAGCAAGAGCACCAGGTTCCTACTTGTTGTGACAGATTTAGTTTACAAAGGTCATTAATTCAGAAGAGAGAATCTTGTGGGGCCTTTGGAGGCTCAGAATGCAGCAGTGACAGATGAAGGTGGAGAGTTGAGTTGATGTTCATGTGAAAGGTTGCTCAAGAATGTTGACTCTAGAAGCCAGGGAAGCATGCTGTGGTCTCCAAGCATGGGAAGAAGTTGAAAGTGCTGTCCTTGGAAGGCCCTCAGGAGGCCCTGGAGGAGACTGACTCTGTAGGCCTGACACTTCTGTGGACACCTGGCACTCAGCATCCACGGTAGGACTGAGAGGTCGAGGTGGCTGGGGGATGCTCCCTTGGTTTTCCAAAGACTGTAAGACAGTGTTCAGTTGAGGCCAAGAGAAACCCTTTCCTGCCTTCCTTTCTGTACTGTATAAGTCCCAAAGAGTAGTATTTCCCTCAGCTGAGACATACAGGAATTCCAGGGGAAAAAAAAGTCTCATAGTCAGATGGGTTCAGGAATTGAATTGTTGTTGTTTAGTTGCTAAGTCAGGTCTGACTCTTTTGGGATCCCGTGGACTATAGCCCACCAGGCTCCTCTGTTCATGGGATTTCTCAGGCAAGCATACTGGAGTGGGTTGTCATTTCTTTCTCCAGGGGATCTTACCAACCCAGGAATTGAACCCGTGTCTTCTGCATTGAAGGTGGATTCTTTACCACTGAGCCACCAGGGAAGCTCACATGCATGTGTGTGTGTGTGTGTGTGTGTGTATTCTTTTCCACAGAGATGATAGTGAGCACATTAAAGCATTGAAAAGCTCTGCAGAGAAGAAACATTTTTCACTCTGTAAACCATTTGACATTGCAAGTAGCAGATGATGGCAGGCTTGACCTAGATCCCCCAAGAGCCCTAGTTCCTGTTTCTGACCCAGCCCTGGTTTCTAATGGCACCTGTGGCTCTTCTACAGAGGACTCCAGTCCAGCTACAGGACCTAATGTGTCCACAAACAGAGCAGAAAGGGCCTTGCACTTTATTTTTCCCAGGGCAGCCCTGGACCAGTGATCTGTATGTGGCCCTAGTTAGGAGAGCTGAAGGCTATTTTAGAGCTTAGAACTTCCCTGCAGGACCTGCCCGAAGCTGCCACCAGGAGCCTGTGCCCCAACTTGCAGGCTCATGCCCTTCCCTGATTCTCCACCTGCCAAGCCCCCTTAAACATGGCATTCCTGGAGCAAGCACACCCCTGATTAGTCCCTTCACTCAGGGTCCACCTCTGGGAAAATGTACCTAAGACAACTCATTTCTCTAACATTCAGGTTGTTTGTTCCTGAAACACTTATCAGCCTGGTTTAGATCTTGAATTGTCCTTTGGTCCTGACTTTGACAAACTCCTCCCTGGAGAATAGCTTCCAAACACTGCATTGATCTTCTGGAGAGGAAGAGCTCTGATTTGACTAGGGAAAAAAAGCATCCTTTGGAGCCTGTCTCCAACTTAGCACCTCTCTCCAAAGACTTTCCTTGCTGTCCAGTAGGGCTTATGCAAGGGGTCTGAGAAGTGATTTCCTCTCTTGGTATAACCTGGGGCATAAAGCAGATTGGGCAATGGTGACTGCATTAATCTCTATCTCTATCACAGTACACATTTATTTTTGGAGACTGAGATCCCCATAAATAACCCCTTTCTTTCCATTTTGAATCCACATCTCTTTGTGGCATAAGACTTGCCTGGCTTAGATAACCACAAACTCAAATGTCTGCCTCAGTTGGGCAGATAATATAAATGAGTTCATCTGACCTGGTGTGAGGCAATTGGGAGTAATGGCAAGTGGGACAAAGTGGGGAGCAAGCGTCCTATCTAAGAGGACAGCTATCAGTGGCTCTAAGCTAGTTACCACTGTGCAGGAGTCAGATCCAGCCAGAATTTTATTTTGAGAAGCCAGAAACCCAGATTTATTTGAAATCTCTTGACTTCCCAGTCATCAAAATAGTTCCAACATTGGAAAACTGTCACGGAGTAGTACAGATAGATAGACTAGTGAGATATACTAGGTTACAATATTGATATTTTTAAAAATATGTATTTATTTACTTGCCTGTGCCAGGTCTTAGTCGTGGCATTCGGGATCTTGAGTTGTGGCATGTAAACTCTTCAATGTGACATGAGGAACCTAGTTCCCCAACCAAGGGGTCCTGCATTGGGAGCACAGAGTCTTAGCCACTGAACCACCAGGGAAGTCCCACAGTATTCGCCTTGATTGTCTTTAGAAGGTCAGAGACCAGAGAGAGACCTCATCATTGATAAGTTGCTCAGTCATGTCTGATTCTTTGTGACCCCATGGACTACAGCATGCCAGGCTGTCCTTTACTTTCTCCTGGAATTTGTGCAAACTCATGTCCATTGAGTCAGTGATGCTATCCAAGCATCTCATCTTCTGTTGTCCCCTTCTTCTGTCTTCAATCTTTCCCAGCATCAGGGTCTTTTCCAATGAGTCAGCTCTTCAAATTAGGTGGCCGAAGTATTGGGACTTCAGCTTCAGCATCAGTTCTTCCAATGAATATTCAGGGTTGAATTCCTTTAGGATTGACTGGTTTGATCTTCTTGCTGTCCAAGGCACTCTCAAGAGTCTTTTCTAACACCACAGTTTGAAAGCATTGATTCTGCAATGTTCAGCCTTCTTTATGGTTCAACTCTCACATTCATATGTGACTACTGGGAAAGTCATAGAGAGAAACATAGCCATGGATTAAGGGCGCTACGGGCTCTCTCACCCTCACTCATGCTGTCCACAGCATGAAGGTTGGTCCCTCTGCCTGCAACATTTGTCCCCCAGCTCTGCCTGACTAATTCCTCATCCTTTAGACCCCAGTTTCCTGCTGATGCATCAGATGGCCTTGCCTCTGCCCTGAGCAAGGTCCCATTGTTCTGAGCTTCCCTGTTTGTCAGACTTGTCCCACTTATAATGACTTGTTCAAAGTCTGTCTTCCCCACAGTTCTGCAAGTTCCATAAAAACCAGGGCTGTGTCTGCCTGTTTTCTGTTACATTCTAAGCCCCTGGCACAATGCCTGATGCACAATGGGTGTACAAAAGGCTTCTTTTCAATGAAATAAAAAGGAAAGTGCCCAAGAAGTTTCCCTAAAGAGAAGATTCCGGACTCATCACAGACAATTCTCCTGCCTCCTTGAATACCACTCCACCAGGATGGTTTTAAGTCCTTGTTGGAATTGTTCCTGTTATCCTAAAATTGTGACAGAATGATCTCAGGTCATTTCTAAGGCAAACCAGTCAACATCACAGTAATCCAAGTCTATGCCACAACCACTGATGCTGAAGAAGCTGGCAGTGACCAAAACCAACACAAAGAAAAAGAAATTCAGGAAGGCAAAGTGATTGTCTGAGTAGGCTTTACAAATAGCTGGGAAGATGTACCCAACTGAATGCAGAGTTCCAGAGACTAGCAAGGAGAGATAAGAAGAAGTTCTTCAATAAACAAGGCAAAGAAGTAGAGGAAAACAATAGAATGGGAGAGACTAGCAATCTCTTCAAGAAAATTGGAGCTATCAAGGGAACATTTCATGCAAGGATGGGCACAATAAAAGGCAGAAATGGTAAGAATGTAACATAAGCAGAAGGGATTAAGAAGAGGTGGCAAGAATACACAGAAGAACTACACAAAAAAGGTCTTAATGACTCAGATAACTGCAATGATGTGGTCACTTACCTAGAACCAGACATTACAGAGTGTGAAGTCAAATGGGCCTTAGGAAGCCTTACTACAAACAAAGCTAGTGGAGGTGATGGAATTCCAGTTGAGCTATTTCAAATCATAAAAGATGATGCTATTAAAGTGCGGCACTCAATATGCCAGCAAATTTGGAAAACTCAGCAGTGGTCACAGGACTGAGAAAGGTCAGTTTTCATTCTAATCCCAAAGAAGGGCAATGGCAAAGAATGTTCAAACTACTGTACAATTACACTCATTTTATGTGCTAGCAAGATTATGCTCAAAATCATTCAAGCTAGGATTCAGCAGTATGTGAACTGAGAATTTCCAGATGTATTAATACAAGCTGGGTTTTGAAGAGGCAGAACTAGACATCAAATTGCCAGCATTCGTTGGATCATGGAGAAAGCAAAGGAGTTCCAGAGAAACATCTGCTTCATTAATTATGCTAAAGTCTTTGACTGTGTGGATCACAACAAACTGGAAAATTCTTAAAGAAATGGGAGCACCAGACCACCTTACCTGTCTCCTGAAAAACCTGTACTTAGGTCAAGAAGCAACAGTTAGAACTGGATATGGAACAACAGACTGGTTCCAAATTGGGAAAGAGTACCTCAAGGTTGTACATTGTCACCTTGCTTATTTAACTTATATGCAAAGTACATCATGCAAAATGCCAGGCTGGATGATGCATAAACTGGAATCGAAATTGTTGGGAGAAATATCAACAACCTTAGATATTCAGATGATACTACTCTAATGGCAGCAAGTGAAGAGAAATTAGCCTTCCGATGAGGGTGAAAGAGTAGAGTGGAAAAGCTGGCTTGGTGAGGACTATGTATGTTAAATTTTATGAATTGAATCTTCTAGAGGGAAGAAGGCAAACTGTGGCCTTGGGCCAAATCTGCTCATTATCTCTTTTAATAAATAGAATTTTATTGAAACATAGTTATACCCATTCATTTATGTATTTTTTGTAGCTACTTTTGTACTACAACAGCAGTCTTGTGTATCTGAGACTGTCTATGTGGTCTGCACAACCTAAAATATTTATTATTTAGCTCAAGTGAGTGAAATTTTATAGACTCTTTATAGACTCTGCTGTAGAGTTGTGCTCAACCTGCATAGTCATACATGACAGTCATGGTGTTAAGTGTACCTCAGTTCAGATTCTAAAACCATCAGCTGCTGGGACCAGCCACTTCCCTGCAGAGCTTATAGACAGTGACATTTTGTCAGAATCCCCATTATCATCAGTACTCTCTCTCCATTCCTACCAT
Source organism: Bos javanicus (assembly GCF_032452875.1). NCBI lineage: Eukaryota > Metazoa > Chordata > Mammalia > Artiodactyla > Bovidae > Bos > Bos javanicus. The sequence continues at coordinate 29,546,100 of NC_083889.1, forward strand.
GGATAGAAAAGAAAAGGAAATAGAAAGCCGTGGGAACCAAAGCAGAGTGGGTGACAGCAACCACATTCCGTTTTGCTCCCTCCACCTCTTACAAGATTAACAGGATGGAAATGCTGGGGACTGCTGATGGTCTCTTTGGCCAGGAATTGTCACTTTCCATCCCAGGAGCTTCTGGACATGAAGAAAGGGGCAGGAAGAAGATGGAAGAGGAGACACAGTGACTGTTAGGAGAATGATGGAGTCCATGCTGGCTCCACCTTGGGGCTTTAGCAAGGAAATGTCAGTCTCTTGTGGTGCTATGGCCAGAATGTTTGTATCTCTCCCAAATTTATACATTGAAATTCTGTCCCTCAAGATGATAATGATATTAGGAGGTGGTGGCCTCTGGAGTGATTAGATCACGAGGGTGGAGCCTTCTTGAATGAGATATCCTTGTGGAAGAGACTCCAAGATCTTCCTCGTCCCTTCCGCTATGTGAGGGTACCATAAGATGTTTGTGATCTGGAGGAGGGTCTTCACTGGACCATGCTGACATTCTAATCTTGGGACTTCCAGCCCCCAGAACTGTGAGAAATAAATTTCTATTATTTTTAAGTTATCAAGTCTATGGGAGTTTGTTAAAGCAGCTCATACCTTCTTAGACCCATGGACCAATGATATCAGTGACAGTAGCTGACCTGGTCCCACCAGGAGGCTCACCCTCTGGGCATAGGGATCTCTCAGCAAGAAGCTATGAAGCAAATATGCTAAGGAGGAAATTGAGCCCGAACCAGATTGCCTGTGCCGGACGTCTGCAGAACAGAGAGATCTCCACTGGGCATTCCAAAGATTATTGCTGTGGTTTTCTAGTGTTGTATAAACAGCACTGGAGACCTTAACAAAACAACAGAATTTATTTTGCTCACGAATCTATGGTTTGTGCAGTTTTCAGCAAGGATAACTCATTTCTGATCCACTCATTCTCAACAAAGAGGACTCCGAGGCTGGGGCAGGCATCCCTGGGGGGGTCCCAGCTTACTGGCCCTGACTGTGGGCACTGGCTGCTGGTGAGGGCCTTCACAGGGGCTGTCATCTGGTCCACCTGCACGTGGCTTTTCCAGCAGCTACAGGCCTTCCTCTAGCATAGTGATGAGTTCCTAGGCCAGTGCCCCCGAGACAGAGCCAGAGGGAATTTAGATCCCTTTTCTACCCTAGCCCAGAAGTTACTTGGCACTATTTCTGCCGCATTCTGTTCAAGAGAAACAAGTCACTCACACTGCTGCTGCTGTTGCAAAGTCGCTTCAGTCGTATCCGACTCTGTGTGACCCCATAGACAGCAGTCCACCAGGCTCCCCCATCCCTGGGATTCTCCAGGCAAGAACACTGGAGTGGGTTGCCATTTCCTTCTCCAATGCATGAAAGTGAAAAGTGAAAGTGAAGACGCTCAGTCGTGTCCGACTCTTAGTGACCCCATGGACTGCAGCCCACCAGGCTCCTCTGTCCATGGGATTTTCCAGGCAAGAGTACTGGAGTGGGGTGCCATTGCCCTCTCCACTCACACTGGCCCATGTTTAAAAATATAGACTAAAGAATAAGCTAACAAGGGCTTCCCTGGTGGCTTAGATGGTAAAGAATTTGCCTGCAATGCAGGAACTCATGTTTCATCCCTGGGTCAGGAAGATTCCCCTGGAAAAGGGAATGGCTACCCACAGGGTGGCACACAGTCAGACACGACCGAATGACTAACACACACACATAAGCTAACAAAAGTAAAATGAAAGTATAAGCTGTCAAACCTGTGGGCATGTTTTAAAACCTCCACCAAGACACTAACCCAAGATTGAGCTTTCAGAATCGCCCTACAGAAAACCCAGAAACAGCAGTGAAGTAAAGGACCACAACCTCTGCCAGGCTGGGAAGGCAAAGGAAATCTATTTCCTCCTCCCTCCTCATCACCCATGAACTGTGGGAAAGCAGAAAAAACCTCCCTGGCCATGCACAAAGACTCCTTCCTCCTGCTGGACCACTCTCTGTGCCCTCTGGGAAAGAGCAGGCAAGTCTCTAAGTCAAACGCCAGATCAAGCTTGACAGTGAGTAGGAAAAACCTTAGGATGCAAAGTGAGACTGATGTAGTGATCAGAAGTGATGGCAAAGTTACAGAATGAGATTAAAAGTTATTTAAGGAATCTTTAACCACTTGGGGCAGTAGGGTCAGTTGGGAGCAGGGGTGTTGATGGAGCACTGGCGGGAGCAGCAATTGCAAAAGTAAAAATGGTCTGTATTTATTCTCCAAGATGTGTAGGCTGAGATTCCTCTTGTAATGAATGATTTCCTTTCAAAGGCTTTCCTCAGTCGTCTGATTGTCCTTAAGTTTGCTTTTTAGGCCCTTTATTTGGGAAAAATTGGGGGAATTGAAGAAATTAATCTCTAAGGGTCCTTCCAGAACCAACACTCCCTGCTTCTCTTGCTAACAGAGGCTGGGTACTGACAGTTTACTTAGGAAATGGTCACTAAGAATGTGTTTATCTTATGAAAGCACCTCTCAGTAGAGAAACCATAATAGTAGCAGGAGAAATTAGCTCTGTTCTCTGAATTTGCTAAAGGAAAAATAGTTACATGCAGTCTCTCTCCCTCTCTTTCTCTCTCTCCAACCCCTCCCTCTCTTACACACCTTGAGTGGCAATTTGACAACTTTAACAAGCTTCCAGCAGGGGAACCAAACTTCCACCAGCTTCAGCATCTTGACTACAGGGAGTCAGTTATACAGTCTTTTGTCTTGAACGTGTTACTACTCAAAGTGCAGTCAGACAGCCATCTGTATCACCTCAGGAGCTGCTTAGGAATGCAGACTCCCAGGCCCTGTCCCAGCCCCCTTGGATCAGAACCTGCATTCTTAAAGATTCCCTATGGTATTCAAATATACACAAAAGTTTGAAAAGTACTGTTGTAAGGGTCCTAGGCCCTTGGCTTTCTACAGATTTTCCCTCCATCTGTTTCATGACATCTGAAAGTAGGAGGTTCTCAGAGGTGAAGCCCCTTGGTCTCTGACCCCTTGAGTCCCTGGCAGCCCCTTTTCAAGCTGGCTCTTCACTGATGGCTTGAGAGCCTAGGCAGATGTCACCATTCAATAGCTAAGAGAAATCAAGCCTCGGTTCAAGTGCTTGAACTTAAAACACTCTTGACTCTCCATCTGGAGACACACTGGATGGAAGTACTTATGGTAACTGGTTGATATTCAAATTGCCTTTTGTGGAAAACCATCCTTTGAATTCTGTCTGATTTCAGAGCTACAGTAGCAAGATTTCCGAACACCCTGGAGTCATTTCCAACTCGTGTGTTTCAATCTTTAGTTAATGTCAAAAGGCTTGTCTCATCGCAAATTTCAGGAACGTTTTCTGTTTTAAGGTTGCTTGCCTATAGCTATTTGTATAAAAAGCTAAATGGGCATTGGAAAGGTGCAGTAAAAATCCTTCTGTCCACTGGAAGTAGCACACTCTTGTGTCCAGCTGTTATATAGACTATTTTTTTCCTTCACTCAGCCTCACACCGAGGATGTAAAAACCAATGGGGCAGTTTTGTAATTTTACATGCTTACAACTCTGTACAGTTGGAAGGGAAGACGTTTCTCATCTGACCTGATAAAATACCTCAAGCTCTACCAGGTATTTCCATTTTGAACACATTTTGTCTTACTGGAGTGACAACAGTCTATGGGAGCACTCAGTCTGTATTTAAGCCTGTCACTGGAAGAATACCTAACCCTGTGGAAAACAACCAGGCCCCTGAGAGAGCCCACCTTCAAAGCAAGATTGCTCAGCACTCATCAACTCTAGACCTCAGATGAATAATAATATCCATGAGTGTTTTAAAAGGCCTACTTGCATTTGCTAAGCCTTCTAGTGATTTTTCATCATTCTAAGTTTGGGGTCCCTTGAAAGCAGAACCTAAGGCAAGGATTTGGGTGCAGGGGAATTTTTTTTTTTTTAGAGGTGATCTCCAACAGCGTGAGTAAGGGTAGGTTGTGCGGAGAGTAACTTGGAGGAGACCAGGCCAGGACAAAGGGGTTTCTCAAATGTGTTGCTCTAAGCCCCAGGGCCAAATTACAATGGGGCCTCTGAAAAGCACAGAAATACTTCCAGAACATAGCCCCTGAGAGGCAGGGGGCCTGGAGCACTCATTCACTGCTTTTGAACCTAGTTGGTGGAAGGTTGCACCCAGGGACTTTGAGCCCTCTGCCGTTCTGGCCTGTGCGTCCATCCTGGCTAAGTAGGTTGCTGCAGCATGCAAAGCCTGGGGTCTAAAGCAGAAGGATGCTTGGCTGTGGATGAAAGGGGTGCAGGCCCTTAAGGTGGGCACAAGCTCAGACAGACCTGTTGACCATGGGCACAGCCAGAGGCTGCTGCCTTGTCTCTGACTACCTGTATTAGGCAACTGTCACCGTCTCCGCCTTACAGCTAAGGAAAACGGAGGCTCAGATATGTTGGAGAGTTTGCTCTGCTGTGAAACAAGGCCTTGGGGTCCCAACACAGGCCAACTGACTCCAGAGCCTCTTCCCAGAGCTGCCACACTGTCCTACAAAGAACTGGGAGGCAACTAACCCTCCCCTTTGCCCATGACAGGCCGGGTTTTAGCATCGAAAGTGCCACTTCCGGGAAAACCCTTATCCCGAGCAAACTGGAGTGGCTGGTGGCCTTTGTGGGCTTTCTCGGCCTCTGCAAATTCTGGCCTTCTGCCTGGGCTCCCTCCTGGGCAGCTGCAGACAAATGGGTTCCAGACGATCTTTCTTTCTTTCGTGCTCTACTGCTTCATTCCGGCGAGAATGTTTCCAAGTAAAACCCAGATAAAATTGGATTTCATATGGTGGTTTCCCCCGAGTGAACCTTTTATGTAGAAGCTGGGAGACTAGAAAGTTTTTGTTTTACTTTTTACTTCCTTTAAATGGGGCCCATTTATTCTAATGATGCTGGGGGAGAGTATGATGACGATAAATGAAATCTGATTTATTTGTTAAGTGTCCATTATTGTTTCATTATTTCACTAGGGGCTTTTTCTTTTAAATGAAAAAAGTGTGTGTGTGTGTGTGTTTAGGCATACATGTCATCAGTCTATGTATATAGTTTCCTAGGTCACTTTGCCATAACAAAGTACCACAGATTGGTGCCTTAAATGATAGAAATTTATTGTCTGGAGGCTGGAAGTTCAAGATGAAGGTATCTACAGGGTTGGCTTTGAGGGATAATCTGCCCCAGGCCTCTCCTTGACTTACAGATGGCCATCTTCTCCCTATGTCTCTTTCTTTCTTTCCATCCCACCGGTGGCATGTAGGGTCTTAGTTCCTGACCAGAGATCCAACCTGCGCCTCCTGCACTGGAAAGTGGAATCTTGACCAGTGGACCACCAGGGAAGTCCCTCCCTATGCCACTTTACATCTTCTTCCCTCTAAAGACATCTCTGTGTCTACATTTTCACTTTCTATAAGAACACAGGTCACATGGATTAGTCCCACCCACATGACCTCAGTTTAACTGGACTGTCTCTATAAATACGGCTACATTCTGAGGTACCTGGGGCTAGGATTTCAACCTATGAATAAGGGGAGTCTGCCTCAATCCTTACCATTATGTTCCTCCAAATAAGTGAGATAGTCTCAGCGAAATCGAGACATAGCCTTTACACCCTCTTCATTGCCCATCGCTTGTCACTCTCTAAGTTGGTCTTGGGGGGTGGGGGTTTCACCAAGTTACCTCCAACTCCTTTCTGAACATCTCAGGAGAGAAGCATCATGTCTCCCCGAGGAGTGACAGCCCTTTATTTTCTAACATTTACTGTATCCTGCTGGGTGCCTCCCATGGGCTCAATGCTGAAGGAGGTACAGGGTGACTAAGACTCAGTCAACCCCTGCCCTCACCACGCTTATCCAGGGAAGCAGAGAGACTCTAGTCTTTATTGTCAAATAGTCTTTGGTTCAAATTCTACCTTTAATTTACCCCAGCCTTGTGTCACATGGTGTCTCTGAGTCTCACTTCCTCCAGCTGTGGAGCTGGGGTGATGAGAGCTCTCAGCCTGCAGGGCAGTTGTGAGGAAAGGAGTCTGATAACATGCCCAGCACAGCATTGGGCACATGGTAGGCATTTGGTAAATATCTGTTCACTGAGAGGAAAGGTATGTGTTCAAATAATAGAATCAAAGAGGTAATTAGTAATAGCTAATGGTATCAACAGATAAAGGAAAAACAGCGAGAGGGAGTGCCACCCCAGGCTGTGGAGGGCTGTGGCAAGTGTCAGGTTGGGCTGTTGAACTTGGTTCTTTGGGGATCTCCTCCCCTATGCTGTGGGTCCTCCTGAAGCTGACCTGAAGTGCCCTGCCTCCTCAATGCTGGGTCAGGTCCCTGACTCAGGGTGTCTGGCAAAGGACAGAGAACTTTATCCTCCCCGGTGATGGGCAGGGGAGAAGCAGGGACAGTAATGCCTTCCTGGGAGTGACATTTGTGTGTTGAGAGACAAGGTCCTATTTCCCACTGGGATTATGTATAGATGGCAGTCATTATCCAAGGTATATAGAAGAGGCAGTGCAGAAAATGACAGAACTAAGACATGGGGAGATGTAGAAAGAAGGATGGAGGTACCTAATGAAACTGACAGTGTTAGTCTGGATCCAGCCATGCTTGAAGCTCATCCCACTCCTAAATGTCAGATACATGAGTCAGTAAGTTCCCCAAATCTCCCTAAATTAAGTTGAGCTTAGACATTTGCAGCTGAAGGATACATGCCTATAAAAGGTTATAAACAGACTTTTAGGGAACCCAGAGGACAGTTCCATTAATCCTGATGAGAAGAATCAATTTAGGTTTCCTGAAGGATGTGATACATGGGCTATCTTCAAAGATAAGTCAGTTCTCATCCAGCCAAGAAGCCTGGGGGCATTTAAGGGATGGGTATGTGTGCAATGGCAGTGAGGTGTGAAAGGGCAGGGCCTGTGAGGAGCTGGCAGGGTCATTTTATTAGGGATGAAGGAGGTGGTGGTTAAAAAATCAGAGTTATACCACAAAGGGCCTTGGATGCCATGACAAAATCAGGCTCCTCTGCTTTCTTCCTCCCCTTGCCCTCCTCAGGAAGAAGGAATGGAATAAGGGAGTTGTTTAAATATGAGACCAATCCAGTCTCCAGATTGTACAATGAAGAAGCGCCCATTCTCCCACATTTCTCCTGTGTTTCAGTGCCCACCCTGAGGAAGGGAAATGAATGGGAGGGACCAGTTCATGGAGAGGCAGAGGAACCCATTTTCCTCAAGGACCAGGTTTCCTATGTCTAAATAATAACAGATCCAAGTAAGCAAAGGCCCAGAAAGGGAACCTGTCACTAGGCAAAGACCTCAAAATGCTTCATCACAGTTTCCTCTAAAAATGGGAGGATGTGACCATGAAAGTGTAGTTAGATAGTGGGATCGACAGAATAAGGACCTCCAAACATGTCCTTGTTGATCTCTGGAACCCAAGGATGTGTTACCCTACATGATGACTGCAGTAGTCAAGAACCCACCTGCCAATGCAAGAGATGCAGGGGACGCAGGTTCAATCCCTGGGTTGGGAAGATCTCCTGGAAATTGCAACCCGCCCCAGTATTGTCTGGGAAATCCCATTGGCAGAAGAGCATGGTGGGCTACAGTCCAAGTGGTCACAAAGAGTTAGACATGACTGAGCAACTGAGCACACACAGATGACGAAGGGATTTTGCAGGTGTGATTAAACTAAGGATTTTGAGATGGATCGGGAAGATTCCTTGGAGAAGGAAATGGCAACCCACTCCAGTATTCTTGTCTGGAAAATCCCATGGATAGAGGAGCTTGGTCAGCTACAGTCCATGGGGTCGCAAAGAGTTGGACATGATTGAGCGACTTCTCTTCTCTTTCTTCTTGAGATGGAGAGATAATTCTGGATTATCCTAGTGGGTACAATGTAATCATAAGCATCACTGTAAGAGTGAGGCAGGAGTGTCAGAGTCAGGGAAAGAGATGTGATGATGGAAGCAGAGGCCAAAGTAATTTAATGACTGGACAGGACCATGAGCCAAGGAATGTGGGCAGATTCTAGAAGCAGGGAAAGCCAGGGGATGGATTCTCTCCTACAGCCTCCAGAAAGAATGCAGCCTTGCTGACACTTTAATTTTAGCCCATAAGACCCATTTTTTGACCTCTGAACCTATAAAGTGAAAGTCACTGAGTCAAGTCCGACTCTTTGCATCCCCATGGACTATATAGTCCTTGGAATTCTCCAGGCCAGAATACTGGAATGGGTAGCATTTCCCACTGAGTTTTCCAAGATCTCTAGGGGATCTACCCAACCCAGGGATCAAACCCAGGTTTCCCACATTGCAGGCAGAGTCTTTACTATCTGAGCCACAAGGGAAGCCCTCTGACCTATAAAACTGTGAGATAATAAATTAGTGTTAAGTCTCTAAGTTTGTGGTGATTTATTACAGCAGTAATAGGAAACCAGCACAATGTTGAAGCAACCTAGATTACAATTATGAAATAGTAGAATGAAAGGTTAAGTGTGTAGGCTTCAGAGCCAGCTTAATCCAGGTTTACAAACCAGCTCTACCACTGTCCAACTAGACAGATTACTCCGGCTCTCTGGGCCTCAGTTTCTCCCACTGTGACCTGCATTCACTAAAGCCCACCTTGTATTAGAGTTGAAAAAAAGTTGAATGAGATGATGTGTGCAGTAGTCATCACAGTGCCGTATATGTGATAAATGCTCAAGAAATGTTAGCCATTTTCCTTTTTATATTTTTTCATCATGATATGCAGGAAAATAATTTTTTTTAATGTCATAGCTTGCATTCAATGTAAAAAAAAAAATACACTTCTCTTCTTAAGATGTTTATCTTCCAAATTCTTTTCCCTGTAGTGTGTAGGGTTGTCATTTGTTACATAGAAGGAGAAGTATGAAGAAAGTTTTATGAACATTTTTAATAACAATTTTTATGTTTATATTATATTTCATGGGCTATGCCTAAACGTGATATAAGAAACAAAGCTAGGACTAAACAGAGTTATGTTAAACATAACCAAACCAAAACTTCATTTTATAACTTAATTTTATGACTGGATAAAAATAATTGGTTGTTTCAAATTATTTACCTTTTGATGCAGAAGTAAGGACTGTCTTTTTTCATTTATAAAGCGCTGCATGGTGGTGGCCCATGCTTTTTTCCAGACATGTTCCCATTTTGCAGATGAGGGCACTGAGTTTTCCAAGGAGCCATGTCCTTGCTTTTATGTCGGCAAATGTTGGAGCACCTGCAAGCTTTGTCCGCAGCCCCCAACCCCACCTCACCTTTCTTTCCTCTTTCTTCTCCTTCTTTGATTTACACCTTCCATGGGTGATCTCATCCAGTTTCGTGGTTTTAAATGCTGTCATGTTCTCAGGAATCCTAAGAATATATTTCTAGCCATGCCACTGCACCGCCCGCCCGTCCCCCACCCCTACTTTTGTACATCAGACTCCTGTATCAACTGCCTATCTGCTGGGCACTGCTGGGGGCCTGCTGGGTACTGCTGGCTCATCCAGAGAAGGCCTTTGGATTTTCCTCTGCCCTGGTTTGCTCCTCCCCAATCCAGTCCCTCTCAGTGGCGTCTGCATTCTCAATCCTGGGCCCTTGAGCACTCCTCATTTTATCACACCCACACCAGGTAGTACTGTTGGCTCCAGCCGCACATTGTGACTTGAGTTCAGTCACATCTCAGCATCTTTATTGCTACCACCTTTGTCTAGATGCCATTAGGATCCCTTCACGTATTGTAGTTTCCTCTCAACTGGGCTCCCTGCTTCATGCTCGCCTTACTGTGTGCTGTTCTACAGAGTGACCAAGGTGACCTGCGAAAATCATGTATTTTATTATACCATTCTCATGCTTAAAATTCTATGGTGGCTTCCTGTTGTATAATCCAACTAAACTCCTTACTGTGGCCAGCTGACCTTCATGAGCATGTCTTCACAGGGCAGGCATATAAAAAGCGTGTGCTAGCTGAGGTGACATGAAAGGGGAAGAACAGAGACTGTCTCGAGGTCTGCTTTAGGGGAACGTGAACTAAGACGTCTTAACCAGGCTGTCTGTATAAAGCGAAAATCAAGTCCCTGATCGGAAATTGCCAACGTGCTCTATTCTCTTCTTAATTTCTACTCTATTATTCTTCCTTAGTAATAACAGCTCTTATTTGTATTGGACACATGACTGGAATAAAGACTAAGTTTCCAGTCTCTCTTGACACCAGGTATGGTTTAGGTGACAAAGTTATGGCTAATGCAACATCAAGGTTTGTATGTACAGTTCTGGGAAGTATCCTTTAATGATGTATCCATAACGAACATTTCTGTGAAAGCGCTTTGTGGTGCTATTCGTGGCTGGCATTCTGTGGTTTGAAGCAGTGTAGTTGTGTCACAGATTCGCAGTGCAATGACCCACTATTTCAATCAATGCACTATCTTGCTACTGTATGAATTTATGTTTTTCCATATATCTCTATAATTTCCATTTCTCATGAAGAGAAATGCTCTGGGTAGAATCTATTTTTAGGGGCTAACTCTTAGGTTACGATGTTATTTTTCCTTTGAGCTCTGGGTCGTTATACTCTATGACAGCTGTCCCCAACCTTTTTGGCACGAGGGACTGGTTTTGTGGAACACAAATTTTCCGTGGACTGGGGTGTCGGGGGATGGTGCAGGCAGTAATGTAAGTGATGGGGAGCAATGGGGAGAGGCAGATGAAGTTTCGCTCACTCACTGCCTACCTTCTGCTGTGGGGCCTGGTTCCTAACAGAGTGCAAACTGGTACTGGTCCTTGGCCTGGAGGTTGGAGACCCCTGCTCTATGACAGGAGAAGGCAATGGCAACCCACTCCAGTACTCTTGCCTGGAAAATCCCATGGACGGAGGAGCCTGGTAGGCTGTAGTCCATGGGGTCGCTAAGAGTCGGACACTTACTGAGTGACTTCACTTTCACTTTCATGCATTGGAGAAGGAAATGGCAACCCACTCCAATGTTCTTGCCTGGAGAATCCCAGGGACGGCGGAGCCTGGTGGGCTGCCATCTGTGGGGTCGCACAGAGTCAGACACGACTGAAGCGACTTAGCAGCAGCAGCAGCTCTATGACATACATACACTTTGAACCCTAGGCTCTGGGTGAATAAGAGGTTCATAGTTAAGATAGTCTCCCAGGCCCTTATACAGACCTTACTTACACGGGATTTATGATTTGGTGAAGGGAGGGGTAGTTCTGAAATGTGCTTGGCACTTTAACTCATTTGGCCTTTCCTCTTATTTGGGTTGGCAGAGTCACTCATCTTCTTTATAAAAGCTTGGCACATTGAGGATGGTATTTTATATTTTTTATGTTAAGCTGGAATTTCCGGATTGGGTTCTGCAGCATATGGCTCTGTTTTTACTAGATTCTGGTGGGCTTACAAAGGAATTTTTTTCTCTTTTGTTTACTTCATGCTGGAGTTTAGGATCTGATCCTCATGGAGGAGGAGGGGAAGAATTGGCAGGGGAGAGATCATCTATCCAAACATAAGTCTATCCAGTACAAGTCCTGTTTTGGTTCCAGCCCTGGAGATCTGGTTATCCTCAGACTCCAGGCCAGAATCATAATCACAAGGGAAATGAACTGTACTGAGGTCCTTATTTTCACAAAGCAATTTGGCTTCACAGTAAACTGTTGTCCTCAGACATCCAGTTGTGGACCAAATGGGTATGGGATGGGAATCCCTGACTCTGCTCCCCTGTAGAATTGTTTATCCATCGGGAAGTTTCAAAAAAACTTTGAAAATCATTGCTTTAGAAGAAAAATGGTCCTGTGTAACCAGCCTTGAAAGTGACCCACAGTCTTTTCCACCTCCTAATATTCACATCTTTATATAGATCTCTTCTACTTTCATAGAGCTAATTGTATAACCAGTGGGATTCTACAGATGTGAGTAACGTAACTTCTGAACCTGGGTCATAAAAGACATTGCAGATTCCACTTTGATCATTCCTTTGGGACATACAGCTACAGGAGCACTCAAGCAATCCTATGGGGAAGTCCATGGGGTGAGGAACTGAAGCCTCCTGCCAACAGATGTGTGAGTGAGTCATCTTGGAACCCCCAGTCAAGCCTTTAAATGACAGCAGCCCCTGTTGACATCCTGATGGCAACCTCATGAGAGAACCCAAGCCAGAACCACTTAACTAAGCTGCTGACTCCTAAAAACTGTGAGATAGTAAATGCTTATTGTTTGAAGCCACTAAGGTTTGGGTAATATTTTACACAGCAGTAGGTAACTATTACAGATATACTTCTAAAAGACACAATGACACAACTTGAAAATCTTACTCAACACATCATTGCTGAAATAAAGCAACAAAATAAAATCCTCTAACAGGGAACCTCTTCTGTAATCTTCCCCTTTTTATTCTAATAACCTTAAAAACATTTTTTGGCAATCATTGTTAATGGTTGTAGTGAATTTGTCATTTATGGTTGCCCATCATCAATTTCTTTTACCTCACTGCAATTCAAGTTTCTATTAGGGATTTGTTTCTCCCCTCATGTAGAAACCCTGGTTAAAATCTCTTAGTTTGTGTTCCCTTAAAACTGAATTTGAATGCACGTGGTTTGATTGGGAGAAGATTCCAGGATGCACTACTGAGAGAATTCGGACATGAGGCATGGAAAAGAGGCAGCCATCCTTCATGGCATTAAAACTGAGCTTTTCACTGTGGGTACCTGGACTGTCACATTGACCTTCTGAGAAAGAATACACCTCAGAATTTCTTTCTGATTGGTGAGGAAGCTGTGTTCTTGGTATCCTGTCCTGCCTTGGTTGATGGTGGTCCAGTAGCCAGGGAGGGAAGTAGTTCTGTATATAGGTGAACCTATAGGTAACTTCTCCTTTAGGCCAAAAGGGTAGGGGTGGGCATTTGTAGCAGCTTCTGGAGAGGGCAGTTCCCGGTGAACGTTTTCCACTGGGAGTCAGATTCTCCTTCACTCTACTCTAGTTGGTGGAAAGGGATAGGGAGAGGGGGGAGAAAGAGGATAAAGCTCAGCTGACTTCCCCAGGTACTCTCTCTGTACACTCCGAATCTCAAGCAGTGTCACAGCTTAGAAATCTCTCCTGGACTCGGAGGCTTTGGGGCCAGACTATTCCAGGATCTAGACTGTAGCTCTCCCCACTGCTTCCTTGGCGTTGTGAATCTCCTTTGGTTCCTGTTCATCCCAAGCCTAGTCCCTATACATCATACAAGTCTTCTGTTAAGCCCATGAGCCCTTGACATCCTTTCATTAAGTTTCTCTTCGCTTACGTTGGCAGAACTGAGTTCTGCTGCCCTTAACAAAGAAAGCTTAACCGAGACGATGGATCTCACTGAAATTAATAGTAAAGTTCACACTTTTCCAACCCAAATCCCAGCAGGATTGGATAGATTTAAGAACTTGCTAAATGAAGTCTAAAGGTCATCTTTATGTGCAAGATATTCAAGAAGGCTTTGAAAAAGAAATGTGAGGCTACAAAGATCTGTGACAGCATTAAGTAGGAACTACAGTTTATAGAACCACTGGTTTAAAGATAAACGGTCACTGGCTGGTCTAATTTGGCAGACAAAAATTTCATTTTCTGGAGCACAGAAGCCTCTCCCTCTGTTGGACGAGAGCTGAGATCCTGTCTATAAAAGCTTGCTCTCGTTTCAAAGGTCAACACTTGAATTGTACATCTGCCGCCCTCTTATTAAAGACCAAAGACTTGTGAGGAATGACTTGATATTTAAGTATGACCTGCCTGTCTAGATCTTTTTCATTCTCTCTCTTGCTTTCTTTTGCTCCCACTCCTACTCCAGCACCCATCAACATCCCTGATTCACAACTTTTACTAGCTGATTGGAAAGGGATGAAGAAAGGCTGCTTGGACCTGAGAATCATCACCAATAATGCTAACCATTTTCATCAATTGTAGACCACCTACTGAGCTATTTGTATCAGTGGGGAAGAATAGTCTTTTAAGATAGATTATTTTCCTGCTGAGTGTCATGGACATGGTAAAGCTTGACCATCATCATAGCAGTATAGCATAATGGTTAAAATCGGAGTTTTTATTCAGATGGCCTGGGTTCAATTCCTGGCTTGCTATTTTCCAGTTGCATCATCATCAGTTCCCTAGGTCTCAGATTTATCATCTGTAAAGTGGATTAACAATTCTCACTTCATGGAATTCTTGGGAGGATTATATAACACAGTGCTTGCAGAGCTTATAGTTAGTGTTTAATATGGTTCTTATTATTTATATCAGTGGGGAATCATAGCAGAAAGCAAATTCTAGATAAAAATTGGGTAACTTGGAGGGAGGTTAGTAAAGGGACTGATTACAAAGTATAAGGAGGGCATAGGGACACCAAAAGGGAGAATGTAGTTACTGAAGGTGGTTACCACCCCTCGGCAGGGAAGAGGTGAGGAGAGAGAAGCTCACTGGGACCCTGACGTTGAGAGAGTGGTACAGAGAGTGGTATCCTCTATACCCTGACGTATAGCCAGGCCACCTGACAAAACTGTGACAAGAAATGCTGCCTGCCCGTGATGGCCATCAGGGGGGAAGGTGAGGAAATAACCCTCTTGGCCTTCACCCCTTCCCTAACCTTAGGATCCTGTTGGTGGTGGTCCCCACTGATTGACCCATCATGGAATTAGAGCACAAGAGAAGTGGCGAGGAGATGGGGACAGGGCAGGACTGTTGGGCACAGAGCAAGGTGGCAGTGGTACAGAGCGGCTCTGGACAAGACATTCCCAGGCTATGAGTATTGCTGCAGAGTCTGGGGTACCAATGAGCATGTGGATTGCATGGCCATGGAATTGTCTTCTTCTGGAAAGTCTCTGTTACCTAAAGCTTTTCTGTGTGAAGCTGTCATTGATTTGACAAAGGGGTCCCCTTTTTCCATCTTCCCAGCTTGTTTTGGAAGAAGACTTGCTTGGTTGAAGCAACCTCTCCCTCTCTTTGCTCAGGTATTACCAAAAGTTTCTAAATGCTGGCTCAGTTCCTGTTGCCAGCTTCCCACTGAGACCCTAGATGCCCGTTTCATTATAATGGCTAGAGGGTCGATACATTTTCTCCTAGCTAAAGCTACATGAGGTGAAAGTGTGGAGGCCTGATGTTGGACACACAATTACATCTCTGCTGGGCTGTTGGCAGCCAGTTTTGCTTTTGAGGTTCAGTTCAGTTCTGTCCAGTCATTCAGTTGTGTCCAACTCTTTGCAACCCTATGGACTGCAGCATGCCAGGCCTCCCTGTCCAACACCAACTCCTGGAATTTACTCAAACTCAAGTCCATTGAATCGGTGATGCCATCCAACCATCTCATTCTCTGTCATCCCCTTCTCCTCCTGCCCCCAATCCCTCCCAGCATCAGAGTCTTTTCCAACGAGTCACCTCTTCACATGAGATGGCCAAAGTATTGGAATTTCAGCTTCAACATCAGTCCTTCCAATGAATATTCAGGACTGATTTCCTTGAGGATGGACTGTTTGTATCTCCTTGCAGTCCAAGGAACTCTCAAGAGTCTTCTCCAACACCACAGTTCAAAAGCATCAATTCTTTGGCACTCAGCTTTCTTCACAGTCCAACTCTCACATCCATACATGACTACTGGAAAAACCATAGCCTTGACTAGACGGACCTTTGTTGACCAAGTAATATCTCTGCTTTTTAATATGCTGTCTAGGTTGGTCATAACTTTTCTTCCAAGGAGTAAGCATCTTTTAATTTCATGGCTGCAGTCACCTTCTGCAGTGATTTTGAAGCCCCTCAAAATAAAGTCTGACACTGTTTCCACTGTTTCCCCATCTATTTCCCATGAAGTGATAGGACCAGATGCCATGATCTTCATTTTCTGAATGTTGAGCCTTAAGCCAACATTTTCACTCTCCTCTTTCACTTTCATCAAGAGGTTCTTTAGTTCTTCTTCACTTTCTGCCATAAGGGTGGTGTCATCTGCATATCTGAGATTACTGATATTTCTCCCGGCAATCTTGATTCCAGCTTGTGCTTCTTCCAGCTCAGCATTTCTCATGATGTACTCTGCATATAAGTTAAATAAGCAGGGTGACAATATACAGCCTTGACATACTCCTTTTCCTATTTGGAACCAGTCGGTTGTCCCATGTCCAGTTCTAACTGTTGCTTCTTGACCTGCATACAGATATCTCAGGAGGCAGGTCAGGTGATCTGGTATTCCCATCTCTTTCAGAATTTTCCACAGTGTATTGTGATCCACACAGTCAAAGGCTTTGGAATAGTCAATGAAGCAGAAATAGATGTTTTTCTGGAACTCTCTTGCTTTTTTGATGATTCAACAGATGTTGGCAATTTGATCTCTGGTTCCTCTGCCTTTTCTAAATCCAGCTTGAACATCTGTAAGTTCATGGTTCACGTACTGTTGGTGCCTGGCTTGGAGAATTTTGAGCATTACTTTACTAGCATGTGAGATGAGTGAAGGTTAGCTGACAGTTTGTGGGTGTGGCTTACCTACTTGAGAAGGTTTCCCCTCCTTTTGTGTATCCTGGTGCTTTTATGATTTAACTGGATTCCCTTGTTTCTTAAAAATCCTCCATTTGAATAAATATTGATTTATTTATAATAATATAGAATAGTCCTATTTTGAATTTATATAAATTAATTTTTAAAAACTTTAATTAAAAACATTTACTATAATCCTAAACTCCACTCATATATTGGAAGACTAGGTATGTCTTCAGTCAGTTCAGTTCAGTCACTCAGGCATGTCCGACTCTTTGTGACCCCATGAATTGCAGCATGCCAGGCTTCCCTGTCCATCACCAACTCCTGGAGTTCACCCAAACTCATGTGCATCAAGTCGGTGATGCCATCCAGCCATCTCATCCTCTGTCGTCCCCTTCGCCTCCTGCCCCCAATCCCTCCCAGCATCAGAGTCTTTTCCAACGAGTCACCTCTCACGTGAGGTGGCCAAAGTATTGGAGTTTCAGCTTCAACATCAGTCCTTCCAATGAACACCCAGGACTGGTGTCCTTTAGGATGGACTGGTTGGATCTCCCTGTAGTCCTAGGGACTCTCAAAGAGTCTTCTCCAACACCACAGTTCAAAAGCATCAATTCTTTGGCACTCAGCTTTCTTCACAGTCCAATTCTCACATCCACACATGACCACAGGAAAAACCATAGCCTTGACTAGACAGACCTTTGTTGGCAAAGTAATGTCTCTGCTTTTGAATATGCTATCTAGGTTGGTCATAACTTTCCTTGCAAGGAGTAAGCGTCTTTAATTTCATGGCTGCAGTCACCATCTGCAGTGATTTTGGAGACCCCCAAAATAAAGTCTGACACTGTTTCCACTGTTTCCCCATCTATTTCCTGTGAAGTGATGGGACCAGATGCTAGAGCTTTAAGCCAACTTTTTCACTCTCTTCTTTCACTTTCGTCAAGAGGCTTTTTAGTTCCTCTTCACTTTCTGCCATAAGGGCAGTGTCATCTGCATATTTGAGGTTATTGATATTTCTCCTGGCAATCTTGATTCCAGCTTGTGCTTCATCCAGCCCAGCGTTTCTCATGATGTACTCTGCATAGAAGTTAAATAAGCAGGGTGACAATATACAGCCTTGCCGTCCTCCTTTCCCGATTTGCAAGCAGTCTGTTGTTCCATGTCCAGTTCTAACTGTTGCTTCCTGACCTGCATATAGGTTTCTCAAGAGGCAGGTCAGGTGGTCTGGTATTCCCATTTCTTTCAGAATTTTCCATAGTTTCTTGTGATCCACACAGTCAAAGGCTTTGGCATAGTCAATAAAGCAGAAATAGATGTTTTTCTGGAACTCTCTTGCTTTTTTGATGATTCAGCAGATGTTTGCAATTTGATCTCTGGTTCGTCTGCCTTTCCTAAAACCATCTTGAACATCTGGAATTTCACGGTTCACGTATTGTTGAAGCCTGGCTTGGAGAATTTTGAGCATTAACTTACTAGTGTGTGCTGCTACTGCTAAGTCACTTCAGTCGTGTCCGACTCTATGCAACCCCATAGACAGCAGCCCACCAGGCTCCCCCGTCCCTGGGATTCTCCAGGCATGAACATTGGAGTGGGTTGCCATTTCCTTCTCCAATCCATGAAAGTGAAAACTGAAAGTGAAGTCCACTCAGTCGTGTCTGACTCTGCAACCCCATGGAATGCAGTCCACCAGGCTCCTCCATCCATGGGATTTTCCAGGCAAGAGTACTGGAGTGGGGTGCCATCATGTTCTCCTACTAGTGTGTGAGATGAGTGCAATTGTGCGGTAGTTTGAGCATTCTTCAGCATTGCCTTTCTTTGGGATTGGAATGAAAACTGGCCTTTTTCAGTCCTGTGGCCACTGCTGAGTTTTCCAAATTTGCTGGCATATTTAGTGCTATTTTGAAACACCCACATTGATTACCTAGTCTCAAAGGTTTAGTGAAATGTTTGCTGACAGTTGAAAAATATGATTCTCAACTTTGTGGAAATGGCCAGGTCTTTAGCACCCTCACCTTGCATAGACATAAATGTGCCTCTGCCCTCAAGGGCCTTTGTGGCTGAGACAATCCCTTTGGGGCCGAGGGCTTTTCAGCCGACTGTTGACATCACTTCTTATAGTTTGGGTATCAAGACCTTCCTTGAAGGGGCCTCTAGGAGGAGATTCCCTGTGTCCTTCTTAATGACCTTGAGAGAAGATGCAATTTTATACCCATCCTGTGCACAGGGAACCTGAGATTGTTTAGATCCTACAACTATAAATTCACAAGCCACAGTCTGAAACTCTTAGGATGAGAGTTTTATGTTCATACATTTTCTATGTTAGAAAGAAAATTGAATATCCATACCATATATTACACTATATCTCTGCACTAAGCTTCTACTGTCACTGTAATGAATAACCACCAACTCAATGGCTTGAAACAACACACTTATTGTGTTACAGTTCTGTAGGTCAGAGGCCTATAATCACAGTGTGTTCCTTCTGGAGGCTCTAGAGGAGAATCTGTTTCTTTGCTTTTTCTAGTGCTCAAGGCCACTGGAATGCTGTGGTTCATGTCCTTCCTCCATCTTCAAGCCAGTAGCATAGCATCTCCAAGTTTCTCTTTCTTTGACCTCTGCTTACCATCATCATGTCTTTTGTATCTCTAACTCTTCTGCCTCCCTCCTGTTAGGACCCATGGGATTATACTGACCTCACCCCATTAATGCAGGGGTCACCTCCCCCAGCTCAAGTTCACTAACTTAATCAGATCTGCAGAGTCTATTTATCCATGTCAGGTAACATTTGCAAGATTCAGAGATTAGGAGACACATATCTTTGGAGGCTATTCTGTCTTCCATAATGCTACAGGGGCCCAGGAGACCACCCACAATCATTAATATTTCTTTGGCAAAATGTATGAAGATTCATACTAAATTGTACACCTCAGTGGTTAGCAAAATGCAGTTGATGGGTCACGTCCACCTGTTTTTGTAAATCAGGTTTTATTGGAACATAGTCATGCCCACTCATTGTGGCTGCTTTCATGATACAAGGACAGTGTTGAGTAAATTGGGATTTGCAAAGCCTAAAATGCTTACTGTCTGGCCTTTTACAGAAAAAAAATTCAGACCCCTGCTATAAATAATATCTCTAAAGAGTTTGGCTTAGTTTTGCCACCAAACAAAATTTCCAGAAACCTACAGAAAATCTTGTGGTTTTCAATGATGCTGAGTTTCAGAAGTGTAAGCAAGGGAGCATGGACAGTTTGTTAGTGACTGAACCAAAGACTCAACTCTAGTTTACTGCAAAGCCTAAGTTCTTAATTCAAATAGCCCCAAATTCCATTTCCTTTGTATTTGAGCTAGGAGTACGTTATGTGTATACACTGGACCCATTTTGTGATCTCAGATGCTCAGAGAATTAGAGTAGAATGTGGTCATCATCCGGTGCAAAGATAATAGTTGGAAGGTCACCCTGGGTCAGAGGTGTGTCAGCTAGAACTGTGCTCTTACAACAAGGCACTGAAAGCCGTTAGTCAGGAGTATGCACTCTGACTAACCACAGTCACCACCATTCCCTGTCTTCCTTATTGCCTCACCTAAGCTCCTCCTCACATGGGCATTCCCAGCCTGGTCCCTGAAGGCTTTTAATACTTACATGTCGACCTAAGCTCTGCCTTCTGTACTAGAGAGGAGGAAAGCAAAGGTCCAGAGAAGCATCTGTGGAGGTCAGGGAGAAAACAGGTGGCAGAGCTGAAAGCAGAACCCAGGTTTCCTGCCCTCTCTGCCCATTTTCTTTTACTTCACTGTCAGGTACTTGGACTTGACCCCGGGCCAGTTATGATTCACATGCTCAGCCTTCGCTGGCTGTTCTCCCTGCCCTGTCAATCCACCCACCCCTGGCTCTACTTTGTTTTCTCCACAGGTCAGCAGTAAATCACTTGCCTAAACAATCATCACCTTCAAATGCTCAGCTGCAGTCCCAGATGTTGTAATCTCTTTTGGCTTCCTTTGATACTCTGGAGAGAGGTTTCCTTGGAGATCTTCCAAATTCAGGGCTGATAATTTGTTATCACATGAATTTCAGATCATGCTAGGCTTTGGCTTTCAAAATCATCAGAGCTCACCTTTCCTCTAGGTCAGGGTTGAGTTGTAGGCTGTGCCCCCAGTTTTTGGCTGGTCTGTTCTAGATGGGCTGCTGGAGTCTGGTTGTTGGAAAGGACTTTTGACCCGGGGATGATGATCCACTGACGTCATTTTCCCTGAAGGCATTCCAGGAGGAGGGAAACAAATGCATCTACCTTGATGAGAAAGGGCGTAAAATCTCTTCCAGCTGTTGAAGTTTTGTAAGGACGATAAAGTTTCTTTATTGAGTACCCCTCCTCTGGTTTGAGCTTAGCCAAACCTCATCCATAAAGAATCCACTATTGGGATACAAATCACTTTTTAATCAGAATCCCTAACCGTGGGTTCAGGGATAGGGCCAAGAACACCCTTGTATACTCCATTACATCTTCCTTTGAGAGACATTGCAGAGAGCTGGATGTTTCTAGAAGCTGGATGTCTGTTTTCCCTGTATTTGAATGTAGGTATTATTTTCATTACTATTTAGTGCTTTGGACAAGTATATGACCATTGATGTAGACTGAAAGTTATACCTGGAAGGGTTTCACTGGAGGGAGGAAATTTTAATTCTTCCATTATTTCCATCAACTAAACCCTCCTCCAGCTATTCCAAGTGAACACACAATCCGAGTAAAAACAATGAGCTTCTCTGCAGACACACTTCCATGCTAAAACTCCAAGCCATCCCCTTTCCTTCTGCCCTATTGTCCCCAAGAAACTTTGGATAGAAATTGTACAGAAACACTGGTTGGAATTCAGACAATTTTATTGATACATTATTTGCTACTTGGATTATTAGTGTATAATCTTCAACATTGAAACAAATGACTTTTTTTCCTTATACATGTCTAGATGTCTTTTCACAAGCCAAAACTGAAGGATCCCTTTAATTTCCAGTAGCTCCTCAAATATTTTATCTAAGCTACCCACGTTGATGAGCATTCTGTTATGTCAGGCCTTCATCTGGGCTAGCCCAGAGTTTCAGTGAGGCTGTTGTGAATATTACTTGATTTCTTCATTCACTATCCAAGTATGCTTGTATATGTACTAAGTTCTAAGTGCAAGGTTCTGTGAGGAATGTCTTATCCTTTCTATTGCAACTAATACTCATATACTAATATAAAGCTGATGCTGGATTGCTTCCAACATACCAAGCACTGTCTTAAATATTCCACGTTAACTCATTAAATCATCATAAGAATCCCATAAAGCAGGTACTACAGTATTATTACTCACATTTTACAGAAAAGAAACCCGAATCTCAGAGAGGTTAAGTAACTTGCCCAAAGTCACACAGCTAGTGAGTATCAACATTAAACAGGACTGTAAGTGGACTGGGTCCTAAGTCTATGCTTTTAACCATTACATTGTATGAAAATTAAAAGGGATTCTTTCTGTTCTTAAAATCGTTACAGCTACAGCAGGGCTGCAAACTCACATGCTGGCAGGGACCAGGCAGGAAATGAACAGAAGTGAAATAGGCCAGGCAGCCATTGTGGGGAAATGGAGAATTCCCTCCCCTTGCAGGGGTGTTGTGGCAAGGATCCAGCCAATCATAGCTACTACAGCAGACAAGCCCCATATGACCAGGCCTGCCCATGCTCTAAGAGAAGCCAGAAAGACAGTTTTGAAGTCTGAAATCTCTCACTAAAACAAGCAAACAACTTTCAGGTTTAGCAAGTTTCCACAAGCTGAGTAGAGTCCTCAGGTTGTCCGTTTGCAAACTTGAGTTATTATTAGCGAGGGATGTAACACATGTATGCTAGTACCTGTAATGTGATGAGAAAGTGCTGTGTCCCGTCAGAGGTACATTAGAAAAACGCTATGGGAATTCAGAGTAACGGGGAAAAGTGACTGCTATATGACACTGTGGGGAAAGTAGCAGTTAAGATGGTCTATAGAGAAGGAACAGAGAGGAATGTAAAGGGCATGTCAGAAGAACAGGAAAAACTGTTTGGCTATACGGAGGTCAGATAACCGTCAAGTGTTGAAATATACCATACTGGTCGAGAGAGAACTGTGGCTCCCCTAGGGGTTCTCCACCAGAACTTCCCTTGAGCAGAAATCAAAGGGTCAATGCCTGTCAGTGTCTCTGGCTGATCGTCAGATATTTAAATGCTGCTCTTGACCACAGTAAAGGTAATGAAGTCAAGACTGGTCAGGGAAGTTGGGTGACTCTGGGTGCCAAGTCCAGGTGTGTGAACTTTGATGCTGGAGGCTCACGGGAGGTGTTTTGTTCTGACAGCTCTGGGTCAGCTGATTTGGAGAGAGGAAGACATTGGGGGCGGGAGACTAATTAGAAAATGGACTAGGAGAGTCCTGGTTATGGGAACTGGGGTAGAGGGCACAGGTGAAGCAGAGGCAGGCCTTGGGGAGGGGGTTGACGGGGTGCTCCAGTGAGGGGGCGAAGCTAAGGGCCACCTCCAGATTCAAGTCTGGGCCAGTGGTGGTATCACTAGGCAGCTGGAGTGGGAGTGTTGAGAGGGAGGAGGATGAATAATCTTTGGCACATTTTGGAATCCAGAAGAACTGGTGGAACTTGAAGGCAGATATATATTATTAAATGTGTTCAGAAACAATAACTATACATTCATCTCCCTCCCCATGCCCTCTGGAAATAATTTATTTAAAACAGATCCAAGCTTTGAGGGAATGGAGCATATGACCAGTAAGTTTGACTTCAGAGGATAAAAGATTAAATTGAGGAACTCTTCAATAAAAAGCAAGTTTATTAGGCAGGCATTGTCTGGGGCAGCTCAGAATTGAAGGAGGTAGTATTTATTAAATACTTACTGTGCCCCAGGCACTAAGCAAGGGTGTATGCTGATGATCTTGATCTCGTTTGATCTGCAGAACAGAACAACCCAATGGACTTTAATTATCCCCATTTTAAAGATGAAGCAACTGAGGCCCAAGAATGTGAAGTCATTTATGGGAATTGTCCAAGGAAAAGATGGGGACCTTTAAGGCAAACTTAACATTTGCTTCACAACGCCTTTTTTTGTGTTTTGTTTTTACAAATGGCCCCCTTACAGGGAACACAGACTTGACTAGTTGTGGTTCCACCATTTCCCACAAGACAAACATGGTGTGGATGTAGTCATCACAGCGCTGATGGACTCGTCTGAGAGCCTTGTTTATACAGCAAGCACACGGCTTTTCTTGGGGCTCAAGGTGCCTTCATTCACAGTACACATAGTCGTTAGAAAACTTCCATGTTAAAGAGTGTTTTTCTTTGATTGGGTGTGAAGTTAGGTTGAGAGAGCCCCTTGATGACATGTGGCTTCTACAAGTGAGAAAATGTTGAAAAACTTGGCTTTTGGAGTCAGAAAGGCCTGAGTTCAAATCCCAGCTTTGTGATTTACTGACTCTATGACCATGAGCAAGTCATCAAGGTCTCTATACCTGTTTCTTCATATTTAATGCCAATCTCATTAGATTGCAATGGAGGCTATGTAATCTTTCAAATGTAAACTTTTTCCCCCTGCCAGCCTCTCCTATGGTCTCTTTTCCCACTCCAATTTCCTTTTGGAAATAATCTAGACTTTTTAAAGAGCCAAATAGGAAACATTTGAGGCTTTGTGTTTATCATACAGCCTCATTGCCAGTTGCCCTCCCCTGCTGTTGTTGAATGAAAACAGCCACAGACAAGAATTAACAAGTGGGTGTGGTGGCATTCCAATAAAATTTTGCTTATAAAATTGGCAGCATTTGGATTTGGTCAGGGGATGTCGTTTGCCAGCTCCTGGTCTAGACTCTAGCACTATGGCAATGCCTTGGCAGGTTTGAGGATGAGACATGCTTTTTTAGCAGGCAACCCCAACCTCCAAATAGGGGGACAATTCCAAAGCACTCTTTTCTATTTTTTTTAATTAAAAAATTTTTAATTAAAGTATAGGTGATTGACAATGGTGTATTAATTAACTACTATACGGCAAAGTGATTCTATTATATATATACACACATATACATATATTATTTTATATAATATATTATGTTAATATAATATATATATTTGTGGGCTTCCCTTGTAGCTCAGTTGGTAAAGAATCTGCCTGCAATGCAGGAGACCTGGGTTCGATTCTTGGGTTGGGATGATCCCCTGGAGAAGGAAATGGCAATTCACTTCAATCCCGTGGACAAAGGAGCCTGGCAGACTACAGTCCATGGGGTTGCAAGAGTCGGACACAACTTAGTGATTAAACCACCTCCATATATATATATATATCGGAGAAGGCAATGGCAACCCACTCCAGTACTCTTGCCTAGAAAATGGACGGAGGAAATGAAAATTCTTCTCCTGCCATGGATGGAGGAGCCTGGTAGGCTGCAGTCCATGGGGTCGCTAAGAGTCAAACACGACTGAGCGACTTCACTTTCACTTTACACTTTCATACATTGGAGGAGGAAATGGCAACCCACTCCAGCGTTCTTGCCTGGAGAATCCCAGGGATGGCAGGGCCTGGTGGGCTGCCGTCTATGGGGTCGCACAGAGTTGGACACAACTGAAGCGACTTAGCAGCAGTGTATATATATATATATATATATATATATATATATATAAAATTTAATATTATGTGTTTTTTCCACTGTGGCCTACCATAGGGTATTGAACACAACTCTCTGTGCCATACAGTAGGACCTTGCTGCTTTGCCACTGCATACGTAAAAGCCCACATCTGCTAACCCCAACCTCCCACTCCATCCCACGCCCAACCACCTCCTCGCTGACAACTACCAGTCTGTCCTCTTTCTGTCTGTGTTTCTGTTTTATAGATGGGTTCATTTGTGTCCTTTCTTTAACACCCACTACTTATCTTTAGCACATGATGTCAACTCTCTTTCTAAGGAAATGCACAAAAAGGCTGCAGGGATTTCTGAAATGATTTCCAGAAGATGAGCCTTTAATCACTTTTAATCATGCTGGGATTAAACTGATCAGATTTACTTTCAAATGTACACTAGTCTAAGAAGTGGTAGTTAAAATACAACAAAAATATAGCGGGTTGGGATTCTTGCCACACCTAGAATGTGATATGCTTTGTCACTTTCGGGGAATGGGAAGCCATTGCATCCAAGCAAAACGTTTATCACTACCCCTTTTCCCCCACAGGGTAGAATCCTCTGTTACAGGAACATTAATGCCACAAATGTCCCTGGTACCTGAATCCCACTGGCTCTTGTTGTGCCTTATTATTATTTTTTTTTGAAACCTGGCTTTCATGGATGTGCTCTTATTTGAGCTCTAGACAGGTTTTCTGAGTCTGAGCCTCAGAAAAGTGTGGCAAAGCATCTTAATTCTTTGACTATGTGGGAATTCTTTCTTAATCTATGTGGTGGCCATGAGCATGCCTCTGGAATTAGAGATGGTAACTAGCCAGTGATTCCCAGTTCCTGAGTTATGAACTCTATCCTTACATTTGTACCAAAGCCACACTTCTCATAGTCTGCTCCCAGATAGTGACCCAGTAGAAACATTGGGGCAGATCCATTCCTGAGAGATACAGACTCCTATGGTGACTGTGACATGAAGTCCTGCTGAAATGTCCTTGGTCAGTACGCATTCTGGGTTGCTTTTTTCTACCCTTCATCCCTCTGTTCTTCACTTGTGGTCAGTCCGACATTATGGTCTGATGGTTCTCCCAGCCTTTCCCACCTCCTTGCCTGTTTTTCATAATAAGACCCAGCATATTTTAATGCCATTTTGGCATCTGTTCCTCAGAGAACCTAGACTAATACAATATATACTTAAAAAATATGTCTATGGATCTCTCACACTTGAGTAAGAAGTACCTCTCTATGATGCAAGACTGAATTTTGCTCCTGTCTCCTTTTATATACGGAAGTTCTAACCCTCAATATAATGATATTTGGAGATGCAACCTTTGGGCAATAATTAGATTTAGAAGAGGTCATGAGAGTGGGTGCTAAGGCGCTTAGGTCATGTTTG
The DNA here is from genome assembly GCF_032452875.1 of Bos javanicus. Lineage (NCBI taxonomy): Eukaryota > Metazoa > Chordata > Mammalia > Artiodactyla > Bovidae > Bos > Bos javanicus. The sequence continues at coordinate 29,572,675 of NC_083889.1, forward strand.
ACTCTTTGCGACCCTATGAACCGTTACCTCCCAGGCTCCTCCATCCATGAGACTCTCTAGGCAAGAATACTGGAGTGGATTGCCATGCTGTCCTTCAAGGGATCTTCCCGACCCAGGGGTTGAACCCACATCTCTTATGTCTTCTGAATTGGCAGGCAGATTCTTTACCACTAGCACAACCTGGAAATGAGAGTAGGAGTCTTGCAATAGGATTAGTGTCCTTTTAAGAAAACACACAGCTTGCTTGCCCTCCCTCAGCCCGTGCACAAAGAAGAGGTCATGTGAGCACACAGATAGATAAACAGCCATCCACGAGAGGGCTTCCCTGATAGTTCAGTTGGTAAAGATTTCGCCTGCAATACAGGAGACCCCAGTTCAATTCCTGGGTTGGGAAGATCCTCTGGAGAGGGGATAGGCTACCCACTCCACTATTCTTGGGCTTCCCTTGTGGCTCAGCTGGTAAAGAATCTGCCTGCAATGCAGGAGACCTGGGTTCGATGTCTGGGTTGGGAAGAGCCCCTGGAGAAGGGAAAGGCTACTCATTCCAGTATTCTGGCCTGGAGAATTCCAGGGACTGTATATATATAGTCCATGGGGTCACAAAGAGTGACTGTATATATATATATATATATATATATATATATATATATATATATATATACATATATATGTGTGTATATATATATATACATGCATACATACATACAAGAGATAGGAAGAGAGACTTCACCAGAACTCAATCGGTCAGAACTTTATCTTGGACTTTATAGCTTCTCGATGTATGAGAAAATAATTGCTTGTGCAAATCTCCCAGTCTATAGTATTCTGTTATGACAGTTTGAGCAGAAGAAGACAGAGGGAAAGTTGATGTCACTCTTTCCTTTTGTCCCCACCTCTACAGCCAGAGCTTGGCTCTATCTGCTAAACACAGCCACATGGCCATGGATAGTGGCTGCAGAAGGTTTGAGACCTGAAAACGTCTGTGATGGTGTCTTAACAGGGTTGCTAACATTATTTAGAATGGGATAATTCTCTGGGCGAGACTGTCACATGCGTTCCAGGGTATTTAGCACCCCTAATCCCTGCCCATTAAATATCAGTGGGGCCTCCCAGTCCCTGAGGCAACAAAAACCACCCCCACATATTTCCAAACACTCCTTAGGGCAAGATGTTACTGCTTCCAAGTGCAACCAACTGGCATCTCTAGTGTCTGAAGCTTTTAATCATCTTGCTTCACTACTAGGCTCATCATTGGCAGGTAAAAGCTTGTCCAGTGGTCAGAGCCCAGGGAGTTGGAGAGGAAAACATTTCATTCCTTGGTGTTTGGTGAGAAAGTTTCCTTGTGCTGTAGGGTTTCCAGGGCTAATCCAAGGTTGGTTGTTAAGTATCATCTGAGCTCCAGGCCCTGGGGAAGCAGGATGGCATGTGTCCAATGGGTGTTCAGTCAGAATTGCATGTTGAGAAATTCTTTAACTGACTTCTTGCCTCCAGACAGAATATATTAAATTTATGGTGAGTGTCACCATTTTCCCTGGCTGACCCTCAGCTATTTGTCTTAGTCCCTGCTCTAAAAAATCCCTTCCTTAATTAGTCTTGCTGCATTTTATACCAGCTGCTTCTTGCCTTGACATCCTGTACCCTAAGAGACCATATAACACATGGTAGTTTAGAGGCCGAGTTCTGGAGTGAGATAAGTGGTTCAGATCCTACCACTGTCCTGATCAGTTGTGTAACTGTTATTTGTATAACTAAGAACAACATTCTTGTTTTCGGTCTATAAGAGGGGCAGCAGTAATTTTCCCTACTTCCTTGGGTTGTTGGGAGGATAAGTGTAATTCCTGACATTCATGGGGCAAGAAAACAACAATTGCCTGTAAAAGTTTCCTGACAGACAACAGTCAGTGGCTTTACCAAGGAAATTCTCAAATTTCTCTGCCATTTTAGGGGGTTGGATTAGTTAAAGCTTCAGTTAAAATGTAAATATTGAGGAACTCTTGGAGTACAGAGTTTGTGTGTAATTTACCTTCATAGTCCTCTCAACTAACCCACAGAAAATGAACATTGAATGATGAGGTTTTGTTTGTTTTTATTGAAGTATAGTTTCATTTACAGTATCAAACTTGTTTCAGGTGTGCAACAGTGATTCAGTAATATATATATGTGTGTGTGTGTGTGTGTGTGTCTCTTTCTCTCTCTATATATATGTATGTGTGCGTGTGTGTTCTTTTTTTCATTCTTTTCCCTTAGAGGTTATTACAAATATTTAGGAGAGTTCCTTATGCTATGTGGTGGGACCTTATTGATTATCTATTTTATATAAATTACTATGTATATGTTAATCCTAAGCTAATTTATCCCTCACCCAGATGATCGTAGTTGAACATGTTCAAAGGCTATATAGCAGACCTCATTTTATTGCAGTTTGCTTTATGGACCTTCACAGATACTGTTTTTTTTATTGTTTACTTTAACAAGTCATGGTTTGTGGCAACCCTTCGTCAAGCAAGTGTATCGGCACCATTTTTTTCCCTGGTGCGTCTGTTCACTTTGTGTCTGTGGGTCAAGTATTGGTAATTCTTGCAACAGTTCACACTTTTTCATGATTATTCTATTTGTTATGGTGATCTATGGTCAGTGATCTTTGATGTGACTATTGCAAAAAGACTATGGCTCTATGAAGGCTCAAATGATGGTTAGTATTTTTTTTTAGCAATAAAGTATTTTAAATTAATATATGTGCATTCTTGGACATAATTCTATTGCACACTGAGTAGACTACTGTATAGTATAAACATAACTTTTACCTGCATGAGGAAAGCAAAAAATCCACGTGCTTCGCTGTGTTACAACAGTTGCTCTGTTGGAGTGGTCTGGAACCAAGTCTGCAGTGTCTCCAAGGTCTGCCTGTATAAGGTCACTGTGACAGTGATCACGATAATAGCTAACTGTGAACAAGTGCTTCCTGAGTGACAGGCTCTATTCTCAGTGTTTTACATATATATTAAGTTATTTAATCCTTATAAGGTAGATAGTTTTATCATTTCCATTTTACAGTGAGGAAACGAAGGCTTCAGAGAGATTAATTTGCCCAAGTTCACATGGTTTGTCAATGTGACCTTGGAAAAAGACAAAGTAACTTGAGAGTTTTGGAAACCAAGCTCTGCCTGCTCTCAGCTCCCCAGGGTCGGGTGAACTGGATCTGGAGTAAAAGAGTGATGGTGATGGTGGTGGTGGGTGGTGGCTCTTCTCCAACAAGCGATCACACAGGACGTCATCTGTTCTCAATTTCCATTCTGGTTGTCCTCCATGGCAGCCCTCCAGCCCAGCACACGTGCTCCGGCTGTTGGCCAGGAGCTAAATTTATTTGTAAGCTCAGAGTTCAAGCAGGTACATAAATTACACGTATACAGCCTCATTCCTCAGTTCAGCTCGACACAGCTGAGAACCCATCAGGGTTTTCCAGGCTGGCTGCTGCCAGTCCTAAGCCATCAGCCCTTGTTGCAGTGCCTTCAGCTGCCACCTCCACCCTGCATAGCAGGTACCTTATAAAGAGACTCTGGCACATCTCCTTCCTGCCCACAGTCTTTGATCTGAACTCTGTGCCCAACTCAGTCCTCGGGCACTAAGGTGACACGACAGTGAACTCTGTCGTGGTCTCACATCTTCTAATGGTGTGAATCACACACCTCACCATCCTTAACACTTTTCTGTTCCACCCAGGGTAAAGTGGAACCCCCTTCAAGTGAGTTACAAGTCACTTTACACTCTGGCTCCCACCCACCACTCCAGGATACCTCCCAGGCTGCTCCCTTCCCACTGGCACCTCCCTGTCCTTCCTTAGTTACTTACAAAGGAGCAGGATATTTTCTTGTCCTACAGACTGGAGAGTCCTTTTTTTCCTGAACTGTTAAGGAACCGTCTTCTGGTGATACAAACAGTTGTGTCCACTAGTATAATTTTTACTTTGTGAGAAGTAGATGAATGCCAGCAAACTGCTTAAAACTTAAATCATAAATCTTTTCTGCTTTTATGTTTAGTCACATTGTATGTATGCCTTTCAGAAAAAGTTGTCTAAGGAGGTCCATGTGACAGGCTCAGGCAGATTTGAGAGAACTCTCCTCCCCCAGTGACATTTTTTGGAAGGTGAAAAGTCCAGTAGATTGAAAATGCCTTGAGAATAGGGCCTTAATTTGGGTTCTTCTGCAGGATTTGCCATCTGTTGAACTGAATGGGGAAAGGGTGGAGTCTGCCTAGGATATTTTCAAGGATGAGAAGAGGAGGACAAAATGCTATGATTTATTGCAGACTACCCTGCAGCAAATGCTTTATATTACATTATATCCTTTAATCCTCACAGTAATTTTATGGAGAAATATTATTGCTCCCATTTTATGAGGGAAGAAACAGACCCAGAGAGGTTAAGCGTGTTGCCTAGGGTCACACAGCTGGTAGTCGAAATGGAAGTGTCATAAATGAGGTCTCATTCTCATTCTACAAAATGACCATCTTGGTTAAATCTGGTTAAATCGCTCACTTTCGCTCAAATAGATCTTTGTGTTTTTCCCTGTTCCCACGGGACCCTATTTTTTCAAATCTCCAGTGAGGGCCTCTTGATAGCTCAAGAAAGTATGACTCAGTCGCATTTCAAGTTTTATCAGAATTCAGAAGTTTGGGAAACCTGGCAGTTATGCAGATTTTAAAAGTGCAATTACAGTGTTTGTCAGTGTTTGCAATCCACTGTCTGGACATTCAGGAGAGTGTCAGAAATCTAATTGGGTAATTTGCTGAAGTTTTATTCAAATGTGCATGTATTATGAAATTTTTCAATCACAAGAAATTATTTGCGTTGTTGAATTGTTTCTACCAGAGAACACTATTTTTTTTAGAGGAGCTTAATTTCTTATTAAATATTGCAATCTATCTGGGGGATTTAATTGCTGTCGATATGGAAATAGGGCCACTTGGGTGATACGTGATTTGTTCCCAGTTGCCAGTTTCTCATGCACTTAAACAATCTGTCTCCTTTCAAATGTGACAGTTGGCAGAAATTCTTGGGCATATGAAATTGTGATTGTTTTCAGACATTAAAAATCAGGCTTCAGATCATTCTTGCCGAGTGGTCTAGCTTCAGCCTCCGCTTGCCTTTTAAACGTAGCTCTAGCTCCCCAACATCATCTTGCATGAAGTAGACTCATTTGGGTGTTTGTGCCTGGGGAACTGGATTTGATGCTCCCTACCTTTGCACTGGGGTGGCTAACGGCTGCCATTCCCTCATGTAGAGAATCTATCAGCTGCCCAGAGAAGGCAGTGAAGCATGTGAAACCCAGGAACAAACTCTATTTCCTAGCAACCAAGGAAAACCATTTCTCCTCTGTCAGCAGGAATGCTCAGATTTATGTAAGCTACAAATGCCCGTTATCACCATAATAAACCATATATTTGCAGGCGATATTTACAGCCAGCTTACTGTGGCATTCCATCCTGGCAGCCCCCATGCTTGTGAGTTTTCCATTTGGAGCCCCCCAAAATACGATTAGGTGGATGCTGAGTACTAATTTCATGAACAGCAGTGCCTGACAAAGCTACTAACCGCCTAATTATGAAGGAAGATTACTGATACAATTAATTGAATGGTTGTAAAATTCCGGTAAAGTCAGATGGTAGTAAAGTCCGTTTTCAATTTACTAGGCTATTAAAAGTATTTCCGGCTATAAAATAAACAGACACAAAGCATACTAAACAGGCTAATATGGAAACATAAAAAAGAGAAGGGAGAAGCTTGTCGTAGCAATTAGTGGTTGTGATTAGCTACACCACAGACCCAGCAGTGGAAATTAAAGATTAATTTATGACAGCATTCTGGTGAGGGAGGTTTGTTGGTAACTGTTCTGCCTACAGGTGGGTTGGGCCCTTGTCATTTCAGTTGCCAAAGAATCATCCTCAGCTTAGGCTATGCATCAGCCTTCCTTGGGACTGTTCTGTTACCTGGAGTTGAAAGATGCTCAATCAACACATTTCCTCATTCGGAGCCTTAGTTTCCCAGCAGGAGTAAGCTGGGCTAGGGGCCTTTTAGCTCCAAGAAAACCTAAGATGATCTGGTCTAACACTACATCCTAGGAACCTGCATCTTTGCTGACCCTTACATGCAGTATACCTGTTCATGTGCTCATACCCTTTACCTGGACACTGTCCTCTCCACCCACTCATGGGAAACCCTTCTCAGTCTCTACATCCTGGAGAGTTTTCTTAAGAACCCAGTCTCCATACTGCCCACTCACAGTTCATCCTCACTGCCTCTTTCCTGGCTGTATTTTCAGTTCCAACAGCCGATAAGTTCCTGAGGAGCTCAATAAACATATGGGAATTGATTGAGGGTAAAGGACTTGCATATTTTTTTTTTCCTTTTTTTTTTGTTTTATTTATTTTTTTATTAATTTTATTTTATTTTTAAACTTTACATAATTGTATTAGTTTTGCCAAATATCAAACTGAATCCGCCACAGGTATACGTGTGTTCCCCATTCTGAACCCTCCTCCCTCCTCCTTCCCCATACCATCCCTCTGGGTCGTCCCAGTGCACCAGCCCCAAGCATCCAGTATTGTGCATCGAACCTGGACTGGCATCTCGTTTCATACATGATATTTTACATGTTTCAATGCCATTCTCCCAAATCTTCCCACCCTCTCCCTCTCCCACAGAGTCCATAAGACTATTCTATACATCAGTGTCTCTTTTGCTGTCTCGTACACCGGGCTATTGTTACCATCTTTCTAAATTCCATATATATGCGTTAGTATACTGTATTGGTGTTTTTCCTTCTGGCTTACTTCACTCTGTATAATAGGCTCCAGTTTCATCCACCTCATTAGAATTGATTCAAATGTATTCTTTTTAATGGCTGAGTAATACTCCATTGTGTATATGTACCAAAGCTTTCTTATCCATTCATCTGCTGATGGACATCTAGGTTGCTTCCATGTCCTGGCTATTATAAACAGTGCTGCAATGAACATTGGGGTACACGTGTCTCTTTCCCTTCTGGTTTCCTCAGTGTGTATGCCCAGCAGTGGGATTGCTGGATCATAAGGCAGTTCTATTTCCAGTTTTTTAAGGAATCTCCACACTGTTCTCCATAGTGGCTGTACTAGTTTGCATTCCCACCAGCAGTGTAAGAGGGTTCCCTTTTCTCCACACCCTCTCCAGCATTTATTATTTGTAGACTTTTGGATCGCAGCCATTCTGACTGGTGTGAAATGGTACCTCATAGTGGTTTTGATTTGCATTTCTCTGATAATGAGTGATGTTGAGCATCTTTTCATGTGTTTGTTAGCCATCTGTATGTCTTCTTTGGAGAAATGTCTATTTAGATCTTTGGCCCATTTTTTGATTGGGTCATTTATTTTTCTGGAGTTGAGCTGTAGGAGTTGCTTGTATATTTTTGAGATTAGTTGTTTGTCGGTTGCTTCATTTGCTATTATTTTCTCCCATTCTGAAGGCTGCCTTTTCACCTTGCTAATAGTTTCCTTTGATGTGCAGAAGCTTTTAAGTTTAATTAGGTCCCATTTGTTTATTTTTGCTTTTATTTCCAATATTCTGGGAGGTGGGTCATAGAGGATCCTGCTGGGATGAATGTCAGAGAGTGTTTTGCCTATGTTCTCCTCTAGGAGTTTTATAGTTTCTGGTCTTACATATTTAAAAGCAGAGACATTACTTTTGCAACAAAGGTCCGTCTGGTCAAGGCTATGGTTTTTACAGTGGTCATGTATGGATGTGAGAGTTGGACTGTGAAGAAAGCTGAGCATGAAAGAATTGATGCTTTTGAACTGTGGTGTTGGAGAAGACTCTTGAGAGTCCCTTGGACTGCAAGGAGATCCAACCAGTCCATTCTGAAGGAGATCAGTCCTGGGTGTTCTTTGGAAGGAATGATGCTAAAGCTGAAACTCCAGTACTTTGGCCACCTCATGTGAAGAGTTGACTCATTGGAAAAGACTCTGATGCTGGGAGGGATTGAGGGCAGGAGGAGAAGGGGACAACAGAGGATGAGATGGCTGGATGGCATCACCAACTCTATGGATGTGAGTCTGAGTGAACTCCGGGGTTGGTGATGGACAGCAGGGCCTGGCGTGCTGCGATTCATGGGGTCGCAAAGAGTCAGACACGACTGAGTGACTGACTGAACTGAACTGAACTGAAAGGACTTGCAGGACAGGAAGTGTGCCACATTGTGATCTGTTTCTCCTGGAAGATGTTGAAAAGTTGAGCAGATACTCTATAAGAACTTGTCACTCTACAGAAATAACAGGAACACTAGTTGGTATGAAATTTTGCCCTCAAAAGGTCTTTGGTGTTCTGATGTCCAGAGTAGCCATAAAATAGATTAATAGGCATGTTGCCAACCTCACCACTGAGACGATGAAGGCTTAGAGACAGCTGGCCCTGGTTCTGATGGGTTAAGCTGAAGAATTCCTCTAAGGATTTCTTAAACCCTAACTGTGTGGTCCTCATCTGTAGAATGAGCACAGCAACCTTAGGGGGCTTTTTGACCCCACTTTGAGAATGATCTCTAACATATGATTTGTCATATGTAGTAAAGACTATGTAGCAGCTGAAGCTGGGGTGCATTGCCTTTTTTACATCTTCTTCTTGGCCTGGACGATTGGAGATTGCTTCATCAAATTTTAAGCGCCACCATCCCTTTCTTGTTTCTTTAGCCTAGACCTGGGATTCTCCAAGTGTGGTCTTTAGATCAGCAGCATTGGCATTCCCAGGGAGCAGGGGAGAAATGTAAATCCTTGGGCCCATCCCAGGTCAACTAGTTTACCTGGAATTGTGTAGAACCTGCTGCCTAACAAGATCTCAAGTGTTTCCGATGCACAGGCTAAAAATCATCTCAAGTTTTTGTTGAACATAAACCTCTTTGACTCTTCTCTGGAGATTCTCCACAACATTGGGTTTAGGACGAGGCCTGGGTGTTTGTGTGGGTAACTCCTGCCTACATGGGTTTCTTTTCCTGAGGAAATTTCAGAGTTCTCTGCTCTGAGTGGTTTTCAGTACTGAAACTAGGAATACACTCATAATAATTCCATTCAACTAGGTAAACGTGAAGCCCAGGTACTTTGCTGGCAATTCTAATGTACAATCAGGGGCTTGCAGCCACTGTCTCAGTCGTGGCTCTCAAAACGTGGTCCATGGACCAGTAGGAACAGCTCAACCTGGGACCTTGTCATAAATGCAAATGAGGGGCCTGCCTTCCTTGAAGTGAGCCCAGTTATGTGTTTTAATAAGTTCTTCAGACAAGACTGGGCTATGTAATTCATGGGGCCCACTGTGAATTGAAAACACAAGGCTCTTATTCAGAAATTATTAAGAATGTCAAGATGGTGACAGCATAGCACTGAACCATAGCTAGAGTCTTCTAAGCAAGGAGTCCTGTGTGACTGCACAGTACATATACCCATGAACCTGACTCTGCCTGCAAGTGACTCTTGTGACCGCTGAAGTTTGAGAATGACTAGTCTGGGTGGTAGGTGGTATTTCCAGTCTTGGCATGGTCCAGGAATGACTTTTGGGACTTATAAGCCACTGGCCTTGAAGTGATGATAATAATACCAATCACTGTTCATTTGTGATGTTCTAGGCACTGAACTTGCACTTCTCACACGTTTTTGTCATTAAAGTCTCACAGCAAGCCCAGGAAAGGATGCTGTTACCTTCATTCCCATTGTGCAGATGAGGAAACTCAGCACCAAGGCCAAAAGCCATTGGTAGGTTGAGTATTTTGAATATCAACTGCCTGCCTCCTTCTTCACCCTTCTTCCTGCACCAGTAATTATCAGCCCTGAGAACATCCTTGCTCCTTACTCCATGGGTGGGGACTTATTGGAATAGAAGGGCCTCTAGGATCTCTAAGAAGGGGCCAAGAATTTTGCTCCAGCAAAATAGAGGGTTTATAATCATGGGTTTTCTACTTATCTTTTTGTCAGTGAGGAACTAGGGGCTCAGATGGGGGACAGAGCTACCAAGTGACAGAGTCAAGATTTGAGTCCAGCAACCTCCCATCTCAAATGCTTCTCTTCTTTCCAGGCTGCCATGGTTGTAAATACTCTTTTACAAGATGGGTAACTTTCCTCTTCTTGTAGTTTGAAATGGAGAGGAAGAGTTAAAAAGCAAGGAAAGAAATGAAAGTCTCCAGGGATCTGGAAAGAGACCAGGGGACTATAAATTACACTGAGGAAGAGAGGGAGCGCTAAAGTGAAATTGACCCAGTGGATTCAACTGCCCTTTGGCTGGGTGTCCTTGAGAAAATGACCTCACCTCTCTGAGTCTGATTCCTCTCCTATCCAGGAGATATTATGGTAACATCCACTGTTATTGCGTTGTGAGAATTCCATGAGATGATGGTTTCAGTGAGTCACAGTGCTTCACAGGACTTCTGCCACTTAGTAGGTACTCAATAAAAGATTGAATTATTACTCTATTGGCCTTTCTGTTCCAATAAGTCCTCACCTGTGGAGTTAGGAGCAAGGATAAAGGAGGCCTTTGCCTCAGGCCAGTAGGACCTAGAGTCTTGGCTCTATCCCTCTCCTTATTCCCTTCTCTTCTCTGTCCACCTGCCCCACAATGGAGTTGGGTAAATAAGGGAATTTAGGATGGCTCTGGGAGATCTGGGGTTCTGTCCTAAATCTACCACCAAGTCATTTAGACCTTGGACTTGTCTCTACCCTCTTCTAGGCCTTGGTTTCCTCATCTGACAGTAACAGGCTGGAACCAGTGATCTATCAGATCAGATCAGTAGCTCAGTCGTGTCCGACTCTTTGCAACCCCATGAATCACAGCGTGCCAGGCCTCCCTGTCCAACACCAACTCCCAGGGTTCACTGAGACTCACGTCCATCGAGTCAGTGATGCCATCCAGCCATCTCAGCCTCTGTCGTCCCCTTCTCCTCCTGCCCCCAATCCCTCCCAGCATCAGAGTCTTTTCCAATGAGTCAACTCTTCGCATGAGGTGGCCAAAGTACTGGAGTTTCAGCTTTAGCATCATTCCTTCCAAAGAAATCCCAGGGCTGATCTCCTTCAGAATGGACTGGTTGGATCTCCTTGCAGGCCAAGGGACTCTCAAGAATCTTCTCCAACACCACAGTTCAAAAGCATCAATTCTTCAGTGCTCAGCCTTCTTCACAGTCCAACTCTCACATCCATACATGACCACAGGAAAAACCATAGCCTTGTCTAGACGGACCTTTGTTGGCAAAGTAATGTCTCTGCTTTTGAATATGCTATCTAGGTTGGTCATAACTTTCCTTCCAAGGAGTAAGCGTCTTTTAATTTCATGGCTGCAGTCACCATCTGCAGTGATTTTGGAGCCCCCCAGAATAAAGTCTGCCACTGTTTCCACTGTTTCCCCATCTATTTCCCATGAAGTGATGGGACCAGATGCCATGATCTTCGTTTTCTGAATGTTGAGCTTTAAGCCAACTTTTTCATTCTCCTCTTTCACTTTCATCAAGAGGCTTTTTAGTTCCTCTTCACTTTCTGCCATAAGGGTGGTGTCATCTGCATATCTGAGGTTATTGATATTTCTCCCAGCAATCTTGATTCCAGCTTGTGCTTCATCCAGCTCAGCATTTCTCATGATGTACTCTGCATATAAGTTAAATAAGCAGGGTGACAATATGCAGCCTTGACTAACTCCTTTTCCTATTTGTAACCAGTCTGTTGTTCCATGTCCAGTTCTAACTGTTGCTTCCTGGCCTGCATACAAATTTCTCAAGAGGCAGGTCAGGTGGTCTGGTATTCCCATCTCTTTCAGAATTGTCCACAGTTTATTGTGATCCACACAGTCAAAGGCTTTGGCATAGTCAATAAAGCAGAAACAGATGTTTTTCTGGAACTCTCTTGCTTTTTCCATGATCCAGCAGATGTTGGCAATTTGATCTCTGGTTCCTCTGTCTTTTCTAAAACCAGCTTGAACATTAGGAAGTTCACGGTTCACATATTGCTGAAGCCTGGCTTGGAGAATTTTGAGCATTACTTTACTAGCATGTGAGATGAGTGCAGTGATCTATAAGGCTCTACAATGCCCTGCTTTCCTTCTAGCATCACAGAAACCATTACAATTCAGGCCTGATCATTTTTTCCTGTGCACTAGATTTCTTGAAAGACATTTGAAGGAAAGTCTGGAAAGGGAGAAGCTTCAGGAGCAAGTTGGCTTGAGGCTTGAATCTGGCACTCTCCTACCTATTAACTGGAAGAAGCTTGTAAATATGAAAATCCCTCCCTCTGTGTGCTGATCCTTGGGTGCCTGGCTTCAGGGTTTCACTGGCGTTGTCATGAAGACCATCAGCATCCCTGGCTCTCCGTGGCCCCCAGATCTGAAATCTGATTGACATAAGTTATGCTGCAGCTTAGTGTTTCCCTGTTTTCCTTCTGCATGTTGGGTTTCTCAGGAAGCAGACTTTGAGATAAATCTTGGTGAGCAGGAGATGACATCTGTAGAAGAGGAAGGAAATAAACTGGGCAGAGGGAAAAGTAGGGCTACAGTGCAGTCACACAGGTGCGGGGAGTCCTCAGCTGACTCTCCATGGAATTCTCTGTTGGGAGCAACCGTTAGAGTCATCTGAGCTGGAATAGGGGTGGCAGGTCAGGACTTCATACCCCCATGTCAGCCAGTCATTGGATGTAGCCCCCATGGAAGTGGGTGAGGCCTTGTTGAGGAGATGTCTCTCTTCAGCCCAGACAGCCTCTTTAGGAGACTGATGGCTGTAGACTCTCAGTGGGCAGCTGTCCCGGCTACCAGAGGCCTAAGCGCTGGGATGCTGGGAGAGGAATACACCCCGGCTCCTCCTCATTCCTAACCCTGCTGTTTAGGAAATGCAAACCTCCTTGATCTTAGCCTTTGCAAGTGCCAACTGGGTGCAGATGATATAGTCTCTTAGTTTTCCATGAATTTGACCTTTTCCTCTTGAAAACAGACCATGCTGGAGAGTCAGAGCTAACCAAGAAGTCAAGTAGAGGTGGAGATACAAGCTAAAAGCTCTCAGTTGCTATCAGTTACTGAATGCTAACTATATTCCAGGTTTATGATGTCTCCAGTTTTCCTTAAAAGTCCTTCAGCTTATCTAATGCAATATTATGAGTTTGTTGAATTTATAGCTTAATATTGCTGAGAGCAGCCCAATCGAAGCTGCCTGGTCCAGGGGAGGCCGGAGAGGTCCATCTAGGGGGCCTGTTGCCAGTTCTCTAGTTTCCCACATCTTGAATAACAACCAAAGCTTTGCTAATTAGCTTCCGTAATGTCAGAAGTGTATGTGTTGTGTGTGTGTGTGTGTAAAATACTGACCTTTGACCAGCCTCATAAATATCAGAAATGTTTTCCTCTTGATGAAATTAAAGAGATTCACTATATATGGATTGGCTTAAATCTTTTAGAGATGGGCCTCTTGTTTCATGTATAGGGCTTGTAGACTTTACCCTCAGAAAAATCACTAGGCAAAAATGACTAGATGCTCCCGTGAATGAACCCTCTTACGCTGATGGGGGGTGGCAACAAAAATAGGTCATATGAATTGCTTGGCTGCTCCCTTGTTAATGATTTAAAAGTTGATAAACCTTCTTATATGTGTTTAAGAGCCCCTTTAAAACTTGTAAGCAAACTTGCGTGGGGCAGGATTGACCCTTAACATCTCAGACGTCTTCACTGGCAGCTCTGTATACTCTGCAGAGAATCTAGCAGCAGTCCCTCAACCAAATTGTCTCCTGTCCATTTGCATCCAGGCGCTGTGCCAGCCAGTGCACGCACATACTTCATTCAATGCCCAGAGCACCACTAGGGGGTAGATACCATTGTTTATATCATATTAGTGAAATAAACCAACCCCAAAGTGACTTATTAATTCACTTTGAGATCCTCACAGCCAACTAAGCCGGGATTTGGACCCAGGTCTGGATGTTTCCCAAACCTGCATTCTTCGCTTGTGGCCCACGTGACTTGCCACATAGCTTCCTGAGAAGGAAGGAGAGAAGATAAATGGGCCCAGTGCTTCTTGGCTGGTGGTTCCTTGTTCCCACAGGCACCACAGTCTAAAATACAGCCAGGGAAGTAGCTATACTTTACATTTATGTGGTACATCTCTAGAAGATCTCAGCCAGGCCCTGAGTCCTGAATTTCACCCAAATTTCACTTCACTTCACCAATGAGAGCTCATTTCTGCTATTCACCAGGCAATTCAACAGGCTAACTTTTCAACTCAGTAAACAAAAATAAAACAAACTCTTATTCTCTGGATGTGAAGACTTACTTCTGGCTGCTGCTTGGTCCTGAGTCTTCCACATGACACGCAGCCAGATTCTCAAACCCCTTTAAGCTTTGCTTCATTTGTCCAAATGGAAATCTTTCCTTCTACATATTTATGTTTGTGATATGTGTATGTGTTTCAAGAAGAGTAAAATAAGACATCACGGTGATGGAATTCATCACCTAAAATGGGTTGAAATGCCTCTAGAGGAGGGGTCTGCTGCCCAGACCCAGACAAGAGCATCAGGAAGCGTAGACAGAGCTGGCCTATAGCTCAGTGGTCCCCAACCTTTTGACACCAGGAACCAGTTTCATGGAAGACAACTTTTCCATGGACGGGAGTGGGAGGGGGTGGGGAATGGTTTCAAGATGATTCAAGCACAGTATGTATTGTGTGCTGCTGCTAAGTAGCGTCAGTTGTGTCTGACTCTGTGTGACCCCACAGACGGCAGCCCACCAGGCTCCCACGTCCCTGGGATTCTCCAGGCAAGAACACTGGAGTGGGTTGCCATTTCCTTCTCTAATGCATGAAAGTGAAAAGTGAAAGTGAAGTTGCTCAGTCGTGTCCATCTCTTCTCGACCCCATGGACTGCAGCCTACCAGGCTCCTCAGTCCATGGGATTTCCCAGGCAAGAGTACTGGAGTGGGGTGCCATTGCCTTCTCCGACATGTATTGTGTACTTTATTTCAATTATTATTACATCAGCCCCACCTCAGATCATGAGGCATTAGATCCTGGAGATTGAGGATCCCTGCTGTAGCCTGATGGAAAGATGAACAACTCTGGAATCTGCCCATTCCTGGTGGCAAGGGTTTCAGTCCCACGCATCTCTGTGGCACACACCACTGCTGGTTGCACACACCTCTCTGGGCTTTCTTTGCCCACAGGGGTACATTCAGCCCATGCACAGGCCAGGATGCATGTGCAGAGGTGGTGGGCCCCCCAGAGAGCAGCCCCCACCAAAGCCTCAGTAACCTATAGAGATAACTACTCTTATTCACTGTTTTGGTTTTCCTTCCTTCTGATTCTCTTCCCTATTCCTTACCATGCTCTCTGAGACCACCTCCTGAATGGACTGTTTGCACTCACTGTTTGCACTCAAATATTTCTTTCAGGGTCTCCTTCCATCAGCAAAAGCTCCCTGACTCACATCACTGCTCTGCCACAGAGCAGCCACAGATGCTTGGGCACGTCACTATGATCATTGGAACCTCAGCATCCTCCCCAGGAAGAGTGAGATAATATAAGTAAAGCAAATCTCACAAAAGAATCGGGAAGGTTCCAGAATAGTTTGAGTTAATGATTAAGAATAGTACCTGGCATAGAGCAGGCATTCAGTAAATGATAATTTAAAAAATACCAATTGATAGCTCCTAAAATTTCTTTAGTCTAAATCTAATCTGAGAGCTCTTTGCTCTAAAACTTTAGACTTTCTCTGGCTGAATCTCCCTGGTTATTTTAGGAAATCTAATTCCTTTATTCATTTAATGTATCTTTAGCAAATATTGACTTAACACCTATTATATTGAAGACTTGGTGCTATGGCAGATATAAAGAATAAGATGAGGTCACTATCTCCAAGGAGATAAGACATAATCATACATAGCTATGGTTTAAAGCAAATTGTGATAAGCGCGCTACTCTATAGGCAGACCTCGTTTTATTTTGCTTTGTTTTATTGCACTTCACAGGTACTGCGTTTTTTGGTTTTGTTTTACAAATTGAAGATTTGTGGCAACCCTGTATTATAAGAGATTAGCTTTTTTTGCAATGAAGCTTTTAAAAATTAAGGTATGAATGTTTTTACACATTAATTGCACACTTAATAAGCTATAGCATAGTGTAAACACAGCTTTTATATGCACTGGGAAACCAAAAAATTCATGTGACTTACTCTGTTGCCATATTTGCTTAATCTCAGTTCTCTGTAACCAAACCTGCAATATCGCTGAGGTCTGCCTGCATGTGCCAGAAATGTAGGAAGTGAGTGGAACAGAGGGTAAAGGTAATTGTATCTGGTGTGGAGGAGGAAGAGGTACTGTGGGTGGGTTTTGAACATTGTATGGAATTTCAGCAGAGAAGGTGGAAGAGAGAAGTGCTATCAAAAGTACAAGTGGTCTTATTGAGAGACCCAGTAGATAAGTAAAGGGGACAGCAGATTCTCCAAAAAATATTTATATAATAATAATAATAAATAATAGATTACTATACCTTACACATAGTACTTACTATATGCCAGGAGCTACTGGAGATGTATGACATAAGTTAACTTATTGAATCCTTACCTTCAAGTTCAGTTCAACTAGTACCTCCATCTTATAGATAAGAAAACTGAGGCGTGGAGGGGTTGAACATCCTGCCTAAGCTCACTCAGATACTGTGTGGAAGGCTGACGTAGAAACACAGGCCGTTTGCCTTCCAGGTACCCACTGCATACTTTCTCTCAAAAATGGTACTTTTGCTGAACTTACGGGGAATAGATAGCCATGATGTTGACAAGACTCAACAGGAGAAAGAACCTCCCCCACACCCACCCAGCCCCATAAAAGTGGTCTCTGCAGCCGTGGTGCTGGTAGTTGCAGGTCACCATGACAACACAATCCGGAGCCCAGCCATGCCTCCAGGCTCAGTCTCACTGGTTTCCAACCCCTGCACAGGGCCCCTTTCCCTGCGGGGCCTGCCGGGGAAGTCTCCCTGGCTTGTGGTGGCTGTGGTTTGGCACTCAGGACCCAGATGTAAGAGGAGCTCAGGCTGAGGCAGGGGCCAGCGCTGGTCTCCAGAACACAAGCCCCAGAGAGCCTCATAGGTGGTAACATCCCCAGTTTGATCCAAATCAAAACAGGACTGGATTTTCCTTTTTGGGTTTTTTTTTTCCTTCCCTCCAGTGGGGAGAGGAAAGGAATGTGCAGTGGCTGCTAATTGGATAGTTGGAGTGACCGATTTCTTATTTTCTTATTCATGCTGAGCAGAGCTGTAGGGAATCTCTGGGGCCAGGAAGGACTCAGCGGGAGTCTCTGGGTCTCTCTGAGACAGAGTTCACAGTTGGGACTTAAAGCTGCCAGCTGACATGTTTTATTTGGCCTGGCCGGTGTTTAAAAATGTTTTAAAATAGATGCTGACATTTTAAAAAGGGGGAGATGATACATAAAATTCTGCGTTCCTGGCTTGTGTTGAGACATGGGAAGATCTGGGCCCGGATCCCTGCAAGTCAACAGTTCCAGGGTGGGGGTGGGGGAATGGGGGGGCTAAGCTGAGACTGCTCCTTTATATAGGTCACCAGAGCCCTCGCTCCCCACCCCCACCCCCAGCTTCACTCACCTGGATTACCTTTTTGGCCCTCATCAGCACTTGCAGTTGTGACCCCAGAAGACAGGAAACCTTCCCTCCTAGGACCTCACCAGTCTTGGAATGGGCTCCACCTTCTGATGCCCTGAGTCAGCAAGCAGACCAATGGCCAAGGTGACCAGCGAGGGGCACTTCCAGAGTCAGTTTAATGGCAGATTAAGGTGCCCATTACGAAGCCATTAGAACACAGCATGATGCATCACTGGGTAAAGAAGGGTCTGAAAGCTGGAGACAGATTCCTGGAGTGCTCCATCCAATTTAATTCTTCTCCTTTTTTTTTCAAAACCCTAGGCAGATGAGAGCAGAGGCTGTAAATCACCCTCTATACCCTGGCTCATCATAAAGGATATGGAGAGAAATTAGAGAAGGCAGAGAAGGAAAAGCAGTGATGAACAAGGCAGGGGTTGTTACAGAGTGATTGAAGACAGGCAGGTAGTACGTGAGAAGCTGCTGGAAATCCAGCTTGATCTGGGCATCCCAGATGGATGGAAAAACCAGCAGCCCAGCCTGCTGCTCTGCCTCAGGGTGTGTGACGAGGGGAATGTATGTACAGAGAACTTACTGGGAATGTGCCTTTCAGTGCCAAACATGTGGCATTTGCTTTAGTTGGTATGTCTCTTAATCTTGGCTCTGTCATTTTTTGGCTGTGTGACTTGGGGTAGGTTACTTAAACTCTCTGAGTCACATTTTCCTCATCTGTTAAATGAAGTAATCATCATAAATGCAAAGGATAATGCCAGAAGTCACAGCAAGCTTTCACTGGATGATGCTTTCTTTACTGTAATGTTGTAAAAGCTTTAAATTTAACCCTTCCCAAGTGAAAGTAGATTTCACTTAGGTGGCAATTAAAAGGCGATCTCTGAATGTTCTGTTTTGATCCTCCCGAGGAAGGGCTGAAAGACTGCAGGGTCCTCTGAGCATCCACACAGGTTTGCCTTGACACAGGAAGGCAGGGTTCGCATGGGAGAACTCAGTCCAAGAGGAGGGCAGCCTTAATCTCACTGAACTTGTCTGCGGTTCCCCAGACTGGCTGTGATCCATCCATGTAGGATGGACATACTAGTCTCTGCCCTTCTCTCCCCTCCTCCCTGCTACCCCTAGCTCAGCGCCCTTGGACCCTGATCCTGGCTGTGCGTCACCCACTGTCTTTGTTTGGGCTTCCCCAGGAGCAGAGCCTGATGTCAGGACTTGAGCATTGTTGGTTTCTCAAAGGTTGTAGGGGACATGGAGATGCCCATTCAGACCCTCCTTCAAAGAAGGACTGATTGCCCCGCTGTCAGCACCTTCAGGGTCTGCTCCAGCTGCAGAGAGAGCACCACTGGGTCGTCCGAGGTCATGCCTGCCCTTCCTGGGGCTGCTGGCATCCTCCTGTGCACCTGTACTCAGAGCCTGAGTAGGACTGGGGGACCATTCAGCTCCACAGGGACACCCAGGATTTGCTCCGAGCTCCTCCCAGGCAGCCCAGGGCATTGTTGATTTTGCATCACATCTTAGCTTCTCCTTCCACCCAAGCCTGCTTCTATTGTGTTCCTTTGATAGGTGTTAATTCCCTGATAAAACTGCATACCCTAGATTCTGTCTCAGAGACTGCTTTCAGAGAACTCAACCAGTACCAGAGTTCTGGAGTAAGGGGGCCAGAAAAGAGGGAGAGTCAAAGCCAAAGATCCTGCTGGGACCTCTGAGAAGGGTCCCAGGTGCCCCTCCTAGGAATGGCCCAGTGGGAGCCTTTGGTCCCATTGCAGCTCCCAGAACTGCTTATGACGGCTAAAACTGCCCTCACTTCTGGGGTTAACTTACACAATGGCTGAACAGGTTCCCCACCTTCAAAAATGCCCAGCGAAGAAAGTAGTTGTGCTGAAGGAGGGATGCTGTCAGCGGGAGTCTGAGCTTATGAGGAGTTTTCACTGTGGTTGAACTCAGCACAGGGCTTCCCAGGTGGCACTAGTGGTAAAGAATCCGCTGGCCAGTGCAGGAGATATAAAAGATGCAGGTTTGATCCATGGGTTGGGAAGATCCCCCGGAGTAGAAAATGACAACCCATGCTAGTATTCTTGCCTGGAAAATCCCATGGACAGAGAAGCCTGGTGGTCTACAGTCCATGGTGTTGCAAAGAGTCGAAAACTGCACAGAACTCAGCAGAGAGCCTGGAGGCATGGTGTAGGACACCCCAAAACACCTGTAGACAGTAGGCACTTGGGCCAAGCAGAGGCACCAGCCGGAGCTGGGAGGGTGGGAGGAGAGGAAAGTGGGATTGTTTTTGTTCTGCTTCTTCCTGCCTCTGCACAGGGGCTCAGGCAGTGGCTCCAGCTTCAGGCAGCTCCTCCTGGGTACCAGCTCTCTCTGGGATCAGAAACACTGCCTCCTACTCCTTCAGGCTGAGGCTTGTTACGCCTCCTGATGTTGCTTGTCTCAGCGTGTCTCCACCTCCCTTAGTAACTCTTTTCACCCTGTCACCCCTCTGATAATGGTCTCCTAGCTGAAAGGTCTTTGGTTGAATGCTCTGCCGGGATCTTGATTGACACAATGGGCCAGACCAACTCTGATGCTGAAAGCCTTACCTTCCCCATTGGCCCCACCTTCTCCAGCTCTCCCATCCCTCCTCCCTCCCAGCCACTCTGGGTCCCCTACAGCTTGCTTTTGAATGTACTTCTTATATATAAATTCATGTCCTCTTCCTTCACAGCTTTGCCTTTTGATTTGCAGGAAGAAAAAAAAAAACTATTCTGTGAATCTATTAAATGTTTTCCTTTCACAAACACCAGTTTTATACATCAGAAGCCTTGCCTTTCATGACTGTTGAATTCTCAGAAATGGGCTTCAAGTGCATGTTTCAGGAGTTAAAATTGGAACATCAGTTCTTTTCCCCTCTCTGCATTCCTGCCACACAGTCCTAATCCTTTCCAGGGTGATGGATCCCTCTGACTGGGCAGAGGGAAGATCATTGAAAGGAAATGTGAAGAAGAAGGGAATAATACTCCATTTCAAGAGAGTTTTCTCCCAACAGTTACTTTCAACAGGTGAGAGGGAGTGAGGTGGGCAGCAGACTTTCCAAGGAATACACAACTACTTCATTTCTCCACTCCCACCTCCTAACACACACATTCTCCAGAAATTCTGGAAAACCCGATGAGTGCATTCATTCAACATACTAAGTGAGCACCCACTGCATGCCAAGTGGCTGGGTGCTGAGAACAAAAACATGTGATTCCCACCCCGAGCCACGGAGTTTATAATCTATGTTGAGCATAAGAGATTAATTGGTGAGTCACAAAAGGTGACATTGCAATGTTTCCTTGGCATCTGCCATTCCTTCTGGCTGGAATGCTTTTCCCTCAACTGTCTACATGGCTTGCTCCCTACCTCCTCCAGGTTTTCTGTTTTTGCAGTCATCACTATTCTTGGAGGACTTCAGTGGCCATCCATACCTCTTTTCTTTCTTTCGTTTTGTTTCCTTTCTTATGGTCCATCTATCCCAGAATGTAAGCTTTATGAGAATAAGGATTGTCTTTTTTTGTCTTTTTTGTTCTCTGAAGTATTATCAGAGCTGAAACAGTACATAGTACGTAACAGGTACTCAAATAATGTTTATTGAATGAATGAACCAAGCCAAGTACTCATAAGGGGGCTGAGAAAGATTAGACATATCGGGCTAAGAGAGACGAGACACTTCCCTGGAGAAGTGAGAGTTGGACTGATCTAAGAAAGATCTGAAGGCATTAACTCGGTCTAAAGGGGAAGCAAGTAATCCCATGCAGGAAACACTGGCATGTGCAAAGGCCCCGTGAATGAGAGCATGGTAGGTTTAATGAGCTGGAAGTTGTTTAGTGAGATTCAAACACAGGAAATGAGACAAAGATGTGATGAAGTAGTAATAACAGCTGAACAGTTCACAAACTTCTGAGAAACTTACCAAGCTTCACACAGCTCTGGGAGGAAGGTACTTATTCCCATTTTATAGGTGAGAAAATCAAGGCCCAGGTACTTTTGGGAACTTGCTCAAATCACAGACCTAATAAACATCAGAATTAAACCTCAGTATTCTGACTGCAGAGCCCATGACCTAAACTTTTGTGGTCTTCAGTCTCTTATAGGATAGGTCAGCACTTGGGATGTGGAGTGGCATAGCCCCCCTGGGGACCTGGGAGAACAGACAAATATAGGCTGAGCATCTCCTGGGGTGATTCCCACAGGTCTCCCAGCTCTGCGCTTCCCACCCCACTTGGCTCTCTACAGGCTCACCAGTTTGGATTGAATTGACTGAATAACATCTCCAACATTTCTAGTCTGGATGGGCAGAATCAGTCTACACTCTCTAAGGTTTGGCCGTGTACCAAGAAGATCCCTTCAGAGAGTATTCTGAAGCTAGCATTCTGTTCTCTGGGATGACGGTTATTTTAAAAAACGTTAAGTAGGTCATTGGCGGTGCACTGTGGTGCCTCCAACCTTGGCTGTCCACTAAAATCACCCCGGGGAGGTTTTTAAATGTCTCCGTGTCCAGGCCACACGTTGACCAATTGTGTCAGAATCTCTAGAGGTCAGACCCAGGCATTAGTAATTTTTAAAGCTCCCCAGGGGAGCCCAAAAAGCCATTGAATTTGAGAATCACAGCCCCTTGTTACTCAAAGAGTAGACCAGGGGCCAACAGCATCCGCCTCCCAGGAGGCTGTTAGGAAAGCAGAATCTCAGGCCCCACCCCAAACATGCTGATTTAGAATCTGCGTTTTTAATAAGGTTGATTTCCGTCTGCATTAAGATTTGAAAATCACAGCCCTAGAATTACACTAACACTGGGGCCACTAACCACGAGTGGTTATTTAGACCTAAACGAAGTAAAAATTCAGCTCCTCAGACACAACAGCCATATTTCAAGTGCTCATTTGCAGCTAGTGACCACCATATTGAACAGCACAGATAAAAATCACTGAATCATTGCAGAAAGTTCTGTTGGACTGCACTACACAAGAATATTCTGGAAAGAGGTGGTAATCAGTCACAATCTTTTTCCTTTGGATGCTATAGGCATACCAATAAAGAAACGATGCTTGCCCTTCGAAAGGAACAAAACTGGAATACATTCAACTAGGCACAAGAGGGAACCCAGGTATCCTCCACTTTTCAAAAGCTCCTTTTAAACTACTTTTTACAAAACCACCTACATTAGTACTTGTTTTTGGTAACTGAATGAAATCCAAAGAGGATTTTTGCTTTAACCAGAAAAGACTAAAAGTCAGAATAGAGTTCAGGGTTGGTTGTTTTGAAGTGAGTTGTCCAAGAGGCAGCATGAGGAATACCACCTAGCTCTTTCAGGAGCCACACTCAGCATCTCAGCATCAGGCCACCATAGCTTTGAACTACATTCATGAGCATCTGTGCTTTGTCTTATCTTGTACATCCCTTATCAAGATGTGTCCTGAGGTAATTGCTTCTTTACTTTATGGCCAGTTTGGCTTACGAAAGCTTCATTCTACTTTCAGATAGTGGGGGAAACCTGTAAATCTAGATGATTTAGTTTCTGTTCATTTTAAAGAAAGCAAGAACACAACTTCATCTTCCCAGGCCTCGGATGAGAGCAGTTTGTGGGGGTGGGGAACATAGGAGTAAGGAAGAGAGGAGAAATGTAAGAAGCAAGATTGATTTCAAATGTAGAGCAGAATGTGGGGCAGTAAGCCCTGGTCCCCACCCTCCCCTGTCGGTTGCCACCAGGGCAGCAGGAACACACTCGGAAACTAGATGTGACTGACTGTGCCCATATGAAAAGCAGGCATTCTGTCAGCTAACAGATAGCCAGGTTACAACGTGACATGGCTGGGGGCTTAGCTTGTTTTTCTTTGAGGAGTTTTTGTTGCAGAAGGAAATTCAGTCCCTTTAGCACAATCCTTCCTGTCGGGGGGGAAAGGCCAGTGATGTTTCTCCTGGAAGACTGGGGGCTGAAAGCATGATGTATAGAGCAGCTAGTGCTGAGCAGTACCATAATAACAGAGCGTCCAGCAGTGGAGAGAGATGGGAGTTTTCCTGGGAGAAAGTTGCTCACTAGATGTCAGGTACCGTTCTAAGCATATTTATGTGTATTAGGTTATTTAATCCACATAACAGCCACATAGGATGGATAGGTATTATGTACATCCCCATTTTACCCAAAAGGAAACTGAACACAAGATCTTAGAGTTAGTAGGTGGCACAGCCAGGATTTGAACTCTGAGAGCCTGTGCTTTTTGGCACCACACGGGTAACCCGAGAGACCCCTAAGGTTTCACCTGATCACAAATACCACCCACACCCCACCCCTCATTGACCATAGTACCTCTTTACATGTACTATCTCATTGCATATTCTTAACAGCTCTTTTAGGTGGGTGGGTACTCTTATTCTTGCCATTTAATAGATGAGGAAATTGAAACTCAAAAAAAGAAAATAATAATTTGTTCAGAGTGTTTCCGTTAAATAAGTGGTTAAGTCAAAATCCAAATCCAAGAGCCTGCTGCTGCTGCTGCTAAGTCACTTCAGTCGTGTCCGACTCTGTGCGACCCCAGAGACGGCAGCCCACCAGGTTCCTCAGTCCCTGGGATTCTCCAGGCAAGAACACTGGAGTGGGTTGCCATTTCCTTCTCCAATGCATGAAAGTGAAAAGTGAAAGTGAAGTCGCTCAGTCGTGTCTGACTCCTAGCGACCCCATGGACTGCAGCCCACCAGGCCCCTCCGTCCATGGGATTTTCCAGGCAAGAGTCCTGGAGTGGGGTGCCATCGCCTTCTCTGAGAGCCTGAGCTCTGCACTAATATGGGTCACATTTTTTGAGCAAAGACCTTGTGTCTCTCAAAGGTCCCCTATGAAAATGAACCTCAGTTGTGTAGAACAGGTATGACCCTTTTTATTCAGTCCCTAAACAATGTTGGAGACTTGCCAGTTTTATTGAAAACTCCCAGAGGTACTAGCTTTCACTCTGGGTGGCGATTATCTAGTGACTGGAGCTACCCAATTAAGTAAATACATGCACACTGATCTCCTTAACTTAGATTTCTCTAAATTTCTGTCTTCTGGCCATCTTTGAACAATTCCTGCTCTGTCTGTCTGATCTCACTCACTCCTGGGTGTTAATATCCCCATATTTGGATGAATCCCAAACCCACATCTTCAGCCCAGACTTGGCTTCAAGTCTCCATAGCTTTAGTTCCACCTGCTGCCAGGACCTCAGCACCTGGATTCTCCCTAGTACAGCAAAGGCTGGGGTATTCACCCAGATCCCACTGGGTCATTTTTCACTCCCATTTCTCAGCTGCTGCCTGCACTATTGCAGCTGAAGGCTCTCGCCTGCAACCTCCCCCAGAGACTTGGCCTTGGGCAGCAGGGGCTGCCTCACTGTGAGTTGCCTACAGGTCGCTTAAGGCCCACCTTCACCTGACCTCAGGCATAGAAATGGTAAAGAGATTTGAGGGGTTATGGGCAGGGCATTGGTGGTGTCTGTTCCATGAATCTCATGCACATTCCTTAGATTAGCAATCACTACCTCCCTGTGCGCATGCTAAGTTGCTTTAGTGGTGTCCAGCTCTTTGTGACTCTATGAACTGCCAGGATCCTCTGTCCATGGGATTTTCCAGGCAAAACGACTGGTGTGGGTTGCCATGGCCTTTGCCAGGGGATCTTCCTGACCCCGGGACTGGACCCACATTTCTTACGTCTCCTGAATTGGCAGTGGGTTCTTTACCACTAGTGCCACCTGGGAAGCCCGCCCTACCTCCCTGTGCTGCTCTTAGTCGCTCGGTCTTGCCCGACTCTTTGTGACCTGTTGAACTGCAGTCTGCCAGGCTTGCTTGTCCACGGGGATTCTCAGGCAAGAATACTGGAGTGGATTGACATTCTCTTCTCCAGGGGATCTTCCGAACTTAGGGATCAAACCCAGGTCTCCTGCGTTGCAGGTGGATTCTTTACCAACTGAGCCACCAGGGAAGCCACCTGGCTACAAATCTTTGCTCCTGGTCAAGCACAGAGCAACTCCACATTCCTCAATATGGAGGAATATTGCTCTGCTTTCTGGACTTCTTTCTTTTGCTCACTGTGGTTCATGTGCCTGGAATGCTGCTCATCCTTTGAAGGCCAATGTCATTGCCTTTTAGCCCATGAGGTAGTCCCAAATGATGCTTGCCCCTGCCATGTGGGTGATTGTTAGATATGAATGGATCTCTAGTCATCATGGTGGGAAATGAATCTGATTCATCTCAGCTGTTTCTACGTTCAGGGTGGAATCTTGCCCCCACTAAAAGCTGTTGAAGTCCTAATCCTCAGTACTGTGACTTTGACCTTATTTGGAAATGGGGTCTTCTCAGATGTAACAAGTTAAGATGAGGTTTTTAGGGCAGACCCTAAACCAGTGTAACTGGTGTCCTTGTAAGAAGAGGAGTAGAGACACAGAGACAGACTTGCACAGAAGGAAGGTGCCATGAAGACACAGGGAGAATGCTGCCTTACAGCAGAGGCAGAGACCGAAATGATGTGTGTGCAAACCAAGTCAGGTTAAGGATCCCTGGCAATGCCAGAATCCAGGAGAGAAGCATGGGGCAGATCCTCTCCTAGCATGGTCCTGCCAACACCTTGATTTCAGATGTCTAGCCTCTAGAACTATGTTTGCGGTGCTTTGTCATGTTAACCTTAATATGTGACACAATGCCATACACAGAGTAGGGCACTGACAGAGGCCTGTTAAATTCAAATGGTGGTAGTTGATTTCTCTCACTGGTTCTTTTACAAACTCTTTAACATTGATGGCAACATACCTTGGCAGAGCTTCTGAACCTCTGGTTTGTCATTCCATACTTATAAAGCCACCCTTTCCTACCAAATACCCTTACCAGTAAATTCCATGTATACTATATTTGTGAGGGAGAAGAAGGCTTACACTCTATTATGTTAGTTATGTATTGCTGCATAACAAGTCACTCCAAAGTACAGTGGCTTCAAACAATAATAATCACTCCTTATTTGTGACGTTTCTGTGGAGTGGCTTGATTTGGAGGTTCTGACTCAGCATCTCTCACAAGGTTTCCATATCATATCACCCAGGGCTGCAGTCACCCGAAGGCTCAACTGAGGCTGGAGGATCCACGTCTAAGGCGCCTGGAAGACTGGTTCATGGTAAGTGCTCAATAAATAAATAAATGAGATTTGTAACAAGAAATACATGTTCATGTATTCATGCAGTAAGTTTGGGACATGACATTCCTCAGGTCCTTGGATGACTAAACTGGGTGTATAGTTTATTATGTAAACAATGGGGAGTTTGAGGCAGGAATCAAAAAGAAGCATATGTTGGAGAGTTATGAGATCAGTATGACAACAGAGTATTATATTACCTATAGGTTGTAGAATTCAGCAACCTTGAACATCAGAATCACCTGGAGAGCATGGTAAAATACAGGTTGCTGGGGCCCCCACTCTTTCTCTTTTGGACTCAGTAGGTCTGGTATAGAGTCCAAGAATTTGAATTTCAAAATACATTCCTAGGTGATGCAGAGGCTGCTAGTCCAGGGGCCATACTTCCTGGGAGGAAGGAAGAAAGAGAAGAAAGACTAGCATGACCTTTGGCTGATGACTCAGTGCCAGATAGAAAGCAGATAGAGTGCCAGATAGTGCACGCTCTGTGGTAAATGATGGATAATGCAGGTAGCGCAAGGAGCTGTCAAAAGAAATAGCTACAAAAATGGCAAGCAATTATGGCATTGGGTGCCTGTGTTTCTTTTCAGGATAAACCACTGTCATTAGAAAACTTGCAAAACCTTGGCTTACAAAGTGAGTAGATAATGGAATTGGAGAATCGGCTTTCCTGCTTTGTCCAAGTTGTGGATTTCTGTTCACTGATGACTATTTGAGGCCAGGGGCTAAAATGGCCCAGACAAGTTGCAAGGTTGTACCATAAATAATGCTGGTAAAACCATTTGAACCCACAGGTTCATTAAATGTTGAGTTGAGTCTAGGATGGTAGGAGTAAGACAGTCTGTCTTCCATGCATTTTTCTTAGGACCCCAAGGTGAACATTTGTTGTTTCTTCCGCTCAGAAGTCTTTCCTCCTTCGTATTTGTACCTGCACTCTCCCGTCATCTTCTTTGGGAAATTGCTTGTCTTCACAGAGTTCCATATAATACTTGTCAGTCTCCTTAGTCCTCTCTTTTGGCCTCAGGGGCTGGCATGGGATTGAGGTCTGGCCAATCAACAGTATCCCCTCCCTGCAGCTCTAGTCATTGGGCTAAGGAGTCATGTGACCTGGCACAGCCTATCTGAGTCCTCCTCTTGGTCTCAGAAGAGAGAACTCTTTTTCCTCTGAAGATGCTAAGATGTGAGGATATGAGTGAAGCATGCAGCTCGTCCAACCCCCAAACATGAATGAAGCCCTCTTGTCATGGAAGAGAATGAGCCCTACTCATAAAGGAAAGGGAAGCTGAATTTTGGAAAGAGAGAGATCCTTCTTACTTGTTCCACTAGAATCCCAAGGGCAATACTGCATGCAGTGTTTCATTTGCTTGTGTCAAAAAAAATTCCCCTTTTAATTTAAGCTTGGAGCTTGTTTTTGGCAATTTTAGCTATAAGAATCTGAACAATCAAGTCCATTTAGCCACCTGTAACCTTCTAACTTCTAGAAATTGCCTGCTGCCTGGGGAAACTGTTAATCCCATACTCAGATGTCTCTATCAGTGCTGCAGGAGTTCTTTGGAGATGTCTAAAATTTCAGGGCATTGTCCCTATAGGAAACACTGAGCATGCACATTTGGCTTGGAAAAGCTAAACAGAAAGAAGCAAAGAGACAGATATAAGGCTTAACCAGTCTTGAAAAGCTTGAATCAGTCTGTTTAGGAAAGAAAAAAGGAAGGAAAAGTGGTAGAAGACACTGGTCCTGTTTATAGTGGATGAGAAAAGGCAGGGTCTCTGTTATCAAACAGTGAAAAACTTAATGGTTACTGGTGGTCGGGAACTTTTTCTCCACAAAGCCCACTAGTGCCTGGCATTTTCTGCATGGCTCAATGGTAAAGAACCCCCCTGCCAATGCAGGAGACACGGGTTCAATCCCTGGGTTAGAAAGATCCCCTGGAGAAGGAAATGGCAACCCACTCCAATATTGTTGTCTGGAGAATCCCATGAGCAGAGGAGCCTGGTTGACTACAGTCCATGGGATCATGAAGAATGGGACGTGATTTAGTAACTAAACAACAACTACCGCCTGGTGTTTGTAGGGTGTGCTAACTTTTCCAGGGGAACTGAAGTTACATAACCTACACATTTGACTAAAGTGAGTTCACCTCCACACCCTCCTCACAAAGAACAGAGAAGGGAGGAACAATTTCCACAGTGCAGCTGTTCCGTCCATCCACCCCACCCAGCGGGCTATGACAGTGTGACTTCCTACTCACATCTCGCAGCATTTGTGGGCATTAGGAGGGATTTTCCAAGAGCCATTTTAATTGTACAGCCTTTTCATCTTTGTGAAAATTTAGAACCCAGCTCCCTGAATAAGATGAGACATCCACCACCAGAAGCCCCAAAATTCAAGCTTTTACCCAAGAACGTTCAGCGGGCTTGAGTAGGGGGTGGTTCTTAAAATATATCTGGTGATCACATGAGTCTCAGTATTAATAAACCACAGATAACTGGGTTCCGTAGTATTTGAAATCACTTTTAGACTCCTTTACTGCTCTGGGCTGTTGTGAATGATAAGTCCAGCAAAATGTCTTGTGATACGTGGGTAAAATCCTCTCAGCAGAATACCAGACAACTTTTACATCATTGAATCACTCTAGACTCCAAGGCAGTAACTCTGCCATCAACAACACATAGGGAAGGCTGAACTTGGTGGTTGGTCTGTTTTGTGTGTGGTGGGCACTTGCTGTTCTACTTGCCCAGCGGCGCTTTTTAATTGGAATGATTTTTATTTGGTCTGACTTCCTGAAATAGAATCCATCGCCAGCTAACTCCAAAAAGTCTGTCAGGACAGAGATCAAACTGTCCAGGGTTCTTGGCTTGGCGGTGTGGGGACGAGACAGCTGGGAGCGGGGCAAGGTGCAGCATATTCAAATCTGATATCGAAACAGTCTGTGTGTGTTTAGGGAGTCACCACAACATGTGAGTTGACATCCCCACCCAAACCTCAAATCCCAAACCCCAAACAGGTTCCACTCCAATAGCCAGACTCCAGTCCATGGTTTCCAAGCATCTTTTGAATGGTTTATTTCTTCCTATTTACAAAGTGAGCTGTTTTTGAAGGGGACATCGGTTTCTATTCATGTCCCGGACCCTGAGTGGGTCTTTGCTTCTATTTGTCCTGCTTTTTTGTTTAGGCCAAAGAACACTTAGAGCCGGTAACTAGGGACCTGCGACAGGCACCATCACCTGATGTGATGTATGCACAGTGATGGAAGAAGTGAACATAATATAAATAAGGCTCATCTAGCTGTGTTTTTGTGCAAGTTCCAAACCCACACACAGACCTCACCCTTGGCATGTACTCATTTCCACTGAGGAAAAAGCAAAAGAGAAAAGGCTTGTTGGGAGCCTGACGTTGGCGTGTAGAACTCAGCAAATGCTGTGTGACTTGTGTGCACAGTAGACTTCTTTTCAGATGGAGGATGGCGAGGAAGCAACATGGTTTCTGCAAATTGAGGCACTTGATGCACGACTCTCAGTGTGCTTTTTGTCTCCGTTGGACCCACTTTGGATTTCTTGCCTTAGTTTCTTCTGGTGGACTATTTTCCTTCATTGTAATTTCACTACTTAATTACCGCAGCCTCAGTCTTCTGAGACAGCACGCCAGGGAGATCAAGTTTATTTTTGAAACTCTGTCACCTTTCCTTCTTTCATTCCTCACCCCTTCTTCCTTTCCTCTTCACCCCTCCCAAGAAAACCTCTGAAACCTTAACCACCCCCACATGATACTCCTTTTGTAATCCACCCAAGCCTGTCATTTTTATTTTTCAGTTTCTAATTATTTTCTACTCTGTGCCAGTGGTCAGCAAACTTTGTTCTGCAAAGGACCACAGTAAATAGTTTCAGCTTTGTGGGCCGTGCTGTCTCTGTCGCAACTGCTCCAGTCTGTAATTGTGTCATCAAAGTAGTCATCAGCAGTGCATGTCTCCACTCCAGAAGAATCATCATGTGTCTAAGAAACATCAGTCATTTTCTTTCACAAAATACACTGCTTCCTCTATGCCATGGAGTGAATTTGTGCTGTCCAAATTGATATGTTGAAGCCCTCACCCCTAATTTGATGGTACTTGGTGACAGCCTGTGGTAGATAATTTCGTTTAGGTGAGGTCAGGAGAGTGGAGTGCCCAAGAGAGGGTTATTATTCTTATAGAAAAAGAGACACTAGATAGTTCTTTCTTCACGTCTCTCTCTCTTTCTGCTCCATGAGGACGTGGTGAGAAGGCAACCGTCCGCAATCCAGAAGGGCTGTCACCAGAATTGCATCACCTGGTGCCTTGATCTTAGAATTCCCAGCCGCCAGGACTGTGATAAATATATGTCTCTTCTGCAAGACACCAAGTGTCTGACATTCTGTTATAGCAGCCTGAGCAGACTAAGACAACCTTTAAAGCAAAAGAAAACAAAACAGCCACCCCTCAAAACAGCCCTTGGGCTCATAGCTGATGGCATTGGTGATCCTTGCCTTCTAGGGTTTGTGTACCTATGTAATCCCTACTCTTGGGGTATGGGTGTGCCTAGCAGTTCCTTCTAACCAGTAGAATAGAACAAAGGTGATGATCCACTCTCCATGCTTATATCATATAAGATCACTATGTCTGTCTTGCTAACAGATCGCCTCCTTTGCTGGCTTTGACAAAGCACGTCTCATGTTGTGAATGATGCTGCAGTGAGGCCCACGTGGCAGGTAACCGAGGGTGGCCTCCAGCTGGCAGCAAGCAGGGGACTGAGGTCTCTGTCTGAAAGCCTTCCAGGAACTGGGTCCCATCATCAGCCATGTGAGTTTGAAAGTGGATCTTTTCCCAGTCGAGCATTTAGTTAAGACACTTGTTGTGGCCAAAACCTTGATTGCAATCTTACAGAGAACCCCACTGAGGCATTTCCAGACTCCTTATGGCAGAAAGTGTGAGATGACAGATGTATGCCATTTTAAGTGGCTAAGTTATGATCATTTGTTACACAGCTACAAATAACTGATACGGTTGAAACATGGGTTTTTCATGGGTTCTTGCTCCACTTGCTCCACTTGCTCCAAGTCTCTTGCCTCCACTGTGCACTCCTATAATCTTGGACAAGCTGTGTATGCACTGAGAGCTTGAATCTTCTCATATTCAGAGTGAGACAATAGCAGAGCCCACAGTATAACAAGTATTCAATTATTCTTAGCTGTTATTATTTTTAAGTGCTAAGGAATTGCAGAAGAGGGTAATTTAATTTTCTCTAGAATCATGGGAAAATAATTATTAATAACACTTCTACTGGACTATCAAATTTATGAGTTCGCATAGAAATTATTGAGTTTGGTCATTACTGCATGATTCTCAGCTCTAGATGATTTTCTTCCCTGGTGGATATATAGCGATATTTTTGGTTATCACAGCTTGTAGAGCGAGCTCCTGGCATTGAGAAGGTAGGGGCCAGAGATGCCACTAAACATTCTGCAATGCATAGGAAAGCTCCCCACAATGAAGAATTATAGGACCAGGACTTCAGTAATGCTGAGGTTGAGAAACCATACTTTAGCAATTCCGTGTGTGTGTGTGTATATGTGTGATCATGCATGAGGGACCATGCATGACTCATAAATGAGAAAGCAAAACAAGAGAGGCTGAATTCCAGAAGGGGTAGGAGATTACACAGGCAATATATTGCAGAGTTTGGGCAGAAATCTTTAATTTCAGGCTCCAAATTCATTCCTCTTTCTTCTCCCCAACTTCACCTATCTATCCTGTCTAGAGGACCATTGATATCAGCCTGGCGTCAAGAGCCAGTATGCTTTGGCCCAAAGAAGGGACCATAATGGTGGAGATTTCAGGCCATGTAGCTGGTGAAGGGGAGCTAGAATTCTTTCAGAAGAGATCATTTCAACCCCACTTGGTCAGGTTTGGAGTTGGGTTCTTAGATATCTTCCATCAGAATCCAGAGACATTCTTGCCTAAATATAAACTTAAGCTTTTGTATTTTGTTGTATTCTCTTCCAACTCCTGAGAACATTTCAGGCTAACATGAACACTCAATCAAGCAACATCTCTGATCACTGTTTTCTGCTGAGACCTGTATCATTAAGACCCCTCAATCTGTACTCATGTCCCCACTGAACAGATGAGGATACTGCACCTCAGAAAAGAATGCAGTGGCTTGTCAAAGGGCACACAGGTTGCAAACGGTGGAGCTTGGATTTGATTCCAGGCCCTTCAACTTAAAGTCCACATTAATTTCCCCAATAGAACTGAACCTGCTATGCATCCGGCTCTGATTGGGATACTGGGGTGTGTGTGGTAGAGTATATAAAATGTTTCTTGCTTTCAGGCAATTTACGACCTAGAGGAGAAGAAGCAGTTATAAACAGGTGACTAAACTGTAAGTGTAAGTGCAAATGTATACTTCTAACGGGTGCAAACCTCACACTCTTGGGACTGCAGGGAAGAGAGAGAGAGAGAGATGTCCTTATAGGTGGGACTGAGGGGCATGTGGAAAGGCTTCAGGAAAGAGGTGGCACTTGAGCTGAAACTTAAATTTCAGGCAGAACAAAAGGCCAGTGCCCCAAACCAAACAGTAGATACACTTGTTAAAAGTGGTTTCTGGCTCCAGATGCTTTTTAAAAAAGTTCCTCATTCAACTTTCAGCCAGTCCTCCATGACAGAGCTCTGGAATTTCACACATGTTCTGATTATTGCTCTTTTTTTTTTTTTTCCCTTTCGTAATTGCACAACTGAGCGACCAAGTTCTCTAAGCTTCTGTTCAGGCCTGAAGATTTGCCATATTTGGCATGCCTTGTGCTTTCCGTCATCATCCTGATTAAACTAAGTTTATGAGACAAGCCTCTTATCACTGCTATCAGCACTTTTGTTTCCCCATTTTCTGCTCATTTTCCCTAAATAATCAGAGCTAAGAGCTCTTAAATAGTCAAATAATCACTCTAACAGTCACTCATGTAACACTCACTAACACATTAAGCGATGTGGAAAATGGAACCGTGGATGAGAAGACCCTATTCTCTCATCACTTGAACCATCCATTCAACTTCTCATGAACATAAACCTGATTTCTGTGTGTGAAGGATTATGTGGGGGCTTTGGAAGCAGAAAGCATGAATATGCAGATGATATAAATTCATTGATTTATTCATTCACTCTATAAATATTTATTAGATACCCACTCTATGCTCTGTTTCAGGGACTGGGGATGAAGCCACAAACCACCTATCGGGTAGTTTCCTTTGTGGAGCTTCCAGACCAGATGCGGAAGATGGACCATAAGTAAGTGAGCAAATCTATAAATAGGGTAAATTCAAATCACAACAAGTAGGACTTCCAGGTCAAATATAATATGTCCAGTTAACATAAATTTTGGATAAAACCCACTTTTTCTAGTGGATGTATTTTCCAAAATTGCATTCTGTACTTTTATTTCTTAAGTCAGGCAACACTAGTCTTAAGAAAATAAATGAAGTAACTGGGATAGTGTATCATTCAGGGTTCTGCCAGAGGAAGAGAACCAGTAGGCTACCTATTTTTAGAGATTTTTGCAAGGAATTGGCTTAAGAAATTATGAGTAACAGATAAGCAATTCCAAAATCCACAAGACCTGCTATCAGGAAGGGCAGGCTTGAAATCTTGGGCACAAGATGAAGCTGCTGTCCATAGGCAGAATTTCTTTTTGTTCTTCAGAGAAAACTCACCTCTGCTCTGAAGGCCTTCAACTGATTGAATCAGCACCCTCACCCCATGCAAATTATGGAAGATAACCCTTCTTACTTAAAGTAAACTGATCATAGACTCTAATCTACCAAATATCTTCCCATCAACACCTAGATTAGTGTTTTATTAAATAACTGGAGAATATAGCCTACCCAAGTCAGCACATAAAACTGACCATCACAGATAGGAAGGGGAGGGGTGTTCACAGCAGCAGGGAAAGCTTCTGTGTGGAGGGAACATTTGAGTTGAGACTTGAACATTGACACATTGATTAGTAGACTGCATTTTAAGAACCAGGAGATTAAAACAGTCCACATTAAAAAAAAAAAAAAAAAGACCCTGGGGTAGGAAAGAACCTATCTTGTTTTCAGAACCCCCCAAAAAGTCAGCATGGCTGTAGGTGGAGGGCTCATCAAGGGGAGAGTGGTCTGTAGTTGGGTGGAAGAAGAGGACAGTGACTGGGTCATACAGAAGCACAAAAGTTAAGGACATAAAACTCCAGGACTAATTCTTTGTGACCCCATGGACTGTAGCCCACCAGGGTCCCTGGCACTTTCCAGGCAAAAATACTGGAGTGGGTTGCCATTTCCTCCTCCAAGGGATTGTTCCAACCCAGGGATGGAACCCGAGTCTCCTGCATCTCCTGCATTGACAGGCAGATTCTTTACCACCATACTCCAATAAAAATTAATAAATAAAAAAATTTTTTTTTTAACTCCAGGACTATTTGTAAAAGATGTTAATAGGTAGAGAAAAGAGAGTGAGCTCTTTAAAAAGGCCTTTTCCTAAAGTATTTCTGGATATCTGATTGGTTCTAAAGCTGTTTGCAGACTCAAAAATAATTGCTGTGGGTCATTTAAGCATAGGGTTCTATGCAGTAAAATTCTCATTGTTTCTGAAAAGGAATCTTTTTGAGAGCTAAAGAAAATGCTCAATAGATGGGCCACCACTGTGAGGCATCTCCAGTTTAGAGTTTTTTCTTCAGTCTTTGCATTTGGTAACCTTCCTTTAAAGGCTGATACTGTCAGATGGCAAACCAATTGTTTGCAAGAAATAGCTGAATATGAGTCAACACCTACTCTCGATCTGTGTTTACGGATTCACGGTTTGTTGAAGAAAAGAGTCCAACAAATTTCATTAAACAAAAAACAAATCAGTTTTACATGTTGATCCTATATTAGAATTACATAGGCAGCTTTGTCTCTTAGAACTCATAAATATATTTGTGAATCCCCAATGCTGTTGTAGGAAAAATTACTATCTGAACAAGGTGGAGATTCCTGGCATCTATAACTTCCCACAATTTGCCTGTTGCCTCCAAGTCACACCAGGAACCCTCCAAAATAGATATAATAACTTTGGGGAAATCCCCTCTTCTCTCTAGACCTGGGTTTCCTTATCTATTTTTCTACATGAGGATTTCAGCTCTGAAGTGTTGTTCAGCCCAAACATCATGGTTCCATGAGAATTCTCTGAATTGTGAACTGTCTCAGTGTGGTGCCTTGATTTGGGAGGCAGTCTATGCAGGAGATGTTGATCTCTGTTGTGTATCATGTACTAGAGCTGTTTCACTCCCTCAAGATCTTGATGATGAATCTTTCCTGTTCTATCTCCCCATCCCAGCTAACCATCAAATAGTATGTAGTTGTATTCATTATTGTATAAACAACACTGTTGTCTAAAACAATTGTATAAAACAACAAACATTGACTATCTCACGATTTTTGTGGATCGAGAATTGGGGGTGACTTAGCTGGATCCTGGTTCGGGGTCTCATAGCTACGATGTCCTCAGGGGCTGTCAGCACCTAGCTGTTTAGCTAGGGCTGGGAGATCCCATGGCTAATAGTTGGAGGCCTCAGTCCCTCACCATGTGGGCCTCTTCACTGACTGCTTCATGCAACCTCACAACAGAGCAGCTGGCTCCCCCCAAGAATGAGTGTCCCTAGAAAGAAACAAGGAAACTGTAATACCTTTCAAGACCTAGTCTTGGAAGTCATACATCATCAAAGCCACCATAGCTAGTTGTTATAAGTGAGTCACTATGTCTAGCCCCATAATGAAGGGGCGGTGAATTAGGTTCTAGCTTTCAAGGAAAGAGTGTCAAAATTTGTAGACATGTTTTAACTAACCTAGTTGTATCTTGAGTGTGTGTATGTGTGTGTGTATGTATACTAGAGAAATTTTACTCCCTGAGATCTTGATGATATTATTCTACCAACTCTCTCTCTCTAATCTTACCTCACTAGTAATTAAATGGTATATAGCCTATAACTTACCTATCCTTCTGTCTTCTGTAACTTATCACAAGCACAGTGTGACCTGGCTTCAGAAAGCTTGCACATTACAAAGATGGCTGCTTTGCTGTTTTCAAGCACTGAGTAACTATCAAGACAGTAATTAGCAAGTCTTCCCTTCCCCAGCCTTTGGGTAGTCCCTTGCTTGGGGACAGTGAGAAGGGAAGTGAAGTGAAGTGATATTCGCCCAGTTGTGTCCGACTCTTTGCAACCCCATGGACTGTAACCTGCCAGGCTCCTCTGTCCATGGAATTCTCCAGGCGAGAATATTGGAGTGGCTTGCCATTTCCTTCTTCAGGGAATCTCTCCAACTCAGGGATTGAACCTGAGTCTCCTGCATTGCGGGCAGACTCTTTTACCATCTGAGCTACCAGTGAAGGGTAAAATAAGAAGGTGGCTTTTGTTGTTTTTTTCTTTCTTCAACCCCCTTAGAAGAATGAGCCATTCATGCACAATTGCATCCCATGAAAAGTTGTGCAGAAATATTCTAGAACCAAACTTGGTAGAGGATATTTTTCTGAAGAGGCTGCCAGCTTATCTAACCAGAGGGTGTGTGGCTGGGATGCCAAATATTCACTTCCCTGGGCAGCTTCTCCCTCAGGCTGGGTTCTCCTAGAAGTAGATCTGGGGTAAGATCTCTGTGCAGGGATGTTTATTTAGTAGATCCTGGAAACACGGGTAGGAAGTGAAGAAGTGGGATGGGAAGCAGTGAGTTATCAAGCTGTTTACTTTCTAGGTGACTAGAGCTTAATTCCACCGGTGAAACTCTGAGAAATGGTGTAACACCCACATCTCCAAGTTTCCCAAACTAAGAGCAACAAGAAGGCTGGGTTATTGATCTACGGCCTCCCATCAGACTTTGACAGAGAGCTGCACCTGACTATTTCTGTAATAGTTGCTAGATCTGTGTACCAAAGTACTATGAATCGAGTGGCTGAAAGCAACAGGAAAGTGTTGTCTCACAGCTCTGAAGGCTGGAAGTCTGAAACTGAGGCGTTGGCAGGGCCAGGCTCCCTCTAAAATGGTTAGGGAAGGGTCTGTTCCAGGCAGCTCTTAACCTTTGGTCACCTCCGACACATTGCACATGCTTGCAGACGCATTGCTCCAGTCCTGTCCTCAAGTGGCCCCTTCCCATGCATCACTGTGTTGTTTCCCCTCTGTGCACATCTGTCTCTGTTCCTAAATGTCCCCTTTTAAAAAGGATATCAGCCATGTGAGGTTAGAGCCCATCCTAATAATCTCATTTTGTTACTTCTGCACAAAACCTGTTTCTAAATAAGATCACATTCCAAGGTACTGGGAGTTATCTTTTTGTGGGGATACAAACTCATACGACCCTGTCTATTCAGAGCTTGTGTCTGTTGTTGGGAGCAAGTAGGTGTATCCAGTAGGGATCCTGGCTTTGGATCTTTGGGGTTCATTTCTGGTTTGGGGCTCTCTTGGGTTCCCTTTGGAAGAGCCAGACTTTGAGTGTAGCCATATACAATGTTGGAGACAGGAGGGCCCAAGTGGATGAATCCTCACTGTCCAGACGGTCAGATTACAAGCCTCAGAGTCACCTCTGCTGCCTCGTTTCCTTTCTGTACTATTTGCAGTCCATGGCAAATACATCTCTTCTAGCGAAGCTTTTTTTTTAAAATCTGGAATCCATCCATTGCTCTCCATCAGTGCCGAATTATATTCTCCCACCCAAAGTCATATGTTGAAGCCCTGCCTCATTCCCTTTAGAGGGAGGCACCACATTTGCTGTTCAGTCTTCAGGTCAATTTTACCTTCTCTTTCTCTTGTCTTTCCCTCCTGCTCTTTTTCCCTCTCTCTCTTCCTTTTCTCTTCACCCCCTCCTCACTTCCTATGAATCCATAGCAGTCTGAAAATTTTGAAGTATTGTAGGCATAGAGTATTTTCACAGAGTAATATTAATAGAAAGAATCTAGAAAGAAAGCTGACCCAACTTAGATCCATCTTTGTTGACTTTGGCAAAATGAGGTTTGACCTTTCCAAACTTTCATACTTTGTCCTTCTGCTGGGCTTCTCTCTCACTGCCAAGGCACATGTTTCTATTGTGCTTGACCTTGCACCATGGTGTCCCTTCCAAAACCATATATATATATATATCTCTATATATATATGTTGTTGTTCAGTCACTAAGTCATGTCTGACTCTTTGCAATCCGACCCCATGGACTACAGCATGCCAGCCTCCTCTGTCCTCCACTATCTCCTAGAGTTTGCTCAAATTCATGTCCATTGAGTCAGTGATGTTATAACCTAACCATCCCATCCTCTGCTGCCCCCTTCTCCTTTTGCCTTCAATCTTTCTCAGCATCAGAATCTTTTCCAATGAGTCAGCTCTTCATATCAAGTAGCCAAAGTATTGGAGCTTCAGTCCTTCCAATGAATATTCAGGGTTGATTTCCTTTAGGATGGACTGGTTGGATCTCCTTGCAGTCAAAGGGACTCTCAAGAGTCTTCTCCAACCACAGTTTGAAGGCACCGATTCTTTGGTGCTTGGCCTTCTTTTTGGTCCAATTCTCACATCCATACGTGACTACTGGAAACATCATAGCTTTGACTATACAGACCTTTGTTAGCAAAGTGATGTCTCTGCTTTTTAATATGCTGTCTATGTTTAGCATAGCTTTCTTTCCAAGGAGCAAGCATCTTTTGATTTGATGGCTACAGTCACTGTCTGCAGTGATTTTGGAGTCCAAGAAAGTAAAATCTGTCACTGCTTCCATTTTTTCCCCTTGTATTTTCTCCTAAAGTAATATCTGCTCCAAATCAGAGATACCAAGAAACTGGTTGAAGCTGGGGTGCTTGAGCTGGAGTATGTGTCTGCCCAGCCAGGCCTACCTACCTGGAAAATACAGGATAGGAGATGGACAGGATCCCACAATTCTCACAGAGCCTGATTGCACTGCTGTGCATCCCAACCAGTCATCAAAAACCAACAAAGAGGGACTGGGGGCCCTGCATTTCCTGGGAGCCATTGGAAAGCATCAGTGGGTCAGTGACTGATAAGAGGTATTTCATTTCCTCTTGGGTTGGTAATGCTGAGGAATCCATGGGTCTAGTCTATCATGGTAGACACTGCCAAGCCTCACCTAGACTAGACCCCCTCTCTCACCTGCTGACTTCCAACTGCCAGCACCTCTATTTCTTTGCCTTGGAACTTCCTCTTGCTGTTGGAACCTTCTGTGAGCATGCCCCAGCTAATTCTTGATGGGACTTGGTGTGTAAAATCCCAACTCCCTCACCTACTAGCTCTTCGAGTTTCTTCAGTGGGACTCAGCTCTACACTGCCACATGGGTAGCTGGCTTGAAAATACACCCTTTATTGACTGCTCATTCTTCCCTCTCATGTTTCCTGCTTGGCTACGGTGTTTCCGTACTTCTCAAATAAACTACCTGCATTCTAATAATCCTGTCTCAGGGAGAAAGTACTCGCTACCACCACACACACACTAAAACAAGTTGACTTTGAACAGAGCCATAAAGTGTGGACTTTCCAATCAGGTAGACCCAGGGTT
Organism: Bos javanicus; assembly: GCF_032452875.1. Taxonomy (NCBI): domain Eukaryota; kingdom Metazoa; phylum Chordata; class Mammalia; order Artiodactyla; family Bovidae; genus Bos; species Bos javanicus. The sequence goes on from NC_083889.1 coordinate 29,613,017, forward strand.
TAATTTTCACTCCCCCGGAAATGAGCTGTGTATGGACAGTCATCTCAGAACTTCGTCTGTAAAATTAGGATAATAATGCATCAGACTCCTAAAGTGGAAAAGGATTCAGTGAAATTATGCAAGAGACGCGCTAAGCACAGAGCCTGGCTCGCAGTAAGCGCTCAACAAATGGTAATCAAATTTTGTTTCATTTGTTGTTGTTCAATTTCCACTCTCTTGGCTTACTGCCAGTTGGGGACAGTAGCAGAGAATGCAGGCGTCATCTACATTGGGCAGCAACCAAAGGCTCGGGAGTTGGACAAGGGAATCCAGGCAACAAGCAAGCCCAAGATTAAAGTAAAAGTCACATGCCATCAGGAGGGGCAGGGCAAGGAAGGGAGCCAAGGGCAGCACTTCACAGGCTTCACTCTGCATGCAAATCACTTGGGAAAATTGTTGAAGTGCAGATTCTGATCCGGTGGGTCAGGGCTTCAGCCTGAGGTTCTGTGTTCTAACAAGCTCCTGGGTGATGTCAATGCTGCTGGTCTTCAGCCCACATGTGAAGTTACATGGAACTAAGGTTTGGAGAGCAAATGTCAAAGCCCAGAGAAAAGAAGGATTGGAAGTTAGAATATAAAACCCAAGTATGATCAAGGCCAGCCAATAGTATATTTGCATTATATTTTCTATCACTTATCTGGAGCTGTGCTGTCCAGTATGGTGGCCACCAGCCCCATGCGGCTATTGGCACTTCATCCTGATTGGGATGAGCTGGACATGTAGCATATACACTGGAATTTAGGTACAAAGAAGAGAATGTAAAATAATTCAATACTTTAAAAAATACCAATTCATGTTTAAATGATAGCATTTGGGATATATTATGTTTAATGTATTACTAACTTAAATTTCACCTATTTCTTTTTACATTTTTTTTTTCTATCACTACTAGAAAATTTTGAGTTACATTTGTGGCTTGCGTTAAATTTCTGTTGGCCATCACTGGTCTAGCAAGAGCCTCTTTCTCCCCCTCTCTCTGCTCTGCTGCCCAAGAATCCATCCTTAACAATTCCCTAAGTGCCTTGGGGAAAACTCAAGACTAGAGAGGTTCATTGCTCTAAAGGGGAGACAGGCAAGCCCACAAAAGGGAGCTGTTTGGGAGGAACAAGGCAGAAACATGCCAAGTCATTCTCTGCAACAGCAGAGCTATTGCCATGGGGCCAGCAGGGCGGCCTGGATCCCAGAGATGCCAGCCTGCCATGCTCCAGTGCCTTCTGTCTGGGCCTCTTCAGTCCTTTTGCAAGTTTTCCTCCCCATCCTGGGCGACAGGTAATTAGCAGGGCCAGCTGGCAACCTCCACTAGGCGCTGTCGCCAGAGAGCCGGCAGCCGGCCTGCAATTACTGTAATCCTGGCTTGGTCTCCTAAAGAGAGCTCTATTCAGCTCTCCCTCTGCAAGTTGGCTCTGGGTGATGGGGCTCGTAACCTCTACATTCTCGGGGTGTCTCTTGGCAATGAAAGGCCTGCAGAAGAAAGTCCCCAGTGTGCAGACCTGCCACAGGCTTCCCTTGGTAAATAACCGGGCAGTTGGGCATAAGTCACTGCCTGTTGGCAGCATGGGGAGGTGGTATTTGAAATGTCTTGCCCGAGCCATCTATTCCTTAGATAGCTGCTTTTGCATGTTCCCAGTATCTCCTCTTTCAGAAAAGCATTTCTCAGAACCAACCACCAGTCTTTTCAGCTCCAGGAAGCTTGTCCAGAGCAGATCCTGGGCACCTCAGAAATACATTAAGAAGGATGCTTGAAAATCCATTAATCTTAGCTTCCATGAAGTGAGAAGGAAATGAGAAAAAAGGCTATTTTATCAAGTTGGGGACTACAGGCAAGGCCAGTCTACAAAGAGTCAGCAGAAAGATCTTCCTGGTCACTGTACTAATATTTTAGCTTCTCAAGCCTCAGTCTTCTCCTAAGAAAAATGGGTGTAGTTACAGGGGCATTATGGAGATGAATGCAACATTCTGTGTGACAGGCTCAGCATGGCAAGCACGTGAACATGGGCAGTAAAACTAAGTGCAATAATAGGGAATAAACTCAAAGAAGCAAGACAGATGCAATGTGTGTAGGTGTTCCAAACTGGAGCAGTGAGGTTTAATGGCAGCGGCTCCTTTTAACATCCACTCACCTTGAAAGTCTGTCCACACTACATTATCTGTGAGGTCTGGTGCAACATGAAAATGCAGGGCCCTTGTTCAAAATTCAAGAAATAGGAGCTATTGAAGCACCTTCCACAGTCTATCTCTATCTTGGTATCTCTCTCTGGCTATCTTCCCCTATGTTTCTATTTCCTATTTAATGTCCCACTCCTTTGGGCAGGGAGGCCAGTGCAGACCATCTCGGGTACCTGGGATGTGCCACTTAGCACATGCGAGCATTCATTCCCACACCCCCTCCCTCTACCTCGTATCCTCTCCTAGCAGCCACCAGACCTATGGCCTATGCCCCAGCCAGGGACAAAGGAGTCAGTTCTCAACCTACAGAGGATAGGCAATCACATGCTGGGACACATCCAGTGTGAATGTGGGTGGGTAGGAGACTGGGCCCTGCCAAGATGCCTATATCAGACATGCCATGGCACTGCTGCATCCTGCCCTGCCCTGAAGTGCTCCCCAGGCTTGACTTTTCCTGTTACCAGAAAACTGAGCTCTCCTCTTGGTGTGTTTTGAGCCAAAGGACACAACGAAGCCAAAGATCTGGAGAAGAAAGGATTTATTACTTGCAGCAAGTAAGGAGAGTACCAGGGAACTTTCTCAAAGTAGTTGTCTCCCCAGCAAAATTGGGGAAGTTTCAAGCTAAGGGTGCATGCGTATTCATGAAGGGGCTTGGGCAGTAGACATAGTCCAAGTCTTAGATGACTAAAGTCCTAAGAGCCAGAAAAAGTCAATAATCACCTTGGGTTCTAGGTGATCTGGTCATTGAATACTTCAGGCTGATCTTTACCCTTGACTCAGAACTGGGAGTCTTTACAATGGATATATTATCTTTGCTATTGTTACTTCTCTTGCAGACAATGTTTCTGCACTCAATGTTCCCTTAAGATAATTAATTATGAGACAAGGATGAGCACTGCTTGCAGGGTTATTTCACAAAATGGCTTAGGTCAGAAATGGCTTCTTTTATGTCAAGAATGCTGTGACTGGTTCTCTTTCTCTGGGGACCACCTATCCTATCTCCTTACATTCCCATGTACCCCTCTAAGCTTCTGTCAGGAAAAAGGGCAGCATGGATTACTTGGGGGAGTGGGGTCAGGGAGCCAGGTGGTGGGGTGGCTATAATCACTGGGCAGTGGTGGGGAGGGGGAGGCCAAGCAGGTCTGGGGTATCACAGAGTAAAGAGCCAGGCAGCAGAGTACTTGTCCTAGGGAGACAGAGAGGTGGAGACGCAGCAGGAGGCAGGACCACAGGTGCCCCACGGTCCTATTAGAACTGACATATAAGACCCCGAGGGCTTCCCTGGTGGCTCAGATGGTAAAGAATCTGCCTGCAGTACAGGAGACTCAGTTTTGACCCCTGGGTTGGGAAGATCCCCTGGAGAGGGAAATGGCTACTCACTTCAGTATTCTTGCATGGAGAATACCATGAACACAGGAGCACGGTGGGCTGCAATCCATGGGATTGCAAAGAGTCAGACACAACTGAGCAACTCACACACACACATACACACAAAACCCCATGTGATTACACATGTAATTGTCAGCACTCTCAAGATGGTGACTATTAAGCATTATATGGCTCAGGGCAGGGCACCTCTCAGGGTGGCATTGTGTGACTGCAGTACTTGAATGCCCTTGAAGCCAGCTCTGGATGAGATGGATGTCACGTAGTAATTTGACATCATGTTTCCTATCACAGGTAAAGCCTGGCAATCAGATCCCACCCCTACCTGTTATCAGTTCTGTGACCTTGGGCAAGTCCTTTAACCTGTCCAAGCCTCAGTGTATGCATCCATAAAATGGGATAAACGATAGAACCCAACTCATAGAGTTGTTGCAAAGATTATAGATGTTGCAAATAGGGTTTAGCTTGGTGCTTGGCATAAAGCAAAGCCTTAAAAAAACTGTTAGCTGTTGCTCGCAAAGTGACTTTGAAAGAGAAGCATCCTTTTCCCCATTTATCTCTTGAAGAAGTTCTTCACACTTTTCCAAGGCTCAGGGATCCTCCATTTCCTTTCTTCACAGGACCTGGTGAATGGCTGAATGAAACAAACCAACAGGGCAGGGTTCCACCAACATAAATTAGAAAGTGGATGACTTAGCCACACCCAGACTTCTGTGCTGGCAAAGCATTACTCCTGTCACAGATTCAGCTTGGGCCCAGTCTTCTAAGAGAAGCTGGAAGGCAGTTTCATGGCTTCTATCTAGGCTTACCTGTCCCTTCTCACAAGCTGGTTTCACTCCGTTTTCCCGAGAAGGTCTTCTCTAAACTCCCTCTGAGAACTCAAACTCTATCACCATCCGCATGCCCTTGAATGAACCACATCTAATAGTTTCTCTTAGGTGTTTAGTGACATCTTTTTACTAGAAAATCAGCTCCCTGAGGACAAGGTCTGGGTCTGGTTTTGCATAGTGTTGAATCTCCCAGTGCCTAGCATGATCCCTGACTTGTGGGAGACAATAAATGTTTGTCCAATCATTGGAAGGGTAGATGGATAAATGAACAGGTAGAAGGAAGAGATGGTTCTATTTTGTGAACTCTGAGTTCTTTCTCAGCTCTGATGGTCTGTTATGCTATAAGTCCACTTCATTGTTTCTACTTCTTCCCTTGAAGGATAAAGTTGGAAACTTCAGGGCCTCCTCCTCCATGATGGGCCTGCAGGAGGAAACCAGATCAGAAGTGTAGGGTGAGTTGGTTTACTATCCCTGATTTAATGAGGGATTGACCGCTGGATCGACTAGTGCCATCTTGGTCTTAGTGAAGCTTTTCTTCCAGGTCACATTACCTCTTATGTGTCTATGGCTCCCACTCCATTCCCAAGGTGCTAGGGATCACCAAGGGTCTCAGGGACTGAAGCAAATTCTCTGGTCAAAGAAGAGCTGTCTTCCTCCTGTATGATTGTGTGGCAACCTGCCCATGAGTGTTCCCCAGCAGGTGGCCATGAGAAGGACAACTGACTGGGCTGCCATGTGGCTCCCTGGCATTGGAATGGATGGTGGAACTCCCAGAGACCCAGAGTTTCTTGATCTCACTTAGCTGCTGTCTCCATGGTTCTCCTTCTCCCTCTTTCCTCCAGGGGTGGAATCTTTTAACGTTTATGGCATTGGGGACAAAAATGTGTTCTATAAGTATACATGGAAATACTGCTTTAAATTTAAACCCGTAGATGTTTTGAACTCAATAGTCAGAAACCTCCCTTCTCCCACTTTATTTTCTGATTCCATAGCATTGCTTATTCCCGAAGCAGTGGGTGATTCCGTGTATCTGCCCAAACTAGGGAGAAAAATGGCTAGGCTAAGGATTGCTTTTCAAACTTGAACGTGCCTGTCAGTCCCCTGGGGATCTTGTTCAACTACAGTTTCTGATTCAGTAGGTCTGTGGCAGGTCTGAGACAACCTTTCTAACAAACATCAAGAGTGATACCAATAAGTAAGGCCCAAGATGGTCACTTCAAATAGCAAGACTCTATGGGGGAAAAAAGTGAAATCCTAAGAGGAATGAGCAAGGAAGATTAGATACATCATACAATAATAGAATATTAGATGATTCTAATATTTCAAGACATTCTTGTACCTCACACAGACTTGAGTTCTAGAAACAAGTTTGACAAAGAGAGAGAGAGAGAGAGAGAGAGAGAGAGAGAGAGAGAGAGAGAGAGTTGTGTGTAGCCAACTGGTCAAACCCTCTGCTTTTGCTTCAAAGGGAGACTGAATAACAGACAGTGAAGAGTTGTTGTCAATAGTCCATTTGCACAGCCTGGGAAGGTCATAGGGTCTAAAGAGGAAAACTCAGGTACTGTTGCAGTGAAACATTTTCTCATGGCCCCAAGAGATTACCATTCAGAGACAGGAGGGGAGCTGCCTGAGTTCCCTACCCTGGGCTCTTTTTTAGATTAAAAACAAGAGTTGGCCCTCTTTCTGTCCATCTGCCCGCCAGCTGGACAGCACTTTGCTTGCCCTGCTGCTCTCACACACAGCTTCCCAAAAGCTCTGAGCTAATTGGAGCTGAGACAGGGAGATGACTTTGGGCTTGAAGTGGCATTGTGCTCCGGGTTCTTGGCAAGGATCCAGAGCCAAGGGATCATTTAGGACAACAGAAGAGAGAGGCATGAGGGCTCTTGAGTGGCCAGCACTTACAATTCGCAGAGTCTAGTGGGCTTGGACTTTGGGGCCACCAGAAGGATGGATGGCATCTTTCACAGGCTTCATGTTGTCCTTTATTTTATAAAGCCAGGAGGCAGTGACAGCCGCAAATGGATTAGATGCTCAAGAGCCCTTCTGAGCCACTTCTCCTCCGTCCGTTGGGATCTTCAGTTCAAAGACCCGCAAGAGTCCTTGCACGTTTCTCTTCAAGCCATACTCCAGCCAGCTTCTAAATCCTTCCAAAGAAAAATTAAGGAGGGCTTCAGAGAAGACTATATCCGCTCAGCTAATGAATAAAGATCTTGGCTTGTTTTCATAGGTGAAGGTCAGAATTGAGGTTTTGCTTGACTCTCCAGCTAATCAATCCTGGATCAGAGATTGCAAACCCAAATGCCTACAGGGGCCAGCAGGAAGCATAACGGTGCCAAGAGGAATGCATATGAGAAAACCAGAAGAAGGGGGCAGTTTCAGCTGATGGTTGTCATGTGGGTCTATGGCTCAGCTTTCCCAGGTCCTGGGCCTTGAGGGGAGATTCTAGAAACCTTTATTTTTTTTAAATAGTACTAATCACAGGGCTGATAAAATATGTACAATGTACCACACATTACTCTCAGAACTGTACATATTTTACAGTATTTGGTTCTCCATGGCACCAGGACGAAGATATTATTATTATCACCCCTATTCTACACATGAAGAAACTGAAGCCCAGGGAGATTAAACAACTTGCTCAGATCTTTCCCCTGGGACAATGGCAGAGCTAAGATTTGAAATAGGCAATGTGGCTCCAAGTCATAATCCACGTTCCTAACCACCATGCTCTATGGCTGGTCAGAAAAGAAACTATTAGATTCTGCAGGTTCATACTTGTATTACTTTTCTATTGATGTATAACAAGTTAACTGCAAATTTAGGGGCTTAAAATTGCACCTTTTTATTAGTTCACCATTGTATAGCTCAGAAGTTGATGTCAACTTAATTGAGCTCTTTGCTTAGGGTCAGAAGTAAGGTGACAAGTAGGCTGGCTCTTATTTCAAGGCTCCAGGGAAGAATCAGCTTCTAAGCTCATTCACATTGTTGGCAGAACTTGGTTCCTTGTGGGTGTACAGCTGGATGCCCCTTTCCCTGCTGGGTATAGGCCTGGGGGTATCTTAGCCTCTTGAAGCTGTTCTTGGGTGGTTAAACATAACCCAGTCCACTTCAAAGTGAAAAACAGCCTGTGAAATCCTTCTTGTGCTTTGAATCTCTCTACTTCCCTTCTGCTGCAGCCAGAGAAAGCTCTTAGCTTTTAAAGAGCTCACTTGTTTGGGTTGGGTCCATCCAGATACTTGCCTTAATTAGGCCACTGACTTGGGAATTAAAGTTAATTCCATCTACAAAATATTTTCAGATTCCTGTTTGATGGAATAACAGGGGTGGGCCTCTTGGGGGTAGGGCCATGTTTAGGTTTCTGCTTACCATAGCACTTAAAAAAGTGTTAAAAATCTTGTTTATGGCAAACAAAACATCTAAGGAAAGGGGTTTGGGGTTTCTAAGCTCTGGTCCTTTCTTTTCTTTATGCAACAGCTGATTGCTCACTGAGTGCTAGCTCTATGCTGTGCCCTGGGAATACAGCAGCAAACAAGACAGACAACCTCGCCCTTGAACTCCCAGAGTCCGTGTCACTAGGGCATCCATGGGAGTTCCCTTGGGGAAGTGACGGTCACCATCCCTGGGCTCCAGTCCTGTTACTCTGCTGGAATATTTGTTTGTCTTCAATTTCATGCCCCACAAACCCTGTTTGTTTTTACTCTCTGTCCTGAATATTCATGACCACAAACGGCTCAGATTCCCTAATCAGTCTTCCATGTGAGCCACATTCAAACAGGGACCACATCTAACACCCCTGTTCTGATGTCTTGGCCAAAGCAAATAGAATTACGAATGAGCAGGAGCCTGCTAAATTCCCAGTCCCGTGAGACAGCTGCTCTAGACAGGAAAACTGAAGTCCCAGGAGCAGGGCACCAGATGCTGGTGGCACTGGGGGAGCAGGAAGACAGGGGTAATTTCCCCACTGCCGATCTCTGCCAGCCCTGTGGTTTAAGATATCAGTAGGGAATTTCTCCCTTCATTTTGGGCTTAATATTCCTGAGATCTTGAGCTGTTACCTGCTACTAAAATATGATTATGCACAGCCAAATGGTCTGATCCAATATGCACAGCCTTGTGGTTAATATTCTCATTAGTTTGATTTCATTAGTATTTACTGAACTCCTTGCATTAGATGTTTTAGGAATTTAACTCATTTCTTTGCCTGACATACTCCTACCTTTCTGTGTACACATTCTGCCTCCATGTCACATTCTATATGGCCCAGAAATACATCTGTATATTTAAAAAATATATCGTGTGCCAACATCCCTCCAAGTGTAACATCCAGGAGGAAATAGAATAGTGCAGATGTGGTCTAAGCAATGACCTTCTCTTTTGGAATTACCTGTCTTTCCTTTCTCTATGTTTCTCTTAACACTGAGTCCCCAGTGTTGGGATCATTGTGAGGATAAAGCCAGATCCCAAGGGACAGTTTCACTTGATTGAGAATCATCTCTTTTCTCTTGACTCCTGGGAAAATGTGGCCAGTCTCCCTGCAGGGTCCCCCTTTTGAGTCCAGCATGCTAGGGATCATAGGCAGACCACCACAGTTTTATTTGCACAGAGATTTGATAGTCCTATTAGGAGAGCTGATCACCAGCACTGAGTGAGACTCAGTGGACTAAAACCAGAAGAAGGAAAAGAATGGATGGTAAACGTACATCCCTGAGCCTCCAGGACAGGGCTCTTTGCATGCACGGTGCCCTGCGTGGGCCTGTATCATCTTACTGAATCCTCACAGTCACCCCAGAGGTGGGTCCTATAAATACCAGCACTTTAAAGACAAAGAAACTAAGGTTCAATGGAATTAGCCATCTGCCCAAGGAAATATAGGTAGCAAGCTTCTGTGCCCAGGTGGCAGAGAGTCAAGACTTCCTAAGACCCTCTGGGAACATGGCTTTCTATCAGCTAGGGGAGATCATCCACTGAGAACACTGAGGAGCAGAGTTCCTCTTCTTCCCAGCCCAGCCTTCCAGTCTCAGGGGAACAGGAGGGGGAATCTTTAATACTGAAACAAACAAACAAATAAGACTTTAAAAACACTTTCAATATTAGCATTTGAGGGGGCTAACTAGGAACAGAGAAATGAGCCCTGAACCTCTCCCAGGAGAGAGTGCTCATGGTTTTACTTTGTTTTAATTTTCTCTCCTGATGAAGAATTTGCCATGGTTAAAGAGGCACTGAATAAACAGAACTGTGACTGATGTTTTCCAATTTCCCTAGTGAAGTCCACGTTTTTTTTCTTTTTTAGAGTCCCATCCATATTTTGACAGCTTCAATGTGGTTGCCCCTCTGGGAGGCTGTGGTAAAGGTTGGGATCTCCAACCTCTCCCTTTCCCCACATCGCCAGTGCTGTCAAGGGCCCGAAGAATCAGAAATTGGTGGGCGGCGGGGCGGGGAGGAATGAGGGAGACAGCAATGGGGTCCCACCAGATGCCATCAGCACTCATCTCTATCTGTGAAGGCGGCTCCCAAATGATACTGGGGCTCTGCTCATGTGTGTTCTCCTTTTAGGACAGAGATTCTGGGCAGGACAGACTGCTGTGGGCTGAATGTGCCTCCCTAACGTTCATATGTTGAAATCCTAACCCCCACGGTGATGGTATTAGGAGGTGGAAGCCTCTGGGACGTGATTAGACCGTAAGAGAGAGCACAGCCCTCATGGATGGGATTAGTGCCCTTATGAAAGAGGCCCTAGAGAGCTCCCTCATCCCTTCCCCCGCAGGAGGACACAGTGAGAACAGCCGTCTATGGCCCAGGAAGTAGGCTCTCACCAGATACCGAATCTTCTAGTACCTTGATCTTGGACTTCCCAGCCTCCAAAATCCTGAGAAATAATTTTCCATTGTTTATCAACCACCCATTCTATGGTATTTTTAATAATAGCAGCCTGGATGGACTAAGACACACCCTCCACCAGTATGAATGAATAGACCACACCCAGCTCTGCACACTCCGGTGAGAGAACTTGAGGCATTATCTCCATCATCTCCCAGGGCTCGCCCGAGGAATGAGCCCCCAAAGGAGGTTCCTTGATGATGCCCCCTATCTGCTCCTCTCCCTTTCCCTATTCACTGCCTCCCCGCAACCCTGGTGCCCCCTCCCAAACAAACTGTACTCAAATCTTTGCCTCAGGGACTGAGTCTAGGAAAAGGGCTTCATGGCAGAGAGCACTCTGGGGAAATCCAAACTGAAAAGCAAGAGTCAGAAACCTAGCAGAGAGTAACCACAATAACATTAGAGGGGAAAGTTCAGGAAAGACCCACCCAGAAGCACAAAGCCAGAGGGGGCTTTGATTCAGAGGGTCAGTGTCTGCCAGAAGGACTATCTCTGTTCTCTTATTGTCAGAGGCTTGAAGGCCCTTCTCAGAAGTGCACCCGCCATCTGCCTTCATCCTGCTCGGCCTTTTCTGGTGGGTGGGCAACATGCCAGGAAGCCCAGCTGGGCTAAAGTTGAGATCTCTGTAGCTGGTATGTGTTGTGCGTGTGCGCAGGCCTGGGGGCTGACTTAACACAAGAAAAAGTCCAAGGATTAGCCTCAGCCTCCCCTGGGAGGGGCACAAATGGGGTAACATGGGCAAGTCGCCTGTCCTGGCAGCAGAGACAGATGCAGAGTTCAACAAGAGTTATTGGCAAGATTCTCCCACTTGTTCACGCCTGGCATAACATATTCAAAGCCCCAGTCTTACTATGCCTTTCCTTCTGAGTCAGAATATGTCAGAATCAATGCCATGACCTGGGCCTTTTTCCCCTCCACTCACAGATTGAGGCTCCCTAATCCCTCCAACTCCATTCCCTCTGTACCCCATCTTTCTGCTCTTCTCCATAAAGATCCCTCCTCAGTACACAGGTTCTCTGCAGTCATGGTCTAGACTCACTAAGCAGCAGGCCTAAGTGCTGTAAATGAGGATCAAATTAAGTTCTGTTTAAAATCCCATTTAGCTTCAATTTTTTCAGATGAGAACACTAAATGCACAGAAAGGTTGAATAAGAGGCCCAGTGTCACACAGCTAGTGTGGTCCATTAGGGATTTGATGTCAGGATTGGTTACCTCTGAAACTTGGGTTCTTACCTGCTCTGCTCTTTTGTCTCCTGGAAGTTTGTTCAGTTGCAGGTATAAATATCTGAAGTAGGTGGCAATTCTAATTGGACCTGGAGTTTGTAAAGCACTTTACTGTTGACAAAGCCCTTAAATCTCTTTGATATACCTCTCACCATGACTCTGTGATCTGGACAAGAATTATTAGGCTGCAGTGCTCAGGGCAGTAAGTAAACAGTAGTCACTGGTAGTAGCAGCATCATGTTCCTTTTACATGTGAGGGAACTAAGCCTCAGTTCAAGTGCCTTGGCAGAGACACCGGCGAGTGAGGAGCTGCGTGTTAGGACCTGCACATAGCTTGCCCTCTCTCTCTTTCTCTTTCTCTTTCCAGTGACCAGTCTGGTATATTCTCCCAGCAAGTCCCTGGACCCCTGCTCTCTTCTTCAAAGCCTGTTGGCTGATTTTCAGCGGAATACACAGGGCTTTCAAGGAAGTATTTATTCCCTACTCTCAGCTCAGCATGGAAATCAGAAACAGAATGTCAAAAACACAAAGGGTTCAGGTTGCAGTGCTGCTGGAATGCAAAATCAGGAAACTTTGCTTCCTTCTCTTGAGAGGTTGTAACAAGATGGCTGGAAATTAACTTGGAATTTCCTGGGGCATGGGAAGGAGGAGACAGAAGTACAGAAATGGTTCATCGGTGCCTGCTCTGATTGGAAAGCTGGTTCCATGCTAAGTGATGCTGTGTGGACATATCTTTCCCACAATACTGGTTGGGGAGCCCACAGGGGTGAGCAGGGAGAAAAAGAAAAGGTTTGATAATGTTATGGTCCACATTTCCTATCTTTCCAATGTAAGAGCTTGACTATCCCCAGCAGTGGTTCTCCCCTGAAGGTGACTTTGCCTCCCAGGGGACATTTTTGGTTGTTACAAATAGGGCATGGGGGTGGACAATTTGGTAGATAGAGGCTGGACATCCTTCATGCACAGGACAAATCATCTGATCAAATGTCAGTAGTGCCCAAGTATCTTGAATATTCTTCCCAAATTAATCCTACCAGCAGAGAGTAGTGGAAACAGAAAACATATACTGTGTTTTGAGGGTGCCAAGGTGATGTATCTTTGAAGTGTTTTATCTGAAAATTGCAGTGTTACTCTGATATTGTGATTTATAATAAGAAATTTATATTTGGTCTTCATGCCTTTTCTTATCATAGAGCTCCTAAGATTCTTGGAATTTCCTATGCTGAGATCTATAAAGATGTCTTTTGTTATATTAATTAGGTGACTTTGTGGAGGTGCCTCAGAATGGGTGAATGGGGAGTTGGTTGCCAGGGGAGTCAGCCAGTGATTAGAGGACTAGAACTCAAGGGAGGTGAGAGGAGCTGGAGACTGAGTTGAGTCACCAATGGTCAGTGATCTAACCAAACTTGTCTATGTAATGAAGGCACCATAAAACCCCAGAAAGGGCTAGGTTTGCAGAGCTTCTGGGTTGATGACTACATGGAGGTGCTGGGAGGGTGGCGTGCTTTGTCCATCTGGCTGCTTCTGAGTCATATCCTTTTATAATAAATGCATGACCTAGAAGATAAAATGTTTCTCTAAGCTACCTTAGAAAATTAATGGAACCCATGGAAGGGGTCATTGGAATCTCCAGTCTGTAGAAGTAGAGAATGGTTGGACCTCTCACCTTTAGCTGGTTGGTCAAAATCCCACAGATGATAACCTGGATTTGCAATTGGCCTCTTGCCTGGAAAATCCCATGGACAGAGGAGCCTGGTGGGGCAGTCCATGTGGTCGCTAAGAGTTGGACACGACTGAGAGACTTCACTTTCACTTTTCACTTTCATGCATTGGAGGAGGAAATGGCAACACACTCCAGTGTTCTTGCCTGGAGAATCCCAGGAACGGGGGAGCCTGATGGGCTGCCGTCTATGGGGTTGCACAGAGTTGGACACGACTGAAGCGACGCAGCAGCAGCAGCAGCAGCAGCAATAGCAATGGGCCTCTGAAGTGGGGCCAGAGGGGGCAGTCCCATGGAACTGAACCCTTAATCTGTGGGATCTGATGCTCTTTCCAGGTAGTATCAAGATTTAAATTGTAGGACCTCAGAGAATTGTTGGGTGGTTTTGGGAAAACTCACAAATTGAACTTGTTGTAAGAACCCTAATTACACTATATGCTGATTCACAACACACTCATTTATCTTTTCATTCATTTGACTAAGCTCTACTGAGCATTTTTGCTCTGTGCCTATGTGCCATGCCTGTGTTACACAAAAATTGAGTTTAACTCTTGATGAGTGTTGAGCCAGAAGATACAACCAAACCAAAGATCAGGAGAAGGAAGAATTTTTTACATGTAGCAAGTCAGACACTGGGGATTTTTCCTGATGCAGTGTCTCCCCGAACAGTAAAATTGGGGACCTTTAAGCTATGGGTACATGAATATCCATGGAGGGGCCTCAGCAGAAGAGAATTCAGCATAGAATTGGGGCAAAGGTTGACAGAGTCTAAGCTTTAGTTGATTGAAGCCATGAGATTTAGAGAAGGTCAATATGCCATCGTCCACCTGGTTATGGACCTTAGTTCCTGTAGAACTCAAAAATACGTGTCATATAGTTATGTATATCCTTTGAGGACTGTTTTATTGCTGAAATGTTGTTTCTTGACTGCTTTTCCTTTGTTTCTCCATTTCACTTCCCTTACGACCATTAATTACTGAGACCTCTTCAAGGGCAAGCAGGGTTAGATCACAAAATGGTTAAGGCCAAAAATGGCTTCTCCTATGTCAAGAAAGCCATGCTTGGTTCTCTTTCTCCAGGGACCCCCCTACCCTGTCCTCTTAAGACTCATTCTGGGGCTCTTTTTTTGTTTTGCAATAGTATGATCCTCTCATTTTTCTGGTCTTAGCTCATGTATCACCTTCTCAGAGAGTCTTCCCTCCCATCTAAAGCAATTCACCCCTTCCTGTTATTCCCATTATCCCCATTTTACAGGTGAGAAAAATGAGGTAGAATTTTTTCACTTATTTTCTAAATGAATAAAGAAAGTCGCCCCCCTGCCCAAGCTGTGCGATGCTATAACTTGGCATATAGTTACTCACCGCATGCTCCAGGGGATGATGATCCCAGCTGAGATGTTTAGAGAAATGTGCACATTCCGTAGGATCTGGTGCAGGCCTGTAACTTCCTCACAAGCTCTTTGATCTTGAGGAAGTCAAGTCCTCATTCTGAGCTTCAAGTGTGTGTTTTGTTTTGTTGTTAAAAAAAAAAAAAAGAGATTGGGTTAGGTCTTATTTTTTCCCCTCAAATTATGCCCCTTAAAACATTGCTGAAAAATATTATTAGATTTTTGTCCCCCCAAAATTGAGGGTCTCCAGTCAAATATATGTGGGAAATGCTTTAAATTAAGATTTTTTTTTTTTAATGCAGAACTTATCAGAGCCTTTCATAGGCTACTGTCAGGTGTGAATGCCCAGAAGGAATATGTCTTTTTCATTATTTCCCAAACATATCTATTCAAGGAAACCAGTTTCTGAGAAGCACATTGTAGGACTTGAGTCGCTCTCAACATATGCCTTGAGCAATGTCGGGCTGTATCATTACTAGGCACTGCCTCCCACCCCTGCCCCCACCCCAACCCCTTACATTCAGAATCTCTATGGTGAATACAGGGTAGTGAGCATCAGTTATTCTCAACTGTAGACTCGGCATTTGTATTTAAGCGCTTGCTGCTCTCCCATAGCTGAGGTTTCTCTCCTGCCTTGGCACTTTATTTCACCCCTCTTATTTCTAGTGTCAGGGCCTGTGTCTTGTTCTGGTTAACAGAGTGAGAGCAAGAGGCAGGATGTCTCTAAAACATCCCCAGGTCCTCCACCCTGTTTCTCCCTCAACTCCCAGCCAGATGCTAGGATCCAGTGAGGCACCTCAAAGTCCTAGGAAATGGTAGGGCCACCAGATAGAAAGGATCCAGGCTTCTAAAAGCTGTGTGGCCTGGAGAGGAGTGAGAAGTTAACCCACTATTGTCTGAAGCTGCTGAGACTTGGGGCTCGTTTGTTACAGCACTTAGCCTAGACTGACAAACAGGGGTCATTCAGAGAGAACTTCCTGATCAGCTCACAGTCTGAATGGAGATGAAGAGCTGACCTCTCCCTTTTTCACACCTCCTGTCTCTGACCACAGGCCACCCCTGAGGTTAATAGGGATCTTCTGTTTCCTGGTGTCAGTAACCGGAGGCAAGGAAAGAATGTAATGCTGTCCCTCAGGCAGCGGAGCCTTTAATAATGAGGCTGACGTTTACCAGGACTCTTTCCCTCCCTTTCTTCATTTAATTTGGAACCAAAAGCAGGATGACCAAAAAAGAAAAAAATCCCCAGAAATCTGTGAACTCTTGTCAAGCAACCCAAGTTTCTTTTGGCTCTTGTCAGTTTCCTGAGGATAAAGCGAGTCCCTCTTGACACCTGTCAAGACACTGGCACTTCCCACCTGCCTGTGGTTAAGATGCTGACAGCTCTTGTTGGCCAAGTGTGGGAGCAGAGAGTTGTGCAAGGATCGGATCTCTGTTGTATATCAGACACTGGGATGCCCAGGGCTGCTGGGGCTGCCAAGTCCCCTTACTGGGCACTCCGAAGTTCTGTGCCTGGTCACAGGAAGAGGCAGAGCCCATGTGGGAGGACTTTCCCAGAAACCTGTGTGTCTGGGATTCAGCACTGGGTACCCTTGAGGAGAGGAGGCAGACTAGGATAGACTGGGTTCAGCTCCATCTGTCTCTGGCTCCTGTTTGGCATCTTGGCTATGCGCTAGGAGCCCTCTGCAGTTCCCTGCCTTTCTCGGCAGCTGCTCCACAGGGGACAGGAAAATTGCTCTCCTTCCAGTGGACCAGTCAGGGAAGGAGCCTTCTCTAGGAGTCCATGGGCCAGAAGCCATCCGGGGTGGCCAAGATCAACAGACCAGACCAGGCAGGCATCTGAATCTTCACACTGAGCTTTGTCTTTATTCACCCAGCATGGCTGCTCCAGGCTGAGATATTAGCCCAGATAAACTCAACATGAAAATCATAATCCAGCAAGTCATGGCCATTCTTGTCAATTCTCTTAAAGGTTAATCTGCTTTTCTCCTTATTAATGAAGGGCCTCAGAAAGGCAGCCGGGCCTCTCCCATATTTTGGTAGATTTGGGCTAATAGGCTATTTTATTTCCATGGTAACAGCTTCCAGTGTTACAAGAAGATAATTTTGCAGACAAAAGATTTGTGAGTCTTATTATTCTGCAGGGATCTGACTGTGAGGCTGGGAACGTGGGTTCAAGGGCTGCCCAGGATTGCAAGTTCAATCCATTCTGGGCACCAGTCTGCCTTCAGCTTCTGGTATCAAGGCTTGTTAGGGGGACACATTGTAGGAAATTGCCAGGGACAGAATAAAGATATTCTTTGGAAGACAATGCCCTAAATTCATTCTCTGATCAGCCAGTGGGATTTGAGTGAGAAGTGGCTTGGTAACTTAGAGTAATTGCTGACACAACAGGGGCTTTGGCCCTGTGGAGTGAGCTGGGAGCCAGCCTGCTTAGTGTGAGGGTCTCTGGGTGAGAAGCCCCTACGCCATGCCATCTTCCTTCTCATCTCCTAGTCTTGGGGCAGACCAGCAGAACCCTCTCCTCTCCTTCATTCAGTACCTACTTCATAACCACCAGCTGGGGACCAGGCAAGTTACAGGGAGACAAAAGATGAACAAAACAGGCATGACTCTAGGTTTGACTTTCTTGGTGTGTTAGGGAGTGGGTGGGTTGAATAGAGACAGAAAGCCAGGAAATGGCAGCACTATGTGTTATGTGTTATAACAGGATGCTATGGGGAAACACTCTAGGTCAGGAAAGACACACAGGGAAAGAGCTCTTATAGATGGACTTAAGAGCTGTGTAGGGGTGAAAGCTGCTCAGCCATTAACTAAGTGTCTATTGTGAGCCAAGCATAATCCTAGATACTTGAGATTCAAACATAAAGAAAACGAGATAGATTCTTGATTTATACCCTGTTAAGGGTTCCATCCCTGGGTTGGGAAGATCCCCTGGAGAAGGAAATGGCAACCCATTGCAGTATTCTTGCCTGGAGAATCCCATGGATGGAGGAGTCTGGTGGGCTACAGTCTATGGGGACACAAAGAGTTGGACATGACTAAGCAATTAACACTTCACTTCAAAGAGATATTAATCAACTTTGTAAATTACGATTGAGGCCAGTGCTAGCAGACGGAAGTTCTTAATGCAATGAGAAGCAGTGACATGGGAATTTGACCAAGACCAGTATTCATTTCTTATGTATGGTTGAGCAGGTTGCACACTGCACAACTCTAGGAAGAACTGGTGTACCACTGTATCCCTGGCACTTGGCACAAAGTAAGTCTCATCGAGCAAGTACTGAATGCATGAATGTGGGCATCAGAGGATAGCCATCCCAGAGCTCAGTGTGCAGCACTACATAAAGTCCAGAAGACATAGTGCCACTTGACAGAGAGCAACATTCAGATAAGGAGATAAGACCAGCTTAGAAGGAGGATTAAAACTTGACCCCTAAACAGGAAGCAAAGCGTAATGTGATCACAAGGGGGGAAATGCCCTTCACTGAGACTATTGTGAAGATATAATGACATGATCAATGTCAGCTTGCTCTGAATGGTTGAAGATACTTCATAAATACCAGGGGCAGTAATTCAACGTTAGAAGGGCCAACAGAGAGGAGGTCATATCAATGAAGGTAATACATGGATGAGCTAGAGTACAAATTAAACACAGGTTTCAGAGCATCCATCCCACATAAAAACCTATATATACATGATCATAATAGCTTTACTCATAGTAGCAAAACCTGGAAACAATCCTGATGTTCTTCACCAGGTAAATAGGTAACAAACTGGTCCATCCATACCATTGAATACTATTCAATAATCAGAAGAAACAAACTATTTATGCAGGTAACAACTGGATGAATCCCCAGAAATTTTTGCTGAGGGAAAAGACCAGTCCAAAAGGAGCATAAGACTCTTGACAAAATTCTAGAACTCGAGAACAGGTTTGTGGTTGCCAGGGGTTAGGGAAGAGGGAGAATGAGTTACTTGGAAGGGATATGGGGGTAGGCATTCTAAAAAAGCAACTGAATGGATCCTTCTGGATGTGATGGGATTCTTCTTGACCTCCACTGTGATGGTGCACATGCTACTCTACACATGTGATAAAATTGCGCAGAGCTGAATACACAGACACACATACAAACGACTCCAAGTAAAACTGGGGCAATTGCAGTAAAGACCAGGGCCTGCATGGATGTCAAGAGCCCGCCTGTGGCAGTCCACTAGAGTTTTGCAAAACGTTACCATTGCAGAGAAGCTTACAGTGGCGCTCTCAGTATTATGTCTTACAATCACATGAAACCAATTGTCAGAAAGAAGTTAAGTAGAAAAAACAACTTTCGTGTTTTCCAGCTTGGTTAAAAGTTGGAAGATGACCTGAGGTGCATTCCTTGCCATCTTCCACCCCCGCAACCCCTCCCTCACCCTACAACAGGATGATTTTTCTGGAGACTCCTGGCATGTCACATAAACTACACAATCTGTTACAGACTGTAGCTCTAGCAGAGCTTTCTGGAAATGTGTGTTAGTTGCTCAGTCATGTTCAACTCTTTGCGACCCCATGGACTGTAGCCTGCCAGGCTCCTCCGTCCATGGGATTCTCCAGGCAAGAATACTGGAGTGGGTTGCCATTCCCTTCACCAGCGGATTTTCCTGACTCAGGGATAGAACCTGGGCCTCCCACATTTCAGGCAGATTCTTTACCATCTGCGCCACCAGGGAAGCCTTCTTTTCTGCCCGACCTCCCTATTTTCTGCAAGACCTCACGGCAACTCTTAGTGTCCCTTGTAGACACAAAACCAGTTTACTGGCTTCCAGACTGGCCAAATCTGAGGACATTTGCATTTTCGAACGGCAGGCTATGAAGTCACATGTGAGGGAGAATGCTCCTTTTGCAGCCTCTACTGCTACCTTGGGAAGATTCATGTCCTTGATTCTAGCTGCCTACTTTGCCACGCAGCTTCTGTGCTAGAGTGTCAGCACCATGAGGACAAGCAAATGGTGGCATGTTGCTCCTGTCTCCCTGGCCCACAGTTCCTGACATATAGATGTCCCTGTAGTGGCCATTTGTGATTTCTGCCTGTCCAGCCTCCAGCTGTCCTTCTGACAAGAGAATCTTGTTTTTCCTTTGGGTAACCACACATCCCTCATTACAGATAGCCTTGTGGGTTATTGTTGTTACTCAGTTGCTCAGTCATGTCCTACTCTTTGTGACCCCATGGACTGCAGCACGCCAGGCTTCCCTGTCCTTCACTATCTCCCGGAGTTTGCTCATTGTCCTAATTCCTACTGTGGTTAAAAGGGAGGCAGTAGACCCAAGCCAGGGCAATCAGAGTTGATGAGTGATGAGCCCTAGATTTTCATGGAAAATGTTTTAAAGGACAGGTTCTTTCTTTCCTCCGTGGTGATTGTTTTGATGGAATATCAGCTGAGAGCTATTGGGAGCTTTCTTGTTACCTTCCCTTGGAAGAGTTTGTCTAAAATGAAGCCAACGCAGCAAAAAGCAGAGCCAAGACATGGCAAGACAGCAGCTCCTAATGCATCATTTGAGAACCTGGATCTAGACTTGCCTGAGCCCAATACATCCTTGAACTCTTCAACCATGTGGATTACTCTGGTGCCTTTTTTCCCCTATGCCACTTCGTTTTGGCTTTCCGTGACTTGCAATCAAGACTCCTAAATCATCCACGTACTTGTAGATATTCAACAAAGGAATGCACAAACAAATGCCATGATGCAAATAAAGATTTATCATCTGCTATGTGGCAGGTGCTATTTTAAGATCCAAAGGAAGAAGCAAAGGAGCAGCAGAAACAACTGCTTCCCTTGAAAGCCAAGTCTGTGGCCTGACGACCTAAAATTTGGGTCAATCCATCAATTATGGTGGCTGCTTGGTGGCCCTTTTCCTCTCAGTCCCCCTCTTTCCTTCTCCTACTATGCAACTGTGGCTCATGCCAGTACTAAGGCATGGCCCCATACCTGCTAACATCCATGCTCGTATTCACTCCTGAGGCCAAGACTTGGTTGTGTCTGGTTATCAGATGCAAACTTTGTCACGGCAGGGATTTAGGCTAGACATTAGGGGGAATATTGTGGTACCAGATGGTGTTTCTGAAGAAGGTTGTCCTATTTTTGCAGTTTTAGGATTTGACAATAAATCAGCCTGGCAGGCCTCAGATGTGATTTGGCCTCAAAATCGTCTCTGTTAATCCTTGATGCTGTGTGTATCTGTCAAGATCCAAGCAGGAAAACAGAGCCCACTCTCAGCATGTGAACAAAGGAAATCTAACACAAGGAACTGATTACACAGATGAAGGAAGGGGCTGAAAAGCAAGCAACAAGGAACTAGGAGGCAACTTAGGGATTTGCAAGGGCCTGAGGACACCACCGTGATGAGGCTAGAGAGACAAAAGGGGCAGGTGGTGGCACCTAGGTCCAGGGCTGGTGTCACCCAGTGGAGGCTAGAGCTGTGGTGAGTGGAAGCCAGTGCCAAGGAAGACATATGGTCCATGTGACAGAAGCCACCAGAGACCAGAGGAGCAGAAAAACCCTACCTTTTCCTTCTTCATGCCTTCCAAATTCACAGCAGCTGTCTCCTGTTGGCCATGGCCAACCCAGTCCCTCTTGCTGTTGTCGTTGTTCAGTCACCCAGTCGTGTCCAACTCTTTGTGATCCCATGAACTGCAGCAGCCCAGGCCTCCCTGTCCCTCACCATCTCCCAGAGTTTGCCCAAGTTCATGTTCATTGCATCAGTGATGCCATCCAGCCATCTCATCCTCTGATGCCCTCTTCTCCTTCTGCCCTCGATCTTTCCCAACATCAGGGACTTTTCCAATAAGTCATCTATTCATATCAGATGACCAACATAGCAGAGCTTCAGCTTTAGCATCACTCCTTCCAGTGAATATTCAGGGTTGATCTCCCTTAAGATTGACTGGTTTGATCTCCTTCCTGTCCATGGGACTTTCAGGAGTCTTCTCCAACACCACAGTTCAAAGGCATCAATTCTTTGGTGTTCTGCTTTCTTTATGGTCCAGCTGTCACAATCGTACATGACCACTGGGAAGACCAAAGCCTTGACTATATGAACCTCTGTCAGCAGAGTAATGTCTCTGCTTGTCAATACACTGTCTAGATTTGTTACTGCTTTCCTGTCAAGAAGCAATCGTCTTCTGACTTCATGGCTGCAGTCACCATCTGCAGTGATTTTGGAGCCCAAGAAGAAGACATCTGTCACTACTTCCACCTTTTCCCCTTCTATTTGCCACGCAGTAATGGGGGCTGGATACCATGAACTTAGTTTTTTAAATATTTAGTCTTAAGCCAGCTCTTTCACTCTCCTCCTTCACCTTCATGAACAGGTTCTTTACTTCCTCTTCACTTTCTGCCATTAGAGTGGTATCACCCACATATCTGAGGTTGTTGATGTTTCTCCCGCCTATCTTGATTCTGGCTTGTAACTCATCTAACCCAGAATTTCTCATGATGTGCTCAGTGTATAGGTTAAACAAACACGGTGACAGCAGACAACCCTGTCGTACTCCTTTTTCAATCTTGAAACAATCAGTTGTTCCACACAGGGTTCTAACTGTTGCTTCTTGACCTGCATACAGATTTCTCCAGAGACAGGTAAGATGGTCTGGCATTCCCATTGCTCTAAGAAACTTCCACAGTTTGTCATGATTTACACAGTCAAAGGCTTTAGCATAGTTGATGAAACAGAGATAGACGTTTTTCTGACATTCCGTTGCTTTTTCTATAATCCAGAGAATGTTGCCAATCCAGCCCCTCCATTTGGCCACACCCGACTCAGCACCTCCCAGTGGTCACACCCAATGAAAAGCCTTCCACTGGCCCTAGGAGGCAGCCTGAAGTGGTCAGCCACCTGTGATAGATAGCAAAACCAGAATTGGGGAGAATAGATCAGAGAGCCACGAGACCCAAGACTTGCATACCTGTGTCACCCAAAAGCTACCATTTCTGGGTTCCCACATGCGACACTCCCTTTCTCACTTGGGAAGAAATGGACCTTTGGGATCCAAAGATGTCATCACCAAGTTTGTTAGCAATGGGGATCAGGTTCTAGAACTCATATGCTGCTGTTAAGAATATAATGTGGAACAGTCATCTTCGAGGACTGTTTAGCAGTTTATGATAAATTAGGCATATATTTACGCTCAGTTCAGTTTAGTCACTCAGTCAAGTCTGACTCTTTGCGACCCCATGAATCGCAGCACGCCAGGCCTCCCTCTCCATCGCCAACTCCTGGAGTTTACCCAGACTCATGTCCATTGAGTTGATGATGCCATCCAGCCATCTCATCCTCTATTGTCCCCTTCTCCTCCTGCCCCCAATCCCTCCCAGCATCAGGGTCTTTTTCAATGAGTCAACTCTTCGCATGAGGTGGCCAGAGTATTGGAGTTTCAGCTTCAGCATCAGTCCTTACAGTGAACACCCAGGACTGATCTCCTTTAGGATGGACTGGTTGGATCTCCTTGCAGTCCAAGGGACTCTCAAGAGTCTTCTCCAACACCACAGTTCAAAAGCATCAATTCTTTGGCGCTCAGCTTTCTTCACAGTCCAACTCTCACATCCATACATGACCATAGGAAAAACCATAGCCTTGACTAGACAGACCTTTGTTGGCAAAGTAACGTCTCTGCTTTTGAATATGCTATCTAGGTTGGTCATAACTTTCATTCCAAGGAGAAAGCGTCTTTTAATTTCATGGCTGCAATCACCATCTTCAGTGATTTTGGAGCCCAGGAAAATAAAGTCTGACACTGTTTTCACTGTTTCCCCATCTATTTCCCATGAAGTGATGGGACCAGATGCCATGATCTTCGTTTTCTGAATGTTGAGCTTTAAGCCAACTTTTTCACTCTCCTCTTTCACTTTCATCAAGAGGCTTTTTAGTTCCTCTTCACTTTCTGCCATAAGGGTGGTGTCATCTGCATATCTGAGATTACTGATATTTCTCCCGGCAATCTTGATTCCAGCTTGTGCTTCTTCCAGCCCAGCATTTCTCATGATGTACTCTACATAGAAGTTAAACAAGCAGGGTGACAATATACAGCCTTGACGTACTCCTTTTCCTATTTGGAACCAGTCTGTTGTTCCATGTCCAGTTCTAACTGTTGCTTCCTGATCTGCATACAGATCTCTCAAGAGGCAGGTCAGGTGGTCTAGTATTCCCATCTCTTTCAGAATTATCCATAGTTTATTGTGATCCACACAGTCAAAGGCTTTGGCATAGTCAATAAAGCAGAAATAGATGTTTTTCTGAAACTCTCTTGCTTTTTGATGATCCAGTGGATGTTGGCAATTTGATCTCTGGTTCCTCTGCCTTTTCTAAAACCAGCTTGAACATCTGGAAGTTCATGGTTCACGTATTGCTGAAGCCTAGCTTGGAGAATTTTGAGCATTACTTTACTAGTGTGTGAGATGAGTGCAATTGTGCGGTAGTTTGAGCATTCTTTGGCATTGCCTTTCTTTGGGACTGAAATGAAAACAGACCTTTTCCGGTCCTGTGGCCACTGCTGAGTTTTCCAAATTTGCTGGCATATTGAGTGCAGCACTTTCACAGCATCATCTTTCAGGATTTGAAATAGCTCAACTGGAATTCCATCACCTCCACTAGCTTTGTTCATAATGATGCTTTCTAAGGCCCACTTGACTTCACATTCCAGGATGTCTGGCTCTAGATGAGTGATCACACCATCGTGATTATCTGGGTCAGGAAGATCTTTTTTGTACAGTTCTTCTGTGTATTCTTGCCATCTCTTCTTAATATCTTCTGCTTCTGTTAGGTCCATACCATTTCTATCCTTTATTGAACCCATCTTTGCATGAAATATTCCCTTGGTATCTCTAATTTTCTTGAAGAGATCTCTAGTCTTTCCCATTCTGTTGTTTTCCTCTATTTCTTTGCAGTGATCGCTGAGGAGGCTTTCTTATCTCTCCTTGCTATTCTTTGGAACTCTGCATTCAGACGCTTTTATCTTTCCTTTTCTCCTTTGCTTTTTGCTTCCCTTCTTTTCACAGCTATTTGTAAGGCCTCCTCAGACAGCCATTTTGTTTTTTTGCATTTCTTTTCCATGGGAATGGTCTTGATCCCTGTCTCCTGTACAATGTCACGAACCTCCATCCATAGTTCATCAGGCGCAGGAGCAGCTGAGAGGAGCTACCCCATGTCCAAGGTCAGGGGCGCCAACCGAGAAGAGCAACCCCACATTCAAGGAGTGGTGGCTGCGTGGGCGCAGGAGGGCTGAGAGGAGCTACTCCACGTCCAAGGTCAGGAGGGGTGGCTGTGCTTTGCTGGGACAGCTGTGAAGATATACCCCATGTCTAAGGTAATAGAAACCCAAGTAAGACGGTAGGTGTTGCGAGAGGGCATCAGAGGGCAGACACACTGAAATCATAATCACAGAAAACTAGCCAATCTGATCACATGGACCACAGCCTTGTCTAACTCAATGAAACTAAGCCATGCCATGGGGGGCCACCCAAGAGAGATGGGTCATGGTGGAGAGGTCTGACAGAATGTGGTCCACTGGAAAAGGGTATGGCAAACCACTTTAATATTCTTGCCTTGAGAATCCCATGAACAGTATGAAAAGGCAAAATGATAGGATACTGAAAGAGGAACTCCCCAGGTCAGTAAGTGCCCAATATGCTACTGGAGATCAGTGGAGAAATAACTCCAGAAAGAATGAAGGGATGGAGCCAAAGCAAAAACAATACCCAGTTGTGGATGTGACTGGTGATATAAGCAAGGTCCAATGCTGTAAAGAGCAATATTGCATAGGAACCTGGAATGTAAGGTCCATGAATCAAGGCAAATTGGAAGTGGTCAAACAGGAGACGGCAAGAGTGAACGTCGACGTTCTAGGAATCAGCGAACTAAAATGGACTGGCATGGGTGAATTTTACTCAGATGTCCATTATATCTACTACTGTGGGCAGGAATCCCTTAGAAGAAATGGAGTAGCCATCATCGTCAACAACAGAGTCCAAAATGTGGTACTTGGATGCAATCTCAAAAATGACAGAATGATCTCTGTTCATTTCCAAGGCAAACCATTCACTATCACAGTAATCCAAGCCTATGCCCCAACCAGTAACGCTGAAGAAGTTGAAGTTGAATGGTTCTTGAAGACCTACAAGACCTTTTAGAACTAACACCCACAAAAGATGTCCTTTTCATTATAGGGGACTGGAATGCAAAAGTAGGAAGTCAAGAAACACCTGGAGTAACAGGCAAATTTGGTCTTGGAGTACAGAATGAAGCAGGGCAACAGCTCATAGAGTTTTGCCAAGAGAACGCACTGGTCATAGCAAAAACACTCTTCCAACAACACAAGAGAAGACTCTACACATGGACATCACCAGATGGTCAACACCAAAATCAGATTGATTATATTCTTTGCAGCCAAAGATGGAGAAGCTCTATACAGTCAGCAAAAACAAGACAGGGAGCTGACTGTGGCTCAGATCATATTTACCCTATCACCCAACAATTCTGCTCTTAGAGACTTAATCAAGAGCTGTAAAAGTACTGCATGAAAAGAATTATACAAGAATGTTTATAACATTATTTTCCTAATAGTCAAAAATTGGGAGTGACATAAATGTACACTGCAGGAAAATAAATGAACACAATTATGATAGAGTCAGGCAGCAGAACACTACTCAGTGATAAAATGAATACCTGACTGCCACACTCAAACATGTGAATGCATCTCAAAGCAATATAAGTGAAGAATCCAGGCATATACTAACTCATTCCATTTATGTGAATCCAAGAAAAGACAAAAATCTCTAATCTGTGGTGATAGAAATCAGATAGTGGTTGTGGGGATGGAAACTGACTTGGAAGGGACAGGAGGGCACTTTCTAGTGTGATGAAAATGTCCTTTATCTTGTTGTGGGTATCAAGCCTTGTTAAGCTGAAAACCTGAGACTGGTCTAATTTGTTATTTATATGTCAAATTAGTTGTAAAAGTAAAAAAACCACAAAGAATCCATTTTGAATGTAAAGAACAAATTTCATGCTTTTCTGTATGGGTCTGTACCATCAAGAAGAACAGCATTATTGTGTCCTGGCAGCTTCCTTATTCTTCATTTCCATTTTGTGGGATAGAACCCAAGAGTAGGTCAAGGGCACTTGTTTCCTTGGACTAATTAAATGCAATAGGCAGCCCTGATGCCCCTGCCAACCACATGACTCATGGACATCAGGTTGATGGGTGTTTTACATTAAACTAAGTGATCATAAATATTTAATCATATGACCACTGTTTTTAAATACATCACCCAGGACTGCACATTCCTTTTGGAAATGGTGCTCATCTGGCTTCATCCAGAGCCAATAAGGGTCCCTGGGAAAAGATACTAAGGCAAGAAATGGAGTAACTACTCTGCAAATGTTGCTTCCCCAGCATTTATTTCCCCAATCCCCACTCCCAGTTTGCATTTAGAGGTCCATGTAGTTCTAGGGAAGATACCCTGGAGGAGGAAATAGCAACTCACTCCAGCTTTCTTGCCTGGGGAATTCTATGGACCGAGGAGCCTGCTGGGCTTCAGTCCATGGTGTTGTAAAGAGCTGGACACAAATGAGCAACTTAGCACACATGTGGTTCTAGGGACGCTAACCCTCCCCCTCCCTCATGTTTGTTCCTGCCAGTTCTAGGTTGGCAGCCCATGACCAAGACTAAGCCAATCATTGCATACCACCCCTGCCACCACAACAGAGACTGGATGAAGGTGGACAGGTGATCTAAACCAGTCCAATCATGTTGAATCACAGAACCTTAGCTTAAAAAATTTTTCTGTCTTTCTCAGGACAACTGTGGTTCTCTTCCTTGAGGAGAGCCATGGCAGAGACACAGCAGAAAGGAGAGACGAGAATCTGACAAAAAACAGGGCTTTGCCTCCTGGCATGATAATATGTCTGAGGTTAGCCCCCTATCTCTCAATTTTCTGGTTACATGAACCAAGAAACCCTCCATATTGTTTAGGCCAATCTGTGTTGGGTTTTATATTGTTTGCAACCAATGGCATCCTACCTATTAGGTGATAAGCAGAATGCTAGGTTTGTGTGGGCAAAGGCCAAAGTCTGTGTAAAAGGGTAGAATTAGGAATCAGAAGCCCTGAATTCTGATTATTTCTGGGTCATGATGGAACTATATAACCCCAGAGAAAACATTTAACCTGATAGCATCTTAGTTTAATCTTCTGCATAATAGGAAATTAGAAAGCAGAATCTCTAGGTTCTTTTGCATTAATAGCACTGGAAACATTGATGATAGTGATGATGAAGATGGTGATTTATTAAGTTCTTGCCATGTGCCCGTGCTGTGCTCATTGTGTTTCAGATCCACTATTTCATTTGATTCGTGTATCTCTTGGAATTTAATGAGGAAAGCAGAAGCATTGTGAATATTATGCAATAAGGGATTTATTTTAAGAAGAAGACCCTAAACAACTGTGGGAGAAGTTAAGGGTCCAAAAGAGGAAGTTGGAGGATCAGAGTAAAGTCAGTAACCAGTCCACCAACCTCTCCTCCAGAAGCTCTGATATAGGGAGAGAGTAAGAGCTTACAGGGGAGTATAGGGGGGCAAGCACTTCCCACTGCCATGGTGGCTCAGCAAAGGAGAGCCTGGGATGAAGTCTACCAGCATCTGGTGGGGGGCCTGGGGTCTGTGTTGGTGAGCTGGGCTGGCAGTCAGGAAGAATAGCTGAAAGTGGGGTGAGAGAAAGTAGAAACAAGCTGAAACAACTGGTACGTACTTCCCCTATGTTCCTCACTGCATCAAGCATAATGACCTTCAGCACTTAAAGGCTACTGCTCCACTTCTGCCTCTCAAGCTTCATGAAAAAAATTTTTATACACAGGGAAGAGGAGTCTGGGAAATGTAGTTTCACCACAGTGAAGTCTACAAATCCTGTAAGAAAAGCAGGATAAGCATTTCCCCCCAAATTTAAGGAAGCTTGTCCAAAGTCGTCCATCCGGCTGGTACTGGAAACAGAACTAAGATGCAGGACTTCTACGTAGTTCTTTTTCCACAGGACTTGATCAGTTCAGTTCAGTTCAGTTCAGTCGTTCAGTTGTGTCTAACTCTTTGCGACCCCATGAATCACAGCATGCCAGGCCTCCCTCTCCATCACCAACTCCCGGAGTTCACTCAGACTCATGTCCATCGAGTCAGTGATACCATCCAGCCATCTCATCCTCTGTCGTCCCCTTCTCCTCCTGCCCCCAATCCCTCCCAGCATCAGAGTCTTTTCCAATGAGTCAAGTCTTCCCATGAGGTGGCCAAAATACTGGAGTTTCAGCTTCAGCATCATTCCCTCCAAAGAAATCCCAGGGCTGATCTCCTTCAGAATGGACTGGCTGGATCTCCTTGCAGGCCAAGGGACTCTCAGTCTTCTCCAACACCACAGTTCAAAAGCATCAATTCTTTGGCGCTCAGCCTTCTTCACAGTCCAACTCTCACATCCATACATGACCATAGGAAAAACCATAGCCTTGACTAGACAGACCTTTGTTGGCAAAGTAACGTCTCTGCTTTTGAATATGCTATCTAGGTTGGTCATAACTTTCCTTCCAAGGGGTAAGCGTCTTTTAATTTCATGGCTGCAATCACCATCTGCAGTGCTTGTGGAGCCCAGAAAAATTAAGTCTGACACTGTTTCCACTGTTTCCCCATCTATTTCCCATGAAGTGATGGGACCGGATGCCATGATCTTCGTTTTCTGAATGTTGAGCGTTAAGCCAACTTTTTCACTCTCCACTTTCACCTTCATCAAGAGGCTTTTGAGTTCCTCTTCACTTTCTGCCATAAGGGTGGTGTCATCTACATATCTGAGGTTATTGAGATTTCTCCCGGCCATCTTGATTTCAGCTTGTGCTTCTTCCATTCCAGCGTTTCTCATGATGTACTCTGCATATAAGTTAAACAGGCAGGGTGACAATATACAGCCTTGACGAACTCCTTTTCCTATTTGTAACCAGTCTGTTGTTCCATGTCCAGTTCTAACTGTTGCTTCCTGACCTGCATACAGATTTCTCAAGAGGCAGGTCAGGTGGTCTAGTATTCCCATCTCTTTCAGAATTATCCATAGTTTATTGTGATCCACACAGTCAAAGGCTTTGGCATAGTCAATAAAGCAGAAATAGATGTTTTTCTGAAACTCTCTTGCTTTTTTGATGATCCAGTGGATGTTGGCAATTTGATCTCTGGTTCCTCTGCCTTTTCTAAAACCAGCTTGAACATCTGGAAGTTCATGGTTCACGTATTGCTGAAGCCTAGCTTGGAGAATTTTGAGCATTACTTTACTAGTGTGTGAGATGAGTGCAATTGTGTGGTAGTTTGAGCATTCTTTGGCATTGCCTTTCTTTGGGATTGAAATGAAAACAGACCTTTTCCAGTCCTGTGGCCACTGCTGAGTTTTCCAAATTTGCTGGCATATTGAGTGCAGCACTTTCACAGCATCATCTTTCAGGATTTGAAAGAGCTCAACCGGAATTCCATCACCTCCACTAGCTTTGTTCGTAGTGATGCTTCTTAAGGCCCACTTGACTTCACGTTCCAGGATGTCTGGCTCTAGGTGAGTGATCACCTAGAGCCCAGATAATCACACCATCATGATTATCTGGGTCACAAAGAGATCTTTTTTGTACAGTTCTTCTGTGTATTCTTGCCACCTCTTCTTAATATCTTCTGCTTCTGTTAGGTCCATACCATTTCTGTCCTTTATCGAGCCCATCTTTGCATGAAATGTTCCCTTGGTATCTCTAATTTTCTTGAAGAGATCTCTAGGACTTGATCACTTGTTTCTAAATCTTACTTTGTTTCTAATATAAAGCATAGTTAATTTTATTGATTGCTCTTTTCTCTTGTCATATCCCTCCATGGTGATCAATGTCATCCATGACCCTATCTCTAGCTCCTTCCTTTTCACTATCCTTAGCTCCTTAGCTCCTTAGCCTCATGGCCTTATGGGCACAAAATAGCTGCTGCAGTGCCAGGTAACACAGAGGGTAAGACTATACAGCTGAAGGAGAGACGGGGTCTTCTCTTAAGATTCTTTTTATTTGTTGGAGCCCTATTCCCCAAAGTTTCCATCCCTAGGACTGGATCGCACATGCATATGCTCTAGGTGCGAAGGAGGCTAGGAAAACAAGTCACCAGATTGCAGCCTCCATGTTGGGAGGTAACTTTGCCAGCAAGAAAAAGAGCGTAGGTGACACTCTCAGGCAGGCATTCAACTGTGTCTGATGTGCCCTTTGCAGTTCCTTCTTTCTAACCTTATACTTCAGTCAGCAAAACTGAATAGTTTTGCCTATGTTTGAATTACACAATGAGTCGAGAAATCTCTTTTCTACTTGGAAATCCCTAAAATTGCCCACATTAGTGTCACTATGTAAAGACCCTGAAAGCAAATGGTCCTTACAGCACAGTGCCCTTGAAGAAAGACATGTTAATACTGCACCAAATATACAGATTATGGTTTCTCACCATTTTTACCATCCCCTCCAAAAAACCTTTTTAGACTAGACATTTTTTCCCGGTCAACCTCTCATGAAATTTTAAAACCACAAATGTGTGTCTGTTTGTGTGCCGTGTGTATATCTGTAATTTACACATAGAAAGAGGAAAGTTTGGTTTTTTTACACCCAAGAATCAATTTTCCCCTCCTTGACTCTGAGATAGTCTTCACTGAGAAAGCAAGATCTAGATCCATTTCTGAGCTCTTTCATATATAAGAGAAAGATACTCATATTTTCCAAAGAGGTGGATATTAGTATTTGTCCAGGCATAATATTCAGGTCCTCTTCCTGGATCACAGCCCTGCCATGGCAAAGGGGCTGTGTAACAATGAAACTATGAGCCATGCCATACAGGGCTACACAAGACAGATGGGTCATAGTGGAGAGTTCTGACAAAATGTGGTCCACTGGAGAAGGGAATAGCAAGTCACTCCAGTATTCTTGCCCTAAGAACCCCATGAACAGTGTGAAAAGGCAAAAAGGTATGACCCTGGAAGACGAGCCAGCCAGGTTGGAAGGTGTGTGATATGCTACTGAGGAAGAGTGGAGGACAGTTACAAATAGATCCAGAAAAGTGGCTGGACCAAAATGGAAACCTCTGTCCAGCTGTGGATGTGTCTGGTGGTGAAAGAACAATGCTGTAAAGAATGATATTGCATAGGAACCTAGAATATTAGGTCCATGAATCAAGGTAAATTGGACATGGTCAAGCAGGAGATATTAAGAGTGAACATACGCATCTTAGGAACCAGTGAACTAAAATGAAAGGGAAAGGGCAAATTTAATTCAGATGACCTTTATATCTACTAGTGTGGGCAAGAGTCCCTTAGAAGAAATGGAGTATCCCTCATGGTCAACAAAAGAGTCCAAAATGTGGTACTTGAATGCAATCTCCAAAACAACAAAACAATCTTCATTCACTTCTGAGGTAAACCGTTCAACATTATAGTAATCCAAGTCTATACCCCAACCACTAATGCTGAAGAAGCTGAAGTTGACCATTTCTATGAAGACCTAGAAGGCCTTCTGGAACTAACACCAAAAAAAAGATGTCCTTTTCATCATAGGGGATTAGAATGCATAAGTAGGGAGTCAAGAGATACCTGAAGTAACAAGCAAGTTTGACCTTGGAGTACAAAATGAAGCAGGGCAAAAACAGAGTTTTGTCAAGAGAACACACTGGTCATTGCAAACACCATCTTCAAACAACACAAGAGATGACTCTAGGCACAGAATTCACCAGATGGTCAATACTGAAATCAGATTGATTGTATTTGTTGCAGCCAAAGATGGAGAAGTACTATATAGTCAGCAAAAATAAAACTTGGAGCTGACCCTGGCTCAGATTATGACCTCCTTATTGCAAAATTCAGGCTTAAGCTAAAGGAAGTAGGGAAAACCACTAGGCCATTCAGGTATGATCTAAATCAACCCCTATTGGTTATACAGTGGAGGTGGCAAATAGATTCAAGGGATTAGATCTGGTAGACAGAGTGAAAGAAGAACTATGGACAGAGGTTTCTAACATAATGTAGGAGGTGGTGATCAAAACCATCCCAAAGAAAAAGAAATGCAAGAAGGTAAAGTGATTGTCTGAGGAGCTTTCCAAATACCCGAGGAAAGAAGAGAAGTGAAAGGCAAGGGAGAAAGGAAAAGATATACCCAACTGAACGCAGAGTTCCAGAGAATAGCAGGGAGACATAAGAAGGCCTTCTTCAATGAACAATGCAAAGAAGTAGAAGAAAGCAATAGAATGGGAAAGACTAGATTTCTCTTCAAGAAAAGTGGAGATATCAAGGGAATATTTCATGAAAGGATGGGCACATTAAAGGACAGAAATGGTAAGGACCTAACAGAAGCAGAGGAGATTAAGAAGAGGTGGCAAGAATACACAGAAGAACTAAAAAAAAAGGTCTTAATGACTCAGATAACCACGATGGTGTGGTCACTCACCTAGAGCCAGACCTCCTGGAGTGTGAAGTCAAGTGGCCTTGGGAAGAATTACTATGAACAAAGGTGGTGGAGGTGATGAAATTCCAGCTGAGCCATTTCAAATCCTAAAAGATGATGCTGTGAAAGTGCTGCACTCAATATGCCAGCAAATTTGGAAAACTCAGCAGTGGCCACAGGCCTGGAAAAGGTCAGTCTTCATTCCAATGCCAAAGAATATTCAAACTACTGTACAATTGTACTCTATTCATATGCTAGCAAGGTAATGCTCAAAATCCTTCAAGCTAGGCTTTAGCAGGACTTGAACCAAGAACTTACAGATGTACAAGCTGCATTTAGAAAAGGCATAGGAACCAGAAATCAAATTGCCAATGTTCATTGGATCATAGAGAAAGCAAGGGAATTCCAGAAAAACATCTACTTCTGCTTCATTGGCTATGCTAAAGCCTTTGACTGTGTGGATCACAACAAACTGTGGAAAATTCTTCAAGAGATGGGAATACCAGACCACCTGACCTGCCTCCTGAGAAGCCTGTATGCAAGTCAAGAAGCAACAATTAGAACTTTACATGGAACAATGGACTGGTTACAAATTGGGAAAGAAGTACGACAAGGCTGTATATTGTCACCCTACTTCTTTAGCTTTTATGCAGAGTACATTGTGGGAAATGATGGGCTGGATGAATCACAAGCTGGAATCACAACTTCTGGGAGAAATATCAACAACCTCAGATATGCAGGTGATACCACTCTAAGCCTCTTGGTGAGAGTGAAAGAGGAGAGTGAAAAAAGCTGACTTAAAACTCAATGTTCCTAAGATCATGGCATCTAGTCCTATCACTTCATGGCAAGTAGAAGGGGAAAAAGTAGGAAAAGTGACAGACTTTATTTTCTTGGGCTCCGAAATCACCGTGGACAGTGATTGCAGCCATGAAATTAGAAGACACTGGCTCCTTGGAAGGAAAGCTATGACAAACCTAGACAGTGTAGTAGAAAGCAGGGCTATCACTTTGCCAACAGTGGTTGGTATAGTCAAAGCTATGGTTTTTCCAGTAGTCATGTACAGGTGTGAGAGTTGGACCATAAAGAAGGTTGAGCGCCAAAGAACTGATGCTTTTGAATTGTGATGCTGGAGAAGACTCTTGAGAGTCACTTGGACTGCAAAGAGATCAAACAAGTCAATCGTAAAGGAAATCAACCCCTGAATATTCATTGGAAGGACTGATGCTGAAACTGAAGCTCCAATACTTTGGCCACCTAATGCAAAGAGCCGACTCATTGGAAAAGACTCTGATGCTGGGAAAGGTTGAAGGCAAAAGGAGAAGCGAACAGCAAAAGATGAGATGGTTAGATAGCATCACCAACTCAATGGACATGAATCTGAGCAAACTCCAGAAGATAGTCAGCCATAGGGAAGCCTGGCATGCTGCAGTCCATAGGGTCACAAAGAGTCAGATACAAGTTAGCAACTGAACAACAAGAACAATATTCAGATGTGTCATCCTATTCCTGAAGAGGGAATGAATATTTGCCTCCATTTCTGACTTTCCATGTCTATTTTCACCAAGACTGACTCATTTACCTTAGTTTACAAGCCTTCACATGTGGAGCTTCACATAAAATACAATGACAAGTTCAAGACAGGGGCCTGGGTAAAATGAAGAAGAGTAGAGAGAGCATAGTTATTCATTGGGACTCTATTTTCAAGTAATAGAAAGAGTTTCTTCGAGGGGGTGGTCACTGATGAGATACTGTCTCAGTTTATTATGGATGCTATAACAAAGTACCCCAGGCTGGGTGGCTTCATCAATAGAAACTTCCTGTCTCATAGTTCTGGAGACTTGTAAGTCCATCCAAGATTGAGGTGTCACCAGGGTTGGCTTCTCCTGCGGCCTCTCTCCTTGGCTTCGGCCACCAGAAGGTGCGTCCTTGCTGTGTCCCCACATGGCCTTTCCTCTGTGCAGGTGCATTCCTGGGGTCTCATTCTTCCTTTAAGGACCCACTCTCATGACCTCATTTAACCTTCATGACCTCTTTAAAGACCCTATCTCTAAGTACAGTCACATTCTGAAGTATTAGGGGTTAGGACTTCAACGTGTGAATTTGAGGGGGCATAATGCAGCCCATAACAGTTAGAGGCTATCTCATAGACTCCATCAATATGACGATGGCTGTAGCAGAGTGGATGCCAGGACTGCTCCAACTGGTGTTTGGGATTTTTCTTTTTAGAGCAGAAACCTCAAACTATAATGCTTCCGAGCCCTAGGAGGTAGAATAAACGAGGGCAGTCATAATGCATGGTAGGGCAGGGAAGTGGACAACTGGAGAGCAGAAGCCCTGTCTAAAGAGGGCACTACTCAGCTCCAGCTGATGGCATGCCTTCTAGCAACAGAGGCCCAGAATAGCCAGATAATCCACCTTCTAAGAGAAGTAAAAATCTGGGGGGTTGGGGGGGAAGGCGTTTGGTAAATTTTCAAAAAAGAAAAAAAGCTGTGCAGGCCAAAATAAACTTCTGCGAGCTGAATCTGTCCCATTTATGATTCCTGCTTTAGCACTTTCTTGTAATGTGACTCAGCTGCCTTCTATATGTCTTGGTTCTAAAGGGACAGGATCCGATTGGCTGAGTTGGAGCCCTATGTTCTTGAGAAGAATAACTCAATGGCTCCTGGTAAGCAGAGAAATGGAGAGGGTAGTCCCTAAAGAGGAGGGTCTAACCAGAAGCTGCGAACCTCTCTGCAGGGGAAGGGGCAAGGTAGAGCTGTTGATGGCTTTTCAGTGTCAGTGGGACTTGGATCATCAGGGGGAGCAACTTTCCACAGCTTCCAAAACGAAAGATTGAGATGAAATAAACTCAAACTGAAACACAAGGAGTTTAAATCAGGCGTTTGTAAAAACTTCCAAGGGGAGTTGTAAAGGTCTGAGTCTACTGTGTGGTATCTGGTCCTATGAGATTGAGTTAAAACAGATCAATCATTTCTGGGCTCCAGGAAGACCTTGTCAACCATTCATCTTTGTCTCTACCTCCTTTCCCCAGTGCCCCAATCCCATTCACTGTCATCCCCCCAGACAGCGAGGGCTGTTTCTTATCTCACCAGCTTGCAGATCAAAGTTTGATCTGGGCACCGGGCACCAGCCCACCTGCCTTCGCCTAGTCTGCCTGTTAAACCACCGAAACCCCTTTTGTACCCTTTGATGTTGCTGCTTCTGTGTTTAAATGATGTCTTTATTTGAAAAGAAAAAAGAAATGAAAACAAAAACAACTCAGTGATGGGCTGACACCACTGGGAAAACTGGCGTTGTCAACTGCTATTAAGAGGATATGTGAGGGTGATGATAAATTTTGTGCATAATTAGTTATTAAGAAACAGGTTGGCACCGCTCTTCATCTGCTTTGACATGCCTCCCCCCATCTATTAACTTGTGGCTGTTTGAAGGTTATATGTGCAAACAGAGCTAGAGTTATCAGTAGGGGCACAGCTGTTTGGGGGAAACAAATTAAATGATATCCACAGAACTATTTTGGTGTTTAAATCCATTCTAAAGATATCCTAAGACCAGTGAGGGTTCTTTCTGTCTTAGTCAATCAAACCCAGCTCAGGCTCCAGAGTTCTGTCTAAAACTCAGAGGGCAGCAGCGGCAGAAGGGAAAATCATAGTATCAGAAACTTCACAGCTGCTAAACTGTGTGTGGGTCTGCTTCTGATGACTTTTCTATCTTTTATTATTCTGATAATTAATTTGCATAATGCTTTACAGTCAAAACAGTCGACAGGGTGTTTTCCAGCATTTCATTTGTTAGGACAGGCTTACTTGATGCCTGTTGTGTGCCACATTCTATGGGGTCGCTAGAGGGAGAGGCAGGAGAACATGTACAGAAAGAAATGAGTAAAGGGATGGATATTAGAGGAAGAACCTAAATGGTTGGAAGGAGATCTGTTTAGGAAGATGTGGGGGCATATGTTCCAGAATACTGGTTTTCAAGCAGGGCTGATTCTGTTCCCCAGGGACATTGGGCAATGTCTGGAGACATTTTTGGCTGTCACAACTGGGGACCAGGAGGAGTAGCTATTGGCGCCTGGTGGGGAGAAGTCAAGGATAGTGCTCAACGTCCTATAATGCACAGGCCAGCCCCCAGAGCAAATATCCAGCTCAAATGTCAGTACTGCCAAATTGAGAAACTCTGTTCCCAGTGAAGAGAATGGCTTCACACAGAGGGAACAGTCAAGAAAATTGAAGGTAACGAAAAGAAAAGTGAGGGCCTGAGTATATTAATGAACTCTGGCTGCAGTAATGATACAATGCAGACATTAAACTTGGTGGCTTATAGCAGCGGGCACTAATTTTTGTTGCCTTCCAGAGCTGTGGCAACAAAACCACTGCTAACTCAGGCATGGTTCCAGACTATAGGCTGGACTCAGATGTGCTGCACATTTCCCTCTCTCTTCTTGGACAGGCAGTTACCTGGGGCACATTCTTCTCCTGGCAGGTCACGGAAGCATAAAAGGCTGCACCAAACTGTACACAGATTTCAGGGTTCTGGGCTTCCCTGGTGGCTCACTGGTAAAGAATCAGCCTGCCAATGCAGGAGACATGGGTTTGATCCCTAGTTCTGGAAGATCCCACATGCCGTGCAGCAACTAAGCCTGAGTGCCACGACTACTGAGCCTGTGCTCTAGGGCCCAGGAGCTGCAACTATTGAAGCTCATGTGCCTCGAGCCTGTGCTCTGCAACTAGAGAAACCACTGCAATAAGAAGCCTGCCCAGTGAAACTAAAGAGTAGCCCATGCTTGCCACAACTAGAGAAAAGCTTGTGCAACAATGAAGATCCAGCACAGCCAAGATAAATAAAATTATTTAAAAAAAAAAGATTTCAGGGTTCTGTCCACATTGTAACCACTCCCATGCCACTCAATTCAGTTCAGTCACTCCCTGTCCATCACCAAAACCCAGAGCTTGCTCAAACTCATGTCATCAAGTTAGTGACGCTATTCAACCATCTCATCCTCTGTCATCCCCTTCTCCTCCTGCCTTCAGTCTTTCTCAGCATCAGGGTCTTTTCCAATGAGTCAGTTCTTCCCATCAGGTGGAAAAGTATTGGAGCTTCAGCTTCACCATTAGTACTTCCAATGATTATTCAGGACTGATTTCCTTTAGGATTGACTGGCTGGATCTCCTTGCAGTCCAAGGGACTCTCAAGAGTCTTCTTTAACACCACAGTTTGAAATCATCAATTGTTCGGCACCACAATTCTTCATGGTCCAACTCTCACATCCATACATGACTACTGGAAAAACCATAGCTTTGACTAGATGGACCTTTGTTGGCAAAGTAACTTCCACTGTTTAATATGCTGTCTAGATTGGTCATAGCTTTTCTTCCAAAGAGCAAGCGTCTTATAATTTCATGGCCGCAGTCACCAATCTGCAGTGATTTTGGAGCCCAAGAAAATAAAGTCTGACACTGTTTCCACTGTTTCCCCATCTATTTCCCATGAAGTGATGGGACCAGATGCCATGATCTTAGTTTTTTGAAAGTTGAATTTTAAGCCAGTTTTTTCACTCTCCTCTTTCATTTTCATCATGAGGCTCTTTAGTTCCTCTTTGCTTTCTGCCATAAGTATGGTGTCATCTGCATATCTGAGATTATTGATATTTCTCCCAGCAATCTTGATTCCAGCCTGTGCTTCATCCAGCCTGGCATTTTGTATAATGTACTCTGCATATAAGTTAAATAAACAGGGTGACAATATACAGCTTTGACGTACTCCTTTGCAAATTTGGAACCAGTCTGTTGTTCCATGTCCAGTTCTAACTGTTGCTTCCTGACCTGCATACACATTTCTCAAGAGGCAGATCAGGTGGTCTGGTATTCCCATCTCTTTCAGAATTTTCCACAGTTTATTGTGATCCACACAGTCAAAGGCTTTGGCATAGTCAATAAAGCAGAAATAGATGTTTTTCTGGAACTCTCTTGCTTTTTTGATGATCCAGCGGATGTTGGCAATTTGATCTCTGGTTCCTCTGCCTTT
Organism: Bos javanicus; assembly: GCF_032452875.1. Taxonomy (NCBI): domain Eukaryota; kingdom Metazoa; phylum Chordata; class Mammalia; order Artiodactyla; family Bovidae; genus Bos; species Bos javanicus. Next base: position 29,652,166 of record NC_083889.1, read on the forward strand.
TCTAAAACCAGCTTGAACATCAGGAAGTTCATGGTTCACATATTGCTGAAGCCTTGCTTGGAGAACTTTGAGCATTACATTGCTAGCATGTGAGATGAGTGCAATTGTGCAGTAGTTTGAGCATTCTTTGGCATTGCCTTTCTTGGGTACTGGAATGAAGACTGACCTTTTCCAGTCCTGTGGCCACTGCTGAGTTTTCCAAATTTGCTGGCATATTGAGTGCAGCACCTTCACAGCATCATCTTTTAGGATTTGAAATAGCTCAGCTGGAATTCTGTCACCTCCACTAGCTTTGTTCATAGTGATGCTTTCTAAGACCCACTTGACTTCGCATCCCAGGGTGTCTGGCTCTAGGTGAGTAACCACACCATCATGGTTATCTGGGTCATTAAGACCTTTTTTTTAGTTCTTCTGTGTATTCTTGCCACCTCTTCTTAATCTCCTCTGCTTAAGATGGTCCATATCATTTATTGTATCATATCATATCCATATCCATGATCTGAGTTCATGATCTGAGCCAGTCAGATCCTGGTTTTGTTTATGCTGAGTGTATGTTACCCATGCCACTGGCCAAAGCTAATACCCAAGCCCCTAGTCCAAGTATGGGTGAATTCACATATCCATACCCATCTTATATCCATATCATATCTGTTAGGTCCATATCATTTCTGTCCTTTACTGTGCCCATCTTTGTGTGAAATGTTCCCTTCGTATCTCGAATTTTCTTGAAGAGATCTCTAGTCTTTCCCATTCTATTGTTTTCCTCCATTTCTTAACACTGATCACTGAGGAAGGCTTCCTTATCTCTCCTTGCTATTCTTTGGAACTCTACATTCAGGTGGATATATCTTCCCTTTTCTCCTTTGCCTTTCACTTCTCTTCTTTTCTCAAGGCATCCTCAGACAACCATTTTGCATTTTTGCATTTCTTTTTCTTAGGGATGGTTTTGATCGCTGCCTCCTATACAATGTCATGAACCTCCATCCCTAGTTCTTCAGGCACTCTATCAAATCTAATCTCTTGAATCTGTTTGTCACTTCCACTGTATAATCATAAGGGATTGATTTAGCTCATACCTGAATGGTCTAGTGGTTTTCCCTACTTTCTTCAATTTAAGTCTGAACCTTGCAATAAGGAGTTCATGATCTGAGCCACAGTGAGATCCTGGTTTTGTTTATGCTGAGTGTATGTTACCCATGCCACTGGCCAAAGCTAATACCCAAGCCCCTAGTCCAAGTATGGGTGAGTTCACATTACCATTTAAATCCATTGCTGGGCTATCACAGAAAGGCTGAGAATAGAGTACCCTGCTCCTCTCCATCTCCTTGAGCAAGGTAGAAATGGGAGTGGGACTGCGAAATAGGTTGGGGCAAGATCAGAGAGACATGGACTGGGTGTGTTATTCTAAGTGTCCTGAGAAGCTACTGGATGAGTTTACTCTGAGGAGTTACACATAATCAAATTACATTCAGCAATGATAAATGACTGTTTTGTGAAGAATGGATTGTAGGAAGAAAGAGGAAAGCAGGGAGTCTTAGGAGGCTGCCATTTCAGAAGACTGAGGAAGATAAGATGGTGTCTTGGTCTAAGGTACTGGCAATTGAAAGAAACCTAAGTGCACACATTTAGGGTGTATTGCAGAAATAGAATCATCTAGGCTTATTGATGGATCTGGCATCCAAGGAAAGGAGAAAAATCAGGGGTAACTCTAAGAGTTTTTGTCTTGAGCCACTGGCCTAGATGGGAGGTGGTACCATTTCCAGAGATGGAAAACTAGGAAATAAACAGATTTAGGCAAAAATCAATCTTTATCTCATTTAATGCAATGGTGTCAACAACCCTATCTAGAGGTACTTTATTATCTCGTTTTCTTAGAAGAGGAAACAGGGACCCAGAAAAGTAGAGTAACTTGTCCCTGACCACACCACTGATCAGTGGCAGACCCAGAATTTGAATATATAGGCAGAGCTCAGTGATATTTTGGGTTTGTTTCCAGATCATCTCAATAAAGTGAATATTGCAATAAAGTAAATTGCACAAGGTTTCTTTTCTGAATGCATATAAAAGTTATGTTCCTACTATACTTTATATTAAGTGTGCAATAGCATAATGTCTAAAAAGAATGTCCATATCTTAATTTAAAATACTTTAGTGCTAAAAAGAAAAATACTAACCACCATCTGAGCCTTCAGTGAGTTGTCATCTTTTTGCCATAGTCACAAAGATTACAGTTCACCATAACAAGTACAATAATAATGAAAAGTTTGAAATACTGTGAGAATAATCAAAATGTTGCAGAGAGACAGAAAGTGATTAAACACTGTTGGAGAGATGGCACTGATAGATTTGATTTATGCAAGGTTGCCACAGACCTTCAACTTTTAAAAATGTGCTATCTGCGAATTGCAGTAGAATGAGGTGTGCATATAGTTAGTCTCTACCCAGGCTACACACTGTACAAGGTTGTTTCACTACTTCTCTCCCCCTGTAGGAGACGCCTTATTTTGAAGCTCCTGAAAAGCTTTCCTGCTCCTAAATAGATTTGTTTTGGACCATATGTTCTAGGATTAGTCATTTATGTGTTGGGGCAGTAGGACACTAGATAGAAAGCAGAGAGGCCTGAACTCATGTCCCAGCTTGTCTGCTATTAAGCTTGTATAAAAAGGATTCAACTTATTAGGAGAATGAGGAACAAATGCCTTTCTATGTCCCTGAGGGATCTGACTCTGCCTTCCTACAACCACATCAGCTCAATCATCCCTCCCTGGGCTAGTTCCAGCCACTGGTCTCTTCTCAGTTCCTAGGACAGGCTGAGTTCTTTCTCACCCACAGCCTTTGTGCCTGCCACTCCCTTATCTGGTTCTTCATTCACCACTCCTTTGGCATTTATTTTATCTCCTCCATAGTGCTAAGTACAGTGTTTTCCGAAATGATTCCTTTCCCTTTCTGCTGCCAGAAGAATGAGGAGATTTTTCTTGTACTTTCACCACGAGGAGCTGGTGGGGTTCTTGGAGGTAAAGCTCACACAAGTGTGAGGAGTCCATTGGAATTTCTAATTCTCAAGCTAGTCCATGCTGAGCGCCAACAATTCATCAATTACAGTATAAGGTATCCCTGCCCGTACTGGTTCCTGTCCTGGGATTTCTGCTCTCAGGAAGCTGTGATGCTCTGTATCCACCTGTCTCTCTCTCCAGTTTTCCAGGCAGCAGTTTGCCCCCTGATCTCAATTCTTCTGTGGATCTTAGTCTTGCTTACTTTTGTTTTGTTTAGACTTTGTCTTATTGTGTTGATGAAAATGACAGCTTCCAAATTATTTCTGTGTTATACCAACAACCAATAAATTTGGGGGGAGGGATCTGCCTCCCCTACTTTGGTAGAGACCTTCTCCATTATTTCACTGTGTTTTCTCAAGATCCTGGAACACAGCCTTGCACATAAAGGTGCATAATATTCTGGGCTTATAGATGAATGTGAGAACCTAGGTTCATCACTAAATGTCAAGTTTTTTAGCTAGAAGTTGAATTACATAATCTCACAGATTCCTTCTAGTACAAAGTCTGTGATAATAAAGTATGGGGATTTTCTTGCAAAATGTGACCTGAAGTATAATTCACCAAGCTATGAAAACTATTTAATGTAAATGAAATGGTTCAATTTGTTATCCAGTCTCCTTTTGGAACATCATAAATGCAGTAGACCTCAGATACCAAATGAAGGGATTCACCAGCTCCTAAGGACTGAAAAGGACAGAAAGGAGTGGAAACTTTTAAAAATATTTCCAAGAAAAATTGGAAGTGCTAAGTTTTCCTATTATTAAGAACATGAACTCAAAAATGCCATTTATTACTTTTTAAAATGTGAGGATGAATTAATTACATGAATGGCTGCTGTTTTGTTTGGATGACATGGTATTGCAAAACACAAAACACAGGGTTATTACAAAGAAGACAATTATCAAAGAGGTGGTGCCAATTTGGGAAACTCAGAAGGTCATGTTTCAGGTTCCTTCAGCCTTAACAGGCTTCCCTGTGGCTCAGCTGGTAAAGAACCTGCCTGTAATGTGGGATACCTATGTTCAATCCCTGGGTTGGGAAGATCCCCTGGAGAAGGGAAAGGCTACCCACTCCAGTACTCTGGCCTGGAGAATTCCATGGACTGTATAGTCCCCAGGGTCACAAAGAGTCAGACACGACTGAGCAACTTTCACTTTCACTTTGGCCTTAATCTCAGGTGACCCTCCCCACCAAGTTAGAACTTGTGTCAGTTTTCTCTGAACTTTGTCCTTGTTTAGTGCCCCACATGCTATGGACTCTTAGTGATCTGACCTGCTGATAATCCCTTCAGCATTGTCCCTATAGCAGCATCATGTTTATTCATTCAGAATCCATCCCTGCTCCTCCTCCAAACCATGAGATTGAATGAAATTATCTGTAGTTTCTCGGTTTTATGGTGTAGGTGGCCAGAGCTGGCCAATGGGTATATTTCAAACCAGGGATGGAAATGTGACCAGTCCTATACCACGAGAGTCAGGCTCAGGATTTTAAATGGAAATTTTTTAACTATTCATTTTATTTACCTATTTATTTAGCTGCACCAGATCTTGGTTGCAGCTTGTGGGATCTTTAGTTGCAGCATGAGGAATCTTTTTTAGTTGTGGCATGTGAGATCTTTAATTGTGGTATACAAACTCTTAGTTCTGGCATGTGGGATCTTGCTCCCTGACCAAGGGTGGAATCTGGGCCCCCTGCATTGGGAGCATAGAGTCTTAGCCACTAGGCCACCAGGGAAGTCACCTAAATGAAAGTGTTTGGAAGTTCTCTCTCCACTGAATCAGACACTGGCAGGATGCAAGCTTACAGCTATTGCCACCATATAGCTACCATATAGCCAGGGTATCTTAGGTGGGGTCTCCAAGAGAAAAACCCTGAAGCAAAGGTTTGTGTGGAAGAGGTTTATTTTAGAGGTGATCCTAGAAGGCACAGGTAGGAGCATAAAGAAGTGAGACAGGAAGTGAAGGAAGCCAAATAGAGAGCATTTGTGACCAGGTTATGAGCCAAAGTAGAGAGCACCTGAGGCTCAGCCCTGTTGGAAGCATCTGGAGAAAAGTATATTTGGGGTTGTCCCACCCAAAGAACCCATTGTTTTTCAATCTACTAACTGTCCTTCATTGGCTGATGCCTGCTCCCTGGGCTGTTGACTCCCTGGCACTTTTGCCTGCCTGCTGCAGCCTGAATCTATTCCTGTGGCTGGAGAAGGCCCCAGGGCTGAGCATCACAGGAGCTGCCACTGAGTGCCAGCGTCATGTACACAGGAACGCTAAGTGCGGAAAGCACTGATGGGATCAGCTGCAGTAAACTTCCCTGAGAACGGAGCCAGCACAGATGAAGCAGAGCAGATATGGAAAGGGACCACGTTCTGACCCCACTGTGACCCTTGCACACAGCCCCATCTCGCTAGCCCTGTTCCTGTGCTTTCCTTTCTATGGATCAGTATCTCTCCTCCTTCTCAAAGATTATTTGAAATGAGTTTCTGTGCCTTGTCCTGAATAGATCCTAATTGATGCATAAATTTTTGTCCCATCTTACAAGTATTTGGGCACATATCTCCCTGTATCCCCCTTAGAGGGTAGACCCCATAATGAGTTTACTCTTTAGTCTTCCGTAGCACCTATTGCAAGGTTTTCAAGAAATACTTGTTAAATGAATGAATGAATACTGATAAGATCCATCAAAATTAAGTGCAAATCTGTATATATTAGAAGCCCATTGTCAGGCCCATACAGTGGGCAAGTGACATGGAGAAAATGGCCAGAATGGACTCATCCTAACAGTAGCACCTGCTAGGGGAGGATGGAGCACAGTACTTCCTATTGGAATGTCCATGTGAAAATGCCCACGTGTTAGTGGGCACACTACTTATTAGTGTCACACAGAAACCTGGGACTTCCTTGTTTCTAGTTTTTCTCACAGCCCCATTTTTTGGCTCTTCCTTCAATTCTGAGGGCTATACTGTAGCTTCTGGTCAATTCTTTAATTTGGCTTGATTTTTGACTCAGTCTCTGTCACTGACCACCCCTGAACTCTAACCAGCAGAGAAATACAAAACAAGACCCTGCACAAGCCAGAGTCCTCTCATTGCAGTTCCAGATTCTGTCTCTAGTGGTAGCAGCACAGGAGTCTGTGTCACCAAGCCTGCTTCCCTGTGAGATTCTGACTTTAACAGATTAGAAATGTTCCCGGCACATCCCACGCTTCCGCTAATAAATGGTTCCATATCTATCATGAATGAATTTTTCAAGTCTTCCATTACTGGGCTGTGTACCTACTCACGAAGTACATTTCCAGGCGATTTTGTCTGAATTACATGGTTAATTGCCTCATATTTCCAGCTCATGTTACAGGCTCTCTGAGTTAGAATGCAAGAGAGAGGTTCTATGTATCACTTCCTACACAGGGGACAGATTCACAGATAGAGCACGGTATATATTGATGATGAATGCTAATTTGTTTCTGACTTCTGAGTAGAACTAAGCTCAAAAGAGCCAAAAGGTTGAGGGATAGAGAAGTCAGACAGTTATCCAGAGAGATGTTTTAGCTTCCAAATTTTACACTCATTCATTCGTCTCTTTGTCGAAACAAACAAACGTGCAAGTCTCTGTGTTAGGAACAGTGAAGGATAAATACACAGATACACTCTTGTGTTGCATCCTATTAATAACTCAGGCTGTGATGTGCACACCCATGAAGAAATAGGAAAAAGAGCAAGGGTCAAGTAATAAAGTTATAATACAAAGCAAGATAAGTCTCTTCTAGAATTTTAGGCAGTAAATTCTATGGGAGTTCATAGGAAGGTAAGGTCAGTGACTGAAGGTGGGATTCATGGTCAGAGTTGTCCCCAGAGGCAGGATCTGGATGGACCTTAAAAGAGAGGTGGGCAGTCATTGGCTGAGACAGAGGGTGACATCATTCCAGGACTAGGAAGTTTCCTGGCACAAAGAAAGCTGGGGAGTGGAACTTCCCTGGGTACAATTTTGTTGCCTGTGCTCCCAGGCTCTAAATCCCTAGCTGTCTCATTGTATTTGGAGTGGACTTGAGTCCGATCTCTCTCCCCTATTGTACCAGCCTTGACATCTGTCACAGTAGTCCTGAATAAAGATGGCCCTTGTCCACATAGGTTGTATGAGCTTTCCCACCCTCTGCTCAGGGGCTCCAAGGGTCACATCAGAGGAGGAGGTTGCAGCAGGAAGCAGAAAGTACCCACAAAGTAGCAGTTGGAGGAAAGTTTAATCAAGGGCCTCTTTGTAAAGACCTGGGTGGAGGGACACAGCAGGTGTGGTACAGGATGGAGGTGGGGGATGGTTGAGCTGGTAACCAAAGAGGTGTCATGGCCTCTAGGCAATGAAAGGGCCAGGCAGTGAGTGGGCGTATTTCAGAGCCTGGAGGCAGAAGGCGTTGCCTTACATAGGACCACTGTGATATACACCTCCCAGATCTCGTTCAGTAAAGGACTAACTACCCCGATGCTGGCTGTGCTGCGTTGCCAAGGTCATGTTCCTTCCTGGTGCAGCCCACATTCAATGACTGACAGACATGGGAATCCAAGTGCCTGACCTTCTTGGGTGATTCTGAAATGCCATTCCAGCTCCAGGTCCCCCAGTGAGGTTGGCCAAGGCTGTCATTGCGTCTGCATCCCTGGGGTCACTGGGGCCTATGGCCACTCTGCTGGGGTCCAGCTCTCATGAAGTCTTTCTTAGGAAGCTCAGTTAGGTTAGTTCTTTCTTCAACCCTACTCTCTGAATCAGGGGTATTCAGATATGGTCCAGGCACTTGATCTGGGGCAATGACCATTTTACCTCCTGTCCAGCTCCTTTCTCCTCCCAGTTCTACTTAATTTTGTAAATGTTAACAATGTGAAGTGTCCAGTGTGGGCCAGAGACTCTGCCAGACAGTGAAATTCAGGGGTGAGCAGAAACAGACACTGTCTCTGCCCTTCTAGAACCTAAAATGTAATGGAAGAGACATATTATTCAAATATCCCCACAAATAATGCAAATTGCAGCCATGGTGAGTAGGATGATGGAGAGTTTATATGATTCTCCCAAATGATGTGATTGTGAGATGTATGTGAGATTCTCACACATACTGGAATCTCACACACTGGGCAGCTATGTCGGGGAAGCCCTCCTTCCCTTACCCCCAGTTCGCATACAAGGAGAGACCAAAGGATGATTAGAAGTGAAATGTCTGAGATGGAGTTCCAGGCAGAAAGAGGCCACATGCACACAGGTCTTAGGTGGGGAAGGGTCCATGGGATGGAAAGGAGGCCAGGAGAACAGGTTATCCAGTGGCCTGGTATAGTGCGTGAGTGGCAGTGTGGAAGACTAACAAGAGGGTAAAATGAAACTAGAGATACAAGCAGTGTAATAAAGGAGAAATGAACAAAGAGAAATGGTTTGGTAAAGGTAATTCCCACTATATTCTTTCAATGTTCTGAAGACTCCCCATTTACATGTGATCTGGCGTACCATTGACAAAGGCTTTGTCTTTGGCCAAATTTGAGTTAGGCTCTTCTGAGCCCTCTTTTAGACTAGACCTTCTCTGTGAGCCCTGTGTTTGAGCTTCCAAGTCCAGTTTTAGCAAGAAACTTATTAACTCAGTTTACAGAGATAAACCCTTGATATCTGCTCATCTCAGCCTGCCTTCAGTAAGAATTATGTTGATTCAGTAAGCAAAAATCACCTTACTGTTGATGTCTCCTCTTAATAATTTTGCATCCACACCCACTCCTATTTCTCCCCTACTGCAATAGTCTTGATACCTATGGCAGAAGTCCTGAATAAAGTTTTCCTTGTCCTTTTGACAAGTGTCAGGATAAATTTTTTAACACCATACAATGCTATGATGCATTTGTATTTCATCAGATCCATGTCAAATTATCTTGTCATAAGTTTCATTTGTTTGGAACATTGAGTTTCATACATCAAGACATTCTTTGTTTTTGGCATCTATTTGTCCTATTGGGTTGGGTATCTACTCACAATTTAAAAAAATTGTAGCCAGTACTACTTACTGCATAGCAGCTTAGATGTAAAATCTGAAGTAGTAAAACGATATGGGTCATTCAGAAGGGATTGTAGAAAGATGAAATGAGAAAACCAAAGTCAAGCCTTGAATAATGCCCATGGTTAAGTTCAGCACAGGATACTCAAGGTTAAGAGAAAGAAAGAATTTGAGGAAGAGCAGAGTATGTCAAGATGTCAAATCTAGGGGGTTGTCAATGACTGAGATGACTATATTAATCCTTAGCTATTTTTGTTGCAAGGAAAAGAAACCCAAGTACACCAAAAATAGTTCATTCACTTACGTAGTGGAATATCCCAATAGCATCTCTTCAAGTATGGTGGACCCAGGGTCTCAATATATGCCTTGAGGACTAGAGCTCCCTACACCTCTTGGCTCTACTTCCCATTGTACAAAATCAGGGTTTTGCTAACATGGCAAATGGCTGGGGAATGGTTGTTGTACTAGGAGCCAATAGGTCACTAAGACTAGGAAGCCCCCCTACTTTGATGTATCTTCTCTTCATATCAAGGGTGCCAGCAGTTCTAGATTTGCATCCTCTCAAGCCCAAGTCAAGCAGAAAACAAAGCCTCTGTCTTTGCTACTGTTCTGAGAAAACCCTGGTAATGAACTACATTGGATGATTTTGATCATCCTACCAACTATGAACCAGTCATAGTGGACAAGGGATACTCTGCTCAGGATACCAGCCTGAGTGACAGGTATTCCCTAAAGACAAAGGTGGTATTAGTCTCAGTATAGACTGAATCCATAGGAGGACTGGTTTCCCAAGGGAAATATGGTTTCTGTAAACAAAACTTGAGAAATTGGACACTGAACAGAGGGAAAAAATCATAAACGCCTTCTCTAAAGATGGAACAGCCAGACAGAGCATCCTTCATGAAAAACCCACGATAAACCACACATAAATACTATGTAGGTAAAGCATCTGGTTGACTGAGTCAGTGTCCCTCTCCTCCAGCTGTCTGTCATCGTGGAATCTCAGTTTCTATTATCCCAGTGATTCAGTTCATTCTGAGTTCTAGAAATAATATAAACAGATCCACAGCTGTCAAGCTTTGAGAGAGGTAAAGCATCCCCCTCCCACACACATGCAGTGCTATTCTTGTAAGAATGATTGTGAGGATTAAGAATGAATCATTTTGGCAAAGGAGGTGGATGAATACAATACAAATGACTTTCAGGATAATATCACCTCCTCCCCCAAGGAGCTCTGATGGAGATGGAATGTTCTGTGCTCCAAGTCTTGCAAGTGATTCAGGCACTCACTGAACACCAAAACCATGTGCCTGACTCATGAGCAAGGCGAATGCCTACAGCATATTTTGCAGACTTTATTCTAGAGGAGAAAGGAAAGGGAGAAGGTAGGAGGAAGGTGGTATCTTGAAAAGGTCAAAAGGAATCCTTGCTCTCTTTTAAAAACGGGGCTTGCTCATTTCTGTTGATGGGTAACCTGGTAAGGAGTGATAGGCATTTCCTAGTCTCAGGAACCTGCTGTTTCCTAGCCAACCCCATTCTCCACCTTGCCCTGTTAGCAGCACCCTGATTTTGTGCAGGTCTGAGGCAACCATAGCTTCAAGGGGGCTGGGTCCTCCTTAGTCCTGTGTTGGAGTCATAGTGTGGCATAAATTGTTGATGGCCAATATTCATCAAGGCTTCCCCACCCCATCCTTTTCTACAGTAGTAGACATCTCTGCTAATTTTTTAGCTGGGCCCATAGCAGTGCAGGAGACAGGGATCAAGACCATTCCCATAGAAAAGAAATGCAAAAAAGCAAAATGGCTGTCTGGGGAGGCCTTACAAATAGCTGTGAAAAGAAGAGAAGTGAAAAGCAAAGGAGAAAAGGAAAGATATAAACATCTGAATGCAGAGTTCTAAAGAATAGCAAGAAGAAATAAGAAAGCCTTCTTCAGCGATCAGTGCAAAGAAATAGAGGAAAACAACAGAATGGGAAAGACTAGGGATCTCTTCAAGAAAATCAGAAATACCAAAGGAACATTTCATGCAAAGATGAGCTCGATAAAGGACAGAAATGGTATGGACCTAACAGAAGCAGAAGATATTAAGAAGAGATGGCAAGAATACACAGAAGAACTGTACAGAAAAGATCTTACGACCCAGATAATCACGATGGTGTGATCACTCATCTACAGCCAGACATCCTGGAATGTGAAGTCAAGTGGGCCTTAGAAAGCATCACTACGAACAAAGCTAGGGGAGGTGATGGAATTCCAGTTGAGCTCTTTCAAATCCTGAAAGATGATGCTGTGAAAGTGCTGCACTCAATATGCCAGCAAATTTGGAAAACTCAGCAGTGGCCACAGGACTGGAAAGGTCAGTTTTCACTCCAATCCCAAAGAAAGGCAATTCCAAAGAATGCTCAAACTACCGCACAATTGCACTCATCTCACACGCTAGTAAAGTAATGCTCAAAATTCTCCAAGCCAGGCTTCAACAATACGTGAACCGTGAACTTCCTGATGTTCAAGCTAGTTTTAGAAAAGACAGAGGAACCAGAGATCAAATTGCCAACATCCGCTGGATCATCGAAAAAGCAAGAGAGTTCCAGAAAAACATCTATTTCTGCTTTATTGACTATGCCAAAGCCTTTGACTGTGTGGATCACAATAAACTGTGGACAATTCTGAAAGAGATGGGAATACCAGACCACCTGACCTGCCTCTTGAGAAACCTATATGCAGGTCAGGAAGCAACAGTTAGAACTGGACATGGAACAACAGACTGGTTACAAATAGGAAAAGGAGTTCGTCAAGGCTGTATATTGTCACCCTGTTTATTTAACTTCTATGCAGAGTACGTCATGAGAAACACTGGATTGGAAAAAACACAAGCTGGAATCAAGATTGCAGGGAGAAATCTCAATCATCTCAGATATGCAGATGACACCACCCTTATGGCATAAAGTGAAGAGGAACTAAAAAGCCTCTTGATGAAAGTGAAAGTGGAGAGTGAAAAAGTTGTCTTAAAGCTCAACATTCAGAAAACGAAGATCATGGCATCCGGTCCCACCACTTCATGGGAAATAGATGGGGAAACAGTGAAAACAGTGTCAGACTTTATTTTTCTGGGCTCCAAAATCACTGCAGATGGTGACTGCAGCCATGAAATTAAAAGACGCTGACTCCTTGGGAGGAAAGTTATGACCAACCTAGATAGCATATTCAAAAGCAGAGACATTACTTTGCCAACAAAAGTCCGTCTAGTCAAGGCTATAGTTTTTCCTGTGGTCATGTATGGATGTGAGAGTTGGACTGTGAAGAAGGCTGAGCACTGAAGAATTGATGCTTTTGAACTATGGTGTTGGAGAAGACTCTTGAGAGTCCCTTGGACTGCAAGGAGATCCAACCAGTCCATTCTGAAGGAGATCAGCCCTGGGATTTCTTTGGAAGGAATGATGCTAAAGCTGAAAGTCCAGTACTTTGGCCACCTCATGCGAAGAGCTGACTCATTGAAAAAGACTCTGATGCTGGGAGGGATTGGGGGCAGGAGCAGAAGGGGACGACAGAGGATGAGATGGCTGGATGGCATCACTGACTTGATGGACGTGAGTCTGAGTGAACTCCGGGAGTTGGTGATGGACAGGGAGGCCTGGTGTGCTGCGATTCACGGGGTCACAAAGAGTCTGACATGACTGAGCGACTGATCTGATCTGATCTGATCTGATAGCAGTGCAGAGCTAAGATGTTTCATAGACTCTGTTACAGCTAAATAAGGCCATGTGACTGAGTTTTGCCCAATGGAATTAAGTTGATGTGATGTGTACTGTTTCTAGAAGTAAGCATCCTTTATAGAAAGGGATTTTGTCTTTCTACTCCCCTTTTGCCTTCTTCTGTGCTGGAATGAGGACTAGAGGATTGGAGCTGATGCAGCCATCTTGGGGTATGCTGGTGCAGCCATCTTGGGCTATGAAGCAACTGGAATTGAAACATGCACAGAGTACCATAAGATGAGAAAAAGCCCAGGTTCCTGAGGCTAGAGGTGCCAGAGAATTCTGGGCAGAGTAGCCAGGCTCCAAATGTGAAAGTCAACTTCTATATAATGTCACAGTTATATGAGATTGTCCATTACTTTCAATCAATGTAATTCTTACTTACATACATGCTAATTTGATACTCCTCTGATAAGGTTGATTTTACATGTGAATAGAGTTTATCTGTTTATTCTGAACAGAGATATGAGAGGATATCTGATGAGACTCTAGGAATTTCTCTCTCAAACTTAAAAAATGAGACAAAAAGAGGCCCTTTCTTTTCCTGTCTTCTTGTTTACATATGATGCATTTTATTTACATATTATGTGAAAGGGATCCTGAGATACTGAGAGGACCCATCCCAAGGCTGAGCAGAGACTGGCAGAGTAGCTAGTGGGAAAAGATCTGTATCCTGATGACATCATCCAGTCATTTGATGAACCCCAGCTCCCGGGAGCTATCTCACAACCAGACTTCCTGTTACAGGAGATTATATCTTTTCTTTATTTAAAAAAAACCTTTCCCTTATGTTTTCTTTCTCTGGAAGCTGGCAGCATTCTGACAGCTACCCTAGGTCCATTTCCTGCCTTGTAAATCCAGGCCAGTGAGTCAAATAATAACAACAAAACCAGTAGTAACAGTTGACATTGATGGAGTGCTTAGCAAGCCAGTCCCATGCTAAGTCCTATGCATACCATTTTTCTCCTCATGCAGTCTTCCTAGCCTTTCACTTGCCAGGTGAGAAAACTGGAGGCTTGAAAGGGTAAGGAGCCCAAGTTCTCTCAGCCATGAAGTTTGGGATTCAATGCAGGAAGGCAAGACGCACAGGGCTAAGACCTGGTCTGGGGATTCTACAAAGCTAAGTAGCTGCCCATCTGTGGCATCTCAGGGTTTTAGAGGAGAAGGAAAAGGGTCAGACTTTATACCCTTAAAACCCCTTTCAGGTCTGGCCATTGACCTGTAGGGAGCACTCAGGGCTCCTCCCTTGGCGGTCCACTTGCTCCTCAGATCTTTTTTGGGTGGGGCCTGAGGTAACTTTTTATTTTGAAATGAATTCGGATTTATGGAAAATCTATAGGAATAATGCATACACACACATACATACACACACATATATGCGTATATATGTATGGATGTATGTGTATATATACATATATTATATCTCCTTCACCCAGATTCCCCACTGATGAGCATTTTACTACATTTGCTTCAGAGGTTGGTTGGAGGGGAGGTGGAGAAGGAAGAGAGAGGGGGAGGAGGAAGGGAGATGGGTGAGCAATGGAGAGAGGAGAAGGCAGGAAGGAGGAGGGAGGGAAAAGGGAAGGGGACTAGAGGGAAGGAGAAGGAAGAATAGGAGAAAGAGAGAAAAGGAAGGAATGTTCCTTTATCCATAAATGCTTTAGTGTTTATTTCCTAAGAACTGCCTCTGTATAAATAGATGATACAATTTCCACAATCAGAAAATTAACATTGAGATGTATGCCCCATGGCATCCAGACCCCCTCAATATTGTCCTTCATAAACCTTCATCCCTCTCTGGTCTCGGATCAAATCCAAGATCCCACATTGCTTTTGAATGTCATGCCTTCGGGCCTCTTCCGTTCCTTAGAGTTCCCTTAACTCTCATGATCTTGACTTTTCTCAGGGAAACAGGCTCATATTATGTTTGTGGAAAATCCCTCCATTTGGCTTTGTCTGATGTTGCCTCACGATTAGATTCAGGTTGTATATTTTTGGCACAAACGTCACAAAAGTGGTGTGGTTTTTCTCGGTGCATCCCATCAGAAGGCACACAGTGTCCATTTGTCCCATAATTGGTGAAATTAAATTTGCCAGCCTTGATTTAGGGGGAGTCTACCAGGTTTCTCCACCTTCAATGACCATTTTCCTCTGTATATGTACTGATAAGACACATTCTGTGGAAGGAGACTTGGGAGACCACATGAAAACCATAATATGAGATTAGGTGAATAGGTCTCCATCAGCAAACTGTCACCTAGTTGTTTCAGCAGTGGTTGACGGTTCCTGAAGTCATCAGACATCACTTACTCTGATGTTGGCCAAATGCTGGCTTCCTTAACTCCAGAGTATCAAGAGAAAGTTACTCCACCCACAAGGGAGTGTTCCTCTCCTGAGTGAGCCATGCTCCCTAGATGGGAGCCCTTGCCTAGTTAGAGGGTCTAGAACATCTGGCCATGACCGCCTTTTTCGGGGAGCCCTGCTGCTGCTGCTAAGTCACTTCAGTCGTGTCCGACTCTGTGCGACCCCATAGACAGCAGCCCACCAGGCTCCCCCGTCCCTGGGATTCTCCAGGCAAGAACATTGAAGTGGGTTGCCATTTCCTTCTCTGGTGCATGAAAGTGAAAAGTGAAAGTGAAGTTGCTCAGTCGTGTCTGACTCTTTTCGACCCCATGGACTGCAGCCCACCAGGCTCCTTCCTCCATGGGATTCTCCAGGCAGGAGTACTGGAGTGGGGTGCCATTGCCTTCTCCATTCGGGGAGCCCAGATTCCCCTTATTCTCTGGGCATCCTTGAAAATGTTCTCCTTTCCCCATTGCCTGAAGCAGAGCTTGGGGTCAGCTCCTCCCATGTAGAGTGATGAAGTCTCTGCTGTGGGTTTCGGCATCGAGGGAAGGCAAAGCGGCCCCATGAGCCCCCCATCTGGGGTTGGTTACTGACAGTACCACCCTGGGTTCTTCACCACATCCCACTGCCATTTGCCACACAGACCTGCTGCAAGAGTGACTCTCGGGCTGTTCCACTTTCTTCCTGGCCTCTTTTTCCCATTTTCTCTAGGCAGTAAGGTATTTTGAGATATAAACTAATGTTGCTGCTCTGCAGTCTTTCCTAAGACTTCCCACCCTTCTCCCCACTTTGGACAGCACAGCCACCTCTTGTTCGTTTTTTGTTTTTTTTTTTTTCTTGTCTCAGAGAAAGGTTATGTGGAGGACAAGGCAGGTAATTTTCTAAGGCATTTGTGTTTCAAAAGCCATACATATTTTAAAATTGAGCATTATAGAAAGTAAAAGAGAGCTTGTCTTGTTTGTTTGGTCTGCACTGCTGCTTCTAAAGTCCCTACAGCCTGGACGTGTGAGAACTAGAGAGAAAGAGAAGGAGGCTCAGGTGGTGGGCATTGCTGACCTCCCCACCAGAGAGGAGTGGAGAGACGGCAGGATCCCTGCGCTGATTCAGAGAACCTGAAAAGAGGATTGTACCTCACTCTGGGGAGAATCCAGGGACATGGCAAGGATCCAAGAATGCCACGGGCCTGCGTAATTCAGAGAAGGGCACGGCTGGAGCACAGTGGGGCTGACAGTCTCTGAGGAGGAGAGAGAGCAGCCGGCAGCACCTCCACCAGGTGTGTTGGGGCGAGTCAGCAGATGGCAGGGTGGAGGTGGAGAGAAGACAGCATCTCATTCTGCACACAGACCTCATTCTGGGAAACTCAGAGGCAGTTCTGCACAAGAAGGGGCAGACTCTGAAGTGACAGAAATTAAGTTTCTGTCCCATTGTGGGATAGGAGCTTCCGATAAAGCTTAAGGAGCTAATCCAGAACAAACGAAGATTTATTTCTGTGACCTGGTTTTGCAGTCTGAGCCTTACTCCATGTACTCTTCTCTTTCTACTTTCCTATTTCTGTCACCTCCTTTTATCATCCCATCTCCTGAATTAGTTTGGTTTAGGTAAGTCACATGTAACCAACAAAACCCTCAAAATGTCAGTGGCAAAAACAAGAAAGAAATCATTTTCTCTCCTATGCTGAGAAATACTGAGGTAGCAATCCAGGGTTAGCGGCGTTGTCATCAGGAAGCCAGGTTCCTTCTTTCTGCTCCATCGTCCTCAGCACGGGCTTCCATCCTGTAGGTCAACTCACCGTCCTAGAGGGCTACTGGAGCTTCACCTGTCACAACCAAATTCCAGGAAAAAACTGGGGAGGATGAAACTGCCTCAGATGAGTCAGCATCCTTTAAGGGACCCTCCTGAAAGTCACACTGAAAACTTCCACTCTTTAGTTCTTTCACCAGAATGAGGGCCACGCCCAACTACAGGGGAAGTTTGGTAATGTGATCCATTGGCTATACTAAAAACTGGGTCTGTTGCTAAGCAGGAAGGGGAAATGGCTTTTGGGTGGTACCTACACTTTCTTCCAAGCCACCCTTTTCCTGTACATACATTTTCCCCTCTGTCTGTCTGTCTCTCCTTTGTGCCTCTCTGGCTCTCATCTTTTCCTCTCTCTGCTCGGAGTTCCAACTCTAGTGCACAGCACCTGAAAGAGCCACCACTTCCTAGCCCCCATGTACATCCCAGACTCCACACAAAGGACATCGTTTCCATCATGTTAGTCACAGTTGGCCAAGCATGCCGCTGCCATCATGCTTGCCTTGCCCACGTGTTTTCAGTTTCACATAGTTGCAATGGCTATGCTTCCTTCTTGACGACAAAGTTTCAGGCCACCTCCTGTTACCCATTGTGTGTGGTTGTGTGTGTGTGGATACGTGCCCAGAACCCCCAGATGGTACTGTGAGCTGGAGCTGCCATTGACAAGAAAGCTTGCAGTGCAGGTGCCCTGGGAAACACTGGCGGGGCTCCCCTTTGCTAAGGGAAAGGGAGGGGAGAGGAAGAAACTGACATTTATTGACTATCATGTACTAAGTCTTGCGATTCTCAAATGTGATCTCAAATGTTTTTCTCTTACGCCAAAATGGTGAAGTAGGTAGGTACTTCTCTTAGTTTGGGTTCTGTTTAAAGCTGACCTGCAATCAGAACTTGGAGACAGGGATTTATTTGTGCAGAAGTTCCAGGAAGAACAAGTGAGGAAGTGGTAAGGTAGTAAATGTTTATCAACCAGCTCTCCAACAAAAACAACCGCCACTTGATTTGTAGCACTGGGTGATCTCCGTGGTGTAAATATGCCACCAGGGCCAATTTCAGGTTGCCATGATGATATCATGAAACACAGAGCTGGGAGGAGATGTACCCATGGCTCTCATAAATCAGTGCGATCTGGCTCCAGAGAGTCAAAAGTGAGATAAAGGTTAAAACCAATAAAGGATGCCTTAAGAAGCAGGTCCCTGCTGTGGACCATGGAAACTCAGTCACATGGGGCTGTTCTGGGAATCCACTAATATCAGATCCAAACATCTGTCAGACTCCCTTCTCTATTGACTATGGTCACCCCTAGGCATTAATCCTCCTCCACCTCCAGTTAGACCTCCATACCCTTAATCAAACTCTCATGACGCCTTCAAAGGCCTTCAGGCAGAGAAGAGTGAGCTCAGGTACTTGAGGTGGGAAGAGGTGAGCATGCAGGGAAAATCCTTTGCCTGTAGCTGTTGGTGAACTGTTGGTGGTACAAGGGTTGGGGCAGCACCAGTAACAGCATTTACAGCAGAAGGATCCAGCCCACTTTTGTTTAAAATAAAGGACCAGATAATAGATGTTTTACTGTCTTTGCTTGCCATGTATGTCTTTGTCACATATTCTTTTTTGATTGTTTGATGACACTTTAAAAATGTGAAAATCACCCTTAGCCTGTGAGTTGAACAACATTGGGGTGAAGGCCACAGACTGCCAACTCCTGTGCTCTAGAGCAGCAGTAGCAGGACCTGCGAGCTTGTCAGAATTGCAGACACCGGCCCAGCACTCAGTCACCGTCTGCGTTCTGGGTACACTAGAGTTTGAGAAACACTATGCTGCTGTATTACTGTTTCCTTATCAAGATGAGGAAACCTGACCTTCAGAGATGTCGAGTCACTTAGCAAAGGTCACACAGAGCCAGGACTCAAACCCAGGTCTGACTGATCCCAAGGCCATATTCTTTACAAGCTTAAGTATAATTGTAAGTGAGCCATAAACTCTCATTTTCATATTACCATATTTAAAGTAATCTGGCTAATTCAGCACAGTATCTAAGAGATTTAGCACTGATGTCATTGAGGGAAACTTGGAAGTGGAGAAAAGAGTCTTTTTTAGCAGTCAGTTTGCCGAAAGACAGGCAAGGAAGAGAGAAGCCAGAAATGTGTATTCCTGGGTCTGTGAGGACCATCTTCCTTATATAGGATCTTGGGTATCCTTGGAGTATACCTCAGACCTCCCAGAGAATCAAGTTGCTTCTACCATGGAACAGAGACAGAAGGTTCACAGACTCTCACTGCTAGATTGACCTCACTTTCACTGCCAGGAGGTCAGTTTAAGGGGTTCAGCCTTGGGACTCATCCTTTACAATGCACTAACCTCACGGGGATCCTACTCTGTGGTGTAGAACAGTGTCTACTCTGAGGCGGGTGAGTTGTAGTGTATAGATCAGAGCATAACTCAGGTCCTCAACTCGACTTCCAGACCATCTGATCTGTTTGTCCCTTCTTGGGGTTCTATTATATCCATGTTGGATATTATGGTTTTACTGTTTATACTTCTTTTCTCTATCATTGCACCTTTTTAATCTTGTCTCCAGAATGTTTTAAGAAGTTCTTAAGCATATTTATCTGATTTTAGTTTTCTGTAGTATCCCAGGAAAGACACTGCTGCTAGTGTGTGTGTGTGTAGCAGCTTTATTGAAATATCTTTGACATACTGTTTTTTTCAATGTGATACCCATAATTTTCATCTCCATTCAATCTTTATCAGATACTGAGTTATTTTTTTTCTTTATGACTATCTGCCTTCATTTTATAGATATGATGTGTCCTGAGTTGTGTTCAAAGTATTAATAAAAATTTCCTAGTTTTCAAAATGTTTATCTTTCATAAGAAGACATTTGCTTATTTTTTCAGATAGGTCCTCTTTCCACTGCCACAAATATTAATTTCTTTTTGTTCATTTTTTTATAAAGAATAGTTCTCTCTTTGAATTATTAGGAGTCAGGATGTGTTCTTTCAGAGGTTGTGTTTGTTCACGTCTAAGTCACTGATAGGACATGGAGGGGAAAGAGAATGTGGGGCAGTAGTGTTAGCAGCCTGGACTCTGATGCTAACTGCTGCCTTCAGGTCCCAACTCTGCCACTCCCTACTTGTATAA
This sequence comes from Bos javanicus, assembly GCF_032452875.1. Lineage (NCBI taxonomy): Eukaryota > Metazoa > Chordata > Mammalia > Artiodactyla > Bovidae > Bos > Bos javanicus. The sequence continues at coordinate 29,672,254 of NC_083889.1, forward strand.
TTTTGGGTAATTCACTAACAGCTCCAAACCTCCGTTTTTTCTTCTATTAGATGGGAATAATAATACTGGCCTCCTGGGTATGTCTTGAGCTTTGACAAATGGTGCTCGGAAAAGTGCCTAGTGCAGGGTAAGCTCTGATAGCCATGATGATGGGAATAGTGGTGGTCACGGTGCTGATGATGAGGATAACAGTGATAGTCATGGTGATGATGATGGTGCCGACAATGTTGACAGTGGTGATCGTGATCAGACTTCATTCAGAAGACTCTTTGCCTTTATTTCCAACTCCATTATTTCTTTGCTTTTGGATCAAGCCAGTCTTTGAATCTGCTCTTGTATTATTGCATTTTTCAGAAGTTCTTCAAGGTTTAAGGCATATAGATATGGGCCCCTTCCTTGGTATAATACAGTGATATATTTATTATTTTCTCCAGAGCAAAATCTTCCCTGGTACCCAAGAAAGACCTGTTTTTCTTAGGAGATATTTTAGTTCTCATTCCATAGAAAATAGAGCCTGAGACCAGGTGTATCTGACAGTACTTACTGGAGAATGCAATCCCAGGTCACAAGAGTGAGGGGAAAAAAATAAAACAGAGAAGGAGGGAAAGTAAGTACAGGTCTGCAGGGCTGAGCCAGCCACAGGGTCACAAGGAAACCTAGCGTGGTGGTCACGTGGTGGCACCACGGATAGGCGGTGTAGGATCCTTGGTCTTTGGAGCAGTCCGTCAGGAGAGCCGTGTACAGGAATTTGAATGCTGGCTCCTTCACATCCGTGTCTCTCATTGGTCAGTGAGAGCCCTGCAGGGCATTGACTTACTGTGTTTCTGGGTTGTGTTATCCCCTCCAGGTAGCTGCTGAGGAAGTCAAATTCCACACCCTAAAGTGTTCTGCTACTTGTGGGCTCAGACATAGTGAGCGGAGCCAGAGTCTCCATGGGTCAAGGCAGTCCTGGACCCCAGAGCTGGTGTGATGGAGACCATGTGAAAGCTTTGCTTTATGCCCAAGAGAGACTGGGACTGCTGTGGGGACGAGGATCAGGGGGCCTGGCACATGGAGGTGGGCCCTTCACTGACAGAATATTGAGAGGAAAGTTTTATTTTCTCTAGTGTAGCATATGCCTGGTCATCCAAGAAACATCTGTTTTACTGGGAGATGTTTTGGCTCAGGTTGCCTGAAGAATGAAGCTTAGAGTGGTGGAGCTGAGCATACATGAGGAGGCCCATAAACTGGGTCCCACACAGCTTGAATATCCAAGTATGTTAGGAAAAAACACATGCTCATTGAATTGATTTTTAAAAGGCTAGATTCAGTGCACTAGTCTGTTAAGTAGGGAATGCAAGCTGAGGGCCAGGTGGGACTGTGCAGAGTGGTAGGGGGGTCACAGAGAGACAGGATACCCATCTCCTTATGAGATTCCCAGGGGGAAAATAGAAAAGTTTTTCAGGAGTTTCATGAAGTTTTGTCTGTGCTGAGCTATAAGCATTCTTCCCCACTTTCTTTGAGAACCTCAGCAACGTCTACATAATATGCTGTAAAATGGACTTATTTAGGACAGAGGCATTTGCCAAAGTGCTGAGTCTAGCCTCCAAGTAGGCACAGGGCCAGCTGGCATTGCACTGAGATGTCTGCTTTTCATGGGTTTCACCAGGTGCCCACATTTCTCCTAAACCGCTCAGATTCTTGATTTCAAGCAACAGAAATGAACCCTGGCTCGCTTCAATGAAAACGAATCTAGAAGGATATAGGGGACTGGAGGACTGGATATTACAAAATGGGCAGAAACGAAGGCAGTTCCAGCAGGTCAGTCAACAGGAAGATGCACAATGGATTTTAACAGGAAGCATCTGTCTGGGACACTACCACTCACTGCCATGAATGAACCAACCACCTGTGACTCTGCCTCACACCCTGCTAAGCTGGAGTCCCAGCTAGCTCAGCCACATCAGACACTTAGTCCTTCTGGCAGGGGAGGAACCCTGCTCCAGCTAATGTTGTGTGGGCCAGGGGTGTTGCAGATTTTGCCTGTAATTCCACTTGGAACTGGAGAACACAGTCATTTAAACAGTGAGCCGTGGGATCAGCTGGCCTGGATTTGAATCCCAATCCTGCCATTTCCTTGCTAGCTGTACTTGGGAAAGTCACTTAAACTCTTGTTTCTCAGTTTCCTTATCTGTGAAATAGGGCATCATTAAGCTTTAGTTTAATAATGTATCAGTATGAAAATGAACTATGGTTAGAGCCCTCATTTCTGATGCCAGAAGTTGTTTACCAACTTGTATTCATTTCCAGTGGCTGCTGTAACTGATGACCACAAAAGTGAAAGTGGCTTGAAACAACAGAAATCTATCAAGTTCACTGCCTAGCAGCAGAAGTTTGAGATCTAGGTGCCAGCAGGGCTGCACTCCCTGCGGGGGATTCTGTTTCCTGCCTCTCCCAGCTTCCTGTAGATCCTGCCATTCCTTGGGTGGTGGCCACATTACTTCAAGCTTTTATTTTTCACACGATCTCCTCTTCTGTCTTCTTTTCTTCAGTTGTCCAGTTTAGGGCTCACCCAGAAAACTCAGGGTGGTCTGATTTTGATCTTCAAGCTGAATTATATTCACAGAGACCTGTTCTCCAAAGAAAGTCATGATTGCCAGGTTCTGGGTGGACATTTTTCTAGAGGGTCACCATTTAACCCACTACGTAACTCCTTATTTCCACATATACCCCCCAAATTGAGAAAGGGGTTGAATGCTGGATAGCCAAGCCAGGAGACCCTTTATTTATTTTTGTGCTGGTAATCCCAGTGGACGTGGGGATTTGGAGAGGGTGTGCCTATATAATGAGTCATTCAGCTTGTGTGAGTCAGGCGCATGAACCTATGCCACCAATATTGTTATGATCTGAGTCCTGAGGGGTGTTTTTGGAGCTCATGTGAGAAACACCTTAGAGGAATAAACATGGAGACATGACGGATCATTCCCAAAACATACTGTTTCCTGCCTTAAGACCTGAGCTGTCAGCTATATTAACACCTGGTGATTGAAGGTTTCTCCCCCGTGAGCTAAGATGACTGAGGATTTGAAGCTGAAATTTCTGAGATGATCTCAGTGGTAAAACGTTGGTGACCACAAGCCCTCCCATACTGCAATAAACTCTGCTTTTGTGCAAAGCTAGCCCTGTGTGCTGGAAGATTATGATTTTTCTGGAGAAACCTCAGAGAGGGGAAAAGAATGGTGCAGAGGCCATGAACTGGTTCTGTTTGTACCCTCTTAGGTGGTGGCAGAAGAGAGAGGATCCAAGATCAAGATCATCCAAAAAGGTCAGGCAAAATAAGATATGATCACCTTTAACTTTGTACCATCAGGGCTCATCCTATCATTTGGAGTCCACAGTATACCACTGTGACATAAAAATTATTTTGAGCGGAAGGCATTTGAGTTTCTGAATTTCCTTCTTCCTTAAAAGCAGAGTCTCCCCCAAATACATGAAAGTCCCCTCACCAGGAGCTACCAGAGAAGTTTGATTCTTATTACTGGAGACAGAAGTTTCCACACCACATGGAAAAGACATTGTCACAAAACAACAAGCTATTCTAATCCCATCTATTCTCCTAATGGCCACTTTGCCCTTTTGCAAAGTCATTTGTTTTCCAGTCAGTGCCCTGCTCTGCCTCCTCTTTCCCTATTAAGATAGTATATAAGCCTCAAAGTCTAACCACACCATTGAATCACATTTGTCTATGAATTCTCTCTGTCCGTGATTAGCTCTGTCTTTTCTCTTGCTAATCTGTCGTTTGTCTATTTAATTTGTAAGCCCCCAAGGACAAAACCTAAGAGGGTAGAGAGATGTTTTTTTCTCCCTGATACTTTCATACACAGTTCAGTACAGTTCTGTCTCCAGGAGATAGTCTTGGTTTTTTCTCTATTTCTTCATGTGTGTGTGTTCTCTTTAAGAATATTATGATATCTTCTGGAAGAAGGAACCACATTCCCGCAGGGGCTGTCTTACGGATCTTACACACACACACACACACACACACACACACACACACACACACACACACCATCCCCTGAAAGAGACTCTGAGAGAAGGATTTAAGTACAAGGTGTTTCTCGGGGAGAGGATCCCACTAGGGAAATGGGGAAATGAGACAGAGAAAAAAGGAAGCTATCACATTTGTTACTGAATATCCTATCGCTGTGGCCAACTGGGTCTCAGTCCGGCTGGGACTTAAGAGAACTGTGTAGAACACACTCTAGAGTTAAGCCACCCAGGGGATGAGGAGATGGGTTTTTATCCTCTGCCTCTAAGTCATCATTAGCTGACGGCTGCTCTAAGGAGTATCTCTTCCCCTAGCACTTACAGTCTAAGCCGTGTTCTGGGAGAGAAGTCCCTTAGGCAGAATCACAGGTACTCACAGAAGACGCCTCAGGTATGAATGGACTAAGAACCAACAGTATTTAGGTGGACTCAGTGCCCCTGACTATGGGCTTTGCAGTTACAAAGTCCTGGATCCAAAGCCTGATTCAGCTAACTGTGAGATTCTGGCAAGTTCGTTCTCTCTCAACCTCATTTTCTTCCTTTGTAAATTGAGTGTAATAATTATTTAACAAGGTTTGATTCAAAATGAAACACTCTTGTGAAATGTTTAATACATGCCTTGTGTAGGGGAAGCACAGCACTGACGCTGTAGATACCATCTGAGTGAACTTTGAAGTCCTGGAGAATCTGCGGAAAGACATGAAGTGCTGCACTTATTCTGATACTTCGTGATCTAAGTGAGTCCTGGAATATAACTGCATATGTTAGTATACAATTGGGGATGAAAAGAAAAACTCCATTCTTCTCCCTTCTGAACACTTCTGACATCAAATGTGTGGACAACACCAACCAATTCTCTATCATCATCTGAGTGTCTTACAGTTCAATTCAGTTTGACACTGTCTCCTTGAAAATGGCATAAAATCCCATAGATTGAGGGCTCCATCTCATAAGACTGTCTTCCACCTCAGATGCCAGTTGCAAGTAATCGGCCCTCAGGGTATCCATGTTTCCATCTGACTAGGCTTCACATCAGGGGTTCCATGATCTCTTCCTCATATTCAATAAGTTGCTGTAATGGCCCAGAGAATTCAGGGAAAGCCTTATATTTACCAGTTTATTATAAACAACGAATATGATAAAGGATGAGCATGAACAGCCAGATGAAGAGGCACACAGGACAAAGGCTGGGAGGGGTCCCAAGCACAGAAGCTTTTGTTCCCATTGAGTTGAGGTTATGTACCCTCTGGGCATGTGAAACGTTCACCAACTCAGAAGCTCTTCAAACCTCGTCCTTTAGGGATTTTTCTGGAGGCTTTATCACATAGGCATGACTGATTATTAACTCCATCTTCAGCCCTACTTCCCTCCCCAGAGGATGGGGGATGGAGCTGAAAGTTCCAAGCCTCTAAGCATGACTTGGAGTTTCCGGTTAATCAGCCCCCATCCAAAAGCTATCTAAGAGCACATCAAGAGTTGCCTTGTGAAAACCAAAAGATGCATCCGGGAAATTCCAAGGGATTTGGGTACTCTGTATCAGGAACTAGAGACAAATACCAAGTATTAGAACAATGTTCCTAGCATCTTTATCACTTAGGAAATTGCAAAGGTTTGAGGAGCTCTGATCAGGAGCCAGGGAGGAAAACCAAAATATTTGTTTCTTGTTTTACATCACAGTACCAAAAAGGATGCATGCGTAACTCCTTCCCTTTCAGGGTCCTGGTCCACAGCAATCTAGGACAAAATGGGGAAGTATTCAGCTAGTCAGAGGGGTTCAGAGAACAATGAGAATGAATAAGAGGGAGACTACAGAGAAGACCATTCCTTGTGGCCATCAAAATAGTCCATCCATGGACTGGTAGTTACCATGGAGACAGCTTGTATCATCCTGTGGCCTTTCATGTGTGGTTGGCCACAGCCAGCTGTGTTAACCTGGAAGCCAGATTGTTCAGGAAATGGACTCTACCTTCCCAACCTTCTAAATATTAAGAGCCCAAGAGAGGGACTACATGCACAAGGCTTCTTATATAGAGCCAGCCTCAGGCATGGTCTGCCTATCAATCCTTACTTAATCCTGCTTCACCTAATGTTTTTACTGAGGAAGAAGGTCTTCAAACATAATATACTTTGAACCCCGGTCTCCTGCGGGAATCATGATGCTAGCTGTCTTAGCCCAAATTCTCTAGAAAACAGAGCCTGAGGCAAATAATTACATGCTGATATTTTATTGGGAAGTGCAAGCCCAGGAATTCTGGTGGGAAGGGAAAGGGGACTGAGGCTGGGAATGAATGACAGCAAATAGGAAATGTGTAAACCAAGTTGGCACAAAGAACAACCACTTGCTTCCCTTCTGGTCACCATCCTCAGAGAGACCTTGTTAACCTCTCAGGCCAGAGTGCTGGTCAAGAGGATGGGAGAAGAATTTATATTTGAGTGCCTGTCCCCCACTCATCAAAGGGTTTTTCCATAGGGTGTTAACCTCCCCCAATACACACTTCCAGGGGTGTTGCATATATTGGGGTACAGGAGCATCTCACATCTCAGCAGCAAGAGGGATGCTTTAGGGTGGGAGGGGACAGGAGAGCCATGTGGTCATGAGTGAGGGCTGTCAGGTCATACTCTGGTGGGTGGTGACAAAGATGCTCTTTGACCAAACTCTAGTCAGGCTGTTCTGAGTATGGTTTCAAGTAGACCCTGTCCCTGGGCATGTCCTCACAAGCTCAAATTTAGCCACAATCCTGTTAAATCAATTTTGGTAGAATCTCTCACCGGCTTCCACCCCCCAGGTAGCTGCCTGCCTTCAGGAAGAATCCTGTTGTGTCAGTTTAGCAAACAGTGGCCCCACCCACTTAGTAATTTTCCATCTGCTGACATCTTTCACCTTCCTCTTTGGCTGTAAATCCCTACTTTTTCTTGCTGTGTTCAGAGTGGAACCAACCTCTCTCCCCTACTGCAAAGCCCCAGTGTGGCAGTTCCCCTAAATAGTGTTTTTCTTAACACTTTTAACAAGTATCGGAATAATTTTTTCCTTTAATAGTGGCCAGGTCACAAAGAGATGATCCGTTCCTGTGAGTTCAAAATCCATACAAGGTACTTGATATGCCATTTCTGTAGGAAAGAAGGGACTCTGGATAAGAATTAAATTTTTTGAGCATTTACTTGGCACTAAACACTCTTGTAAGGTCTTTATACTGCTCATCGTTTTGTACCATTTTGTGAAAACTTACTGGGGTATAATTGCTTTATAATCTTGTGTTAATTTCTGCTACTAACACAAATTTAAATTTGTGTTAATTTCAATGAAGTGAATCAGCTGTATGTGTACACATATCCCCTTTCTCTTGGACCTCCCTCCTACCCACTTCTATCCCACCCACTTAGGTCATCACAGAACATCAAACTGAGCTCCTAGTGCTATACAGCAGCTTCCCACTCGCTAGCTATAATCTGGTACCATTTTTAAATCTATTTTTCAGAAAATGAAATGTGAACACCATGAGTTCTAATCAACTAAGTTAAGATCACTCAGCTAGTAACTTTCAGAGCCCAACTCTGAACCCAGGTAGACTAGTCCCATAGGATGCTTCCTTAGCCATTTTCCTTTGACACAGAATACCATTACAATGTACAGAAGTATATGCTGACTCCATCCCTTGTCAGCCATGGGACCTAGAACGAGGAAGGCCATCCCTGGGGCCCTGTTTGTTCATCTGTACGATGCGTGTGAGCATTCATTGGCATTGTATGAGAACAAACATTGTGAAATATACCAGAGAGTTTTCATCTTAGTGCCCAGCTCCAAATAAACACACACACTCCGTTTTATGTGTTATTATTATCAAATAACTTTTAAGTGATTTCATTTTACCTAAAACAGTGCTCATTGAATAGAATGCATTTTGGGGGATTTTTGCCCCAAAGAATCACACTTAGCTTCTTTGAAGTTTTCATCTTGATCACCTCTACCTGCCCGAAGTGTGTAGTGCCCATAGCTACAGTGTTAGAGCGATTAGTGACTGAACACACAGTGACCCCCATTTACTTTCTGTGAAATCCAAATTGAGTGAGCTGACACACCACAGGGACAGAGCAGAGCTGTTTGGATAATTGCTGATCATTCATGGGGATCAAATAAACCTTCACAGGAAACCTCATCCTTGTACTGGATTATTATAATGCTTCAGCCAGATCTCTGACTTTCAAAATATCTTATAAATTTGGTTTGAACGCTTGTATTAGGTTTAATATCATCTTATTTTTCTGTTTTATGAATCATGTCAGTTTCTCTCTGGAGCTTGAAAGAAACGCTATCCATTAGCAGAAGGGAAAGTCGTTAAATGACTCATCCTGTCACAGCACAGCAAGATGCTCTATCTCACGATTGTTTTATGTGCTAATTTGGGGGTGGGACATGAAGACGCTAATCCCGCACCTGACCCTCTGCCCCCACCCTCTCAAAACCCTCCTGAGGCTATTTCCACGCTGTTCCTATCAGCATACGCATCACACACCCCTGACTGGTTTTTGCATACATAACCACACATCCATAGTTCAGTGATCCACTCAGTAGAAAAAGAAAGGACTCCCCAAAAGTAAATTGTTCAACTAAATGAAGCTTTTCCTTGCAAGCAACACATTTAAAATGTTTAATCATATTTGAAAGAAATGTTTCCAAGAGATATGTGTCCTAGTCAGAAATAATTTGGTAGTAAGTGACAGAAACCTGCACAGACTACCTTAAGCAAAATGGGAAATTTATGGAACAGTACAGTGGTGTCTCCTGGAATCTAAGGGCAAAACTGACCGAGATTTCCTGAGGGACAGGCAAATCATAGTTCAGTCACTGGCCCAGTTCATAGTGTCAAGGACCATGCATCCACTGATCCCTAATCTCAATAGCAAACTATAATGGACATGATTCAGGGTCCTGATTACTCACTGAGGAGTAAGAAGCTAAGTTTGGGTACCAGGTCTAGCTGTAACTAATACCGTAGAGTCAATCATTTGCTAGTGGTTCTTAAGCAAGGAAGGGCATAGCTCCCCTCTACCTCACAAGAGTGCTAGGAAATAGATTAGGGCACTATTGACTGTCACAGTGACTTGGATGGGGGACACTGATGGCATTTAGTGAGCAGGCATTAGGGGCCTTCCAGTGCACACAGGAGTCCCACAAATGAGCAAATGGTCTCATATAATGCCACTCTTGTCGTCAAGCCACCAAACTCCAGTGATGCTTTTACTGAGAAACATGAAATGCCTGTGAATCTTGATTTCACTTTCTCAAAATGAGCTCTGGGGTTTATGACAGGTTTTAAACTCTGTGGCCCAGCTCTGACTGTGAGATGTCTTAGAACAGACAGACCCTTTGGTAATGATTTATGCTGTTGGACATACATTTTGATCATCCCCATTCTGGGCACAGGGAAGGACAGGGGAATGTGACCAGTATTGATTGGCCAAAGAGCTGTGAGCCAGATAGCATGTCACTTCTAGGATAAATAATTGGTGGTCAGTAATGGCAACCCATTCCAGTGTTCTTGCCTGGAGAATCCCAGGGATGGGGGAGCCTGGTGGGCTGCCATCTCTGGGGTCGCACAGAGTCGGACATGACTGAAGCGACTTAGCAGCAGTAGCAGCAGCAGCAGCAAGACATCCAGGAAGGTGTTCATTTCCCTTTGCTGTGGCAACAGACATTGTGACAGATGGTAGCTGCTATGTGAGCCTGGGTCCCAGAATGAAAGTAATTGTGATTCAGAGTAGAATCTTCTGCCTACCAATGATGGACATATGAGTGAAAAATAAGCCTTCATTATTTTAAGTCGCTCAGATTTGGGAGATTGTTTGTTACTGCAGCAAGCCAGCCAATCTTGACTGTTACAGGTTCTCAGAATTGTCATGTACCAGAAACCCTTTAGGGAGAGGGCAATGGCACCCCACTCCAGTACTCTTGCCTGGGAAATTCCATGGACGGAGGAGCCTGGTGGGCTACAGTCCATGGGGTCTCGAGAAGTCAGACACGACTAAGCGACTTCACTTTCACTTTTCACTTTCACGCACTGGAGAAGGAAATCGAAACCCACTCCAGTATTCTTGCCTGGAGAATCCCAGGGATGGAGGAGCCAGCCTGGTGGGCTGCTGTCTATGGGGTTGCACAGAGTCGGACACGACTGACACGACTTAGCAGCAGCAGCAGCAGGAACTCTTTAAAGCACTTTTCGAATAGTAACGCATTTAATTCTTACAACAACTTTATGAAGTAGCTCCACCTTATTATATTCATTTTATAGATGAGGAAAGTGAGTCACAGAAAAGTTGAGCAGCTTGCCCACATGATAGGAAGTGATAGGGCTGCAGTTCCAACCCAGGGAGTCTGCTCCAGAATGCATTAACTACAGTGCTATACTGCCTCTCATCTCTTAGGTAGCAGTTACCCCTAACTAAATGGGCTTAAACTAATGTGCTTTATTTATCTACTTTCTGCTTTCAATGTTTTTAAAATTATGATTCTTTATTCCTGTTAGTTATCACTTTTCACCATTACCTGCCTCTAGCAATAACCCCTCCTTTTTTCTCTTCTAATATGCTGTCTCTAATTCATTATGGGCTAGGAAACCAGATAATTAAGCTTGTTATGCGTGTTCTAATTGTGACTAATTGAGTCTGGCCACCTTGATAGTCAGCCTCGCTCTCTTCCACCCCCACTCGCCTCGCTCACTGTCCTGTAGTTGTGTGATAGGCGGCTCTTGTATCTGTCTCCCTTCTGGACAGCGTGGTCTTTTGAGAGAAGGTAATGAGCTTAATTCACCTTTGTGTCTTTCTGTCCCCTTTCCCCAACATCTAGCACAATGCTGTGCATATGTTAGGTGATTAATAAATATCTGCTAAGACTATTAAGTAATTAGGTTCTGAGTAATGGCCTAAAAGCTTGCCTATAAGTTAATTAGATGGGCTTTGCTACTAGCCTTTGGGACATCTGTTTTAACTGTCCAGAGGCCTTTGGGACTTTCTCAGTATGTCTTGGATGCTTAAGATTATGGGTCAAAGAGATCAATAAATTCCTTCATTTAGTCCCTCAGATGGTAGTTATTGAATTTCTACCATCATATTAAAATACTAGCAGCTTATATTTCCTGAATACTTACCATGTGTAAGGTAATGTTTGAAACTCTTTATAAGCATTCATTCATTTTAGACTCACAGTAGCCCAACAAGATAGATACAATTATCATCATCCCATTTGATAGCTGAAGAATTTGAGGCCCTGAGAGCAGTTTTCCCAAAGTTTCATGGCTAGTAAGAAGTAGAGTTAGACTAACTAGGTACTGGGGATATAGGTGGACAAGAAAGAGAAGGTGCCTGTCCCTATGAGGGACATTCTAATGGGAAAGCCAGATGAGAAACAAGCAAGCATGGAAGTCCACAAAATAATTGCAGGTTGTGATCAATGCTTTAAAAGGAATACATAGAATATTGAAATAAAGAATAAAGCAACATCATCGGGGTGTGATCCAGCAGGGCATCTGTAATGATGCACCTGGTTCATCTATCACTGCATAAAAATCACCTCTATATTAGTACTTAAAATAATAAACATTTATTTATTTTCCCACAGTTTCTTTGGATCTGGAATTAGGAAGTGGCACACCTGGGTGATTCTGGCTCAGTTTCTCAAGAGGTGTCAGTTGAGTTGTTGGCTGGGGCTGCAGTTATCTAAAGGCTTGACTGGGGCTGGCAGAGTAGTTTCTGAGACAGTGCAGTATATCTGACAGTGCTCAACCGGACAAGCAGAGCCATCAGGAGAGAGATCTATCTGGGAGCTGTGGCGGCTGGTTATCAGGCTCTCTCCACATCTGGTGCCAGAGTCTGTAATCCAGAGAGCAGCAGCCAAGGTGGAAGGATCACTAGCAGGCTAAAAAGCCACAGGCACAAACTAGAACCCTACAAGGACAGACTGCAACGTGTCTTCATCCTGATGAGGAGGACATCCTGCAGAAGCTGGGGCCTTTTAAGACACATCTAAACGCACACAAATGGAGTGGCCATCATGGCCAACATGGTATTTGGATGCAATCTCAAAAATGACAGAATAATCTCTGTTCATTTCCAAGGCAAACCATTCAATATCACAGTAATCCAAGTCTAGGCCCCAACCAGTAACACTGAAGAAGCTGAAGTTGAACGGTTCTATGAGGACCTACAAGACCTTTTAGAACTAACACCCCAAAAAGATGTCCTTTTCATTTTAGGGGACTGGAATGCAAAAGTAGGAAGTCAAGAAACACCTGGAGTAACAGGCAAATTTGGCCTTGGAATATGGAATGAAGCAGGGCAAAGACTGATAGAGTTTTGCCAAGAAAATGCACTGGTCATAACAAACACCCTCTTCCAACAACACAAGAGAAGATTCTATACATGGACATCACCAGATGGTCAACACCGATATCAGATTGACTATATTCTTTGCAGCCAAAGATGGAGAAGCTCTAAACAGTCAGCAAAAACAAGACCAGGAGCTGACTGTGGCTCAGACCATGAACTCCTTATTACCAAATTCAGACTTAAATTGAAGAAAGTAGGGAAAACCACTAGACCATTCAGGTATGACCTAAGTCAAATCCCTTATGATTATACAGTGGAAGTGAGAAATAGATTTAAGGGCCTAGATCTGATAGATAGAGTGCCTGATGATCTATGGAATGAGGTTCGTGACATTGTACAGGAGACAGGGATCAAGACCATTCCCATAGAAAAGAAATGCAAAAAAGCAAAATGGCTGTCTGGGGAGGCCTTACAAATAGCTGTGAAAAGAAGAGAAGTGAAAAGCAAAGGAGAAAAGGAAAGTTATAAGTATCTGAATGCAGAGTTCCAAAGAATAGCAAGAAGAGATAAGAAAGCCTTCTTCAGTGATCAATGCAAAGAAATAGAGGAAAACAACAGAATGAGAAAGACTAGAGATCTCTTCAAGAAAAGCAGAGATACCAAAGGAACATTTCATGCAAAGATGAGCTCGATAAAGGACAGAAATGGTATGGACCTAACAGAAGCAGAAGATACTAAGAAGGGGTGGCAAGAATACACAGAAGAACTGTACAAAAAAGATCTTCACGACCCAGATAATCACGATGGTGTGATCACTCACCTAGAGCCAGACATCCTGGAATGTGAAGTCAAGTGGGCCTTAGAAAACATCATTATGAACAAAGCTAGTGGAGGTGATGGAATTCCAGTTGAACTATTCCAAATCCTGAAAGATGATGCTGTGAAAGTGCTGCACTTAATATGCCAGCAAATTTGGAAAACTCAGCAGTGGCCACAGGACTGGAAAAGGTCAGTTTTCATTCCAATCCCAAAGAAAGGCAATTCCAAAGAATGCTCAAACTACTGCACAATTGCACTCATCTCACACGCTAGTAAAGTAATGCTCAAAATTGTCCAAGCCAGGCTTCAGCAATATGTGAACCGTGAACTTCCTGATGTTCAAGCTGGTTTTAGAAAAGGCAGAGGAACCAGAGATCAAATTGCCAACATCCGCTGGATCATGGAAAAAGCAAGAGAGTTCCAGAAAAACATCTATTTCTGCTTTATTGACTATGCCAAAGCCTTTGAGTGTGTGGATCACAATAAACTATGGAAAATTCTGAAAGAGATGGGAATACCAGACCACCTGATCTGCCTCTTGAGAGATCTGTATGCAGGTCAGGAAGCAACAGTTAGAACTGGACATGGAACAACAGACTGGTTCCAAATAGGAAAAGGAGTGCGTCAAGGCTGTATATTGTCACCCTGTTTATTTAACTTATATGCAGAGTACATCATGAGAAACACTGGACTGGAAGAAACACAAGCTGGAATCAAGATTGCCAGGAGAAATATCCATAACCTCAGATATGCAGATGACACCACCCTTAAGGCAGAAAGTGAAGAGGAACTAAAAAGCCTCTTGATGAAAGTGAAAGTGGAGAGTGAAAAAGTTGGCTTAAAGCTCAACATTCAGAAAACGAAGATCATGGCATCCGGTCCCACCATTTTATGGGAAATAGATGGGGAAACAGTGGAAACAGTGTCAGACTTTATTTTTGGGGGGCTCCAGAATCACTACAGATGGTGACTACAGCCATGAAATTAAGACGCTTACTCCTTGGAAGGAAAGTTATGACCAACCTAGATAGCATATTCAAAAGCAGAGACATTACTTTGGCAACAAAGGTTCGTCTAGTCAAGGCTATGGTTTTTCCTTTGGTTATGTATGGATGTGAGAGTTGGACTGTGAAGAAGGCTGAGTGCCAAAGAATTGATGCTTTTGAACTGTGGTGTTGGAGAAGACTCTTGAGAGTCCCTTGGACTGTAAGGAGATCCAACCAGTCCATTCTGAAGGAGATCAGCCCTGGGATTTCTTTGGAAGGAATGATGCTAAAGCTGAAACTCCAGTACTTTGGCCTCCTCATGCAAAGAATAGACTCATTGGAGAAGACTCTGATGCCGGGAGGGATTGGGGGCAGGAGGAGAAGGAGACGCCAGAGGATGAGATGGCTGGATGGCATCGCTGACTCGATGGACGTGAGCCTGAGTGAACTCCGGGAGTTGGTGATGGGCAGGGAGGCCTGGCGTGCTGCAATTCATGGGGTCACAAAGAGTCGGACACGACTGAGCGACTGATCTGATCTGATCTGATCTGAAACACACACACCTGACCTAGCCCCTTGCCTCACATTGACAGGGTGAATTAGCACACCAACAACAAAGCATGTGTGGTTCAAAACTGCTGCTTCCCCCCTTCTACCCTCCAAGCCTCAGAGAATTTCCCTTGTGGCCCACCCGACCTGGAAACATACAAAAAAGGGGATTCTGTAGTTCACCCTAGTCAAGCTGACACACGGCAAGGCCATCACACCATCCCAATCACTCCTGAGACTGTTGGAAGACTACACTGGCCTTTGACAGGTGGCCTTAGTTCCTCACTGCATGGGCCTCTCACTAGGGATGCTTGAGCATCTTCATGTCACGGCAGCTGGCTGCCCCCACAGTGGATTATCCAGAGAGAGAATAAGGAGCAAGCCACAACCTCTTTTCTGGCATAGTCTTAGCACATACTGTCAGATCACCATATGCAGTTTATTACAATAGGTGACTGCATTAGGAACACATTCAGAATGAGGATCATTAGGCTCCACCTTTTGAAAAAAAAGTATAGAAGACTTTGGGGATATATTTTAAAATGCAGTAACTCAAAGAGCCAGAGTCAAGTGTTGAAGGCAAGGGTGACAGCAAGAGGCCCTGAGGACTTTGATGTGTGCAGTTCCCCTCCTGAGGGTCAGTGTGGCCAGAGATTCTCAGGCAAGCCCTGGGGAAGAGCAGCCTCACACGAGCCAGGCCTCCCCAGTTACTACCATACTGCTATTCTGTAATTGAACTGGTGAAAACAAAACAAAACTCAATCTTCTACTACATAAATCATTTAGATTTATAGTTGAATTTAAACATATTTTCAAGAAGTTAAGGACCAAATCGATCTATAACCACCTTCCCGGGAAGGTCCGTGTACTGGGGCATGACCCTTGCGTAAGCAATTCTTCCAGAAGCAAGGCAAACCCAGTGCCGTACAGAACAAGGTTGGAGGTATCCTGGGAGAACACATCTAGTTGAGGCTCCACATTCCAGCTTTAGCAAACCCTTTAGTTGTAACTGATCTGCGGCAGGGAAGCCGTGTAGGGAAGTAGGTATTTTGCAAGCCGATGCTCTGTCCTGGTAGTCAGATGAGATAAATCAACTGATTTCCCCAATGAGATATGTTTTCTGTTTGAGCTCGTGCTTTCAATTATCCAGATGAAAAAAAATTTCATTTGGGAGCTCTTTGCCAGATCTTGATTTTCTCGCTGATTCCCAGCTCCTGAACACTTCCTTTTTGCTGGCTACTTGGAAATAGAGATTCTGATCTTTCTGCTTAGTGGAGTGTGTGTGTATATGTGTGTTTCGTTGGGAGAGGGGGCAGGCAGGGGTGGGACAGCACTCTGAGAAGTCATGAACTACCAGATAAAATGCCCTTGATCTGATAGGTTTGCTTCAAACCATCAAACCGCATCTCTCGACAACCCGGCAGCCTCCAGCTGATGGATTTGCAGAAGTGCTCAAGGATAATTGGCATTTTAATGGGAAAATGCCATGTTCCCAAGTGTCAGAATAGCAATAAGATACCCCAAGGGCCATTAACACAGTTCTTGGGTAATTAAAGCTGCTCACCCATCAGTCCTGGTCTCAGAACCTTTTCCATGCTTGTAGCTAGGCTTCTGGGGGTGCCCAATTCTCAGAAATCACTGAATTGGAACTCTTGTGGTCAAATATCTCTTCCCATTCTAACACATGCATGCAAAAGACACCAAGGAGCAGTTATACCTCTGTCAGTGACTGACTTTCTTCTGTCTTATCTTTGGTCCAGGTTGGGGTCAGGTAAGAACTTTGAGAGCCTTGGTTGACAGAAGAATCCTTTTATCTGTAAGCCTTCTGGTGTCAACTCACTAAGGGCATATTTATTGCAAAAGGACATTTTGAGCCAATGCAGCCACTATTTACTGGGAGTTTCCAGGTACCTGGGACAGTGTGCTTGGTACCCCTTGGCTTGATGAATCGGGCTGGGGTGACATTTTAACCTTCACTCACCCTCTGGTGTCTGCTCAGTTGTATGAGCTGGTTCTTGCTAATGTTTGATGAGTATTTGCTATGCACCCAAGCATTGCTTCATTTCATCTTTATAACTATTGTTGCCTGTAAAGATGAGGGAGAGGAGGTTGAGAGAGGAAAAGTCCAAGGCCACACAGGATATTAGAAATCAAGGTCAAACTGTTTGACTCCAGAGCTCAAGGTTCTAACCGCTATGTTACCTTTCTTTCATTCACTTTTCAAAATTTGGAGGCTACTTATGTCTATACCTGTTATGGAAGTATGTTCCCCTAGGAATGAATTCTTAATTATCATTTTGCCTGCTGTTGTCTTGGGAGTATGGAATAGGGTGCATGTTAAATTATATGGACCCACTGAGGGCTTTGAGATGAGGCTCCTGTCATAATCCGTTCAGACTGCTCTAACAAAATAGTACATATTCATTTCTCACAGTTCTGGGGGCTGGGAGTTCAAGATCGGGATGTCAGCAGATTCACTGTCTGGTGAGATCGCACTTCCTGGTTAATAGATGGCCATCTTCTCCCTGTGTCCTAACATGGCACAAGTTAAGAGGGGTCTCTTTTACAAAGGCACTTATCCCACTCATGAGGGCTCTGCCCTCATGACCTCATTATCCCGCAAGGGCCTCAACTCCCAATTCCATCACTTCAGGGGTCGGAATTTCTACATAAGAATTCTGAGGGTACACAACATTCTAACAGCTGGTGTGGTGGAATGGTGCTCTCTTTTTCCCTGACGAGGACAGTCTTCAGGAAGAGATGTAAGAGTCATCGTTCTAACAGTAAACAGATGACTGACTCAAACAAGGTAATCTGTGGATTGTTTAATGAAGGGACTCTACAAAGCTGAGGGCATAGTTTGAGTAAGCCAGGAAGAGGTGGGAGAAAATAATGAGTCAGGCACAAATCAGAGCTGTTACCTCCTGTAGCTGTGAAGGGAAAGACAATCTATGGTTTCAGGTCCCCAGAGAAGGTGACCCTTGAGATGGCTGCCTGATGGGAGCTGTGGTCTTTGGTAGACAGACAAGCTTCAGTGAACCAACATAGGGAAGCCAGAGGATAAACCCCTAGCCTCAGTCTCCTCCCATCTTTCATTCTCCTGCCACTGCCTGCCGTTGGCCAAAGCCAATAAAAACCCAAAGGGCACAGGAGCCCTGTTCACCCTATGCATTTCTGGGCAACCTCCCCAGCACACAGCATGTGGGCCAGGATGGAGGCAGGTCTCAAGCAGGAAGCAAAGCTATCCAACAGCACAGAGCAATGAAATAGAAACATGTACAGCAAGACACCAAGTGGGAATGACTTGATTCCTAAGAGCTAGCTGTTGGAGAAAATACTCTGTTGTTGTTTTTAATGAGGAAAATCTTGACTTCCTTCTGCTCCTTCATTTAGAAGAGGAAGAATTTATTGAGTGACATGCTTGGGACAGACCAGGCATGGTAGCCCCGCCCTTTCCTTGTCTGTCCCCCTTGGGGACCTGCCTACCTACACAAAGTATGTATTCAGGTGCTCTCTTGGCTATGAGGGTTTCTTAGCAATAAATCCCTGCCTCTAAGGAGAAGGACCTATGAGTTTCCAGGGTTGTCTGAGATTGGCTAGGTAAATACATCAAATTCTGGGTTGCAGTATTAGCAGGACCTTTTCACTTTCACTTTTCACTTTCATGCATTGGAGAAGGAAATGGCAGCCCACTCCAGTGTTCTTGCCTGGAGAATCCCAGTGACAGGAGAGCCTGGCGGGCTGCCGTCTATGGGGTCGCACAGAGTCAGACACGACTGAAGTGACTTAGCATAGCATAGCATAGCATTGGTGAGATCTAATTGTGTCATCTGCTCTAGTTTTATCAGAAATACAATGATCTCCGCCTGCCTTACATCTTTGTCATTGCTCAGTTTCCAGCCTAAAGTGAAAAAGAAAGAAACTATATTTATTTAACCTCAAAGTTAATCAACAGGGACCCCAAACTGAAGGCAAAGAAGTATCAAAGAGATTACTAAACTAACTTGTCTTCGGAGATCATTAAGAAGCAGATGAACTGGTTTACCACCAGGCAGCACTCCCCATCCTCTACCCCATCATCAACCAGATGTATTTGGACTTATTTCTTACTGATGGGAATCAAGGGGTAATGTGGCTGCCTCTCTCATCTCTCCCCATGGAAGATGGAAGGGGTAGTACTTCATCCCCAAAGCCAGTGAAAGGTGTTCCAGAAGGGTCACCCCAAAATTGAGCAGAAAGAGGAGAATCAGAGAGAGAGATGAGAAGAGAAAGAAAACCACAGAGCAGCAGTGGGTCGTGTAGACACCAAGAGATGAGGCTTGATTTGACCATCTTGCCACTGACCCACTCAAGGCTGTACTCCAGCAGCAAGGACAGGAGCTGAGGGAGGTGTTCTGGTTATCTATTGCTGTGATCTATTGGCCTGTCCCAAATTGCAACAGCTAAAAAAAAAACGGCCATTTTATTATATTTCATGAGTTTCTGAGTCAGGAATTTGGACAGGGGTGGCTCAGATGGTAAAGCGTCTGCCTGCAATGCGGAGACCCAGGTTCGATCCCTGGGTTGGGAAGATCTCCTGGAGGAGGAAATGGCAGCCCACTCCAGTATTCTTGCCTAGAGAATCCCATGGACGGAGGACCATGGTAGGCTACAGTCCATGGGGTCGCAAAGAGTCGGACACGACTGAGCAAGCTTCACATTCACATTCACTGCTGAGAATTCCTCTGTCCCATATGGTGTCGCCCGAGGCCCTTGGTTGTGTGCAGCTGCTGGTGGATGGACTGGATAGTTGACTTGGTGGCATGACTGGAAGGCTGGGCTCAGTGGGGACTATTGATCAGTGTGCCTGCACTCTGCCTTGACAGCACAGTAATCTCAGAATTGTCAGACCTGGTGGGCTGGGTCTCTCAGAGAATGTTCCAAGAGATCCTCATGGCAGCTGCAAGGTTTCTTATGACCTAGCCTGAGAAGTCCCAGAATATCCCTTCTATTGGGGCTTCCCTGGTGGCTCAGCAGTAAAGCATCTGCCTGCCAATGCAAGAGATGTGGGTTCGATCCCTGGGTTGAGAAGATCCCCTGGAGGAGGGCACAGCAACCCACTCCAGTATTCTTGCCTGGAGAATCCCATGGACAGAGGAGCCTAGCGGGCTGCAGTCTATAGGGTCACGAAGAGTCAGATACAGCTGAAGTGACTGAGCACATACCCATGTCCCTTCCATTGCATCCCATCAGCCCAGGTTCAAGGGGAGAGCAAAGAGATTCCTCCTTTGCTAGAAGCTGTAGCAGAAATTCCACAGCCATCTTTATCTACCCTGGAGGCATCTGGCAGGTGTCTAGCCAGGAGGTATGGGTCATGTCAGGGAAATGGGGGTGGGAGGCCCCTCTCTCCAGGCTTCCGGTACAACTTAGTTATCTGCCCCAGGAGCAAGCCTGTGCTGGCTGCCAGCCCAGCAGAAGGCATTGCCAGAGAAGTCGAGAGAGCCTCACATAGGAAGAACAGCACCAGCTTAGAAACAGTTATCTCTGCTTCCCCAGCCTGCCTCTCAAGCCCCGCTGCAGAAAGGAGGAAGGCTGAGATGGAGGGGGACAAGCTGAGGCGGGACCATATTCCTTCGCTTCATGACCCTGAGGGTCAAAGCCAGGCATTTTCTGGGAGGTGAGATGTGAGAGTTTACTGGGATGGGCAATCGCAACTTGAAACAAACTTGAACTGGACTTTTAAATCCTTCAAATGAATGGAAAGTTAGGGAATTTGTTTCACTAAGAGAGATTAGGCAGCACACTTGAAGGTAGTAAGTGGAGAAAATATAACAGTCACTTGTAGCCTTATAGAACCCAGACTATTCAATAAACCAGTGACATCTGCCTCATAACATATGGATGTTAGGCAGCTCGCAAGAGACATGTGTGTAAGAGCTGAAGAGGCTCTTTTCTGTGAGAAGTGTGGGATCCACCACAAGGGCCCACCATTCTTGTTCTGAGAAGGAGCAGGGACGAGAGGGAGGTCAGAGTCAAGAGAAACAAAGACAGTGGGGGGATCAGAGGAGAGGGAGAAACTAATGTGATACTAGAGGAGGGACTCTTGGACACCTGAGGCAGAGTGCCTGGAGGAAGAGAAAAAGGCATTCTATTTTGCAACATTCTCTGGACCTTGCCTATGTTTGGGTCAGCTGTGAATAGGAATGTTGCCTTCCGGGGTAGGACGTTGGTGGCCTGTCCACAAAGGACTCACAGTTAAGATGAAACAGGTGCAAAGGTTCTGACTCTGTTTCCACCAGGTTCAGAAGCGCATTGCTCACTTAGAGAAGAACACACAGGAGTATTAAAAATGGCATTCACTATGTTGGGGTCATGACAGATGGTGCTGTTGCTGTGGGTGACTGGAGGAGTGTTTAGTAAAGGGAATATTTTTAAGGGAGTGGGCAGGTGAGAGACACATCTGGCTGTGGAGATGCAGTCATACAAGGCTAGGAATATGGACCTAGAACCACGCTGAAGGCCTGAGGGACAGGGGAAGGGCAGTTATGGGACCTGGAGGCGGCAGTGGCTGCCTGGCAGGAGCTGTGGCGTTTGAGGGATGCTGCCCACCTAAGACCACTCCAGAGAGGAAAGGGAGGCTCCAGTTGGAAGAAACTGACAAGATGCCAGAGAAGGTCAGCCTCCTGGGGCACACAGCAGAGGGAAGAGCAGTGGAGAGTGAATAAGGGCAGAAAGTGGGAAATAGCCAGCATACATAAGATATAGCCTCAACAATAGTGGCCAAACAGACACTCATTTAATTCCAGACTTCATGCTCAGCATTTTACCCATCGTTGCAGATTTAATCCTCAGGACCTTTTCAGTACAGTTTCTGGGAATACTGCCCAGAGGGCAAAAGATGAAACCAGGTCTGAGGACATTGGGTAAATTGTCCAATGTCACACAGCCAGGAAGTGGTAGCACTGAAACTAAAGCAGGTATTTGGGCTCCAAAGCCTGTGCCTTTGACTCTGGTCTGTCCTGCTTCTCCAAATAGGGAAATGGGGAGTCCTGGGCTCAGCAGGGAATCCTAGGACATAGCACTCTGAGAACCAGTACTCTGAGATCTAACGTCAGTTCCCAGGAGGAGAAGAAACTGGGAGTCATTATCTCTTCCACTGTTCTCAGGAATCCCAAAGGGAGAGACTGGTCAGTTGATTGCAGGGTGAGTAGGGTAGGGGTACATGCAGATGGACCATGTTAAAGGGAAATATTCTTGAAAGGTAAAATAATGATTCTCATATACATAAATGGAACACAGATCCAGGATTTTATTTAACCCATTAAGCAGTGAAAAACAAATCAGTTATTTCAACCACCTCAAAGAAGAATGAAAAAAAAGCAGGCTCATGTATAGGTAGTCAGAAATGTCAAAATGGGCTTGCTAATGGATGTAATATTCCTCTTCCAGAGGTAGGTGGAGATCAATTGCATCTACCCTAGGCAAAATTTATTTGCTTTATATGGTCAGTTTCCTATGTTGACAAAAATTAATCAGTCGATCTAAAAAAGAAATGGAAACATTTATTTGTGCCAAATAAACAACCTCTCAGAAAGCTCCAAGAGCTGTTCCACCCATCAGAGGTCAAAGCACAATCATTTAAGTTTTTGAGACAGAGGTCTATACATTAAATGACATATTATTGACAGTTTATACAGTCTAGTAAGTAGTGGGTCCTGGGTCATTGTGGCCTTTACATGATCAAGAAGGAATGTTTTCCTTTAAGAGGTTGTTTTGTTGATCCTGGGAGAATGTTGCTTTTTGTAACCGAGCCGGTGTTTCTGCTGATGGTTCTATGCATAATGCAGATTCACAGTGCACAGTAAAGGGGAGAGAGGAGGCCAAAGCACAGAGAAAAAATTTTATGTTGAATTTTTCCTTGTCTTACCATAAATTTGATTTCACACCTACAATGTACAGAGTTTTAAAGTAGCTCATGAAAGGCGATGAAAGGGCCAGACCCCACTTCTGATTCATTGGCCTAAGTTCCAGGATTCACACCACCAGCTACCCAATCTACTAAATGCCTTTCCTCACTTATCTCACATCCTCCTGTGCTTGACTGAGCCTCTAGTTTTGGAAGCTGTCTGAGATCATGGAGCAGGAAATGGAAGCAGAAAGTTCCAGAACTTCTGATATACAGATCAAAATGCATGGGGACCAGACTCTCCAAGCTAGATCCTAGCCCTTTCAAATGCTCTTAGAAAAGGAAGACCCAAGTTTTATGAGAACTGAGGCTTATTAATTGGTGGCAGAGGTGGTGGAAGTAGGGTCCTTTAAGGAAAAAAATGAGAAAACTAGGTTTGTAAAAGTTTATATAGAATATGAAAAGGAGCTTTAGAGCTACAGACCCCTTCTTCTCAGATCCTATTGGGCAATTTCCCAGGAATGCTTACGTGGAGGTGTTTACATACATGTGTCTACTGGATGCAACCTAACCTCCACTCCACTCCGAGTTCAGTGGACTAGCAGCAAGGACATCACCTGGGAGCCGAATAGAAGTGCAGCGTTGCCCACCTCCCCTTGGACCCACTGAATCAGAGTCTGCATCTTCACTCGGCCCTGGGAGATTGATTCACCTGGATGTGAAGGGTGGACTGACACTGACTTAGAGCTCTTCGGAGCATCATCAACTCCAGGGAGCTCACAGGGCCCGGGAACCCAGGAGCCCCGAGGCTGGCAAGTTCTTAGGTTTTGGGTGAGTCCTTCTCTGCTCCCTGGCCTTTGTGGTCGGGCTTGCTGCTGGCTAACACTGCAGTGGCATCTGAGGGACCAAGAAACTGGAGTTCTGGCTGAGGCAGTGCTAATATCTGCTTGACACCCATTGAGGGACCATGGTGCACCCCAGCATGGTCAGAAAGGGAACTGGGGTCCTCAAATAGAGCATGAGTGGCTGTACGTAGGATTTCTGACATCCCTGGGGCTGTGGGGTGTGGGGGTACAGGTGCCCTCTGGCTCTGTAGCCCGCTGGCCAGCACACGCTTACCTCTGAGGACTTTCTATGCAGCTGGAACCTCTCTGCTAGCAAGGCAGGCTGCATTGCCAGAGAATGAACGCCCAGCATCTCCCCAGTCAGCATCTCTCAGCCAGTGTCTGGTGAGCCTGGGAGGTGCCAGACTCCCTCACCTTCTCCCTGAGGTCCGGACTCCCCAGAGGGGTCATATTCTCTCTGCCCACTGTGGTAGTTTATTTGACTGCACTGCTTACACTGGCGCCTTCCACTTCCCTAACTGTCCCCCACCCCCCTAGCAGTTTCCTGGGGTTCATCTCCAGATCAACTACTGTTTGCTCCAGTCCTTGTCACAGAGTCTGCTACTGGGGAACTCCAGCATAACACAGGGGAATAGAGGGGTTGCAGTGAAGATGCAGGGCTAATATTTCTTCCTCTGTGAACCATGACAGCATCTGCAAAACCAGACCATTTCCTGAGGAACAGTCCCATTCCATGCAGAATAGAAGCTGTGAACAAAACTGGAATGTAGGCCTCCTGCCCACTGAGCCGGTAGCGCTAAAAATCACTGTTGGGTCAACTCAGGAGTCCTCAACCTTTGCCTGGGTTGGTGTTAGGGTTAGGATTAGGGTAAGGATTAGGGTTAGGGGAACATTCTGTGCATGATAGGATGATTATAATGAGCAGATTTCCTGGTCTCCACTCACCACCACCACCCCAATTGTGACAATCAAATATGTCTTTAGACACCGTTAATGTCCTTCTGAGCAGAGACAAAAATCACCCCCAGTTGTAAGCCATTGGGCTAACTAAACCCCTTTTCTTCTGAACACTGGCGAGCAAAAACCAGGCTCCCTCTTTCCACCTGCAGTAGAACTTAAAGCCTTTTGGTTCCCTTCTGCCCTCTGCCCTGCCTTGCCCCTAGCACTCATGCTAAAACCTATTTGTCATCACTGTCTTCTCGAGGATGGATTTCCAGATGGTCTACTGATGCTAACTGGGATACTGTTTCTGGTTTAAAAAAAAAAAAAAGGCCCAACAAATTGGATCCCTCTTGGTCTCGGGATTTCAGACTGCCCTCCAGTGGCAAGAAGCAGCCATTCCCTCTGGCTCCCCTACAGATTCCAAGCCAGTCTGGAAAGAACTGTGGGACATCAGGGTGGGAAAGGTGAGGACTTTCCCTTTGCTGGTTTCTTCTCTGAGAAAATCCACTGTCTCACGATTTTGTTCTGAAAATTTAGCAGCGTCATCTCCAGGCCATGTCAACTTGGAGCTTGTTTGATGGTGCATCCTTGAAAGATGTATCCTGTGATTTATGTTGTGTGTATTCTCGAGTGTGTGTATTTTCACAGTCCGGTCAATAAGGAGGAAAGGCAGATGGAGTAAAAAAGTTTGGAGGAAAGTGTGCATAAATCAGCTGGGGTGCTGGTGGAGGGCACCAGGTCCCTGTCAGGCTGTCAGGACCCAGGTGGGGGCTGCTCTGCTCATCACGGTCCCCATTCACTTCTTGAGGTGCAGCCAGATCCCACGGACTCTGTGTTCTCTCTCCAGACACCAGCTTTAGCACTTGCCAGCTGCCAGAGAGAAAGCAGATCCAGTTCTAGAGTTTTCAAGGTCTCTCCAGGAAAGAAGCTTTAAGAGTTAAGGGATGGCGGTGTGCCCAGCTGGAGAGCCCATACAATCCAGTTTGCAGAGAGCAGACAAGTACATA
Organism: Bos javanicus; assembly: GCF_032452875.1. Taxonomy (NCBI): domain Eukaryota; kingdom Metazoa; phylum Chordata; class Mammalia; order Artiodactyla; family Bovidae; genus Bos; species Bos javanicus. The sequence continues at coordinate 29,697,632 of NC_083889.1, forward strand.
CAGAGCAAAGATTCAAAACCAGGGAGCTGATCAGGCTGGAAAGGGAAGGACTTGGGCATAGCGTGGAATCCCAGCCCTCCTGTCACTCCCTGCAGGACTAGATGGGGATCACTCTGCCCTATGCACTGCATTTTAAAACCACTACAGCATGGAGGGCTCAGTGGCCTAGATGACTTCCCCTTGATGCTAACTCTCTGTGGGCAGCCAGCCTTTTTCTGTCATCATGTGCCCGTAATTGCACAAGTTCCGCCGTAGGCTCCAGGGCTGTCATTCATCGTGAGCCGCTCTGCACACAAAGGTCTGGCCTGTAAAGGTGCACTGTCATCGTTTGTTGACTGAATGTGTAAGTCAGAGAGGAGTAGGATTTTACAGTACAGATGGGAAAAGGAAGGGAATTCAGGATAAAGTCATCAGAGAAAACGGAAGAGTGCAGTCTACTTGAAGACCAGGGAGAAGACTCTTGACTAGATGGAGAACAACTGTTGGTAAAGGCAAGCAAAACAAAGTGCAACTGTCTCTCAAGTTACACACTAGTTGCATTCCTAGAAACCTTATTGTATGTTAAAACTGTGCACAAATTTTTCTGCTGGTCTGAAAAAGGAGTTAAGTTATTGGCTCATATGCTAGTTATCTTCTGCTACACGACATTATCACCAATACTTAGTGGCTGAAGACAATAATAATCATTTATTATCTTTCACAATTTCTGAAGGCCAGGAATTCAGACAGGGTACAGAAGGGCACCTTGTCTCTCCTCCAGGATGTCTGGGGCCTCAGTTGGCAGACTTGAAGGCTGATGTCTAGAATCATCTGGAGGCTTGACTGGCACTGCAAGGGCCACTTCCTAGGTGGCTCACGCACAAGATGGCAAGTTGGTGCTATATGAGGGCAGGAGGTCTTAGTTCATCCCTGTGCAAATTCCTATACACAGGGCTGGTTGAGTGTCCTTACAGCATGGCACCTGGCTTCCCCCCAGGTGAGTGAGCCAAGGGACAGAAGGAAAGACCGAAGCTCTGTTTGTAATAACTCACCCTCAAGTCATATAGCATCCCTTCTGCCACATTATTTTCTATAGAGGAGAGTCACTAGGTCTGGCCATGTTCAAAGGAAGGGGAATTAGGCTCCATGCTTTGAAGGAGGAGTGGCAGTACAGTTGCAGATATGTGTTAAAACCACTGGTGCTTCCCAGGTGGCTCAGTGGTAAAGAGTCTGCCTGCCAATGAGAGAGATGCAGGAGACGCAGGTTCTATCCCTGGGTTAGGAAAATGCCCTCTTGCCTGGAAAATTCCACAGACAGAGGAGCCCGGCAGGCTACAGTCCATGGGGTCATAAAGATTTTGACATGACTGAATGACTGAGCACGCACACATTAAAACTACTGAATTTCAGATAACCCAAAACTGATTTCTCACCTACATGAAGTCCCCCCAAAATTGTGTGATATGTAATCTAAAAATCCGTTATGTAAAATAATTCTACACCTTAAAGTATGTCTGACACCTTGTCACTCCACCCTTACTCCACCGAATGGCAGTAGTGCTTCTCTATTGCTGTGTCAACCAAACATACCCCCTTCATTTCCATAATTCCCTTACCTTTAAAACCACTATCAGGGGTAACAGAGAGCGACAGAAAGTATGAAGCAAGGAAGCCACACGGTCAGATCCTGACATTAAAGGGTGCTGGCAATGGCGGGTTCTAACAGAATGTGCAGAAAAACCTCCCCATTGCTTTTAAGCTGTGTGAGTCATGCTCTGCCACTCCACCAGCCCAGCTTCTCTGCTGCCCTTCCCTTAGCCACTGCCCTCCACTCACACTAGCCTCCTTTCAGCTCATCAGACATGCTCAACTCCCTTGTGCCTCAGGGCCTTTGCACGTACTGTTCTTATTCTCTAGAACATTTTTCTCTTCTTTTACCTACCCCTCTTCACCTCATTCTCAGCCTTTCTTCAAATCCATTTCCCTTTTTCCCTCCAAAGATATGTGATTCCCTTGGAGGCACAATTTGCTCAATTTGAGCATGTCCTACAGATTTTAGTTATGGATTTGTGTGATTGTGTGTTCCATTTCTATCTTCCCGATACAAATGCACACTCAGGAATGAAAAAGAAAGGAGGGAGAGATGACGGAAGCAAATGAAACTCTTGTGTTAGCCACGGAGCTGAGCTGCCTCCAATAACGTGGAAAAGTTTACAGTTCCTCTTGGGCTCCCTGAATGAATAGCCCCACATATCATCTGTGAAAGGAAAGAGCAGGAAGGATCCAGTCCCTGTTGAAATATTGGTAAAGATATATATCTGAATGTGCCCGTGAACACATTAAGAGGCATATTATCTCCCCAGTTTGCAATGAAAAACCGCAGATGCTAATGGTGGTGTTGCTAGGTTGTTCTTCGGAGCATGATTTTCTGTTTCAATTACTGCAGTGGTGGTGATTTAGCAGCCAGACTGTCTGAGATACTCCTAAGAGGTTAGGTAGTAATTGCCAGCAGGAAAGAGATGGTCTGGGTTTGTCTCTTCCTGACTCTTTTTCTGTCTGTCTGTCTCTCTGCCTCTCATGGTATAACAGGCAGGTTAGGGACTTCCCTGGCAGTCCAGGGGTTACAACTCTGTCCTTCTACTGCATGGGGCTAGGGTTCCATCCCTGCTCAGGGAACTAAGAGCCCATGTGCTGCAACAACAACAAAACAGACGAGTTGGCCTTTATCATCCACCCAAATAGACCTTCCAGGTTAGGCTGTGGCCAGACCACTGCTGTAGATGGTGGGCTAGGAAGCCATGCCACTGGGATCTAGGTATACTGGGCACTCAGTACTACTATAAAGCAGGGCTGGGTGCTCTCCAAGAGATCTCATAATCACCACCACTGTGTAGAGAGCATTTATGGTGCAGCAGGTTCCCTGGCGCATGGATGTGCTTCTTGCCAGCTTGCCCCTGACGTGATCTCTTGGCAGCCCCTCAGCAGCCCCAGTGGCCACCCACACCTTAATGGTGAGTTCACTGAGGTTTTAAATAAGTTACTTAAGGTCAAGTTGTTATAAAACAGTGGAGCCGAGACTCGACCGAGATTCAATCTGATTGCCCTGCATGAGCTCTTCATTGTTGTTCGCTGCTGATTCCTGCCCTACCAACAACCAGGACTCTCACTTCATCCTCGACTCCCCATCATTAGAGCCTGTGCCTCTAGTATTCCTGCAGGTTTGGGGGTGACTCCAAGGTGTGGGGACACTGGTCAAGCTGGGTGGTGATGAGGTGATGTTCTTCCACTCCCTGGAGAGGCTCTCAGGTAAGAATGCAGGTGCAATCGTGCAACCTCCGTGTCTCCACTTTACCACTGAGAAGCCTCCGATTGCTCCTGGCAGCTGGTGGGCTGGAGAAATCCCATGACGTTCCAAGGGAAGGCATTTCATACAGAAGGCACTGTTAGTCCCATTGTGTAAATAAGGAAACTGAGGCTCAGAGAGGTTAAGTGAAGGGCTCCACGGGTCCTTATGATACCTTGTGTCTGTTAGTAAAGAGCCTCATCCAGGAGGAGAGGTTTCGAAATGTCACTCACTCAGCAGATGAGTTATAAAAGGGCATGCCTTCCTCTGGACTGCTCAAGCCCAGAACCAGAGAGCTCAGCTTGGTGAGCAGGACCTGGGCTGATTTCAGCCCCCACACACCCTCCAGGTCAGGCATAAATGTTAAGACAGAACCTACACAAAGGTGCTTTGCAGCCTTAGTTAAGGGTTTCACCTAAGGTCACACAGTTCTAAGTGGTAGGGCTGGGTTCCAGACCCAGTTCTGTCCCTCATTTTTTAACAGCTATACTGTGTTGCTAGATGATGTCACTTGTCTCTTATCATTTGTGTGTTTCTGTGCATGTAACATACACACACACACACACATATATATAATGTATATGTGTATATAGTTACGATTATCTCTTCTCAGAGCCTACCTGGTATTATAATACCTACACTTAGTAGCTACTCAGTGCTTACAGAATAAACAAATGAATGTTCTGTTTCCTTGAATAGCTTGTAAACACATGACGGGAAGGGACTGTGGTTTGTATCACTTTGACACCCCAATGCCTGCCGGCACTGAGCATTATAGATAGATAGATGTGTGTGTGTGTGTGTGTGTGTGCATGTTCAGTTGTGTCTGACTTTCCAACCCAGGGATTGAACCTACGTCTCCAGCATCTTTTGCATTGGCAGGCAGATTCTCTACCACTGAGCCACCTGGGAAGCCCTTATTTTATATATAAGACTTAGTAAAGATCTCTCATTAATGATGAGGATGATTGTGTATTATAAGTACTAGCCACATTTGTGCTGTAACATCATGAGGTTCACTTGTGAAAGTTCTATGGAGGATGTGGATTCTGACTGATCCCCAAAATATAAGATTTCCAGAAAAAAATGAAAAGGGTATACCAAGTTGAAGGAATGACCTGGACAAAAGTGATGGATGGGCATGATGGGTTTAGAAGTAACAGTAAGATCAGCCCAAATAAGAGAGAGGATGGATGTCGGGGGAGTGCTTAGAAATAAGATGGGCTGAAATTAATCCCAACCCCACATCCAGCTCTACCATATGAAATTAACCCAGACCTCTGTTTACGTGAGGAATTTGAAGTAAAGGCCACAAAACCAATGCACCACTGTTCCCCAGGGACTCCAACCACAACCAATGACATGAACAGCCATCAGTGTTCTTCAGCTCTAAGAACTTGGAGAGGCCAATAGCCATAAAAGACATCCTGTAATTAAAACCATCAGCCACTATCCATCTAATGTTTCAGGCTCTGTGGGAGAGTGTGGGGAGGTGGGGAGGAGGGAAGTAAGGAGGGAATGTATGACGTATGTTTGTTTGTATGATTGGTTTTACAAGCCCTAACCAGCCTCTGGCCACGTATTATACCACTGATACTAGCAGCCTTGTCCTTTGTCATATAAAATTGCTATGATATAAATATAGGTGATAAGATTAGATACATTGGTTAGGACCTTAACTGCCAAAATAAAAAGCATTTGAAGATCAGTTTAGGTCTTAGAGAAAGCAAATTGCCAAGAAGCTGATCTTCCCAGTGAGTAAATTCTGTGGTTTGGTGCCCCAAATTGCATGCTTCAGGGTCACCCATTATTGTTCCTCAATTTGCCTGTGAAATGGAGAAACAAATCCTCACCCTAAATGAGGTAGCAGTGTATGGCACCTGCGATTGTTGCCATCATACAAGTAATGATTCTATAGTGGCCATGAGTGGCTCTTTTGCTTCCCTTCCCTTCATTTGTTAGTCTCTCAGTTGTGTCTGGCTCTATAACAATTCTCCAGGCAAGAATACTGGAGTGGGTTTCCATTCCCTTCTCCAGGGGATCATCCTGACCCAGGGATCAAACCTGGGTCTCCTGCATTGTAGGCAGTTTTTTTAACCTTCTGAGCCATCAGGGAAGCCCTTCAGTGTCTATGCTGCTTCTTAAATCCTCTCTGTGCTTTCCCATGGAGTTTAGTATTCCATTTTCCTATCTGCCTTGGTTGAGGAAGATAGCACAAAAGGACATGACATTTCAACTGTGCTTTGAACATAAGAAGGGGCTTCCCTGGTGACTCAGATGGTAAACTGCAATGCGGAAGACCCAGGTTCAATCTCTGGGTTGGAAGATCCCCTGGAGAAGGGAATGGCAACCCACTCCAGTATCCTTGCCTGGAGAATTCCATGGACAGAGGAGCCTGGCAGACTACAGTCCATGAGATTGCAAAGAGTTGGACATGATTGAGCAGAAGAAAGGGAAGAGCCAGGAGATGCCAAGGAGGCTCGCTACTCTTTGTTCTGGTAATACCTTGTTGCATCTCACCCCACTCCCTCTGTGGCTTCAGCTCCCACCAGCAGATCTGCCTGATTCCAACTTAGGTGATCCCAGTGACTGGGCCCCATTAGTCCCTCTCCCCATGTTGTCCCTCCAGCCTCTGAGGGCTTCCTTCACTGACTCGTCTCTGGGATTCCCTCACTGAGTCCTGATTTCTCTCTTGTCCCCGTCCATCTCCTGCAAATCAAGTCCTCATAATAAACTACCTCAGTTGGAAATACTTAAAGTGGAACTCTGACTGGGACAGTCCAGTGGGAAGGTTTTAGTACAGTGTCTTTTTTTAAAAATTGAAATATACTTAATTTACAGTATTATGTAAGTTTCAAGTGTATAGCAAAGTGATTCAGTGATACACATGCGCGTGCACACACACACACACATACATATATATGTATATACACACACACATACAATATGTATGCATTTGGGGTTTCCTGGGTAGCTCATCTGGTAAAGAATCCACCTGCAATGTGGGAGACCCCAATTTGATTGCTGGGTCAGGAAGAACCCCTGGAGGAGGGCATAGCAACCCACTCCAGTATTCTTGCCTGGAGAATCCCCAAGGACAGAGGAGCCTGGTGAGCTACAGTCCATGGGGTCACGAAGAGTCGGGCACAACTGAGCGACTAAGCACACACACACACGTATACACATTTACACACATATATATATATATTCTTTTTCAGATTCTTTTCCGTTACAGGTTATTACAAGATACTGAGCTATTTCCCTCTTCTCTATAGCAGTTCCTTGTTGGTTATATATTTTATATATAATAGTTCAGTTCAGTTCAGTTGCTCAGTCGTGTTCAACTCTTTGAGACCCCATGAACTGCAGCACGGCAGGCCTCCCTGTCCATCTCCAACTCCCGGAGTTTACCCAAACCCATGTCCATAGTGTCGGTGATGCCATCCAGCCATCTCATCCTCTGTCGTCCCCTTCTCCTCCTGCCCCCAATCCCTCCCAGCATCAGGGTCTTTTCAGATGAGTCAGCTCTGCGCATCAGGTGGCCAAAGTATTGGAGTTTCAGCTTCAACATCAGTTCTTCCAGTGAATATATAATACTATGTTTCTGTTAATCCCAAACTCCTGATTTGTCTCCCCCTACCTCTCCTTTGGTAACCATAAATTTGTTTTCTATGTCTGTGGGTGTATTTCTGTTTTGTAAATAAGCTCATTTATTTGTATCATCATTTTTAAGATTCCACTTATGAGTGATGTCATATGTATCTGCTGTTCTCCGTCTGGCTTATTTCATTTAGTATGTTAACCTCTAGGTCCATCCATGTTGTTACAAATGTCATTACTTCATTCCTTTTATGACTGAGGAATGCTCCATTATGTATGTATGGATGGATGTGTATATGTATACGTGTATGTGTGTGTGTGTGTGTGTATATATACACATCTTTGTCCATTCGTCTGTTAGTAGACATTAAGATTAAGATTGCTTCCATGCCTTGGGTGTTATAAATAGTGCTGCTGTGAACTTTGGGGTGCGCGTGTCTTTTCAAATTAGAATTTTCTCCAGATGTATGCCCAGGAGTGAGATTGCAGGAGTGGAATTTATCAGGAACTTCTGGGTACAAGAGTAACCAATATGAATCTGTACTACATTTCTCAGGTTAAGAAATGTCACATTTCTCTATATTTTTCTAATCAACTTAAAACTGGCTCAATTCTCCCACCTGCCTGGCTGGCTGGAGGTCCCTAATCAGACAGCATTGGGACTCATCCCCATCTGTGTATAAGAATCTCAGGTTCACCCTATCTTGAGGGATTGGACAGGGATCTGACCCTTGATTCACCAGGTTCCCTGCTGTTGTTCAGTTACTAAGTCATGTCTAACTCTTTGCGACCCCATGAACTGCAACACACCAGGCTTTCCTGTCCTTCACTATCTCCCGGAATTTGTTCAAACTCATGTCTATTGAGTCGTTGATGCCATCCAACCATCTCATCCTCTGTTGCCCCATTCTCCTCCTGCCCTTCCCTGTTACCATGACCTTTTCTGTTGCATGACCCTGCTGTCAAATTCAGATTCTCCTTCACTGATCACACTGCTTTTCTGGGTGAGCCACAGAAACGCCTCTCCTAGTCTTCTATACCTATCACAACCTAAGCCACAGGCAACCCTTGACAATACATTCATGAGTATTGTGTTTGTTGTCCAGCCTCTCTGGCACCCGCTTCAGAGTAGCAGCCCCTTCTGGGTTGCTGCAAAGGACCACCCCAGCTTAATGGAAGCCACCACTCACTCAGTCTCCTTGGGTCAAGCCATACCTCCTCCTGCTTGACCCAAGACTCTCCACCTGACACAATGTCGAACTCCCTCCTCTAGGGTCTAGAACACTGGTCTCCCTCAAGCTGCAGGGCTGCAGTCCAGACAGCACCCACAGGTATGTTCTTTTTGGCACTCAGAATGTTTTTTTTTTAACATTTAAAAAATTTGTATCATTTGTATCAATCCATTTTAAATGAAAATTTGAGCTTCCCTTTTTTCCTGAAATATCAGAAAAATCCAGCCACAGTGACCCCACAGAGTCCAATGCCAAGAATCATGCAGAGCTAAGTAGCTGTTGTCCCTTCAGAAGGGGCCTTCTCTCCTGGCTCATTTCTTCCATGGAGTGTGACCTGCCTGCTGCCAGGCACCAGATGAACCAGCTCTAGGTCAGTCCTTCAAAGCAAGTTCTGTGCTTTCTTTCCTGGTGCAGCACTCATGAGCCAAAAGTTTGGGTGGTGCTGGGGTGAAGAAGGGCAAGCACCTTTTCTGTGTGTGTGTGTGATTGGTTTCATTACTACAGTTACATTTTTAAAAAATACCAAGAGGTAACTTCTCAAACTGGTTTATCTTTTTATACTTTTTTATTATGGAAAATTTCAAACATACATAGAAGTGGAAGGAGTAGTATAATAAATCCCCATGTATCCATCAGTTAACTTCAAGAATTACCAACACATGGTCAGTCTCATCTCATCTATATCATTCTCTTGTCTCCTCTTCATTTTTTTTTAAAACGGTAGGTTTAAATTGGTTAACCAATAGGTAGGTCCTTATTGGTTATTTATTCTAAATATAGAGTTGTGTACATGTCAATCCCAGATTCCCTAACTATCTCTTCCAACTCTGGGTAACCATAAACAAACTGGTTAGCTTATTTTAAAGGACTTCCCTAGTGGCTCAGATGGTAAAGGATCTGCCTGCAATGAAGGAGACCCGAGTTCAATCCCTGGGTTGGGAAGATCCCCTAGAGAAGGGAATGGCAACCCACTGTAGTATTCTTGCCTGGAGAATTCCATGGACAGAGGATACAGTCTGTGAGGTTGCAAAGAGTCAGACATGACTGAGCGATACACTTTCACTTTATTATGTGAAATATTTTTATTATGAAAGTAACAGAAAAATCAATTTATACTAGTTTAGGCAGAAAATGTGAATTTATGAGGATATAGGGGTATCTCTGAGAACTGAGAAGTGAAAATGCCTATGGGTCTCAGGAAGGAACCAGCACTGACTGGCCTTTAAAATCTGGACTGTCTCTTTCTGCCTCTCATCTCTGCTTCTTTCTTTCTTTCTCTCTCTAGAAGATTCTCTCCTGCTTCTGTGTGAAAGATACCCCACTTACAACTGCCAGGAGTACATCTTAAAGATCCAGGCACCCTAGGAAAATGACTCACTTTCACTGGGATCCACTTCACAGTTCCCAAGGAAAGGACTTTGATGGGCCCAATGAGTCAGGCACCCAAGGCAGACCAATCACCGAGAGCCATAGTCAAGACTGCACGTTCCCACATGTTACCAAATGGCACTGAGCTAAGGAAGTATATCTGGTAAGGGAAGATGGTTGTCAACTGGGCAGACACTCAGAAGGGTCCCACCCTCCACCCCACTTGTCCTCACAGCCAGTGGTGCGGGGCGCTTGCTTTTGAAACTTCTGTGGTCTTGAGAATCTGGCATATAAAATGGCATCAAGAGTGAGCCATGAAAGATTCATTAAGTGCCTGCCTCTCTGTGAGGGAAGCAATGCCAAACCTTGTTCATTCTCATCATTAATTTAGACCCAGGCTGGATTCTTTGGCTCAGAGCTTTCAGCTTTAAAGAAATGAGCTTGGATGTATACTCAGCCCCTGGTTGTCTGCAGGTGATCTATGACGATTCTGACTTCTCTCTGGAACACCCTCCTTTCAAAGGTATTGCCAGTTAACAGATTCAACACAGCCCTAACAACCCCTTGGAGGACATTTGGGGCTCTGGATTTGTAGTTAGCACCTTTCTTTGCTTAATTATGGTGTTATGGATATCTATACCCTGTGTTTAACTCTACCTGCTGAGACATTTGCTGAAAGCCAAGTGCCACCTGCCTGGCTCCAAGGAAGGTTAATGATGAGACCTTTCATCAAGCAGAGAATAAGCCTCTACCCTCAGGGAGAAGTGACTGGGAGGAGACAAGCAGGGCAAGCACCAGGTGGGAAAACTGGCTTTTGGATCCCTGCCTCTCCAGAGTCAGGTCTTTACAAAGGTGCTTTCTTTTGTTCTTTTTCTCTCTCTCTCCTTTTTTTTTTTTTTTAAACTTTTAATTTTATATTGGCGTATAGCTGATTAACGGAGAAGACAATGGCACTCCACTCCAGTACTCTTACCTGGAAAATCCCATGGATGGAGAAGCCTGGTAGGCTGCAGTCCATGGGGTCGCTAAGAGTTGGACATGACTGAGCGACATCACTTTCACTTTTCACTTTCATGCATTGGAGAAGGAAATGGCAACCCACTCCAGTGTTCTTGCCTGGTGAATCCCAGGGACGGGGAGCCTGGGGGGCTGCCGTCTATGGGGTCACACAGAGTCGGACACGACTGAAGTGACTTAGCAGCAGCATAGCTGATTAACAAGGTTGTGATGGTTTCAAGTGCACAGCAAAGCAACTCAGCCATACATGTACATGTATCCATTCTCCCCCAAACTCTCCTCCCATCCAGGCTGCCACATAATATTGAGCAGAGTTCCTTCTGCTGTACAGTAGGTCCATGTTGGTTATCCATTTTATATACAGCAGTGTGTACATGTCCATCTCAAATTCTCAATATATCCATCACTCCCATCCTTCCTCCCTGGAAACCATAAGTTCCTCCTCTAAGTCTGTGAGTCTGTTTTGCAAATAAGTTGATTTGTATCATTTCTTTTTAGATTCTGCATATAAAGAAATATTATATTTCTTTTTCTCTGTCTGACTTATTTCACTCGGTATGACAATCTCTAGGTCCATCCATGTTGGTGCAAATGGCATAATTTCATTCTTTTTAATGGCTAAGCAATGTTCCATTGTTTATATGTACCACATCTTCCTTATCCATTACCCTGTTGATGGACATTTAGACTGCTTCCATGTGTTGGTTATTGTAATTAGTGCTTCTCTGAACATAAGGGTGCATGTATCTTTTCAGACTGTGTTGTACTCTGAATGTATGCCTGGAGTGGGATTGCTGGGTCATGTGTAGTTCTATTTTTAGTTTTTTAAGGAACATCCATACTGTTCTCCATAGTGGCTGCACCAATTTACATTCCCAGCAACAGTGTAGGAGGGTTCTCTTCTCTCCACACCCTCTCCAGAATTTATTGCTTGTGGATTTACTTTATTCTTAGAATAAAAATAGCCACCAGGAAGAGAAGGAAGATGATTGTTGTTATCATGTGCTGGGCACCCAACTATGCTCTTTACATACAGTAGCTGTTTTGTAAATTCTTATTGATGACAGTAATAATGATATCTAATAATTTTGAGTGCTGAACAAATATTGACTCATCTAACCCTTACAATAAATCTTATAAAATAGTGGGGGGGAAGAAGCTCATATTATTTAGCTCTTAGTTATGTGCCTGTCACATGGTATGCCTGTGGGCTGCAGTCCATGGGGGCTGCAGTCCATGGGGTCGCTAGGAGTCGGACACAACTGAGCAACTTCACTTTCACTTTTCACTTTCATGCATTGGAGAAGGAAATGGCAACCCACTCCAGTGTTCTTGCCTGGAGAATCCCCGGGACGGGGGAGCCTAGTGGGCTGCCGTCTATGGGGTCTCACAGAGTCTGACATGACTGAAGTGCCTTAGCAGCAGCAGCAGCAGCAGCACATGGTATGAGTAGTGTATTATGCCAATCCCAGTCTCCCAGTTCATACCCCTCCTTTCCCCCTTGGTATCCATATATCATTTCTCAATGTCTGTGTCTTTATTTCTGCTTTCCAAACAAGATCATCTATACCATTCTTCTAGATTCCACATATATACATTAATATATGATGTTTGTTTTTCTGACTTACTTCACTCTGTTGAACGCTCTCTAGGTCCATCCACGTCTCTGTAAATGGCACAGTTTTGTTCTTTTTTATGGCTGAGTAATAATAGTTCTTTGTATGTATGTACCACGTTATCTTTATTCATTCCTCTGTTGATGGACATTTAGGTTACTTCCATGTCCTGTCTATTGTAAATAATGCTGCAAAGAACTTTAGGATGCATGTATCTTTTGGAATTACAGTTTTCTGTGGGTATGTGCCCAGGAGTAGCATTGCTGGGTCATATGGTAGCTCCATTTTTAGTTTTTCAGGGAATCTCCATACTGTTCTCCATAGTGGCTGTATCAATATACATTCCCAGCAACAGTGTAAGAGGGTTCCCTTTTCTCCACACTCTCTGTAGCATTTATTGTTTGTAGTTTTTGATGATGGCCATTCTGATGGCTCTTAGTCATGTTTTCCAAGGTTTCCCAGATTCCCTAATGGGATAGAGCCTCAGTTGCCCATAGTGGGAATTTGATGGATAACACATCTTTTATCTGCTACCTTCCCTTCCCTGTTTCACTCCCCAACAAGTACTCTTGATCATCTCTCAAATTAACTACTTGCATTCAGATCCTTGTCTCAGGATAAGCTTCTGGAAAGACCCCGAAGACAGCTAGGAAGTGGCAGTGCTGGTTCCCAAGCTAGCTCTCTAAACCGTGACACCACTGAGACTCACACAAGTCAAACTTCTCAGTGTCAGAGATTCTGATTTTCAAATGCAAATAGACCCAACACCTAATAAGAGTAGAATTATCTGCTGTTTGGGATTAGCCACATTTGTGATCTCTTCATTCATGTAAATTGTTGAGAATTCACTCAGTAAATATGAGGCAGGGGAATATTATTCAGTGTTGGTTTGTGTTTTACTCTGTAATTTCAGATAGTCAGGTTTGTAGTTGAACTCTGGCTTCATGTTTTCAGAGCCAAAGGGATGGAGTTAGCTGAAAGTAGAGTTCATGCCTCTGAGTGTCAGCCAGGGATTCCTCCCGTCTTAGAGGGTGGTGAGCTGGAGCAGCCCGAAGCCCTGGAGAGCAGCGATGAGCAGTTGCCACACCAGTCAGCTGGAACAGAACTGCTTGGAATCATTTTTCTCCTTCTCATTTGCTCTTTTGAAAGCATCAGTGCCTTTGGCAGCCTCAGTGGGGTTGACCAGAAAGCCAGAGGCTCTGAAAAAAGATCCACCTGGCTCTGGAGAAATCCCTAAGCTTTGCATCCTCCTCTCCCCAGAGCCCCCAGCCCTCAAGCCCTCTGTTCTCCTGCCCAGCCACTTCCCCCAGCTGACTTCAGGCCTCCGCTTTATTTTATGAGCAGTCTCCTCTCGGAAATACCACGTCTCTGCCTGCTTCTCTCCCTGCCAGTGAGGCACAGGGGAACACAATCTTCCTGTCCATCCTCCTGATGCCACTTCCAGAGCTTCCCCAGGAGTGCCTTTCCCTTTTGCTTAAAAGTAGAAAGAAGTGAGTAGAAAGGAAAGTCACAGTAGATGATGTGTCTGTCTAATGGGCCTGTCATCTACCTTAGCATCGCTAGTACCATCTTCCACAGGCCCCTAGTGCCTGGAGACATGGTAATAGGTGTTTTATAGTCAAATAAAAACTGCTGCACATGAAATCTCTTCTTAAAGATTAACAATGCACATTTATATAGTAGAGGCTCTGATATGTCCTGCAGTCAAGAATTTTAACCCAGTGTTTTCCCAAAATGTGTAACTGCACATTACCCCCCACTTTTTAAAACAAAATACCTGTTAATAACTGGTTAAGCACTCATGTTCCATGAAATAGTTTAGCAGTCATTATCCTAAATCCTACAATGACTGCCTACAAGAGGATTTTCCTGATCCCCATTTATGCTGGGCATCTTAAGTTTATGAGACAATAAAACAGACAAGGCCATTGTTTTCCAAGTATCTGCTGACTTTTCCAGATTGCCAAGCAGACTAAGTGAACATAGGTAGAGTCTGAAGTATCATAGATGTCTGTTATTATTACTGCTTGTAAACTCTCAATTGTAGTTTTATTTATGAGGATTACTAATAATGGAGCCTCTAACAGGCAGTTTCAGTACCAAAAAGTAAGCACGGAGATTGGGGGTGCTCTTGGGATCAACGCCTGAGGAAAAGAGAAGAAAACAGGATTGAGCAGAGGGAGAAGTTGGGTTATGATGCATCTCAGTGATGGTTTAAGTCAACCCCAGAGGGCATGCTGGAGCTGGGCTGGCCATCACAGTTGACATTAATTGGGGTAAGCAAGAGGAGAACTTTACATGCCCACACTGATCAGTCACTGGATACACGCTCCTCTGGAAGGTGACATGGCAATTCCTGCATTGGGCTACGAGCAGTTGGGAGAGCAAATTCTTTATTCCTAAGGGGGCCCTTGGGTGGCACATCATTATGCCCATTCAATAACATTCCACAAGGTTCAAGGAGATTACTGTTCCATGCCTGACCCCATTTAGAATATCAATTGGTAATCCTATCACTGACCCTTTATTGATTTGGGGAGGTGATTAATATCTTGCCTTTTGGAACTGACCTTTCAATACCAAACAGGCAAATTTGCAGAGAGACTCCAAATCAAAGCCTCACCTTGAGGTATGGTCATTGGGGAATGCTAGATCTCCCCTATCGATGGAGCCACTTCCCCCTTTCAGCTGGCCAGGGGCTTCTTAGGGTTTTTCTTCCCTCTGAATGGGAAGGATGTCCTCTTCTTTGTAGGTAGTTGTGCTGGGTCTGACTTTGCTCTGTTTTGGACCTCCATGGACTGACTGCCCCAGTGGGCCCTGTTGTCATCTATTAATAGCTTCCATTTGGCTTAGCCCATGGGAGGCACCAGGAAGAGAATCTTAGAATGAGGGTGCAGAGAGAGGCTGGGGTGCTTCCTCTTCTCAGTTGCTGTATCCAAGGGCAGTGCCTCTGTTCCTGTATCAACATTTTCTCTTGGTTCTCATTAGTTCCAGTAACTCCTGCTTCCCTGTTCAGGCCTGGGGAAGTAGCTTCCCTCTGCTGTTAGCTGCAGTGTGTTTCATTGTTGCCCTCTGGCTTATCTTAAACCTTCCTTTGTAATTTCACAAAAGTCTCCCTAATCACTCCTCTTGATTTTTTTTTTTCTGACAGATCCCTCACTCAGTAAATAATTCCACTAGCGTTGCTTGTACATCCCTTCCTTTTGTCCAGAAATGAAGTGACTTCAACCAGATTCTTGCCAGACTCCTGAAAGACCAGAAACCAGAGAGTATCTGTATATTCTGGTTCTTGGAGATGGACACTGAGGTCCCTGAAACTTGGCAGTCCAGACTTTTCTCTGCTTTTCTCCGTAAAAGCAACTTAGGAATGTGAGTCAGGCCTTTATCTATATCTTTCGGGGAACTCAGCTTGGTGATTCTGCTATGTGGCAGATTTATAGTCTAAATTGTTACCAGTTTCCCAGCCAAACAGCTATTCTTTGTTTCTACATCTTCACATTTCCTGATCATTAACTCTTGAGTCAGCCTGGGAGACTTGGGAGACTAAAGCAAAAGCCTTTAACTTCACAGGACAGGGACACAGGGGCTTATTCATGGCTTCATTAGGACAGTGTTTCTCAACCATTTTAAAAGACATGATGTCCATTATAATCGTTAAAACTCTGCTTTACATGCATCTCCTCCTTGGCCCTCCCATCATGTCATTCTCAACAAATGTTTGTGGAAAGAAAGAATAAATGTTTCTGAGTTCACATCCCTTACTTCCAAACTAAAGGTAATAACTTTCCTAAAAAGCTTCTAAAGTAGGTTTCATTATTACCACAATTTCATAAGGGTGGAAATTAAGGATCAGAGAGGCTGAGAAAGTTGCTCAAGGTCACACAGCTGGAAAAAATCAAGATTAGAATAGTCTGGAGTTCTTGATAACTGTACCACTGTCCCCTACTCTTCCAGTGAAATGCAAAGAAACCAAAGCACTCCTGAACAGTGTGGAATATAGATTTCTAAGACCAAAAAGATATAGATATTTATTTTGTTTCTTTTTCACTATCCTCTGAAAATCCACAGCAGAAGTCAGCCCTTAACTTCTTGTAGGGTCTGGGTAGAAACATTTCCCTTCTTGTAGGGTCTGGGTAGAAATATGCCCATCATGGCCCTGGAAGTCCATTGTCGTGTGGACCTTTGACCTGTCCTTGCAGTGGTTCCAAGGCCAAACCTTACCTTCCTGTAACTTTTATTTAAATGGTGACTCACTGGGTACTGAGAGGTGACAGAACATGTGTGGCTTGCAATTTGAGCTGCCCCACTTGTAAAGGGGTGTGTTTCTAAACATCTCAAAGCTTCAGTTTCCTCACTATAAAATGGGAAAAAGTATTTACTTCACAAGGTGACAGTGAGAGTCAACTGGAAAAAAAACAAAACCCTAATACAGTGCCTGGAGCCAAGGGGCTGCTCAGTGTGTATTGAATCCCATCACCCCCACCTCCCAGGAGGTCCTCAGCTCTTCCCAGGGGTTAGCAGAGCATCACCATTCTGGGCGGGGTATCAGGAGGAAGTGGTGTCTGCTATTGATTTATAACCTGGCTGTGCATGTTGCATTACAAATGAGCTAAGGTGCACCATCACCTTGCCAACAATGGTCTGTATAGTCAAAGCTATGACTTTTCCAGTAATCATGTATGGATTTGAGAGTTGGACCATAAAGAAGGCTGAGCACTGAAGAATTGATGCTTTTGAACTGTGGTGTTGGAAAAGATTCTTGATAGTCCCTTGGACAGCATGGATATCAAACCAATCAATCCTAAAGAAGATCAACACTGAATATTCATTGGGAGGACTTATGCAGAAGCTGAAGCTCCGATATTTTGGCCACCTGATGCAGAGAGCCAACTCATTGGAAATACTTTGACCACCTGATGCTGGGAAAGATTGAGGGCAAGAGGAGAAGGGCGGGGCAACAGAGGTTGGAAGGTATCACTGATGCAATGGACAGGAGTTTGAGCGAACTCTGAGAGATACTGAAAGACAGGGAAGCCTAGCATGCTGTAGTCCATGGGGTCACAAAGAGTTGGACATGACTAAGTGACTGAACAACAACAAGATGTGGAAGGCAGTTGTGTCAGGCCCTGGGTTACATTCCAGCAGGTCAGGACACTGTCAGCAGAGCTTCAGGAACCCTGTGTGCAGTTCCACAGTGCTCTGTCAAACCTGATAGCCACCATCTGATGTGAATTGCCTCCAGAGTCATGAGAGCAAAACCGTTCACAAAGTCATTCTGCAAGGAAGTCAGAAACGTAAATGATATGATCGGGAGGAGAAAAGCCCAGATTTAATACAGCGAATGCCAAGCATTTCCTAGTTCACAAGGCCCTGTCAGGCTCCACAGGTGGAAGTGGAGGGGTCTTGAAAATGTTGAGTTACAAATGATAATAACCTGCTCACGTTGGCGGCTTGTAGGGCAATATGAAACCACCAGACTTATGAGGAGGTGGGAAGCAGGCACCTCTCAGAACAAAAGTCTCCAAAGTCTTAAATTTTGCCATTAAAATAACTAAACTTCCAACTTTCTCATCTCTGTTTCCTGGTTCAAAGAGAGAGAAATATTTGAATGGTACAAAGCCAGACAATGATCACTACCAGTCTAGTCAGGTGTAAGCTTGCATAGGTCCACTGTAATTACAAGATCTTCCTTCTCCTGAGACTGAAGGAGGCCAGTTCTCAGAGAAGGATGTAGATCAAGTGGCCAGAATCTCAAGACTTATCTACAGTAATGAGCAAGTAATGAGCAAACTCTTTAGCTTTTACCATTTACATCTGGCTCCTCTGCTGTCTCAAGTTTGTGAAGTACTTTACTATTTGCAAGTTTTCTAGAACCTCTTTTATTTCCCTAATTGTGCCAAGTTAAATCCTGCTTCAATGGCACCCTACTCCAGTACTCTTGCCTGGAAAATCCCATGGATGGAGAAGCCTGGTAGGCTGCAGTCCATGGGGTCGCGAAGAGTCGGACACGACTGAGTGACTTCACTTTCACTTTTCACTTTCATGCATTGGAGAAGAAAATGGCAACCCACTCCAGTGTTCTTGCCTGGAGAATCCCAGGGTCAGGGGAGCCTGGTGGGCTGCCGTCTATGGGGTCGCACAGAGTCAGACACGACTGAAGCGACTTAGCAGCAGCAGTAGGGGTTTGAGAAAATTCTACCCCCTCTGCCTGGAAAGCCTCTTTAGCCCTTCCCTGTCCTTTTTGGCCAGGTTTCCCTCTTTGTCTTCAGATCTCAGTGTCATATCCTCGGTAAAGTCTTCACAGACTCTCAGCTAGCTCAACCACACTTGTCAGTGTCTTCCTCTGGTGATAGTCTATGCTTTTCCTTCATGGAGCTCATGGCAAATGGAGTGGCAGATTCCTTTGTGGAATTATTTAATGTTTGTCCTGTTGACTAAACCTAGCTCTGCAAGGGCGAGGGCTGTGTCTTCTTATTCACCACTTTATCTCTGTGGTCCATCAGATTGCCCAGAATAGGTAGGAGCTTGCAATGTATTTTGATGGTTGCTGTGTTGAGTTCATAAATCCTCCAAATAACCTTCATCTTTAGTGTCTTCATCTTCCCCTAAAGATGCAGGCTCCGAGACTGCAAGTGACAAACCAGAAGCCACACAGCTGGGAGCTGCAGGGCCAGGCAGTGTGTCTGTCAGACACGGAAGCCAGTGCCCTTTCAGTCCCCTGGGCAGCCTCCTGGAATAGACCTGCAACACCACATATCAAGATTCAAATCCCCACAAATGCTCAGGATGTCCACACGCTCCTGTGACATTTATGCTCAGGATTCTAAGGACCTTAGGAGCAAAGGTCCTCAGGGTCAGTCTCCTAACCTACAGACTGGTTCCCGAAACCCCAAACTCAGGCACCATTTTGTTGTTGTTCAGTCACCAAGTCGTGTCTAATTCTTTGTGACCCCATGGATTCCAGCTTCCCTGTCCAGACCTCCCTGCCCCCCAGCATCTCCCAGTTGTTATTGTTCAGTGGCTCAGAGTGAAGGTTCTCAGGGCCAGTCTCCTAACCTGGACATTGGTTCCTGGCACCCCAAACTCAGGCACCTTTTTGTTGTCGTTGTTGTTCAGTCACTCAGTCCTGTCTGACTCTGTGACCCCATGGACTGCAGCACGCCAAGCTTCCCTGTCCTCCACTATTTCCCAGAGTTTGCTCAGACTCATGCCCGTTTTGTCTGTGATGCCCTCCAACCATCTCATCCTCTGTCATCCCCTTCTCCTCCTGCCTTCAGTCTTGCCCAGAATCAGTGTCTTTTCCAGTGAGTCAGCTCTTGGCATCAGGTGGCCAAAGTATTGGAGCTTCAACTTCAGCATCAGTCCTTCCAATAAATATTCAGGGTTGATTTCCTTTAGGATTGACTGGTTTGATCTCCTTGCAGTCCACGGGATTCTCAGGAGTCTTCTCCAGCACCACAGTCGGAAGGCATCAAATCTTCAGTACTCAGTCTTTTTTATTGTCCAGTTCTCACATTCATACATGACTACTGGAAAAACTGTAGCTTTGTCTATATGGATTTTTATTGGCAAAGTAATGTCTCTGCTTTTTAACACACTCTCTAGGTTTGCAATAGCTTTTCTTCCAAGGAACAAGCATCTTTTAATTTCATGATGAACCCCTCATCTCTCAGAGTTTGCCCAAGTTTATGTCCATTGAACTGGTGATGCCATCCAACCGTCTCGTCCTCCATTGCCCTCTTCTCCTTCTGCTTTCAATCTTTCCCAGCATCAGGGTCTTTCCCAATGAGTCAGCTGTTCACATCAGGTGGCCAAAGTATTGGAGCTTCGGCATCAATCCTTCCAGAGCATTCAGGCATCTAGGGAGCATGTTAGAAGCCCAAAGGGCCAGTCCCATTCCCAGGGATTTGACTCAGTTGGGGTGGGTGAGGCTCCATTGCCTATCCTTTCGACAAGCACCCCTGGGTAATTTTGATATACTACCCAGATGTAGAACCAGTGCCCTAGGGAATGTGGTACCTGGCAGATTTTTCTGTTTTGATGGCAGTGACCCCAAGGAGGTTGGCAGAGGGAGATCTGAAGTTTGCTTCAAAGAAAAGCTAAGCTGATTTTTCTATTCAAAGGGAAATGCATCCTGTTCCAGGAATATGGCAGGAGGGCACCTGAATTGTTTGAGTTGCTGGGATGAGGACAGGTTCCTTTCTGCTTGCTTTGGCTGCCTGTTAGTGCAGTACCTCAGAACAGGTGGACCTCACAAGGAGGATTATGGGCTCCAACATCAGCTTGTAAATAAGTCATACAGCCCAGCTGGGTCTCTGCCCTCATAAATATTGACCAGCTGTGATTAAACTGTCCACTTCACGTCACATTATCTAGTGTGAAAGCCCCTTTATTAGAGTATTAAATAACCATGAGCCCATGCCTGCTCTGTACAACCATGTTCCTCATGAAGTACAAGGCTACAGCCAGGTGACATCAAACCAGGCAGGTAAAAGAACCAATTGCATTAAACACATTATTCACTGAGCGCTTGCTACATGCCAGGCATTAAGCTACGTGTTGGTTATGGTGAAAATGAGATGTTTTAATTAGTCAGAAAATAAGTTAAAAATAAATTCACCTATCTAAAAGCACCAGCAATGAAGTCAGAGAAAGGTGTGGAAGAGAAGGAGCCAGAGCACTGCTAGTGTAGCCTTTATTGGAAGATGCTTGTTGTATTCGTTTCCTAGCCATAAAAATTAGAGAAGACTACTTAAATGGGAACAAGTAGAGTGTGCTCTAGCAAGGGAGTCAGCTCCTATCATTTGCAGAGACTCAAAGACGGGCAGAGGAGAAGGAGAGCTTTCTAGTGGAAAAAAGAGGTTTCGTGTATGTCCTGACTGAAGGATAGTGGCATAAGGAGCCTATCGATGTATTAACTAGAAATGGAATATGCTATGTGATTGGCTATGGTGCATATTTGACTTTCTCCAGCTCGCTTTTCTAAGTTGGAGGCAGGGGCACAAATTAGGGACCCTGCTGGTTATTAATCTGGTCCTGGTCTTTTAAGGCCAGTTGTTACAGGAGTTATTTTTTGGCTTCCTGGACTTAACTACTACAGATAATTGTCAGACCTTCTGGGCTAGTTACTGCGGATAGTAGGTCGGTTTCCAGGACTGGTTGCTTCAGGTTGTAGGTCAGAGTTCTACTTGCATATAATAGTCTGGTAATTGTCCTTTTGTATGCATTCTCTCATAGGACTACCACAACAAATTACTATAGACTAGCTGGCTTAAAAACAACAACAACAACAATCCAGAAATGTGTTCTTTCACATTTCTGGAGACATGGATCCAAAATCTGTTTATATATCCTCCGAC
Organism: Bos javanicus; assembly: GCF_032452875.1. Taxonomy (NCBI): domain Eukaryota; kingdom Metazoa; phylum Chordata; class Mammalia; order Artiodactyla; family Bovidae; genus Bos; species Bos javanicus. The sequence continues at coordinate 29,719,146 of NC_083889.1, forward strand.
GGAACCCAGTCACATGGCCACACCTAGCTACAAGAAAGATAGGAATTATAGACTTGGAGTTGGAGTCATTGTCACCCTGAAATAAAGTCACACTTCTGGAACCAAGAAAAAGGGCAGAATGGATATTAGATGGGCAGCCAGCTGCCACTACCACGTGGGCTATCAAGCAAAGAAACATCAATCTGTGAGAAAGTGATGCTAATGTGAGAGATATGCGTGATTGAGCGGGGTCAGTGGGGGGGGATTAACCTTGTGAAATGCAGAGGAAATGTGGGACTCCACAGATGGGAGGATCAAGTTCTTTCAGACAGAAGAGTAGAAACAGGCAGAGGTCTAATGATGGAGGGGCTTATTAAAGTTTTAGGCCTCTATCCTAGAATCCTGGAGCTTCTAAAGGGTTTTCAGCAGGGGATGGGGTAACTTGATCAAATACTTGTGTTCTGAGCACTTTACGTTGTTTGTGGTTCCAGAAGCTGGTGACCCAGAGCTATGGCATCATTGTGTCAGCACAGAATGGTTTTTCAGGAGGGCAGCCTCATTGCAGATTAGAACATACAGATCCATGTACCCAGCTATATGCAGGAAAGTATGGGGGTCAGGGAAGGGTTAATAGCAGAAATGACTCTTGAGAGTTGAGTATAGTTTCCAAAGGATAAAAGAAATGCCAAGAACATTCCAGGTAGAGTTGGGACAAAGACTGGAGTGTCCAGTGTGGAGGATCTGCCCATAAGGATTATTACTAGAGGCAAAACTGCAGATGACACTTGAGGTCAGGCAGGGGTCAGATCACTAATGGTCTTGTGTATCTGCCTAAGGAGCTGAATGTTGGGGGATCATGGAAAGGTGTTCTGTCAGGGAATGACACTTTATGAACTGAGGTCTAGAGCGTCAGTTCTGGCAGGAGCACAGCACAGATTGCATAGTTTATTAAGGGGGGAACTCCTTTTTATGTGCTTGAACTTCTGCCTATTGGGATCTTGACTAGTTTTATCATAGTAGGCAGGCATCTACTCTGCTCCTGCTCCCCTCTGTGAAATAGTATCATCTATATGACTTAGGTGGCCAGACTTAAAACTGACCTAAACTTCCTGAGTTGACCTCATCTGGTATGAGGTGATTAATGGTCTATTTATCCCACTTAGTGTGAATATTTATGTTTTGCCATGTAGAAATATTAATGACTTTAACAGGTGTTAAATAATAGATGGTGTATATCTCTAATATAAAAAATCTAAATTCTATCATATATCCAGCCCAAGAGTTTTAGATAAGGGACTGTAATCCCTGTGTATGATCAAGAAGATCTGAACACTGCAGAAAAATTTGCTCTAAGTAGAAGGTTGCACTTAGAGATTGTTTTAGTGGATAAAAGGAAAATCTACTGGATGCAGCAGACACTAAATTTATGGAACCTCTATTTCATTGAGCCATAGAAACTATAAACTAAATAGGCTCAAGGAGAGTTTTCCTACCTTTATGGATGATAAATCAATAGGAGGTTAATGAAGAAGGCTTGGGGTTACCTAGGACAGATCCATTAATTATATGAAGTTAATGTCATGGTGAACATCTAGCATCTACTTCCACAAGGCCAGTGGCATTATTCTTATTAATAATAATAATTTATATGTATAAATGCTTGAGAATGTACCAAGTTTTTGGAAATGCTTTCTCCTTTCATTCTTGTAATAATTATGATGGATGGATGGATATATTGCATTTCCTGGCCTATAGCCAAGGACCCCAAGCTTGGAGGAGGTGGGTAACTCTTTCAAGGTCATTCAGGCAACATTTACACACAGGACCCAGACTAGGTCCTTGTGATTCTGAGATCTGTGGTCTTAAATTCAACGAGCAATAACATTCTTAGCTGAATGGTGACAACCTAAAAAAGAAAAAAGATCTGTCTTCTACTACAAGCCAGCCCAATGGATGTCATCTCACAAGCCTACTCCGCCCAGTGTTTGTAGCTGAAAGGCAGGCAGTTGCAGATTTTGAGACTGATTCTAAATTTCATGAGGAATATGGATTAGATAAGAGGTGAAAAACCCAGGGAATGTTTTTTAAAAACATTCCCTGTAGAACCCTGATTTGGTAGACCAGGAGCCACACTTGGGAATCTGTTGTTTAAACTTAGTAATGAAAATATCCGGTCACAAGTAAGTAGGACAATGGCCCTCCCTCCTGCCCCCACACCTTCAACATTTTCTTGTATTTTTTTCCCCTCTTTCATGCAAGATCTACTCCATTCACCCCTCCAGGCCTCAGAAAGGGTGAACTCAACAGCTATGTTCATGGGGTTTCCTTTCCCTTCAGCTCTCAGTATCTTCCAGCAGGGACAGGAAAATCAGAAAGCAAGATCGGCTGTGTGTTTTCCTGGCTCCCTCCTGGCAGATTGACACTGGCTCCTCATTCCTAGTTACAGCTCATAGCAGCCCGCCTTCTCTGACCCCACACCTCTGTCTACAGTTAGGTCCTTAGTCATCCCTGTCCCTTGCCATTTCAGATCAGGAAGTTACCCTCCTCTTGCTTGCTCCATCCACAGTGATTCCCCTAGATCTTGCACATATCCTTATAAACAATGACCTTCATTACATGTGCCACTATTTCCTTTGCAGACCTGGCCTGATAAGTACTCACTCCTCTTTTTATTTATGCCTGAATATTCTCAAGCAAATCACTATGCATCTCAAACACCACTATCATAGTCAGTGAAATGATAACTCCCTGATATCGTCTACTAGTAAGCATATAGTAGACAGCATTGAGTGCCTCATTGGTGTCTCTCATCAGTTAGGTTTGGAAATCACTGAAGTAATTCACTTTGGAAGAGTCTTTCCAACTCAAATAATCTGCCTCTTGAATATGCGAAGAATATCCCAGTTTATAAATTTGAGTCAGTCTCCACCTGGTGGCAGGAAAGCTTGCCTGGACCGTGAGCTGGTAAATTAGAACTTGATCCTCAGAGAAGTGAAGTTGCCATGGAAACTGCCTTAGAACATTTAGGATGTGGTTTGTGCACCTAGATGTGGCTCCACCAATAGTCTGGCAGAAAAATCAAGTGGATGCTGAACCAAAGAATCTACCCAAGTACGTATCTTCTTTCCTCCAGGAATGGGACGGCCACCCATAGGTCCAAAAAGACAAGTCATTATTCCAGAGTATGTCCTCTTCCAGGTCTCTCAAAGAAATCTCTCCTAATACTCATCTTAGGTAGTCATTCCCCTTGCTTGTGTCTTACCTTAGACCAAACTTGTATTTACACATTTTAGTCTTAGAACATTTGATTGGCTTTTTCAGGTTTCAGATCAAAAACATCCAGAAAGCAGCCTCTCCAAGAAAGCAGCAGTTGTGGAATCTGGCCAATTGGAAAGACAATGGGTTGGCAAGATGGGACATCTGAACCCAGCTCTGTACCTAAGTGGCTGGTGTGTGAGCAGGTTTCTGCCTGTCTTTGGGACGAAGCTGCACCTCTGCCCTGATTCTTGGACTTCGGTCTCAGTGAGTTTTAAGAAAGCATTTCATCCTCATCATACTAAATTCCAATCCTGAATGAAAGGCGTGGCCAGAAAAACTCCATTCAAATTTAGAGCCACAGAAGTTGGCTGGGGATCAAAGTTCCTCATTTTTTAAAAACAGTGGCCTGGGGCATCCAACAGGGTGTTTGGTAGGTTGGTGCCAGGCAATGATTTCCATGTTGGCTTCTACAGGAAAGAACTTTCCACTGAGGCAGGTGATTTATTCTAATTTTCAAAGTAAATCCTTCAGTGACCAGGCTCCTAAAATCTAACTGACCTTCAGAGGCATCTCCGGTCATTGATCTGCCCCACCATACACTTACCACCGAAGAGCAACCTGAGATGTACCTAGATACAGATTTCAGCATGTGAGCACTTGAGCAAGGAAATCAGGCAGAACTCAAACTGTAGGGAGCATTTTGGTGGATGGAGAAAGGATCACCTGTCATCTCAAAGCCCACCTAACCATTGCCTTCCCCTTCCTATTCTTTTTTTTCAGTTTTAGTTTTTTTTTTAAGTATAGTTGATTTACAATGTTGTGTTAATTTCTGCTGTATGATAGAGTGATTTGGTTATACATATATATACATTTTTGTTTCATATTCTTTTCCAATATGATTTATCATGGGATATTGAATATAGTTCTCTGTGCTGTATGGTAGGACCTTGTTGTTTATTTGTTCTCTTAGTTCTTGATCAGCAGTGTTGAGGTCTCCCATTGCGTCTACCTGGGGTGCCACAGGTTGTTTGAGTTGATGAATAATAGCAGACTTGGGAACAGGAAGGCTTTGGGCCAAGACCTGCAGTTCTGTGAGAGATCTTGTACTTCAAACCTATGCACATGGGATCTTCTTCATTTCAGATGATGTGCACAGGATGTGTAACAACAGTTGTTCCTGGAGTCCCCCTCCTACAGAGGGAGGGACTGAGGCCAGCTGCCTCCTCCAGGCTGATGGTAGGGAGAGCTTTTACCGTGTGGAAACCAGACATCACACCTAGATTTCCTGGAGGCCTGAAAGAGCCTAGAGAATCTGCATTTTTAATAAGCCCTTCTGCCTAGTGACCAGCAGTGGCAGGAAACCAGGTCAAGGCCTTCCATCCTCTCCTGGTGATTTGCCTTGAGTTCAGAAGTGAGGCATGTGTCTGCAACTAGAAGAATTTGAATTTGCTGGGCAAGTAAAAATGATTTACACTGCAGAAGTTGGTTTTATACCCTTAGATTGTGCCATCGAGGCATCAGACATCTGTATAAATTAGGAAAAGTGATTGCTTCACTTTAAGGTAACAGAAGGCCCCCATTAAAATGCAGACATTAGCTGAGTCATTAGTGATGCCAGTAGCCCCCAGGATGCAGTCACAAATGGGGAGGGGCCAACATGTGGTGGTTAGGGATGCTGGCTTTGCTGAGTTGAAGTCTTGGCTCTGCAGCTTAACTATCTGTGAGATGCTCAGGTGTGTTATTTAACTTGGATTGTTCATCTGTAAAGTGGGGATAATAATAACAATCTCATCAGGATGGAATCAGGATTTTTTTTGAAAAATGATGCATGTCAAGCCATCAGCTGTGTCTGTATCCCAGATGATGACCTGGGAAAATGCTGTCTGCTCTACTTGCTATTGGGTGTTGGCAAAGAAGATCAAGTTAACAGAGGATTTGTTAATAAATACTTTAGTAGAGCCTCCATTGCCCGCCCTCTACCCACCCCTCAATCCATCCTTCACACAGCCCCCTGAGATGGCTCCCCAAATTCAAATCTCATCCTGTTCCACCCATCTTACAGTTCTATTGCCTGCATTTAAAATCCTACAACGTCCTTCATGCTTTTGCCTCTTCCCACCTCCTTATCTCATCAGTCAGAACTTCTGAAATTTAATATTCCAGTGTGGTTTCCAAACTCCTTAACTCTCTTCCACCTTTCCCCTTCTCTCTGCCTGCAATCCTCACTCCACCCCACCCCAGCCCTTTTCTTTTCTGGGTTATTTGATCCACTCCTACTTATCCATAAAAACCATCCAGAGGTTGCCTTCCTTTACCTTGACCTCCCTGTTCACCTGGGCTGGGGGAGGGACTTCCAGTGTGACCCTGGAATTCCTCTGTTGGCACTCTCACCTTACATAGTAACTGCTCTATAGCAGGGACTGATATTTCCCTGCTCCTTAAAATCAACGGGAATCTCTAAAGTCCCAGTGCCTGGCTCCAGCCCTGACCAGTTAAATCATTCTCTTGGGGTGGAACTCGGGCAGCAGGACTTTTTCAAATTCTCCAGCTGATTCAAGGGTGCAGCTGGGCTTGGAAACCAGCGCTCCAGATATGAGCACCTTAAGGTCATCAAATGCGTGTGCAGAAATGCCGACGACCTACGATATTTTGCACGGTGACTGCCATGCCGTGGTCTCTGAATGCATGCCAGAAGGGTGGTGATTGTCGTCAGGAACTTCCAGAGCTGTGTTGCCATCTGGGAGAACAGGCTGTGCAGAGGTGCTGGGAAGGGTGACTCTGAGAGATAGAGGGGCCACAGGAGGTGTGGAGATCAGAGTGGGAGGCTGCAGTGAAGGCAGGGTGAGGTCACTGCCAAAGGTGTGCCCAGGGCTGTCGTGGGGAGTGAAAGGCAGGGGAGCATGAATCTGCTTGGCTATAACCACATCCAGTTCCTTCAGGTACGCTTCAACCTCACCAGCTAGGAGTGCTTAGGAAGAGAGTATGTCACATGGAATTGGTGGCTCCGTCAGGCTTTTAGACTTTTTCTTCTGCTCTCCCGGAGAGGGCTGTGGGGTCTTCAAGTCCTGGCAGATGGAAAGCATTCTCCCGGCCGTCTACACCCTCTAGACTTTCTTTGGGACCCTGGGAGGTGGCAAGTAAGTTCTATGCCCGCAAGGATATCCAAGGCCTCCAGGAGCCCTGCCTGATCAATCCTCCTCAAATTTAAAATTAATCTGAAATTAATTTAAATTGTAAAATAATAATAATAAAATGATAAGAAGATTGACACAGCAAAGATCAATGAAACCAGAACTCTCTGTGAAAATGTATCTACTGGTGAATGTAAGTCTTGAAGGAATCAATCAGCAGCTTTTGAAAAATTATATGTCCTGTAAAAGTGTCACTGGAGATTTTACAGTGTCACAATGCAGGTGCCGATGATTGGGCACAGAATGGATGGCCCATTAATACTCATTGATGAGTTTATTGATTGGTGTGTCCAGTATAATTAGCCCCGAAGATCCTCAATCAATACAGAACAGGGTGGTGATGAAGCCTGTGTATCCTGGAAAAATGTAGGGCCAGGCTCAGTCCTGATGGCCACTGGCTCGCTGTGTGGCCTGGTAATACTCCTGGACTGCTCAGAGGGTCAGTTTCTTTGCCTGTAAAATGGGGAGATAATAGTTCAGTGTTTCCCAAAGTGATTTCTAGCAAACTTTAGTTCTTGGGAATGTTAGTTTTTGTTTTAAACAAAAGTGTTTAAGTGATCATATTTGGGCAATACTGATTTTAAACAAGTTAAGCAAGACTCTCAGAGCTGTGGTATCAGGCATTATGAATCACCAAGAAGTGGGATATAGTATACGTTTATATATTCATCTGATCTACACTATTAAGCTTAGAGCCTATGCTATGCACTGTTCCAGGTGCTGGGGCATAGCAGAGAACAAAAGACCTAAGTCCCTTTGCCAAAGTGTTTGCATCCTAGTGAGAACACAAATAGATTATCAGTCAACAAACATAAATAATATGTTAGATTGTATTAAATCATATAAAACACACACACACACAAACCCACAAAAGACTAATGCAGTGAGCGGGTAGAAGGCAGTACTACCTTATACAACTAGGACCTTTCTCCTTAATGAGGGGTTGTTTTGAGCAGAGACCTGAAGGAAATAAAGGAGGGAACTATAGCTGATGAGGGAAGAGAAGTGATGGGGACCAGCCTAGGGTCAAGCCCAACTTCAACAGAGGAGCCTTCCCTCTTCATATCTACATAGCCTCTGAGTTTGGATAACCAGAGTTCAGATGACAAGGCCTAACTGTTAGAGAGGTGTATTGTGTCTTCCAAGCTCATGTCATCAGCAGGAAACCACCTCTCCTCCTCCTCTCCTCTCTCCCCTCCTCTCTCCCCTCCTCCTCCGCCCTTCTTCCTTATGATTATTTGGTATGACTCTTAAGACCAGCATTCCACTGGAATAGATCATTTGGAAGTACAACACTAATGTTATGACCTGGGATGCCATGGTGTAATATTCTAAACTGGCCAAGGGTGGGTGGGGGGAATGAAAAGTGTAAGTTATAAAATCCTTTTATAGAACTATCCAATCAGAGTGAAGCTCAAAACTTAGCTGGATGGTTGGGGAAAAGGAAACCGTGTATTCTCCACACTGTAGAAGGGAAACCATGCAGCCCAGGAACTGCAGGGTGTCATCTCAGTACTCTGAAGGCAGCCAGCCTGGGCAGGAGGCCAACACACAGAGGAAAGCAGGGCCCAGAGAATCCCTGAGAAATGAAGCCCTGCCCTGTCTCTCCACCTACCTCTCAATCAGTCCACTCCTGAAATGCCCCTCCTGTGGACCTTTCAGGTCCAGGAGCCAATAAATTGCTTCATTTTAAAGCCATGGTAAATTGGATTTGTCTTTTACTTCAGAGCACAAAGAGTCTTAATTGATCCCCATAACTTATCTCATCAGATCACCATGACAACCCTGCTATAAGATGCTTTTATTCCCATTTTACAAATGGAAAAACACTCAGAGAAGACAGCTGAACTGCTATTGATTGCTTAGGAACAAAAATTTGATAGAGTAGATTTGGGGTTCAAAGATGTGGGTTTCTGTCTTAGATCTGTTGTATACAGGCTGTTTCCTCATCTATAAAGTTAATACTTATTTTTTTTAAAAAATCTTTTCTCCCAAGGTTGACAATAGGGTGATAAATCAAAGATCCCTTAGGAGGCGGCTCTTTTCTACTGTAAAGTGCTCTACAGATGGTTGCTATTGCTATGCATGGAACCCACAGCTCCAGCCTAGAAGCTCAGGCTGGCATGTTAAAGCTTAATGGACCCAGGCTCCAGCTTGTTCTTTGATGCAGAAAAATATTTTGAGTTCCTTTTTATATGATCTTCTGCTTGACAAGTCCTTCCTTCACAACTCATAAAGATCCAAAGCCAAACCTAGACTCTGACCCCTCATATTATGAATGGGAACTCAGCTACATGTCAAGTATAAGCTTTACTCTTCAATTATTCGGCTCCTATCACTCACACATGAATGCGTACTCCAAGACCCCAGCAGTCTTGGGCTGAGAGGCCTGGATTATCTTCCATGGGTTCAGTGATAGATTTTCTATGTCATGTTAGCATCCCATATGGATATTGTGTATCTTCTGCCTTTAGGGATTAAAATGATAAACACATTTCATTGTGTAATTTTCTCTTGTTAGGAATAACTTTGAGGCAAAAGTCTCTAGTTATTTAGAGTAAAGAAAGTGAAAAACTGTTTATAATTCAGTTCAGAGGGTAAAAATTTGTTCTTTTCATGAATATACTGAAATGATTTGCCTAAATGATTCAGAGTTGATTTCCCAAATATATTAGTTATGAACAAAAGAATTGTATTCATCTTTGGACTATTTATAATATTAGAATAAAGTACTTGTCAAATAAGGCTCTAGTTTGATAAGCACAATATACAAGGAGAAAAATGAGATATTTATTCTTGTTATTTAGGGAATATGTGCTTTATTGTACACACTTTGCTTCTGGCTATGGAAAAAGTAATTTATCGGTAAGTCTTTTCCTTTCATTTCCCTTGAATATAAATATTAACTGATGGTTTAACAATCTTGTTCAGGCTATATTTATGAAAGATAGCTGTTCTCACTCAAAAACTCCCAATATTGAAGTTGTAGCATTATTCATAAAGATATGATAGGAAGACCTTCAGTCATAAAAGTTGAGATGCATCTCACATTAACAACTTGAAAGGAATCTGAGCTGGAATTTCTTTTATATTAATTTACATGAAAGGGAAAAGCGACAACAGCCAAGAACTGAAAAAAATGAAGTTTAGCAATCAGGTTGACTTAGTTTGAGCTCATCAGATGCCAGTGCAGTAAAGGTATGTCTAGAGTGTCAGAGTGTGGCTTCCTGTGGTCAACCTCCAGGAGAAAACCAAGCAGTGGGTGTGACATTGAGTAATTAGCTTGTTTTCTTTGGCTTCAATCAAAGGCCCTTAAAATACATTCAAGGTTGGTAGCAATGTCCTTGGAGTTGAAGGCGACCTGTTTATATTGTCTTCATCAAAGTCAACTGTTGGGTTCCAAAGAGGAAGGAATATAATCCAGGTTCAAGGACAACAACCATCGAGAAATCCCTTCATCTCTGAAAGAAAACCAAAACATCTCTCAGTTCTGTTTATGAAATGCTTAAGTAATTTTTCTCCGCTGCTGGAAAAAAACACACCCCACAGCTGGAATCACTTACAACCTAGGTTTGATTTTTTTTTTGCAAATTGAACGATTAGTTCAGGCAAACAACCAAAGATTTAATTTAATTTTAAACCAAAAGGGATGGACAATCATACTGGCTGAATTCCTAGCTTGGCAGACTTTGGGGTCTCAGCAGTTAGTTTAGATAATATTGTGACTCCAGCAAGTCTATACTGGAAGGTAGACCAAGTTTTTAAAAAATGTTTTGGTACCACTGGCCTAGCTCTCTTTTTATGAATGTTTTCCTGTTTTAAAATGGAGTACTTGGAGGGATAATTTCAATCCTATTCCTTTACCCAAGGGCTCTGTGAATTTGTAATTGCATTTCACTCCCGCCCGAGGACAAGTAACATGATCAAAAACTGCCAGTAACCACAGACAGGAATTTTTATGACTTGAGTGGTATCTCCTCTAGTTTGGCCAAGTATATTTATGCACAACCAGCTTACTCCACTCTATTCCTGCCTGCACACACTTTGGAGGCAAAGTTGGACCTTTTGTGAGCCGTTGGAAGGCCAAGCTAACCAAAAAATTTACCCTGTACCACCCCAAAGATCAAGCTAAGGATGACCCAGATAATGAAGCCAAGCATGAGCTACTGTCTTTATTCAGCAGCTCTTTGTAGAGGATGACACGATGCCAGGCTGCAGAATGTTCTGAGAGATGCTTTTACCTGATGATAAAGTCTAATTGAATGATGAGGCAAAGAGCAGAATTAGCATAGAAGAGACAACACAGTTGACCCTTGAACAAGATGAGTTTGAATTGCACAGATCCACTTAGATGTGAATTTTTTTCAATAATAAATACCACAGCAGTACATGGCCCATGGTTGGCTGAATCTGCAGATGAGGAACCGTGGTTATGGAGGGTTGACTGTAAGTTATACTTGGATTTTCGACTGTGCAGGGGTCAGTGTCCCTAATCCTCCCATTGTTCAAGGTTCAGCTATACTCGTAAGGCTGGTCAGAGACTTTCTTTCAGGGAAAAAAATTGAATTGCATAGTATCCTGGGAATTCTAGAACTTTGAACAGTTTTCATTATTTCTTAACAGGTCTGGTCAGTTAAAATGGCAGTGGGGTTCACCGCCTTTTGGCTTTGTTTATTTTTATCTCTCCTCACTCCTTTCTACCTTCCTTCCTTTCCCAACTTTCCTCCTTGCTTCCTCTTGTCCTTCCTTTTTTGTGTGTGTGTATGTGTGTGAAATAAATCTTCTCTGATACTTGTATATGTCTATACTTTTCTCATAGGAATAGATCCAAAATAAATGCATGTTGCATAATGGATATACTTCTAAAACTGAAACCAAGGCAATACTAGACTTGTCAAAATGTTGCCCCATTCTCTGAGTTTCCACATCACCTTGCCCAGGCACGTCACACCCAACTTCCAGCTCCACATCAAAGAACTTCTGCCCTTGTTTGTCACACCATGATGACTTCCTCCTCTGGATATCCATGCCACCTTCAGACAATCCCTTGTGCACTCCCAGTTGGCAGTTTTTACTCTAAAACTTTGTTTTATTATACAAGTAATACGGGAAAACATCCTTGCTGGATAAAAATGAATCATTGCAGGAGGAAACAAACCAAAATGGCCATATAGACCCCTTATGGGGGTCACTCATAGGCTATAGAGTGACCTCTGTTCACTCCCAGAACAAACAACTTCAGAGCTCTGGAAGTATCTTCCCAAGAGTTCTTCTAGGGATTTACACCCAAATTCATGCATATCTATGTATATATAGATGGGTTGTTTATATGTATGTGAAATCATCCTTTTATAGACCTTAGCAGTCTCTTTGAAATAAAATCATGTACCATCCATTTTTAAAAACTCATATGAGAATATTTCACATCCTTGTCAACACTTGTGATTATCTATCTTTTTTATTATAGCCACCTTAAGGGGTGTGATGTTATATCTCATTGTGGTTTTGATTTGCGTTTTCCTAACGGTCACAAGGAGTCAGACACGACTGGGCAACTGAACAACAACAGCAACAATGGTCATTCCTATGAACATCCTTTCATGTGCTTTTTGGTCATTATTTTCTTTGATTCTTTCTCCATTTTTAAATTGGGTTATTTGTCTTTTTATTACTGGGTTATAAGAATTCCTTACGTGGTCTGGATTCAAATCCCTTGTGTATATGTATGCTCAGTCACTCAGTTGGGTCCGAGTCTTTGCGACCCTATGGACTGTGGCCCGCCGGGCTCCTCTGTCTATGGGGTTTTCCTGGCAAGAATACTGGAGTGGATTGCCACTTCCTCCTTCAGGGGATCTTCCCAACCCAGAGACTGAACTTTGTTTCCTGCACTGTCAAGCGGATTCTTTACCACTGAGCCACCTGGGAAGGCTTATCAAATGGCAAATATTTTCTTCAATTTTGTGAATTACCTTTTCATTTATGTGGTGGTGTCCTTTGAAGAAAATTTAAGATTCTTAATTTTGGTGAAGTCCACTTAATTTTGTTCTTTTGTCACTTACGCTTTTGGTGTCGTATCTAAGGAGGTTTTGCCTAACACAATGTCATAAAGCTTTCCTCCAAAATTTTCTTCTTAGTTTGTAGCTTTGGCTCTTACATTTAGGTCTGTAATCCCTCCACGGTTAATTTTTGTGTATGGTGTAATGAAAAGGTCCAACTCCATTCTTTATCAGGCAATTACCTAGAGTTAGGAGGCTCTGTAATGTACCTTTCTCATCCCTACTTTTCTATAAAAGTGAAGTTGCTCAGTTGTGTCTGACTCTTTGCGACCCCATGGACTGTAGCCTACAAGGCTCCTCCATCCATGGGAGTTTCCAGGCAAGAATACTGGAGTGGGTTGCCATTTCCTTCTCACGGGATCTTCCTGACCCAGGGATCTAACGTGGGTCTCCCTCATTGTAGGCAGATGCTTCACCATCTGAGCCACCAGGGAAGTCCACTTTTCTATACAAGTAGCCACTATTCTGAGTCTATTACCATTGTTTGGTTTAATTTGCCTTTTCTTAAACTTCTAATAAATGGAATCATTTAGTATATACCAGTTAATGAGTGACTTTTTTCACTTAAAAATTCCTAGGTGGTTTATCCACATCCTTGTTTGTCTCCTTATTTTTTTGTTTTTGTTGTTTTCATTTTTATTGCTAAGTGGTGTTCTATTGTATTTCATACATGTTTATGCATTCTCCAATTGAAAGACAATTGGTTTGCTTCCATCAGGGGACTTATAAATAAAGCTGCTGTGAACATTCTTGAGCATGTCTTTGAGTGGACATATGCACTCAACTCTGCTAGGCATATATCTAGGAAAGAAATTTCTGAGTCATAGGCAGATGTGTGTTTTGCCTTGGAAGATAATGTAAACAGATTTTCAGAGTGACAGTGCAGTTTACATTCCCAATGGCAGTGTAGGAGAGTCCCGATCGCCTACAGCTTGACCAGCACTTGCTATTAATTCTTGGCATTCTGGACCACGGGTGGTGTTTTCTCACTGTGGTTACAGTTTGCATTTTGCTGGTAACTAAAGATGTTCAGAGTCTAATTTTTTAGTAAGCTTTGGCCATTGTGTAAACACCTTTGGGAAGTGCCTGGTAAAATTGGTTGCTAATTGTTTTATATCGGTTTGTCTTTTTCTTGTTGGTTTGTAGGAACTCTTTATATATCCTTATATTCTCGATAGTTTTGTCAGGTGTACATATTGTATATATTTTCTCACAGACTGTGGTTTGCCTTTTCTCTCTCTTACTGATTTTGAAATGTAATTTTCTAAGTTGAGATATAATTCACATAACAAAATTCATCTGTTGAAAGTATTTAATGCAGTGCTTTCACCACATTCTCAAAGTTTTATAACCATCAACACTGTTTAATTCTAGAGTATTTTCATCACCTCAAGATGAAATGCCATATCTATTACTCCTTCTTCCTTCCCCTCAGGCCCTAACAACCACTGATCTACTTCTGTCTTAATAGATTTGCCTATTCCAGACATTTCATTTAAATAGAACCATACGTTATGTTGTCTTTTGTGACTGGCTTCTTTTACTTAGCATAATGTTTTCAAGGTACATCCAGGTTTTAGCATGTATCAGAATGGCATTCATTTTTTTAATTGCTGAGTAATTTTCCACTCTATGCATATACCACTTTTATTGATCCACTTATCAGTTGTTGAACCTGTGGATTCTTTTAATAGATTTTTGATGAATAGAAGTTCTTAATTTTAATGAAGTTCATTTTTTAACGGACAGTACTTCATTATAATCTACTTAAGAAATCCTTGTCCTCTTCTGTGATTTACTATTTAAACACCTTCATTGTCCTAGATATCGTCCCACAATGGGATATTGGTGGAGGCTTACTTCTTTCTTTCTCCTGATTCCTTGTAGCCACTTCTCCATTGCTGGATACTGGATGATTTTTCAGTGTGTTGCTATTAAAAACAATGTTGAAATAAAAATTCTCTCACCAGCTGAGTTTGTGTATGTATGCAAGGATGTCTTTAATTAACTTCCTAGAAATGAAATTGCTGGATCAAAAGTTTGTACATTTTAATTTTTGACAGAGCCTACCAAATTGTCCTCCAAAAGAGTCTTCACCAAATTTATGTGCTCACCAAGAGGTAGAAAAGTGCCCATTGTGCCACATCTGTGCCACTACTTGATATTGCCAGCATGCTTAATTGCTCAGTCATGTCCAGCTCTTTGTGACCCTTTGGACCATAACCTGCCAGACTCTTCTGTCCATGGGATTTTTCAAGCAACAGTACTGGAATGGGTTGCCATTTCTTCCTCCAGGGGATCTTCCTGACCCAGCGATTAAACCCACGTCTCCTGTGTCTCCAGCACTGCAGGTGGATTCTTTACCCACTGGGCTATCAGAGGTGTTACTTGATATTATTGGTCTTTAAAAATGTTTGTCATTCTTGTAAGCATACTGATATTTTGTTTAGGACATTCTTGCTTTCACAATCCTTGATGGGTAGGGATTCCTTTCCCCTTACCCCTGTAAGTAAGTCTCCCTTAAGTTTTGAGGTTAGCACTGTGTCATTCACTGTCAAGGAGAAAAAGTTTTCTTCTGCTTTATTTTGTTCAATGCCTGGGGGCCTGTGAATTAAACTAATAGGAAACAGATTAACAGGAGAAAAAGCACACAATTTTTATGAATATTTACATACACAGAAATTCACAGAAAAGAGAAACTGAAAAAGTGATTGGAGTCTGGGGTCTCATATGCCATTTTAACAAGAGAAACAGATTCAGGTTTCAAAGGATGATATATTGTGGGTCAGTGACTGCAAAATATCTTCCATTAGTTCTCCCTATGAGTTATTTTTGGAAGGTCTGTTTATGCCAACTCATCTCAGTGTCAACTCCTAGTCTCTGATGACAATTTGTCCTTCCCTTTTTGGTACTGGGAAGGCACCTTCATGGACAGAAATCTCTGCCCTGCTTTTAGGCAGATAGGGGTGCTGCTACTGCTAAGTCTCTGCAGTCGTGTCCGACTCTGTGTGACCCCCCAGACGGCAGCCCACCAGGCTCCTCCGTCCATGGGATTCTCCAGACAAGAACACTGGAGTGGGTTGCCATTTCCTTCTCCAATGCATGAAAGGGAAGAGGGAAAGTGACATGACTCTTAGTGACCCCATGGACTGCAGCCTACTAGACTCCTCCGTCCATGGGATTTTCCAGGCAAGAGTACTGGAGTGGGGTGCCAGTGCCTTCTCCAGCAGATAGGGGTAGTGCAGAGAAATTCTCTTCCTGCATCTGTTACCTCTCAACTGCCTTTGGCTCAAAGTAACCTCTATGCCAAAATGGCATATTTTGACATGGCATATTCTGAACCCCTTTAGCAAGAAAAGTGAGAGTCGCTCAGTCATGTCCGACTCTTTGTAACCCAGAATTCTCCAGGCCACAATCCTGGAGTGGGTAGTCTTTCCCTTCTCCAGGGGATCTTCCCAACCCAGGGATCAAACTCAGGTCTCCCGAATTGCAGGCAGATTCTTTACCAGCTGAGCCACCAGGCAAGTCCAAGAATACTGGAGTAGGTAGCCTGCCCTTTCTCCAGCAGATCTTCCCAACCCGGGAATCGAACCGGGGTATCCTGCAATTGCAGGTGGATTCTTTACCAACTGAGCTATGAGGGAAGCCCCTTTAGCAGGAAAATGAATACTTATTGCTTAATTGTTAATTTAACAGATTAGAATAATCAGAGTCAGACTTGATTTAAATCTGTAAGTCTGAGAGAAATGTGTACATTGCTTTTCTCTGCTGAGGGTGGAGTTTCTGGAGTTCTTTCTCACAGGCTGCTCAGCCTCAGTCAGTGCCTCGTCAGTGTCCACCTGTTTGAGTGAGGACCCTGCAGGTACTCGACCTGAGTAGTCACCCTAGGGAGAAGATTGTCTGCATTAGGGCTGAGCTCACACCACTTCCAACTGTTAAATTGTGGACATCGTTTGGCTCACAAACCAACCATTCACGTGGTTTTCATTTAGCGAGTTTAAAATGGACCAAGAAATGCCCTGGGCCACCTGACTGTCCCCTCTCCATACACAGCTTAGAGGAAAAGTTGTTAATTCCAGTGGGCTAATTCATTTGGAAACCCTAAGATCCCTCAGATTTCAGATAGGCATCCTGTCTTGGGTTTTAGTTTTAATCTGCTCTTTTGCCATTTATCTTTGACAAAGAGGCAGTGTAGGCAGATGATGTAACATATTTATCAATCTGATGGCTCTAGACCGAACATGAAGCCAAGAAGACTAATTGGTGACTTCATGAATCAAAGTTCAGTTGACACTTAGCTTGTAAAGGAAGCTGTTTGTTTAAGACTTAAGAGTTAATTACTGGCTTCAGTTCTTCAAACCATAGGCTGAATCTGAGTGTTTTTGCTGTTAAGTTAGATCATGAGATCAACACACTTAACTCACATGTGGCTTTAATTCACTAAGCACCTCAGTTGATGTAAATGATGAGCCTTCACAACAGAAATGCAAACAAGATGCTCATTCCTTTGCTTGCTAATTACTCTCTCCGCTCCTCTCTTCCTCTTGCTTAGAAACGTATAATCAACACAGCAGGCACACTCAGCTGAGTGAAGTGCTCACACCTAGCAAAGTTCATAGACCCACCCAGGAACAGT
Source organism: Bos javanicus (assembly GCF_032452875.1). Taxonomy (NCBI): domain Eukaryota; kingdom Metazoa; phylum Chordata; class Mammalia; order Artiodactyla; family Bovidae; genus Bos; species Bos javanicus. Next base: position 29,736,266 of record NC_083889.1, read on the forward strand.
GGGCAATGTCATGGCTGCCCTAAGCACTCAGGCCAGGGCATATGCGCATGTGTGCAAGGGCGATGTCAGCACCAGTGTTTAATTTCTCTTTTTGTGTTTGGCTGAGACCGTGCAGTTACATTTCTGTGAGCCGGTATTGCTCTCCCAGATCACTCCTAGAGTTCTGTTAGGTCTCTTTGGCTTGTTAAGAACAGAGACTACTTCTAGTAAACATTACCCATTCTAATTTATGGAAACATTTCAAAAATAGCCAAATATAACCATGTTGCAGGGGAATGGAAAAATAGAACTGTGCAGTTTTCAAAATTAAGTTAGGTCATGCTCTCCCTCTCTCCTTCCCTGCTTCATGCTCTCTCGCTCTCCTTTCCTCTCCCTCTTTCTTCCTCTCACACTCCCACCTCTCTGCTTCACTGAGCCTCTCTTCTACGCTCTTCCATTCTTCAGCTTTCATAGCCCATTACAGGTTTCATTCCTACACTTAAACGTACTAGTGAAATTCCTGAGACCCTCTGACTGGCCCGCTTTCCCCTTCACCACACATCACGAGGGCAGCCGCCCCGAGTCCACTGCTCACCACGTCCTTAGAACAGGCACAACAGGCTTAGCATCTCTTGAGCATCATCTCCCTGCCTACCCACTCCCCTCCCTGTCAGGTAGTGTTGCCTCTGCACTCCCCTCTGGTCTCATAAGGGCATTGTTGTTCCTAGTACCCTGGATGCTAAGTGTCTTCCCTGCCAGTCCCAAACTCACTACTTTCCAAATGTCCTATTTCACCATTAGTCCCCAACATCGAGGGGAATCAAGAAACGCTTGCACAGATAGATGAATCTGTATAGCTCCTCATCTGAGAAATACTGTCTTGGTTGATTCAGGATGCTGTAACAAAATGTCAGAGACTGAGTGATTTCAATGACAAACATTCACTTCTCACAGGTTTGCAGGGTTGGAGGTTCAAGATCAAGGTGCTGGTTGCTGCAGTTCATGATGAAAGTGCTTTTCATGGTTTGCTTTTCATGGCCACCTTCTTGCTGTGTCCTTACATGGCAGAGAGAGAGAGAGCCCTAGTCTCTTCCTCTTTTTATAAGACATTAATCCTGTCATGGGGCTCCCACCCTCATGACCTCATAACTCAGTTACCTCCCCAAAGTCCTACCTCCTAGCACCATCATGTTAGGGATCAGAGTTTCAGCCTATGAATTTGAAGAGGATGCATTTGGCCCATAACAATGCAGCTGGACTGCATTGTCCATATTTTTTTAATGTAGGTGAAATTAATAGTGTAAGATAGAATTCCCCAGGCTCTGGCTCCATACCTCCAAAAGCTGAGTGAATAGGGCAGCACAGTACTGGGGTCTAGGTCTTACTCCTTCGACAGCTCCTTTCCCACATGCACCTCCCGCGTCCATGGTGGGGCGCCAGCCCAGGAGGCAGGATCTCGGTGAAATCTAGGCACCCAGATGCTTTCACCTGGATGCTCAGCGTGCTGTTCTGAGGATCGCTGCCCAGGCTGTCTTCCTGCTTCCTGCACAGAGACACTTCATTCCTGGCCTCTGGCCCTGCCATCGGTTTGCTGTCAGCTTCGCCATTGATTTTAAATTTTATTATCGGCTTTTAGAGCACTGGAGGACCCGAGGCTTTCCTTCACCATCGATTTGCTTGTTCACAGCCGAGGGAATAAGCTTTACCATCTTCATTCCCTGGCGGGTGACCAGCTCCTCTGTCTTGCTTTTGGAGATATCCTTGGCTTGCTGTGGGTCAAGTCTTTGAGACTGTGCTCACTTCCCCAGGCATCTGTGGTGTGGAGACACCTCGTTCCAAGCCAGATTGAACGCTCTGTCTGTTCACCATGACCGAGTAACAAGAGCTCACTTGTACTGAGTGCACAGCATTTGTCAGCTACCTTGCTAACCTCTTGACACACCGCATCTCATTTCATCTTCCAAAAGTCCTTAGGACATACATGATTTATCCTCAGTTTACAAACAGGGAAACTGAGACTCATAAAGGCACAGCAACTTAGTGACTATAGAGGCATACTAATAACCTCTTCAACAGTGCTTGTCAAACTCAGTGCCCAAGATGTTCTGTGACTGTGCGTGAGTAATAAACAGCTCAGGCCATGGGAAACACAGCCCACAGGCTCAAATTCAACACCCAAACTGGCCTATGTCGTGGTCAATGAGACAAGTCAGTGATCACATGCTGGAATGTCTTGGTAGCATTAGATCACGCTCAAAGTTTCTAATCATGGCTCCTCAGTTCTGTACTTGCCTTTTACTGACTGGTACCCAAGGATTCTCAGACCTGCTCCAGCCAGTGGCTCACACTTGCATGGCACTGCTCCCATGGACCTGGAACATCTCTCCTGAGATGTAGCCCTGTAGGAATTGTTTCTGTAGCCAAAGATGGGAAGGAAAGGGTCATCCTTGTCACATGGGATTCTGGCTTTTTCCTGCCCTACCAGCTCCACTTCTTTCTGTCCTCATCACAGCCCCTGCAGGAGTAAACTGTGTCTGCAAGCTAACTGCCCTCCTTTGACTGCAGAGAAGATAGCCACCTGAAACTCTGAGCTGTAAACTCTAGGTCAGCACAGTGCTTCCTACTTCTAAAAGCTCAGGGATGGGACAGAACCTTTTTTTTTTTTACAGCCTTGGCCTTCTGATCTGCTCTTTGTCCTCTTCCCTCCCTCTTCCTGTGCTCTCTCTCTCCTTCCCCGTTGTGTAGTGGCCTAAATTTTTCTCCATGAAACATGTGTCTGTCACTATGAGATCCCAGGACAGGCCTGAGAGCCAACACAGCAGAGCACAATAAATCCTGTGTCTGGGTACCTGGGCAGGTGGCACGTGCCAGCAGCCTGGAGCTAAAAACGCAGCCAGATCTTCTGGGGGAGTGGGTTCTTTTCGTGGCCTTGCCAGCATCCCCAGCAGGCTGGGAGCACTGCTAATAGACCTCTGTGTGAGTGCTAACAGAATAGGAAGGGAGGAAACCTTCTAAAGGCTAACATTTTTCACAGTGCAGTAATCACAGGGAGCTGTCACTCCCCCAGGCGGGAGGCGCGCGTTTAATTTATGCACCCTGGCCGCCAAGTTTTGGAGTTCGCACTGGCTCTTCCGTGCCTTCCGGGTTTCAGAGGATCAGATGGGCGCCACCCGGATGGGCATGGCCAGGTGGGCCCAGGGCTACTCAGGACCAGTAATTAGGGGTCCTCAGCAGTTCCTCACTAACACCACTCCCCTCTCCTAATAAGTCATTTAACCTCTTAAACCTGAGTTCCTTATGTGTCAAATGGAGTTGATAAAAGTTAACTAGTTTTCAGGGACTTGGTGAGGATTCAAGGAGGTAGTCCGTGTGAGAGTCTGGGACCTAGCACCCAGGAAGGTCATGATGAACGTTAGCTCTGTTTTGCTGTCATCATCATTGTCTGTCATTTACAGGAGAGGTCTAGAAAAAGTCTTCAAACTGCCCAAAGTCACATGACCAGTAGGAAGTAAAGCCAGGATTTAAACCCAGATATTCTGACTGCCAATCCTAGGTGCTTAGCCACTGTGCTTTATTACTGTGTATAGACTGTGTTATAGAAGTGTTGATAATGAATCTACAAATTCCTCAAGGACCAGGATTGTGTCTTTTTTTTAACAAAAAATTGAAGTATAGCTTATTTGGGGCTTCCCTGGTGGTTCAGTGGTAAAGAATCCGCCTGCAATGCAGGAGACCCGGGTTCGATCACTGGGTCAGAAAGATTCCCCTGGAGAAGAGAATGGCAACCCACTTCAGTATCCTTGCCTGGAGAATCCCATGGACAGAGGAGCATGAGGGGCTATAATCCACAGAGTTGCAAAGTCAGACACAACTGAGTGACTGAGCAGGCATACACACATAGCTTATTTACAATATTGTGTTAGCTACATAGATGTACAGCATAGTGATCCAGTATTTTTGCAGATTATATTCCATTATAGGTTATTATAAATAATAGGTATAATTCTCTGTACTGTACGGTGAGTATATCCTTGTTGCTTATCTGAGCTATATATAGTACCTTGTATCTCTTCATCTCATAGTTTGTCCCTTTCCCCTTTTCCTCTTCCCTTTTGGTGATCACAAGCTTGTTTTCTATATCTATGAGTCTGTTTCTGTTTTGCATATACATTCATTTGTTTTTTTTTTTAAGATTTCACATATAAGTAATATGTTAAAGTATTTGTCTGACTTATTTCACTAAGCATAATATTCTCTTGGTCCATCCACATTACTGAAAATAGCAGTATTTCATACATTTTGGGGGGCTGAGTAGTATTCTGTAGTATATATATCTACACATCTTCTTAATGCCACATCTTCTTAATCCAGTTGTCTGTTGATGGGCACTTGGGACAATATTAGAACCTATTTCCCAGGGTAATGTGGGAATTAAGTGGAGTCCCAACCTAAAGATGAAGAAACTGAAGCTCTGAGAAGTTAATGTGCCCAAGGTTATACAGACAGTAAATTGGAGAAAAGAGTTTTGACTTCCAACAGTATGACTCCAGAATTCAAGTTCCCAACCATTGTATTTGTCAAGATTCTCCATAGGATGTGTATATACATATGTAGACAAACTGATTTAATGGAATTGGTCCATGTGACTGTGGAGGTACCAATCTGAAACCTGCAAGGTAGACTAGCAGGCTGGAAACACAGGAAAGGGCTGTGGTCCAAGTCTGAAGTAATCTGCTGGCAGAATTCCTTGCCTGGAGAATTCCATGCACAGAACAGCCTGGAGGGCTACAGTTCATGGGGTCGCAAAGAGTCAGACACGACTTAGTGACTAAACTACCACCACCATACATGTTAAACACTGAGAATGATGCTTAGCCCATAATCAGCACTGTGCTAAGCGTTAGTTGCCTGGTCAGGGCTCTACATCCAGTATCTGGAGCTAGGAGCACACATAATAGGAGCTGAATACATATTTGTTGACTGACTTGACTCCTTCTAGTGCTGTTTGTTAGGTTTCAGGCCAAAGATGTTTAGCACTAAAAATATTACACACATCTAACTCCCTCGTCCTCGTGCGTGATTCCTCCCATAAGCAGCTGAGCCCAGAGTCCTGGAGTGATATCTCGTTTCAGGCACACTTAATGGGGCTACATGAGCAACCCAGACTCTGCTCAAATGCCACGCCTGGATACGTGCCACATTCTCTTCTCCCCTCTCCCCTTTCCCGCAAGTAGTTAACACAGTATCCAAAGTGGCAGTCACACACAGCACAAGCCTTGACAGATGGGTTTAGGGAGATCTTTGCATCTAGAAATGAAAGCAAGGCAGGGTAGCCTCCTTCACCTCAAGTACAATTACCTGTGGTCTTTAAACTCTCAGAAAGCTCCCCATCGACCAGGAACTTTGTGACTTAATTCCACTCCATTAATATTCAATAGTGAAAACTAAACCAATTAACTGTTACCAAACCTGCTTAATGCCAACCTGAAGGTGAAAAGTTGGCCCTCCCAGCTGTGTTTCTACAGAACTTTACCTACAGGTGTTTCTGAGCTAATGAGAGTTTAAGGGAAAAAAAGGAATTAGGAAATAGTCAAACAATAGGAGCCCCTGTCCTATAACTTTTCTCTGTGGGTGGTTTGCTTAGGAAACCACATAGGAGTTTCTAATTAAAGGAGTATGAGAAGAATACATCCATAAATTTCAGAGCCAGGCTTAATTTTCTTGTTTGAAAACTGCCAGGGAAGAGAGTGGATTGCAAATATATGAAATATGACCAGATGAGACTTAATGAATTCTAAGTTTATTCACTGAAGTATTTAACTATCCAAGCCATCAAGTGGGGATAATAAATTTGAGTGTGTCATAAGATTGGCCCACTTTAATTCACATTTATAAAATGAGCTATAAATAAAAGGCCTGATTCAGTGCTTAATTTTTAGAGATACATTAACTCTTAATTCCTGTGCCTCCATGATGCTGAGCAATGGAAGCAAATGAAGAACACTGTGAGATCAGAAGGAAGCTGACAGTTCTGATACTTGGGCCAAAGGGCAGAGGACTAGCCTTGATGATTCAGCATCTCTCATCAGGACACAGACCTCTTCCCTTGTCCCCAAAGTCAAGTTAAAACCTAAGTTGAGCACCTGGGAAGGAGGAGAAGGCTGATTTGCTGGGTTAATGATGGAGAGTTTAATAAAGAAGACATTGTTTACAAAGATGAGGGCAGGGTTAAAGGCAATCAACAAAACATGGCAAATCACTATGGAGCCCTTTTCTCACCTCTAGATCTAAAGAAAGCTACTAGAACTACTCTACTATGGGGTCTCTCAACAACCTACTCCTAAGGGATCTTCATGCTTAGGGACTCAGAGGTCAGTAAACTCAGAAACATAATGTATTTTCAGGTATTAATAAGTGAAATGATGAAAAATAAGGCAGGAAAGGAGTTATAAACAAGTAGTGGAATGGTGGGGAGAGACTTCTTGAGCAAGGTGGATAGCAAAAGCTTCTCGGGAATGGTGATGTGTAATCTGAGACTGGAGTCAGAAGAAGCCAGCCAGAGGAGGGCAAAGCATTCCTGCTGCCAAGAACCTGAGGGGGACCAACTGGGCATGCTTGAGGGTCAGAGAGAATCCCCAAGAAGCTGGAAAGTGATGAATGAGGTCAAGGGAGACAAAGCCTTCTAGACTCTCAGATGTGTTGGGTTATGTTCTAGCCATGACAGATCATAAATGAGAAGATTTAAACAAGGGAGGGGAGTGATCTGATTGACATTCTCCCATCCAAGTACTAACCAGGCCTGACCCGGCTTAGCTTCCGAGATCAGACCAGATCAGGCATGTTTAGGGTGGTATGGCCATAGACCTGATTGACATTCTGAGTGACACTCTGATTGCTGTGAAGGGGATACAAGAAAGCAGAGATAATAAGACTGGTTACAAAGTAACTGCCCAGTAACAGATGAAGATGGCTTGTACCATCTTTATGGGCGGACCAAAAACAAAGAATGGTGTTGGGTCTGAGGTCCATTCCTTCTACCTAGAGCTTGAGACAGTCACTACCCAAGAATAAAAGTAGTTAAAAAAAGAGAACGTGTAGCATAGTGTCCTAAAATTTCTGTATGCTGCATTTACTACTTTTGAAATTGAAAGAACATTTGTAAAAATTTAAAACATTTACTGAAGGAAATAACTTGGTTAGGGAGCAGTTGACTTTAATATATATAGAAGAAAAATACGTAGGAACTTTGGTAGATCATAGGATCAATGTGGAGTGGGAGATGGCTTTTGCAGAAAAGATCTTCACGACCAAGATGATCACGATGGTGTGATCACTCACCTAGAGCCAGACATTCTGGAATGTGAAGTCAAGTGGGCCTTAGAAAGCATCACTATGTAAAAAGCTAGTCGAGGTGAAGGAATTCCAGTGGAGCTATTTCAAATCCTGAAAGATGATGCTGTGAAAGGGCTACACTCAATATGCCAGCAAATTTGGAAAACTCAGCAGTGGCCACAGGACTGGAAAAGTCAGTTTTCCTTCCAAGCCCAAAGAAAGGCAATGCTAAAGAATGCTCAAACTACCACACAGTTGCACTCATCTCACATGCAATGGCACCCAACTCCAGTACTCTTGCCTGGAAAATCCCATGGACCAAGGAGCCTGGTAGGCTGCAGTCCATGGGGTCACTAGGAGTCGGACACGACTGAGCGACTTCACTTTCACTTTTCACTTTCATGCATTGGAGAAGGAAATGGCAACCCACGCCAGTGTTCTTGCCTGGAGAATCCCAGGGACGGGGGAGCCTGGTGGGCTGCCGTCTCTGGGGTCGCACAGAGTCGGACACAACTCAGGCGACTTAGCAGCAGCACACGCTAGTAAAGTAATGCTCAAAATTCTCCAAGCCAGGCTTCAGCAATACGTGAACCATGAACTTCCTGATGTTCAAGCTGGTTTTAGAAAAGGCAGAGGAACCAGAGATCAAATTGCCAACATCTGCTGGATCATTGAAAAAGCAAGAGTTCCATAAAAACATATATTTCTGCTTTATTGACTATGCCAAAGCCTTTGACTGTGTGGATCACAATAAACTGTGGAAAATTCTGAAAGAGATGAGAATACCAGACCACCTGACCTGCCTCTTGAGAAACCTATATGCAGGTCAGGAAGCAACAGTTAGAACCGGACATGGAACAACAGACTGGTTCCAAATAGGAAAAGGAGTGCGTCAAGGCTGTATATTGTCACCCTGTTTATTTAACTTATATGCAGAGTACATCATGAGAAACGCTAGGCTGGAAGAAACACAAGCTGTAATCAAGATTTCTGGGAGAAATATCAATAACCTCAGATATGCAGATGACACCACCCTTATGGCAGAAAGTGAAGAGGAACTCAAAAGCCTCTTGATGAAAGTGAAAGAGGAGAGGGAAAAAGTTGGCTTAAAGCTCAACATTCAGAAAACGAAGATCATGGCATCTGGTCCCATCACTTCATGGGAAATAGAAGGGGAAACAGTGGAAACAGTGTCAGACTTTATTTTTCTGGGCTCCAAAATCACTGCAGATGGTGATTGCAGCCATGAAATTAAAAGACGCTTACTCCTTAGAAGGAAAGTTATGACCAACCTAGATAGCATATTCAAAAGCAGAGACATTACTTTGCCAACAAAGGTCCGTCTAGTCAAGGATACGGTTTTTCCAGTGGTCATGTATGGATGTAAGAGTTGGACTGTGAAGAAGGCTGAGTGCCAAAGAATTGATGGTTTTGAACTGTGGTGTTGGAGAAGACTCTTGAGAGTCCCTTGGACTGCAAGGAGATCCAACCAGTCCATTCTAAAGGAGATGAGTCCTGGGATTTCTTTGGAAGGACTGATGCTAAAGCTGAAACTCCAGTACTTTGGCTATCTCATGTGAAGAGTTGACTCATTGGAAAAGACTCTGATGCTGTGAGGGATTGGGGGCAGGAGGAAAAGGGGACAACAGAGGATGAGATGGCTGGATGGCATCACCGACCCGATGGATGTGAGTTTGAGTGAACTCCAGGAGTTGGTGATGGACAGGGAGGCCTGGCATGCTGCAATTCATGGGGTCACAAAGAGTCGGACACGACTGAGCAACTGAACTAAACTGAATGAAATTTTTGATTGCATAATTAGAAAAATGGTATCTAGGATGAGCAGTGTGATTCTTTGAGCACCTTGAGGGGATGACAGTCTTATCTGTGTGTTTGTCCCCATTTATAGGTGCACACTACCTGGTACCTAAAAAGCTTGGAAAATATGATTTTGTGATATAATAAGAAATATATTTTTCCCTTGGTTCTTGACACAGAGCTCTTAAATCCCTTGAAATTTTGAAGTATGGGGACTCCCCACCTTTGAGTTTCTGTCTGGGGGTTCCTTTGGCTTCCCATAGTGTGTCAGCTTACCTTCTACAAAGACTATACCTGCCACTTGGTATGTTAATGGCAGACATTAACCATGTTTTGTACATAAGCCTTTTTGCCAGTTCTGAGCAAATTTTTACCCATGAAAAGTGAAAATGCTATGTATCAGTTATTCCCTATTATCCCAGGATTTTTAGTTTGTTCCTAACTGTTATACTAAAGTTAGGATCTTCACTGGGATTCTGTTACGAGTTTTGAACTAAATTACTATTGGAAGATGAACTAGGTATTTATATTGGTCAGGCCACTTTCTTTGTAAGAGACAGAATCAGAGTTTAAAGCAGCTTAAGCTCAGTGGTTCACACAAGTGGAAATTCTAGGGATAGATAGTTACAGCTTCAGGCCCGGCTGCATCCAGAGACTCAAAAGGCATCATCAGGGCTTTTCCCCTCTGCCGTTCTCTTGAATGCTTCTCATCAGATAGCCAGTATAGTAAATATGTTCTGTCTGCTTAGCTAAACTGAAACTACATTTTCCGTAATTCATTTCTGTCCATAGTTCCAGGTTAGTATGAACCACAGACTTTTGTATGAGATTTGGAATTGGAACCAGAGTGTCATTCATATTTCTTTTATGCTTGGAAGGCCAGTGCAGGTCATGAGGTGCTGCTGTGCTTGCTTATACTGGCACTTGCCTGTTTACTCACCTTGTGGGGCTGGGCTCATACGTCTCCAACTTCTGCAGCTTCACCTTCTCTTACTCCCAGGCCAAGTGCTTTTTTAGCTCCATGAGGAGCCAGCTTCTCCCCCAGCTTACTTCCATCATCGAAGTGGATAACTTGGAGGTGGAGTGAGACCAGTGTGGATCCTAGTCTCGCTGCATGAATTTCTGCCCATCCTCACAGAATTCACTTTATCTTTTCGTCCCCTACTTTATGCCCATCTTTCCTTCTCAACAGCCCACCCCGTAGACCTCAGCTTCCTGCCCTCGACCCAGAAAGAACACCTTCCCATAGACTGTTGAACCACTCTTACAACTACAAAAGGCCAAACCATTGTAGCAAATAACCCCAAATATGTATCTTCTACAGGTTCTGCTTTTCTGAGCAAACTCTGACAGAGCAGGAAAGGCAGCCGTCATATGCACAGAGTCCTCACCCATACAGACTTAGGACTGGGTGAACTATTATGGTATCTCCAGCCAGAAAAAATATCCAGGGAGGACTCAAAATAGAGGCATTTTGACTCATGGATTCATTCCTGCATCTACCATCACGGTTCAGGCAGGGGCAAGAGGTTCACCAAAGCCTGAGACTCATTCCCACCTTTGTGGCTAAAAAGAAAAGAAGATAGTAGACTTCACCCAACACACACAGAAGATTACCTTCAGGGTAAAAAGAATTGGGTCCTTGGAAGGAGGAGGAAAGAGTGACAGGCAGGCAAAAGCACATGTCCACAGTGCCCTTCCTGCCTTCTTGTTTTGGGTGGTGTTGTGTTTACTTGGAGAAGAAATGAGATACAGTTAACTGAAAAGCAGTGGTTACTCTGCCCAGCACTGAGCTTAGCACTTCCTATATATTATCTCCTTTTCATCCCCACATTAACTCTATGAGGAAACCAAAGCTCAGGGAGGTATGAAAACCTGCCCAAAATTCCCCAGCTGAGGAGTCCAGGGGCTCGAACTTGAACTCAGGTCCGCCTGCCTGTGCTCTTAGTTTTTTCAGTGTCCTGCCCATACACCCAGAAATTGTGTTGTGTTTAATGATGAACACATGCTCTCTCTGTTATATTTGCCTAACCTTGGTGATTTTGTAAAAAATGACCAGCCAGCTGAAAAAGGAAAATAAACAAATAAAAAAACCCAAAACAAAAAAAACTGCTTCTTTCTCCCAGGCTGCAGAAGCAGACAGTGCTGCTAGTGGGAAATAGATGGTTCACTGCATGTAATTCTCAGCAGTGTTTGGCAAGACAGCTCAAGTGTTAGAAACTTTTGGGGGGCAGGTGTAGGCAGAAGAAAGAGTCCTCATATTAATAACCCAGAATGGTTGGGAAATTTTTAGATGTTGGCAAAGAAAGTTGCCACTATCTGAATGCAATTGCAACATCACTGCATTATTAAGTGTTTGGGAATTGCAACTTTTTGTGACAATGGAGAAATCTTTCAGATTGATATTTCATTAGCAGATTTTAAGATGAACAGGAGAGTAAGAAAGGTTTAAGTTCTAACTGTGTGTATTCTGTGGAGGAGAATTGAGGAAGAGCTCAGAGGGAATGTGGGCAGTCTGTGGGTCTGAGGAAAGGCGGAGGGTAGTTTCTGCTTCTCTGTGCCACTAAAGGTTCCAGTCCTCTCTAGGAAACATAAGATCCTGTCCTTTGCATAACAAAGGGGCAAAGGCGCTTATAACCCAAAGTTCCTTTTTACGTAACCAGAAATATTAGTTGAGCACCTGAAGGATGTTCAGGATTATTTAATGTACCAAATAAATGTCTGACTATATGTTTTCTCAGCTGGAATTTGCAACTCTCACACCAAAGGAAGTTGAACTAGAAAGTCCCGACAGAAAGTGCTAAAAGGTTAGGAGACTTCCCATTTCTACTCAGTTCTCCTCTGCACTTTTATCTGGAGAAACCAGACAGCCCTGGGCTGAGGCTGAGTGGCAGCTATCTGAGCAATAAAATGATGCCATTCTTTTACAGGTGTCCTGTTTTCTAAAACAAATTCTGCATGACTATGGTGTTTTTCCTGTCTTGGATCATAATCTTCTCTGGAAATATAAACTCTGAGCTATAGCTCAAGCATTCTTTAGCTGGTTCACCCTCTCACCATAGCTTTGGAGCCCTTCAAATCCTTTTTTTTTTAAAAACTGGAGGGTGTTTACTGGAGGGGAATTGTCATTGAGAGCAGGCAGTTATTTGAGTTTAGGCTAATCTAAAAACAAAAAGGGTGAGGGGAACTCAAGAAATCCCATGTTACCACACATCCTTTTACACATGAAAGCAGAACAGAGCAGTAGATGAGAAACTACTGCTCCCAGTTCCTGCATCCCTCCCGGGTTTTGCTTCTCTGTGTGATCATCTCAGTTCCCGTTGCTCCAGGAGCAGACTTGGGACGAGGATCTGGACACAGGGAGTTGATTTAGGAGATGGTTTCAGGAAGCACTGACTGGTGAGCAGAGGAGTAAGCCAGGAAAGGAAGGAAGCCAAGAAAGAATGTGTTAGCGAGCAATCATGTGGACTGGGGAGGTGAATCCCCCTGGGACGTGGGTGCCAGGGGAGAGAACCCCCATTTCCCTCCATCACTCATTGGTTGAGGGCTGCTCCCAGTTTTTTTGGAACTTATAGCCTGTCATGGGCAGAATCAAGACCTTGGGTTAGTTCCAGAAAGCCTCTCAGGCAAGAAAGTGCAAAGGTGGCAGAGGATGGCCTACAGGGCTCCCTGCATTGGTCAAGTGTGAGGGGCACAGCAGCAACAGCGATGACCGATTCTGAGTCTACTGTTGTGGGGAGGAGTGAGCCTCCATCTTCCTCACCCACCTCTCTTGTGGCCATCGACCCCTTACTCCTCTCTTGGCTGTGGACAGAGGCTGACTCTGCCCAAAGTCTACAGAGATGCCCTGAGAAGTTCTTTCTCCAAACCTTGCTGAGGACAGATAGTTAATTATTCAGCAACCACTTAGTTCTGCCAATAATGGTCTCCTTGGCAACCTCCAGCCCAGTGTAATAGAAATGAAATACGTTGAAAATATATATATGGGTTTGAAGACATAGGTAAAGGATCTTTTTTACCTTTTTCATAAAAATGCCTTTAATTTATATTTGACTTTTGAACACTAATTAAACATAATAGAGTTTCCAGTGCCGCTATCAAGAAGTCCTTACCACATCCGTCCCTTGCAGCTCTAGATCCATTTCGGGGATGTGTGTTTCTACGAGACAGGCAAGGATGCTCCCTTCCAGCTGAGGTGCCTGCTTCTTTTTATAGCAAATGAAGCACTGTCATGTGACGACCCCCGAAGAGCCCTCCACTGCTAATGACAAGCCTTGACTGGCTTCGGCAACAACACTCACTTGTGGTGTGGCCTTGGGCATGTCACTTACCCTCTCTGGGCCTCCATGGTCTCATCTTTGAAAGCCATAAACTGCTGCCACACTCTTGGAGATAGCTGTCTCTCTCATCTAAAATAAATTCTGCTTGACTGTGATGTTTTTCTGCCTTGGGTCAGACCTTTCTCTCGGAAAGTTTACTGGGGGGAAATTGTCATTCTCTCTCCTTCCCTTTAAGATCTCAATGTGATAGCTAAGAGCTAAAGCCCCTGCCCACACTTCCTTCTGCTGCAGTGCCGGGAAAAGAGTGAGGCTCCAGGCCCAGCTCTGCTGTTTTGTCAGCTGTGTGATTTGGAAAGTCAGCTAACCTCACAGAACCTCTCTTTCCTCATCTGAAAGATGGGGTACATAAGTGTACCAACATCTTAAGAGTTATTGAAAACATTTAAAGGAGATAATCTTTGTAAAGCTGCTCAGAAAATATTGCTTTCAAAGGGAAAAAGAGGATTTCAGTTTTTCAGGATCCTCTCCTTTTTGCCTCTCTCCTCTGTCTGCCCACACCAGATCCCAGGAGTTGGTCTCCTAGAACTCTGGGAATTTTTTAATCTCCTCTAGTGATTCTCAAATCTCTAAAGTTCAACTTGATGACCTTATTACATTTATTGTTTGTTTCTAATTAGCAGAGGAAGACAGGCTCACTGTAGAAGAGATAAATAAATAAACAAAACCAAAAGATACAGAAATAAGGAGATGGAGGGCACATAATCTACAGTCCATCAACAACCATGGTTAATAGATGTATGTTTCTGTTTACTGCTTTATGGAGGGATGGGGGCACATGATTAAGCCCATATAGTATACAGATTTTTGTGTCCTGCCTCTTGCCTTTAACAGTACCATGCACTCATTTTACTCCATCATAAAAACTTCTTCATGATGATCTACTGTGAGTAGATACTATTATTTACTCAACTATTTCTCCATTGTTGGATGTTTAAAATACCCAATATTTTATATTGTTGGATACTTAAAATATCCAAAGTATCAATATTTTCCCCATTAAAAATAGAGCACAGAACTCAGTCACAGATCTCCCAGCTTGCCCTCTTTCTTTCAGTCCCCTCAAGCCCTCCATGGCAATCATGTCACTGGCATTTCTATGAAGAAGTCTTCTGCAAACCCAGCACAGTTGTAGAAACAAATTCACTTCATTGCTCTCTACTTTCCCCTTTCTGTGCCCTATGGCAAGTCCTTGTGGCTTTGGGGAAGCTTTCCTGCCCCTGTAAGTGGACAGTCATAGCCTTTGCTGCTTTCCTGTCCTGTGAGTGTTGACAATGCCTTTCTGGAACTCAGCACAACCCCCTGGGCCAGAGGTGGGCATGTGAGTCAGGCCTGGCCCATCCTGGTCCGTCAACCAACCAGCAATGGTGATTGGTCCAAGAACTAGTGACAGGAACTTGGAGGTCCAATCAGAATCCTCCCCTGAGAAGCATGACAGATGCTAAGATGTAAAGACCACACAAGGCAGCTGTGTCAGCCCAGAGCAGCACTGTCATCTTGTCTTCCCTTTTCATGAGGAGGGCTTGTGAGACAGCAGCCTGAGAGAATGCAGAAAACAGAGGTGGCCAGCGAGAGGGCAGGGCTTGGGGGCAGGACACACAGCTCTAACCCTGAGTCCTGCCTGCGGCTCACCTCACACTTAGACTTGGGGAATCTGCCTTAGACGTGAGGGACCATCACTGGGTCCTTCCCTGCTGCCTGAGCCAGCGCCTTCCCTCTTTGCTTATAATAGTTTGAGTGAGGGTTCAGCTCCTTACACAGGGAGTCCTGATTGCTGCTTTCCTCAGCGTGGCCTTCCTAGAGGCTGTCCAGTAGACACTGTGACGTCTTTCATGGGAGTTCAAATGCAGGCCTCCACGAGACTTGGCAACAGCTGCCCATTCCTCTTTCTGGACTTCCTCAGGAAAAAAAAAAAAAAAAGGAACCTGTGTAAATGAGTCAGGAGCCCCAGAATCCCCCTGCATCAAACCAAATGTCTCCCCATCAACACAGGCTCATGGTGACACGGTGCTTCAGCCATAGAGACTATTAATGCCCCAGACGTAGAAAAGAGGGGCCCAGAAAATGTGAGCCTGACTTCTGAGAACTCAGTGATATACCACACACAGGAGAGAAGACAATCAGAAGTAGATAAAGCTTTTTTATTTTTTTTTTCATACACATATCCTTATTTTTAAAGTGTGAGTTTCTCCCCCATTTGCTCTTAGACTGCTGTTAACCTTTTTCGTCATTGGATAAGAAGGAAATAAAGGGCTATTTTTGGAGGCATGATGCATAGGAAAATTCTCTGAAAGTGATTTCTCATCCTCTCCATTCAAAACGAGGCACGTGGCTCTGAAAGGTTACTTGGGGTGTGAGAAACAGGCTCTTTTTTTTTCTTTTGGCAAGAATTGGGCTGACATCAAGAAAAGCTTTATACATGTGAAAAACTTTTGGGAAATCGCTTTGTTTTTGCTTTGCCAAGTGGATTCATGAAGGAAAGAGAGGTTCAAACAGAAATCCCCCTCAGCAGGACCTGTCTTATGTCTGGGAAGCATAGGGGATGTTCTCAACATATTTGGCATCTAAATCCCTGCAGAAGTTGGGATGCAATTCAGCTTTCCTGCCTCCTCCACTGAGCTCTTTGGGTGATTCTGAAAAGACTTGTCCACAGTCAGCACACCAGCCACGTATTTGACACGAAGGCCTCCAGAGGGCGCCGTTCTTTCCATATGATCCTATCTCCTGCAGTGTTGAAAGTTTCAAGTTAATTCTTATCTACTGCCTCCAAATGCCTGACCTATAAACAGCTTTGTGAACTCTTTTTTAAAATGCAAATATTTGAAGAGAGGAAAAGCATGTTTTGATTAGTCATGAAATCCTTAGAGCCAGGAAACACAAACCACATTGAGTCCTGCCTATGAGGTTTTTCATACATCATCCCCCTTATTACAGTCTGTCATTGTCCCCAGCTGACAGGGTGAAACTGACACCCAATGGAGTTAAATGACTTGCCTAAAAGTCTCAGAGCTTAGGAAGTGGCCCAGCTGTGATTTGAGTGTAGGACCACCTGACTCCAGACCTCTTTTCTTTGCAGGTTGACAGCTAGACCCTGCAGAAAGAGGAACAGAAGAGGCCAGTATTGCTGTTTCAGAGTATGAGCAGAGGTGAGTGGAAGCTGCTGCCTGGATTGGCCAGGCCTGGGGAAGGGACGCGGCCAGGAGAACCAGGCGTGTGTTGAGCCTCAACAAGCAAGGGGTGGATGGAGATCGAGGCCACCTGCCTTTGCTCCTTGACGTGGGCACTGATGCCACGGTGAGTTGCCCAAGGCCACAAACCTGGCTCTTCTACCCAGAGCCATCACAGCAGTGGTAGCAGTGGGTGCCCAGTGACGGCCTGCTGCTGTTGGCAAGAGCATAGCTATGTTTTACTCTTTGATTGCCCTTCTTCCATTGGCAAATGCTAGCCTCCCTTTTTCTCTTCTTTTAATCAAAGAGAGGTCTTATTCATGAAGCCCTCTGTCTAAGGGACCCTTCTAGCTAGACTGTTGCTTTTTTTGGCTTCCAGATTAGAAGGGACCCAAAATGTCCTATTGTTGGTTGAGCTGTTAGAAAAACCTGCCTCTCATTCAGCATGGGTGTGCTAGTCTCTGCCTCATAATGTTGCATTGTGGGAGTTGTGTACAGCACGCAGGCCCTGATGCATAGTATGAATGCTGCTGCTGCTAAGTCGCTTCAGTCGTGTCTGACTCTGTGCGACCCCATAGACGGCAGCCCACCAGGCTCCCCTGTCCCTGGGATTCTCCAGGCAAGAACACTGGAGTGGGTTGCCATTTCCTTCTCTAATAGTATGAATGTTAGCTGGCATCGTAACGTTGGTAACTAGAAACTGTTGGAAACCACAAACTTTTTTGTGGACTTCTGGCTCTTCCCCAATAAGCTGAGTACAGAACTAGCTAAAGGGGTCGGCCCTCCCTGGCTGGCACCTAGGGAGTCTAGGAAGTGTGGCTTGTTTTTTATTTGTCTGATTGTCAAAACTGAAATGAGAGAAGAAATCACACACACTCTTGAAGTCTCAGGGTCACTTCTGCTGCTGTATACTCATTCCCTGAGAGTACTTTGTCTACCCGTTCATTTGACCTCTCCTTTCTTTTTTCAACCCACTTTCCCCAAATGATTCTGAACTGTGCCAGAGAGTTTGGTGACAAAACTGGCTATGAACCAGAGATACACCTCACTCATAAATGTTTCATCAGGGAAAGAGGAACAAGTGGAAGAATCTTGAGATCTTGCTGGAGGCACCACAAACGCTTATTCTCAGCTCCAAAACCCAGCAACTAAAAGCTGCCTTTCCCAATCACAACTCACAGCATCTTTTCTTACTAATTTTTAATTAGACCACCAATCCATGTGTGTATACTCCCAGTAAATAAAAATGAAACTTTCCAGATAAAGCATCTATCTCTTTGAGCAATCCTTGTAAAAACAAAAAATCAACCAGACCAACATCACCCCTGAGATTACCACCACCATCTTTGTCTCCATCTTTTATATGCCTTTCTGTGTCTTTCACTGAAAATAGACATTTCCTGTGTCTGTAATTTGTCTATTGCTATGTAACCAATTACCCCAAGCTTAGCAGTCAAAACAGCAAATGTTATTACCTCCCAGTTTCTGGGTCAGAAAGACAGGGAGGAGCTTAGCTGGGTATTTCTCACCCAGAGTGTCTCATTAAGTGGCAGACAAGCTTGTTGGCATCAAGCTGGGCTCCCTGGAAGGCCAGGCCTGGACAGAAGGCCGACATGCAAGCCCGCTCATGTGGTTGTTGGCAAGTGCCTTTCCACCAAGGCTTCCTCACAGGGCTGCCTTATGACATGGGAGCAGGGTTCCCTAGGGCGAGAAATCCAAAGAGCACCCAAGATGGAAGCCCAGTCTTTTGTAACCTCATTTCCAAGAGGACATCCTGCCACCCTCTATTCATTAAGCAAATCAGTAAATCCAAAGGTAGAAGGTTCTCCTTGAAGGGAGGAGATTGCCAGAAGTCAGAAATCGCTGGGACTCATTTTCAAGGCTACCTGCCACTGTATGTTTACATAAAACATACTGTCCTTGACTTTCTATAGCTCTGCTTTTTCAGTCAATAATGTCTTGGAGATCTACCTACGTTGGCACATATGTCCCAACTCAATTTAAATATAGCGTAGTGTTCATGGAATAGATCATTGTTACTTAACCCTAATTTTGGTTGTTGTTTATTTTTTTTAACAATACTGATGCACATACTACAGATTCCACATCTGGCCACTGGGATTCTATTCTGTAGTAGGCTAGGAGTCACCATAAATCTTCTTAATAGCTCCCCAAGTGTTTTAGGGTACAGTGAAGGTCAAGAGCTCCTGGTACTGATATACTACAGTTTATTTATCCTTTTGTTTAAAACCTCTATTGACAGCCATTCATATTGTTTTCTCTGTCACATACCTCCATGCATGCCTGTACCAAGTGGAATCATTTCAAGGAGCAGGATGTGTATTTTGTCTCCTGGAGAAGGCCAAACAGCCCTGGAAGTTCCATTCCCACCAAAGCATTCCTGTTTCTCCAAACCTCACCAGAACTTAATATTATCAAACCTTTGAATTTTAGTCAATCTAGCAGTTGAAAAATGATACCCATCATTTATACTTTACTATAGCTTTAAAGCCATCTGGTCACATTCATAGTCATTGTAGGAATCCTGTGTAAATTTGATTTTAGCTTTTTTTTACAAAGATAAGTGAAAGTCTGAAATGACTCTTAGCTTCTGATTCTCCCCTTACATTCTTTGATATTTGTATGACAGAACTATGCTCTTTTCTCTTCCTTTTTGCTTCCAGCTTTTTCTCCTTCCTTTCTTTCTTTAATGGCAAGGATTTATCTAGATGTAGACTCATTTGCGTAAACTCAGCATAATTTAAAGATTTGAGGTATGTGTACTGTTCTGTGCTGGTAGAATTCTCCCAAACAGAACTGCAGGCATCTCAGAGGGTCAGGCACAGCCTTGGTTTCCTGCTTAATTTCTCTCTCTAACCATCCCTCTTTAGGTGTAGTGACTACTTTGTCATTCCTACCAGACAGGAAGGGGCATTTTTCTTTCCCACAAAGGCGACATGGATCTAATTGTTCATCCCACATATGTTTACTGAGCACTTTTTATGAGCCAAGTTCTGTTCTAGACAGATCCCTGCCTTCCGGGAGCTCATATTCTCATAGAGATAGTCAATAAACAATACATTGAATGAACAAGTTAATTATAAACCATGTTAGAAGGTGATGATCACAATGGAAAAAAAATAAAGCAAATCATGGTAAGAGAGTTTTGGAGTGTGAGAGCTAGAAAGGGAGCAAGATATAATATTGAATAGAGTCCTCTGGGGAGTTCTCAGTGATGAGGCATTCTGGGTTGAATCATGCCACCCTACTCCCACCCCCAAAAGAGAGATGCTGAAGTCCTCATCACCAGTTCCTCAGACTGTGACCTTATTAGGGGACAGGGTCTTTACAGAGGTCATCAAATTCAAATGAGGTCATTAGGGTGAGCTTTAATCCAGTAGGACTGATGCCCTCATAAAAAGCAGAAGCTTGGACAGAGATCACACAGACGGGAGATTAAATGAAGAGAGACGCACAGGGAGAAGACGGCCACCTACAAGCCAGAGGATGCTGGAGGCCACCAGAATGTAAGAGACAGAGCTGAAACAGATAACTGCCTAGCGTCTTCCAAGGGAGGCTGGCCCTGCCAATACCTCCATTTTGAACTTCTGGCTTCCAGAGCTGTGAGACAACACATTTGTATTGTTCTAAGCCACCCAGTTTGTACTTTATTATGGCCACCGTAAGAAACTGTGAGTGAGCCATGTAGACTCGCCTGCCCCTAGAATTTACAGTATCTGAGGCAAGAGTTCAAATGGAGGTCCACATACCTTATGTCCAAATACTTAAAAGTTTTAAATCAAGCCAATAATCTGTTAACTAAGCAAAGTTTTATCTTCCTCCCTTAAAATTGACTTTCCTTATGACCAAAGGACATTCCCAACTACTCAGAGTTTGACCAGAACATGATCGTACAAGCAGACCAGGCCCAGGCCCACAGCTCCCTCTGCTTCTCTTCCTACCCAAAGCTGGGCGCAAACAACTGCCCTTTTGGCTTCGAGGCTCACCTGGGGGCCCGGGTGGAGCTGGGGGAGAACTGCACAAAGGCCCTGGACGCGAGCTTGGAGTCATCCAGTGGCGGCCCCAGAGTCCAAGCCACCCAGCACGTGATCTCCAGGGTTCTCCCCTTCCAAGTGGGCACGCCCTTGCACACAGCCTCCTTACTCCATGGCGAGGAGCGCAGCCAGACGAGGCAGGGTGCCGTAAAGCAGAGCTCCCCGTGTAGTGCGGAAAGCAGGGCCACAAGGTACGAAAGAAACTGAGAGTAAACGCAGAAATCTGCAGAGCAGTTTGACTTGCTGTGACAGCCAAGTGTTTGGGGGCACTTAAATTTGAATTTCTTATTTTTGCATATCACAAATATTCTTTTTTTAAAAAGTTTTGTTCCCCATTGATATAGAAAATGTAGAAACCATCCTTATTTGTCTGTGGATAAACAGCAGTCAGCTGGATTTGGTCTAGATGCCACAGGTCACCCTCTGGTGGAGGAGGTGGAGGGGAGAGCTGCTGGAGGAATGTTCTCGAATGGGGTTGAGGAGCTGGAAGCCAGCATGTCTATGGAAGGATTGATTTAGACTGGAGCACAGACTGTTTATCTATGATAGCAGGAAAGGGAAATTAAAAAATAGGGCTTTGGTGACTGAAATATTTTGCTTCAAATCCTCTTTTAAACCTTTAAAACTGTTTGCTTTCAGGAAAGCACATACATTCTCCAAGCTGGAATCATTACTGTGAATGAGGTGTATAATATTTGCCCTGTAGATTGGGAGATGGAAAACATATACATTCAATATGTTCATTTTTCTTCTCACTCTTAGCTTCAGTGATTGAATGATCCAATTCAACTATTAAATATTTTCTGTTGCTTCTTCATTATTAAAGGAGAAAAGCCTCTTTTCTGACAATGGATTTTACTCTTTCTTTGGACCTTATTCTCCCTTCTCTCTGTAAACAAACACACAATAGTTCTAAGGACCCTCTTCTTGTTTTCCCAACCATTTCAGGCAACTCACCAATATCCTGAAAGCCAAGGTTGAACTCAAACTCCAAGTTAAGGAACTCTGATTTACATGCTAACCAAGGTTCTGAGAGTCATGTTTTTCTTTCAACACTGCACTTGGTTTTTTGTTTTTGTTTTTTTTTTTTTGGAAGAAAAGAGCTACATGCCTGAAAAATGATTATTGTAATTGCACGCACTGTATACTGATTCCAAACAGCCCACCATGAAGTCCTATTCAGAAGACTAGAGAAAAGGGTGGAGAAACTCTAAGAAAGAAGGGAGAGGGAGAGTGTCACTCAGCTACATACCTTTCAAAGCCATTCTACTAGGGATCCACCCCCATTTCTAGTCCTTTCTGTGACCCCCAGCTACTCTATCTTCCAGTGAAAAAGAGGAGTAGATAAGGCTTTGTGGAACTCCATCAGTTCATTGATTATATACCCTTTGAGGGTTACACCATGAATAGAAACTTCTGATAATGGATTTTATGTTTTCTATAGTCAAGAATGCTTGGTTTCCACTGGCCTAGCAGTATCCATATCTAGCACTCAAAATGTAATTCTCCTAACTCTCCCGGACAGCACTTAGAAAACATGCAAAATAAATATCAAGATATAAGTCAAAAGAGAAAAATATGAGGTGTTTTCAAACTTTCAAACAGCTGCTGAAAGTAAAGGACAAGTCATAGTCTAAAAATTTTTAATTTTCTTTTGAGTATTGATGTTAACAAGCAAGATACTTTGTCAGTGCTAATCCTTTCATAAGATTTAAGTAGGAATATTTCTAAATGGAATGTCGCCACAGGAGGCCAGCTCGGGTCTTGGCCGTAAGGCTTTCCTGGAATATTTTATTTCCCTTGGAATTTACAGTACTGTCTGGTTGAATCTCATTTGACATTCTAACAATTGGAGCATTGTATTAGGCACAGTGAAGCAGAAAATTCACCCTGTTCTGGTCCCCATTCCTCCTTCCTTTGCCCTTGTGAAAAATTCCCCACTGTCTTATCCCACTGAAGCAGAATGTTCAGGAGAAGACCAATGTCACATCTAATTCAACCCACAGTCCCATAAAAGAGAGGTTTTTAATGCCTAGCATACATTTTCCATTCATTCAACAAATAGTTTGGTTCAGCGGTAGCTCCAAGGTTTAAAACGTGCATAGCTGACTTATCCCGGTTTACCGTCAAATAACATTCTACCATGTCTCATACAGTGTAAAAGCCTTACAGCTTTATACATCCGTTTCCCCCTCCTAACCTTTGTACTGTTGTCATGCATTTTACTTACACATATGTTATACTATCCGTACTATTTTGTTATTTTTTCTTCAAATGGTCGATTCGGTTTTAAAGAATTTACAAATGAAGGCAGGAGCTTTATTTAATGATATCATTTAAAAGGTTCTTCATTTCTTTGTGTAGATTTAGATTTTCATCTGTTATCATTTTTCTTCTACTAAAGAACTTATGTTAATATTTCTTATGAAGTTCTGCTGGTGATGAATTTTATTAGATAGGTTAGTCTGATAATGAGTTTGTTTCTCTATTTTTGAAGAGTATTTTCACTGGACATAGAATTCTAGGGGGATAACTTTTTCTTTCTTTCAGTACTTTAAAGATGCTCTTCTACTGTATATAGCTCACAACTCATGGTTTTTTGGTTTTGAAGGTTTTTTTTTGAGAAGTCAGCCACAATTTATATGATCATTTTTCTGTATATAACTTGTTTTATTTATTTCTAAAATTTTATTTTCATCATTATTTTACAGCAGATTTCTCATAATGTGCATTCATGTATATTTCTTTTTGTTTATCCCATCTGATATTTGTTGGGCTTCTTGAATCTATGAGTTTATATCCTTCATCTAATTTGTGAAGATTTGGGCTTATATTTCTTAAAATATTTTTCCTGCTTGTCTATCACTATCTTTTCCGTTAAAACCAAGAAATAAATTTTAGACTTGGTATTATCCTTCAGGTCATTAAAACTCTGTTCGGTTCCTTTTTTAAGCTTCTTTCTCTGCATGCTTCAGTTTTATTAGTTTCTTCAAATTCCCTGATATTTTCTTCCATAGAGTCTCATCTATTTCATGTTGAATGCTGCATTTTTCAGTTTTAGATATCAGTTTAGTTCTTTCTTATTATTTCCATTTCTGTATTGAAACTCACTATCTATTCCCTCATAATGTTTTTATTTTCTTTTAATGTCCATGATTTATAATCATGTATTTTTTTAAAGCCTTGTCTCCTGATTCTATCCCCTCTATCTTTGCTAGTCTGTTTCAATTATTGACTGATCTTTCTTCACATTTTCTTGTTTCTTCATGTGTCATGGGCATTGTGGATGATACACTATTGAATATCTGTGTTTTGTTGTTTTCCTTTAAATAATGTTGCATTTTGTCTGGAAGGCAGTTAACTTCCATATGGATTAGCCTGAACCTTTCAATCTCGTTTTTAACATTTCTTAGGGAAAGTTTAGTATATTCTCAAGTCTGAATGGTAGCAGCTCTTCCCCTATGCACGGTCTTTCTTTTGTGTCAACTGAGTCCCCAGAATTTTCAGTGGTCTCTCCAATTACACTTAAAAACTTTCTCTCAGTTCTGTTCAAGTTCCAGAATCTCAGTGTAACTCATAGTTACACAGTATTTATTCTTTGCCTCTTCTTAAGCACGCTTATCCTGCATACATGCCACTTGGTATTCACCCAAAGATTCTAGGAGATCCTCGTGCAGATTTCTGAAGCTCCTTGTATTACTTCCATCTCTCTACAACTCTGCCCTGTAAGTTCTGGTCATGTTATCAACCCTAATTCCAATCTGCTTGGTGAAACTGACATTCTCTTCTTCAGTTTTCCCTCCCTCTACCATGATCTGAAAAGAGCTTCAAAGCAAAAATCCTGGGCAGTGAGAGGAATCAATCACCTCACTCATTTGAAGGACAAAGTATAATGTAACCAAGACTCCAACCAAGTTGCACCACACACATTAGACATATTACTTAAACCTTTGATACAAAGGAGAGTAAAAGGGTTTATACAAAATATTTTTGCAAGCTGGATGTCATTGATCTCCGCCCTTTTAACCTCACCTTTCATATAAGATTCACAGGAAGCAGGTGTGATGCTGATTAGAGGCAGCAACAGGAGACCAAGTCCCTGGTATCAACGTAAGTGTGCACACTACAAGGCTCACTTGACTTTATTCACATAAGGGAAGACTGTCTCCAGGATCTGGCCTGGCCATATATTGTGAATACTACTGGTTTACTTAATGAGAACCGACTTTTTGCATCTAATATGTTAATTTAACACCCCTAATTTTACCAAAGAAAATACTTTTCTTATGTTATTTTATTATGTATCAAAGACTCTTGCACTAAGGATTGTCAATGCTTCTAGAATCAGGCCTTTATGATTTAAAGGAAGCTGAGTGCCCCTGGTTATAAATTCTTCATTTTGGCAACAATCTTCCTTAGCATGTAGCTTAAGGCAACACATATAGTGTATCGCACTGTTTGTGCTAAATTCTTGAAACATCCCATTACCCTGTCCATAACAAAGAGCTGGCATTAGAAAAAAACTCAAATCTGTACCCTCTAGGATCAGATGCTTTTGAACCGAAGGGGAACAACAGATGCTTTTGGACAGAATCTGGGAAATCTCTTACAAGGATAATCTGACTTCCAAGGTTGTTTGTCCCTTCATAATCTTATTTTTCATATTAGAGACCAGCATTCCTGCAGTCCTTCTCTGTCTGTCCTAACCTGACTAGCAAGGAGGCCTCAGGGCTACATTCCAGGGGGCTGCCTTCAGGTTCTGTGGGTCAGAGCATGATATAAGGCCAGCCCAAATTCAAAGGTAGGGAAGTTTATTTGATAGGAAGAGCTTCAGAGACTTCTTGGACCTGTTTCAGCTACCACACAATATGCACTCTGAAGACAAGGAGCAGGGTTCTATGAAAGTGTCAAAGAGATCAGCGGAATCTCACATGGCTGAAGGCTCAGCACTACCACCAAAACCAGTGTCTAACGTGAGATCTCAAGAATGAAGAGACATTAACTAGAAGGAGGATAGCGTTTAAACAGCAGGATCATCATGTGTGAAGACCTGTGGCAGGTAATACATTCCATCAATGTGAAGAATGCAAGAAAGCCTCCATTTACAAAGGGACGAATCTAGAAATGTCATGGAATTGTGAAAAGATAGTTCTTGGTCAATAAGTGTGGTAAAGAGAGCACTGAACTCAAACTTCAGACAACCAGGAGTCTCTCCCAACTTGGGAACTCAGTGGCTGTATCTTCTAGTGGGAAAATGGTAGAATTAAAGGGGCCATAGAATCATCCAGTGCTGTTTCCGAAATGTTTTCAGAACACTGTCAGTAAGGTGGTCCTGGGTCTAAAATGTTTGGGAAGTGCCCAATTAAATGAGTTGACTGCTGAACTGCTTGGAGACTTTAATAAGCTCATATGTATTAGGACCAATGTGTGCTGATAACTGTTTAACAACTGGCTCTCTGAGAAAAAAATGTAGCTCTGATTTTGAACATTTGCCAATTTCTGGAGTATAAATACTGCTCTGGTGTGAAGTTATCAACATCACATCACTAAATGCATAGTTGGTTCACAGAATTCCTGAATATATAACCCATCAGCTGCTAAGCCAGCTTCAGTACACTTCTGTTAGGACTCTCAGAGGCAAAGAGAATGAAGCTTTGCCCAAAACTTCATGGCTACAGCACTCTTTTCATTGGTCATCTAAAAGGATGAATATTTAGTGAACACACGTTAGGAAATTCTGGTTTAGTTACTTTATAAGTAGGGAGACCAAGAAGCTAAGTGTCTTGCCCATAAACACAGATCTAAATGCAAATTAAGCTCTTCTGAACCTCAGTTCTCTAGCAAAAAGTTTAATGTTCTTCCTCCTTTCAAAAATGTTCTAGATTCAAAACTGCCATTTTCTCACCATGTACCATGGTGAGTACTCTGTTAAACAAATGTAAGTGTCATCACATCTGATGCTTCCCTGTGAGATGTCTAATTTTATTATCCCCATTTAAAGATGAAAAACTAGGGTGCAGAGATGTTAGGTAATTCCACCGAACGCAGCAGAGACGTGGTTTGCTATGAGATACCTTGCTCCCATGTAGAGAATTTGGTGTCATACTGCTCTATACCATGGTCAGCTACAAGAAAACAAGGCTTAAGAAATGAACAAACAAAAGAAACAAGAAAGAAAGAAGAAACGTGAAAAAAAAAAGAAAAGAAAACAAGACTGGTGGTCTTCCTTTTCAACAGTAGTGTCAGCCCTTCCCTGCTCTGATCCTTGAGCCAAAACGTTCCCATGGGCCAGGTTTAGGCAGCATTCAAACCATCAGCCCAGTCACCCCACCAGCATTTACTGATGGGTGATGTTATGGATTCAATGTTTGTGTTCCCACAAAATCAATACCTTGAAACCCTAACCCCCAATGTGATGGTATTGGAGGGTGAGATTTGGGGAAATAATTAGGAATAGATGATGTCATGAGGGTGGGACTGTCATGATGGGTTTAGTGCCTTTCTAAGAAAAGACACCAGAAAGCTCACTTGCTCTGTGCATGCATAAAGAGGAGGTCACAGGAGCACATGGCAAGACGGTGTCTGTGTACAAATTAAGAGAAGCCTCAGAGTTCAACATCTCTTGCCACAGCCTTGATCCAAGACTTCACAGCCTCAAGAAGTGTGAGAAACAAAATTTCCATTGCTTAAGCCACACAATCTATAGTGCTCTGTTAGAGCAGCCTGAGCAGACAAATGCGGGTGAGATGTTGAGTCTGGGGGCTGGAGCAGGAAGGAGGGAGAAAATTAGTTCAATGGCCACAGAATTCATGACTCCACTTCCCAGGACTCCACTTAGTAGGTTAGTTATAATAGCTTTCCACTTACAATCTTTCACACCCATGAGGCCATTTGTTCCTTAAAGGGCTCTGTGGAATGTTTCCTGCCTCAGAAAGGCCTGACTTTGTCCAAGCAGTGAATCATCTTCTGTCCCTGTGTCCTTCTCAATATATCAAGCAGCTTTATATTAACTGTAGGCTATAGATTAGGGATGGTTCTCCCTGAAATCAAAGGGGGATGACCTTTGAGACCCCTTCAAGATTTTAGGAAATGTGGTGTGCATACCTTCAGATGCAAGTTTGAGCAGAAGGAATAACATTCAGTAGTATGGCACAGTTGCAGGAGCTGAGAATGAAAGCCAACCTTTAATTAATACAATGTAGTACTTCCTAGAGGTTGGGCACATTTGAAGGGTTTTATGTGTGTTAATTCACTTAATCTTCACAATAATAACCCTAAGGCATAGCACTTATTATTGTTATGCCATTTTACACCTTAGGGAGATAAAAGTGTAGAGGAAGAAACCACAGCTCTGACTTCAGGTGTTTCTAGATAGTTGCCGTGTGTATAAAAGGCACAGGAGAGGAGTGAGGGATTCCAGATCACAATGTGTCGTGTTCTCTTTCTCAGTTCCCTTAGAATCAGAACCACAATTTCCCTTTGCTGTCCATTTGCACCAGCAGCCTGGTTTCAGCTTGAAGCCCCCTTCATTCATAACTCCTTCGACTGACGGCACTGAAACATTTTGTTCAAATGCAAATCTTACCCTGGAGAGGGAAACACATTAAACCAATATTTTCCATTTCAGCTTTTTTTGTGTGTGAATTCATTTTCTTGATTGGTTTTTGAGTCATTGAAAAAGCCCACTCAGGGTACAGAACTAAGGGTTTTCTGTGGTGGTGGTGGTTTTGGAGGAATGGGAAGTGCCAGGCACGATGCTCTGTCCTAAAGAAACGTGACCGTAACTAGTTCCATTTATTGAGCACAAATCCCATGCCAGGCGCTGTGCTGTGATTGCTAAAGTTCACAAAGCCATACTCTTCAAGGTAAATATCATTGTCTCCCATTTTACAGGTGGGAAAACTGAGGTTCAGGCGAGGTTAAGTGCCAAGAAGGGAAAGCCCAGACATAGCATGACAGCTCTGAGCACTCTGGCAAGCTGGAAAACACCAGAAAAACACTGCACATTTAGCATGTGTGTGAGTATGAGGGAGGAGAGATGAACATGAGTTACTGTGAGGGGCGGATGTGCAAAGAAGCATAGTCAGGGCTGGGCAGGAAGGACAGGCGCTCTGGCCACCCTTTCCTTCCAACTCTGAGCCCACACTCTGTCCCATGGGGGCCTGGCATAGCCAGCAGGTGTCCACTCCTCTTCTAATTGGCCGTGCAGCTGCCCTAGAGACCCCGCCCATACACACACCTCAACAGAGTGCCCTGGCTCTCTGGGGTCGATGCCTCACAGAAGGCCAGGGCCAGTCTCTGACCCTGGTTCCCACAGCTCTGCTGGTCGAGGCCTATGTGTCTTTCAGTGTCATTGCGTCGCCTTCCTTCTGTAGTCATCTGAGCCTGCAAGCTGATGGAAGGTTGGCACCAGGCCAGGTGGGGAGGGGCAACGTCTCTAAACCCTAGCAGGCCTTTGCCATCTCAGGGGAGCCATCTCTCCAGCCTCCCCCACCAAGGGGTGGCCCTTGGACAAGACAAGCTCTCCCTTGATCACCTTCCTTCTCAAAGCAAAGGGATTGTTGAAATTCTGCCTCTGACAGCTCAGTGATGCAGAGGAAATTGCTCAGAGCCCTCAGTTTCCCCACATGTGAAATGGGGTGATAAGGGTAATTGTCTGGGCAGGTGACTGTGAAGATAAGTGAGTTAATCCACAGACAGTGCTGAGCCCAGGGCCTGGCATGTAGTAAATGCCCATAGATGTTCTCTGCTCTTGGTGGGGGTGTTATTATCCATAAAGGAGGAATAATACCAGTCACAGTAATCTTGGGCTGCACTCTGCATTTTAACCATTTTGCTCTTCTACACACACACACACACACATACACACACACACACACATCATGTCTGTGGTTATAGATGCACAGGCAGAGTCAGCAGGTAGGAGCTCTGTTCAGCTTTGGGCTATGCCCAGCTCCCAAGGGCAAGTCCCTTGTCCTCCTCACCAGATTCTGGGGTGGACTTCAAATTTAAGTGGAAATTGCTGACGTGAACTGTCAGGGCTCAAGACCTGGAGGCCAAATCGAGGCGGAAGATGAGTTCTTGGAGCAGTGTTTTGCCAAAAGTTTTCACTTTCATCTCTGGTTCAAAGGATTTGTTAACAAAACAAGCCACTAGTTATATACAAATAAATAATACAAATATTTATTAGACAATTATCTAGCTTATTTTCAATATACTAACATTAAAAGAAAAGAGAAATAGGAAGAGCATACAATACCAAATTTGGTTTTCACCAACATCCAGACTTAAACAGAGATGGAAAGTCCCGTGTCACAACGCATCTGGAGTCCCAATTGGGAAAGAGTCCCAGGCAGCACGTCCACACCACGGGTGAGACTTTAAAGATTACAGTTTGGGGATTCCCTCTTGTAATCCCTGGTGAGGCAAACTGATATCATCATCAGTCTGTAACCAAATTGCAAGCCTGATTTCATGTTAATACTGTGTGTTTCATCTTGTAAAACTTGGAATAATGCTAAGCCTGGGGCTTGGTTGGCCAGGCCCCTCCAGGGGTTCAACAATCTCAAGATTCCTCCCCCATTTTATCTCAGTTCAGTTCAGTCACTCAGTCATGTCTGACTGTTTGTGACCCCATGGACTATAGCACACCAGGCTTCCTGGTCCATCACCAACACACAGAGCTTACTCAGACTCATGTCCATTGA
This sequence comes from Bos javanicus, assembly GCF_032452875.1. Classification (NCBI taxonomy): domain Eukaryota; kingdom Metazoa; phylum Chordata; class Mammalia; order Artiodactyla; family Bovidae; genus Bos; species Bos javanicus. Next base: position 29,766,661 of record NC_083889.1, read on the forward strand.
GTCAGTGATGCCATCCAACCATCTCATCCTCTGTCATCCCCTTCTCCTCCTGCCTTTAATCTTTCCCAGCATCAGGGTCTTTTCAAATAAGTCAGTTCTTTGCATCAGGTGGCCAAAGTGTTAGAGTTTCAGCATCAGTCCTTCCAATGAATATTCAGGACTGATTTCCTTTAGGACTGATGGGTTTGATCCCCTTGCAGTCCAAGGGACTCTCAAGAGTCTTTTCCAACACCACAGTTCAAAAGCATCAATTCTTCGGCGCTCAGCTTTCTTTATAGTCCAACTCTCACATCCATACATGACTACTGGAAAAACCATAGCTTTGACTAGGTGGACCTTTGTTGGCAAAGTAATGTCTCTGCTTTGCTGTCTAGGTTGGTCATAGCTTTTCTTTCAAGGAACCAGCATCTTTTAATTTCATGGCTGCAGTCACCATCGTCAGTGATATTGGAGCCACAAAAATGAAGTCTGCCACTGTTTCTGTTGTTTCCCCATCTATCTGCCATGAAGTGATGGGACCAGATGCCGTGATCTTAGTTCTCTGAATGTTGAGTTTTAAGCCAACTTTTTCATTTTCCTCTTTCACTTTCATCAAGAGGCTCTTTAGTTCTTCTTCGCTTTCTGCCCTAAGTGTGGTGTCATCTGCAAATCTGAGGTTATTGATATTTCTCTTGGCAATCTTCATTCCAGCCTGTGTTTCCTCCAGCCCAGCGTTTCTCATGATGTACTCTGCATATAAGTTAAATAAGCAGGGTGACAATATACAGCCTTGACATACTCCTTTCCCTATTTGGAACTAGTCTGTTGTTCCATGTCCAGGTCTAACTGTTGCTTCTTCACCTGCATACAGTTTCTCAGGAGGCAGGTCAGGTGATCTGGTATTCCCATCTCTTTCAGAATTTTCCACAGTTTATTGTGATTGACACAGTCAAAGGCTTTGGCATAGTCAGTAGAGCAGAAGTAGATGTTTTTCTGGAATTCTCTTGCTTTTTCAATGATCCAATGGATGTTGGCAATTTGAACTCTGGATCCTCTGCCTTTTCTAAAACGAGCTTGAACATCTGGAATTTCATGGTTCACGTACTGTTGAAGCCTTGCTTGGAAAATTTTGAGCATTACTTTGTGAGCATGTGAGATGAATGCAATTGTGCGGTAGTTTGAGCATTCTTTGGCATTGCCTTTCTTTGGGACTGGAATGAAGACTGACCTTTTGCAGCCCTGTGGCCACTGCTGAATTTTCCAAATTTGCTGGCATATTGAGTGCAGCACTTTCACAGCATCATCTTTCAGGATTTGGAATAGCTCACCTGGAATTCCATCACCTCCACTAGCTTTGTTCGTAGCAATACTTACCAAGGCCCACTTGACTTTACATTCCAGGATGTCTGGCTCTAGGTGAGTGATCACACCATCGTGATTATCTTGGTCATGAAGATCTTTTTTGTACAGTTCTTCTGTGTATTCTTGCCACCTCTTTTTAATATCTTCTGTTTCTGTTAGGTCCATACCATTTCTGTCCTTTATTGGGCTCATCTTTGCATGAAATGTTCCCTTGGTATCTCTAATTTCCTTGAAGATATCTCTAGTCTTTCCCATTCTCTTGTTTTCCTCTATTTCTTTGCATTGATCACTGAGGAAGGCTTTCTTATCTCTCCTTGGTCTTCTTTGGAACTCTACATTCAGATGAATTTATCCTTCCTTTTTCCTTTGCCTTTCACTTCTCTTCTTTTCTCAGCTATTTGTAAGGCCTCCTCAGACAACCATTTTGCCTTTTTTGCATTTCTTTTCCTCGCAGATGGTCTTGATCCCTGCCTCCTGTACCATGTTACGTACCTCTGTCCAGAGTTCATCAGGCACTCTGTCTATCAGATCTACTCCCTTGAATCTATTTGTCACTTCCACTGTATAATCATAAGGGATTTGATTTAGGTCACACCTGAATGGTCTAGTGGTTTTCCCTACTTTCTGCAGTTTAAGTCTGAATTTGGCAATAAGGAGTTCATGATCTGAGCCACAGTCAGCTCACGGTCTTGTTTTTGCTGACTGTATAGAGCTTCTCCATCTTTGGCTGCAAAGAATATAATGAATCTGATTTCAGTATTGACCATCTGGTGATGTCCATGTGTAGAGTATTCTCTTGTGTTGTTGGAAGAGGGTGTTTGCTGTGACCAATGTGTTCTAAGCACCATCTTATCTAAGGTGCTTCAAGTCTTGCATTCACAGCGGGCATTCACTCACAGTCACTACCAGTCAGGGCAGCATCCAGGTAGGTTAGAATCAAGGTCAGAGGCCTGCTCTGCTTTGTCTCTGAATCCTAAACAAGACTATTTATTTAACAATTTCCCTAACAGGCGGCACTGAGCTTTGAAAAGTAGATGGTGTCACCTCAAGGTCAGGATAGCTGGCTTGTCCCAGCAGTTGGGGTGAGTGTGCCACTGGTCTCTGGGAATCAGGAAGAGCTGTGGAAGGTGTGTCCTACCACCCGGCCTGGACTGCCTTGGATTGTGCAAACCTGGGAGCCATGAATTCTCTTGTCTCTTCCAGCTCACAATTCAGCAGCTGAAACCTCAGGTTTGTCTTGTAGGGCCAGAAGTTTTGTCTCCCTGCCTCAGGGGGTTAAGTGACTGCTTTTGAAAGGACAAAGCAAGAGATGCCACGATAAGATAAGGAGCTCTGTTTTCAGAGACACTTCTCAGAAAGAACAGGCTTTCCACTGTGATCCAGAGGATAAGAATCTGAGCCTCTGCATCCTTCAACCCATCCCTCCTCCCCTCGGCCATGAGCCTGGGCCACTGTGGGATGTGTCTGCCGCTGCTGCCATCTGCTGGACTGCCGCGGCTCTGCAGCCTACCCGTCTGTGAGTGGCATTGAGGACACTTGCAAACTCCAAGCCTGAATTACAGTTCTTGTCCTGATGGATATAGTGTTTTTCACCGCTGCAATTGCTAGTATTTATTGAGCACCTACTAAGGGCTAACACTATGCTTAGTACTTTAATGAACTGTCTCCTTAAATCCATTCAGGAGAGGAAGCCTATGTGAGCCAGGATTTTTATCTCTTTTCTTCATGACAGCATCTCCAGTGCCTAGGACAGTGCCAGGCACAGAGTAGAGACTTGGTAAATAGGGATTGCTTGAGAACAACTATAAAGATGGATTCTGTCATCACCCTGGTGTTATGGATGAGGAAGGTGTTGCCCAGAGACACTCTGGCTGTGGCATTGTGGGTAAACCTGTGCGGGAAGCTGGAAAGATTCTGGCCATAGGCAGTTTGGATATTGCCTTGAGTGGTTTTGATGCTGACAAAGTCAGGTAACACGTAGGAATGAACACCTCCAGCAGTTAGTGTTCTCTGGAGCTCAGAACACTCAAACCATTAGGGAAATAAACCAAATCAACAAAATCTTGCAGTGGGGTCCTGAGAATTCAAGGAGTGTGCAGGGTTCTGACCAGGGTTAGAGGCCACTGATATATAACTGGTGCTTTAAAAATTATTATTATTATTACTAAACTGATTTTTTGGGCAATTTTAGGTTTGCAGAACAGTTGACTGGAAATCACAGAGAGTTCCCTTTTGCACCCATACTCCCTCCTCCCTCTCTGTTATTAATATTGTGTGTTAGTGTGGCACATTTGTTATAATGGATGGGCTGATATTGATGAATTATTATTAGCAAATCAGTAATTTATTGATAAACCTATCAAAACCTATCCAAAAAGTCCATAGATTCCATTACAGTTTTCTCTCGGTATGATATGTCCTAAGGGTTTTGAGAAATGTGTAATGACTTGTATCCAGCATTATAGAAGCATACAGAATAGTTTCACTGCCCTAAAAATCCTTGGTATTCCACCGGCTCTTCCCTCCCTCACCTCCCCTTGACTCCCTGAACCCCTGGCAATCACTCATCTTTTTACTATCTTCACAGTTTTGCCTTTAGGCTTCTCTTGTGGCTCAGCTGGTAAAGAATCTGCCTGCAAAGCGGGAGACCTGAGGTTTGATCCCTGGGTTGGAAAGATCCCCTAGAGAAGGGAAAGGCTACCTACTCCAGTATTCTGGCCTGGAGAACTCCATGGACTGTACAGTCCATAGGGTCACAAATAGTGGAACACAACTGAGCAACTTTCACTTTCACTTTACTAGTTTTGCTTTTACCAGAATGTCATGTAGTTGGAATCATAGACTATGTAGCCTTTTCAGATTGGCTTCTTTCCTTAGTAGTAAGCATTTAAGGTTCCTCTGGTCTTCTCAATGCTTGATAGCTCATTCCCTTTTATCACTGAATAATGTTTTATTGAATGGATGTACCATAGTTTATTTATCCATTCACCTATTGAAGGGCACTTTGGCAATTGTCGATAAAGCTACTATAAACATTCATGTGCGTGTTTTTTATGGACATAAGTATTCAACTTGCTGGGTAAATACCAAGGAATCCAATTGTTATATCGCACAGTAAGTTTTGTAAAAACTGACCAAACTTTGCCTTCCGAAGTATCTGTTCCTTTTTTGTACTTCTGAGCATCACTTTTAATAACACTCTGGCTGGCCTGGACCTGTTCTCTAGGTTGACAAGGCCAAGAGAGGACAGGCCTATGATTCCTCCCTTCCTGTCTGCATCTGCTCCCTTGCTAAGCCAAACCCACTGGCCCTGCTGAAAGGATGAAAACAGAGGGTCTTTTCTTCCCATACAAAAAGGGACCCATCTTAAACAAAGCATGAGGCTGAGGCAACTCTGGTCATTTGAAATTCCCAAGTCACCGCCTTGGGTAGGAGAAATGGGCCCACCACCATGAAAGGTTAATTTGTGCCTTGTGGTTCAAAATTCTTGGCTTGGGCTTGTGGACATGGGCTGGAAAAAAACTGCTGCTGTTCTGGTGTGTGGAGCTGTCAGGTCCCACATCTGCCAATCCCTCTTGAAACTGACGCCACTGGGATCAGGACACCCAGCTCCTGTTCACATTCGGTCCTTGTACAGTGTTGAAGATATAGATAGCACCTTAATTTGCATCATCCCCAAACACATGTTCTGGCGATAGTGGTACTATGGATAAGCAAGCTAGGAGGGTTGTGTTGTTTTTTTTTTTTTCACTTTTTTTTTCCCTCTCTTTTTAAAAATCTTATGAAAAATTAGATAGGACTGTTTAAAATTACTTTCAGAACAAACTTTTTAAAGTTAAGCTAACATCAAACTGCAGCTGAAGGAAAGATAGAAGGACCTTTTTAATTGTGTCTTTGATATTATTTCCCAGAATCCAAAATGCCCAGTTTGGTTGCTTTAATGCATTTACATCTCTTCTTCCTGCCAAAGACAAGCAAACAAAAATCTTAACCAAAAACTTGGAGCAAGTTGTTTCATGGCAGGTTTGTTTTTTAAGGCTCATACTCTCTGGTGACTGCGTAGGAAAACTCCAAGAATCTCATGTGAACAGCTTCAGTCTAGGAAGAGAAAAAAGCTTTAGTTATGCTGGTAGGAGGAGGGTTTATTTATGTGTCTCAATTTACAAGCCTAAGCATTGCAAATGTAAACTCTCCGAAGGAAAATTTTGTCCTAATTACTTAACTGAATCCAGAAACATCTGCTTTGATTTCCTGGAACAAGTCCAGTCTGCTCTTCATCTGACGTTTTAAAGCAGACGGAGGTAAGTTCACAACACATACCTCTTCTGGTCCCACTAAGTATTTCTCAGAGAGTGGGGACCTGGTGAGGCCCAGAATAAATAATGTTGTTCAGTTCTCCAAATGATTCTTATAGAGACTTAAGTTTGAGAATCACTGCTCAAGGCAAAACTTGCTTTTCCTTTTTAGGTATTTTTCCCCCCTCCTTTTCATCTTCACCTACAATATAGTGTATCTGAATAACTTGTTTCTTCATATTGTGTTTGGTTGGCTCATTGAAAACATTTTAACTCTTTTTTTCAGAATTTCTTAAACTTTTACTTTTTGAATGAATATACAGTAAAACTGACCTTTTGCACATATGTACATTTTGATGAATTTTAACACTTGTATGGATTCATGTTATCACAACCACCCATCAGAATGTACCCTCCCACCTGCAACTCTCGCCCACTAACCCCAATCTCTGGCAACCGCAGATCTATTGTTCTTGTTGTTTAGTTGTTAAGTCATGTCCTATTCTTTGTGACCCCATGTAGCCCACCAGGTTCCTCTGTCCATGGGATTTCCCAGGAGTGGGTTGCCATTTCCTTCTCCCAGGGATCTTTGTGACCCAGGGATCAAACCCGTTGTCTCCTACATTGGCAGATGGATTCTTTACCACTGAGCCACCAGGGAAGCCCACAGATCTATTATCTATCCCCAAAGTTTTGTCTTTCCTGGAGGATTTAATAAATGAATTCATACAGTGTTTCACATTTTGTGACTGGCTTCTTTCACTCAGCATAATATCTTTGAGATTCATACAAGTTGCCACCTGTATCCACATTCCATTTCTTTTTATTGCTGAGCATAAGTCCATGGTATGGATGGAACCCAGTTTGTTTGTTCACCCATTGAAGAATATTTGGTCATTTCCGGTTTGGGGCAGTGATGAGTAGAACAGCTATAAACATTTATGTATAGGTTTTGGGGTCAAGATAAATTTTCTTTATCTTAGATACATTACCCTATCTAGGGTAATACCTGAGTTGGGTTGCTGAGTCAACTGGTAGGTATATCTTAAGATTATCAGAAACGACCACTCTGTTTGCAGAGAGGCTGGACCATATTGTGTCCCCCTGCTGCCAGTAGTGTGAGAGAGTTCCAGTTGCTTTGCATCCTCACCAATACTTGGGATAGTTAGCATTTTAAAATTTCAGTCATTCCAATGGTAATGTAGTATCTCCCCATGGTTTTAATATGCTTTTCCCTGATGGCTAATGACATTGAACATCTTGGTATCTGCTTATTTGCCATCCACATATTTTCTTTGATGAAGGGTTCAAGTTTTTGCTCATTTAAGTTTTGCTGTATTTAAAAAAAATTGTATTGTTCATTCTCTTGCTGTTGAGTTTTGAGGATTTTTTTTAAATTGAAGTGTAGTTATGTAGTTACAATATTATGTTAGTCTCAGGTGTGTTAGTTTCAGCAAAATGATTCAAATATTCATGTATATTTGATTCTTTTCCCTTATAGTTTATAACAGTGAGCATTCTTAATGTATTTTGAATGCAAGACTTTTGTTGGATAGATGGTCTATAAATATTTTCTCCCAGACGTAGCTTGTCTTTTCATTAACAGCGTTTTTCTAAAAGTATGTTATTGATTCTGTTGAAGTCCAACTTATCGGTTTTCTTCTGTTATGGATCATGAAGATTTTTCCTTATGTTTTCTTCTAAAAGTTTTATAATTTTCTATTTTACAATTAAATCTATGATTTAATTAGAGTTATTTGTAGTATAAGGTATAAGATTTAGGTCAGAGTTCATTTTCTTTCATATGGAAGTATGAATGTTTTAACACCACTTACTGAGAAAATTCTTTTTCTTTATTGATTTGCCTCTGTATTTTTATCAAAACTTCAATTGGTAAAAGAGTTTTGTATGGGACTTAGTGTTTATTGGAAGGAAGAACTGGGGAATTTTCTGAAGCAATGGAAATAGCGTATGAGCTACATGCAGACATAGATTCGTCACACCACTCATTTTGCACACTTCTGGTCTGTGCATGTTGCTGTGTGTGAATTACACTTCACTTAAAACAACATCAGTTGGCCATGTCTGTGTAGATCTGTTTCTAAAGTCTATTCTGTTCCACTGATCTATATCTCTTCTGGCCAATACTGTGCTACCTTGACCTCAATTATTATAGCATAGAAGCCTTAAAATTGAAAAAATGTAATTCTTTCATTTCTATTCTTTTTCAAAATAGTTTTGACTATTCTAATTTCTTTGCCTTTCCATGTACATTTAGAATCACCTTATATTTATCTCCAAAAAAATCCTGTTGGAAAATTGATTGGGATTGACAAATCTATGAATGCATTTGGGGAGAGCTGACATTTTTACAGTGTTATATTCCAGTCTTATGAAATGGAATAAATGGTATGTCTTTCCATTTATTTTGGTCTCCTTTGATTTCTTAATTCATCATTTTGTAGTTTTCAGATCCTGTACGTGTTTTATTATATTTATATCTAAGTAATCTCATTTATTAAGCTATTTTAAATAGCACTTAAAATATTCTTTTTCCAAATCCCTATTGCTATTATATATAAATATAATTGATTTTTTTAACTTGTGTCCTACAGCATCGTTAAATTCACTTATCAGCTGTAAGAGGGGTGTGTGCGGGCACGTACGTGTGTGTGTGTGTGCACACATGTGTATGTTCCCTGTGATTTTCCACGTAGACAATCATTTCATTTGTAAAGAGGGGAAATTTTATTTTTTCTTTTTCAAACCGGATGCCTCCTTTTCCCCTTATTATACTGGCTAGAAATTCCAGTATGATATCAAATAGGAATGAAGATAAAGGAAGTCTGCCTGTTCCCATTCATAGTGGCAAAGCATTCCATCTTTCTTCATTAGGTATGATGTTCTATAAATGTTTTTCAACCATGCCTCTTTTCAGGTTGACAAAAAGTCTCTTCACACAGTTTGCATGAATGTATATTGAATTTTGTGACATGCTTGTCTATATTAATTGATATGATCATGTATTTTTTCTTCTTTTGACAATATTACATCAATTGATTTCAAATATTTAGGTAATCTCTTCTAATTATTGAACTAAGTAATGAACTAAATGTTGACATCACCCAAGATAAAGCCCACTGGTTGTGACTTCTTATTTTTTTAAAGGTTGCTAGATTCAAGTTGCTAAAATTCTGTTAAAAATTTTTGCATCTATATTCACAAAGAATATTGTCATTTTCTTATACTGGCTTCAGCATTTAAGATAAATGAATTGGGAGGTATTCCCTCCTCTCCTCCTTTCTAGAAAAGTTGTATATAATCGCCATTAATCATGAAGCATTAGTAGAATTTTTCAGTGAAACCATCTGGAACTGTAGATTTTGAGATAGGTTTTTTGAGATATGAGTTCACTTTCTCTACCAGTTATAGCACCATTCATGTTTTCTACTTCCTGTTGAGTAATTGGGCTCATAATGAGCCAGTGGTCATTAGTCTGTGGGCTCCATAATGACATCCCTTGTTTCCTTCCTAATATTATAGTTTGTAACTTCCCTTTTTTGTTAGTCTTTTTAGATGTTTATAAATTTTACTGATCTTTTCAAATAACTAGATTTGTTGTTTCATTGATTTTCTCAATTATCTTTTTATTTTCCATATAATTGGTTTCTGTCCTCCTTTTTATTATTTCCTTTCTTCTGCTAGAAGGAAGGATTTATTTTTCTATTGTACTTCTTTTGTTAGATTGTTAAAGTGAAAGTTTAGATTATTAGCTTGAGACTCTCCTTTTTTAACACAAATATTTAGTGCTAAAAGTTTCCCTTTTAAGTGCAATTTTTGCTGTAGCCCACAAATTTTGATATCTTGCTTTTATTTTCACTCCCTTCACAGTATTTTCTAATTTCCCTTGAAGTTTCCTCTTTGAACATTTGATTATTGAATATTTATAAATTGTTTAATTTCCAAGTGTTTGGAGATTTTCCTGTTATCTTTCTCTTTCTGACCTTTAATATAATTCCACTGAAGTCAGGAAACATACTTTATATAATTTCAATTCATCCCAATTTGTTAGGCTTTGTTTTTTTATTCAGGATATGGTCTATAATGATGAGTATTTCATACACACTTGAAAAGTATGTGTATTTTGCTATTGTGGGGTAAAGTATTACATAAATATTAATTATATCCAGTTATTTGATGGTATCATTAGTCTTTTATATTCCTGTTGTTTTTTCTGTCTACTAGTCTATCAATTACTGACAGAGAGTACTGAATTTTCCAACTATGATTTTGGATTTACCTGTTTGTATTTTTTTCCCCCCAGTTTTATTATTTATTTTTAAATTAATTAATTTATTTTAATTGGAGGCTAATTACTTTACAATATTGTAGTGCTTTTTGCCATACATTGACATGAATCAGCCGTGGGTGTACATGTGTTCCCCATCCTGGACTCCCCTCCCACCTCCCTCCCCATCCCATCCCTCAGGGTCGTCCCAGTACACCAGCCCTGAGCACCCTGTCTCATGCATTGAACCTGGACTGGCAATCTATTTCACATATGATAATATACATGCTTCAATGCTATTCTCTCAAATCATCCCAACCTTGCCTTCTCCCACAGAGTCCAAAAGTCTGTTCTTTACAACTGTGTCTCTTTTGCTGTCTTGCATATAGGGTCATCATTACCATCTTTCTAAGTTCCATATATATGCATTAATATACTGTATTGGTGTTTTTCTTTCTGGCTTACTTCACTCTGTATAATAGGCTCCAGTTTCATCCACCTCATTAGAACTAATTCAAATGCATTCTTTTTAATAGCTGAGTAATATTCCATTGTGTATATGAACCACAGCTTTCTTATCCATTCGTCTGCTGATGGACATCTAGGTTGCTTCCATGTCCTGGCTATTGTAAACAGTGCTGCAATGAACACTGGGGTACATGTGTCTCTTTCAATTCTGGTTTCCTCAGTGTGTATGCCCAGCAGTGGGATTGCTGGGCCATATGGCAGTTCTATTTCCAGTTTTTTAAGGAATCTCCACACTGTTCTCCATAGTGGCTGCACTAGTTTGCATTCCCACCAACAGTGTAAGAGGGTTCCCTTTTCTCTGCACCCTCTCCAGTATTTATTGTTTGTAAACATCTTGATAGCAGCCATTCTGACTGGCGTGAGATGGTACCTCATTGTGGTTTTGATTTGCATTGCTCTGATAATGAGTGATGTTGAGCATCTTTTCATGTGTTTGTTAGCCATCTGTATGTCTTCTTTGGAGAAATGTTTGTTTAGTTCTTTGATCCATTTTTTGATTGGGTTGTTTATTTTTCTGGAATTGAGCTTCAGGAGCTGCTTGTATATTTTTGAGATTAATTCTTTGTCAGTTGCTTCATTTGCTATTATTTTCTCCCATTCTGAAGGCTGTCTTTTCACCTTGCTTATAGCTTTTTTCATTGTGCAAAAGCTTTTAAGTTTAATTAGGTCCCATTTCTTTTTGCTTTTATTTTCATTACTCTTGGAGGTTGGGTCATAGAGGATCCTGCTATGATTTATGTCAGAGAGTGTTTTGCCTGTGCTTTCCTCTAGGAGTTTTATGGTTTCTGGTCTTACGTTTAGATCTTTAATCTATTTTGATTTTATTTTTGTGTATGGTGTTAGAAAGTGTTCTAGTTTCATACTTTTACAAATGATTGACCAGTTTTCCCAGCACCACTTGTTAAAGAGATTGTCTTTTCTTCATTGTATATTCTTGCCTTCTTTGTCAAAGATAAGGTGTCCATAGGTGCGTGGATTTATCTCTGGGATTTCTATTTTGTTCCATTGATCTATATTTCTGTCTTTGTGCCAGTACCATACTGTCTTGATGACTGTAGCTTTGTAGTATAGTCTGAAGTTAGGCAGGTTGATTCCTCCAGTTCCATTCTTCTTTCTCAAGATTGCTTTGACTATTCGAGGTTTTTTTGTATTTCCATACAAATTGTGAAATTATTTGTTCTAGTTCTCTGAAAAATACCGTTGGTAGCTTGATAGGAATTGCACTGAATCTATAGATTGCTTTTGGTAGTATACTCATTTTCACTATACTGATTCTTCTGATCCATGAACACTGTATATTTCTCCATCTATTTGTGTCCTCTTTTATTTCTTTCACCAGTGTTTTATAGTTTTCTATATATACGTCTTTTGTTTGTTTAGGTAGATATATTCCTAAGTATTTTATTCTTTTGGTTGCAATGGTGAATGGAATTGTTTCCTTTCTCATTGTTAGTGTATAGGAATGCAAGGGATTTCTGTGTGTTGATTTTATATCCTGCAACTTTACTATATTCATTAATTAGCTCTAGTAATTTTCTGGTAGAGTCTTTAGGGTTTTCTATGTAGAGGATCATGTCATCTGCAAACAGTGAGAGTTTTACTTCTTCTTTTCCAATCTGGATTCTTTTTATTTCTTTTTCTGTTCTGATTGCTGTGGCCAAAACTTCCAAAACTATGTTGAATAGTAGTGGTGAGAGTGGGCACCCTTGCCTTGTTCCTGACTTTAGGGGAAATGCTTTCAGTTTGTCACCACTGAGGATAATGTTTGCTGTGGGTTTATCATATATGGCTTTTATTATGTTGAGGTATGTTCCTTCTATGCCTGCTTTCTGGAGGGTTTTTATCATAATGGATGTTGAATTTTGTCGAAGGCTTTCTCTGCATCTATTGAGATAATCATATGGTTTTTATCTTTCAATTTGTTAATGTGGTGTATCACATTGATTGATTTGCGAATATTGAAGAATCCTTGCATCCCTGGGATAAAGCCCACTCGGTCACGATGATTTTTAATATATTGTTGGACTCTGTTTGCTAGAATTTTGTTAAGGATTTTTGCATCTGTGTTCATCAGTGATATTGACCTATAGTTTTCTTTTGTGTGGCATCTTTGTCTGATTTTGGTATTAGGATGATAGTGGCCTCATAGAATGAGTTTGGAAGTTTACCTTCCTCTGCAATTTTCTGAAAGAGTTTGAGTAGGATAGGTGTTAGCTCTTCTCTAAGTTTTCAGTAGAATTCAGCTGTGAAACCATCTGGTCTAGGGCTTTTGTTTGTTGAAAGATTTCTGATTACAGTTTTGATTTCTGTGCTTGTGATGGTCTGTTAAGATTTTCTATTTCTTCCTGGTTCAGTTTTGGAAAGTTATACTTTTCTAAGAATTTGTCCATTTCTTCCAAGTTGTCCATTTTATTGGCATATAGTTGCTGATAGTAGTCTCTTATGATCCTTTGTATTTCTGTGTTGTCTGTTGTGATTTATCCATTTTCATTTCTAATTTTGTTGATTTGATTCTTCTCCCTTTTTTTCTTGATGGGTCTGGCTAATGGTTTGTCTATTTTATTTATCTTCTCAAAGAACCAGCTTTTAGCTTTGTTGATTTTTGCCATAGTCTCCTTTGTTTCTTTTTCATTAATTTCTGCCCTAATTTTTATGATTTCTTTCCTTCTACTAACCCTGGGGTTCTTCATTTCTTCTTTTTCTAGTTGCATTAAGTGTAGAGTTAGGTTATTTATTTGATTTTTCTCTTGTTTCTTGAGGTAAGCTTGTATTGCTATGAACCTTCCCCTTAGCACTGTTTTTACTGAATCCCATAGGTTTTGGGTTGTTGTGTTTTCATTTTCATTCATCTATGGTTTTTCCTGTGGTCATGTATGGATGTGAGAGTTGGACTGTGAAGAAGGCTGAGCGCTGAAGAATTGATGCTTTTGAACTGTGGTGTTGGAGAAGATTCTTGAGAGTCCCTTGGACTGCAAGGAGATCAAACCAGTCCGTTCTGAAGGAGATCAGCCCTGGGATTTCTTTGGAAGGAATGATGCTAAAGCTGAAACTCCAGTACTTTGGCCACCTCATGTGAAGAGTTGACTCATTGGAAAAGACTCTGATGCTGGGAGGGATTGGGGGCAGGAGGAGAAGGGGACAATAGAGGATGAGATGGCTGGATGGCATCACTGACTTGATGGACGTGAGTCTGAGTGAACTTCGGGAGTTGGTGATGGACAGGGAGGCCTGGCGTGCTGCGATTCATGGGGTTGCAAAGAGTCGGACACGAATGAGTGACTGATCTGATCTGATCTGATATGCACTTTTTTATTTCTTTTTTGATTTCTTCTGTGATTTGTTGGTTATTCAGAAGTGTGTTGTTTAGCCTCCATATGTTTGTATTTTTAATGTTTTTTTTTTCCTGTAGTTGACATCAAATCTTACTGCACTGTGATCAGAAAAGAGGCTTGAAATGATTTGAAATTTTTTTTTTAAATTTACCAAGGCTAGATTTATGGCCCAGGAGGTGATCTATCCTGGAGAAAGTTCCATGTGCACTTGAAAAAAAGGTGAAATTCATTGTTTTTGGCTGAAATGTCCTATAGATGTCAATCAGGTCTAACTGGTCCATTGTATCATTTAAAGTTTGTGTTTCCTTGCTAATTTTCTGTTAAGTTGATCTATCCATAGGTGTGAGTGGGGTATGAAAGTCTCCCACTATTATTGTGTTACTGTTAACTTCCCCTTTCATAGTTGTTAGCATTTGCCTTACATATTGTGGTGCTCCTATGTTGGGTGCATATATATTTATAATTGTTATATCTTCTTCTTGGGGTGATCCTTTGATCATTATGTAGTGTCCTTCTTTGTCTCTTTTCACAGCCTTTATTTCAAAGTCTATTTTATCTGATATGAGTATTGCTACTCCTGCTTTCTTTTGGTCTCCATTTGTGTGAAATATATTTTTCCAGCCCTTTACTTGCAGTCTGTATGTGTCCCTTGTTTTGAGGTGTGTCTCTTGTAAACAGCATATATAAGAGTCTTCTTTTTGTATCCATTCAGCCAGTCTTTGTCTTTTGGTTGGGGCATTCAACCCATTTACATTTAAGATAATTATTTATAAGTATTATCCCATTGCTATTTACTTTGTTGTTTTGAGTTTGAGTTTATATACCTTTTCTGTGTTTCCTGCCTAGAGAAGATCCTTTAGCATTTGTTGAAGAGCTGGTTTGGTGGTGCTGAATTCTCTCAGCTTTTGCTTGTCTGTAAAGCTTTTGATGGAGAAGGCGATGGCACCCCACTCCAGTACTCTTGCCTGGAAAATCCTTGCAGTCCATGGGGTTACTAAGGGTCGGACACAACTAAGCGACTTCACTTTTACTTTTCACTTTCATGCACTGGAGAAGGAAATGGCAACCCACTCCAGTGTTCTTGCCTAGAGAATCCCAGGGATGGGGGAGCCTGGTGGGCTGCCATCTATGGGGTGGCACAGAGTCGGACATGACTGAAGTGACTTAGCAGCAGCAGAGCAGCAAACCTTTTGATTTCTCCTTCATATTTGAATGAGATCCTTGCTGGGTACAGTAATCTGGGTTGCAGGTTTTTCTCTTTCATCACTCTAAGTATGTCCTGCCATTCCCTTCTGGTCTGAAGAGTTTCTATTGAAAGATCAGCTGTTATCCTTATGGGAATACCCTTGTGTGTTATTTGTTGTTTTTCTCTTGCTGCCTTTAATATTTGTTCTTTGTGTTTGATCTTCGTTAATTTGATTAATATGTGTCTTGGGGTGTTTCGCCTTGGGTTTATCCTGTTTGGGACTCTCTGGGTTTCTTGGACTTGGGTGGCTATTTCCTTCCCCATTTAAGGAAAGTTTTCAACTGTTATCTCCTCAAGTATTTTCTCATGGCCTTTCTTTTTGTCTTCTTCTTCTGGGACTCCTATGATTTGAATATTGGGGCATTTAACATTGTCCCCGAGGTCTCTGAGGTTGTCCTCATTTCTTTCAATTCTTTTTTCTTTTTCCTCTCTGCTTCATTTATTTCCACCATTCTATCTTCCACCTAACTTATCCTATCTTCTGCCTCAGTTATTCTACTGTTGGTTCCCTCCAGAGTGCTTTTGATCTCAGTTATTGCATTATTCATTATTAATTGACTCTTTTTTATTTCTTCTAGGTCCTTGTTAAACATTTCTTGCATCTTCTCAATCCTTGTCTCCAGGCTATCTATCTGTAACTCCATTTTGTTTACAAGATTTTGGATCATTTTTACTATCATTATTCTGAATACTTTTTCAGGTAGACTCCCTATCTCCTCCTCTTTTGTTTGATTTGGTGGGCATTTATCATGTTCCTTTACCTGCTGAATATTTCTCTGCCTTTTTATCTTGTTTAGATGTTTGTGTTTGGGGTGGCCTTTCTGTATGTTGGAAGTTTGTGGTTCCTCTTTATTGTGGAGATTCCTCTGTATGAGTGGGGTTGGACGAGTGGCTTGTCAAGGTTTCCTGGTTAGGGAAGCTTGCATTGGTGTTCTGGTGGGTGGAGCTGGATCTCTTCTCTGGAGTTCAAAGAAGTGACCAATAGTGAGTTTTGAGGTGTCTGTGGGTTTGGTATGACTTTTGGCTGCCTGTATTTTAATGCTCAGGGTTATGTTCCTGCATTGTGGGAGAATTATCTTGGTATGTCTTGCTCTGAAACTTGTTGGCTCTTGGGTGGAGCTTGGTTTCAGTGTAGGTATGGAGGCTTTTGGATGAGCTCTTGTTGGTTAATGTTCCCTGGAGTCAGGAGTTTTCTGGTGTTCTCAAGTTTTGGATTTAAATCTCCTGCCTCTGCTGTTCAGTCTTACTCTTACAGTAGCCTCAAGACTTCTCCATCCATACAGCACCAATGATAAAACATCTAGGTTAGTGGTGAAAAGATTCTCCACAGTGAAGGATGCCCAGAGAGGTTCACAGAGTTATATGGAGAAGAGAAGAGGAAGGAGGGAGATAGAGGTGACCAGGAGGAGAAGAGGGGTAATCAAAAGGGGAGAGACAGATCTAGCCAATAATCAGTTCCCTAAGCGTTCTCCACAGCCTGGAACACCCAAAGAGATTCACAGAGTTAGGTAGAGAAGAGAAGGGGGAGGGAAGAGATAGAGGTGACCTGGGAGAGAAAAAGGAGAGTCAAAAGGGGAGAGAGTAATCAAGCCAGTAATCACACTCCTAAGTAAAAATGGGCACTGAAGATTGGATTCTTAAAGGTACAAAATTGATAACAAATACCAAAAAGCAAAGAGTAAAAATCTAGAGTAGAGGTTAGACTCTCAAAAAATACAGTATTAAAAAAACAAAACAAAATCACAAAAATTATAAAACTTATATATGTGAAATTTGCTTTAAAAATAGGGTCTTTTTTTTTTTTTTTTTGCAAGGTAATAGTGGGTTATAGGAGAAGGCAATGGCAACCCACTCCAGTACTCTTGCCTGGAAAATCCTATGGACGGAGGAGCCTGGTAGGCTGCAGTCCACGGGGTCGCTAAGAGTCAGACACGACTGAAGCAACTTAGCAGCAGCAGCAGCAAATATATATACACACTCATGAGTGCAAGTAAACTGGGAAAATCTGAACCTGATCAGTGGTTTATATCAGTGTCAGTCTCCTATAGTTGTGATACTGTTGTAGATACTGTGATACGGGGTCAGACATGACTGAAGCAACTTAGCAGCAGCAGCAGCAGCAGTAGATTATAAAAATGAAAATTAAAAGAGTAATAAAGAACTTAAAATTTTTCAAAATTAAAAAGTTATAATAGTAAAGTATATCTAGGAATTTCTCTGGAGCTGTTGAGGGCAGTGTAGGGTCAGTTCAGTTTCAGATAGTTCCTTGTTCCAGCTTATACTTCTTCTCAAGGTCTACAGGCACCTTACAACGTAGTCAATCTGTTAATCTGTTGCACCTGTCACTTCCAAAGCAGTTCCCTCTTCTTTGTTTATTTTGGCTTCCTCTGTTTGCAAGTCTCTTCAGTGTCTAATTTCCACCCTGACACAAGGGGGCAAAGGTGGTCACTTATTTAGGCTTGCTTGTTCAGTTGTGCTGGGGGGTGAGGGTGGGGCGGCGGGGGGAGGAACACTGCAAACAAATATCACTGGCGTGTGTGGGAGTGCTCACAGTGTCTGGGCCACACTGGGTTTGCCCCCGCTCACGGCATGTGTGCTTTCCTGGTTTACACTGCTCAGGCTCCGGGTTACTCTGCATGGGAACTGTCTAAAGCGGGCCCTGGGTTGCATGCACTTTCCACCTCTAAGCAGCTCAGGTTCAGGTTATCGGGTACTCCACAAAGGCACAGACTCAGTTGGGTCTCCGTTTTGTGCCCTTCCCAGGTCCGAGCAGCTCAGGCGACCTTGAGTGCACTCTCCCAGGTGTGCTGCTGCTGCTAAGTCACTTCAGTCGTGTCCGACTCTGTGCGACCCCATAGACGGCAGCCCACCAGACTTCCCCGTCCCTGGGATTCTCCAGGCAAGAACACTGGAGTGGGTTGCCATTTCCTCCAATGCATGAAAGTGAAAAGTGAAAGTGAAGTCGCTCAGTCGTGTCCAACTCTAGCGACCCCATGGACTGCAGCCTACCAGGCTCCTCCGTCCACGGGATTTTCCAGGCAAAAGTACTGGAGTGGGGTGCCATTGTGCGGTGAGTCTTATCACCTCCCCAGTCCAGGCTGCTCGGTTTCCTGGGTGCGCAGTGGGAGTGCTGTCTCAGGTGTGCCTGTGTCCCCTCTGGGAAGCTGATCTCTGACTGAGATCCTCCTGGCAATGTCAACCATCCAGGATCCCAGGAAGACTTGGTTAGCAACTGGGAGCCTGCTTGCAATTTGGTAGAGGGTGCCATCTCTGGGGCCGAGATTGCCCCTTGTCGGCTCTGACTGTTGCCTTCCTGCCTCCCTGCCTCTGGTGGGGTAGGGGCCGGTCTGCAGTCAGCTAGCTCTCCTCTGGTATTTGCTCAGTCCTTTGATCTGTGAGCAGGCCCTGCAGTGCCTTAGGTTAGAGCTTTTCGCAGGAAAGTTCTCTCTGTCTTTTTTTTTTCCCTCTCTCTGGCTATTCACCAGTTTGGGTTGCTGTCTCATGTTAGCTCCCTCAGATTGTCCTCAGGTTATTCAGGCCCAGTCCTTACCCTAAGCATGCAGCCTGCACCTACCTATTCAGCCTGTGCTCGCTGCTGGCGCATGCGAGCGTCTGGGCTACTTCTCTGCTGGGAGTTGCGGTTAGGCATGTAATCTGTGGGTTTTTGGTTTTTTTTTCCTCCTGGTTATGTTGCCCTCTGAGATTCCAAAACTCCCACAGACCCGACTGTCAGAGGTTTTCCTCATGTTTGGAAACTTCTCCTCCTTCATGACTCCCTCCCGGGGACAGATCTCTGTCCCTGAGAATGGGCTGCCTTTCTGGGTGCCTGGTGTCCTCTGCCAGTGTTCAGAAGTTGTTTTGTGGAATTTGCTCAGCGTTCAATTGATCTTTTGATGAATTTGTGGGGGAGAAAGTGATCTCCCCATCTTATTCCTCCACCATCTTAGGACTGCTCTCTGTTTTTACTTTTAGTTCTCTCAGTTTCTGCTTTGTATGTTTTAAAACTATTTTTAGGTGTATACACATTTATCACTGTTATTTCTTCTTGCTGTATTAATCTTTTTATCATTATGCAATTCTTTTTATCCTTGATAATTTCCTTTGCTTCACTGTCTACTTTATCTGACATTAATGAAGCCATTCAAGTTTAATTTTCCTTCATTTTTACATGGTACATCTTTTTCACCTATTTTACTTTAACCTAATTGGATCACTACGTTTAAGATGAGTTTCATAGAAGTAGCATATAGTTGGTCATGTTTTTAAATCCATTTTGATAATCTCTGTCTTTTAAAATAGATGTGTTTGACTCATGTACATTTTAATGCAATTTTTGATATGTTTGAATTTAGTCAACCCTTTTATCTGCTTTCTGTTTTCTCTGTTTTTATTCTGGTTTCCCCTTTCCTGCCTTTTGTGGGGATTGTTTGAACATATTTTTTAGTATTCCCATTTTTATTTACCTGTTCTGTTCTGTGATTTTTCAGCCATCTCTCTATTATTGGTTTCCAGTTTGATTCCACTGTGGCCCAAGAGCATATTTTGTATGTATGTATTCTGTTTGTGTGACTAGATCTCCTTGTGTAGTATTTTTAGCAATTGCTATAGGGATTACAATTTACATAATTTTTCACTTTTCACTTTTAAATATTTTAGCATTTCAGATTGAATACTGAAAGCTTACCAGCAAATGTACCAAGTTTTTTGTACATTTAACAGACAATGAAAACTCCAGATAATGTTACAATTTTTGCTTTCAACCATCTATCGTATTTTAAGAAACTCAGTAGGAGAAGAGTGGCTTCCAGGTGGCTCAGTGGTAAAGAATCTGCCTGCCAATGCCCCAAATGTAGGAGATGTGAGTTCAATCCCTGGGTTGGGAAGATTAACTGCAGGAGGAAATTCTACCAACTCTATTATTCTTGCCTGGAGAATCCCATGAACAGAGATGACTGGCAGGAGAATCGCATGGACAGAGGAGCCTGGCAGCCTATAGTACATGGGGTTGCAAAGAGCTGGACATGATTGAGAATGCACGCACACACAGAAAAGTAACATATTGTATTTACTTAGAAATTTGCCATTTTTGTGTCATCATATTTGACATTATAAGTTTCCTTTTGGTATCATTTTCCTCTGCCTGGAGAACATCTTTGGAAATTCTTTTAGAGCAAGTCTGCTGGTAATTCTCTTGATTTTCATTCACCTAAAAATATTCTTACTTCAATTCATTCCTGAAGGATATTTTCCCCAGACTAGGATTCTGACTTGACACAGTCATCTTTCTGCACTTTAAGTGTGTAGTTGTACTCCATTCCAGACTCCATGGTTTTCCGAGAGAAATCTCTAGTAAGTATGTGTTGGTTTTTCCCAGGTGCTTTCAAGAGTTTTTTTCCTTTTACTTTAATTTTCAGCAGTTTTATTATTATGTGTGTAGATCTCTTTCAGTTCAGTTCAGTCAGTCAGTTGTGTCCGACTCTTTGTGACATCATGAATCGCAGCACCCCAGGCCTCCCTGTCCATCACCAACTCCCGGAGTTCACTCAAACTCATGTCCATCGAGTCGGTGATGCCATCCAGCCATCTTATCTTCTGTCGTCCCTTCTCCTCCTGCCCCCAGTCCCTCCCAGCATCAGGGTCTTTTCCAATGAGTCAACTCTTCGCATGAGATGGCCAAAGTATTGGCGTTTCAGCTTCAGCATCAGTCCTTCCAATGAACACCCAGGACTGATCTCCTTTAGGATGGACTGGTTGGATCTCCTTGCAGTCCAAGGGATCTCAAGAGTCTTCTCCAACACCACAGTTCAAAAGCATCAATTCTTTGGCGCTCAGCCTTCTTCACAGTCCAACTCTCACATCCATACATGACCACTGGAAAAACCATAGCCTTGACTAGACGAAACTTTGTTGGCAAAATAATGTCTCTGCTTTTGAATATGCTATCTAGGTTGGTCATAACTTTCCTTCCAAGGAGCAAACACCTTTTAATTTCATGGCTACAGTCACCATCTGCAGTGATTTTGGAGCCCCCAAAAGTAAAGTCTGACACTGTTTCCACTGTTTCCCCATCTATTTCCCATGAAGTGATAGGACCAGATGCCATGATCTTCGTTTTCTGAATGTTGAGCTTTAAGCCAACTTTTTCACTCTCCACTTTCACTTTCATCAAGAGGCTTTTGAGTTCCTCTTCACTTTCTGCCATAAGGGTGGTGTTATCTGCATATCTGAGGTTATTGATATTTCTCCCGGCAATCTGGATTCCAGCCTGTGTTTCTTCCAGTCCAGCGTTTCTCATGATGTACTCTGCATAGAAGTTAAATAAGCAGGGTGACAATATACAGCCTTGATGTACTCCTTTTCCTATTTGGAACCAATCTGTTGTTCCATGTCCAGTTCTAACTGTTGCTTCCTGACCTGCATACAAATTTCTCAAGAGGCAGGTCAGGTGGTCTGGTATTCCCATCTCTTTCAGAATTTTCCACAGTTTATTGTGATCCACACAGTCAAAGGCTTTGGCATAGTCAATAAAGCAGAAATAGATGTTTTTCTGGAACTCTCTTGCTTTTTCCATGATTACCGCGCCCCCCCCGACCCCCACCAAAAAAAAAGGGGGGGGGTGCCCAAAGAAATAGATTTCTTTAGGCTTTTATTATTGGGACTTACTAAGGTCCCTAACTCTGCACTTTGACAACTTTTGCCAAATTTGGGAGGTTCTTATATTGTTATCTCTTCTAATGTATTTTCTGTTCTTTTCTCTACCTCTTCTCAAACTCCAATATTAGGAATGTGTTATTTTTGTTTTTTAACTTTCTTATACTGGGTCTTAGTTTTGGCACATGGGATCTTTAGTTGCAGCACGTGGGCTCCACAGCATGTGGGCTCTTAGTTGCAGATGTGGAATCTAATTTCCTGACCAGGAGTCAAATCTGAGCCCCCTGCTTTGGGAATGCAGAGTCTTAACCACTGGAGCAACAGGGAAGTCTCCCAGATAGGAATGTTAACCCTTCTGGTATTCTCTCCCAGGTCCTTCAGGATCTGTTTACTTTTTAATCTTTCTTTTCTGCATTGCTCAGGTTGTTTTCTTCCTATTAGTCTATCTTCAAGTTCACTGACTCTTCTCTACCATCTCTATTCTGCTGATGAGTCCATCCAGTGAGTTTTTCATTTTAGTGATTGTATTTTTCAGCTCTAAAATGTTTATTTGAAAAAGAAAATACAATGTTTATTTGGTTCATTTTATCTTCTTTGCTGAGACTTTTTGTTTTTCCATTTATGTCCAAGGTCTTCCAGATTCCTTGTTAGAGCATTTCTTTAACAGCTGCTTTAAAGCTTTGTCAGATAATTCTGATATCTGTGTTATCTCAGCATGGGTGTCCTTTTCCGTGTGAGCTGAGATTCCCATTTCTTTACATGCTGAGAAATTTTGGTTTGTATCCTGGACATTTAAAATATTACATTATAAGATTCTGAGTCTTTCTGAAATCCTATGGAGATTGTTGATATTTTTGTTTTAGCAGTTAATTAGCCCAGTGGGGCTCAGTCCTCAGTTTCTAATCGGCTTTCTATGGGTTGTGGTTTCAAGGCCAGTTCAGCTTTTAAATCTAGTGTGGTACTATTTAGATTTGTGCCATATCTTCACCACCCAGGGTCCAGCCAGGAACTTGGGCATAGTCTATTCTGTAGCTCAGTTCTAAGGGCTATGTGTGTTGTTTAGAGACAACTCCAGATGTGAGTGAGTGAGCCCAGGAGCTTTCTCCTCTCTCTTGAATGTCCCTGACACTTTTCAGCTCCCTGAACTCCACTTTTTGCTCACCTGGGCAGAAAACTGGAGCTTTATCAATCTCACTCTGCCACACACAGCCCACAGGTGTGCTTACATCCAGAGCCATATTTTAGGACTTAGATGGTTAAAAAGCAATGATGGTTTGCCTTACCTTCTGGAGAGACCACAACTCTTGTGTTTGGAGGCAAAGGTCCCTTCCACCAAGTGCTAAGCTCCCATGGGTCTGCACTGCTGCCTCTCCTCTGACAACACCACCGTTTGCACCTCAAGACTACTTGTGGGCTGAGGTGCAGCAGGATGGAAGAGACAAGAAAGAACAGCAACAAAGACAAGCAGGATGTTTTCTCATTCTCTCTTAGTGCTAGGAAACCTCTTCTCCCCTCCTCAAACCAAAGAGAGAGTGCTCCTCCTGTAGCTCCCCTGTCCACTCCCCAGTTTCAAGCTGCATTGAGTTCAGGCCACTGGGTCCCAGAGGGAAGAAAGGACCCTTGTTGTTTATTTACTTATATGCAATACACTTAACAGCCCTAGCTTTTTCATTACAAGCCAAGAGAAACTGGCTTTCCCAAAAGATGGGATTTTTACATCTTGAATAACTGAAAGCTTTGTTTTTGCCTGTCTGTGCTTCCTCATTTTTAAAGTGAAGTTTCTGTTGTAATGTAGTGGGCATCTGTTGGGCTTCTTTGGGTGATACCCCCGAAATTCCTTCAGGGAGCCACTGCTGACCCTCTGCCAGGCTGTACAACGTGCATATTCTGTATGCCCTGAGTGCAGTGGTCACTTCAGGAATGAAAACCAAGAGCAAGATTTTACATGGAACTCTTGGGAAACAGTATCTCTTGTTCTGTTGGGGTTACTAAGTGAGGGAGATGTGAATCTGAAGCTGCATCTTCCCACTGCTTTCAAAGAGCTTACTGAATAGTAAAAAGTCAAGAAAAAAGCACAGTTGATCAGTGGCAGTAACAGATTTTTGGTAACACCAATAACATGCCTGCAGACCTTCCTCTTCTTGCAGCACTTCAGTTACACAAGCTAGGCAATTTCTACTTTGCTCAAGCTACTCTGTTTTCTGTCCCTTGCAGCCAAAAGTGTCCTCACTAATGCGTAAATGAGCCCTTTGTCTGCTTTCCTTTATTATGGCCTGAATCTTGAGTTGATTATCTTTAATCAGTAGCACATGGAGATTTGTGTTGGAGTCATTTGTCAAAACCCACTGGAAGAAATTGAACTTGCTGGGCGAATTTTATCTGCCCGTACTCTCCTCTTGTTGTTGTTTTGTCAGTAATACCCGTTCTGTGTTTTTAGGGTACTGCTCATTTTGTGTTTTCCCCAGAAGTAGACCCTGGGTAGAGAATTTGAGTTGTTGGTGTTCAGTTGCTCAGTAGTGTCCTACTTTTCATGACCCCATGGATTGCAGCATGCCAGGCTTCCCTGTCCTTCACAATCTCCCAGAGCTTGCTCAAACTCATGTCCAGTGAGTCAGTGATGCCATTCAACCATCTCATCCCCTTCTCCTCCTGCCTTCGATCTTTCCCAGCATCAGAGTCTTTTTTAATGAGTTGGCTCTTTGCATCAGGTGGCCAAAGTATTGGAGCTGTAGCTTCAGCATCAGTCCTTCTAATGAATATTCAGGGTTGATTTCCTTTAGGATTGAATAGTTTGATCTTGTTGCAGTCCAAAGAAGTCTTCTCCAGCACCACAATTCAAAAGCATCAATTCTTCAGCATTCAACCTTCTTTATGGTCCAACTTTCACATTCATATATGACTACTGGAAAAACCATAGCTTTGAGAATTAGAGTACCAGTGGTTTATTTCAAAGGTGATCCCAAGAGTATTAGCAAGAGATTGTGGGAATAAAGGTGGGAAAAGAAAGATTATTGAGAAATTTCCCACATAGTGCCACTGGGGCCCAATCCTGCTGTGGGGTTCTGGAGGACAGTATAGAATAAGCCCCAGAATTAACTCAGTCAGCAAGTGAGAAATTGTGATGAGTGAGATTCATTCATCTTCCAGCACATATTCATGATTGCTGAGTACTGTTTCTAGAATTTTAATTCCTTGGCACTTTTCACCTGTGCTTCTCAGGAGCTGAGAGCAAGCCTTTAGAGGAAGTTGTAGAACCTGTAACTGGACATGGTAGGCATGTGGTTGGGGGACCCCCCCACCAAGAGTTCAGAAGGACATGGGAGGGGCATAGCCAGCATTTGCCCCCAGACTTGTGAATATTCTTGTGTTTTGTTCCTAGACTTTCAGCTTAGCCTCTTTACACAGAATAAGGAAGTGTATTGATTGCATGTGTATCGATTGATAAGTGATATCTGTTCACAAACACAATAGCTTTAAAACTTATCAAGCTTCTCCATATTTGGAAAGATGAGATTGAGGTCAAAAGTATGATGGTTTCTAGACAATTTCTATCATTCATTAATTTATTCATGCATACAACACATGCTTTAGGGGAATGGAAATCAATAAAGTCCCTGTCCTTACAAAGCCCAAAAGCTTGTGTTGGGCAGACCGAAGTGTAATTACTGGTGGAATAAAATGTTGCTTTCTTTAATAGCAGTGGATATAAACTGTTATTAGAGGGCAGAGATAGAGTTACAAAGAAGATAGTATTTATGTCTTTAAAGATGAGAAGGGAAGAAGGGAAGGAAGAAGGGCATTTCTTCTTATTATTATTGCATAG
Organism: Bos javanicus; assembly: GCF_032452875.1. Classification (NCBI taxonomy): domain Eukaryota; kingdom Metazoa; phylum Chordata; class Mammalia; order Artiodactyla; family Bovidae; genus Bos; species Bos javanicus. The sequence continues at coordinate 29,792,165 of NC_083889.1, forward strand.
CAAATTTTCACAAAATTATGGCATAAAACAGAAACCATTTTATTATGCATATAATTGTGTGGGCCAGGAATTTGAAAGGGAGCACAGAGGCATCAGCTCATCTTTAGGCCATGATATCTGGAACCTACCTAGGCAGACTCAAAGCCTAGAGGTGACTCTGTGACTAGGGTGTGGCATCGTCTGAAGATTCACTCACTTGCTTGTCTGGCAGTCAATGCTGACGTTTTCAGAGACTTCGGGATGATTGAGGACCAGTACATCTATACTTGGCCTCACCCTGGGACTGCTTGGGCTTCCTCACAGCACGGTGCCTGGCTTCTAAGACCAAGTGCTCCACAGCAACCAGGTAGGAGCTATGTTGCCCTTGATGCCAGGCCCTGGAAGTCACCTTCATGATGATCACAAGCCTGCCCACACTCAAGGGGTGGAAACTTGAGCCCATCTATCAGAGGGGAGAGTGTCAGAGTCATATTACGAGTGGTAAGACAGATAGTGTTGCAACCAGTTTTAGAAAATACCATTGAGGGCAGCATTGAAATGATAAAATCATCTCGTCCATCTTGTATTTAGTAATATCTTTCCTGGGCTGTATTATTTTATGATATATATCATTTTAAATGACTTAAATTGACTGTCAGATTGAGTCATAAAGATATGATGAGAGAGATATATTATTTGGTGCATTTGTCACAGTCTTTCTCCCTGACCCACACTTTGAGAAGCAATGCCATAGCGCCTGGGCAGAGTTGGGGAGGAGCGTGCTAGAACTAGCAGAGCAGATTCTCTTTAGAGGTCAACAAAGGCAAAGACTGTGAAATTCTTATCTTAATATTAAAGTTGATTATAAACAAACGTATATATTCCAGTTTATTTTCTCAGTTTTCTAATTTTGGGGTGTATTTTAAAGTGTTGGATTCACTTAGTGTGTGGTTTTATTGCCTCCAAAAGAACATTCTAATTTATGCCACTTTTGAAATAATTATAAGAAGATGCAGGGCCAGTTGAGAAAGTCTCTTCTGTCCATTGCTTGGATTTTGTCTTTAAAACTGAAACTTAATATAGATGGCCCCTGATTTGATGGTTTGACTTAGAACTTTTCAGCTTGATGGTGGCATGCATTCATTAGAAACTGTACTTTGAATTTTTGATTTAGTTCTCTCGTTGGGCTAGAGGCATGTGGTACAGCACTCTCTGGTGCCACAGCACCCTCTCAGCCATGCGACCAGCAAGAAAAACAATCAGTGCACCTACAACCATTCTGTGCCCAGACAACTGCTCTATTTTTCACTTTCAGTACAGTATTCAAACATTACACGAGATATTCAGCACTTTGGTATAAAATAGGCTTTGTGATAGGTGATTTTGTCCAACTGTAGGCTATTGTAAGCTTTCTGAGCACGTTTCGGGTTGGCTAGGCTAAGCTGTGATATTTGGTAAATTAAGTGTATTAGATGCATTTTGACTTGAGATATTTTCAACTTATGATGGGTTTATGGAGATGTAGCCCCATTGTAAGTGAAGGAAGATCTATTGTTTGCATTTTTAAAGCCATATTTTTAAAAATGTTTATAATAGATAGCTCATAATCAGACTGGGCAGGACATGGAGACACTCTGACACTTTACTGCAGGCAGGAGCTAGGAGGCAGTGTTGCACTGTAGTCTGGCAGTTTAGACACTGAATCCCAAACGTGTCACCTGCTCTTCTGTGATATGCGGGCAACTGACTCAAATTGTCAGAGTCTTGATTTCTTAACCTCTAAATTAGGGATAATGTTGCCTACTTTTTTGTATTGCAACATAGATAAAATAAGACAAAGTCTCTGATACCTAGGAGATAATAAACTGAATATTGAGGGAGGATCTAAGAGAAATTGAATCTCATGCTCACTCAGTTCTGTCTGAAACTAGATGGCAGGTCAGTAGCCACATCATTAGTCTGTATTTAATTTCCCTAAAGGCAGGAAAAAGGCACAAAACAGCTAGAGCCTTCTTATTACATATGTGTGCACATACATGTATGTGTGTCAGAATCTTGACCATAAAGAATTTTTTTTTATCAACCATTTCCCCCAACACACACACCTTTATCTTCTCCCTGTTTCCATTTTGTGGGAGTGGAAGCTTCACAGGCATTTCCTGATTACTTCTCAGTGATATGTATTAACTGAAGAGAAGGCAAAGGCTCACAGGGGAAAGGCAGCTCAAGTGCAAAGTGTCCACTTGGCCCAGAGCCCCATTTCCTGAGCAGCCCCTTTCCCCTTTCCTTGCAATCTGCGTTGGAGCCAGGTCTGCGGTGTCACCGCAGGTCCAGCGGTGGAGCTGTCGGGAGGAACAGAGCCCACACCTGCCCTGCCTTGTAATTAAAGTCCTAGTCCTCCACCATCACCCCACCACATTGCCATGAGACACCAGCTTCACTCAGGGCCCCTGGAAATGGCAAGAGAATCACCATATCACCTGATATTCGTTCTTTCTTTCAAGTTAGAAAGCCACGAAGTCACAGTAAAATCACCGAAAATGTCAACCTCAAATTGCCCTTGTGTGTGTGTGAGTGTGTGAAGTGTTTTTTAACTTAATTATTATACTGATGACACTCCACCTTTCAAATTCAGTCCCTTTGCTCATTATCCTAGTTTATCATGATTATTGTCTACGCTGAAATGGATTTCACGACAACTCTGAAAAACCAGAGTTGGCTAAATTTAGCTTTAATTAGGCAGCATCTTAGCCCTGTGATTATTTCCTCATTTCATTTGGATTCTACTCACTGGAATGCTGAGTGTGGTTTGGCACGACATTCATACCGTTTTCACAGAATTCTGCACCACATTTCTTGTGATCAGAGTGATTGTTTTGTGCCACAACTAGTTTTTGCAGATAGATCTTTAATCCTCTTGTGTAATCCAGGGTTTACTGGGGTTAGCTGAGTTATCCTTCACAGCTGGCAACTGCTAGGAGGAAAACCCCAAACACAAGATCAGGACATCTCTACCTCATACTGACTCCCCTCACCCGGAGGACCCCTAGTGGGCACTGGACATCAGCTACTTCAGATCAGGTGCTCCTGTCACCTCTGAATAGAGAGATTTCCACTTTAGTCAGATGGTGTACAAAATGGATTTTTGCAAACCTTATCCAATTCCTCCCTTTCCTGGACAATGTGAAATATCCTGTTTGAGAGGTAGGCTCTGAAGCCAGAGAAATTCAAATCTCAGTCTGACCTCTTACCAGCCCTTTGATTTCAGGAATTCTCTTCTATGTGCCTTGGTTTCCTCGTCTGTAAAACAGCGATATGGTAGCACCACTTCATAGCATCACCATGGGTACCAAGGGAGGTACACATGTAAAGCACTTAGAACAGTGCCTGGCCTGGTAGATGGTGTGTATGTACTTGTTATTGCTGCTGCTGCTTTTATTACAGGCCTCTTGAAGGGTGGTATCTGAAGAGTTATGTTAGCAACTAGCAGTAAGGTAGGTACAGTCTGAGATTAATGGACAAAATTCTAGTTGCTGGTAGAGAAACTTCACAAACCAGCCAGAATTTAGTCTGTAGTGGAGTTGGTGATGGACAGGGAGGCCTGGTGTGCTGCGATTCATGGGGTTGCAAAGAGTCAGACATGACTGAGAGACTGAACTGAACTGAACTGGGCATCTATAGGTATTGTGCACCAGACATGCATGCCCTATCCTGGGTTTTCCTTGGAAACTGTATAGTCAGAGTCTAGTTGGCACAATAGTAACCACTCCAGGTGTTTCAAAGAGAGTGAACTGTATACCATGGAACAGTTATGTAGTTAATGAAAGGGTTGAGAAGTCAAATGAGATGGTGAGGCTGCCCAGCAGGAAATCTCTACTTTACTTATAGCTAGGAGACCACAGGTAAAGCAGTGTTGCCAGAGTCCAGGGTCATCTAGGAAAGCTACAAATATGGTGGGTCTGAGCAGCAGGAGCTGGGACTGTGAAGGGAAGGGCTCCAGAGAGACACATACATAGTTGGAGAAGGAAATGGCAACCTACTCCAGTATTCTTGCTTGAGAAATCCCATGGACAGAGGAGCCTGGTGGGCTACAAAAGAGTCAGATACTACTTAATGATTGAAGAACAACACACACACACATACACACACATATCCTACTTAATCTTTCCTTGTGAGGACAATTGCTTATGAGATATGAATTATTATTCCTATTCCCATTTTAAAATGTGAAAACTGAGGCTGATATGGATTAATCAACTTGCCTAGCCATCAGATCCTAGATCCTACCATTCAACCATATGACACAGAGCCTCCCTCTTCCCTGAGAATTCTTATTCATCTTTTAGGTCTCAGCTCAGGTTATCCCCCAAATTAGATTCAGTCATCCCGGTTGTGCACTTCCCAAGCTGCCTGTTCTTCCGTCCTCATAGTCATCAACACACTACACTGTAATTGCTGGTCTGTGTTGGGCAAGGTGGGGTGGTGGCTTCCCTTTAAGTTAATGAATGTTACCACTGTTGGTCATCCTTGGGAACTCACAGGTACCCTGGGAACTATACCCAGCTAGGGAAGACTTTTCTCCCCCTTCAAGGAGACCTTGATTCCTCAGTGGGGGACTTCAGTTGATCCCTAACTTATGGAGGGTCTCCTGGGAAGCATTTAACATGAGTTCTCAACCACTTAACTCATTCTCAGGATGATTTCAGGACTGCAGACTCTGGAAGAAACTACTCTTGGAGCAGATGTGTCTTATCCTCTGTGGACTATTTCTGTAATTCCAAAATTTTCAGTGAATTTTTATTAGAAGAGAAAAAGTAGAAGTTCCAAGTGTAAATTTTGGCATCATGTAGGTCTATATCCTTTCACTTCCTAGTTGTGTGCTTTTCAGCTTACTTAACTTCTCTGAGCCTGTGATTCCTTATTTGTAAAATGGGTAAAAATTGTTGCTAACCCATGGTATTATTGCATATTGGCTGAAAATGTATAGAAACAAATTAGAATTTACTGACATATTGGTGTCTCCATGACTCATTTCCCAGAGGCAGGCTGGCTATAAACTAAAGAGAATTATCATTATATATTCAAAGCAGCATGGTTATATTTTGTTTCAAAATGCCTTTCCCCAGAGAAGTTCTAATTAGATGTTGATGGGATAGAATATTTTCATTTTTTTTTCTTTTTCTTTCTTTAGTGAGGATGTAGAAAAGCACATTAGTGCCTGTTAATGAGATGATCATGACAAAGGTGCTGTGAAGAAACAGGGGGAAAATGAATCTATGACGATAACGTCACTTTGGTTAAGCTTATTTATTATTAAGCATATTTAAAAAGAAAAATGGGTAGTAATTGAATTCAATTTATAACACTTTAATTTTAATTAAATTGTAAAGACTGCGTATTTTAAAACATGTTGTTCATATTTGGCTAGGAGGGGAAATTTCATTGCTTGGAGAGTGAGAAGAAAACTAAACAGAATTCCCCCTCAACCAACAAGGCACTGTTCTGGAAATCTGGTCTGCCTTATCTCGTAGGTTTGATTGTTCAGCTACTCTGCTAATTGTTTCAACTGGCAGTTTTCAAAGAAATTAACATGAAGAATTCTGCAAAGTGAAATTGAGCATTCGGTTATAAAATCTGGTGTGAAGTCATTTCGGTGCACTATTGTGAGAATATCAGTGGAGCCTCTAACTTCGTGAACTGTTAACAAAGTGTAGATTTTAAACACAGAGACATATTTCTCAACTAAGCACAATGTTACAGGTGATTTTCTGGCTGCTTTCGATTAAGTGCCTATCTTTTAATTATTTTTAAATCGCCCAAAATTTGTAAGCCGTTTGGAGCTTGGATTCTGGACTCAATCTACTAAGGTTGAAATCCCAACTCTTCCATTCACCAGCTCTGTGACCAGCTTACTTAAACTTCTTGAAGCCTCAGCTCTGTTTTAAGTCTTTAAAATGGGAGTAAGAATATTTACTTCATGGCTTGAAGTAAGGATTTAATGATGTAATGTGTAAAGTGCTTAGCACAATTCTCAAAAATCTTTGGTATTATTTTTTTGTTGTTAATATTGTACTTACGAACAGAAACCTAACTCAAATTAGTTTTCAAAAATGATAATGATAGCATATATTGGGGACTTCCTGTGTGCCATTCACTGATATAACCACTTCATCTTCATTGATTTAATTAAAAGGGCTTTAAAAAATTATGTAAGTGAAAAAACATAGGTTTGGTCTGGCAGGTAAGGCTCGAGTCAGGAGCCCAAATGAGGCCCTTAGAAGTCTGTCTCTTTTTACTTTTCAATACTCTTCTCCATGTTGGTGTCAGTCTCAGTGAGATTCTCTCCAGGAGAGAGTCAGAGAGCTTCTAGCAGTTCCAGGCTTTTATTCATTCTGCTCCTCTCATCCAGTCATTCCAGTATAAGTCCCAGACAGCTTTTGATTAGATAGAGGTAGGTCAGTGCTCTTTCTTGGCATAAAACCATGGTCCGGAAGATGAACCTTCTGATTAACCTTACCTGGGTCACTTGCCCAACTCTCGTTTGGATTGAGGATTGAGTGTAGGGATTGATGGAGAAGGAAATGGCAACCCACTCCAGTATTCTTGCCTGGAGAACCCCGTGGGCAGTGGAACCTGGTGGGCTACAGTCCAGGGGGGTCTCAAAAAGTCAGATGCAACTTAGCAACTGAACAGCAGCAGGAGCATAGGGATTGAAGGCAGCCCAATTTGTAATCTTTATACTTCAGTTTCTGAAAAGCAGTGAGCACATCAGGAATAGCAAAAAGCAACACTCATTTACAACATCTTCAGCAATATTAGGAGACAGAGAAAACCCCAAACCCAGAGAGGCAGCAGAACTGGTATGAAATCAACGCTGACACAACAGGAAGGAAGGGAGATTCTGAAATCTTATAAGCTGCAAACCCACCAAGTGTCCAAACACAGAGGAGGGTTGTATCTTGAGTGAGAACTACTGTGAGAAGATCTGAGAACAAAGAGTATGAGTAGGAGCCCAAGAAAGCAAGAAGAACTGACATGCTCAAATCACATTTCCTCATCTCAGGCACAGTTGAGTCATCCAATCATGTACTTCAATACAACCCCCAACACTCCTGAGAGAAATGGCTGGTTCTAGGTCTGGGGCAGGGAAGATATAGGATGAATTTGAGGTAACTTCTGACCAGAAGGAAAGGAAGTTTTCTAAGATTAATAGACTTGTATCAAAAAGACATAGAAGGTGGTCAGAAGGGGCTTCCAGTGGCCAAAGTTGGGACAATTTGGGCATCAAAAAGAATAATGGTTACATATATTGATAAAATGTATTTAATGTATAAAATTCATGACTTCATTAAGTCACTCAAGACAAAACCAGAAAAGTGTAGTATGAGATGGCCATTAAACAACTTCTTACTTTTGAATTGGTAAATAAAGGAAAAAAAACTAAAGATTTATCCTACCTTTCCAGGAGGTATTGTATGATAAGATAACCAACTATCCCACTTGATGAAGAGGAACTCTACTTTACAAAAAACACCAGTTAGTACATGTAGAAGGAAACTTAGTGTATCACATGTAAAGTTAGTATATTACATGAATGATGAAAGTTAAAAAATATAATTTTATAAAATCTATGAAATTGTGGATTTAGGCAAGATTTATATATTAGGTGAGTGTTTAATGGAGAACAATACATTGCATAGGGCCAAAGTAACACTGTAGCAATTCCTTTCTGATCATCTGTTAGTTATCTATTGCTGAGTAATAACCCATTCAAAAAATCTGTTGGTAAAAAGAATAATCATTTATTATTCTTCATCACTCTGTGAGTCAGTTGGTTGGTTCTTCTGTCTAGACCAGCTTTATTCATCTCTGTGTTCAATTGAATAAAGCAAGCTCACCTGGGGCTGCTGGGTCTCAGATGGCCTTACTCATCTGTCAGGAAGTCGACAGAGATGGCTGAATAACTGAGGTTGCCTTCTCTGTGGTCTCTCAAGATGGCCTTGGATGGCTTTATTCACATTTCTGGAGCCTCAGCAGGAGTAGCTGGGGGCACTGTCCATGGGGTATCTCATCCTCCAGTCGGCTAGTCCAGGCTTCTTTACATGGCAGTCTCAGGGGCTCAGCAGCCAAAGATGGGCAACTGCTGAAGCACAGACATTCTCCAAGCCTCTGTTGCATCACATTTACACTAGTGTCTGATTGACCCAAGTCTAGACTTAAGCAATGAAGGAATAAACTCAATCTCTAGGTAGCAAGTCTGGTAGAACTTTCTGTGATGAAGGAAGCATTCCATGTATGCCTTGTCCAAATGACAGCTGCCAGCCGCATGGGGCTTTAGAGCACTTGAAATGGGGCTGGTGCAAGTGAGGAACTTTATTTTCAGTTTTAATTAACTTGAGCTGAAACGTAAATGACTACATATGGCTGGCAGCTACCACACTGGACAGTGCGGTTCTAGACACAGGATCCCCTCTGGTGATTTCTAGTCAAAAATATGAATCCACCAGTACTTTAGAGCTAACTTTCAGTCTGTACAAGATAAGAGGGGTATAGAAATCAGCTTCATGGTACAATAAGGAACAAATAGACAAATCTAGTAGGTGAGATTTTGCACGGGAAAACTGACCCCATGTCTTCAATAAGCCAATGTCATAAAAAGGGGATCCTGACAGACTGCAGAAAAATAAGAGCTGCTATAACAGCCAGAGAGCTTTATTCACAGGATTCCTGGATAGGACTAAAATACTTGTAAGATCTTCAGTGACAAAGAAAACGTACTGAAGCAGAAAGGTTAAGATCGTTGACCCAAGAAGGTTAAGTGTTACAACAGTATGTAGAGTATAATTTCAAATTGGAAAAGAAAAATACGCATATGTGTGTATATATAGATATACATGGACATCACCAGACAGTCAATAACAAAATCAGATTATGTTTTTTTGCAGCCAAAGATGGCGAAGCTCTATATGGCCAGCAAAAACAAGACCTGGAGCTGACTGTGACTCAGATCATGAGCTCCTTATGGCAAAGTTCAAGCTTAAATTGAGGAAAGTGGGGAACACCACTAGGCCATTCAGGTATGACCTAAATCAAATCCCTTATGATTATACAGTGAAGGTGACAAATAGACTCAAGGGATTAGATCTGGTAGACAGAGTACCTGAAGAACTATGGATGGAGATTTGTAACATTGTACAGAAGGCAGTGACCAAAGCCATCCCAAAGAAAAAGAAATGCAAGAAGGCAGAATGTTTGTCTAAGGAGGCCTTACAAATAGCTGAGGAAAGAAAAGAGAAAGGTAAGGGAGAAAGGAAAAGATATACTCAGCTGAATGCAGAGTTCCAGAGAACAGAAAGGAGAGATAAGAAGACCTTCTTAAATGAACAATGCAAAGAAATAGAGGAAAACAATAAAATGGGAAAGACTAGAGATCGCTTCAAAGAAATTGAAAATATCAAGGGAAATTTCATGCAAGGATGGGCACAATAAGGGACAAAAACAGTAAGAACCTAATAGAAACAGAGGAGATTAAGAAGAGGTGGCAAGAATACACAGAAGAGCTATACAAAAAAGGTCTTAAGGACCCAAATAACCTTGATGGTGTGGTCACTCACCTAGAGCCAGACATCCTGGAGTGTGAAATCAAGTGGGCCTTAGAAACCATTACTATAAACAAAGCTAGTGAAGGTAATGGAATTCCAGCTGAGCTATTTAAAATCCTAAGGGATGATGCTATTAAAGTACTGCACTCCATATGTCAGCAAATTTAGAAAGCTCAGCAGTGGCCACAGGACTGGAAAAAGTCAGTTTTCATTCCAATCCCAAAGAAAGGCAATGCCGTAGAATGTTCAAACTATAGTACAATTGTGCCCATGTCACATGCTAGCAAGGTTATGCTCAGAATCCTTTAAGTTAGACTTCAGCACTACATGAACTGAAAACTTCCAGATGTACAAGCTGGGTTTAGAAACATCAGAGAAACAAGAGATGAAATTGTCAACATTCATTGGATCATGGAGAAAGCAAGGAAATTCCAGGAAAACTTCTCCTTCTGCTCCATTGACTATGCTGAAGCCTTTGACTGTGTGAATCACAACAAACTGTGGAGAATTCTTAAGGAAATGGGAATACCAGACCACCTTCCCTGTCTCCTGAGAAACCTGTATGCAGATGAAGAAGCAAAAATTAGAACCAGACATGGAACAACTGACTGGATCAAAATTGGGAAAGGAGTACGTCAAGGCTGTATATTGTAACTCTGCTTATTTAACTTTTGTTCAGAGTATATCATATGAAATTCTGGGCTGGATGAATCAAGATTGCCAGGAGAAATATCAGTGATCTCATATATGCAGATGATGCCACTCTAATGACAGAAAGTGAAGAGGAACTAAAGAGCCTCTTGATGAGGGTGAAAGAGGAGAGTTAAAAAGTTGGCTTGAAACTCAGCATTCAAAAAACTAAGATCATGGAATCCGGTCCCATCACTTCACGGCAAATAGAAGGAGAAAGAGTAGAAGCAGTGACAGATTTTATTTTCTTGGGCTCCAGAATTACTCTAGATGGGGACTCCAGCCATGAAATTAAGAGGTGCTTGCTCCTTGAGAGAAAAGCTATGACAAACCTAGACAGTGTGTTTAAAAGCAGAGACATCTCTTTGCTGACAAAGGTGCGTCTAGTCAAAGCTATGGTCTTTCTAGTAGTCATGTACAGATGTGAGAGTTAGACCATAAAGGAGGCTGAGCACCAAAGAATTGATGCTTTTGAACTGCGGTGCTGGAGAAGACTCTTGAGAGTCCCTTGGATGGTGAGGAGATCAAACCAGTCAACCCTAAAGGAAATCAACCCTGAATAGTCATTGTAAGGACTGATGCTGAAGTTGAAGCTCCAGTACTTTGGCCACCTGATTCAAAGAGCTGACTCATTGGAAAGGACTCTGATGCTGGGACAGATTGAAGGCAAAAGAAGGGGATGGCAGAGGATAAGATGGTTAGATAGCATCACTGTCTCAGTGAATATGAATTTGAGCAATCTCTGGGAGGTAGTAGAGGACAGAGGAGTCTGCTGTGCTGCAGTCAATGAGGTCCCAAAGAGCTGGACATGGCTTAGTGACTGAGCAAGAACAACGATATATAGATACAATAAACATGCAAACATACGAAGACCCAGAAGCATATGCACCAACATGTAAGACATGGTGATTCTGGGTGATAGGAAGGTGGAGTTTTGTTTGCTTGATTGTGTTTTGTAATTTTTTATAATGTTAAGGTGCAACCTCTAAAATAATAAGAGGGTTATTAAAAATAGAAGATAAGTTCACTACTAAACTGGAGATGCCAAAGATAAGCAGCCATTGTATTCTCTGTGTGTGTGTATGTGTGTGTGTGTGTGTGTGTGTATGTGTATGTATTTTCAGGAAATGCTTTGTCAAGATAACATTGCAAATACTTCCTGCAGACAAGGGAATCCTATTGGGTTCCACAGCTGCTGAAAGGGCTTAGCTTATCTGGAGGATATGGTAAATGGATCACTTCCTCCTGATGCCACAGCAGCTTCAACTGTCAAGTTGGATTAGACAATCAGCATATACCATTGAGTGACATGTTCTAGAGTGTTCTACTATGAATCATTCATGTAGGCTTCTAGTTATGGTGCTTGGTTTTCCTTGAAAATAATGGCCCCAGGGACTGAATGTTGTGTAACAGAGAATGTGAATAAATTGGTCCCAGCCCCGCCAGGTGTCAAACAAATAGGAATATATTGCAGGAAAAGTGCTCCATCTATAATTAATGACAGCATTTTAAAGTTTTACCAGAAATTGATAATACACTGCTCGCTTTTATTTTGGCTTTCCCTTTAGTGATGTATACATATTTTTGAAGTAGTTCTACTATAAAATATACATTAAACTCTTCTTAGAAGCATAATTCAGTACAAAAATACTATATTTATAAATGTCCTATTGTCACCCTTTTTGCAATGATTCATTCTCTGTGTTTAGTGTAGAAATTTTAAGAACATATTGTCTCAGAAGGCATAATCAAGACTACCAAGTAAAAAGAGAATTTATAACTGCCAATTTTTTTACAGCTTTTTACATAATTGCCAAATTGCCACTGTCATAATAAAAATTTAGATTGACACTAGTCTGTTTTGAAATTACATGGGTATCCTTTAAAATAAACATATATTTACATTTCTGAGTTACAAGCCCATTTGGATAGCTAAATCTTTCTACCTGTCAACTGAATAATTGAATAGCAAGGCCAGAGCTTTTATTATCCCTCAAATCTACAGCTGAACATTTGTGATGGAACAAATGGATATATTTCTCTTTGGGACCCCTGATAGAGAAAGGGGAATTTTTAAACTCCTATAGTTCAGCCAACACCACTTGTTCAGTGTTAAGTTCTAATAAATAAGATTAAGTAAAATAAAATTCTCGTCCCATTTTTATGCTTTATGACTTTATTGAAACTGTTTATTCTGAGACACAATAGGCTGTCACACCTGTCCCCTAAATTTCCGAAGCATTAAGTCACCACCATACCGTCTAACTTCTATTAGCACTGCTTGCATTTCTTCTTAAATTTGGGAGTAAACACAAGCTTTAACAAGATCACAGAATCATCTTGTTTTTCTATAGGCTCCTACTGCCAGCATTGTTATCAAGTCCCTGAAAATATTACTGTTTCATTAGATCTAGTTTGCAAATAATGCACAATGTGATGTTTTGATGATGGATAAAGAATGATAATGATTTTGTAACATTTTACCCTTTACCTTTATACAGAGCCCTCTCAGATTGTTTGTTGGGGGATCCATCTGCAATATTTCTTGAGCACAGTTGTTTACAAAATATTTTATCTAATTGAAGAGGGTGGAAGCCATCAGGGGATGAGAAATCAAAACCTTCAGAGCTAGAAAGTGTAATTTGCATAATATTCATTCTTTCATATGTATTGAGCACTGGTAGTGCGCTAAGCATCATGCTGGGTGTTAAGGATACATGGGTGAGCAGTGCAGGCACTCTTAAAACTTACAGCCTGCTGGGAGAAGCAGAAATTTAAAATGTAATAATCAGTTAATGCAATTAATCAATAAATTAACTGCCATCATATGAAATGGTAGGAAGGAGAAAAACAGGCTATACAAGTATGTAACAAGGCATTTGAACTGTCAGAGCACAGGGAGTGGAGGCTGGGTACAGGAGAATCAGTTAGAAAGGCTTAATTAAACGCCACTCTAACTCAGGGAGGCGTAAGTGAAGAACCGAGAGAAACGTTGCAGACTAAGGGGGGGAATAGCGTGTGCAAAACCCCTGAGTTGGAAGGAACTTGACAAGTTCAAGAACTCACAGGAGGCAAATATGGCTGACTGGTAGAAAATACAGGGAGAATGGTATAGAATGAAGGGAAAGGGCCAGGGCCCAGCCAGATGGTGCAGATCCCACAAAAGGCATCAAGTAGGTTTGATTATCTGGGGTTAAAGTTGGGCAAAAAGGAAAGATTAGGTGAGATCTTTTGGCTTTAATATAATATGCAGTGTTGTACCACTTGAGCAAGAGAAAAAAATAACATTCTGTCACTGGTGTTTGAACCGTAGTGCATAGCCAAGATGGCACCCGGTTGGGACTGGAGACAGGGCTCCCAGCAAAGAGGATTCACAGAACTCTGCCCAAGGGGCTTATGAGTTTGGATGCGGGAGGAAAAACGGAAATGTGAAGCTGAGTCAGTATAGAGAGGTAAGAACCCATCGGCTTTGATAAGAGAATGGATGAGAAGAATGACGGAGAAAGAGGAGCTGAAAAAAGGCTCATGCTGATGGCATTGATTAACCAGTATACGATGGGAGATGTGGATAAATATCCAGCTTTGGGGGTGTGCTCTAGACTGCTCCCCAGAGGTCCCCGGTGGGATGAGTTCCAGTCGCCTGCTTTTACACACCTTTTATCAGCTCCCTTCCCTTCTCCATCTCGCCTACTGTATCTCCCACTTCCTGAAACCATCTCCTGAATGAACTTCTTGACCCCAGGAATGAACACTAAGTACGAGTGCAGGGGAGAGGTGAAACACACACACACTCTGAGTTTTAAAGCTCCAGCAATGTCAAAATTTGGCATAAAACTTTGGGTACAGTTTGCATGCACATGATAATTGAATTTCACAGGAAGCTGAGTTTCTTAAAAAGAAAAAGGAGGCTTAGAGGCTCTTAGAGATTGTGGAAAGATAAACTCAATGGGTGGAAAGGGTGTTGCTATGAGTAAGACTGACAAAGTTTGGGTTGGTAGTCTTTAACATAGAGAATTTTCAGAGTATCTGCTCTGAAATTTGGAAGGGAATTTACACCTTTGAGAAAATCGTGTACAAGCAGCACAAGTGATTTATGAAAAACTTCTGGGTTTGTGTTATTTTTTGGTCATTAATTTGTATAGTAATATGTTATTTCAGTAAGAGGTCACACAATTTACTTCATGTAGTAGGTTAAAAAAAACCTTCTAATACATATTTTATAAGATTCTTTTGAGGATATGTCTAGATGGATTTAATTTCTTTTCAAAGGTTTGTTTTGTAGAAATTAGCTATTAGAAAAATGCTACATGTAATATTGCCTTATGCTTGTCTAGCCCATTGCCCATCTAAATATTTCACAACTATTTTCATCACTTTAATAACTTACCAAATATTAGTTTAGGAAATATGTTATTAGTCTTATTGTCTAGATTTGGAATTGACATAGAGAAGAAATGTGACTCACCTTGTTACTAGTTACTGTTTACTTCTACAATTAATGATGAATCTGAGATTATGACCCAGAGCACTTGACTTCCTGTGTTTCTCTGAATTTGATTAGAAATTGATGCAATTTAATAGCTTTGTTTTGTGGTTGGATATTTGATGACAGTTTATGAAGGAAATGCTCCTGAAGCAATCATTTGGTAATAAGAGGGAGTGTTTTGCTCTTTTCCCCGTAAGTTATTTCTGTAAAATAGTTAAGTGTGTTTATGATACAGATTTGTCTTTTCCTATTGTTCATATGGCCCAGCAATAGGGAAAGATCTCATAAGATGAAGGACTTACCCCTCAAAACCAGCAGGATCAGGGAGCTCAGCTGGGGACCCTGTTCTGAAGAAACTTTGGTCGAATAGAGTTCATTCCTCTTATTTTTAAAGATCTTATAAGGCCTAAATTATTAAATCTAAAAGCAGAATATATTCCAATTTTTTTCTTTTTCTTCTTAAGCAGTTATTTCTCTTTCCTACTTAAAGATGCTCATTAAAATTGGTATTCAGAGAGTGTGTTCCTTTGCTTAGGCTGCTGTTATAGAACCCGTTTGTGTGCTCAATGCAAAGTAAGATCAGACAAAATGAAGCATCAGAGTTCAGAGCAGAGGAAGGTTTATTGCAAGGGCTGAGCAAGGAGAATGGGCAGGTCATGCTCAAAAGACCAGAACTCCCCAATGACTTTCAGGGAACAGTTTTTAAAGGCAATATTGGGTTAAGGGCTGCAGGATGCATGGCTCCCTTGTAATTGGTTGGTGGGGAGGTAACAGAATGATATTTCAGGATCTCAAACATCAGCCTTCTGGTTCCAGCCAGGCTGAGGTCTGTGTCTTTGTTCTCAGCCTGAAGTTACCATACTCCACCTAGGTGGGGACCTTAGTTCCTACGGAACAAATCAAAGATATTCATCATTTGTTGTTGTTCGGTTGCTCAGTCATGTCTGACTCTTTGCAACCTCAAGGACTGCAGCACATCAGGCTGCCTTGTCCTTCACCATCTCCCAGAGCTTGCTCAAACTCATGTCCATTGAGTCGGTGATGCCATCCAATCATCTTGTCCTCTTTTGTCCCCTTCTTTTTGCACCTTCAGTCTTTTTCAGCATCAGGGTCTTTTCTTTTCCAATGAGTCACCTCTTTGCATCAGGTGGCC
Organism: Bos javanicus; assembly: GCF_032452875.1. Classification (NCBI taxonomy): domain Eukaryota; kingdom Metazoa; phylum Chordata; class Mammalia; order Artiodactyla; family Bovidae; genus Bos; species Bos javanicus. Next base: position 29,808,075 of record NC_083889.1, read on the forward strand.
AAAGTACTGGAACTTCAGCTTCCGCATCAGTCCTTCCAATGAATATTCAGGACTGATTTCCTTTAGGATTGACTGGTTTGATCTCTTTGCAGTCCAAGGGACACTCAAGAGTCTTCTCCAACACCACGGTTCAAAAGCATCAATTCTTCAGCACTCAGCCTTCTTTATGGTCCAACTCTCACATCCATACATGACTACTGGAAAAACCACAGCTTTGACTATAGGGGCCTTTGTTGGCAAAGTAATGTCTCTGCTTTTTAATACACTGTCTAGGTTTTTCATCATATTGTTATGTATATCTCTTGAGGAATTAGGGCTCTGCCTTATCCCTGCATTATTGCTTCTTTATTGCATTTCCTTCCTTTCTGCATTCCCTTTCTCCCTTAATTGTTGTTGTTGTTTAGTCACTAAGTCATGTCAGACTGTTTTGCAACCCCATGGACTGCCAGGCTTCTCTGTCAATAGAATTTCCCAGGCAAGAATGCTGGAGTGAGTTACCATGCCTTTCTTCAGGGGATCTTCCCGACCCAGGGATCGAACCTACATGTCCTGCATTGGAAGACGAATTCTTTACCACTGGGCCACCAGGGAAGCCCCTTCCCTAACTAGTAACTGTCGTGGTCCCTGAGAAGGTTGGAAAAGAATTTCCAGACACGAGGCAGAGTGAGAGGAGAATGAAGTTTATTAGAGTGGGAGACGCTGTTAGAACACTGAGCTGGCTCAAGGAAGAGCCAAACACTTTCTTAGGCTAGTAGCCAATTTTTATAGCCTCAAGACAGAGAAAGTTCCTACTGAAATGGTGGCATTAGGTGATTGGTTCAGATGCTATAGGGTGAGTAATAGTGGGGTATTTCACCTAATATGGGGTCAGGGATTTAGATCTGGAATCTGGAATCTGACTGATTTAGATCTGGAATCTTGGGGCAACAGTTGCTATGGGGCTTGGTCAACTCCAGAGATTTTTGTCCTGTGACCTTGGTACGAGGCTCCAAACCTGTGACCTTGGTATAGGGTGCCACAGTAGCTGCTTAATCTGCCCTTTGGAACTCAAGGCAGGAATAGGAGCTTAAGCCTTTTCCTGCAAACGAGAAATGAGAGACACAGAGAGGCTTTTATACCACAGGGTCCTGCTTGTTTTACTGTGTAACAAAGTATCACAGACTAGGTGGCTTCGACAACAGCAATTTATTTTTCACAGTTCAGGCAGCAGGAAGTTCAGGATCAAAGTGAGAGTGTTAACACAAGTCCATGTGCCTGATGCACAGTGAGGCCAAACAAACTGAAAGGCTGGAGTTTGAAGCAGAGGAAGGTTTATTCCAAGGCCATGCAAGGAGACGAGCTCCCCAAAGGGTTTCTGCAAAGCACTCTTAAAGAGCAGGTGGGGAGGAGGCTCGCAGGGTCTGTGATGGATTCTCTGTGCATGATTCTCTGATTGGCTGATCGTGAAGCACCAGGGTGGAGTCACAGGGTTAATGTTTTCAGTCCCTAGGCTCCAAGAGGCCTGGTGCTGTGTGTTCATGGTTATCAAGTAGTTCTTCCATTTGATGTTCACATCTGCAAAACAACTCGGGAAATTTGCCTCAAATACTACTATCTAGGTACTTCAGGGAGAAGGCAATGGCACCCCACTCCAGTACTCTTGCATGAAAAATCCCATGAACGGAGGAGCTTGGTACGCTGCAGGCCATGGGGTTGTGAAGAGTCGGACATGACTGAGCGACTTCACTTTCACTTTTCACTTTCATGCCTTGGAGAAGGAAATGGCAACCCACTTCAGTGTTCTTGCCTGGAGAATCCCAGGGACGGCGGAGCCTGGTGGGCTGCCATCTATAGGGTCGCAGAGTTGGACACAACTGAAGTGACTTAGCAGCAGTAGCAGCAGCAGCAGGTACTTCAGAGAGGAGCTAAAGCAGAGCTTATGGGGGAAGGCCTGTCCTGGGAAGACTCTGTTGACTAAAACAGATGCACATCTTGAGAGTTGACAAGTTAAGTTTTCTTCGGGACAAAATGAGGACTGTAGCCCAGGAGGGAGCACCTCAGATAGCTCTGAGAGACAGCTCCAAAGAGGCAGTTGGGGAAGGTAAATATATAAGATTTCATTGAAGCGGGGAGGGTGTTCAGTGCAACTGAGCGTTTACTTTACAAGAGGTTTTCTGCTAGTCCCAAGGAGCTGATGTCACCATGAAGGGATTTAGTGATTTTCTAGATATGAAGAGATGCGAGATTTGGGATCATGAATCATGATCACGGTCAGTCACTCAGTCGTGTCCTACTCTTCGGACCCCATGGACTGTAGCATGCCAGACTTCTCTGTCCTTCACTGTCTCCCAGAGTTGGCTCAAATTCTTGTCCATTGAGTCGATGATGCCATCCAACCATCTCATCCTCTGTCGCCCCCTTCTGTCTTGCTCAGTGACAAAAGCAAGGTTGATTTTATTCTGAAAGCTCTCTCTTTGACTTGTGGATGGCCACCTGCTCTTGCCTTGTCCTCCCATGATCTTTCCCTCGTGCACATGTGTCCCTGGTGTCTCTTTGCATGTCCAAATTTCCTCTTCTTGTAAGAACATCAGGTAGATTGAATTAGAGTCCACCCTAAGGGCCTCATTTGAATCTCATATTCTGAGGTATTGGGCATTGACAAAGACTCCTTAACTAAACTCTAGTCAGGCTGCACTAAGTTCTCAAAACCCTGAGCTTGGGTTTTGTCTTTGGCCTACTTAGTATAATTTTAGCAAGAATCCTATGGCATCAGTTTAGCAAAAATCTCTCACCCTTGATAGATGATCCATTTCCTCCATCCAATCCTGGCTATCTTATTACTGGTCCTGTCTTTGGCAAAGATCCTACTGAGTGGGCCTAGAAAAATCCCTATGGACTTATAGTAGTTTTCCATGGGCTAATAATCCTCTACATCACCCATTCCCCCCCACCCCCCAACCAAAGTCCTTGTCTGTAAATCTCCACATGTCCTTGTTGTGTTTGTCACTGGGTTGATCTTTTCCTTCACTGCAAACCCCTCATTGCATGAAACTGGCCTCACCACCTTAAATAAATATTGTGACTCTTTTTTTCTGTAACAGAATTAGGGCTTCAGCACATGAATTGAAGTTGTTGTTGTTGTTCAGTTGCTAAGTCCTGTCTGACTCTTTGCAACCCCATGGATTGCAGCACGCCAGGCTTCCCTGTCCTTCACTGTCTCCCCAAGTTTGCTCAAACTCATGTCCATTGAGTTGGTGATGCCATCCAACCATTTCATCCTCTGTCATCCCTTTCTCCTCCTGCCTTCAATCTTTCCCAGCATCAGAGTCTTTTCCAATGAGTTGGCTCTTTGAATCAGGTGGGCAGGGTTTTGGAGCTTCAACTTCAGCATCAGTCCTTCCAATGAATATTCAGGACTGATCTCCTTTAGAACTGACTGGCTTGATCTCCTTGCAGTCCAAGGGACTCACAAGAGTCTTCTCCAGCACCACAGTTCGAAGGCATCAGTTCTTCAGGGCTGAGCCTTTTTTATTGTCCAGCTCTCAGATCCGTACACGACTACTGGAAAAACCATGGCTTTGACTGTTCAGACCTTCAGTAGGCAGAGCAATATCTCTGCTTTTTAGTCTGTCTAGGTTTTTCATTGCTTTTCTTCCAAGGAGCAAGTGTCTTTTAACTTCATGGCCACAGTTACTGTCCACAGTGATTTTAGAGCCCAAGAAAAAAAGTCTGTTTTCCACTGTTTTCATTGTTTCCCCGTCTATTTGCCATGAAGTGATGGGACCGGATTCCATGATCTTCGTTTTTTGAATGTTGAATTTTAAGCCAGCTTTTTCACTCTCCTCTTTCACTTTGATCAAGAGGCTCTTTAATTCCTCTTCACTTTCTGCCATAAGGGTGGTGTCACCTGCATATCTGAGGTTATTGGTATTTCTCCTGGCAATCTTGATTCCAGCTTGTGCATTTCTCATGATGTACTCTGCATATAAGTTAAATAAGCAGGGTGACAATATACAGCCTTCACATATTCCTTTCCCAATTTTGAACCAGTCCATTGTTCCATGTCCCATTCTAATTGTTGCTTCTTGATCAGCATACAGGTTTCTCAGGAGGCAGGTACAGTGGTCTGGTTTTCCTATTGCTTCAAGAATTTTCCAGTTTGTTGTGATCATACAGTCAGAATAGGAGAAATTATATATTCAGGCAGGGGGATGTGATAAGGATCAAAACAGTAACAGTCTAGCATTCTTCTTTCTTTTGCAAAGTTTCAAGAGTGGCATTTCTGACAAGGTGAGGGTGTGTGCAGGGTCTTAGGTGGTCAGTCAGCTAACCTTGATGAGCCTCTCTGGTTTCTTCACTCTTAACTCAGTTGGTTTCCTGTTTGCTCCTTTCTTGATTAGCAACTGTTCTGACCTTTGGAGCACTTCCCTACTGGCTCAGACAGTAAAGTGTCAGCCTACAATGCTGGAGACCTGAGTTTGATCCCTGGGTTGGGAAGATCCCCTGGAGAAGGAAATGGCAACCCACTCCAGTACTCTTGCTTGGAAAATCCCATGGATGGAGGAACCCGGTAGGGTACAGTCCACAGGGTCGCAAAGAGTCAGACACGACTGAGCAACTTCACTTTACTTCATTTTGACCTTTGGAACTCAGAGAAGGTCATGGAGGCTGGAGTCTTGCCTACGTGAAATGGGGGACAAAAAACACCTCCATGCCCAGGAGCCCCACAGGGCTCTGCTTGGCATCAGTAAGAGATGTACACATCTGTAGATCTTTCAGAACTGTGAAGAAAATTTCCCTCTTTTTCAAAGATAAAATTGACCTCTTTGGTTCTGGTCAGACCCTTTCTGAAGCACCGAGAGTTAAGAAGTGACCCTCATTCAGCCATACGGACTCAGGGGGACATCCCTGAGCCTGGCTGGTAGCTGTGTCACATCCCTCCAGCCCTAATGATTTTGGCACATGCAGTTGGACAGAAGCAGTGTTTGGACAAGGGCTCTTGAACCGTTAGACAGACATGGATTTGAATTCTGCCTGTATCCGCTGTAAGATCTTTGGCAAGGAACTTTCACTCTTTCAACCTCAGTTTACCCATCTGTAAAATGAGAGTAATAATTGTCCCTGTATTCTTATCTCTAACACAAAATTTGGGATAAGAATTTAAGAAGACAATGCACATAAAGTACTTGGTGTGTAGTTGGCACTCAGTGAATGTTAACTGTTATCATCAATAAAGATCATCTGAGCCACTGCCTGAAAATGTTGGTAAGAAATCCAAGGATGGATGTTTGCCTCTTTTTGGCTGACCTTCCTTCCCTTCCCTATTTCAGGTGCTTTTCATTGTCTGAAATCTAAGGGTGAACAGTGGTCTACAGATTCACCTTGAGGCCCTTGACCTATATTTGAGGGGCTCTAAATGCACTGTCCATCTGAAGTCACCAGGGTGACTTCCCTGGTGGCTCAGACAGTAAAGCGTCTGCCTGCAATGCCAGAGACCCGGGTTCAATTCCTGGGTCGGGAAGATCCCCTGGAGAAGGAAATGGCAACCCACTCCAGTACTCTTGCCTGGAAAATTCCATGGACAGAGGAGCCTTGTAGGCTGTAGTCCATGGGGTCGCAAAGAGTGGGACACGACTGAGCGACTTCACTCACTCAAATGCACTGTCCATCTGACTTTATCTAAAAGAAAGCAGATAGCAGGAAAACTAAAAGGAAAAATATTCCCATTTCTCCTTACTTTACCAAAGATGGTAATTACAGTTGATGAGTAGCACTCAAGGAGACATATGGCATGGGTTACAGCTCATTTAAAAACGAATAAGAACCCAAATTCAAATGTTAATGGGGTGATTTTTTTTACTTGGTATTCTTTGAAACATGTAAGCACTTTTCTCTTTTAAAATTCAAGACTGGTTGCTGTATTCCCTTAGGTCTTCATTTAGAAATGAGTGGCTCATTAATTATCTTCTTGACTGCAGAAGAGAAGATATTTCATTTTATTTTCACATTGGATGAGTCAACTAAAAGAATCTCATTGCTAAAAACCATGGATCACAATTTCTTCGTTTCTCCTCTCTTGGTAGTGGCTTGCACCCACCTCCTCCATAGAAGTGTACCAGTTCTCCAATTGCATTGAACTTGTTTGTTTGTTAATTCTCATAAATTTGGTACAGTGAGGTGTTTGGATACAATTTCATCAGAAATATCATCTCCATCCTTTGCCATAACATATATGTAATGCCAGGGTAATTATGCATTGGACACCCATCAAATCACATGGTTTATGAAAAGTACTGACCCCATTCTTTTTCCACACAGATGTTTACAAGCAGAAACAATTTCCAAATTAAAACAATAGTGAAATCTGTCCTTATTCTCAGGTATCAGAAGAAAAGTGAAGTCACTCAGTCGTGCCCGACTCTTTGCAACCCCATGGGTAGTAGCCTGCACCAAGCTCCTCCGTCCATGGGATTTTCAAGGCAAGAGTACTGGAGTGGGTTGCCATTTCCTTCTCCAGGGAATCGTCCCAACCCAGGGATCGAACCCAGGTCTCTCACATTGTAAACAGACTCTTTACCATCTGAGCCACCAGGGAAGTCCAATATCAGAAGAAAGCAATCTGTAAATATTTTCTGGAATAAAATTTCAAGTGCAGTTACTTGATGTGCAAATTACACAGATCTAAACTATTTCTCTTTCTCCTTCATTTCCAGAGTTTTAAAACCTGATTCATGGGGTTATTTTTAAAAGTATAGCTAATTAACAGGATGGTCACTACATATGCTGCAAAATACAGAAAAAAAAAAAAAAAGGCCAACCTCTGTTCTTTTTCTTAAGACTGACACCAGTTTTCTTGACTTCTAACACCTTCTTTTAAATGAGGAAATGACGCATTCTCTATGTTGGAGGTACGATTGTTTACCATTTATTTCATCTCTTCCTAAACTGCTTTTGCTCCCTTTTATATAATCACTATGGGTTTTTAAAGGTCTTCTCTAAACAGAATAGGTGTGCTTTTTCCCCTCACTTTAACAAAAGCTGTGTCTTCAGCTTTCTTTTGCGTTTTCCCCCCTGGTTTCAATAGAACCGGTTCATGTTAGTAGCAAAAGGAGAGTAATTTATTTATAGGGTACAGACCTTTGAATGAATTGCCCCCAAGTCCCACACAATTATAAAACAGAAGCTTTTAAATAAGTTCAGTATAATAAAACAGAGTGAATCAATCAAACAAGAATAACCAAACAATGTGGCTAGATTAACTATTTAAGGTATGAATGAGAAAACCCATTTCTAAATGGCTTTTGAATATGGGGTTAGACAGGATCAAATGATGGCACCATGGAAGTGTTTCATAATTACAGTGGGCGGTTTTTCAATGGATGGTATGTTTGAGAACATTTTTCATTTGTAGGGAAGCACACCTCAAACAAACAAACGTGAAATCCTAAAAAGGAGAAACAAAGAACTGAGGAGAAAATAAAATTTGATTGGATGTGCATGAAAATACTCACAAAATGAGGACTAATGGAAAGAACAAAGGAAGAAAGGGAGTGGGAGAAGTGGGATGCACCTGAGTCCCAGTAATCCTTCCCCTGAATTTTCACTCTCCTCTCGGAGGTCTCACTTTCACCTCACCTGTGGCCATCTGCAAATGTTGGGCCGAATTTAGGCACACGCAGATCACTCCACAGGGCCTCAGAGAAGAAAGAGGTAGCACAGAGGACCGCAGAACTCGAATTCTTCTCTAGGATTTAAAGACTAGCAAAACCCTCTGAGGCCAAGCCCATGCCTTCTCTGGGTCTTTGTTTTCTCCCTTGTGGGATGTAAATATCAGTACTCACTCTGTAGAGTTGTTTGTTTTAATTGAACTATCATTGATTTAGAGTTTTTCTGGTATATAGTACAGGGATTCGGTGAATATATACATATATACATCCTTTTTTAGATTCTTTTCCATTATAGTTTTGTATAACATATTGAATATAGTTCCCTATGCTATACAGTAGATTCTTATTGTTTATTAATTTTACATATAGTATTATGTACCTGTTAATCTCTCACATTTCTAATGGATCCCTCCCCTTTTTCCACTTGGGTAACCATAAGTTTGTTTTTTATGTCTGTGAGTCTCTTTCTGTTTTGTAAATGAGTTCATTTGTATCATTTTTTAAAATTCCACATACAAATGATAATATTTAATATTTCTCTTTGACTACTTCACTTAGTGTGATAATCTCTAGATCCATCCATGTTGCTGAATGGCATTATTTCGTTCTTGTTTGTGGCTGAGTAATATTCTATTGCATATACTGTTGTTGTTGTAGTTCGTTTGCTAAGTTGTGTTGAACTCTTTGGAAGCCCACGGACTAGAGCACACCAGACTTCCCTGTTCTTCGCTATCTCTTAGAGTTTGCTCAAACTCACGTCCACTGAACTGATGCTATCTAGCAGTCTCATCCTCTGCCACCTCTTTCTCTTTTTGCCTTCAACTTTTCTCAGCTTCAGGGTCTTTTCCAATGAGTGAGCTCTTCCCATCAGATGGCTAGAGTTATGGAGCTTCAGTTTCAGTATCAGTCCTTCCAGTGAATATTCAGGGTTTATTTCCTTTAGGATTGACTGATTTGATAGCAACATTACTGGAGTGGGTTGCCAGTTCCTTCTCCAGGGGATCTTCCCAACCTAGGAATTGAACCCAGGTCTCCTGCACTGCAGGCCAAGTTCTTACCAACTGAGCTACAAGGGAAGCCCCCTTGTAGGCTAAGGGACTCTCAAGAGTCATCTCCAGCACCACAGTTTGAAAGCACCAGTTCTTTGGTGCTGCTGCTGCTACTGCTGCTAAGTCACTTCAGTCGTGTCCGACTCTGTGCGACCCCATAGACGGCAGCCCACCAGGCTCCCGTGTTCCTGGGATTCTCCAGGCAAGAACACTGGAGTGGGTTGCCATTTCCTTCTCCTGTGGTGCTAAGCCTTCTTTATTGTCCACTCTCATATCCATACTTGACTATGGAAAAACCGTAGTTTTGTCTATATGGACCTTTGTCAGCAAAGTGATGTCTGTGCTTTTTAATATGCTGTCTAGGTTTGTCATAGCTTTTCTTCCAAGGAGCAAGCATCTTTTAATTTAGTGGCTGTAGTCACCATTCACAGTAATTTTAGAACCCAAGAAAATAAAATCTGTCACTGCTTCCACTTTCCACATCTATTTGCCATGAAGTGTTGTGGTTGTATACCATGATCTTAATTTTTTGATACTGATTTCAAGCCAGCTTTTTCACTCTACTCCTTCACCCTCATCATGAGGCTCTTTTGTTTCTCTTCATTTTCCATTAGAGAAATCTGCATATCTGAGGTTGTTGATATTTCTTCCAGCAATCTTGATTCCAGCTTGTGCATCACCCAACCCGGCATTTCGCATGCTGTACTATGCATATAAGTTAGATAAGCAAGGTGACAGTATGCAGCCTTGATGTACTCCTTTCCCAATTTGCAACCACTCCATTGTTCCATGTCTGGTTCTAACTGTTGCTTCTTGACCTGCATGCAGATTTCTCAGGAGACAGGTAAGGTGGTCTGGTATTCCCATTTCTTTAAGAATATTCCACACTTTGTTGTGATCCACACAGTCAAACACTTTAGTGTAGTCAATGAAACAGAATTCCCTTGCTTTCTCTGCAATCCATTGAATGCTGGCAATTTGATCTCTGATTCCTCTGCCTTTTCTAAACCCAGCTTATACATCTGAATGTTCTCGGTTCATGTACTACTGAAGCCTAGCTTGAAGGATTTTGAGCATAACCTTTACTAGCATGTGAAATGAGCACAATTGTGTGGTAGTTTGAACATTCTTTGGCATTTCCAAAGAATTGGAATGAAAACTGACCTTTTCCAGTCCTATGGTCACTGCAGAGTTTTCCAAATTTGCTGACATGTTGAGTGCAACACATTAACAGCATCATCCTTTAGGATTTTATTTGCTTTTTTTGTCAAAGCACTTGTTTCATTTGTTACTTTTACAAAGAACTTAGTTTTCATTTTAAATTTCATTTTTAAAAGTTAATTAATTTATTTTAATTGGAGAATAATTACTTTACAATATTGTGATGGTTTTTGCCATGCATCAACATGAATCAGCCACAGGTATACATGTGTTCCCTGCCACCCATCCTGAACCCCCCTCCCACCTCCCTTCCCATCCTATCCCTCTGGGTTGTCCCAGAGCACTGGCTTTGGGTGCCCTGCTTGATGCATCAAATTTGCACTGGCTATCTATTTTACATAATGGTAGTATACATGTTTCAATGGTGTTCTCTCAAATCATCCCACCCTCGCCTTTTCCCACTAAGTCCAAAAGTCTCTTCTTTGCATCTGTGTCTCCTTTGCTGCCCTGGATGTAGAATTGTTGGTACTGTCTTTCTAAATTCGATATGTATGAGTTAATATACAGTTTTTGTCTTTCTCTTTCTGACTTACTTCACTCTTTTAATAGGCTCCAGGTTCATCCGCCTCATTAGAACTGATTCAAATGTGTTCCTTTTCATAGCTGAGTAACATTCCATTGTGTATATGTACCACAACTTCCTTATCCATTCTTCAGACAATGGACATCTAGGTTGCTTCCATGTCCTAGCTATTGTAAATAGTGTTTCACCGAACATTGGGGTACATGTGTCTCTTTCAATTCTGGTTTCCTCAGGGTGTATACCCAGCAGTGGGATTGCTGGGCCTTTAGGATTTTAAATAGTTCATTTGGAATTCTATCACTTCCGTAGCTTTATTCATAGTAATGCTTCCTATGGCCTACTTGACCTCACATTCTAGGATGTCTGGCTGATTATCTGGGTCCTTAAGCCCTTTTTTGTATAGTTCTGTGTATTCTTTCCACCTCTTCTTATCTCCTCTGCTTCTGTTAGGTCCTTCTGTCCTTTATTGTGCTCATCCTTGCATGAAATGTTCCCTTGATGTCTTCAGTTTTCTTGAAGAGATCTCTAGTCTTTGCCATTCTATTGTTTTTCTCTATTTCTTTGCACTGTTCATTGAAGAAGGCCTTCTTATCTCTTCTTGCTATTCTCTGGAACTTTGCATTCAGTTGAATATATCTTTCCCTTCCTCCCTTGCCCTTCAATTTTCTTATTTCCTTAACTATTTGTAAAGCCTCCTCAGATAACCACTTTGCCTTCTTGTATTTCTTTTTCTTGGGGATGATTTTGGTCAGTGCCTCCTGTACAGTGTTACAAACCTCCATCCCTACTTCTTCAGGCACTCTGTCTGCCAGATCTAATCCCTTGACTCTATGTATCACCTCCAGTGTATAACTATAAGGGATTTTATTTAGGTCATACCTGAATGGCCTAGTGGTTTTCCCTACTTTCTTCAGTTTAAGCCTGAATTTTGCAATAAGGACCTGATTAGCTGAGCCACAGTCAGCTCCATGTCTTGTTTTTGCTGACTATATAGAGCTTCTCCATCTTCAGCTGCAAAGAAAATAATCAGTCTGATTTCGGTTTTGATCATTGATGTCCATATGTAGAGTCTTCTCCTGGGTTGTTGGAAAAGGGTGTTTGCAATGACCACTGTGTTCTCTTGACAAAACTCTGTTAGTTTTTGCCCTGCTTTATTTTGTATTCCAAGGCTAAACTTGCTTGTTACTCCAGGTATCTCTTGACTTCCTACTTTTGCATTCCAATCTCCTATGATGATATGGACATCTTTTTTTGGTGTTAGTTCTAGAAGATGTTGTAGGGCTGCATAGAACCAGTCAACTTCACCTTTTTTGGCATCAGTGGTTTCAGTATAGACTTGGATTACTCTCATGTTGAATGGGTTGCCTTGGAAACCAACTGAGACCATTCTGTCATTTTTGAGATTGTATCCAAGGACTGCATTTCGGACTTCTGTTGACTATAAGTGATACTTCATTTCTTCTAAGGAATTCTTGCCCACAGAAGTAGATAAAATGGCCATCTGAATTAAATTTGCTAAAAATTCCATTTTAGTTTACTGATTCCTGATATATTGACATTCACTCTTGCCATCTCCTGCTTGACCACATCCAATTTATGATATCACGGACCTAATGGTCCAGGCTCCTATGCAATATTTTTCTTTACAGCATTGGACTTTACTTTCACCACCAGACACACCCACAATTGAGCATTATTTCTGCTTTGGCCAAACCACTTCATTCTTTCTGAAGCTATTAGTAATTGCCCTCTGCTCTTCCCCAGCAGCATATTGCACCTCTTCTGACCTGGGGACTCCTCATCTTTCAATGTCATAATACAGTTCATGGGATTCTCATGGCAAGAATACTGGAGTGGTTTGCCATTCCCTCCTCCAGAGGACTGCATTTTGTCAGAACTCTTCACTATGACCTGTCCATCTTGGATAGCCCTGCATGGCATGGCTCGTAGCTTCATTGAGTTATGCAAGTCCCTTAGCCACAGCAAGACTGTAATCCATGAAGGGACCATTGTGTGTATGTATACACACACACACACACACAAATACACATATATGTATACATCTTCTTAATCCATTCATCTGTCAATAGACATTTAGATTGGCTTCCATGTCTTGGCTATTGTAAATAGTGGTGCTATGAATATTGGGGTGCATGTATCTTTTCAAATTATTTTTTGTCTTTGCTGGATATATGCCCAGGAGTGGGATTGCTAGATGATCACAGAGTAGCTCTACTTTTAGCTTTTCTAAGGAACCTCCATAGTATTTGCCTTTGTGGCGTCACCAGTTTGCATTCCCACCAACAATGTAGGAGGGTTCCCATAGAGTATTGTATGTAAAGCACTTTACAAATACAGAGCTCAAAATAATACTTGTGATCAAGTCATTACATAGCCACTCAACCAACAGAAAGCCTGTAGGTGATTCGTTTCACAGGATAAGGCAAAAGGAAGTTTGCTAATGCACAAATACGAGAAATGCTCTTTAGCAATTACCTGAAGATGGTAGGAATATGACATACGGGATAAACTGAATGAGATAAACTAGAGTTAATTAGCTTTGCTATATTGTGATAGTTACCTAAAAGTTTTACAGTTTCAAAAATTGAAAAAAAAAATAGATCAATATGGATTCTTCTTACCCCTCTTCCCTCCTGCATGCAACCAACTGGATCAAGTTTTTGTCATTTTTAAAATAAAAGACATCAAACCAAACTTTGTTGAATGTTTGTTGAATGTTAATACTGGGGGAAATTTCTTATGACTCTGGAAGTTCTATTTCACATTGATTTCAGTCTTCAGGTTTTTCTTTAGGACTAGTGTTTGGTTGCCCCACAGCTGCCAGAACAAAAGTTGTCACCTAAAAGTTTTCGCTTTTGCAAGGGGTTCTAGGTTTTGCACATACAGACACAAAATGCCTAGTTAAATTAGAATTTTAGATCAGCAATGAATATTTTTAGCATAAGTACATCTCAAATTCTTATACTAAGCATTGTTGTTCAGTTGCTAAGTTGTGTCCAACTCTTTGCAACCCGATGAACTACAGCAAGTCAGAATTCCCTGTCTTTCACTGTCTCCCTGAGTTTGCTCAAACCCATGTCTATTTTTTTAGGTAGTGATACCAACCAACTATCTCATCCTCTGTTGCCCCCTTCTCCTCTTGCCCTCAATCTTTCCCATCATCAGGGTCTTTTCCAGTGAGTCAGCTCTTTGCATCAGATGGCCAAAGTACTGGAGCTTCAGCTTCAACGTCAGTCCTTCCAAAGGATATTCAGGGTTGATTTCATTTATTATTGACTGGTTTGATCTTGCTGTCCAAGGAACTCTCAAGAGTCTTCTCCAGCACCATAGTTCAAAAGCATCAACCCTTTGGTGCTCAGCCTTCCTTATGGTCCAACTCTCACCTCCATACATGACTACTGGAAAAAGCATAGCTTTTACTTTATGGACGTTTGTCGGCATAGTGATGTCTCTGGTTTTTAATACTGCCTAGGTTTGTCATAGCTTTTCTTCCAAGAAGCAAGCATCTTTTCATTTTGTGGCTGCAGTCACCATCTGCAGTGACTTTGAAGCCCAGAACAATAAAATCTGTCACTGTTTCCACTCTTTCTCCATCTATTTGCCGTGAAGTGATAAGACTGGATGCCATAATCTTCGTTTTTTGAATGTTGGGTTTTAAGTCAGCTTGTTCACTCTCCTCTTTCACCTTCATCAAGAGGTTCTTTAGTTTCTCTTTGCTTTCTGCCAATAGAGTGGTATCATCTACATATCTGAGGTTGTTGATATTTCTCCTGGCAATCTTGATTCTGGCTTGTGCTTTATCCAGCCCAGCATTTTGCATGGGTTAAGTATAAGTTACATATAAGTTATAAGTTAAATAAGCAGGGTTACAACATACAGCTTTGATATACTCCTTTCCCAATTTTGAAGCAGTCCATTGTTCCATGTCTGGTTCTAACTATTGCTTCTTGACCTGCATGAAGGTTTCTCAGGAGACAGGTAAATTGGTCTGGTAATCCCATCTCTTTAAGAATTTTCCACAGTTTGCTGTGATCCACATTATCAAGGCTTTAGTATAGTCAATGAAACAGAAGTAGATGTTTTTTGGAATTTTCTTGCTTTTTCTGTGACCCAGCAGATGTTGGCAGTTTGATCTCAGGTTCATCTGCCTTTTCTAAATCCAACTTGTACCTCTGGAAGTTCTTGGTTCATGTACTGCTGAAGTCTAGCTTGATGGATTTTGAGCATATTCTTGCTAGCATGTGAGTGCAGTTGTATGGTAGTTTGAACATTCTTTGGCATTACCTTTCTTTGAGATTGGAATGAAAACTGACCTTTTCCAGTGCTGTAGCCACTGCCGAGTTTTCCAAAATTTCTGGCATATTGAGTGCAACACTTTAAGAGCATTATCTTTTAGAATTTAAAACATCTCAGCTGGAATTCCATCACCTCCACTAAAGCATGCTTATACTAAAAAATTAGTTGTTGTTGCTGTAAAATTCAAATGTAACTGGATGACCTGGGTTTAATGTGGCAGTCCCATCTCAGGAGCTGGGCCTGGTCTAGAGGGTACTTTGGCACCCTCACAAAGAAGCTCTGAGTTTTATTCCAACCTGAGGAATTGAGGTGGAAAGGAGAGACCCCAGATATTCTAAGAGTGGAGACAGAACTTGACTGTCTCCAGGCCAGGGTAGGGAGCCTGGTCATATAGGACTCTGCATCTTGCCACCTCTGCAAGGCACCATTGAAGCAGGACTGTTTCCTCATCAGAGAACTTACTCTGATGTAGTCCAAATCATACATCTGGCTAGAAGAAGCCAACTGTCTCTATGTTAATGTTTCATACACTTATACATTTAAAGTATAAATGTAAATAAATATATTTATTCCGTGATGAGTTTAAAACTTTAGCCTAGTAAATTTGAAGATCTAATTGGTTGCATTGTTGATTCGTGAATCAGGTACATCCCATCTAATAAATATAAGGGTGCTCTGAGAGATTGTACAGTATGAAAGTGAAAATCACTCAGTCGTGTCTGACTCTTTGTGACCACATTGACTATACAGTCCATGGAATTCTCCAGGCCAGAATACTGGAGTGGGTAGCCTTTCCCGTCTCCAGGGGATCTTTCCAACCCAGGGATTGAACCCAAGTCTCCCGCAAGGTGGGCATATTCTTTACCAGTTGAGCCACAAGGGAAGCCCAAGAATACTGGAGTGGGTAGCCTGTCCCTTCTCCAGCAGATCTTCCCAACCCAGGAATCAAACTGGGGTCACCTGCATTGCAGGCGGATTCTTTACTAACTGAGCTATCAGGGAAGCAGTTGTACAGTATACAGTTTTTATAGGCAGAAGGAGGGTGGGATGAGGAAGCTATGAGCAAAAGAGAAGAAAGGATTGATTCAGACCAGGTCACCTTCTTTTGGTAGGAGAGTGAGGATCCATCATACTCATTATTTCATTGGTAAAATTACATTGCTGGGTTCTATTTTTTTTAATGGCTGAATAATATTTCATTATACCCTTATCTATATACCTTATCTTCTGTCCTATTTATCTACTGATGGAGTCTCTCAGGTTGCTTTCATACCTTGGCTATTGTAAATAATGCTGCAATGAGCATTGGAATGCATGTATCTTTTCAAATAAGTGTTTTCATTTTCTTCAGGTAAATACCCAGAAGTTAAAATGCTAGATTGTATGGCACTTTTACTTTTAATATATTTTTTAGTAGTCTCCATACTGTTTTCAGTATGGAGTTCCAATATAGAGTTCCAAATAGCAAGAGGAGATAAGAAAGCCTTCTTCAGCAATCAGTGCAAAGAAATAGAGGAAAACAACAGAATGGGAAAGACTAGAGATCTCTTCAAGAAAATCAGAGATACCAAAGGAACATTTCATGCAAAGATAGGCTCAATAAAGGAGAGAAATGGTATGGACGGACCTAACAGAAGCAGAAGATATCAAGAAGAGATGGCAAGAATACACAGAAGAACTGTACAAAAAGATCTTCACTACCCAGATAATCATGATGGTGTGATCACTGATCTAGAGCCAGACATCCTGGAATGTGAAGTCAAGTGGGCCTTAGAAAGCATCACTATGAACAAAGCTAGTGGAGGTGATGGAATTCCAGTTGAGCTATTCCAAATCCTGAAAGATGATGCTGTGAAAGTGCCAGCAAATTTGGAAAACTCAGCAGTGGCCACAGGACTGGAAAAGGTCAGTTTTCATTCCAATCCCAAAGAAAGGCAATGCCAAAGAATGCTCCAACCAGCACACAATTGCATTCATCTCACACGCTAGTAAAGTAATGCTTAAAATTCTCCAAGCCAGGCTTTAGCAATATGTGAACCGTGAACTTCCTGACGTTCAAGCTGGTTTTAGAAAAGGCAAAGGAACCAGAGATCAAATTGCCAACATTGGCTGGATCATCGAGAAAGCAAGAGAGTTCCAGAAAAACATCTATTTCTGCTTTATTGACTATGCCAAAGCCTTTGACTGTGTGGATCACAATAAACTGTGGAAAATTCTGAAAGGGATGGGAATACCAGACCACCTGATCTGCCTCTTGAGAAATCTGTATGCAGGTCAGGAAGCAACAGTTAGAACTGGACATGGAACAACAGACTGGTTCCAAATAGGAAAAGGAGTACGTCAAGGCTGTATATCGTCACCCTGCTTATTTAACTTATATGCAGAGTACATCATGAGAAATGCTGGGCTGGATAAAGTACACGCTGGAATCAAGATTGCTGGGAGAAGGGTCAGTAACCTCAGATACGCAGATGACACCACCCTTATGGCAGAAAGTAAAGAGGAACTCAAAAGCCTCTTGATGAAAGTGAAAGTGGAGAGTGAAAAAGTTGGCTTAAAGCTCAACATTCAGAAAACGAAGATCATGGCATCTGGTCCCATCACGTCATGGGAAATAGATGGGGAAACAGTGTCAGACTTTATTTTTCTGGGCTCCAAAATGACTGCAGATGGTGACTGCAGCCATGAAATGAAAAGACGCTTACTCCTTGGAAGGAAAGTTATGACCAACCTAGACAGCATATTCAAAAGCAGAGACATTACTTTGCCAACAAAGGTTTGTCTAGTCAAGGCTATGGTTTTTTCTGTGGTCATGTATGGATGTGAGAGTTGTACTGTGAAGAAGGCTGAGCACTGAAGAATTGATGTTTTTGAACTGTGGTGTTGGAGAAGACTCTTGAGAGTCCCTTGGCCTGCAAGGAGATCCAGCCAGTCCATTCTGAAGGAGATCAGCCCTGGGATTTCTTTGGAAGGAATGATGCTAAAGCTGAAACTCCAGTACCTTGTCCACCTCATGCGAAGAGTTGACTCATTGGAAAAGACTCTGATGCTGGGAGGGATTGGGGGCAGGAGGAGAAGGGGACGACAGAGGATGAGATGGCTGGATGGCATCACCGACTCGATGGACGTGAGTCTGGGTGAACTCCGGGAGTTGGTGATGGACAGGGAGGACTGGCATGCTGCGATTCATGGGGTCACAAAGAGTCGGACACGACTGAGTGACTCATCTGATCTGATCTGATCTGATACTGTTTTCAATAGTGGCTGTGCCAATTTACATTCCTACCAACCAGTACAAGAGGGTTCCCTTTTCTCCACATCTCCCTTTTCTCCACAACTGGTTATTTGTTGTCGTTTGATGATGGCCATTGTGACAGTTGTAAGATGGTGTCTCATTACGGCTTTGATTTGCATTTCCCTGACGTTTAGTTATGTTGAGCATCTTTTCATTTATCTGTTGGCCATCTGGATGTCCTCTTTGGAAGAATATCTAAGTCCTCTACCCATTTTTTTTAAATTATATTTTTCTACCCATTTTTTAATGAGGTTGTTTTTCTTGTTGTTTTGATATTGAGTTGTAAGAATTCTTTATACATTTTGAATATTATCCCCTTATCATATATATCATTTGCAAATACCTTCTCCTATTCAGTAGGTGTCTTTTTCATTTTGTTGATCATTTCCATTGCTGTGCAAAAACTCTTTCATTTGATGCTTGTGACAATGTGGATAGTTTAAATGGTATTATGGTAAGTGAAATAAGTCTGACAGAGAAGGACAAATATCATATGATCTCACATGTGGAATCTAAAAGTCAAGCAAACAAGCAAATGAAATGAAATAGACTCATAGATATAGGGAGCAGATGGGTAACTGCCAAATTTCAAGACAGTGAGAGGATGGGTAAAACAGGTGAGGGGATTAAGAGGTACAAATATTCTAGTTATATAAGTCACAGGAATGTGATACTATAGCATAAGAAATATGGTCAATAATATTGTAATACCTTTATATGGAGACAGATGGTTGGTAGACTTATCCTGGTAGTCATTTCAATATTATTTTATATAATAATAAAATAAAAAATTAAATTGAAAAATTGTACTCTTAGGGAAGGTCAGAACTGCAGTTAGGCCAGGTATTAAATCTAGGGTTTGGTATCATGGGCTTTAGTACCAGTGATGCCATTTTGTGGCCTGTGATTTAATCTCTAACCATAAAAACATATGGTATAATCAGATTTCATTTGTACTTTACATATATTCATTTTAAATCTCCTGGTAACTTTGCAAGGTAAGTGATATTGTTTCATTTTATCCATGAAGAAACTGAGGCTCAGAGATGTTAAATAAGTTGTTCAAGGGCACGTTGCTAGTAAGGGATAAAGCTAAAGTTTGAACCCTGGTCTGGTTGGCATGGAACGTGTGCACTTTCCCTCCACCATACTGTTGTTGGTGAAAGGGCCACTGGGCCAAGATGTTTAATAAAAGATGATTTATAAAACTTGCTCCTTTCAAAACAGGAATAAAGGTAATACAACATAATATAAGAATAAGACAGTTAAAGCAAACAGAACAAAAGATAGTATAGGATGTGTTACATTGGAGTTAAGAAGTTACTTTAGGTTCAGTTCAGTTCAGTCACTCATTCGTGTCTGACTCTTTGTAACCCCATGGATTGCAGCACACCTGGCCTCCCTGTCCATCACCAACCCTCGGAGTTTATTCAAACTCATGTCCATTGAGTCAGTAATGCCATCCAACTATCTCATCCTCTGTCGTCCCCTTCTCCTCTGACCTTCAATCTTTCCTAGCATTAGGGTCGTTTCAAATGAGTCAGCTCTTCACATCAGGTGGCCAAAGTATTAGAGTTTCAGCTTCAGCATCAGTCCTTCCAGTGAATATTCAGAACTGATTTCCTTTATGATGAACTGGTTGGACCTCCTTGTGGTCCAAGGGACTCTCAAGAGTCTTCTCCAACATCACAGTTCAAAAGCATCAGTTCTTTGGCACTCAGCTTTCTTTATAGTCCAACTCTCACATCCATACATGACTACTGGAGAAACCACAGCTTTGACTAGATGGACCTTTGTTGACAAAGTAATGTCTCTGCTTTTTAATATGCTGTCTACGTTGGTCATAACTTTTTTTCCAAGCAGCAAGTGTCTTTTAATTTCATGGCTGCAGTCACCATCTGCAGTGATTCTGGAGCCCAAAAAGTGAAGTCTGTCATTGTTTCCATTGTTTCCCCATCTATTTGCCATGAAGTGATGGGACCAGATGCCATGATCTTAGTTTTCTGAATGCTGAGTTTTAAGCCAACTTTTTTTTACTGTCCTCTTTCACTTTCATCAAGAGGCTCTTTAGTTCTTCTTCACTTTCTGCCATAAGGATGGAGTTATCTGCATATCTGAGGTTAATGATATTTCTCCCAGCAATCTTGATTCCAGCCTGTGCTTCATCCAGCCCAGCGTTTCTCATGATGTACCCTGCATATAAGTTAAATAAGCAGGATGACAATATACAGCCTTGATGTACTCCTTTCCCAATTTGGAACCAGTCTGTTGTTTCATGTCCAGTTCTAACTGTTGCTTCCTGACCTGCATACAGATTTCTCAAGAGGCAGGTCAGGTGGTCTGAGAGCCCTAGCAGTCAAGTAAAAGAAGTTAAATTGCATACTCCTTTCTGTGTTGCAAAGGCACTGAATGAGCTCATCTGCAAAGACAATGTTTTCTCTTCCATGATTTTTAAAAATTTGTTTTATTGAAGTATAGTTGATTTACAGTGTTGTGTTAATTTCCACTGTATAGCAAAGCAATTCAGTTATATGTATATATACATTGTTTTTCATATTCTTTTCCATTATGGTTTATCATAGGGTATTGAATATCATTTCATGTACGATGGGACCTTGGGACCTTGTTGTTTATCCATTCTGTATATAATAGTTTGCATGTGCTAATTGCAACACCCAATCCACCCCTCTCCCACCCCTAGTCACTTGGCAACCACAAGTCTGTTCTCTATGTCTATGAGTCTGTTTCTGTTTTTCTTTCCATGATTTTATAGAGGAATTTGTGACCTGAGTTCTTTATTAAGAGATACTCAATAACCCAATGGATACTGCCTTCCTTAATCTTTGGTTTTGTAGAAATCCAATTAGTTTCTTGGAAACCTTGAGGCTGAACTGCATTTGAGGTTAGAAATTATCAGCATTTTAAAAGATGTTTATGAGGAACAAGAGATCAAATTGCCAACATTGGCTGGATCATCGAAAAAGTAAGAGAGTTCCAGAAAAACATCTATTTCTGCTTTATTGACTATGCCAAAGCCTTTGACTGTGTGGATCACAATAAACTGTGGAAAATTCTGAAAGAGATGGGAATACCAGACCACCTGATCTGCCTCTTGAGAAATCTGTATGCAGGTCAGGAAGCAACAGTTAGAACTGGACATGGAACAACAGACTGGTTCCAAATAGGAAAAGGAGTACGTCAAGGCTGTATATTGTCACCCTGCTTATTTAACTTCTATGCAGAGTACATCATGAGAAATGCTGGACTGGAAGAAACACAAGCTGGAATCAAGATTGCTGGGAGAAAAATCAATAACCTCAGATATGCAGATGACACCACCCTTATGGCAGAAAGTAAAGAGGAACTCAAAAGCCTCTTGATGAAAGTGAAAGTGGAGAGTGAAAAAGTTGGCTTAAAGCTCAACATTCAGAAAATGAAGATCATGGCATCCGTTCCCATCACTTCATGGGAAATAGATGGGGAAACAGTGGAAACAGTGTCAGACTTTATTTTTCTGGACTCCAAAATCACTACAGATGGTGACTGCAGCCATGAAATTAAAAGACACTTACTCCTTGGAAGGAAAGTTATGACCAACCTAGACAGCATATTCAAAAGCAGAGACATTACTTTGCCAACAAAGGTTTGTCTAGTCAAGGCTATGGTTTTTCCAGTGGTCATGTATGGATGTGAGAGTTGGACTGTGAAGAAGGCTGAGCGCCGAAGAATTGATGCTTTTGAACTGTGGTGTTGGGGAAGACTCTTGAGAGTCCCTTGGACTGCAAGGAGATCCAGCCAGTCCATTCTGAAGGAGATCGGCCCTGGGATTTCTTTGGAAGGACTGATGCTAAAGCTGAAACTCCAGTACTTTGGCCACCTCATGTGAAGAGTTGACTCATTGGAAAAGACTCTGATGCTGGGAGGGATTGGGGGCAGGAGGAGAAGGGGATGCCAGAGGATGAGATGGCTGGATGGCATCACTGACTTGATGGACGTGAGTCTGGGTGAACTCCGGGAGTTGGTGATGGACACGGAGGCCTGGCGTGCTGCGGTTCATAGGGTCGCAAAGAGTCTGACATGACTGAGCGACTGATCTGATCTGATCTGATATAGAAATTTGATGGACATGACTGTTTATTATATAATTTATCTTATATACAGCAGTATTAGCATTAAATTACAATTCATTAATGACATTTAGGAAAAGGCTGACTTGGAATGACAGAGGTAGTGCTATTTGGTCATCTAATATAGGAGTTGGCAAATTTTTCCTCTCAAGGGCCAGATTATAAATATTTGAAGCTTTGTGAGCTGTGTGGTGATTATCGCAACTACTCTGCTCTTGTGGATTGAAAGGATCCATAGACAGTACGTACATGCACAAGCGTGGGTGTGTTCCAATAAAACTTTATAAAACCTGATGGCTTTGGCTTTTAGGCTGTTGTTTCCTGATTGCTGATCTACCATAATAAAAGGTAGAACTTTCAGATTATATCCTTTTATCCTTCTGTCTCAAAGATTCAATGTCCAAATAAACCTTGTGTCACAAATAATTCAAGGAGGAATGATACTGCATGCATGCATATTGCCTATTATTGCTTCAATAAGGTTTCATTCTGTAACCAGACAAGAAGCTGAGTTTACTTTGTGAAGATGTGGTACAGTAGGACACAGCTAGCCAGGTTGTACCCTCCAAAGATTTTCAGCCGTGGGAGCTAAGGGTGGTGGAAACACAGCTAATGCTTTGCTGAATCCACCCAGAGAAAGGGTTGTCTCTTTCTAACTCTTCCACTCAGAGGAGGAATCTTTTTCTAATTTGTTTTTTTCCAATTTGTTATCTCCTCAGAGGAGGGGTGTCTTTTTCTAAGGGCATGGTATGTGCTAACACAAGCCTTGTGAAAAACTAGGAACCTGACTCATATCCTTCCCATTTCTGTGGGCTGCCACTTAAAAAGTAATCATTGCACGGCTCTATAATAAGAATTAATTTGAAGCTATAGGGTTTGGCGCCATACCCCAGGAAGAAGATGCTTTAGGCCTGAAAAAGATTAAGGGAAGCTGTTAACAATTGACTATTGCAATGAGAACATCATAAAATTGTGTTTACCCTCTCTGATTTATGTTTTAGTAAACTGTCATGAGCTTTTTTAAAGTTCCTCACTTTCTGGAACATCCAGGGAAATTACATAATTTATATAATGGTCCGTCACTCTCAAGGGGATCCAGTGCTGACTTTGCATGATGAATAGTGTAAAGAGTCTTGGATTGTCTAGACTTGTTTTCTGAAGAGATTTACCGTTAAACCATGATCGGTTGTGTAATAATTGTTTAAAACGTGCTTGTTCTTCATATGACATCAATGAATCCTGTGTTGCAATTTGTGAAGAATGCTGGCAGAGACTTGTTTTTTTTTTTTTTTTTGTGGGGTTAGTCTAATTATTTTTATTATAAAAATAACCTCAGAGAAATTAAAACAATACTGAAGTATATAAAAGAGAACACTGAAGTCCCTTGGGCTTTCTGGTCTTCATGCAATGCTGAGAAAGAAGTATCCTAATTCAGGGTCCTTGTATATTTCCTCCTAATACTATTAGGTTTTTGTATTTTGAAGATACTTTTGAGTGTGTTGTGAGATAGAGATTTGACTTTGACAACTAAAGCAGTGACCAGTTTTCAGTCAAATATTGACTACTCCATTATAGTAGGCAGAAGCCCTTTAGGGGTATATCTTAAGATGTCATACAGATGATTAAAAAGATTAACCCCAATAAAAAATAAAAAGAAAAAAAAGGTTAACCCCAGGAGTGGAAATTGAATCAAATCTCTAATTTTTATTAATTCATCAAGGACTATAAGTGAAACTGACATGTTTGTAACTGAATGAGGCTGGTGAATACAATGACTCCTCCTGCAGTTCAGCATCCCCACCTTGATTTGTATCAGGAGATTACAAGTTACACTCACTGTTGTCCATATCATCCATGCCAATGTCAGTACATTAAAATAGAAAAAAAGGCAAATAATGTTTTAGTATTATTATGAAGATAATTTTGGCTTTGCAGACCTTCCCAAAAGGATCACAAGGACCAATGCAATAACATATATTCTATGAAAATAGCAATTCTGTCTATCTTGCTTGTTATTGTGGCCCCTGGACCTAGCATGTGGTTGGTTGATAAATATTTACTGTATTGAATAAAAACTTGTTGACCACCTCTATCAATTAGCTTTGTTGCAGTAATTCTGTACAATAGATAAGCACAAAATCTTAGTGACATTATAACAGTAAGCATTTTCTACTCACGTGTCTGTGATTTGGCCAGTGTTCTGCTGATCTTGACTGGGCTCATCTGGGTATTGCTGCTTCTCACTGCAGGTCTCTGTGTCAACTGGGATGCTCTGCACCGCTTGTCTCTCATCCCCCTTGGGCTAGTGTGCTGACAGGTCTAGTGCAGAGCATTTGTGTGGCAGAGATGTAAGAGAGAAAACAGAAATACACAAGACCCCTCAAGCCTTCTGTTATTTAGACCCATATGTTTTTGCCAAAACAAGCCACTTGGCCAAGCCTAAAGTCAAGGAATAAAAGGTTTATATTGTCCACAGTGAAGTCATGAGAAAAGTATGGATGCAGAGTGGTAGGCATAAAGAACTGAGGCCAGACTCCTCATGGGGCTGGGGAACCAGTTCATCCCAGTTGGCTAGGATTTCCCCAGTTTCAGCACTGAAACTCCCATCCCCCAGGAACCCTCTAGTCCCTGGCAAATTGGGACACAGTTGTCACCCTGACTACTCCCCAGTACTCTTAGAGCTGTAGTCAGGTTGAGAACTGTATGGTATGGGAACTGTTCCCATTAAAAGGTTTTTCTCCTTTCTCAAGCACTGTAACTTTAAGTGTAAATATTCAATAAAGAACTTTTGGTTATAATGGGCAGGGTGGCAAAAATAAATCTTTCATAATTATTTTAACCCTTCTATAAAGAAGATGTACTCCATGTACAGATAATCATCAGGTCACACATTAATACAATGATTTTTTTTTTATCAGAACACATTTTTAATCTATATACTAGGAAAATATGTGAAAGCTATGGCCGCAATCGCTTGTATTTTGCAAATATCTTATAACATTTTATTCAATTCAGTTCATTTTTATATCCTTAATCATAAAACTATAAAAACAAGATGACATTGTTACTGGCGCCATGTAATTATGTAACAACTCATTGGGCAAGAAAGAGCACATTTAAGGGAGTGATGTAAGCAAAGGATATTTGGGGGGCATTAACAACCTTGAGTGTGGAAGCTGAGAGACTGAAACAAATTTATGGGGTTACATTGCATCTTTAGCAGTTAAAAGATAAGAGGGGAAATAATAAATCAGCTGAATCGTGGTAAGAAAATTGAATATTGTGTAGAGAGATTAACAGAACTACACAGAAATTGAGAGACGTATATGCCTGTTGCTAGGAATGCTAATGAGAGTATCAGAAATGGATGGTTCTACATCGTCCTTGAAATATCATTACCTGTTGTTCAAAAAGCCCTTTCCCATTTATATTTCTCCTTAATGTAAAACATTTGTTTGCATCCTTGTTTGGGGAAATGGTTTGTAATATGTCACAAACATTCTCTAATTCCAGTTCAAAATAACAAGGTTCCAGGATCTCAGAGAAAGACTTTAAAAAATTACCAGTGCTTAAAAATGTGTCCCTTAAAAAATATAGTATTAGAAACCAATGAATCCACTCTTGCTCTCAACTGAAGATGAGTATTTATTAAAAAGATTGACTATCACTACCAAAGGTATCAGTGGGAATGTATCAAGAATGAAATAACAATTATATATACATTGTATTGAGAGTATTTTCATTCAGTATCATTCTTAACATAAATGATTAAATGTTAATGCAGAAGGATAACGACTTACAACTCTAGCACCACCAAGATCTCTGTAGAATTGTCCAATGTCCCGTTATGGAAGGCGACTTGAAGACATCCACTGAAAATATGTAGATAGGTATACTATTTATCATCACCATAGCAGTAGAAAGTTGACGGAATCATCCTCATTTTACAGATAAAGAAACAGGATCAGATCAGAGTGGTTAACAATTAGTTAAGGTCCATCTAGTCAAAGCTATGGTTTTTCCAGTAGTCATGTGTGGATGTGAGAGTTGAACTATAAAGAAAGCTGAGCACCGAAGAATTGATGCTTTTGAACTGTGGTGTTGGAGAAGACTCTTGAGAGTCCCTTGGACTGCAAGGAGATCCAACCAGTCCATCCTAAAGGAAATCAGTCCTGAATATTCATTGGAAGGACTGATGCTGAAGCTGGAACTCCAATACTTTGGCCACCTGATGCGAAGAAGTGACTTATTGGAAAAGACCCTGATGCTGGGAAAGACTGAGGGCAGGAGGAGAAGGGGACAACAGAGGATGAAATGGTTGGATGCCACCACCACCTCAATGGACATGAGTTTGAGTAAACTCTGAGAGTTGGTGATGGACAGGGAGGCCAGGTGTGCTGCAGTCCATGGGGTTGCAAAGACAGAAATGACTGAGCAACTGAACTGAACTGAACTGAATCACACAGCTTGTAGATATCGTTGTGGGTATTGTTATCATAATCTCCTGTATCCAAACCCAGTGTTTCTGCATCAACATCTCAATGGGCTCTAAATGGGGCCAAAAATGCACCTCTCTTAGAGACTTTTTCTAGTATCCTCTGTTGTATATGTTTCTCTCTTGTTTCCATCTGTTCAGTGTTCTGATGAAAAGTTCCTCCCCTTTCCATGTAATTGTGGTGAAGCTAGCAACTACAGTGCTGCTATATACACACACTCCCATAATCCTGTTCTATGTCTTACCGGATTATGCTATCACTACATTGGGGCACTCATAATATGCATTGTTCCACTTGGCCTCATTTCCATGAATTTTCCACACCAGGATAACACAAGTTAATTTCTTTCTCTCTCCAAACTGTGAGCAATTAGTCCTTGGAATCCAGCTGTCATCTTCCTACCACAGCCTCTGCACCACCACTCCCAAC
This sequence comes from Bos javanicus, assembly GCF_032452875.1. Classification (NCBI taxonomy): domain Eukaryota; kingdom Metazoa; phylum Chordata; class Mammalia; order Artiodactyla; family Bovidae; genus Bos; species Bos javanicus. Next base: position 29,835,178 of record NC_083889.1, read on the forward strand.
TTCCCAACACTGTGGCTTAGAGAGAGCCTCTTTGTGTACAAAGAATCAGCCCAACACATAAAGAGAAGCAAAGATGAGAGGAGAATGAGAAAAGAGAAATCTAGGAAGTTCTATACAAGCCCGGGATGAGCCATGCCATATCTTCAATTGACATGAGTCAATAAATTTCCTTTGTTACATTTGGGTTGCGTTTCTACTATTTTCAACTGAAAGGGTCTTGAATACTACACCTCCCCCTTCTGTGGTCCCATGTCCCTCAGACTTTGTCTTTATTGTATGACATGTGTTCGTATATGCATTGTTCTTCCCCATGAAACTGAGAAGTACTCTGGGAGGCAGACTGTGCCTCATTTGTTTTGTATTTCCAGTCCCTAGCCTCATTTCTGAACTAAGTGCTTTCTCATGAGTAGGATCCAGTCAAACAGGCTTCCCTGGCAGTCCAGTGGTTAAGAATCTACCTTGCAATGCAAGGGACCCCAATTGAATCTCTGGTCCGGGAAGATCCTACCTGCCCCAGGGCAACTGAGCTCATGCACCACGACTACTGAGCCCAAACTCTAGAGCCCGTGAGCTGCAACTACTGAGCCCATACACAGCAACTACTGAAGCCTGGGCACCCAAAGAGCCTGCGCTCCACAACAGGAGAAGCCCCAGCAATGAGAAGCCCTCACCCTGCAACTAGAGCGTAGCCTCTGCTCACCGCAACTGGAGAAAGACACAGTGCAGCCAAAAGGAAAGACGCAGTGACTGCTATATGTAAAAAGAAAAAAGTCCTGTCAAATGAATCCACAGGAAGCAGATATGCACCCCAGTCTGAAAGCAGTCAATGAAATGCTTAGGTACATCAAAGAAGAGGAATCCTGAAAAAAATGTTCAACCCCACTAATATCCAAGAAGCACAACTTTACCTAATATTCCACCATCAGAGGGATGATAAGTAGGTTTCAGCATTCCTAGAGTGGAATTTTCCAGAGCAATTAAAATGCATGAAACAGATCTCCATCTGTCCACCCGAATCCACACCTCAGTAAGGTGGTGAGGCATGGAAAACCAAACTGCAAGAGGACTTGGGGAAAAGATACCATTTACTCAGATGTTTAAAAACCCCAAACAGAGTTCCTATGCCATTCTCTCTAATTTTCTTTATCTTTAAAATGTTCCATAATAACATTTCAAATTATGCTTTATATTGCTTACACTGAATGCAGTAGAAGATTTAAAAAGAAAAAAAGGGAAAAAATTAGAGTATTTGCTTCATTGCACCTCTGAGAAAGGAAGGAGAAGAGGGTAAAAGAAACTTCTACTAAATCTGTAATTTTTGTTTCTTTGGGAAAATTTTCATCTGAAGCAAATATAGCAAAATATCAGGAGTTATTATATCTAGGGGCAGGTAGATACTTTCCTGTATGTTAGAAAAAGAGTTTTCTTTAAAAATGATTAGAAAAGTCAAACAATAAAAAGAAAAAAATTATTTTAATTAGTAATCAGTATTCAATTACTTGGGGCGTCCCTGGCGGTTCAGTTGGTAAAGAATCAGCCTGAAATGCAGGAGATCTTGATTCAGTCTCTGGATCGGGAAGATCTCCTGGAGAAGAAAATGGCAACCCACTCCAGTATTCTTGTCTGGAGAATCCCATGGACAAAGGAGACTGGCGAGCTAGTCCATGGAATCGGAAACAGTCAGACATGGCTTAGAGGCTAACCAAACCATTCATTTAATTGGTGCTGAGGGACTCCTCACCCCAGCACCCTTTTATTGCTACTGGGAAAGAAATGTCTTTCTGTCAGAAAGCACAGTGATCATGGGGGAGAGAGAGGAAAATATAAAAATCCTCTGATTATTTACAATGCACAATGACTTTTGTTGTGTTGCAGTGATTGAATATCACAAAGAAGGGCATCTGAATTTCTGCTCTGCAGATTGTGTGAAAGCCACAAGAGCTCAGTTTTTATTTATTTATTTATTTTAGCCTTCCCCATTACACCTAGCTTCCCAGGTGGCACTAGTCGCCAAGAACCTGCCTTCCAATGCAGGAGGCATAAGAGACACAGGTTCCATCCCGGGGCTGGGAAAACCCCCTGGAGAAGGAAACGGCAACCCACTCCAGTATTCTTGCCTGGAGAATCCCCATGGATGGAGGAGCCTGGAGGGCTACAGTCCATCAGTCCATAGAGTCGAAAAGAATCGGACACGACTGAAGCAACTGAGCAAGTAAGCAATTACACCTACAGAATCCCATTCACTAGAGCCAGGATTCCATGTATACCAGCTGCCTCCCGGAAATGGATCATCTGCGAACCAGATAGATCTGAGTGTCTGAAAGCAGCAGGTTTTACAAAGCAGGATTTTACAAAGAAAGGCCTTTCTGAGGGCAAGATAATATTTGTATGTGAGGGAAGCTAATTCAGTATTTATAAGTACCAAACTTTATGGTCAAAATACTTCTCATTTTGTGAGCAATTGATTGAATGACAATAAGTTCCATAACCTGGTAGTCTGGACCAGGGCCAGCCACAGTCACGGTTCCTGACAACATGCCTATGCTGAGGGAGATTGGGACCAGGCCCCGAACTGGAGAGAACAGTCTCCCATCTGTGGACAGTCAGGATGTCAGAATGGGAGCATCGGCACACAGTCCAGAGTGGAGAAAGGCAGTCAGAGTGTATGCTCTTGGAATAATCTGGGGCTGATTGTACCCCTCCCCCATCAGGCAGAGGAGTCAGGGATACCACATTTGGGGTGTTTGTCTAATTCCCTCCTCATCCTTATAGCAGGGCAAGGTCCAGAGAAGCTCAATAGAAAGACTATAACCCTCCCAGCCTACAAAGCTTGCTCAGAAATGTGTTAGTAGGTGTTTTGGGGGTAGTTTTCATTCCCTTTCTGTGAAAGGAGGAACCAAGAAAGGGAATCCAATGTCCACAGAGGGAAAGGCCATGGCAGGTCAGATGAATTGGCAGCAGAAAATCACAGTGTTGACTTGTGGGTTGATGATGACAATAGTCAGCAGTGTGGATTGTTGGAGTGACATGATCTGAGACCTGGCTTCAGAAAATGAGCAAGAGAAGCAAAGGACCCAGTGCAGAGAGCATGAGTGTGAGGGCTCGAGGCATGGCTATGCCAACCAGAGTTCACAGGAGATATTCTGAATTTAGCCAGAATGTGAATGCAGGAGCTGACTTGACTCTCCATCTACACTAATTTAACTGGCCACTTTTAGTTGAGGCTACTATCGTTGGTCACCAAGAACCCCAACTTCTTGTGTCTGGTTCATTATTAAATTAGCAGAAGAAAGGGAAGAGTGAACCTTGATTTGTAATTACCAGGACGTCTTTGCTACTTGCATTTCTGTTTGACACACATCCATATTGTTCTATATTACCCCTTTTATACCTGTGTTGTTGGAGGGAGCATGTAGATACTGCCACTGCACAGTAGCCAGGGTAATCTTTTTTAATATGTGAATGCAATGAATCAGTCGCCTTTTGTAATATCTCATCTCTTTCGGAGCACAATCCAAAGTCCCCACAATGGCCTCTAAGTCTCACAGTGGCCTGTAATGTCCAGGTAATTACAGATCAAGGCCTTTAAGTAGACCCTGCCCTCCCCTACCTCTCCCCTACCCCCACCCCCACTGCATACACCTCTGACCTCAGCCTTCTCTACTCTCCCCTCCCACCCTCTACTCAGTCACCCAGGCCTCCTTAAGTTTCTTAAGCACCTCAGACATTTAGCTGCCTGGAATGGTCTTCCCTTGAGATCTGGATGACTTGCTTCAACATTTTCTTTAAATCTTAAATCGTCACTTTCTCTTTCCTGACTGCTCTCTATAAAATTGCACCTCTTATCTCCAGCCCCCATCCCCTTCCCTGCTTCGTTTTTCTCTGTGGTCTCCACCACCATCTGACACTCTGCATACTTTAGTCACTTGTTGAATAACTACCTCTCCGCTCCCATGCTCTTAGACTGTTGGTTTCACAAGTGTAGGGACTTTGTCTGTTTTGGTTGCTGCTGTCTTCCCAGGGAGAAGAACCTGGCACATAGAAAGTACTCAGTAAATATTTATTGAATCCTCAAAGAACCAGAAAGAAAGGTTTTCAATGAACCCAGGAGATGGAGCAAAGTATTATTTTATCGACTAAGTCATGTCCTAACGGACTCCGGGAGTTCCTCCTCTCTTTGAGGTCCTTCTTTCTTATTAGTACCATCTGGCATCCAACTGTCTTCCCCTATGCCCTGGCTCCCTCCCAGGATTCCTGTTCCATCCTGGATAACCAGAATGAGGTCTTTCAGGTCCACTTCTTTAGAGCAAAGCCTCCTCCAAGCAAACAAACTTTTATCTCACTAACACTGACTGCTTCCGGAATTCTAGTATCAACTTCTTGTGCCTCTACCCAATCAAACCCCATTTTCTAAGAACAGATGTTGGAGAGAATAAAAGAAGAAGAAGCAAGAAAGCTCATCCAGTCATATCTTTAGGGCACATAGACAGAGGCAGTGATACCAGACAACACAGTGGTGACTGCCCATGGCTCTCATGAGCAAAGTGTCCCTAGAACAGGGACTTGTAAATGTCCTTGATAGCAACCTATAGTAAGAACAACATTCAACACTGAGATATGCGCACACACACACACTTATATTTATGTAACAATTTTTATCATTATTATTATAACTGACATTTTCTAATCTATTCTATTTCATTTTAAAATGCCAATCTTAATCTCCAACTTCACTTCTTAACTCAGTGGATCACATACTACAGTTTAAAAACCTCTGGTCTAGACCCAAGTCCTTGAACTAGAATGTCATGTGCACTTTTGCAGCCTGTAAATCTGGAATAATCACTGTCCTTTGACACTTGCCTGCTTTACAAATACAAGTGTGGTTTGAGCAAAGAATATGATATAAATATGAATGTATTTTTAAGACCTTCTATTTCCAGGAGAAAGGTTGCACTGCACAGTTTGAGATATTTTAAAAGAATAAATATGATTATGCTACCAGGTAAAGTGTTACATGTATAGAATACTCTTTCACCATATGAGCAGTTTCCAAATCCTGCATTCTAGTAAATATGTTACTGGGTGACTTTCACTTCATACCAAGTGAATTTACTGGGTGCACAATTTCTCTGTTCCTCTCTCATGCTCACATCTATCTACCCCAGCTCTCAGGGACTACATTGCACTGGTACTTGCTATGGCACTTTGTAAACTAAATACCAATCCCTGGAGCAATGAATTAGCTACTAAAAAAGTGGTGATACCTACTGAAAAACGTGCTCAAGAGGTGGGGAGCCTATTGCAAGTATACAAATTTCATATCAGATGAGGCAGGTAAAGTAAGTGCCTTTGAAAGACTGCAGCTTGACTTGAGGCGAATTTTTCTTGAGGGCCCTCTAGGTTCTAGAACCACGATGTCCTTTGCATATGCTGGTTCAGCCCATCCTTGTAGGAATGTGTGACGGAAGGAAGATAGACGTTGAAACTCTCAACTTTCAGTTTTGCCAACCATATCACAAAAAAAGTTAGTCAATCTGGGTGAGACATCTACTTTCCCATTTCCAGTTGCAGGAAAGCATCTATAGCCTCAGGCTGTATGGCATTGATCGCATCAGAGTTTGGACTGGAAACAAGGTGGGGTCTATCTGGAGGGAAATGGTTGAATAAATATTCATATCTATAGTAAAAATATTATGTAGCTATATTATTCATTTTTTATTAAAGTGTAGTTGAATTACAATGTTGTATTAATTACTGATGTACAACAGAATGACTCAGTTATACATATATATACATTCTTTTTCATATTCTTTTCCATTATGATTAACCACAGGATATTGAATATAGTTTCCTGTGCTATACAGTAGGAACTTTTTGTTTACTCATTCTAATGTATATCATTTTTATGTAACTATTTTAAATCTAAACAACATTAAGTGTCTTAAAATTATTCATAAAAGCAAGCTGAAGAAAAATTTGTATAATATAATCCCATTTTTTAACTTAAAAAAAAATATACTATATTTGGGTAGAACAGTCTTTTGGACTCTGTGGGAGAGGGAGGGGGGCGATGATTTAGGAATGGCATTGAAACATGTATAATATCATATAAGAAATGAATCGGCAGTCCAGGTTTGATGCAGGATACAGGATGCTTGGGGCTGGTGCACTGGGATGACCCAGAGGGATGGTATGGGGAGGGAGGTGGGAAGGGGGTTCAGGATTGGGAACGCGTGTACACCCGTGGCGGATTCATGTTGATGTATGGCAAAACCAATACAATATTGTAAAGTAATTAGCCTCTAATTAAAATAAGTAAATTTTAAAAAATTGCTTGTAGGTGTTAAGAGGAGGTTGGTAAAAAATACAGATGGATATATAGGAAATGATTAATATTAGTTATTTAAAGAGAGATGGCCTATAGGGGTGGTCAAAGAGATGGAGGGATGAATAATTGTTTTGCTATATAATTTCATTTCTTCAAAAAGCAGTACTTTCAGAATTTGAAAACTATAACAAAGAATATTTAAAACAATGAAAGAAAATGATCTCTTTTTTAGTTCTGGTTTAGGTGAAGTGACCTTCCTAAGGTCGCCTATATTGAAAGAGGCAGCCTTAGGACTACAGCGCATGTTTCTGAGCCCAGTGCTGGGCCCATTCCTCAGTGCTGCAGCTGTTTCTAGTATATCAAGCACATGTGAAACTTTATCCCCTTATAACTAGTGTTGGGTGAATACACAGAGTGAAGAATAGAATAATGCTATGAAAGAAAACACGGTCCAAATTACTGTTGTTACCATAGAGTGTTTAATGCAAATTTAAGCATGTGAGTCAGGTACCACAGTAGCTGTTGAAGAAATGTAATGCTGACAGTATTTGGCAATAAAATAATAATCACTGTGTGTATCTCTGATGAAATGAGATTTAATCCATTTGAGCTCCTAATTGTCTTCCACACTACATTAAAGATGGATACAATCATTGTCTCCACCGCTCAGAAATATGAAATTCAAAGCAATATGCGGAATGTCTTGAAATAAGCTAGCTTAATGAAGCAGCAAATTAGACCTTTCTATCTCTTTATTTAACATGCAGTTCCATGAATTTATCAGAGTTCATTACAAAGGTGCAAAAATTTAAAGAAATGCTGCTAAATTCATTTATGATTAGAACTAATGACTTTGAAAAAGACTTCTCATAGTTTTAGAGAACCATTATTTATTATTGAATTTATATGGCTTTGAGTAATAAATGTTCAATCTTCTCAATTACTTCTGTTATTTATAGTTTAAATCTTATAATATAGCCACACACACACACAAATCTCATGTAAAGAAATCAACTTCTCCCCACAAACACAGCATTGACATTCAAAAGAGCAATAGCAAAGACTTCTTGTTGACCTGTTAGTGGTTTTAACTTTGTAAGGGGAAGGATTGCCCCGGCACAGCAGTCCCCAACCTTTTTGATACCAGGGATCATTTCCGTAGAAGACAGTTTTCCCATGGAACAGGGGTAGGGATGGTTTGAGGATGATTCAAGAGTATTACATTTATTGTGTACTTTATTTCTATTATTTTTACATCAGCTCCACCTCAGATAATCAAGTATTAAATCCCAGAGATTGGGAACCCCTGCCCTAGGGTATGTTGTCAGTGTCTGGAGACATTTTTGGTTGTCACAACTGGGGAAGGTGCTGCTTGCAGCTAGTGGATAGAAGCCATGGATGCTGTTAAACAGCCCATAACGCACAGACAGTCCTCACAACAAAGGCTTACCCAGCCCCAAATATCAGTGGTGCCGGGACTGAGAAATCCTGACCCATGTCAATGCGTTTCATTAAAGAATGCCCCATTTAGTTCCACATTTTCTTAAAAGAGATCACATTTCATTTTGTCATGTAGATTGAGAGCAAGACCAACTGAAAGCAAGAATCTGGCTCAAATGATTTGTTTTCTAGTAGTTATGGTAATAATGACAGAGTTGAGGACTCAAATGGGACCCTTAAATGTAGATTAAGGAAATGACTTTTAATTTGCTCAAGCATTTATATTATTTTCAAGCAACAAATATATTTTCCATTTTGAACTGAAAGCATCTAATTATCTTATACTTTTCAACATGTTAGCAGTTGGGTTCAAAGTGTTTCCAAGAAATCTGCTGTCATTCTGATTTAGATAAGAGTCTATTTCCAGAGCAAAAGATGATGAACTGCAGGAAGATCAAAGGGTCTGATTCACTGTAACATGTGTTTGCCTAGGACATTATTTATGGTCAGCTTCAAGGTAGAAACTCAACACTTTTGATAGTGAGAGGTTTGATTTCACTATTGCTGAATTTTTTTTAATAGGCTTGGCTCTTGTTTTAATCTGTATCTTGTATGCATGCATGGGGAAGTCTTGTTAATTTAACTTGGTACTTTTATAATGCCCATGATAACAGTGATCAAAGTTTTTATGGGTCTTATTTATTTAAAAGAAAATCTAATAATTATGAGGTGAACCAAAGAAGAAGAATGAAAGAAACTGAAATTCTTCTCATCCAAAAGAAAATGACAATCAAGTACCAAAAAAATAAAAAGATTAGAATCGCAATTTGCTAAACTTCTAAAGAACTAGGATGTTTTGAAGGAAACCTAATTTAATATCCACCATATGTTCTTTTATTCTTTGATCTCATTAAGTAGAGTTGATATAACTGGAGCAGTCATAACTTGTGTAACACAGTATTTATTATGGTAAGGAGAATGGTTTAATGATTATGTGGGTATTGTCATGTTCTTGCCTTGAGAACCCAAGGCAAGTTGGGTTCAGTATGAAAAGGCAAAATGTATGAACAGTATGAAAAGGCAAAATGATAGGATACTGAAAGAGGAACTCCCCAGGTCAGTAGGTGCCCAATATGCTACTGGAGATCAGTGGAGAAATAACTCCAGAAAGAATGAAGGGATGGACCCAAAGCAAAAACAATATCCAGTTGTGGATGTGACTGGTGATAGAAGCAAGGCCCGATGCTATAAAGAGCAATATTGCATAGGAACCTGGAATATTATGTCCATGAATCAAGGCCAATTGGAAGTGGTCAAACAGGAGATGGCAAGAGTGAACATTGACATTCTAGGAATCAGTGAACTAAAATGGACTGTAATGGGTGAATTTAACTCAAATGACCATTATATCTACTACTGTGGGCAGGAATCCCTTAGAAGAAATGGAGTAGCCATCATGGTCAACAACAGAGTCCAAAATGCAGTACTTGGATGCAATCTCAAAAATGACAGAATGATCTCTGTTCATTTCCAAGGCAAACCATTCATCATCACGGTAATCCAAGCCTATGCCCCAACCAGTAACGCTGAAGAAGCTGAAGTTGAACAGTTCTATGAAGACCTACAAGACCTTTTAGAACTAACACCCAAAAAAGATGTCCTTTTCATTATAGGGGACTGGAATACAAAAGTAGGAAGTCAAGAAACACCTGGGGTAACAGGCAAATTTGGCTCTGGAGTACAGAATGAAGCAGGGCAAAGGCTAATAGAGTTTTGCCAAGAGAACGCACTGGTCATAGCAAACACCCTCTTCCAACAATGCAAGAGAAGACTCTACACATGGACATCACCAGATGGTCAACACCGAAATCAGATTGAGTATATCCTTTGCTGCCAAAGATGGAGAAGGTCTGTACAGTCAGCAAAAACAAGACCAGGAGTTGACTGTGGCTCAGATCATGAATTCCTTATTGCCAAAATCAGACTTAAATTGAAGAAAGTAGGGAAAACCACTAGACCATTCAGGTTTGACCCAAATCAAATCCCTTATGATTACACAGTGGAAGTGAGAAATAGATTTAAGTTACTAATCTGATAGAGTGCCTGATGAACTATGGAATGAGGTTCGTGACATTGTACAGGAGACAGGGATCAAGACCATCCCCATGGAAAAGAAATGCAAACAACCAAAATGGCTGTCTGGGGAGGACTTACAAATAGCAGTGAAAAGAAGAGAATGAAAAGCAAAGGAGAAAAGGAAAGATGTAAACATCTGAATGCAGAGTTCCAAAGAATAGCAAGGAGAGATAAGAAAGCCTTCCTCAGTGATCAATGCAAAGAAATAGAGGAAAACAACATAATGGGAAAGACTAGAGATCTCTTCAATAAAATCAGAGATACCAAGGGGACATTTCATCAAAGATGGGCTCAATAAAGGACAGAAATGGTATGGACCTAACAGAAGCAGAAGATATTAAGAAGAGATGGCAAGAATACACAGAAGAACTGTACAAAAAAAGATCTTCAAGACCAACATAATAACGATGGTGTGATCACTCACCTAGAGCCAGACATCCTAGAATATGAAGTCAAGTGGGCCTTAGAAAGCATCACTACAAACAAAGCTAGTTGAGGTGATGGAATTCCAGTTGAGCTATTTCAAATCCTGAAAGATGATGCTGTGAAAGTGTTGCACTCAATATGTCAGCAAATTTGGAAAACTCAGCAGTGGCCACAGGACTGCAAAAGGTCAGTTTTCATTCCAGTCCCAAAGAAAGGCAATGCCAAAGAATGCTCCAACCAGCACACAATTGCACTCATCTCACACGCTAGTAAAGTAATGCTCAAAATTCTCCAAGCCAGGCTTCAGCAATATGTGAACCGTGAACTTCCAGATATTCAAGCTGGTTTTAGAAAAGGCAGATGAATCAGAGATCAAATTGCCAACATCCGCTGGATCATCGAAAAAGCAAGAGAGTTCCAGAAAAACATCTATTTCTGCTTTATTGACTATGCCAAAGCCTTTGACTGTGTGGATCACAATAAACTGTGGACAATTCTGAAAGGGATGGGAATACCAGACCACCTGACCTGCCTCTAGAAAAACCTATATGCGCGTCAGGAAGCAACAGTTAGAACAGGACATGGAAAAACAGATGGGTTCCAAATAGGAAAAGGAGTACGTCAAGGTTGTATATTGTCACCCTGCTTATTTAACTTCTATGCAGAGTACATCATGAGAAATGCTGGGCTGGAAGAAGCACAAGCTGGAATCAAGATTGCCAGGAGAAATATCAATAACTTCAGATATGCAGATGACACCACCCTTATGGCAAAAAGTGAAGAGGAACTCAAAAGCCTTTTGATGAAAGTGAAAGAGGAGAGTGAAAAAGTTGGCTTAAAGCTCAACATTCAGAAAACTAAGATCATGGCATCTGGTCCCATCACTTCATGGCAAATAGATGGGGAAACAGTGGAAACAGTGTCAGACTTTATTTTTTCTGGGCTGCAAAATCACTGCAGATGGTGACTGTAGCCATGAAATTAAAAGACGCTTACTCCTTGGAAGGAAAGTTATGACCAACCTAGATAGCATATTGAAAAGCAGAGGCATTACTTTGCCAACAAAGGTCCATCTAGTCAAGGCTATGGTTTTTCCAGTGGTCATGTATGGATGTGAGAGTTGGACTGTGAAGAAGGCTGAGCACCGAAGAATTGATGCTTTTGAACTGTGGTGTTGGAGAAGACTCTTGAGAGTCCCTTGGACTGCAAGGAGATCCAACCAGTCCATTCTAAAGGAAATCAGTCCTGGGTGTTCATTGTAAGGACTGATGCTAAAGCTGAAACTTCAATACTTTGGTCACCTCATGCGAAGAGCTGACTCATTGGTAAAGACTGATGCTGGGAGGGATTGCGGACAGGAGGAGAAGGGAATGACAGAGGATGAGGTGACTGGATGGCATCACTGACTCGATGGACATGAGTTTGAGTGAACTTTGGGTGTTGGTGATGGACAGGGAGGCCTGGCGTGTTGCCATTCATGAGATTGCAAAGAGTTGGACACGACTGAGCGACTGATCTGAACTGAACTGATCACAAAATGTGATTTTACTGCTCTCAAAAATAATGAAGTAGTCCTAGGTTTTAGGCCCAACTATATTTAAAGACAAATACTAAGTAAATAATATTACAGGTGCTACTCAGATATAAAAAAAATTGTGATGGGTACACAGACAACGTAATTCTGGAGTGGTATTTCAAAGTCATCATTCTAAACATTTATTGTATGGCATTTTGGGTGAACAAAGTAATAGGGGTGGAAGCCTAATGACCTCAGCATATGTCATTAGATTGGTTTTTACAGTTAATGCTTACTGGGCCTTTGTGACCAAGCCCAGTAACATTTATATAGTGCTTACTACAAACCATGATGTTACTTTTTCTTTTTTTTAATTACTTTGCTCCACAAAACAATTCCATAAATTCCATCACAGCTAGGTTGAACTGAGATTTGCACTCAAGCGCCTGCCTCTAGAGTCTGTACTTTTAACATCCATGCAATAGTGCATCTCTTGTCACAAAAACAAGTGCCACGCAGTGTCGGAGGTCTTCACACAGTGCCTGTCTAATTCTCTCCGTTCTCTTCTGCTGAACCCTGTTATCTCACTGGATATGTGAAGTTGGTGGGAAGAGCCAAGTCATTACTTACTAAGTTGTATAAATGGATAAATTTCTAATTACCTGAGATTCTTAAATCAGTTGAAACCAAAATAGTGAGCCAATGAGTTGTGAGAAGAGAAAAAAGAAGATAGAATTTCATTAACATTTGTTTCTTATATCATTCTTTTAAAGTTCATTCTTTGTGGTGATTATAATGTCTTTATCCATCAATGCAATAGCATGTGATGTAATTTATAAATAAATATACATATATTAGGAGTGCTTGAGCAAAAATTTTATACTGATGGGTAAATACTTTTCAGTAATTCCAGATTTTCTCCCTACCTGGGCCCTTTCCTTGGCATATGCAAGTCAACCTGAAAACTTGTATGGTCTCCTTGAAAGTCTATATGTACATATGAGTTCACTTACTATGCATATTTAAATTCATTAAATCAGCACATTGTCACTAATTGCTGGAATTTATCTCAGGCATGAAAGAATATATCATTTTGAGGTTTCATCCACAAGACAAAACCAAAGGCAAAATAGCTGATCAATTCAGGGGCTTCCCTCATAGCTCCGTCGGTAAAGAATCTGCCTGCCAAGTGGGAAACCTGGGTTTGATCCCTGGGTTGGGAAGATCCCCTGGAGAAGGGAAAGGCTACCCACGCCAGTATTCTGGCCTAGAGAATTCCATGGACTGGATAGTCCATGGGGTCACAAAGAGTCGGACACGACTGAGCAGCTTTCATTTTCACTTTCTATCAATTCAGAGAAAATATCTGATTGCCTAAAGCAATCCACGAGGTTAGATGAGGGAACCGTTTGGATATCCATTGAACAAATATTCGCATAGCCTTGTGCTAGGTATGGCAGGTGCCACACCCATGCGGCTCTGTTCCCAAGTGACTAGTGTCTAGCACAGTCATTAAGAGCTGGGATTCCTGGCTTTTTGACCTTGGGCAGGTTATACAGCCTCTCTGTGTTCAAGTATTCTCATTCGTACAATGGACATAATAACAGTACCTACCTCAAAGGATTGTGTTGAAGGAAAAACTAAATTAATACATTAAAAGTACTTGCCAAAGTGGCATCCCCAAGGCACCATATTCTCATTATTGTGTGTGGTGGCTTATTCTATATGTCAATTTGGCTAAGCCTGGTGCCCAAATTATTTGGTCAAACATTATTCTAGATGTGAAAGTATTTTTGATGAGATTAATATTTATATCAATAGACCTTGAGTAAAGCATATTATTCACAAAGCGGGGGAATCTCATCGAAACATTTAAAGGCCTCAATAGAGAAAGACTGACCTCGTCCAGGAAGGAGGAATTCTGCCAGCAGACTGCCTTTGAACTGTACCTGTAACATTTCTCTGGATCTCTAGCCTGCTATTCTACCCTACCCCTGGAGAAGGAACCCACTCCAGTATTCTTGCTGGAAAATCCCATGGAGAGAGGAGCCTGGCAGGCTACAGTTCATGGGGTTGCAAAGAGTTGGACACAACTGAACACATACTACTCTATAGACTTTTGGATTTGCCAGCTTCTGCAAACATGTAAGCCAATTCCTTAAAATCAGTCTCATGATCAACATACACATGCAATATGTACATACATCGAGATACAATATATACATACATTCTACTGGCCCTATTTCCCTCGAGACGCTGCCTAATACACCATAGGACATTAAGCCCTTCCTACATATTCTTCAGCACTTCAAATAGGATCTCATTTATTCTTCATAAAAGCCACATGACCCTCATTTTACAAACAAGAAAACTGAGCCTAAGAGAGAGAAGTGTCTTGCCCAAGGTCATGCCAGTGAATCTGTGACAGTCAGAATTCAATGCCCTCCCCAGCTCCTTCTCAAGTAAATGCCATCATAGTGTAATTTAAGGTTCAAAGGTTAAAAGACTGGTTCTGAGTGGAGTGATTTGTGTCCAGCATACCCACAAGGCTGGGTGACCTAAAAATAATTACATGGCTATTTCACAGTCCTTCCTAAGCTTTTGAGAAATACTGAATGCTAAATAATAAATGCAAAATGAATTTTGCCCATCACTAATTGTAATTCTTGCCTGAGTTGAACTGTGGAACTCCTTTAGTGAAGACATTCACAACACTGTAGACAGAAGCCAACTAGGCCTCACAGAACATGGAGACCATCAAGCCCTCTTAGTATGAGGCTTACCTGTCAAGCTTTCCTGATAGCTCAGTTGGTAAGCAATCCATCTGCAATGCAGGAGACCCCGGTTCAATTCCTGCATCAGGACGATCTGCTGGTGAAGAGATAGGCTACACTCACTGCAGTATTATTGGGCTTCCCTTGTGGCTCAGCTGGTAAAGAATCTGCCTGCGATGAGGCAGACCTGGGTTTGATCCCTGAATTGGGAAGATCCTCTGGAGAAGGGAAAGGCACTCCAGTATTCTGGCCTGGAGAATTCCATGGACTGTTATAGTCCATGGGGTTGCAAAGAATCGGACACAAGTGAGTGATTTCACTTTCACTTTTCTACCTGGCAAAGGGGACAAAGGTTAGCATCTTAAGTGAAATTAGACAAGGTTTTAAGAAAACCAGCTGTGGTTTTTGAGAGGAAGAAATACTTTTCTGAAAGAGACTAGGGGATTAGGTGTTTGATAATGGACTTTCAGCACCTCTCCCTGCCATCAGTGGAGCACATTATGAATTAAGCAAATCCAGTCAGGTCTCTCCAGTACATAGGACTCTGATTATTGAATGAAGCTTATCAGAGGGTACACCAAAGGCATTCAAACCAGTTCTAGAACCATCAGGGAAAACCAAATTAGCTAGCATTCACAAACAATTTCCTTTTATGTGCAAAGCTGTTTCCAAAAACAAGCTTCAGAGTTCAAAAGAGCTATGAGAGAATATTTTTGCAATCTGTTCCACTGGGTAACAGATTGAATTTAGCCTTAGCTGGTGATTCTGGTCTTTTTAATTATTGGCAATAGCAACACTTTACATTGACATGGTGCTTTTAACTTTAAAAGTTGGTCAAGCTCATTTATCAACTGATCTACTTTGTTGTCCTGTGCTATAATTTTCAACTGATAGACCAAGATAGCAGGCTAACACATCATGGAAAAGGCCATGCTAAGAAGTGTTGTCAGTGTCTTTTTTTATTTCTAAGCAGAATGCAGGTGATGATGACATGATCTAAAAAAAATGTTCATATCTGAAACAGTTTATCTAGTCCTCACTGGCATATGAAAGTCAGTGAACAGAGAATACTTGATAATGTAAAAAGAATTTTTAATGTCACAACACATTCTAAGTATTAAAATGAAAACCAAAGCCAACTAGGAATGATTGGGGTACTTGGTTTGCTGTACATTTCTCTCTGTGAATCTAAGTAATTGAGAATTTACTGTACTCTAATGCTTCCAAAAAATACTAGAACAGAATTAAAAGCAAGGGGCTTAGAACTAGCTTTTGAAAGTTTCATGCTGTGCCTGGCTATAGAGGCATCTTTTGGCTTATAAAACATACTCACATACTCACCATAATAAGTAATAGTTAGATCTACAAACCCTTCAGCTATAAAACTTGCTAAATGGTATTTAAAACAGCAGGAGAGCCTTTGTCTATACATCTTGTACTACTGTTTTGAATTGTATGAGATAAGATTATATGGCACAGTTCTAAATTATGTGACAGAAGAAGGCAAAAATTCCCAAAATATATGAGACTTCAAACTTATATTTAGATATTTCACTGTATAAAAAGACAAGTCTGCAAAATGAAATTAATAGAGATATGCTTATGCATGTTTTGAAAGTAAATCAAGGAACTAAGACTATGTGATATATAATTTCCTACCAGGAATAAGACATGAAGATAAATTAGCCAATGAAAGGTACCTGTATACATAAATCATGTACTGGATTATACTCTTTCACGTTTGGAAAGGGCTTCCTTGATAGCTCAGTTGGTAAAGAGTCTGCCTGCAATGCAGGAGACCCTGGTTTAATTCCTGGGTCAGGAAGATCTGCTGGAGAGGGGATAGGCTACCACTCCAGTATTCTTGGGCTTCCCTTGTGGCTCAGCTGGTAAAGAATCCACCTGAAAGGCGGGAGACCTAGGATGTTTGAAAAGAAAAACTCATTATCAAATAACTATAAATGCCATATGGCTATACCAGAATCAACTCTTACAAATTTTATACCAAAATTGAAAAAACTTCTTTCTGTCTATAATTAGTCAAAGTTTACACTTCAGTCTTCATCCATAGTATTTCTGTAATTCTCGCTATTAAACTGCAGTCTCTTGCATTGCAGACAGATTCTTTACTGTCTGAGCTACCAAGGAAGCCCACTAACTAACCTCTTCCAAATATGGTGCCGTACAGTTCAAGCACAAATTGGAGGCTTGTTTTGTTTCCAGTATGCTCAGCAAAATTACCGTTGTTATTGCCAGAATGGTGTCTCCAACTCTCCCTCTATGTATCTTCCATGAGAAGAAAAGACTCTTGCTGCTGGAATGAAAACTAGGTCCACAGCATTATACAGCTTCAGAGATAACATTCACCTTTTAGTCTAAATGAATCTCTAAATCGTTTTTGTAGACTATCAGGTAAATGGTGCCCTTGGAGTGATGCAAATCCCCTCAAACTAGCTTAAGCTATGTGTGTGTGCTCAGTTGCTAGGTTGTGTCTGACTCTTTGCCACCCCATGGACTGCACCCTGCCAGGGTCCTCTGTCCATGGCATGTCCCAGGCAAGGATATTGAAGTGGGTTGCCATTTCTTTCTCCAGGAGATGTTCCTGACCCAGGGATTGAAACCACATCTCCTGCTTCAGGTGGATTCTTTACCACTGAGCCACCTACTTGATTGAAAAGGAACTTAGGCTATAGAATTTAGCAAATGTGAGGAAGGTTACATCAAGAATACAGAGCTTCTCTCTGCTGTTGGACTTTCTCTCTCCACCTTTACAAGGGCCAGACACCTGCAGTTTCAGCCCTGGCTTTTTTCTCACAGTTCGTGTACCTGACAGACCAGATTTGAAAATCTGAATGCCCTATCACTGGCCAGGTATCCACATGCTCTCGAATTAGTTGTGGACACAGAAGTAGTTTTGTGTGGTCCACTTAGCAAAAGAAAGAATCTCTGAGAAAGGGATATAGATCAGGTGGGTAAGTTGGCCACTGAGGTATCTGTGGTCACATAGGTAATGTTAGATTTATCAAGAGATTTTATATTCTCTAAGAACATTCTCATTAGGTAGGAGTCATTGACCCTAAGATACTCCTGTATAACAGTAAAGATGTTCTTCATGAGTAGATTTTATTTATTTTAAAATATTAGCTTCCCCTCCCTGTGAGTGAATTACAATTTCCTGCCCCTCCGAAGCCAAATGTGGTGCTGTGACTTGCCTTAGCCATTAAAATGTTAGTGAAAATGATATCTGTTACATCCGAGCAGAATCTCTGAGTCATCATGTACTTTTCTCATAGCTCCTTTCCATCTACCATCACAGAAGCTATGTTTTAGAAAGTTCTTCCTCTAGCTTAGGTCAGAGAGGGATGAGCCAGAACCAGATGTGATCATCTCTGCCATTTGAAGGGACTACTTATCCATTAATATTTAATGTAGTTATCTCCATGATTTCATTTAGTTATAGCATTTTAGTATTTTTTCTGTTTCCCCTCTGCCTTTTGATCATCTGTTTCCCTTTCCTGCCTTCATCTGGTTATGTTGTGGAAACTCTTGATCCTCTAATATTCTTACTAAGACTGTTGACGGTTTTGCTTTGGCAGGCAGTGAACTTGGACAGACTAAGACTCTGAACCCTCTTGCTCAGATTTCAGTTTTCTTCTCTTAGCCTTTCTCCAAACTGTTTCGAGTTTCTGCTCTCTGCAAAGTGTATGCCCAGAATCTGAGGCTCCTGTACACTGGCTCTCTCTCTTCTGGGATTCCCTCCTCACTTTCCAGCACGAGAACCTTTGGTTTTTCAGGCCAGAAAGACAGCAGATTTTCTAGTGGAGTTTTAGGCCTCCCCTGCTGTGACTGGCGCCTGATGTCAGATGAAGCCTAAAAAAGGGAAACATGCTCTGATGATCCTTCTTCCTCATGTTGACTCCCTACTGAAATCTGCCTGCTTTTGCTTACTCTCCAGGTAGTTGCTTTTTTATGTATCTTGTTCAGACATTAACCTTATTATCTGCCAGAAGAGTGGTCAATTAGGGACCTACTTTGCCTTCCTGGAGGTAGAATTCTCTAAAATCTACTCTGAGATCAATGTTTAATGAGAATTAGAAATAGGCTTTTCTGATTAAAAGCCATTGAGATTTGAGGATATATTTGTTTCTGCAATTTAAGTTAACCTGAACAGACTAATTAGCCAGTCAGGGCAATCTGGAATATTACCAAAAATTTCACACTTATACTTATAAAATCTGCTTAAGGACAAATGAATTTCCCCAAATCATTCTGACTTTATGAGTTTTGCTTTCTACTTATGCCATTAAGATATTTTAAGTGGAACTCTTTCCTTCTTAATTTCCTCTGCAGTCATGAAGAATGATGTCCATAACATTTGAAAAACCTTTATTCCCCGTCTCTGCATTCCATCCTTACCACTGTAATCACAAGGTTTGGAGACCAGAAATCAATACCTAAATTGAATGCATATCTACCATACTGTGCCACTGGCAGAATTAGACCTGGTAAAAATTATGAAATATTTCATTTAGAATTATAGTATGTTTAATTGATTTCTGCTAAAACAGCTAACAAAGAAAGTTAAATTAGAGATAAAAGCAAATTAGGCAAAGGAATGTATTGTGGGGGGGGGGGGGTTGCGATTTCAGTGTTGGTTTCCCCTAAAAATGATTCAGTAGAAAGTAGGGCTTTCTTCCTACAATATAGCCAAACAGGTCTTTGGTGTAGATGTTGCATATTATATATGATATTGCCTTCAATAAAAATGCGAGATTCTGATATGCAAGCTTCAAAATTAGATAACTTTCTCTCTCTTACTTGATTAAAATCATGAAAAAAGAAATATATGTACCCACACTTACAAACAAATACACTTCTTTTTTTTTTCCCTAGGCCAATTACTTTGCAGTCTAGGATCTAATTGGTGATAAAACTTCCTCATTAAAGTCTATAGGAGGGACTTCCCTGATGGCTCAATGGTGAAGAATCTGCCTGCCTGTGCAGGAAACATGGGTTTGAACTCCTGCATCACAGCTACTGAGCCTGTGCTCTAGGGATGGGAACCACAACTACTGAGCCTGCATGAAGCAGTATTGAAGCCCACATGCCCTAGAGCCCATGCTCAGCAAGAGAAGCCACTGCAGTGAGAAGACACCACAATGAGAGGCCCGTGAACAGCAACCAGAGAAAAGCCCACTCAGCAATGAAGACCCAGCACAGTTAAATTAAAATAAAGACATTTATAGGAGACTTATAGATGGGAAAACTCTTTTTGAAATATATCACAGTCTCTGGGCATTGTTGATTTCCATTTAAGTTACAAGTCTGAGTGACTGACCATGGGACATGTCTTACAGTCATCCTCACAACTTCCTTTTTATTTGAACACTCATCTATAATTAGTTTTGTAAACAGTCTGGACTCATGTTTCTGTAGCTCAACTTACTATTCCTATTTTATTTTATTTTTTTCCTTTACATAGTTTCAGCAGATTCTTTCAACCCCTTATTCAACCAGAATTTTTTGAATGGCAATTTTGTGCCAATCTCTGAAGATGCAGGAATCAATAAGACAAAGTTTCAGCCTTCATGGTGTATTCATTCTGGAGGAGAGACAGATGACGAATAAGCACACCAATAATATCATTTCAAGTTGCCGAACATCCTGTTAACAATAAGTAAAGCAGCACAATGCAGAAGGCAATGGCAACCCACTCCAGTATTCTTGCCTGGGAAATTCCCATGGACAGAGGAGCCTGGCGGGCTATCGTCCATGGAGTTGCAAAGAGTTGGACATAACTGAAGCAACTTAGCATGCATGCACACAAAGCAGAATAAAGGGGCTAAAAACCCACTTGAACTTTCTTTTGCCCAGTGATTTCTTAACCTTTGCATCATCACTAATAACCGTGACTTTCTGAATGTAAGTAATCCCCACAACGCGTTTGGGGGCTTACCCACAGGTTGCTTCTACGCACCCCAACTTGCTCCACTGACACTGCTCTAATGAGAACACCAAAAATCTTGTCTTTAAATCCATTGAACACTGTGTGCTTATTTTCTGAGTTGACTGCTCTGCAGTCTCTGACACCATTCCTCCTTTCCTCATAAAGCTCTCCTCCCTGGGAACATCCCTTATCATGCTTTCTCAGCTTCCTTTGGACTTTCCTCTTCATCTGGCCATCTATTCATTGTACATTGGCACCACATTTAGATGCTTCTATGCAGCGGACAGTGTGTTTTCCCTTATGAAAGTGCTTGTCACTCAGCATGGTAAATGCTGTTTATTTGTCTATTTTCCTACTAGACAAGAAGATATTCACTATTGTGTCTCCAGCACCTGGCACAGTGGCTAACACATAAGGGTCCTATAAATATTTGATGAATGATTGAAGAAATCATTTTCAAAAGGGATGATTTTTTCTTTCTTCTCAATGTGAAACTTCATAGCAGTAAATACTACATAGTTTAATGGTTAGGTTTTATGGCTAAGTATAGTTTTGGCTCCAAAGCCAGACTGCCTGTGTTTAAATCTCAGTTCTCCCACTGGCCCAGTTTGGAGTGTTATATGTATGTGTCACTTTGACATATGACCTGCCTCTTGAGAAACCTGTATGCAGGTCAGGAAGCAACAGTTAGAACTGGACATAGAACAACAGACTGGTTCCAAATAGGAAAGGAAGTACGTAAAGGCTGTCTATTGTCACCCTGCTTATTTAACTTATATGCAGAGTACATCATGAGAAATGCTGGGCTAGAGGAAGCACAAGCTGGAATCAAGATTGCCGGGAGAAATACCAATAACCTCAGATATGCAGATGATACCACCCTTTTGGCAGAAAGTGAAGAAGAACTAAAGACCCTCTTGATGAAATTGAAAGAGGAGAGTGAAAAAGTTGGTTTAAAGTTCAACATTCAGAAAACTAAGATCATGGCATCTGGTCCCATCACTTCATGGGAAATAGATGGGGAAACAGTGGAAACAGTGGCTGACTTTATTTTTCTGGGCTCCAAAATCACTGCAGATGGTGACTTCAGCCAGGAAATTAAAAGATGCTTACTCCTTGGAAGGAAAGTTATAACCAACCTAGACAGCATATTAAAAAGTAGAGACATTACTTTGCCAACAAAGGTCCATCTAGTCAAGGCTATGGTTTTTCCAGTAGTCATGTATGGATGTGAGAGTTGGACTATAAAGAAAGCTGAGCACAGAAGAATTGATGCTTTTGAACTGTGGTGTTGGAGAAGACTCTTGAGAGTCCCTTGGAATGCAAGGAGATCCAACCAGTCCATTCTAAAGGAAATCAGTTCTGGGTGTTCACTGGAAGGACTGATGCTAACGCTGAAACTCCAATACTTTGGCCACCTCATGTGAAGAGTTGACTCATTGGAAAAGACTGATGCTGGGAGGGATTGGGGGCAGGAGGAAAAGGGGACGACAGAGGATGAGGTGGTTGGATGGCATCACCGACTCAATGGTCATGGGTTTGGGTGGCCTCTGGGAGTTGGTGACAGACAGGGAGGCCTGGCGTGCTGCGGTTCATGGGGTCACAAAGAGTCGGACATGACTGAGTGACTGAACTGAACTGAACTGGACATAGATTTCCTCATCAGAAAAATGAGGTTAATAATAGTCTCCATCTCATAAGGTTGTTAAAAAAAGTAAAGAAGTAGAATAGTTAAAGATATTGGTACATGGTTTGGCACACACCCTGCTTATTTAACTTGTATGCAGTGTACATTATGAGAAACGCTGGGCTGGAAGAAGCACAAGCTGGAATCAAGATTGCCAGGAGAAATATCAATAACCTCAGATATGCAGATGACACCACCCTTATGGCAGAAAGTGAAGAGGAACAAAAAAGCCTCTTGATGAAGGTGAAAGAGGAGAGTGAAAAAGTTGGCTTAAAACTCAACATTCAGAAAATGAAGATCATGGCATCTGGTCCCATCACTTCATGGGAAATAGATGGGGAAACAGTGGAAACAGTGGCTGACTTTATTTTTCTGGGCTCCAAAATCACTGCAGATGGTGACTGCAGCTATGAAATTAAAAAATGCTTACTACTTGGAAGAAAAGTTATAACCAACCTAGACAGCATATTAAAAAGTAGAGACATTACTTTGCCAACAAAGGTCCATCTAGTCAAGGCTATGGTTTTTCCTGTGGTCATGTATGGATGTGAGAGTTGGACTGTGAAGAAAGCTGAGTGCTGAAGAATTGATGGTTTTGAAGTGTGGTGTTGGAGAAGACTCTTGAGAGTTCCTTGGAATGCAAGGAGATCCAACCAGTCCATCCTAAAGGAGATCAGCCCTGGGTGTTCTTTGGAAGGAATGATGCTAAAGCTGAAACTCCAGTACTTTGGCCACCTCCTGCGAAGAGTTGACTCATTGGAAAAGACTCATGCTGGGAGGGATTGGGGGCAGGAGGAGAAGGGGACGACAGAGGCTGAGATGGCTGGATGGCATCACTGACTCGATGGACATGAGTCTGAGTGAACTCCAGGAGTTGGTGATAGACAGGGAGGCCTGGTTTGCTGCAATTCATGGGGTCACAGAGAGTCAGACACGACTGAGCGACTAAACTGAACTGAACTGATGAGTAATCATTGGCTATCAACTGTATTATTGTTTGAAGAAGACACTTTTAGTATTACCTCCTAAATAATTTTGTAGTCCATTAAATAGGATGTTTCTGGCTAAAAGGCACAAAGAAGCCCATCCTAAATGACTTAAACAATAAGGAAATATGTTATATGACATAAGAGGAAGGCGTGAAACTAGCAGTAGTTCAAAGATGCTATCTCTGTCACACACCTGACTCTGCATCTCTCTGCCCTAGCTTCCTCATGCTGTGTTGTGCTTAGTCACTCAGTCGTGTCCGACTCTCTTCGACCCTTTGGATTGTAGCCCACCAGGCTTTCCTATCCCTGAGATTTTTTCAGGCAAGAATACTAGAGTGGGTTGCCATTGCCTCCTCCAGGGGATCTTTCCAACCCAGGGATGGAACCCGCATTTCCTGTGTCTCCTGCATTGCAGATGGATTCTTCACACATGGAGCCATTAGGGAAAGATTCAACCCTGATTGTGGAGTACCTTGTGATTGCCACAAGGCTGTCAGTGGTGAATGGAGCTGCCTGTTACTTTATTCTCAACCATCTGATGAGAGGGCAAAGCCACACCTCCAAGCATGAAAGGTAAATCTTTCCTTCATTCAGATTGGATCAATCTTACTTGTGAGACCAATCAGAATCCTGGAGCATGGGGGCGTGGGGCATGGGGACAAATGACTTGTGATTGACTCTGGATTCACCCCCAGAGCCTCGTCTTGGATTGCATCCCCCTAAGTCAGGAGACATGTACAGTGGTGAATACTTGACCAGAATGTGGCTTCTATTAGGAATAAAAATAAGAGGAATAGAGACTAACTGGACAGTCAGCAATGTTTACCACATGTACTATTGCTGTCAGAAAATGTGGAGATGCCCTATTAACCAAGAGGATGAGTTCTAACATGCTGCATTGTGCCTAGAAACTGTTTCCAGATGTAAAAAGTAAACATATATATATATATATATATATATATATATATTCACTAATATTGATTGAGAGGTTATTTTGTGTCAGACACTATGCTAAGTTCTTTACATTCGCAATTCACTTCAAACTTCACAACCACCCTCACTCATTTATTTAATCAAGCAAATATTATTGAACACCAACCATATTTCAGGGACTCTCCAGTCACTAGGAATGATAGTCAAAACAAGACCAACCCCCAGCCCTCAAATGCCCCACATTCTATAAATGGGAGGCTGCAGCCAAAAAGGAGTGAATTTCCCTGAATCACAAAGCATTAATGTGACAGATCTGGGAGTTGAATATGGGCAGTTCGGCTCCAAAGCCAAGAGTGGATTGTAGCATGAAAATGTCTACATGGCCCTAAGGGGAATAATATAAATTTGAGATAAGAGATTAACTGAAATTTAGACATAGTACTGAGCCAATCCTGGGCAGCTGAATTTAGTCCTTAGTGACTGTCAAGATTTGGTGGAGAGTTGACCTTAGAAAGGAGAAGTTCATTTTCAGAGGAAGGAAGAAGCAGAGGATAAATACAAAAGGAGGTTAGAAGGCTTCTCAGATACAGGGTTCCTGTGACACTTGGACACAATGCCAGCAAAATAAGCCAAAGAGCAGGGTTTGTTATCTTTGTGGGAGTTGTTACCTGCAGTACTGGGTTCATTTAAACCAGAGTTTCTCAACCTTGGCATTACTGACATTTGGAACTGGATCATTCTTTGCTGCGGGGGCTGTCCTGTGTGTAGTAGGGTGTTTACCAGCATCCCTAGCCTCTACCAACTGGAGGCCAATTATACCTCCCCCAAGTTATATTGCCAAATACCTCCTAGAGGACAAAATTTCCCTCAGTTGCAAGGCACTGCTTTAAGCTGTTACCTTTTTCATTCAAAAAGCCCTGGATGGGGAAGATGCCCTGAAGGAGGAAATGGCAACCCACTCCGGTTCTCTTGCCTACAAAATTCCATGGACAGAGGAGTCTGGAGGGCTATAATCCATAGGGTTGCAAAGAGTTGGACACAGCTGAAGCAACTTAGCACACACATACATACACATATACACACTCACGTATATGTGTACATGTATATATACAAATCACAGAAGAAATTCACTCTAAGTGTACATTATTCTTTCTCACTATATATCTGAGTTTCCACATCTACACATGGAGAAAGTTAAGAAATAAGACATGTAAGGTATCTTACATAAGATAGCTCGGAAGCTTTTTTTTTTTTCTTTTAAAACTAGAAATAATCCATGATTCACTGAAAACTTTTTTGAGTTACCTTCCCCCTTAACCAATGATTCAGTTTACAAAAGTGGGATTTGCAATTCAATTTTGGAAAAATAGGTCTATAGAATGAAACCTACTCTTTTTCTTTCCAAAAATGTCATTGAGTAATATAATTATTTTAAGGTAGAAAATTGCCATTGATCTGTGTATTTTAAAATTCTACAAGGTGATTGTGCCATCATTGATTCACGGTCAGGTGTGACATCATTATCTTCTGAAAGCATTCATGATCAAGTCCTCTGTGTTCATTTTACAATTGACACGGCCACAGTCAAAGAAAATATGCCGAGAAAGGTCACTAAATGCTGAGGTGAATCCATTTGCATAGAAGAAAAAAAGGAGGAGGCTGTTTCCATGGCTTCTAAGAGAAGCAAAGAGAGAAATGTGAAAAATGAAAACTAGTTTGCAGTGGCAAACAAAATGAACTGGTCTATAAATATTTCATAATTTTAGTCCCATGAAGTCTCATTGTTTGGTGGTTAGCTTTATGATGAGTAATCATGGGTTGCTTTATGTTTGTTTCTAGCTTTTTCTGCTGATCTCTGTACCATCCATATCTGAAATAGCACCCACTAATTTCTTTTTCATTTACTTCATTTTGATATAGAGAGAATATATGTAGTCATCAAGTAGGGAGTTAGAGATGTACTATCCAATTTAAACATATAAAGTACATTTTTAGAGTCAAAGTCTGTAAAAATGAAAAGTGAAAGATAAACACTTTGGTGATGCTTTTCATTAGAAATAGAATAATTTTGAAGATAGCTTCTGGTTTCCCAAGAGGTTAAGAAGGTTCTCCTAGGAGCAGTTATGTTGCAGTTATCTTCTGTCTTGGGAAGATTATATCACTCATTGGTAGCTGAGATGTGTACAGAGTAATCCTCTTGGCTCAGAAATGAAGTAACCGCCTGGGCTCAGAAGTGGGACACCCATCTCTTGCTTTTGCTTGTGCACCTCCATCCTCTCTTCCTTTGTTACCATCACCATTATCTTCCTTCAGAGAACCACCTGTTTCTCACCTTAAGTTCAATTGGTCTGGTAGGACTACCGTCACATGTGTATCATCATCATCACACCTCCATATCACAAGCCTGTCCAACAACACAGTCCGTTGCTGTGGCTACAGTGATGGGTTCAGAGATGAACGTATAACCTCAAAGGGTCCACTGAAAGCCAATCTTGGGATCTCTGATGAAAGTATTGAAGAGAAGGACTTGCCCTTGATCCTTCAAATTTCTAGAGTACATAAATTATTTCCCTTTGCTTGAGCTAGCTTGAATTCAGTTTCATTGCTGCTGCTGCTGAGTCGCTTCAGTCGTGTCTGACTCTGTGCAACCCCAGAGATGACAGCCCACCAGGCTCCCCCATCCCCCGGTGCTATTGCTGTTCAGTCACTCAGTCATGTCCAACCCTTTGCGACCCCATGGACTGCAGCATGCCAGGCTTCCCTGGCCTTCACCATCTCCCAGAGCTTGTTCAAACTCATGTCCATTGAGTTGGTGATGCCATCCAACCATCTCATCCTCTGTCGTTCTTTTCTCCTCCTGCCTTCAATCTTTCCCAGCATCAGGGTTTTTGTAATGAGTTGGCTCTTCATATCAGGTGGCCAAAGTATTGGAGTTTCAGCTTCACCATCAGTCCTTCCAGTGAATATTCAGGGCTAATTTCCTTTAGGATTGACTGGTTTGATCTCCTTGCTGTCCAAGGGACTCTCAAGAGTCTTCTCAAGCACTGCAGTTCAATAGCATCAATTCTTTGGCGCTCAGCCTTCTTTATGGTCCAACTCTCACATCTATATATGACTCCTGGAAAAACCGTAGCTTGGACTAGATGGACCTTTGTGGGCAAAGTAATGTCTTTGCTTTTTAATATGCTGTCTAGGTTGGTCATAGCTTTACTTCCAGGGAGCAAACGTCTTTTAATTTCATGGCTACAGTCACCGTCTGCAGTGATTTTGGAGCCCAAGAAAATAAAGTCTGTCACTGTTTCCATTGATTCCCCATCTATTTGCTGAGAAGTGATGGGACTAGATGCCATGATCTTTGTTTGCTGAATGTTGAGTTTTAAGCCAACTTTTTCACTCTCCTCTTTCACTTTCATCAAGAGGCTCTTTAGTTCCTCTCGCTTTCTGCCATAAGGGTTGTGTCATTTGCATATCTGAGGTTATTGATATTTCTCCCGGCAATCTTGATTGTGCTTCAATCAAGCTTGTGCTTCATCTAGCCCAGCATTTTGCATGGTGTACTCTGCATATAAGTTAAATAAGCAGGGTGACAATATACAGCCTTGACATACTCCTTTCCCAATTTGGAACCAGTCTGTTGTTCCATGTCAAGTTCTAACTGTTGCTTCTTGACCTGCATACAGACTTCTCAGGAGGCAGGTAAGGTGGTCTGGTATTCCCATGTCTTGAAGAATTTTCCAGTTTGTTTCATTAGTACTTGCAGCTTAAAGGTTCCTGAGGAATTCAGAAGTCAAGTTCTATAGAACCTGGAACAGACTATGGGACCATAGATGCTTGTGGAATGAAGTGTAAGAACTTATGTTTGTTTAAGGATCTGTACATTGCTGACATAACTACAAAACACAAGCTAGGAAGTGATTAACAAAAAAATCAGTGTGTATTTGGAGGGCGACACACAAGGGCTTCAGAAGCACAATGCAGTGTTCAAATGATGAAGCTGGGTGATGGCCACAGGTACTTGTGGTTATAGAATTTTTAAATGTACATATGAATTTTATACTTTCATCTTTAGATTATATGTGTCCATTTTTCTGAGATAAAGAAACTTGCACCAAACCACAGGGCTTGTAAATGGAATGATATTAGTCCTTAGTTCACTAGGTTGGGAGGATTAAATGAGACAAAGCAAGTAAGGCTTTATGATCATGCCAGACACATAGAAAGTACTTGAGGGATGTTAGATGTTGGTCTAATAATAACTGGGGATGTCTGGAGACTTATAGAAGATAATGCATATTAAACATGTCGCACAATTTCTGGCATCTAGTAAGTGCTCATTTTAGTATTTGTTAGTATCATTTTCATCAGAACTAGTTCCTATGTTTTCCTGACTGGCATATCTTCTGTAGAAGTGGGTCATCCATGGTATTTGTGGGCTCAGTGTTTTTGTCCTACCATTCAGGCTCTGTAGCCTAATACATTTTGCCCAAAAAGGATAAGGGTAGAGATACTGGTCCATGCGTGCATGCTCAGTCGCTCAGTCCTGTCAACTCTTTGCAACCCCTATGGACTATAGCCTGCCAGGCTCCTTTGTCTGTGGGATTTCCCAGGGAAGAATACTGGAGTGGATTGCCATCTCCTCATCTTTTGAATTCTTTTCCAGCCTTATGTTTCAAAGATCTTTACAGCAGTGTAGAAAAATTTAAATTTGTGTCAGTACTGTATCATAGAGTAATTGCTAGCCATGTGTGGCTATGTAAATTTAAGTTAAATTGATTTCCCTCCTCAATTGTACCAGTCACATTTCAAGTGCTCTGTAAGGATATGTGACTAATCATATTGTCCTGGACCACGTGGGTATGGAATTCTTCCATCATTTTGGAAAGTTCTATTGAATTGCATTGTGCTATATGGGGAGTGATTGAAACCAAAACTGGAAAAGCCTAAAACCCTCCATTTATAGAACTGAGAGGGAATGCACTTTGGGAGGAAGGCTTCCTGGCTGTATCCCAAAAGAGGTCACAAGTTGACGCCTCACCTTGATTCAGTAATGATCACACAAAGTCTCCCGGAACCTTGCAGACTCAGAGCCTGACCTGTCTGCATCTGAAAAGAAAGAGCAGGGCACTTACGATAACCAAGCCTCCGTGGTGTGAGTCCTGAAATTAGAACACCGGTCTGTTGATACTGGATATAAACCCTCACTGCCCAGGGCCTTAGCGCTCAGGCCCTCTGGCTCCCACGTCTTCTCCTCCCCTGTTTAAAGAGAGAGCTCCAGCGATCCAGAGTGAGAGTAAGGACAGTGGCTTGTGTGACTGAATGTGCTTTTCACCAAGTTCCAGGGAGACCTGCCTGTCATTGGAGACAGACTGGTACATTCTCAGGCTGGGTACCCTCAGGCATTCTGATAATGGTCAGCATTGGTGAATTGTACTTTGAGGCTATTCCTTTTCTTTCTTTCTTTCCTTCTTTCTTTCTTTCTTCTTTTAACACCTTATTTTGAAATAATTTCAGAGTTACAAGACATTGCAAAAATAATACAGAGAGTTCCTGAGTCCCCTTCACCCACTTCCCCCAACAACAGCATCTTACATATTCAGAGTCCATTGTCAAGACCAGGGCATTGATGCTGGCACATTATCCTTTTCCTTGAATAATAGTAAATGTTTTATTGGGTCCTTACAGTGTATCAGGCATATTGTCATTCATTTCTTGTAACAACCCTCTACTGTAAGTATTATTATTATTAGCTCCATTTTATTGATAAGAGAACTGAAGCTCTGAGAATTTCAATATGTTTCCCAAGACTAGTCAGGTCATAAATGGCAGAGCTGGGACTAGACTCCATCAAGTTTGACTCCAGAGTAACACTCTTTAAATACAAATCAATGTTAAAAAACTTTAACAAGCAGGCTTCAAAGGTCAGACTGGAAGGCCTTTCAGCCTTTCACAGCCTATGTCTCTGAGTTGATTCAGTGTCCGTTCAGTCTGCACTGCCCCGGTAGGGGGAGAGGGAGCTGTTGACTAGAACCCCCAATTTTTTTTTTTCAGTTTTTTAGAGTGTCTTTTTATTGTGGTAAAAGTCACGTAATATTGAACATCCTATTTTAACCATATTTAACTGTACATTTCAGTTAGAGCCCAAAAGTTTTGACAACAAATTACTAAACCCCAAATTTGCTCAAACTTTTAATAAATGTATAATAATATTTAATGAAAGTAAATAATAGCATTCAAAATATGAAGTGCACTGCAGGGTAGTTGTCTTTTTCAGACTCTCTAACTTCAGGAGCTTGTCAGTTGATATATCATGACGATTTTAATTGGGGCAAACATTCAAAGTTTAAATAAAGAACCTCACTAGAGGTCTGATTTTGGAAAAAAACAGAAAAATTACAAACATACATTTAGGAAGTAGGTAGATAATAATACAAAAGAATATGCAATGGTAATATCTGACATTTCCAAAGATTCTTATATATCCCCTGTCCTGTGCTAGGCACATAGATACCTAGATATGTTACTTTCTTTTTTTCTTACTGTATGATAGGAGCATCATTATCATCTTTGTAATATAATAGCTAACAAGGAGAAGGAAATGGCAACCCACTCCAGTATTCTTGCCTGGAGAATCCCATGGACGGAGGAGCCTGGTGGGCTGCTGTCCATGGGGTCGCACAGAGTCAGACACGACTGAAGCGACTTTGCATGCATGCACTGGGGAAGGAAATGACAACCCACTCCAGTGTTCTTGCCTGGAAAATCCCAGGGACGGAGGAGCCTGGCGGGCTGCCATCTATGGGGTCGCACAGAGTCAGACACGACTGAAGTGACTTAGCAGCAGCAGCAGCAGCAGCTAACAAACCAAGATTGGGTGTATACTGTATGCCTTGCAATCTGTTACACACTTTACAGTCTCACTTAATACTTTCAATTCTTGTTATTACTACCTACCAGTCATTTTCTGCCTTTTAGGTAGGTATAAGGATGCCCATAGCTGACACTTATTGAGCTCTTGCAATGATGCAGTCAGTGGATCACATGTGTTCCTTGTTCCGTTTGGTTCTCATTGCAGCCCTGAGGCGGGAGGCATCATTATTCCCATTTTACAGATGAAAAGGCTGAGACTCAGAGCCTTGAAGTAACCAAGAGCAAGTGAAGGAGCCCTGATTCATATGCAGATGTGTCTCTCAAGTGGCTGGGGTCTACACTCCACATGCCTTCAGATTTTAGAAGAGAAATTTAATGTGGACTGCAGTCCTTTTGAGAAGAGACCATGCACAGCTTTGACTTTGAAGAGTGAATAAGCAGTGAGCCAGGTGAGGGACAACCCTGCTGAAGCAAATGCAGAAGCAGGGATGCTGGTGGGTGCTGCTACTTGTGTAACCTCAGGAAAGAAACCTGCCTGGTTAAAATTCCAAGGTGGGACTGCTGACCAGGAAGGCTGGGTTCAAGTCACGAGGAATCTTGCACGCTTTTCAGAGGAGTGTGGACTTAATGAGATGAGCTCTTCATTTCGGAAATCAATTTAGGGCTTTGAACATGGTAATGGTAAAACTGTGGCTCTCCACAGAACCATCTGGAAGCAACATGCAGTGTTGGCTGATTCTCATTGTACTCTTCTCCCTACAGGCATACAGCAGGGTCTCTGGCAAAGACAGTTGCCTCCTCTTTCCCATCACAGCTGCCACTGCCCTCTCTGCATGTAAAAGTAAGAAAATCAGGAAGAATTTTACATGGCAGTGTTCTGACCAAAACTTGGCTATTCCACTACAAAAAAAAGTTTGAAATCTACTGTTTTACACCAACAGTGTATCTGAGTTCAGTTCAGTTCAGTCACTCAGTCCTGTCTGACTCTTTGCTACCCCATGAACTGCAGCACGCCAGCCTTCTCTGTCTATCACCAACTCCTGGAGCTTGCTCAAATTCATGTCCATCAAGTCGGTGATGCCATCCAACCATCTCATCCTCTGTCATCCCCTTTTCCTCCTGCCTTCAATCTTTCCCAGCATCAGGGTCTTTTCCAATGAGTCAGTTCTTTGCATCAGGTGGCCAAAGTATTGGAGTTTCAGCTTTAGCATCAGTCCTTCTAGTGAATATTCAGGACTGATTTCTTTTAGGATTGACTGGTTTGATCTCCTTGCAGTCCAAGGGACTCTCAAGAGTCTTATCCAACCCTGAAGTTCAAAAGCATCATTTCTTTGGTGCCTGCTGCTGCTGCTAAGTCACTTCGGTCATGTCCGACTCTGTGCGACCCCATAGACAGCAGCCCACCAGGCTCCTTCATCCCTGGGGTTCTCCAGGCAAGAACACTGGAGTGGGCTGCCATTTCCTTCTCCAATGCATGAAAGTGAAAAGTGAAAGTGAAGTCGCTCAGTCGTGTCCGACTCTTAGCGACCCCATGGACTGCAGCCTACCAGGCTCCTCCATCCGTGGGATGTTCCAGGCAAGAGTACTGGAGTGGCGTGCCACTGCCTTCTCCGTCTTTGATGCTCAGCTTTCTTCACAGTCCAACTCTCACATCCATACATGACTACTGGAAAAACCATAGCTTTGACTAGACAGACCTTTGTCGGCAAAATAATGTCTCTGCTTTCTAATATGCTGTCTAGGTTTGTCATAGCTTTTCTTCCAAGGAATAAGCGTCTTTTTTAATTTCATGGCTGCAATCACCATCTCCAGTGATTTTGGAGTCCCAAAAGATAAAGTATCTCACTGTTTCCATTGTTTCCCCATCTATTTGCCATGAAGTGATGGGACCAAATGTCATGATCTTAGTTTTTTGAATGTTGAGTTTTAAGCCAGATTTTTCACTCTCCTCTTTCACATTCATCAAGAGGCTCTTCAGTTCCTCTATGCTTTCTGCTATAAGTGTGGTGTCATCTGCATATCTGAGGTTATTGATATTTCTCCTGGCAATCTTGACTCCAGCTTGTGCTTCCTCCAGCCCAGAATTTCATATGATTTACTCTGCATATAAGTTAAATAAGCAGGGTGACAGTATACAGCCTTGACGTACTCCTTTCCCAATTTGGAACCAGTCTGTTGTTCCATGTCTGGTTTTAACTGTTTCTTCTTAACCTGCATGCAGATTTCTCAAGAAACAGGTAAGGTGGTCTAGTATTCCCATCTCTTTCAGAATTTTCCACAGTTTATTGTGATCCACACAGTCAAAGGCTTTGGCATAGTCAATAAAGCAGGAATAGATGTTTTTCTGGAACTCTCTTGCTTTTTCCATGATCCAGCAGATATTGGCAATTTGATCTCTGGTTCCTCTGCCTTTTCTAAAACCAGCTTGAATATCTGGAAGTTTACCATTCACGTATTGCTGAAGCCTGGCTTGGAGAATTTTGAGCATTACTTTACTAGCGTGTGAGATGAGTGCAATTGTGTGCTGGTTGGAGCATTCTTTGGCATTGCCTTTATTTGGGATTGGAATGAAAACTGACCTTTTGCAGTCCTGTGGCCACTGCTGAATTTTCCAAATTTGCTGACATATTGAGTGAAACACTTTCACAGCATCATCTTTCAGGATTTGAAATAGCTCAACTGGAATTCCGTCGCCTCCACTATCTTTGTTTGTAGTGATGCTTCCTAAGGCCCACTTGACTTCACATTCCAGGATGTCTGGCTCTAGGTCAGTGATCACGCCATCATGATTATCTTGGTCATGAAGATCTTTTTTGGGTAGTTCTTCTGTGTATTCTTGCCACCTCTTCTTAATTTCTTCTGCTTCTGTTAGATCCATACAATTTCTGTCCTTTATTGTGCCCATCTTTGAATGAAATATTCCCTTGGTAGCTCTAAGTTTCTTGAAGAGATCTCTAGTCTTTCCCCTTCTATTGTTTTCCTCTATTTCCTGTGTCTGAGATCAGTATACAAATCAGACTGGTGACTGATTAAATTAAAATAATATAACACCAAATCAGTGTACAAATCTCTGTATTCAAGATCAGTGTACAAATCAGACTGGCGATTGATTAATTTAAAAATAATGTGACAGATGGAATCCCTGGGTGCCAGAATTAGCTTTGGAAGTTTTCATCGGCTTTGAGGACTGTTAGCCCCTCAGGAGAGGTGCGGTTCTAAAGCCCCATCCCCTCTGCAATGCTTGGATGAAGCATCCAAAACTCATCTGATCACACTCCCTTTTTGCTCCTATATCTCCACCTATTAGAATGAGGGTCTGTTAAACAGCAGCCCAAGAGAAAATGGGAGAAAGATTGCTGTAATAAGATCATAAAAGTGTCATTACTGTGGATCATTGGCTAGGGCTCAGAAATACTTTCATTATGGTGAATTTCATCTATCAGCTCAAAACACTTTACAAGTAAACAAATGAGTTACCAGTTCACCTCCTAGGATTCTTCAAGTGAGAGTTTATCCCACCAAAAGTAGTTTTTCAACAACCACCCCTCCCCACCAGCTTATGCTATCCTTTTTGCTAATTCATAAGCCAAATGTTGATGATACTTTTATATACATTTAGCAAACCCCAACTCTACCAAACTGTGAACGGCAATTGACCCCAGTAGATAGAGATCCAGGGTGCTTTAACATGATGCACAATTTCCTGATCATCTCTCTTACTGTAGGAATGTTAGAACCAGCAACTGCCATGACTCAACATACATGGCAGGAATATACATAACATAGTAACATGGTCTTCTGATTTTTGGAAATGTGTTTATAACTGTTTTGTGGATGGGTTCCCATACCTCAAACAGATGTATGTTTAATAAAACAAACAAACAAAAAACATCAACAAAAAAACCTGAACTAGGAAGCAGGAGAAGCATGACCTACGCCCAGCTCAGTCTCTCTCTTCCTATGAGATGACATCTTTTTATTTCATCCATTTCCTCATCCATAAAGCAAGTTAGATGAATTAGAGTATCTGAGCATTTCTTTTATTTGATTAATGAGCTCATCTAAGACTGGCTACATGTTCAAAACACTTATTCTAAAGTTAGTGGATTTTTGGTTTAAGGCTGTCTTGTGCTAAAGATTGGAGTTTAAATTTGCCTAAATTTTTACATCTGATATGTGCAAAAACTTGTTGTTGTTTGGTCACTAAGTCATATCTAACTCTGCAACACCATGAACTGTAGCACACCAGGCTCCACTGTCCTCCACAATCTCCCAGAGTTTTCTCAAATTCATGTTCATTGAGTCTGTGATGCTATCTAACCATCTTCTCCTCTGTCGTCCCCTTCTCCTATTGCCTTCAGTCTTTCCAAGCATCAGGGTCTTTTCCAATAAGTTGACTGTTCACATCAGGGGCCAGAATATTGGAGCTTCAGGTTTAGCATCAGTCCCTCCAATGAATACTCACGGTTGTACTCTACCCTAAATATTTTGTAAATGCTCTGTTGAACCAAGTTGGGCTGGTGTCTTCTTGCAAGACTTCTCAGGGCTTTTAATGAGTCCTTACAAAGTCTTCAAAATCATTTGATTATAAAACTCAATATTTTTCTAAGAAAGAACATTCACGGGTTAATGCTGTGTTAGAGCCCTCAGCCTCCAACCTTAAGCTCACTCTGCTAAACTTTCTGCTTAAAATTGCAAGCAGGATGCCTTTGACAGACTACTTGTGAGATCAGAGGTACCAGTCTTACCTTAGACTTCTCACAGATAAACCTATAAAGCAGAAATGTTGACTGCCTCTTTCCTTTTTTAAAAAATTATTTATTTTTATTTATTCATTTATTTGGCTGCACAAGGTCTGAGTTGCAGAAACGAGGTCTTTGATCTTCGTTGCATCATGCAAGATCTTTTGGCTGCAGCATGAAAACTCTTAGTTGTGGCATGATGGATCTAGTTGCCCGACCAGGGATTGAACCCAGGCCCCCTGCATCGGGAATGTGGAGTCTTAACCAGTGGACCGCCAAGGAAGTCCCTGATCACCTCTTTCCTTTACAAAAAAAAAAAAAAAAAATCTGAATCTGTTCTTCAGGGAACCCTCAAACAGAAAGTCCAGAATTATGCCTGTTTTCTGCCACTTTGTTTTTTAAGTCTTGATCTCCCAATTGAGAGAGAAAAAAAGGTTTTAAGATGAGTTTGAGAAAAATTCACAGCATAGTGACTAATTCTTCTGGTTGTTGGTACCTAAATTACTTATGCCAATATTTAATTAAAGCATATAATAAGGAAGAATAACATTGAAGTTTTGGGCATAAAACTAACTTGGGTTGAAACTCAGCTCTACTACTTAGAAGTGATTCTAATTCTGTGTAACATGGTTAATCTCTCTGAATCTCACTTTCCTTATCTGTAAAACAGGGATTGTAAAAGCTGCCTCATAGGGTAACTGGGGCTATGATAGAAGATGTGTTGAGATTTATTGAGCTCCAACCATATGCAAACCATAAGACAGCTAGCTTTACTTTTAGGCATGTAGACTGTTAACTGATTTGTGGCTAAAATTCCTCTACCTGGATGCCTTATTATTTCACATCATTTCCCTCAATAGAAAAATAAATATAATTCAAATTTAGAGGAGAAAAACAAGTTGCTAAATAAATTTTAGCATAGGATAGCAAATAAATGATCTAGAATAATAGGGAAGTAATTACCTAGCCCTGTTTTCTATCTTTAAAAAAACTCTTTACTATATGAGACTTACTCTTTCTCTCTGGAAAGTACCAGATATGCTACAGATTTGCATAACAATCCCTCCCTTTTAATGAAATACATGATATATAAGCTTTAGCCTTAAGGCCCTTCTTCAATGCTAAAAATGAATATTAAAGACTTACAGCATTATAATGAATAAAACTTAAATCTTTGAGAACCCAGTGTTCATCCTGACCCCTCATATTATTTCAAATGTATTTTGTACTAATTGTTTTGGGAAAACTCTTTCTCTTAGCTTAATATTTCAACTGTTTTAAAATAGGTAAACTTTATCATACATTATCACTTGAATAGAACAAATAATTTTAGTGCCTCCATAGACAATTGGCTTTCAAGTTGAGGCATGGTGATTTATTTTTAAAAATAGAGAGAAATCATCAGCATTGAAATAGATTAAAATAGATGTCTTAGAATTATAAAAGCAGTTCCATTTTCATATGTCACATTTAAAGCACAGTTATTATTTTAAAAAGCTATTTCAGACTGATATTATGGGTTTATTAACAAGAAAAGCCACCGTGTAATAGTACAGTGATAAAGGATAAAGGATGAAAAAACAAGCAGAATATCATCTATTTTACTTTTTTAAATCTGTCTCAATGAAAATCATTTACACAAAGACAAATGGGACCCAGTTATTAAGTTACCAGGCTCACCTATTATTCTGTAATACTTGGAAGTCTTAAGAATATGATACACAAAAAAGTAAGTCATCAAGCAAGCTGTAATCACTTTTAAAACTGGAACTTCATATACAAGGGTCATGAAAGTGCTCTTCATATATGTATATATATATATGAGAAAAAGTTTTAGACCCCCAGCTCAAGACAGCAGATTAAGCATACATTTATTGCCCTGTGCCTCAAATTCTACTGACAAATATTTATTGAGCACCTACTATGTAATGGGCAGTTGAAATGAAAATATGTCTAACAAGATGAACACAGTAGTGATCTATCAGGAAGCTAGCACCTGGGGCAAATTCCCAAACTCAGGAAGCAGAGAATTAAACTGAGAAACCAGAGAGAGCATCAAAAGTACAGCCCGTAACAAGCTCAAGAAAATTTGGTGGTAATGAATTTGCCCTAAAATGAAAGAAAGCAATAGAGAAACTCCACACTCCTCCTTATTCCCTAAAGCAGAAATCAGCAAAATCTATAAAGGGCCAGATAATAAATGTTTTTAGCTTTGTGGGCCATACAATCTTTCTCTCGAAAGCACTCCAGTCTTTTCTTGCAGTGTAAAGCAATCATAGGCAACATTTAAGTGTGTTGTGTAGCTGTGTTCTAATAAAACTTTATTTATAAAAATAAGTAGTAGATCAGAGTTTGCCAAGCCCTGATCTAAACTTTTACCATAGTGTCTATATTATATAGAAATGGAAATAAAAAATAATTATATTATATAGAAATGGAAATAAAAAATAATTTAAAAGGGATATATATGGCCAGAATTTTATCTCTAGTCCAGCCTCTTCTCTGCATCCTAGGTCAGTCTGGCTGCCCTTCCCCGCATCCAGGTAATTCCTGTACCCCAGCATACCCAGTGTTAATCAGTTATACATAATGAATCCTAGTGATGAATCTTGGCCTTTCCTTTTCTGCTCTTTATCTCAATTAATAGTAGGCTCTGCCTGTTTCACTACTTGAATGAATCAGTTCATTTCTCTCCCTCTTTCCTGCCAACAACAGTAGCAGAAGCCCCCTAGACCACTACGGTATCCTCCCATCAGGTCCATGCTCATCCACCCATTTGTCTATCCGTCTATCCCTACCCATCCATCCATCCATTCATTAATCTATCCAATCTCTTTTCCATATTTTCAGTAATTTGTTCACCAAAAGTTTATCGAGTGCCATCTACATACCAGCCACACTTCCAGATACTGGACTTAAACTGGTGAACAAAAGATTAAAAAAAAAAAAAATCCCATTTTGTGGAGCTTCTGTTCTGGTCTATGTGTGAAGAGGGTGGAGCAAGACAAATATAAGATAGAAGCAAATAATATAGTTCCAGAAGGTGTTAAGTGCTAGAGGAGAATGCAAAATATGAAAAGGAGTAGAGTAAGGGGCATCTGGAGTGCTGGGGAAGTTCAGTTCAGTTTAGTTGCTCAGTCCAACTCTTTGTGACTCGATGGACTGCAGCATTCCAGACTTCCTTGTCTATCACCAACTCCCGGAGCTTGCTCAAACATATGTCCATCGAATCAGTGATGCCATCCAACCTTCTCATCCACTATCCCCTTCTCCTCCAGTCTTCCATCTTTCTCAGCATCAGGGTCTTTTCCAATGAGTCACATCAGGTGGCCAAAGTATTGGAGCTTCAGCTTCAGCATCAGTCTTTCCAATGAATATTCAGGACTGATTTCCTTTAGGATGGACTGGTTGGATCTCCTTGTAGTCCAAGGGACTCTCAAGAGTCTTTTTCAACACCACAGTTCAAAAGCATCAATTCTTCAGTGCTCAACTTTATGGTCCAACTCTCACATGTATACATGACTCCTGGAAAAACCATAGCTCTGACTAGACAGACCTTGTCAGCAAAGTGAGGTCTCTGCTCTACTGTGCCAGGGCAGTTATGCACTTATCAGGGTTGTTGGAAGAAGCCTCTTTGAGGTGAGGATTGAGCAAACACTTGAAGGACTGAGTCAGTTGTGTTCCTGTCTACTGTGAAGAAGGGCAATCCTGACAAAGAGAAGTTTCAGACAAAGTTCCCAGAGTGGGAACCTACCTATTGTTCTTGGAACCTCCAGGAGGCCAGTGTGGCTGGAGCAGAGCTGGCAGGAAGACACTCAGTCATCGTATCATTGTAGTAGAGGAAGCAAAGACCTAAACTCTGTGAAGGGGACCAGAAACCACTACAGGGTTTTGAGCAAAAGGTCTGTCTTAAAAGAAGAGTTGAGGCAGCTGGGGGTATGATGGGATGTAGAGGGCAAGAGTGAGACCAGGAGGCTAGTCAGAAGGCAATGCCAGTCATCCAGGCTGGAGATGATGATGGCTGCAAACAAGAAGGGTGGCCATGACAGAGGGCAAAGTGGTCAGATTCCAGATGGAATGGACATGGTGTGTGGGAGAAAAAGCTCAAGTATGCACCAAGGTCATCCTTGGGAGGACAGAGTTGCCATCAATAAAAGAGGTTCAGGGTGGGGACCACAAGGAGATTGGTCCTAGACAAGCACCTTCTTTTCAAAAGCTACTTGTCATGCCTGGTCACCTTTATATTTTCCCTCTTCCTTGGCCTTATTCCCTCCCCTTCCTTATAAGAGTGAGATCCTCAGTGTTCCCTACATAAGGCTCTGGATTGGGTCCCTACTCCCTGTCTGGCTTCACGTTTATACTAGATTTCCCATTAGGCTTGTTCTTTGGGCCACACTGGCTTCTCTTCTGTTCCTTGAATGTGGATACTCTTTCTGGTCTCCGAATAGGCAATTCTTCTGCCTGGAATGCCCAGTCATTCTCCCACCACCAACCTCCTGCTGCCCTCATTAATCTCAGTTTAATCCTGTTTAAGCTTCAGATCTCAGCTTTGACACCATTACTTTAAGAAAACCTCCAGGTCTCCCCATATGCTCTCTCCCAGTGCACTCCCATCTATTTCCTGTAATTATATAATTATATAGTTATTCAATTCATGTCCTCTTCCCACTAGACTGTACATTCCCAGGGGGCTGGATTCACATGTTTTGCTCACCACTGTACCTCCAGTGCCTTGCACAATACTTACATTTAGTAAGTACTTAGTCTACTGAATGAATGAATTGCAGTTTTCCATCCACCTAAAAGAAAATATCAGCTTATACATTTATTTTTTCCAGAATGTTTTAGGGATATTATAGCATAGGGATATTGAAGTTGAGAAAACACAAAGGAAATAATACATTATCATTTAAAATTATTATTAATATAATTTGAAGTTTGCGAGGAGCGAGCTCCACCCGTGGCAAAGGTCATGAGGAAGGAGGCTTGGCATACGCAAAGGCGGGATCGAGCCTCAGGAGTCCCCCTGGAAATTCTCGAGCATCTACCCCCAAAACCAGAGTCTGCCTACTTTCTGCTTTGTGCTCTCACCTACACCTCTGACTTCACGGGGGCTGTCCCCCACTACCTCTCTCTGAAAAAGAGTTAGCTTACAGCTCCAGTTAACAATTCCTGGGTGTGACAGTGTTTCAACGTACAAACTCCTTTGGAAGTCCTCTAGCCTGCCTGAATAGGTTTTTCCGGCCACATGTGATTGTTCAGAGCCTCCCAACTGTGAGAGGCAGGAGATGTTCTAAACTGTCTAAACACAGATTCCTTTGAGTAGTTAAAAGATTGATTAGAAATTGTATTGGTGAAGGGTTTTTCACTTATTGGGCCAATGTTTGCTGCTCAGTCTCCATACCTCTTACCTACTGTGTCCTTGGCAGTGTATGGATTGATATAATGGGTGTATAGAAATGTAAGTAGTAGCCTCAATGTTTGTAACCTTGGACCCTTGAGTTGATCCTTTTCTTGATTGAGCCCACCTCACCTTTGCCCTATAGGAATGCAACTCTATCCAATGCTTTTTGGAGGCCGGTGCCTGACTTTAGAATAATCACCTTTACAGAAAAACAGTTTCTTAAAATGTTAACAGGCCTCCGGGCCAGAAGATGATGTAAATCACCTAAACTTTTGCATATGATAAGTTTGCAGGAAGAAAGCCTGGCTTACTGCATGACTCTATCCCTTCCCCCATTATCCTCTATGCATAACTTAAGGTATAAAAACTACTTTGGAAAATAAAGTGCGGGCCTTGTTCACCGAAACGTGGTCTCCCCATGTTGTTCTTTCTCTTACCTTCTGGCTGAATTAATTGTTCAGCCTCTTTTCTTTACTGAATTTTCCTACTGAGCTATCCTTATTTCAGCCTCTTTTCTCCACTGAATTTCCTCACTGAGTTATCCTCATTCTATTACTTTTTATATCCTTAGTTAACGTTTAATTAAGCAGTTGTTTCCTGATCCTCGCTGATGCCGTCTCTCCTTCGAATACCCTGGATCAGCTGGGGCTGGACCCCGGCAGAAGTTCATTATGTTTATTACCAAGCTCAAGCTCATACTGCTTGATGCATGACAGGCCAGTAAATTGAGAGACCAGTTGTTGGGGTAAGGAATAGTGACTGTATTTGGAAAGTCAGCAAACAGAAAAGATGGTGGACTTTGTTGCAAAGAACCCTCTTGCCTGAGTTAGAATTTAGGCTTCTTGTATACTAAAAGGGGACGAAGTAACTTCAAACATTTCCTGATTCCGATCAGCCTCCAGAGGAGATAAGTTAATTTCTCCCTGCAGTCATTCATGGGTGGGCCTGGTCAGGATGTTTCCTGTGAGCTAAAGAAAAGTATTTCAGCTGATACTCATTACCTGGGAAGCAAGGTTCCCAGAGATGGACCATCATGTATGTATGTGTGTGTATTAGTCATTCAGTCATATCTGACTCTTTGCAACCCCCCATGAACTGTAGCCCGCCAGGCTCCTCTGCCCATGGGATTCTCCAGGTAAGAATACTGGAGTGGGTTGCCATTTCCTTCTCCAGGGGATCTACCCAACCCAGGGACCGAACCTAGG
This sequence comes from Bos javanicus, assembly GCF_032452875.1. Lineage (NCBI taxonomy): Eukaryota > Metazoa > Chordata > Mammalia > Artiodactyla > Bovidae > Bos > Bos javanicus. Next base: position 29,877,575 of record NC_083889.1, read on the forward strand.
TTTCCTGCATTGCAGGCAGACCCTTTACCATCTGAGCCACGAGGGAAGCCCTTTATGTATAGTTTAAACTTAGAGATGACATCCCTTTAGTGGTTAACTTGTAATAGAATGCAAAGGTTTTTCCCTATTACATGCTCATTAGAGAGAATAAACCACAAATGATCCCTTTCCTGTAAAATATGGTGCTGTTCACCAGTTTCTGGTTCCTCAGAAAACAGGGTATTACAGACTCACATTCATTGCCTGTCCCTTGAAGACAGACTAAGTCGGTTTTGGTTTTTTTTTTTTTTTTTTTGGCCATTAAAACATGAGCAGAAATGATATATGCCAATTTCAGAGGCTTTTTTTTTTTTTTTCCAGATAGAGGCATTTGAGAGCTGGTGTGCACCCTTCCCAGGTGGCTCAGTGGTAAAGAATCAGCCTGCCGATGCTGAAGGAGCAGTTTCGATCCCTGGGTTGGGAAGATCTCCTACAGTAGGAAATGTAGGATACTCCAGTATTCTTGCCTGGAAAACTCTATGGACAGAGGAGCCTGGTGGGCTGCAGTCCATGGAGTTACAAACAGTTGGACACGACTGAGTACACATGCATTGTGCACCCCTCCAGCCTCCCTCACCTGGAATAGAAACTTATTCTCTGACAGTTTTGGAGGCTAAAAGTCCAAAATCAAGATGTCAATAAGACTATGCTTCTTCTGAAGGCTCTAGGGAACAATCTTTTGTTGACTCTTCCGGGTTCTGGTGGTTGTTGGTAATCCCTGGTATTTCTTGACTTCTACATGCATTACTCCAGTCTCTGCCTCCACCTTTACCTGGCCTTCTCCTTGTGTCGCTTTGTGTCCAGGTATCCCTCTTCTTTCTCTTATAAGGACACCAGTTGTTAGATTTAGGATTTAATCTAATCTGGTGGGCAAGACAGAAAAAACTGTGTTGGCTGAAGTTGTCAGAGAACACCAAAGGATAAGACTTAATAGGAGGCTATGCTTAACAGGGGCTTCCCTGGTGGCTCAGATGGTAAAGTGTCTGTCTGCAATGCAGGAGACCCAGGTTCGATCCCTGGGTTGGGAAGGTCCGCTGGAGAAGGAAATGGCAAATGGCAGCCCACTCCAGTATTCTTGCCTGAAAAATACCATGGACGGCAGAGCCTGGTAGGCTACCATCGGTGGGGTCGCAAAGAGTCGGACACGACTGAGCAACTTGACTTTCACCTTCATGCTTAACAGGGCTCCTAGTATGTTCTAAAGACTGTGCTAAGCATGTTATAGGTATTATCCTATTTAAACCCCATGGAGGTTGTTTACCATGAGATTGGTATTTTTATCCATTTTACAAGTGAGAAAACAGAGGTTTAGTGAAGTTTTTAAACAGCTTGCCCACTGGTCACTGAGAATTCCAATCCAGCTCAGTCTAATTTACAATCCTGAGGTCTATGGACTTTCCTGTACTGCTCCTTCAATTCACCTGTTCCCTTGATGGTCTGCTAGAAAACAGGAATCTAGATTCTAAACTACACAAAGTTTGGTTTTCTTTCTATAGTTATCCCAAGGCTGCATTGATCACGTGGCAAAATTAACAGTAAGAAAGAGAATAGAATAGTCAAACTACTCTTCAATTTCTATTTCAACAATGGCTTCCCTAGCTGATGTTTATGAACTAGTTAAACTCAGCTTTCCATCTTTCTCTTTATGAGATGCAACCAACTTTCAGACTTCAATATTTTAACTTGGCCGTGGATACAAAGATCTGTCATATCAGAGGCCTTCATTTCTCCTCTAAGCATTAAAACAATTAGAAGAAACAGCAGGATCAAAAGAATCAACATGAAACCAAACCAACTCTAAGAATTTTAAGTGTTTCCAACTTTGTTTCAAAACATCTTTATGAGGATTGTTTTCCAAACAGCAGTGTGTGAAGCCTTCTACTTTTGAAAACTGACTTTACTCTGGAGACATAGCCTGTTTTGTATGCCTGGAGAAGCAGGGGATACCCAAACTGGCATTCAGCAGTAACAAATATAAATTAGACCATAAAAAAAAAATTGTAGGAATGTTAAAATCCATGTTGACTGGTTTTTACATTTACCCGGCAGCATTCCCATGCTACCATTGGCATGGAGATTGGAAAATGAAACTTTCCACGGATCTGTCACTTGCTACTGTTTCCACTTACTTTAACCGTGAACCCAATTTTTACAAATTTTTAATGTAAAAAAAAAAAAAGTTTGATATTTTTTTGTTTTCTCTTTCAAGACATTTCTCAAACATAAAAACATGCATGAAAAGGGTTTTTAAAAATCAGTCAAAATTTTAGTTTTCCAAATACTCAGCTGTTTAACATTCGGATAATTGCCTTTAAAAAAATTTTTTTTCCACATTTAGTCTGAATGCTTTGGCATGGGGGGAGCCCCACAGTCTGAAAGTAACTTTGTCCCGACTCTCCCCACTGCATTTATTATAGAAACTGGAAGACACATCTGCTTTTCAATAGGGCCAGGGAAAGCTGAGGTTTCAAGGAATAAAGTCGAGCTTCCCAGAACTTCGGTGGAAACAAGTCTGGAGTGGTCACACCTAGGTATTCTTGAAAGAATTTCCTTGAGGATAAACACGCTGAGATTCTTGAAGCTAGACTGGAGGTCACAATGGAAGGGGAAGCTCTCACTGGTCCTCTCATAGGGGTCCTAGAACCCAATAGGCACTCAAATCATACTTACACAGATGAAGGAATCCCAGTAACGTCGTATCGCGTCTTATAAAGACTGAAAGATGATTATCTTGGACTGGAAAGTAAGAGAGCTGCCTACCTACAGCGTAAGGCGCCTCAGGCTGGCATCCGGAGCTTGGCGATCTCATTTCGCTTTAGCATCATCCTGAACTGCTCTGCCTGAAGCTGGCCTGATGTTAAAGGGAAGAAATGAATGCGAGGAAAATCAGAGAGCAGAGGGTAGGGAACAGATGTGAGCAGAAAGGGAGGACAGTCCTTGAAAGAAATAAATTGGACTCCCACAGCTAGAAGGACAAATCCCTCAGTGTCGTCAGGGATGTGGGATGAGGGGTAATTTTGCCCTCCCTTTGTTCTTTGCCCCTTGTTTTCCACGTTTCCAGGTTGTTTGTTTGATGTCTGTCTTTTCTGTTCAGTTACTGGACCCTAAGGACAAACCAAGTGGCTGTAGGTGGCATACAGAAATTAATACATTGAGCGGCTTTTGGCTCCTCCCTTGCTCCCCCGGTGTGTCCACAGCGCCCAGCACCTTAGTAGGCACTCCCTAGACATCTGGAGAGCAAATGAGCTGCAAGTTTGCAGCGCTGAGTACGTGGAGCTGGGGAAACCAGGACAGCAGAGGGGGTGTCTCTGACCAAAAAAGACGTGCGGGCGCGTGCGGAAGGCAGCCGCGGCGCGAGGCAAGTGGCTGGCCGCGAGCCAAGGGGCTGGCCGCGAGCCGGGCGCCGCGCGGGGGGCGCTGCCTGCGTAGCGCCCCGAGTGGGGGCGCCCGGGACCACGGCGACACGTGCGCGGCAGGGACGCGAGCAGTCCCTGCCGCGAGCGGAGCCGGGGCAGGGGGGTGGGCGCGGGGGTGTGCCCGCGCCATGCCCCCCGCGCGTGCGGCCGGCCGGGCGGCTGCGTGAGTCACGGCGGGGCTCGCCTTTATAACCGCCGGCAGGATCGCGTGAGTGGCCCGCCCGGCGCTCTGCGTTCTGCGCTCCAGCCCGTGCGTCCCCAACGGCCCCCCAACAGCCGCCCAGGCCCGAGGGCGCCATGAGAAGCCCGCGCTGCGCCCGCCTGCTGCTCCTACTGCTGCTGCCTCCGCTGCTGCTCACACCTCCCGCCGGCGACGCCGCGGTCATCACCGGGGTAAGCGGCCCGGCGCACCTGTCCACCCGGGATGCGCGCCCTCCTCGTGCCGCCGGGTCGTGGGGGCGGGAACCCAGGGGGAGACGGCGTGGGGACAGCGACCGGGAGGTGGGGGCACGGGAGGGTTATCCCGGACCGGGACACCTGCCCCACTCGCCCCTTGGAGCACTTGGAGGATGCCCTGATCCCTAAGCAGCGGGCGGCCAGGACATCGGGCGCTCCCTGGAAGAAGTGCCCACGGTCGCTCCCCACCACCTTCTCACGCTCGCCTGCCCCTCTGTCCTCGCGTTTGGTCTTTTTTCCTCTTAAGTTGAAAGAAGTTGCCTTTGGCAGTTTTCTCGAGCACTTTGCCCCAGCTTTTCCAGCCTCTGTCCTTAAAATTTAAGTGCTTTAAAATGTAAAGGGGCAAGACCAGTACCCCCAGATCCTGGGAGACTTAATTCTGCGGTTGAGGAGTTTGCTCCCCAAAGCATTCTCTGCAAAATCCCTTTGAAATAACTTGGTTCAAGGTCATAAGTGCACTTTTGAAAAGCAACGTGGGTCCTTTCTTCTCAGTTCCAGCGTTTTTCATTTTTTCCCCCCAAACGTCCTGAGCTTCTCCTTGTAAAAGTTTTCCGTTTCCTGTTCCTGATAAACGCACCTACAGTGCTTTGGCTTAGTTATGGAGTAGGTGATCCTGTAGATGTTTCAGTTTAGAGAGATGTCATCATTTGTGGAAGTAGGAACTAGTTCAGTTCTCTCCTAGGTCCACCAACAATTTTCTTTGTGTGGATCCGAAGGATAACTTTACAGCACAAAATGAAAATGTCTACTTTATGCCAACAATGCAGAATCGCTACCATTTCCTGATTGTTCAACTCTAATAAGTCTGAAAGTATTTTACACCCCCATTAAATTATTTCAAATATCTAAGTTCACATAATAGGGTTTAGAGAAAAAAGTTTTATGTTTGAAATGATAGTACACAGATAATGAAATACCATTTAAATTTAAGGGAACTGTCGTTGTCTTGACAAAATTAAGCACTATTGTCTCCATATGCTTATAGCACATTGAAAGTCCTTGTATTATAACAGTATTTGGTTACAACCAATAGATATTTGGGTTATGGCCAAGAGATACTTAATAAGTATTGTGATATTTATTAGTATAGTTTGTAGAGATTTTTACAGATATAGATGTATTTGAATAGCTTTGTCAGTCCCTGTGGTTGAAAAAAAGTTTTTACAAGTCTTTCTAATACATGAGAATTGAAATCTGATTGGTTTTCCCTCATCTTCCCCTGCTGGCTCTTTAAATTTCTGCTAATCCTCTGAGCCCCAAATTCCTTTGTAATATAAGTATCTTTTTGTTCCATTCACAAGACAACACCAGTTGAATAGATTTGCAGTGGGTTAAAGATGAAGGGCATTAAGAAACAGCTGTCTAATTAAAAATATATAAACCCATGCAAGTCTTTATAAGTATTTCCAAGAACTGAAACTTTTTTGTTACAAAGTGAAATTTTATCACATTGAATGTTTATCTGTTAAAATTTAAACTGGCTATATGCGATTATATGTGTTGTTTTTCTTGTTGCAAAACAGTGCTAGAAAATAAAAGGATCTTTAAAAATTTCTCTAAAACAGCATGGCAGTAAATAAATATAGTTATGTTTCCATGACAGGAACCATCTGGAGTCAAATGAAAAACCTAGTAACTTATCTAGATATGTCATCTCTAGGATGTTTAAAATCCAAGTGATTGAAATTTAAGAGATTTTGGCTGGATTTTGATTGTCATATTAAAAGAGCTAGTGGGGCTTCAGAATTCCTGGTCTTAAGAATCTGTTGAAATAAAATATTGCCTAAAACCTCCATCTTAAATATTTACTTTTTGGGGAGTAGTAATGTGGTTATTTTTGAATTGATTTATATGTCCACATAGATTTGTTAAAACTGTATTGAAAAAGATCGTACAGTGAACATCTCATTTATGGAATGTAATGGCTACATATGTGTGATTTCTGATGTTCAGATAAAAACTGGAAAAATGGAACTGTTTGTATATTTTCCTATAAATGTCTAAACACCCCAAGATGAAAATTACAGTTTTTATCCAATACTAAATAGCCCAAGAAAAAATTCTAATGGGGGAAATAAAACAATATAGCTGATCACTTTAATGAAAAAATAATGAGTATCCCCATATATTTGTCTTTTGTGAAATTATAGCTTCTCCAAAACTAAGAACTCTGAAGAAGTATCTTAGTTATTTGCATTAAATCTGCGCTTAAATTTGTCTAAATTATAGATTTCTTAGCTTCTTACATATATAGTATAGGATGTTCTCACCTTAACACTAACAAAACAGATTACTGAACACCATTCAAACAAAGCATCCTATTTATGGATGGTTCTAGGAAAGAACCATAGTTCTTTGGATCTACTTTTATGCAAATAAGTTTACACTTCATTATTTACTTCTGTTTAGTCAAGTGAGGAAATTCCTCCATAGCTGATTCTTTGATTATATGTATTTACAATTTTTATATTAGGAACAAGTGTCTTGAGTATTCACTGTTGATAATTGCATCTTTCACTTGCATTTCTAAATCTGATGGATCTCAGAATAGTTTCATTAATCTTATATTGTACACATATGTATACCCTAAGCCAATAATTTCCTTTTTTGCAGGTTACTCACCTAAATAAAAAAGAGTAACATAAGGCAAAAGTCTTGGTCTGGCCATTCTCAGCCTATGAAATTTCTTTCTTTCAAAAGGAAATGGTGAAAATCAAGTCAGAGGTGTGAGAAACGTTAAATCTCATGAACCAAAATGCAAATATTTGAAAGAGAAAATGAGTTATACTTTTAAATTTACATCAGTATCTTTACGGATCTGGAGCATTTCATGATAGATTTAGAGACCATTTAAATCTCTTTTTTAAATTGGGCCCACTTTATTCTACCGTTAATAGTTATAAAATCTTGTGATTCAATTTATGTAGTTCCTAATGGCCACGTATGGTAAAAGACCAATATAAACTTCAAGTTCAAAGCTGTTTCATCCATAAAGCACTAGAAAAAGAGAGCTGATTTTTTTAAAAAGTATTGGGGTTTATAATTTTCATACTCTGTGGGCCATTATTTAGGCTTTTTTTTTTCACCAAGTGGGAAAATCTCTGATCAGATTTTATTGTAAATATGTTCAAATAAATGATTACAGTTTTTATAAACATGTAAGATTATTAAAATCATAGCTGTGAGATATTAAAAGAGCTTTTTTTTTTTACTGCTAATTTTAGCCTGAGTCATTCTGATTATCTTTATCTGTTTGCTTATCACATTTCAGGCCTGCGACAGGGACCCCCAGTGTGGTGGAGGCATGTGCTGTGCTGTTAGTCTCTGGGTTAAGAGCATACGGATTTGCACACCGATGGGCAAAGTGGGAGACAGTTGCCATCCGATGACTCGTAAAGTTAGTATATATGTGTTCTTGTTGGTTTTCTTACATTTCAGTTACTCAACTCCAAGCAAGGCCTCTATGACATGAAATGTGCTAGAAATTGGAAATCAGAGAAGATGAAGTGGAAAACCTCTTCCATTCTCCTCTCCATTTCCATCTGAGAGAACTGTATTCTTACCATCCTTATTTAACTAATCATTTACATATCTTCATTCTCATGGCATTAGAAACATTTCATAAAAATAATTTGAAATACCGAATTTTGCTTAACAGTTTTAGGATATGAATATATATTACTTTTGGATATATGAATGTATTTTATATCCTAAAAGACCATTTATGTATATATATTACCATTTATATACATATATGTGTGTGTATATATAAAATACTGTGTATACTTCTTTGCTGAAATCAGACCTACTGAAAAGGCAGAAGCACATAAGTTTGTGCTTTGGGTTTTGTAGAAAATGATCCATGATGCAATCACTCTTGTATTTTAACTTGAAAGTCCTACATTTTGACTCTCTCCACAGGATGCAATGTTCACAACCCTGGAGATTCATGATGTTTACCTTTCCAATTTATTTTCCTCTCTAACAGCTCCATATCACAATGACCTAAACACCATTTTTGGAAAGTTATTGACAGGAAGTGGCAGGAGTGACGGCAGGATCGGATGGGGCTGCAGAGGTTGTGTCCTCAGGTGTTGCAGACCCTCCTGTCTGCAGGGGCCAGAGAGCTGTGTAGGACTTCCAGAAGTGGGTGCGTGGCAGGTAGGAGGGAGCAGAGAAGTTTGTGGAACCTGGAGAATCCGTGTCCTTCAGATACAAAGCGTGTGAAACCCAGTATGGTTCCAGCCAAATCCCCAGGGGTGCCAGGCTGCAGGTGCCTTGCTCTTCTTGTGCCGTTAGTACATCCTCACTTACCAGCAGCTACATGGGGTCCAGGGTGCAGGGGTGGGTGGGGAGCGGCGTGTGTGTGCTTGAGGACGTGTCCCAGGCCTGGGGCTTGTTGGAGGTGAGTTCAGTCCTCTGCAGTGTTCTCTCTCTACCCATCACATCCTCTAAAAACAGGTTAAATGTTCTCAAAGCAAACTGAATTCTGCCTTCTGCCTTCTTCTTTTCCCCACATGTGGCTTAGGGTTTAAAACTGAAATGGAGCCAAATATCTTTCCCATACTCCACAGTCACAGATAACAGCTAAGGTTTTGACTCTATCTGAATGAAATAAGAAAATTGGGGTTTCGCTCAATGTGCTGTAGTGGGAACCCTGGTTGTTTAGACCCATCTGAAGATGACCTTGGGCTCTCCTGTGGTTTCCTTGAGAAACACTTCCTGTTGCATTGGTACCATTCCTCACCATGGTTTGACCGCTTGAGCCGGTACTGTCGTTTGTAAGCATGATATGCACCTTTTATTCCCGGCCATTTTGAGACAGGAAAGGTTTCAAAACCGTTAGTTGTCTGGCTCTGTGCCAAACCACTAACCCCATTCCCCTTGGTGGGGGTGGGGGTGGAGGGTGAAGCCTGCCCAGCCGCCTTTGGCATCGGTCTCAGTTTTTTTCATCAGCCTTATCCAACACGAGCCATCTTTTGTCCATGGGAGTCGCTGTTGCTTAAAAGTTGACTCTTAATTCACTGTTCTTTCATAATTAGTTGTCTTTGTACATTGTTAGTATAACCTCCTCTACCCCAGCTGGTTTGCTAAAACAAGTCAAGAATGACACATTCTGGGTAACTATTTTTGTACAAATAGCAGTACTAGTTGCTACTTGTATGCCATGGTGTACCAGATCCTCGATATGATACTAATTGTCCTGGATGTGTTTCTCATTTAATACAAGTCTGTGAAGTAAGGTTTGGTTTTCTCCCATCCTCTGTACAACATTCAGCCTCCCAGGGGCTCAGTATGTGGCTGAGGTCCCAAGGCGGTAGGTCAGAGAACAGGCTCTGGATTTTGCTCTGTCCGTCACTCCATTGGCATCTACTTCAGTGAAAGCTGTGGTCATGTTTAATTTGAACTTTTTTTTCAGTGCAATTAACCCAGATGGGTTTGTGTAGGGAAGATGTTCCCTGAGATGACACAGAATAGTCCAGAGTTGAAATCTGTCTCATCTTGTAGTTCTGATGAGGTTTCCAAATGTTGAGATATTTTGACAAGAGAACCAGATTCTATTTTCCTGGTTCCTATAGTTTCTAGTTCAGGTTTAGTGCGAAGTCAGTTTTGAAAGAAAACAAAATCATTCTCCTGCCATAAACCCAGGAGCATCTCTGTGCTGTGCTTTTAATCACACTGTTGATAATAAAGTCTATGATAACAGATTATAGTTTTCATAGTAAAATTAAGTGATAAAAGAACGGAAAGTACTGAAAAAGTGAGATGTTAACGTCAGATCTGAACTTACCCTCATTCAGATAACCACTTGAACCATGTTTTTAGACCTCAATATTACAGCTGTTCATATTGGTTATTTTACTGTCTTGAAAATACATTTTCATAGGTCATTTCAATAACCTAGTTCTTGTTCCAGAGTTGTTACTTGTTCTGAGTGAAATTAACTTATCCTGATGAAAACCTAGTTCTTCCAGAGTATCTTTCAGCTATACTCTATTCAAAACAACTTAAAAAAAACAACAACCCATTTTAAAATAAATATGTCCTGGTGAGACTCTACTCTAAAGTTTTACAGTTGATTAGTAGATGGTAAAAATATAGATGGATGCTGTATAAAAGTTCTTTTAAATGTGATGTGTTCATTACTTTCCCCCCTCCACTTTCTTTTTGCCTTCTAAAAAAAAATAGATTAACTCTGATTGTGGTCACAGGGACTGGTGTATTAGAAGCACAAGACTATGAATAGGTGAGGACTATACCTGCTCTAATTTTAAACTTTCTATTCTGGTTTGGCTTAGACATTAGCCACCGATATTTATTTTGATAAAGTGAACAGTATTTGATGAATGAAATTAAGACCTATAGGTAGAAACTATTGAATTCATTTTACTATTTTGTTTCTGATGTATCAGTTAGACAGTTTAGACACTCCTAGGCTACAATTTTGTAAAGTTTTTAACTTCACATTTGATCATTCAAAAATAGAATAAAATATAAGTCTACTTGAAAGGAATAGGATGCATGCTTTCTAAACACATTTTTAGGCAGATGGTAGTTGTAACGTATTGATTTTTCTTTAACAACTCGTTTTTAATAATTAAGAGTGCATTATTAAATCACGTATCTACTGGGAATACTTTGCTGTTTATTGCTTTCTCCAGTTTAAGAAACACTAGTTTCTATTGGTACCCACACTTTTATTAACAGAGCTTACAAAGACTAGTCATGTCCATCCTATGCTATTTACTCATGGGCTTTAGAAGTTTAAAATTATGTGATGAGTACTTTTATTGCTTATTATTTTATTAAAATATTAAATTTAATCTATATTTCCTTCAAAAAATTAATCTTATTTTTAAATTTTGCTCCGTTTTTTATGTTAACACTTTTTTAGCACTTGCTTTGGTTTTTTATTTTTGTTTTTGAGCTGCACTTTAAAACTTGACTAATCCATTCTCCTTTTCTGAAGAACATGGTTTCCAGTTGACAAGAGGACTTCTGAGCCCGGCTCTTCTGACAGTTTAGACTGGATGGCTCCTCGTTGTGGGGGTGGCCCTGGGCATTGCAGTGTGTTTACTAGCGGCCCTAGTCTCTACCCGCTAGGTGCCGTAGCACCCCATCCCAGTGGTGACCTCCAACATGGCCTCTAGATGTCCCCCCAGGCGTTGCAGGGGGCTGGAATCACGCTGGGTGCGCACCACTGTCTAATGCGTCTTTTACTTGGCCTATCAAGACACAGCACAGGAGATGCAGCATCTTCACCTCCTAGGGAACTCATCAGCTACCCAAGCACACAACTTCTTTTGCCGTCATCCACACAGGTGCTGGTGGCTGCCACACATGATTGCCAGGATGTGTGTGTGTCAGGGGGCCCTTTGACCTGCAGAAACTACCACTCTTATTTCTTGCATATCTTTTATGCCCCTCTAGTCCCAGAGACTCAAGGTTCCCCAACTCAAGTCCAGTTCCGTACAACCAAGGAGGCTGGCCCACCATTCCCTGTTTTTTCTTTATTTTTTCTGGGGACACAGTGCAGTGGGAGGCCCAGGTCTGTGTTGGATCCACTTGAGTCAGCACAGGCCCCAGGTTAACATGATGCTCACAGGAGGGGAACAGATCAATAATTGTATATTTAGGGTTCTGAGAATATATGTACTGTGTCAAGTTGCTTCAGTCGTGTCTGACTTTTTGCGACATTATGACTGTAGCCTGCCATCTTCCTCATTCATGGGATTCTCTAGGCAAGAACACTGGAGTGGGTTACCATTTCCTTCTCCAGGGGATCTTCCCCATCCAGGGCTTGAACCCACACCTCTTACATCTCCTGCACTGGCAGGCAGATTCTTTACCAGTAGTGCCACCTGGGAAACCATGAGAATATATGCCTATTACCAAAAGAAAAAAAAAATTAAAAGAAACCATACAGTGGCACTCATCAGAGCTATTGAAACCAGAAACTGTGGATGTATGGGACTTGTCATTTTTATTTTATGCACTCATACCATTTGCATGTTTTTGAACTATATACTTCTATTGATAAAGTGGTAAGAAAACTGGTTTTATTAAGGAAAAAAATTATTGGGCCAGTGCTTTTTATGTCACGTGACTCAGCTTTTCTTCAAGTATCCCATTGTGTTCCCTTCTTTAACACAGTTGACTCTGTTTTGAGAGAGAGCACAAATAATATTTTGGTTTTATATCAGCGCTGTTTTCTCTTTAAAAATGCTGCAGATGTGTTGGGCATCATGCCTTCTCAAGAGTGCTGAAGGTTCTGCCTTGGTAACTCCTAGAATTTGCTGATTGGAAATCTACAGTATTAGAAACATTGGCTTGAGTGCATAGTTGATTCTAAAGTAAAGCGTCATGTTGGTACTGAATGATTAGCTCCTTGGCTGTATTAATACATCTAAAGATGCATCTTCTGTGCACACTTTCTTGTGCTTGTGTGACTGTCAGACAGCTACTAGGCTTGCCATACATGAATGTAGAAATAGCAGTGAATGGGCCAGACAAGAAATTGGCAGGTATCTATGGGGTGTTCACCATGTCAGAAATCGTAGTGTGTGTGATTGAGAGCACGTAGATGGAGGAGAAAACTGCTACAGGCTTGTCCAGTGTAGAAAAGCTCGGGTGAGGGAGGGAGAAACACAGGCTGAATCTTGAAAAAGGATAAAAATAAGAAAAGGGCACCCAGGTATAAAGGGACCTGCCAGTTTAATCATTGTGTTAAATTGAGTTGCAGCAAATGTAGGTTGATGTTTACACGGTCATGATGCCCTGGGTAAGAAAAAGAATAATAGACATTTTTGAAGGTTTCACAAAAACACATGACCTTGAGAACACATTGCCAGGGCCCTTCCTAGACCCTGGAGGGACTCTGCATAAGCAAGAGCCTTTGGTTTCTGAGTTTGGTGGCATTGATCAGTGCCAGGCAGAGGAATTTAGGACAAAGGTGGAGCCGCAGGAGCTGAGAAGGTCACCTTTTTACCCCTCAGGGAGGTCACAGCCTGGGATTGGGTGGGATTGGGGTAGAAGACAAGCATTTGACACATATATTTTTGAGTGTGTCCTTTGTACCAGGCTGAGTGTTAATGCACTCAAAACTAAAAGATTCCCTTTTCTTCTCAGGGCCTGGAATCTGGGCCTGGTGGTGTTTGGAAGAAGATGGAGATGGGTTTGACTGTGACATGTCCCTTTTGTGGCTTGATGACCTCGGTCAGCTGTGTTGCTTCATCTCAAGAGGAAGCCACTTAGCTTGTGTCACAGGGAGACAGAAATCTGGCACCCAGCTTTAGCATGACACTCAGACATCATGCCTTGCTGTGGCCTGGCCTGCGGCAGGCTGCCGGTGCGAGTCATTTCTCTTTCCTGCTGCTTTTGCTGCTGAGAACCCACGTGGCAGACCCAAGGGTGACCACAGTGTCGAGGTGCACAGAGCGTCAGACTGAAGCCTGGGATGCGTAGTAGCTGAAACTGTCTTACTGAGTAGCTGTCGTTGATATGACCCTCCATTGCTGGGCGGAGACCTTTCTTGTTTGATTCATCGCTGTATCCTCAGTACCTGAAACAGGGCCTGATGTGCTGGTGACACGCAGTTGGAGTCTGTTGAACGAATGAAAAGGAGACACCTGATTGGTGTTCTCCACGTGTAACAGTTTGACATGCTTGTTACAGGTAGCACTCACCCTTTCCAGGCTCCTGTTCCTTGCCACCTGTGTTTGTTCCTCAGCCTCGGCACTGTGGACATTTGAGAACAGATAACTCTGACATGGGAAAGGTCCCCTGAGTTGTAGGATGTTTAGCAACATCCTTGGCCTCTATCCACCAGATGCCCCCTCCCTGCACTGTGACACACAAAACTGCCTCTCTGGACATTGCCAGCCATCTCCTGGGGGCAGCATCACCCCAGACTGAGAACCGCTGGTTCATGCAGTAGTTTGGGGCTCAGCGAAAGGAATCTCTCAAAATCTCTAGGCCAAAGTCATGAGTTGTTATGTCTCATGCCATCCACTTGTAATTGTCCAAGCCATTCCTGCTGCCCCCACCTCCTCTGATATATTCTCAGTGGCAACAAATGAGCCAGCCTTCCATGGACCCTTTGACACACACAGTGACAGAACCATTCTAGCCCGTGTCTGCATGGGACTGATGGCCATGTGCCCCCATGGAGACACTGCCCTTTGAACCTCAAAAGTAATGCTCTCACAAAAGGACAGAGGAACTGGGATGGTCCTGCCTGTTCACCACGTACCACCCCCACCTGCCTACTCTTCCCTTGGTATTTATTGATCTCAACCATCTCCCTGGCCCTTCCAGAACCATTTTGGAAATGGAAGGCAGGAAAGAAGAAAGAGGAAGAGAAGAAGAAAGAAAAAGGTAAGGAGCACATGAGCATGGTAGCATCCAAAGATAATGCCCAGAATAATTAGCCTTGACCATTGCTGAACACCCATAGAATTGGATCCATCCAATCAGTTCAACCTGAAAATAAGGTTAGAATGGTTCTGCCACTGTCTGCAGACAGCCTTTTGTTCAGCCTTTTGTTTGATGCAGAAAGAAATGATTTCGAAGGCATCTGGAAGATGCATCTCAAGATTTTCTTGTACGGATAGATCACTCGTGTGGGGCAGCCTCTTTTGGTGGAATAGGAAATGCGCTAGCATGATACCAAAGGAAGCATTTGAGCTGGGAGGCAGGAAGGATGCATTTCTGTGCCGCGTGTCAACTGTGGACGGATCCCCTGAAGGCATGAGATTGCAGTAGCTGTCCTCTCTCACATGACCCTCAATTGGGTAATTTGCCATCTCATTTCATTATCCTCAACCACTTGCAGGCCTACAGTTAAACTTTCTCCCTATCCCTTGCAAAGCAGGCAGATTCTCAAGGGGGCACCATTCCTATGGGAAGAAGGGTGGGTTTTGCTCTTTGCCTCTAGAAAGCATACATGTTTTGTGAGTCCTTCACTTGCCCCTGGCACAGAGAACGACCACACCAGTTGCTAGTTGACCCTCCTCAACCTAGCTTCACCCAGGTTCAAGCAGGTTCTTAGAAACAGCAACCGAACTGTGCTTGGTTCGGTTTGGTTGAACTGTGCTTGGTTCAAGCTTCACCCAAGTTCAGGTGAAGTCACCCAAGCACTGAACTGTGCTTGGTTCAGTTCGGTTCGAACTGTGCTTGGTTCAAGCTTCACCCAAGTTCAGGTGAAGTCACCCAAGCACTGAACTTCAGGAAGTCACCCAAGCACCGAACTGTGCTTGGTTCAGTTTGGTTGAACTGTGCTTGGTTCGGTTCGGTTGAACTGTGCTTGGCTCAAGCTTCACCGAAATGTGCTTGGTTCAGTTCGGTTTAGTTCAAGCACCGAACTGTGCTTGGTTCAGTTTGGTTGAACTGTGCTTGGTTCAAGCTTCACCCAGGTTCAAGCAGGTTCTTAGAAACGGCAACCAAACTGTGTTTGGGGTGAGAGCAGCCTTTTGCTGCTGGCTCTCCCGCCTGGGGTTTGCTCTGTTGCATTGCTGCAAATTGGGCTGCCTCTTTCCCTGATTTTGTTGGCTTGCAGGATCTCAGTTCCCTGACCAGGGATTGAACCCAGGCCATGGCAGTGAAATCACCAAATCTTAACCACTAGACTGCCAGGGAACTCGCTCACATCTTTGCACAAATGTATGAATTTATACATTTCTCATCATCAGTGAATTTTTATTTGCTTATTGTACGCATGTGGTCGTGCCCAAAAAATTATGTTCTCTTCAAGGAGCTTCAGTAGCAGGACACTCTAAAAAAGAATTATATGAGAAAAAGTAAAAGACAGTGTAGCTTGCTGTTTAAATGCTTGGTCCTTCAGGTCCACTTGCCAGCCAAGCTTCAAGTTCTGGATATGTGACCTCAGGCAAGTTCCTAACCTCTCTGTGCTTTTGTCTCTCATCTATCAGATGGGTGTGATTAAAGTGTTTGCCATCTTCACAGAGTGGTTGGAAGGCTACGAAAGGATAATACATGAAAATAGATGCTGTTGTTTGAGGAATAGTTAATATTTAATAAACACTAACTTCTATTCAAAGAAATTCCTTAAGAACAGTTTTTTCCTTTTTAACATTTCCTGCTCTAACTCGGTTTTCTTTTTTATTTTAGGTTCCATTTCTTGGGCGGAGAATGCATCACACGTGTCCATGCCTGCCTGGCTTGGCCTGTTCACGGACTTCGTTTAACCGATACACATGTTTAGCCCAGAAGTAATCACTTTAGAGGAGACGCTTTAAATGTGAACAGCCACACAATGTCTGTAAAGCCTGTTCACCTGTGATTGTGTCAAACAGATAATATGCCAGAAAGAAATGCTATTGCTTCCTTAGTTCTCTAAGTCACATTTCCCTCTTTGATTTTTAAATGATGTTGCACTTTTTTTTTTTTTTTGATTGAAAGGGGATTTACATTTTGAATAGAAACATAAAGTGCAGGACATTATGGAACAGTTCTCATTTCCCTGTTTGTTTTTTCATTTGGCTTTTTTTTTTAAATGCCAATAACTCACCCATTTTCGCAGAAGTGCAGAGAATACAAATATGTTATTTTGTTACAGAAATTTTTTTCCCCTAAACATACCCTGCCCCCAGCCCTGTCCCACCACACACACACATACACACACACACACCACTTGGGTCTCTTTCCTTCATTCCCCAATGAGTTTTAAGACTCTCATTTTATTGTTTGGCATTTCCCTCCCTGACCCTCTAGCATTTTAAAGTGAGGATCCATATCCTTGAGCTTGCTGGCAGAATCACTGATGAGAATCAAGCTTTTTTGCCTGATACTTAAACAGTGGAAAGAATGTGTAGTTGAACCAGATACCCTAAACTTCTCTTATAGGGAGTAGAGACGGGCTGCTCCTGAACTTTGAACCTGCTTATGTAAGTGGGTGCCAGGTCTACGGTTGACCAGTGTAAGGACAGAGAGAATGGGAAGTCAAATTAGTCTAGATTTATAGATTTGGGATTTTTTTTTTTTTAAAAAGACATTTCCAGTACAATACTACATTTATTTCTTTTTCTTTTTATAAGGATTTTTTTAAACAAAAGTCTCCTAGTTAGAGATGTTCCAGAAAATGTCACTTGAGGAAGATGTATTGATTTTAATCTGGCATAACACTAGTTACCATGTTAGAATCAATATTAAGTTGTCACTTAAACTTTATCTGTAACCCAAAGGTCTGTTGTAATGGATTGCCTGACACCCTGTCATTTGTACGTACCACTATTGCTGTGTAAAAATTCTGTATCAGAATGACAGTACTGTATATCATTTGATTTATTTTTAATATTATATCCTTATTTTTGTCACAGTTGTCAGTTTTTATTACAAGCGGATTTCTATATAGCCCATATTAAAAAAATGGGTAAAGACTCCAGAGTTGGTAATATAGCCCTAACAGAGTGTACATTTTCCTTTTGCATACAGGAACGTTCTGTTTGCATGAGTTTTATGGTAGTACAAAAATAATGTATAAATCGGTGAGGTTTGGGGGAATGAAGGAAAATTATGACATGCATAACTGTAATCAAAATGGACTCATGGCATTTCACTGTCTTGATTCAGCAAATAGTAATGGGTGCTGACCATAAGTGGTTAGGCAGGGTGCTAGGTCCTGGCCTATGGCGATGCCTTGAAAAAAACCCAGCAAGTATTGTAAATGGATTCAAATTTGCAAATAAACAACTTCTGAAATGTGTTTAACTGACTAAAGTGGCCATGCCAACCGACTAACCCACAAAAAGTAGTTGTTCACTGTATAGTTATTTATTCAGCCAGGACTTACAGTTGCATATTATATATAACTTTTCCCCTGGGGTAAGTTTTGCTATAAGTGTATTGAATTTTGCTGTACTTAGTACCATACTTGGTCGTAGAAGGATTATTTTTGGTTCAGTTTAGTTTGTGTTCAAGAAACATTCCTTGGTGAGTTTGCCAGGGGAAAAAAGTCTTCAAGTGGAATTATGGGTAATTTTGCTCAATTTTGCTCAGTGCTGTTTTCACATAATGTTCAACACATCCTTTTAATAAGTGGTGAAAACTTGATTGGGTCAATCATCTGTTTTCCCCCAGGTTAAAAGACATGTAGCTTTTATAAAAGTTTGCTTTTATATATCAACTTGATATTTTAAATCAATACCTAAAAACTTAGACTGCGTATACACAGCCAAGAGAATATTATGTGAATTGGGTGTACAAAACTTAGAACTGTACCTACTGATGCACTACCATTCAAAGAAAAACAGAGCTTTGTCATTTGTTACCTCTCTCGTTGGTTATTATTTTTATTGAGGAGTGTGCTCTTCTATTTGGTTATTACTTTTTAACTTGTTACCAGCACTTATCAAACAGTTGTTGTAAAAAGCTTGTGGTCGTGTTTCCTGGACAGTTTTTAAAATAATTGTGTGCAAAGCACTCAAAGCTTTGCGCTGTAAAGATGGTATGGTGGTGCTGTTTCTTCCAGTCCCTAGGACAAGCTCTCATGGAAGTTGGAACTTCATAGGCCAGAATTTCTAAAAGTAAGGCAAAGTGAGAATTTATGCAAGAAAACCTAAGTCAACAATCTAGTCTGATATAAATTTTGTGAGTGGATTCCATTCTTTCTAAGGTAGAAATAGATTTTATGGCAGAAGCTACTGACCAAACTCAAGTGGATCTTTGGATTTCTTGGCAAAGAAATCCATTGACTTTCGTGGAAACAGTTCAGCCTTTTTCTTAAGAGCAGCACTTTTTAAAAATTTTATTTTAATTGGAGGCTAATTACTTTGCAATATTGTAGTGGGTTTTGCCACACATTGACATGAATCAGCCATGGGTGTACATGTGTTCCCCATCCTGAACCCCCCTCCCACCTCCCTCCCCATCCCATCCCTCAGGGTCATCCCAGTGCACCAGCTCTGAGCACCTTGTCTCATGGATTGAACCTGGATTGGCAATCTGTTTCACATATGATAATGTACATGTTTCAATGCTATTCTCTCAAATCATCCCACCCTCTCCCTCTCCCACAGAGTCCAAAGACTGTTCTATACATCTGTGTCTCTTTTGCTGTCTTGCATATGGGGTCATTGTTACCATCTTTCTAAATTCCATGTATATGTGTTATTATACTGTATTGGTGTTTTTGTTCTGATTTACTTCACTCTCTATAATAGGCTCCAGTTTCATCCACCTCATTAGAACTGATTCAAATGTATTCTTTTTAATGGCTGAGTAATATTCCATTGTGTATATGTACCACAGCTTTCTTATCCATTCGTCTGCCGATGGACATCTAGGTTGCTTCCATGTCCTGGCTATTGTAAACAATGCTGCAATGAACATTGGGGTACACATGTCTAACTGTAGAAACGTTTGTGCCAGAAGTGTTCCCCTACAAATCCTCTCATCTAACTGAAGACATCTTCCTTTCCAGCATTCAGTGTAGCCTTTTGTGGGAACTTTAGCAACCCAAACTAGTGATAGATGAAACACATAAACTTTATTCTTCCTTGGTTCTAACATCAGAAATCTCAGCCTGGCTCTCTTCTTACTTCATTTTTTAGAAGATTATAAAGTTGGGGGCCATTTTCAGGTTAAAAGCAGGATGTTTTTGCTATGCAATGAAGGTTACTGTCTAAAATTGACTAGCAACCTTTTATGATCTTTCTGTTTCAACCTATTGCATGTATTTCAGGTAATATCCTTAGAATTAATCTTTTTTTCATCCTTTGGTCCCTTCTGATTTGTTAATCCTCAGTACTCCCTTTGCATTAAAAAGAATTGCTTTTGTTCTAGTATTTTTTTAACGTGTCCCCAAGATGATAATCCAGAGAAGGCAATGGAATCCCACTCCAGTACTCTTGCCTGGAAAATCCCATGGACGGAGGAGCCTGGTGGGCTGCAGTCCACGGGGTCACTGGGAATCGGACACAACTGAGCAACTTCACTTTCACTTTTCACTTTCCTGCATTGGAGAAGGAAATGGCAACCCACTCCAGTGTTCTTGCCTGGAGAATCCCAGGGACAGGGGAGCCTGGTGGGCTGCCATCCATGGGGTTGCACAGAGTCGGACACAACTAAAGTGACTTAGCAGCAGCAGCAGCAGCAGCAAGATAATAATCTTTAACAGCATAACTCTTAAAGTGTATTTTCCCCTATGTCCCCCCCACCACTTTCAGAGTATACATTTCCCCAGGTTAGAGGCGCTAATTAGTGTACTGTTCTTAAGGCACCATTCTCATTTTCCATCATCTACCATCCACCATTTGGAGATTCCAATTTGACATGTCTAAAATTGGAATGAGGTCTGGATGTTAGGATTATGTTTTTAAAGGTACTCATTTCCTTCTAAGGTGCACCCATGGCTGAGGGCCACTGACAAAGCATAAAGGAATATGTTTCTGTAGAAAAGCTACTGCTTCACTAATGCTGCTTTATGAGATGCCTGTCTAATTAGAAGCCACACATGTAGCTTTTGTCTTTGTCTTTTCTTGCAACCCTCAAGAGTAGTTATGATCTCCAGACATAAACGAATGCATTTTCTTTTTCCTGTCCACCCCTCCCATATACTACTTCTAGAGGGAAGTTTGCAGAAGGGTCCCCCTGGAGCACTTTAGTGTCAGTTACATAGATCGTTGGAGGAGTCAATTCAAAGTTCCTTAGAATAAGATTAGGGAAGCAGGCCTGGGTCCAGCCTAGCTGGTCCCTTGGCTTTCCTGCGGACACTGTGGTGGGGTGTGGGGCCCCAGCTTCTCTCTCTTACTCTTTAAATGCACCCTCCCAGGTGACTCAGCTTTTGAACCTCCAAGCAGACACTCCCGTCTACCTGTCCACTTGCCCATACATCCCAGGATTCTATTTTACTGGGCCCCTAAATCATCACAATGCTTTAGAAAGTCCAGTATTGCAGCAAACTGTAACTAATCGCTCACTCTGGTAAGCATATCAATCAAACATAGGTATATCACAAAAGATTGAAAGCAAGAACGTGAAAAATCATGGTACGAGCATGATTTCTGATGATAGAATGCACTGGTTTACCTGTATTGTATACATAAAGAGCATGCATCTTTGCGTCCACAGGGGATTTTCATCCTTAACGAAGTGTGAATCGTGCCAGCCAGGCAAAACCACGGCCTGATCCTTGGAGCTGCGACTGAGAAGAATAGTTCCAGGCATTTTCTTACTGTAACCCAGAGTTTCTCAACCTTGACACTTCTGACTTTCTGGGTCAGTTGAGTTTTTGTTGTGGAGCTGTCCAGCGCATTATGGAATGTTTAGAGGCACCCCTGGTTCCTGTCCTACTAGCTGATGGTAGTTCCCCTGAGTTGTGACACCCAAAAGTGTCTCTGGATATCAGCAAATGTCCCCAGGGGTTAGGGGCCAGGGTAGATTGTCTACCTGTGAGAACCATTGGTTTATCCTGAAGATATTTTGTATCTGCTTGTATAAGGTTTTGTTTCAGTACTGTACAAAATTTGAAATGACAGTATTAAAAAAAAAAAAAAGTTAAGCCTCCCAGTGGGGTTTTACAAAATTGGTATTCTAAAAATTAAAAAGAAAAAGCCTATCATTTTGCATTCAAAGTCATGGAGAGGTAAACATTTCGTACACTTAAACAGTGTGTATACTGTTTAAAGAAATACCAGTTTTAGGTCAGCTCTTCATTTTACTGTGTTTCAAGGAAGACATTTTTATATTAAGTCACTCTTTAAAGCTTGAGGGGAAGGGCTCAGGTAAGATAATTTGAGATGTAACATTTCACATGTTCAGAGTGCACAAACTTCCACATTGTTGGAATCCACTTTTTTCTCATCTTTTTGAGAGAAATAATTTATGAAAAATATTTTTGTAGCAGAAACTCAGTGCTTCCCAGGTAGCACTATTGGTAAAGAACCCACCTGGATCAGGAAGAACCCCTGGGGCGGGGCATGACAACCCACTCCAGTATTCTTGCCGGAGAATCCCATAGACAGAGGAGCCTGGCGGAGCTATAGTCCATAGGATTGCAAAGAGTCGGACACAACTGAAGTGACTTAGCAAGCAGAAACTCTCAAAAACTGTATAGGGCGTATTGGAGAAAATTGTGTTTTATTAAAGGTAGGTCTGAATAGCCTTTGAGAAGTTTCACAAGTGGAGTTTTCTCAGTGCAACTTGGAACAGGTCTGTCACAGGTCTGTCCCTATGGACAAGGCTGAAGTTGACATGAGTGTATGTGGTTCATTCTTCAAAGCAAACAAGCAAAACAATCACTTTTTATTATGGAATTTCTTAAACATCAACAAAATTAAGCAAAATTGTTTAAGGAAGGCCCACATCTCCATCATCTAGTGTGCGATCAACAGCAGCAACTCAACGCCAGTATCACTTCCGCTCTACCCACAGCCTACCGCACCCTCAAACTGTCACCTCTCCTGTCTTGTCTTGAAGCAAATCAGTTTGGCCCCTTCTCCATAGGGCCCATGCTGGGATAAGATGGCCACAGCCTTGCGTGTCAGCAGTAACATCAATGCTTTTTCTTTAAGGTGGCTCTCTGCTTAGATATTGCCACGGTCCTTTCACTGATCGACCTTTCCTCCTAAACATTTCCACTTAAGACATATTTTTGAAATCCCAAGTTGGAGTTTGAAATGGAAGAATAAAACATGTTCAGACCCAGGACATGGGTATATGAATAAATATTTATTCTTGTATAAATTTTTAAAAGAAAATATTTGCTGCTCAAAGTAAAAAATTTTGAGAAAAATATTTGCTAACTGTGTGTCATCACTGGGTTCTGGGAAGTTAAATGTTGTCTACAATCATTAGTCTTTCAGACAACTGATGTTAATACTCTCATTAATTTTCCTGGATTCAGTTAGAGAGGGGGAAAATCCCTGAATGGAAGTCATGGCTGGTAGACTTTAATTGTCTCCCACAATTCATTCATTCTCAAATTCTCTTTTTCTTTTCTCTCTTCCCTCTCTCTCCCCACCTCCCTCCTTTTTCTCTCTACCCTTGCCTCTTCCCCAAGAGGTTTTAGCTGGGCCACTCAATATGACATCTAGACACTGCTTTTACCAGCAGCCCTTGCCACATATGACCATATGACTGAGTTCTTAGCAATGGAATGTGGGCAGAAATGATCTGCCTTATGGGCTTAAAAGTAAATTGCACTCCATCAGGGAGATGCAGCATTGAATCTGGCTGCTTTGGAACCAGAGAGTGAAGGCAGGGCTAACCCACCAGCAGGTCGCAGAGCAACCTCTTGAGAAAGTCACCCAGCAGCCCAGAGAAGCGGTTCAGCCATTCTAATTCAGGGACTCTGCTAAAACGCTTCCACTGCTACCTTAATCAATACAAATGGAGTCATCCTTTTCAAAAGAGCAGCATTTGCTTACAGTTAAAACTTAATTCTGTGATCCTAAACACTTGGTTTCTGCGTTCTTGTGCAGTGGTTGCCCTGCCCCGCAAATTGGTTTGGAGCTTGGAGCCGATGCTGCCACACACACTGGGAGGACGTGACAAGATTGATGACCCACATCATGGTATTGCCTGGAGAGAACAGAGAAGATGTGAGTCAGGCCAGAGTGGCAACAGCAAGGCAGTTTGGTTGGTTTTAGTTTTTACTGTGACCAAGAG
This sequence comes from Bos javanicus, assembly GCF_032452875.1. Classification (NCBI taxonomy): domain Eukaryota; kingdom Metazoa; phylum Chordata; class Mammalia; order Artiodactyla; family Bovidae; genus Bos; species Bos javanicus. Next base: position 29,901,112 of record NC_083889.1, read on the forward strand.
AGGCAGGGCTGGGTGAAAATTCCTCCCCACTGGGGCTGGCTAGCCCAGGGGTGGGGGAAAATAGAATGTAGAGTGTGAGGCTGGAGAGTGGTCAGAGTTCAAACATCCAAAGTGGAGTTTTCATCTTTATCTCAGTCCTGAAAAAAATATCATAATGAGAATCTGAAAACCAAATGGAACAAGAATCTTCAAATCAGAAATGGATAAACTCACATTCTTTGGTCACAAGAGCATTCACATTCCACACGCTAAGAGAATGTGTAATTCTTGCTGCCTCTGTTTCAAACTCAAATATGCCATCTACCCATGAATTACGAAATTTGGGAGACAGGGAGAGTCACTGAGGCTCATTACAACAGTACATTCTCATATAACATTTAAACGAATTTAAATCTCACCAAGAGGTGCTAGAAAAAAAAAAAACAAACTTAAAATGACAAACTTTGAGTGAACAAAGCTGTTCCTCCTACTAGTAGAAAGTAAAGTCTTATGCCTCTAGCAGAAGACTAATCATGCCTTTGTATAATTGTGTTCCTTTCAATAGAGGCAGGTATTAAATGTATATCTAAAAGTGTTTAATGTCATTATAAAACTTATAAAGTAACTTACAAATTAAAAAAAAAATCTTTTGTTAGACCACATGTCACCCTGCTCATAAAGGATTAGAACAATTATGCAAATCATGTTCTAGAAATAGCTCTGGTATCCCATAATTCCTCAAGCTAGATATGCAAATGAAATGGATTGTGACTGTGGGTTAAAAGCATTACACAATGTACAGTTAAACTGTTCAGTACGCCACTCTTTGGAATGAATACCCGTGACAAGGTTTCTTTCCTATTTGTTCTTCCTTTTTTCCCTTCTACTAAGAGCATTGCAAATTGGTCAGGATTCAGGAAGTATAGGGGGAAAATACATGGGGGGATAAAAGGAAAAAATAAACTTGTTAAATGAAAAAGGCAAGGAAAATTTCATCTCCTCATGTATTTTAAATTTTATGATCTCTATAAAATATTTTAATAAGGCATGTATTAAGTCCGTGTTGCCACTTTAGCAATTTTTCAAAGCCTTTCAAAATTACAGCACATCTGTGTATCTTCAAGAAAATGAAACCATTTATTGCACCCTTCAGGTTCCAACACAGGTTCAAACTGGAAAACAGCGTGTGCTTCTCAGATAGCACATCCAGGCAGAAAGTTAAGATTTCCACCCTAGAGAGCAACACAGACTGGCATAACCCAGCTAATGTATTGGGTGATGTTTTTAAATATATTGTCTCCTCTCAGTTTACATGTTTTCCACCTAGAGTAGGTTAGCCACTTAAAACTTAATTTATGAATGACTAAATTATTCCCCCTAGAAGCCAAGTGGTAATAGCTTTAATTTACCTGTCTCCTTAACGTTACTGAGAAATAAGAGAATTGCGTTTCTGCCTTGACATTGCAACTTCAAACATTTGTGTATGTTTTCTCTGTATAATTTGAAGTGACTTGGAGTCTTCAGGCTTTCAGATATAAATTGAAAGCTGTTTATTTATCTTAAATGCCTGCAACCAGTATAACAGGGTGAACTGAATATACTAAGACTTTTCTTCTCCTTTTCCCTTGAGCAAAAGCACAAAAATACCCTTTTGTGTAGTGGGAGCTGCTATGCCCCCTTCCTTTGGGAGGGGAGAGGAGTGGTCTTCTTGAGAGCTACCTGTTTGGTTTCTATTCAGGTCTGATATTTTTAATCTAATCTGCTGACTCTCCCTGCAAAAAAATTTTATGCAACAAACTTGCTCCATTACAACAACCACATCCCTTACTGGCCCTTGAGCATTCACATAGAAGTGGAATGGAAAACTATGAAGAGAGAATTCATGTGGTTTTATTTCCCTTAGAGAAATTTATTTTGAAAATGGACCCCAGAGTGAGGAGAATATGGGATTCAGAAAGTTGGAGAAGATTCAAAATTGACAAATTTTTTTCCATCTTATGATTTTTTTCCCCCACTTCCCTCATTGAGCAACCAGAGATAGACTGCCTTAGGGCCCTTTCTGGGCAATTGGCTATGAGGTCTTGTTATCCCAAGCTTTTTAACTAGATCTCTCTTCTGGTATAAATTATGTTCTGCCTTGATTTATGGTTTGAGGCACATTTGCCAGGTTTCTCCAGTTAGCTTGCTACCTCATCAGCAAGAAAATTGGACTTTTCTTATCTCCATGTTTCCCTGTATTGCCCAAAACAGAAACCAGCTTCTTAGAGGCTTGTAATACCTATGGATTAGATGGATTCATTCAGGTGGCTTTCCAGATTGCTACTACTAAATTTATCATATCAAAAGCTTAAAAATATACTGATCATGGTAACAGTTTTTATAAAATGCAATTAAATAGAACCAGTCTTGTAATAGGTATTTAAAAAAATCTTCCAGATTTATTTCAACCTAAGAGATAGTCTAATCTAGTTTATTATTTTTTCCAGAGCCAGATTAATCTAACAGCTAACAACAGGCTGAATGATCTGATAATTGGAAATGTGAATAAATGAGTCTAATTTTTTAAAATTTGTGAATACAATTCCAGGATATCAGGCATATCTGTCAAGGGAGTGGAGAGGATAGAGTTGTTTTAAGTATTGTTGAAGTTAATTGTTGCTTCAGATGACAGGCTTTCAGAATATTAGTGCCTGAAGCAATAGCAGCATTTTTTTGAAGACCAAAAATCTAAAATCTAGAGATATGAGGTTGCTTCTTTGGGTAAGTAGCTCAACAATGTTAAATTAGATATCTGCTCTTTTTATCTTTCAGGTCTGCTCTTTTCACCATGTTGACAGTATCTCTTCTCATGGTTGAAAGAATGCTGCTATGGCTCCAAGCATCACATCCCCAGCAAAAATATACCAAAAGGAAGGAAAAGGAAGGGCAAGAGGGCTCTGTTCTTGGGATGAATTAGACCCCAAAAGTCTTGTCCAAGTTGAAGAAAAAGCATAAAGAACTCCTTGGACTTAGATCAAATTTGCTTTTAATTCTTTTTACTCCAGAAACAGCTATTGAGAATAAACTATGCAAAAAGTATTGTTATGGGTCTAGAATATTAATGGGTAGAGACAGTTTCCCATTACTTCCTTTACCCCTCCCAGAGAAAGTCTTGAAGTTCAGTGGTCGTGGAAGGTCACACAGAGGGACACATCTACCAGGGGATTGAAAAATGGTATATTAGGTCTGCCACATTTTATAATTTCACCCGCCTGAAGTCACAGACAGCTTGAAATGCCAGGAAGCCAGGAAGCCTGCTACTCAGTCCACTGTGGCACTCAGATCTAATGACTGTGTTTGGAGACTTAAAAATCTTTTAGGACCTGCATGGGGACAACATCTCTCTCTATATAGAGGTTGTTGTTGTTCAGTCATGAAGTCATGTCGAACTCTGTGACCCCATGAACTGCAGCATGCCAGGTTCTCTGTCCTTTACTATCTCATGGATCTTGCTCACAGTCATGTCCATCTAGTTGGTGATGCCATCCAACCATCTTTTCCTCTGTTGTCCCTTTCTCCTCCTACCTTCCACTTTCCCCACTATCAGGGTCTTTTCCAGTGAGTTGGCTCTTTGCATCAGGTGGCCAAAGTATTGGAGTTTCAGTTTCAGCATCAGTCCTTCCAATGAATATTCAGGACTAATTTCCTTTAGGATTGACTGGTTTGATCTCCTTGCAGTCCAAGGGACTCTCAAGAGTCTTCTCCAGCACCACAGTTCGAAGGCATCAATTCTTCATCCCTCAGCCTTTTTTATTGTTCAGCTCTCACATCCGTACATAACTACTGGAATAAACCATAGCTTTGGCTATATGGAGGTTAGTTCACCCTTTATGTCTGAAAGCTCACCCTATATGTTTGAAAACTTAACAGCAGTTGAGTTGGGGAAAGAGGGAGTAAGGACTTTGGACACAAGAAACAATGCACGGAAAGCAAGTTGGTGTGACCCAGTTTGATCTGTTCAGAGCACTGCCAGTGACTTGGACTGGCCGGATCTCAGGCCTGAGCAGGGAGTGGGAGGAGGTGAGACCAGCAGGGGAGTCGGGAGCCTCGGGATGCACCAGGATGCAGGGAGGTATACACCGCGCACCACGAGAGCCCAGCAGAGTGGTGAATGGGCCAAGAAGGCCTTCCAGAAATCTTGGATCTGAGTCCAGCACAACCCTGACATTTACCCAAGACCAAGGGTACAGCTGTACAGGTCAGTTCTGCTCGCACCATCCCAGTTATCAAATATTGTGAATATTGCCTCTGCCCAAGAGGAGTTGGTGAGGGATTCCCCACACAGAGAAGGGGGACGGGCTTCCTAGTTAGAATTTATACAAAGGCAACCAGAGAAGGGAGAAATGGAAATACAAGGGGAGGATGAGGCCAGAGTGGTGGAGGGGCCAGACCGCAGTAGGCTGCCTGTGGCAGACCAGAAATTTGCACTTGAGCCTATGGGTCATGGAAAGACAGTGAAGAGTAGAACCAATCCTACCGACCCAGTGATCCCTTTCTGAACCGGGGATCTTGAACCTCTTACAGGCAGGGGACTTGAGGATGTAGATGACTGATGATGAAACCAAAGGCTTGGCAGAAGTGCTTGTGTCATTTTTTCTTCCTTTCCAAAGGAGGGAGAAAGGAAGGAAAAAAGAGAAAGGGAAGGAAAGGAAGAAAATAAAAGAAATGGGAGAAGAGGAGGAATAAGAGAGGGAGGAGGGAAAGCAAGAAGAGGAAAAAGGGAAGAAAGGAAAGGGAAGGAAAAAAGGTAGAAACCAGTACAGCAAGACTGACAAGATTTGGCAAAACTTGGCTGAATAGTGGAAATGGAGATTCCTATTTATTATTATGATTATTAATTTGTTCTTCGCTTCTGCATTTTGAGATACTTCATTTTTAAAAAAATGAATGGTCAGGTGGAAATCTAAGTAGATAGAAGTCTTTCTGCAAAGTGATCTGACCATATGGTATCAAAAGACCTAAAAATGCTCACTTTTGACCCAAGAATTCCATGCCAGGATACCCAGAGAAAGGTTTATAGACAAGCCATTTATTTTCTTTTGCTTCAAGTATAGACATAACTCATTTGTTTCACTCAGGGAGGAGCGGGAGCGTTTATGCTAAATAAAATTTTCAATTAAAGAAATGAACTATTTTAATGGAAAGTGAAGTGAAATCGCTCAGTTATGTCCAACTCTCTGTGGATCCCATGGATGGAGGAGCCTGCTAGGCAAGCTCCTCCAGGCAAGAATACTGGTGTGGGTTGCCATTTCTTTCTCCAGGGGATCTTCCCGACACAGGGATCGAACCCAGGTCTCCTGCACTGCAGACAGACTCTTTACCATCTGAGCCACCACGGGCTCCTATGTTAATGGAAGTCTTCCCCAAATACATTGTACCTATCCTGGTACAATGAGTATTCTGAAACACAACTAACCTTTTCCTGATGATTTTTTTATTAATGTGAATTAATAATCAAAGTACAGGCTTAATAAATTCAATGTTGAAAATAGCTCTTGAGGTGCGAGGGGATTTTTGCTCCTGCACAGTATTCCCCTGGAAAGCTAATTTCTCTGCCTCTCTTGGTTCTTTCTTCTTCCTTTACAGTTGGCTGTCATTTCTCACTACCTGTCACCTGATTCCTCATTAGAAATCTGTCATCCAATCAGAACAAAGCAAAACACAACCAGACCAAGTTTGTACACATGGTAAATCCATGTTCGAGCAGAGGCCTGCAAGTCTGCCTCCAACTTCTGGGAATCTTCTTAAAAATGCTTTTTTCTGGGCCCCATCTCAACTCCTAGTAAGCATCTCTGGACCCTGCAAGTACTTAAGGTAGTTATTATTATGAATGTTAACATTTGAGAATCCCTGAGTTATAGATTCTCCTGTGAAAAAAATACCATGCACTCAAGGCCATATAAAGCCCACAGGATGTCTCTGTGCCCTTGAGCTACTTGCCTATGGGGTCGCACAGGAGTTAGCAGTCCTGTGACGGACTGGTTCCTGTGCCATGGCAGGTGCTAAAAGTTCTGAATATCACATGGGCTTAGTGACTTCTAGTTTTTGAGCTTGGATCACTTAGGTGGGTGGAGGGTTGGATGAGGAGATATGTACTTTTTGGACCTGACTTTAGGTAAGCCGAGATATCTGATGAGTAGCCCCTGGGTAATTAATGTCTACCTGGTCTATGATCTGGGGAGAGATAGGCTAATAATTACTCATGTCTTCCAAATATGAGACTCTCTGCATAGACTGATTGATATTTACAGAAAAAAATAAAATAATGCTGACCATTCACCTGAGATAAGCCGGCCACACCCGCTTATGACTTAATCCATCTTGGACTGAATATTTAATAGTTTACATTATGCCCAATTGAAATTTCAATATATTTACTGCACCTATGTTATTATTTTCTCAAAGTGATTACTCTGCTCATACTCATGTTTTATAGATTCATTAAAAAGTTCTAAAACTATATATATACTGTTTCTTTCCTTTAAGAGAAGATCTACAGATTTTTTATGTTGCATTTTAAGTAAACAAGCCTCTAAATGTCTTTGAAATTACGGTGAACCAAACAGTATGCACTAAAAGGATAATAGAACATGAGTACCTTATTTAGAGGGATATTACCACCTGTCACAGCCTCAAACAACAACAGCAACAAAAACCCACTCCAGAATGAAAATACTGGTATATTTATATAATGCAAAGAGAAATACAGATATAAACCCTCAAAACGGAAGATACATTGATAAAAATGTAGCATTGTAAGCGAAAAAATATTGTACAGTACTTGCCGAATTTATCTTTCAATTTAAGGTTACAATGTGCCTAACAAATAAGTAGTACTTAAAATTATAGTTCTCATTATTAATTTAAAATAACCATCAGGAGAACAGCACAGCTTAACCTAGCAAACATTTTAAGGAAATGCTTTGTCTCACAGAAGTAGAGTATCATTATAGTCCATCCATTTATACCATGAACGAAAGAAGAACAATTTTCAAAGTGGAAATCAGTTTCATAAGACAGAATAAAACTGGGCTCCTCAAAGCAAAAACTGTTTCCATAAAGTTTTTAAATTTTTATTGGCCAAAAATACCTGAACAGTTTTGATGTCGTACTCTGCTTGTCTCGGAGAGCCCTCCCAATCCATCAACCACAATCAGTACATACAAAAACATGCAATACTGTTATTTTCTCCACACCATTACTAACCAAAACACTTTTTACTCTTTTGAAAGGTGCAATTTTACAGAAATGTTGCCACTCAAGATTGGTATAATACAGAGAGCAGTTTGTCACTGATGGGCATTTCCTAGTGTATAAAGCAAGGTAGGAAACAAATCTTACTTGTGTTGTCACCTATTAAAAATGACTTCCTTGCTACTCTTTCCCATCTCTGCTCTTTAAATTCACTATCAATACTGATCAAAGTTCTCAACGCCTTCCAATGAACCAGAGCAGTCCAGCTGACCCCAGGCCGGCAATTCAGAGGGAACTCGAGACAACTTTCCCTCTGTCTCCTGCTTCCAACAGAAGACCCTCAAGAAATCGAACTGGTGAAGCCCCTCTGGGTTCCTCTACTTCACTGCAAAATGTAATGCCACTTGAGGTTGTCAAAAATAGCTTCTGTAGAAAACTGGCCATGGTCTTTAGGAAAGGTTGCATGAAGAAAATTAGCCTTTATTTAAAAAAAAAAAAAAAGAAAAAAGAGTAACACATGGCATAAAAGACATCAGTACAAGTACAAAGACTCCAGGACCTACTGTCAGGATGAAAATATATTTAGGAGGACAATCGCAGGAGCTGGGGTGGGGCTGAGACTTCGAAACCCTACCCCTGTACAATTGGAGTCTGTACAATCCAAGTGATGATGCACTTCGAGAGTCGTTTTGAAGGCAGCGTAGAAAATTAAAAAGGGGGCCGAAGGGGCAGAAAAGACGTCACTGTCCAAGCCAAAGAGAGAGGCCGGGCTGGGGTGCAGGTGGTGGTAGGGCCACTTATAAACCGATGCCTTTCAAGTCGCAGGGGAGGGTGGCCTGGGTGGCCTGGGGGCTCTGGCAGCAGGGGAACTGGGCGCGGAAGCAGTCCCTGAGCTCCCTGTTGAAGAGGAAGCACACGACGGGGTTGATGCCGGCCTGCGCGAAGGTCAGCCACACGGAGGCCGTCAGGTAGGCCTGGGGGACGGCGCCGGGCCGCACCAGGACCCGCAGGTAACTGGCCACGACGTAGGGCCCCCAGAGGAGCAGGAAGAGCAGCGTGACGGCGTAGAACATCTTGCACAGCCTCTTCTCTGTCTTGAACTCCTCGAGCACGAGGAGGCGGCGCGCGCCACGACCTGGCCCGGCCGGCCGGATGCCCACGAGTGCCGGCGGCGTGGGCCCGCGGCCGAAGCCGGCCGTCCAGTTGGCGGCCGCCTGGCCGGTGGCGCCGGGGCCGTGGAAGGTCCAGTCGTGGCTGACGGCGGGCACGAGGCGCGCGGGCCGCATCTTGCGGCGGTCGTGGATGAAGAAGAGCAGGCGGAGGTAGACGAGGTGCGTGGCGCCCACCACCACGGCCAGCAGCAGCAGGAAGCCCAGCGCGCCCGGGGCGCCGTCGGGCCGCTGCTCCAGGGCGCACGGCGCGTCCTCGTCGTCGCCGCCGCCGCCGCCGTCCAGCACGGGCGGGAAGGCCGCGGCCAGCGCCAGCGCCCAGGCGGCGCACACCAGCATGGCGGCGCACGGCCAGCCGGCCAGGCGTTCGGCGTAGAAGCGGTGGTGCGCGATGGCCAGGTAGCGGGTGACGCCCACGCCGAGCAGCAGGAAGGCGGCGTGGAAGCAGAAGAGCGCGGCCAGGAAGGCGAGCAGCTTGCAACCCAGCGCGCCCGGCGGCGCCCCCGCGGCGGCCGCGGCCCGCCGCGCGGCCAGCATGACGGCCGGGAGGCAGGCGAGCGCGCGCAGCCCGTCGGCCAGGCACAGGTCGAGCAGCAGGTAGTACGGGGCGCGGTGCAGGCTGCGCTCCCGAACGATGAGCAGCGCGAACAGCACGTTGCCCGCCAGGCTTACGCACAGCAGCAGGCTGAGCGTGGCCAGCTTGAGGCCCAGGGCGGCCGCCTCCCCACCGCCGCCGCCTCCGCCGCTGCCCGGTTCGCTTGCGTTCGCCATCGCGGCCTCCCCGGGCCGGGCGCCGCGCTCCGCTCCGGGGCCGCCCCCGGCCTCTCCGCTCTGCAGGCCTGCCTGCCGACCGGGGCTCGGCCACCTGCGAGGGTCCCCGGCGAGCTCCCGGGCCGGCGGGGCTCAGCCCCCGCCCGGCTGACCCCTCCTCGGCTCCCCGAGCTGCCGCCGCGCCGCCGCCATCTCAGGAATGGTGCGCGCAGGAGGCGACGGCCACTCCCTGCGCCTCGGGCGCCGCGGGCTTCACTGCGGACCGGGCCGCGCCGCCGCCCGCAGCCTCCTGCATCCTTCTCCTCCTCCTCCTCTTCCTCCGCTGCCGCCGCCGCGCCTCTGGGTTCTGCCCCCCGCCGCCGCCGCCGCCACTGCCGCCGCCGCGGAGCCCCCTCCCCTCCGCCGGAGCGCGCCGCGTGGCCGCCGCCGCCAGCCCCGCCGAGGCATCCCGCGCCGCCCGGGCCGGGCTGGGCTGGGGGCGCCGCCGCCGCAGCTGCGGGACCGGGAGGCGGCCGGGAGGGAGGCAGGGCCCAGGACGCGAGGTGGCGACAGGTCGCGTTTGGCCCCAGGTAACGGGGTCCTGCGGCGGCGCCTGGCGCCCGCCCTGGGGTCACGGTGGCCGTGCGCGGGGTGGCGGGGGGAGCTTGCCTGGGATGCTAAGGTCGGGAGGCCTCGTGTATTGGGGCGGGGGCGGTGGACAGGAGGATCTAGAATGAACTCTCTACCCGCAAGCTGACAGTGATTAAGAGTCGTCACCATCATCTTCACCGCGGCCCTGTAACCTCTAGTATTCAGGTCAGCACTGGTGTGGGTGCTGATGTTCTGGGGAGCTCTACCAGCGTTATCTTCCTCCGTGTTCACAGTAACGACAAAGTTGGTTCTATTCTTAAACCCACTTTCTGTCTGAGGAAGCAGGGGCTTGGAGGTCAAGGGAGTTGAGAGCTGGAAAGTGGTAGAGCTGAGATTCAGATTTCACTCAACCTGATGTCCAGGGCTGGACTGAGCGACTCTGAAGACTACCCTGCTCTCTGCCTCTTTCGTGGTCCCAGCGAAGACTTTTGCTAGGGATAAGAAATTCAGCGTTTTCCCTTAAGTGATTTGGAAGGTTAATCTCACGCTGCCTTCCTCCCAGGATATGAGTTTTCTGGGTTAGCCTGAAAGGCAGCCTGTTCCTGTCCTCAGCTGCTCCAGATTCACTCCCGTCTTTGCAGGGGCTCTTCCCTCTGCCCGGGCCAGCCCCTCAACAGGTTCCCCATCGTCTGGGCCATTCTTCTGCCCAGGCTAGCTTACCCTGTACCACTGCCCATTCATTTCCTTATTAGCGCTTAATATTTATCATTAATGTTGCAACTAATTTCTAAGCTTCCGGAACACAAGGGACTGTGTCTGATTTTTTCTAACTCTGTATCCCCAATGGTTGGGATGGAGGAGCCAGAATTAAGACATAGGTTCTTTCTTAGGTACACTCATGGGTTGTTTTGTTTTGTTTTTTTGCTTTTATGCGGAATATTATTTATTGACATGGCTGGCACCTTGGCATTTCCAGGATGATACAAGATCATAGAGAGCCTTGTCAGGCTAAAGAGTCTAAACTTTAGTCTGTAGGCAGTCAGGAACCCTTGCAGGTTTTTGAGGAAAGTGGCATGATACAAAAACTACTGATGTGCATCAGGAGGATGATTTTGGCAGTGGTTTTTAAGAGGAATGACTGAGCAGAGTCAGTAGGTCTAGTCCAGAGCCTTAGACTCAGTGAGCACAGAAATCACTGGGGATACTGTATGATTCAGGAGATCTGGCTGGGGCAGAAGAGGCTGCCTTTCTAATAAATTCCTAGGCAACACTAATGCTTCTCATCTATAGACCACACTTGGAATAGCAAGCACCTTGAGGGCCTTTGACCTTTTGTAAAAATCTAAATGATGGCCAACGAGGGCATGACTTAGGGTCTCTAAGTGGCCAGGGATGAGTGGCTGACCAGGCAGGTCTACAAATATTTGATTTGTTTATAGACAATAGGAGTAGATTTTGATGGTATTTTGGTTAGGAATTACATTTTGATAATAGTAGCTAAAAAATGTACAGGAATTTATTTTCCTCATGAAACAAGAAGTCTGGAGGTCATTGGCTGCTGACATTGAATTACTGGCTGAAGGACTAAGTCTCTGAAAACCTTTTAGCCCTTTCCTCGTGATCAATAGGCTGTTGACACCCCAGCCATTCCCTCAGCATTCCAGGCAGAAGGAAGGAAAAGCAAAGAAGACCAAAAGTGTTCCTGCCATATAAGTGGGTCCCCTCTGAAGAGTTTTCTAGAAGGCTTACATGATGACAGACAAGTCAGTGGTTACCACTATCAGCATAGGATACTGGGGAATGATTTCGCTTTTTAATTTTTTGAGCCAGACACATAGCTACAGAGAATGAGATCCAGCCTTGATGTGGACATTTGCACTTGGGCTGCATCTGCCCAGAGGAAGGGATGCCTTCTTTTAATGCACACAAAGTCACCAGCTCCAGTTCCTTTATGACAGTGTTACTGGGAGCCTGTGTTTACTGAACACATGCTGTGTGCTGTGCAGTATGCTGAATACGTGATGTGTGTTATCTCTTATAATTATGATAAGGGCCATTTGTGGTAGATACTACTATGGTTACCATATTGTAGATGAGACGGAGTGGGTAAATAACCTGTTCAGGCTTTCACCAAAAGTCAGCGTAAGACCTGGGATTGGAAGAGAGAGTGTTTGACTCTAGAGCCCGTGCTCATAACCAGCGTATGTAATGCCCGTTCACCGTAATGGCAAAGAAAGTTATTAACTTTCTAAAAACAAGCAGCCTACTGATATTCATGTCCAGGTGTGCGTGCATGCTTAGTCGCTTTGGTATTGTCTGGCTCTTTGTGACTCTTTGGACTTTAGCCCGCTAGGCTCTTCTGTCCATGGAATGCTCCAGGCAAGAATACTGGGGTGGGTTGCCATTTCCTTCTCCAGGGGATCTTCCTAACCCCAGGGTTCAAACCTGGGTCTCCTGCATTGCAGGGAGATTCTTTACTGCTGAGCCACTAGGGAAGCCCAATGTTCATAGACATAGAACTAAAGCCCCTTCAAAGAGGGGAGAGATTTCAAAACCATCTAATACAGCATTTGGATTGTGTAAACTGATACATGACTTAGTGGGCAGTACAATCCAGGTATTCTTGCTCCTCGGTTAGTACCCTTCCCACGTCGATGAAATCTTCACATATAATGAACACATGACATTTCACTAAACCTCTTGGAATCTCAAATGTTCCCACTTATAAAAAGAGAAATTGGACCAAATGATTTCTGAGGGTCCTCACCTCTGAGGTGTAGTGTGTATATGAGAAAATGTAAATTAAGTGTTTGTATGATCCTGAGTGCTAAGAGATTTGTTTTTCAGAAATGGACCCGAAAAAAAAGACATTAGTTCCCTATAATTTAGATTTCTCTGATGTTTCATACTTCTCTCTGTGACTTAATGTACTTCTCTTTGGGATTTGGTTTAGTCATCTACCCAGCTTCAAATAGCCCAAGCAGCTGTAGAAAATATAAAAATCGTGACTCTCAAAGCATTTATATGCCTGCTTCTTTCATTGTCACCGTTTGTTCGGAAGATTAATACTTAAGGAAGAACTATTAACATTTCGTTGCTGGAATCTACTACTTTCCTTTTATTGTTTCTAGGAAGCTTCACACAAGAATTTAAAATACTTTCTTAGGTACCAAGTTGAATTGAATGCCAGCATCTCAAAGCATAATAGCTATGTGGGATTTTTCACTATAAGAAAAATTTTGCTTATAACATTATTTTTCCTTTGTCCATAGATAGAAAAGTTGAGATTTCCACCCCAAATTAGCTCTGTTGCTTCTTTGCTGCACAGGTAGATGTTGTGTGCGGTAATGGAAATCAGCTGTTTGGAAGACTAGTTGACAGGCCTTGACAGATTCAGTCAAGGCCACAGTTCCATAATCATGGGAGATTGTTTGGCTGACATCTTCTGTCCAGCCTCAGGCTTCTGGCTTCTAGTCATCTGCCAAGGCACACTGAACATCAAGTTAGAGAAAGTTGGTTTGACTTAATTGCATCCCAACTCTTAGAAAACATGAACCGAAGTCTGTGCCCAGTTGGTATTGAGTGTTCAGAGGATAGCCATCAGTTTGGCCTCTTCATGGGAGTCAGTTCTGACTTCAAGACTGAAAACGAGGTTGGGGTTAAGTATACCTTAGTTCATATCCCAGTCCCACTAATTATTAGCATGTATCCTTAGGAGCTTCCCTGGTGGCTTAGACGGTAAAGAATCTGCCTGCAGTGGCTTCTGTGGTGGTTCAGTGGTAAAGAATCCACTTGCCATGCAGGAGATGCAGGTTCTTTCCCTGGATTGGAAAGATCCCCTGGAGGAGGAAATGGCAATCCACTCCAGTATTCTCACCTGGGAAATCCCATGGACAGAGGAGCTTGGTGGGCTATAGTCCATGGGGTCACAAAAGAATTAGACACAACTTACAGAGTAAACAACAACAGCAACATCCTTAGGCAAGTCCTTTACCTCCTTTGAACCTCAAAAGCCTTTTTCAGGGAAGGCTGCATTACATTCAGTCCATTTACAAAAAGAGTGTAATACAAAGTGTTCACCCAGATGGTGTGTAATAAGTGGTAAATACATTTTTTGCTCTTGTGTGCGTGCGTACTCAGTCGTGTCTGACTCTCTGCAACCCGATGTACTGTAGCCTGCCAGGCTCCTCTGTCCATGGAATTTTCCAGGCAAGAATACTGGAGTGGGTTGCCATTTCCTCCTCTAGAGGATATTCCCGACTAGGATAGAACCCATGTCTGCTACATCTCCTGAAGGAGCAGGTGGATTCTTTACCGCTGCGCCACCTGGGAGACCTTTTTTACTCTTACCAGACTATAAATGCCTTAGCTAACCATGGCTTGACTGACTTTTCTATTCTCCACCTCAACCTAGCTTAGGAGGATGCTGTATATAATCTTGATATTTGTGTGGCAGGTGTGAATGTCAGTCCATAAAATCAAGGGTGCCAGAAATGCATCTGCTTCATAGAAATTTAATTTCTGACTGAGTTACCGTTTTTCCTTGATGGTGCAGAAAAAGAATGGAACCTTACTGTTTCTGGGGCTTCATTAAGGACCTTTACTTCTTCAGGATGTGCTATAATTCCAGGCTGGCACCCAGATTGCCCAGCACACAGTCGTTCGGGGTAGTGTGTGCATATGTGTGGGAGGAAGTGATGTTTCATCACTTTGTCTCTGTCCTTGTAAGCCATTTTGGTTTGGTGGTTCTTAGCTGCCTCATGTCAGATTTGGGGTATGAGAATCTGGAATAGTATTGTGTTAGTTGCCTCTCAGCACTACATGTGGGAAACCTCATACAAATGCGCCCTCTGTCAATGCTCTCTCTCCTCCCTTCTGCCTTCATCTCTGGGGACTGCCTGTCTACTCCAGCACTGGAGAGTACTGTTCCTTCTTGTTTTTCTGGGCAGTATAATTGATCGGTTCTCCTGGGAATTGGTGGTCCCAGAAAAGTCAGGAAGCTACCTTCTGTAAACCTCTCCTTGGCAAGGAAGCCCTGGACCCTGGTATGTGCTTCGGTGAGGGGAAGGATAGGGAAAAAGAGAGGAAGAAAAATTATCAGATCCTATCTCAAAATACTGTCCTCGCTGTGTATGTTTGTTAAATGAATGACTGAAGATGTCATTTTGGCATATTGTCATGGCATATTGTCACACTTCTAATAAGCAAAATATATTTTAATGAAAGCTCTTTTAACATTTCTCGTCACATGCAAAGAATGATGTTGGACCCTTGTGTGTGTGTGTGTGTTAGTTGCTTAGTCATGTCCAACTCTTTGTGACCCCTTGGACTGTAGCCCGCCAGGCCCCTCTGTCCATG
Source organism: Bos javanicus (assembly GCF_032452875.1). Lineage (NCBI taxonomy): Eukaryota > Metazoa > Chordata > Mammalia > Artiodactyla > Bovidae > Bos > Bos javanicus. The sequence continues at coordinate 29,916,192 of NC_083889.1, forward strand.
GAATTCTCCAGGCAAGGATACTGGAGTGGGTTGCCATTCCCTTCTCTAGGAGATCTTCCCAACCCAGGGATCAAACCCTGGTTTCTGGCATTGTGGGCAGATTCTTTACCATCTGAGCCATCAGGGAAGCCCTCGGATAAGGCTGGACCCTTACCTCTCACCATATACAAAGGTTAACTCAAAAGGGATCATAGACATAAATGTAAGAGCTATAAAACTTAAAAGAAAAGCTAAGAGTAAATTTTCACAACTTTAGGCAATAAGATAAACAAAAAGATAATCTGGATTTTATTACATTTTTAAAGTTCGTAGTTCAAGTAACTCCTTCAAGAAAGTGAAAAGACAGAATGGGGGAAGATATTGTCAAGTTATATGTCTGATGAGGGAATTGTATCTAGAATATGTAAAGAATGCCCATAAATCAACGATAAAAAGGCAAACAGTTCAGTTTAAAATTGGGCAAAGGATTTGAATAGGCATTTCTTTAAAAAGATATGTAAATGACCAATAAATACATTTAAAGGTGCTTACCATCATTAATCATTAGAAAAATGCTAATCAAAACCATAGTAAAATACCACTTCACACCTAGAGGGATGGCTGTTATCAAAAAGACAGGGAATAACAAGTGTTGATGATGATGTGGAGAAATTGGAACCCTCATGCAGTGCTGGTGCAGAAATATAAAATGATGCAGCTGTTTTGGAAAATAGTTTGGAAGTTTCTTGTAAGTTAAACATAGTTACATATGACTGAGTAATTCCACTCCTGGGTATATACCCAAGAGAAGTAGAAATGTGTCTGCTGAAAAATTGTACACAAATGTTTATAGCAGCCTTTTTCATGCTAGCCAAGGTGGGGAAGCAATCCAGTTGTCCATCAGTGAATGGATGGATAAACAAAATGTGAATTCTCCATATATTGGAGTGCTCGTCACTCTAAAAAAGGGATGAAGTACTGACATATACTGCAGCATGGATGAACCTTGAAAACATTAGGCTACGTGGAAGAAGTCACACAGAAAAGATCACATATTGTGCAGTTCCACTTACATAAAGTGACCGGAGTAGGCAAATCTATAGAGACAGAAAGCGGATTCGTAGTTATCATGGACTTGAGGTAGAGGGGTTTCAAGAGTAACTGCTAATGAGTATTGGAGCATTTGTTTTGGGGTTGATGAAATTGTTCTAAACTTAGGTAGTAGTGATGGTTATATAACTGAATATCCTAAGAAAATACATAATTCTGAAAAACATTTCATTTTAAAGTCAGGTCACTTTTGTATCCTTGTTAAAAGGGTGCTGCAGGTCTAGACTCCGCGTTGCTTTCTAAGTGAATGCAAGCCTTTAAAAGGTGTGAATTCTTGGGCCCTTCCCTGGGTTTGGCCTCAGAAATCAGTGTGTCTTGCCATATGGTTATGTGTACAAGGGTTGTGTCTTTGGTTTGCTTCAGTATAACATATTTTGATGCTGAAATGAGAAGAGGGATTAAGAAATTCTTATTTAGTCAGTAGCTTTACAGTGTAGTGTCTCCCCATTGGAAAGGCTGTTGTTGAGATTCGGCAGTGCACCAAAGTGAAAGTCGCTCAGTCGTGTCTGACTGTTTGCGACCCCATGGATAGTCCATGGACTTCTGCAGGCTAGAATACTGGAGTGGGTAGAGGTATTTTGCACATACTGTCCCAGTTACTTCTATAAAACTCTGTACCCCCATTTTACAGATGAGGAACCTTGAGTCTGATGTTAATTAGTGAAGTTAATTATAAAGTCTGTAGTGGTAAAGTATGGTTAAAATCTGATCTGCCTGGCCTGAAAGCCTGAATTGTTAGTAAGTACCTATACAGGGCTGCATTGACTAACATATGAGGGAAAAACCTATCAATACCTTGTAAATAAATACTAAACTGAAGGTTGTATTATTTGGTACAGAATTGAGAAACCATTCTGCTATGAATTTGAACAAACTCTGGGAGATAGTGAAGGACAGGGAAGTCTGGCGTGCTGCTGTCCATGGGGTCTCAAAGAGTCAGACATGACTGGAGCCACTGAACAACACCATTATGCTATAGGCAATATTTTAATTGCTTGAAAATGAATACTTTTAACATTTAGAAGAAGCAAAAATCTATACTTGTCACCACTTAAAATTTCGTTTTTGATATTTCTGTAAATTAGAAAATTTTTTTCAAAGAGTTAAAATAATGACTCCAAGTGAGAGAAAAGTTTTTTATGGGGCTCTTCTCTTTTCCATTATTTAATAGCCACTTCAACTCCCTCTTGTGGTTAAATCGTGTTGTGATCCTCAAGTTTGCTTTTCAGAAGGTGGACTCCATCATCAGGACAAAGATGATAGAATCAATCCCATTCCTTACATGTCCTCTTCCTGTGTATGGAATCATGATATGAATAGTACATATCAGAGTTACTACTTCTGTAATCCTCTGCCCCCTCATTTACTCAAAAAGGAAATTGTTGTTCAGTAGCTAAGTCATGTCCCAGCTCTTTGTGACCCCACAGACTGCAGCATGTCAGGCTTCCCTGTCCTTCACCATTTCCTGGAGTTTGCTCAAACTCATGTCCATTGAGCCAGTGATGCCATCCAACCATCTTGTTCTCTGTTGCCTGCTTCTCCTCCTGCTCTCCATTTTTCCCAGCATCAGGGTCTTTTTCAATGAGGCAGCTCTTCCATCAGGTGGCCAAAGTATTGGAGTTTCAGCTTCAGCATCAGTCCTTCCAGTGAATATTCAGGATTGACTGATTTGATCTTTTTGCAGTCCAAGGGACTCTCAAGAGTCCTCTTCTCCAGCACCGGACAGCAAAGGCATCAGTTCTTCGGTACTCAGCCTTCTTTATGGTCCAGCTCTCACATCTGTACACGACTACTGGAAAAACCATAGCTTTGACTATACGGACCCTTGTTGGCAAAGTGGTGTCTCTGCCTTTTAATATGCTATCTAGGTTTGTCATAGCTTTTCTTCCAAAGAGCAAGCGTCTTTTAATTTCATGGCTGCAATAATCATCTGCAGTGGTTTTGGAGCCCCAAATCTGCTACTGTTTCCATTTTTTCCCCATCTATTTGCTGTGAAGTGATGGGACTGGATACCATGATCTTAGTTTTTTGAATGTTGAATTTTAAGCCAGCTTTTTCAATCTCCTCTTTCATATTCATCAAGAGGCTCTTTAGTTCCTCTTCTGCCATTAGGATGGTGTCATTTGCATATCTGAGGTTGTTGATATTTCTTCCAGCAATCTTGGTTCCATCTTGTGAGTTATCCACCCTGGCATTTCACATGATATACTCTGCATTACAAGCTAAATAAGCAGGGTGACAATATACAGCCTTGACGTACTCCTTTCCCAATTTGGAACCAGTCTGTTGTTCCATGTCCAGTTCAAACTGTTGTTCTTGACCTGCATACAGATTTCTAAGGAGGCAGGTAAAGTGATCTAGTATTCCCATCTCTTTAAGAATATTCCAGTTTGTTGTGATCTACACAGTCAGAGACCTTAGCATAGTCAATGAAGCAGAAGTAGATGTTTTTCTGGAATTCCCTTGCTTTCTCTGTGATCCAACAGATGTTGGCAATTTGATCTCTGATTCATCTGCCTTTTCTAAACCCAGCTTGTATACCTGGAAGTTCTTGATTCATGTACTGTTGAAGCCTAGCTTGAAGGATTTTGAACATTACCTTGCTAGCATGTGAAATGAACACAATTGTATGATAGTTTGAACATTCTTTGGCATTGCCCTTCTTTAGGATTATCTTCCCTGGTGGTTCAGATGGTAAAGAATCTGCCTGCCATGCAGGAGACCTGGATTCAGTCCCTGGATCCAGAAGATCCCCTAGAGGAGGAAATGGCAATCCACTCCAATATTTTTGCCTGGAGAATTCCATATACTGGCTACAGTTCATGGAGTCACAGAGTCAGACACGATTGAGTGACTGACAGTTTCTTTGGGATTGGAATGAAAATTGATACTGTATTCATTATTGTTATTTTTATTTTAGAGAGTTATAGAGACTATAATTTTTAAGATACAGATTTTTGGAGTACATTCTTATAAAATTCTCTAAGCAGTGGGACACAAGCCCATAGAAACACACCTTTAGGGATGTACCTACTCTTTCTTGATTTTCTGTTTTACTAGTTGTCAATAACTTTCTTATAATGAAAAATGAATGTTTAACTCACCATCTATACATGCACACATTTACACATATATAAATTCTTCCTCCCCCAGCCCCAAGCTTTGCACTGTGTTTTGATTTAGATGAAGTGTAGAATCTTTTACTGGCCAGAATTATTACCACTGTTAAGGAGAGTATCTACCAAAATAAAAGGTGGGCTTACCTTGGAGACAAGGCAGACAGATTTTGATGGTGAAACAAGCCACATAAAAAGTGTTGACTTTGGCACATTTCTCCTTAGACTTCCATATGATTTTAAGAAGATCTGATTTCAGTGTCACAGACATTGTGATTTAACAGCTACATTTCCGACCCGCTTGCTGCCACCTTTCTGCCACTCTCCTAACAGGCATAGAACTCTAATGAACACAAGTTAGTTAGAGTCAGCTTGGCATCAGTGAGGTATGGAGTTGTTCTACCTCATGCAGTGTATTTCACAGCTGTATCATACATCGTAACTACATTATGTCAATTGCACAACTTCCCCCCCTCTAGAGCTAACGATTGTAGGTTTTCCCCCCTTAAAGTAACATGTGCATGTAACCCATTTGACCTCCAACTTTTTGACAGAACCATCCAGTTTCATTCACTACAGCCAAACTCATTATCCAACCAGATGGTTGTATTTTTGTCTTTGGAGACATTCTCTTCGATCAGATCTGAACAGCTGTCTGCACAGCTGTTCCCCTGGCATTTCCCTACAACATCATGTTTGTCTCTTCCCTACCTTCCCTACTTACCGATGTCAGAGCACCTGTTACCCATAACCCAGATCTTTTTCTTGTTCTTTCTTTCTTTTTTCACTTCTTTTTAAGTGATTTATATATCTCAGTAAGATCTTATTATGTATCTGAAAATGCAGTTCTTTATCCTTCATACTTGATTGATAATTTGGCTGGAAATAGAATCTTCCTCGGTTGAAAATAATGACTCATGATGCTGAGCATCTTCTCATATGCGCATCATTTTGAATTGTTTTATGAATGTGATTTTGATGTCATATCTAAGAAATCCTTGCCTACACCATGATCACAAAGATTTTCTTCTGTATTTTCTCTTTAAATTTTTATGTTTAGTTTTATGTTTCATATTAAGCTAATTCTTACAAATAGTATGAGGTATAGGAGGTATGGATTGAAGTTCTTTTTGTGTGTGGATGTGTGTAGGGATAGCCAGCTGTTCCATTACTCTGTTGAAAACCTATTGCCTTTGCATTTGTGTCAAAAATCAGTTGTTCATATATATATGTGTGTGTATCTCTTTCTAGTCTTGCTGTTCTGTTCAGTCTGTCTATACCTTTCTTGATGCCAGGACCTCACTGTATTGATTATTGTGGCTTTTTAATAAACTTTTAAAGTCAGGGAGTGTTATTTCTTCAAATTCGTTCTTCTTTTTCAGAATGTTTTGGCTGTTCTCAGTCATTAGCATGTATATGTAGGTCTTAGAATCAGTTTGTCAAATTTTATAAAAAAGGCTTTAGTTGAGATTGTGTAGCGATAAATTTGGGGAGAATTAAAGTCTTAACAATACACCGTATTCTTGACATACATGATCAAGGTATGTTTACCCATTTATTTAGGTCTTAAATTTTTTTCAGCAGTCTTTTGTTATCAGTGTACAGTTCTTGTACATCTTCATCAGATTTATCCATAAGTATTTTATATTTTTGATACTATTATAAGTGGCATTTTTAAAAAACTTGTTTCTCATTGTTCAATCCTAGTATGTAAATATATCATTGATATTTGTGTTGATCTTGTATCCTAAAAATTTGCTAAACCCACTTATCAACTCTAGCAGCTTTCTAGGGTAAATTCATCAGGTTTTTTTATGTAGGTGATTGTGTTATCTGTTTTACTTTTTCCCTTCCAGTCTAGACTCTTTTTATTTTTCTTACCTTATTGTACTGGGTAGAATCTCGGTACAATGTTAAAAGAGAAGTGATAAGAATAGACCTCAGTCTCTCCCTCTATATTAAAGAAAAAGTTTTGTGTGTTTTACTGTTAACTGTGATATTACCTGTAGGTTTTTGTAGATGCCTGTAAATGAGGAAGTTCCCTTCTGGTCCTGAGAAGAAGTCCCTTCTAAACTGAGAAGTTTAGAAAAAATCAGGAATGAATGTTGGATTAGCAAAATGCTTTTCTGCATCTATTGAGATGGCTTACTGTTTTAATTTGTTAAATGATGAATTATATTAATTGACTTGCAAATGTTAAACCAACCTACATTCCTGAAAGAATACTAGTTGGCCATCATGTGTTATCCTTATATTCTGCTCACTAAAATTTTGTTTGAAATTTTTATATCTATATTCACGATGGTTATTCATCTCTAGTCTTCCTCTAGTACCAGTTTCGTCTGTTTTTTACCTCAGAGTGAGTCTGGCCTAAGAGAACAAATCGGAAAGTATTCTCACCTTCTCAAGTTTTTTGTGTAGTTTGTTTAGAAAAGGTATCTGTAGTTGGTATTATTTTTTCCTTAAATGTTTGGTAGAATTCACCAGCAAAACCATTTGATCCTTGAATTTTCTTTGTGGAAAGGTATTTAACTACATATTCCGTTTCTTTTACAGATATATGGCTTTTTAGGTTATTATCTATTTCTTGATTAAGCTTTGGTAGTTTGTGCCTTTCAAGGAGTTTTTCCATCTCATCAATGTTATTAACTCATTTTCAGAGAGTGATAAATCATTCCTTTGTTTTCTTTAGAAATCCATTGCTGTCTATAGAGTCTGTCTTGATATTGTCTATGTCAATCCTGATTTTGGTAACTTGTTTGTTCTCAATTTTTTCCTGAATAGTCTGGCTACAGGTTAAGAAGTATATTTTTGTTTCATTTATTTTTTCTGTTTTCTATTTCATTGGTTTTTGCTCTGATCTTTATTATTTCCTCTCTTTTACTTACTTTGAGTCCAATTTTCTCTTCCCAGTTTCTTAAAATGAAGCTGAATTCACTGATTTGAGACCAGTATTCAAACATCCTTATTATAAAATTCCCCTCAGTACTACTTCAGCAGCCTCCCACAAATTTGATGTGTGTTTTCATGTTTATTCATTTCAAAATACTTTCTAATTTCCCTTTTGATTGCGCTTTTGAAGCATGGTTTATATAGAAGTGTGTTATTTAGCTTATATGTTTATTTGGAGATTCCCAGGTATATTGCTGTTAATTAATTTTTAATGTAATTCCATTGTATCAGTGAACATACTCATATGACTTGAGCTCTATTAAATTTATTGCAAATTGTTTTATGACCCAGAATATGGTCTGTCTTGCTTAAATGCTCCATGTGTGCTTGAAAAGAATGTGTATTATGTGGTTGTTAAATAGAATGTTCTATAAATGTCAATCAGGTCAAGTTAGTCGATAATGTTGTTGAAATATTTTATACTCTTACTGATTTTCTGTCTGCTTGTTCTATCAATTATTGAGAGCAAGGTGTTGAAATCTCAGACTATAATTATGGATTTGTATATTTCTCTTTGCACGTCTAACAGTTTTTTCTTCATGTATTTCAGAATTCTGTTATTATCAGGAGCAACACAATATTAGAATTATTGTGTCCTCTTGATGCAGTAAATCCTTTATATTATTATTTGACCTTTGTCATCCCTGGTAATACTCTTTGCTTTGAAATTTAGTGTGGTAATGATATAGCCACTACAGTTTTCTTATTATTAGAAGTAGTACAGTGTATCTTTTATCTACTCTTATTTTTTAATTTTAAAAATGATTTTTTGATAGGATATGCTCATAAAATCAAGCTAAGGAGCAATGTAATGTCTAATTCTGCTTACAGTTTGTGCCTGGAATTTCAGGGTTTCTGCTTGTGCGTGTGTTTGCCTGTGTACAGAGGTGTGTGGTTTTGAGTGAATTCTTAAACTTGTTTTGTTCTCTGAACAGATTTTTTAAATACTCCTGGTTCATAGGAGATGTTCAGTAAATATTTGTTAAACTGAACGATTTTGTGTATCACCTGCAGAAAGAAACAGAGTCTCCATCCTTCTACTTTTAACCTGCTTCTGTCTGTATATTTAAAGCACATTTCTTTTTGGCAGCATTTTTGTTGGGTCTTCTTTTTTTCCAATCTGACAGTCCCTGCTTTCAGTGGGGGTATTTATACTGTCCACATTTAATGTGAATATTGATATAATAAGATTCAAGTCCATCATCTTGCTATTTGTTTTGTTTTTTTTACTTGTCCTACCTGCTCTTTTTTCTCCTGTCCCTATCTTTATGCTTATTTTGGATTAATTGAATGTTCCTTATGATTTCTTATCTCTTTAGTTACATTATTTGCTATACATTTTTGCTTTATTTCAGTGGTTTGTTTAAGGGGGGGGTGGTGTGTGTGTGCAAACGCGCACTCACGTGCATCCAACTCTTTGCAACCCCATGGCCTGTAGCCCCGCCAGACTCCTCTGTCCATGAGGTTTCCCAGCAAGAATACTGGCGTGGGTTGCCATTTCCTTCTCCAGGGGATTTTCCCTACCCAGGGATCAAACCCGCGTCTCCTGTGTCTCCTGCAGTGGCAGTAGGATTCTTTGCCACTAGTGCCACTTGGGAAGCCCATTTGAGGAATATAGCAAGCATAATCTCTAACTTACAGGTGATAATATGCCTCTTCATATACAGTCTAAAAATTTGAAGTAGTATGCTTTCATTTCTTTCTATTTCATTTCATTCATTTCTTTCTTGCTATTCTTGTCACATTTTTCTTTTATTTATGTTATTAATCCCACACTGCTGCTGCTGCTGCTAAGTCGCTTCAGTTGTGTCTGACTCTGTGCGACCTCATAGACAGCAGCCCACCAGGCTTCCCCGTCCCTGGGATTCTCCAGGCAAGAACACTGGAGTGGATTGCCATTTCCTTCTCCAGTGCATGAAAGTGAAAAGTCGAAGTGAAGTCGCGCAGTCGTGTATGACTCTTCGCGACCCCATGGACTGCAGCCTTCCAGGCTCCTCCATCCATGGGATTCTCCAGGCAAGAGCACTGGAGTGGGGCACCATTGCCTTCTCCGCACTACATTGTTTTTATTTAAACATGTCATTTAAATATAATATAATATATTCATATATTTATTGATGTGATTGCCATTTCCAGTTCTCTTCACCCCTTTCTGTATATCTAAATTTCCTTCTGATATAATTTTCCTTCTTCTTGAAGGGCTTCATGTGGCATTTCTTGTAGCATGAGTCTGATGGTGATGAATACTGCCAGCTTTTTCATGTGGAAAGTGTCTCTATTTTTTACTTTTATTAATTTTCTTTTTTTTTCTATTTTCAATTTTATTGATTTCTTCTTTTATCTTCTCTTTTTCCACTTATTGCTTTGAGTACTTTACTCTTTCTAGTTTATTAATGTAGAAGTTTATATTATTTATTTGAGACCTTTCTCCTTTTCTAATGTAAGGATTTAGTACTGTAAATTTCCTTCTCAGCAGTGCATTAGCTGCATCTGATATATTTTAATGAGTTGTGTTTTTTGTTTTCATTCAGTTTTATGTATATTTAAATTTTTCTTTGAGACCCCTCTTCAGTTCAGTTCAGTCACTCAGTCATGTCCTATTCTTTGCAACCCCATGGACTGCAGCATGCCAGGCTTCCCTATCCATCACCAACTCCCGGAGTTTACTCAAACCCATGTCCATTGAGTCGGTGATGCCATCCAACCATCTCATCCTCTGTCATCCCTTTCTCCTCCTTCAATCTTTCCCAGCATCAGGGTCTTTTCCAATGAGTCAGTTCTTCGCATCTGGTGGCCAAAGTATTGGAGTTTCAGCTTCAGCATCAGTGTTTCCAATGAACATTCAGGGCTGATTTCCTTTACGATGGACTGGTTGGATCTTCTTGCTGTCCAAGGGACTCTCAAGAGTCTTCTCCAACACTACAGTTCAAAAGCATCAATTCTCCTGCACTCAGCTTTCTTTATAGTCCAACTCTCACATCCATACATGACTACTGGAAAAACCGTATCTTTGACTAGACAGACCTTTGTTGGCAAAGTAATGTCTCTGCTTTTGAATATGCTATCTACGTTGGTCATAACATTCCTTCTAAGGAGTAAGCGTCTTAATTTCATGGCTGCAGTCACCATCTGCAGTGATTTTGGAACCCAGAAAAATAAAGTCTGACACTGTTTCCACTGTTTCACCATCTATTTCCCAGAAAGTGATGGGACCAGATGCCATGATCTTAGTTTTCTGAATGTTGAGCTTTAAGCCAACTTTTTCCCTGTACTCTTTCACTTTCATCAAGAGGCTTTTGAGTTCCTCTTCACTTTCTGCCATAAGGGTGGTGTCATCTGCATATCTGAGGTTATTGCTATTTCTCCCAGCAATCTTGATTCCAGCTTGTGCTTCATCCAGCCCAGCATTTCTCATGATGTACTCTGCATGTAAGTCAAATAAGCAGGGTGACAATATACAACACTGACATACTCCTTTTCCTATTTGGAACCAGTCTGTTCTTCCACGTCCAGTTCTAACTGTTGCTTCTTGACCTGCATATAGATTTCTCAAGAGGCAGGTCAGGTGGTCTGGTATTCTCATCTCTTTCAGAATTTTCCACAGTTTGTTGTGATCCACACAGTCAAAGGGTTTGGCATAGTCAAGAAAGAAGTAGATGTTTTTCTGGAACTCTCTTGCTTTTTCGATGATCCAGTGGATGTTGGCAATTTGATCTGTGATTCCTCTGCCTTTTCTAAATCCATCTTCAACCTCTGGAAATTCATGGTTCATGTACTGTTGAAGCCTGGCTTGGAGAATTTTGAGCATTACTTTACTAGCATGTGAGATGAGTGCAATTGTGTGGTAGTTTGAGCATTCTTTGGCATTGCCTTTCTTTGGGATTGGAATGAAAACTGACCTTTTCCAGTCCTGTGGCCACTGCTGAGTTTTCCAAATTTGCTGACATATTGAGTGCAACACTTCACAGCATCATCTTTTAGGATTTGAAATAGCTCAACTGGAATTCCGTCGCCTCCACTAGCTTTGTTTGTAGTGATGCTTCCTAAGGCCCACTTGACTTCACATTCCAGGATGTCTGGCTCTAGGTCAGTGATCACACCATTGTGATTATCTGGGTCATGAAGGTCTTTTTTGTATAGTTCTTCTGTGTATTCTTGCTATCTCTTCTTAATATCTTCTACTTCTGTTTGATCCATATCATTTCTGTCCTTAATTGTGCCCATCTTTGCATGAAGTGTTCCCTTGGTATGTCTAATATTCTTGAAGAGATCTCTAGTCTTTCCCATTCTGTTGTTTTCCTCTATTTCTTTGCCCTGATCACTGAGGAAGGCTTTCTTATCTCTCCTTGCTATTCTTTGAAACCCTGCATTCAAATGGGTATATCTTTTCTTTTCTTCTTTGCCTTCTGCTTCTCTTCTTTTCACAGCTATTTGTAAGAACTCCTCAGACAATCATTTTGCCTTTTTGTATTTTTTTCTTGGGGATGGTCTTGATCACTATCCTTACAGTGTCATGAACCTCCGTCCATAGTTCTTCAGGCACTCTGTTTATCAGATCTAATCCCTTGAATCTGTTTGTCACTTCCACTGTATAATCATAAGGGATTTGATTTAGGTCGTACCTGAATGGTCTAGTGGTTTTCTCTACTTTCTTCAATGTAAGTCTGAATTTTGCAATAAGGAGTTCATGATCTGAGCCACAGTCAGCTCACGGTCTTGTTTTTGCTGACTGTATAGAGCTTCTCCATCTTTTGCTGCCAGGAATATTATCAGTCTGATTTCTGTATTGACCATCTGGTGATGTCCATGTATAGAGTCTTCATGTGTTGTTGGAAGAGGGTGTTTGCTATGACCAGTGCTTTCTCTTGGCAAAACTCTATTAGCCTTTGCCCTCCTTCATTCTGTACTCCAAGGCCAAAGTTGCCCGTTAATCCAGATATTTCTTGACTTCTATGTTTGCATTCCAGTCCCCTATTTAAAAAAATGACATCTTTTTTGGATGCTAGTTCTAGAAGGTTTCGTAGGTCTTCAGAGAACCGTTCAACTTCAACTTCCTCAGCATTACTGATTGGGGCATAGACTTGGATTACTGTGATATTGAATGGTTTGCTTTGGAAATGAACAGAGATCATTCTGTCGTTTTTGAGATTGCATCCAAGTGCTGCCTTTCAGACTCTCTTGTTGACTATGATGGCCACTCTACTTCTTTTAAGGGATTCCTGCCACAGTAGTTGATGTTAGTGGTCATCTGAGTTAAATTCACCCATTCCTTTTTAGTTCGCTGCTTCCTAAAATGTCGACATTCACTCTTGCCGTCTCCTGTTTGACCACTTCCAATTTGCTTTGATTCATGAACCAAACATTCCAGGTTCCTATGCAGTATTGCTGTTTACAGCATCGGACTTTACTTTCATCAGCAGTCACGTCCACAACTAGGTGTTGTTGAGACCCCTCTTAGCCTGTGGATTACTGCATGTGTACTGTTTGCTTTTCAGGTGTTTAGGAGTTTTCCTGTTGCTTTTTTTTTTAATGTGTTAAGGTTTGTTTTATGTTCAGAATATAATCTGTACTGGTGAACATTCTAGAGCGTTTGAAAAATATGTATATTCCACTAAAGTGCAGTATATTTTGGTTAGATGTTGTTGATTGATTTTGTTTTTCATTTCTTCTTTACCTTTGCTAATTTTCTGTCTCATAGTTTTTGTCAGTTGCTCAGAGTGGAGCGTTGATTCACTTCAGGTGGAATTGTGGATCAGCTTTCTCCTTTCTGCCATTTCAGGGTTTGCTTTGTATATTTTGAGACTCTTTGGTTTGGTGCACACATGTTTGGAGTCATTATGTCTTCCTGGTGGGTTGATCCTTTCTTCATTATGTACTGTCCTTTGTTTCTAGTAAACTTTGCTCTGAAGTCTATTTTTCTGATATTAATAGAGCTGCTCTTATGTTCTTAGGTTAATATTTACATGGCATATCTTTTTCCATCCTTTTCCTTTTAATTTAATCATTGCTGTATTGGAAGTGAGTTTTTTTGTAGATAGGCTGTTTTGTAGGATCATGGGTTTTTTTGCTTGTGTAATTGTTTACTTGTTTTCTCTACTCTGCATGGTGAAGGCAGAAGCTTCAGCTCCCCTCTTGGCCTTTCTAGCTTGAGTAGAGGTGGGGTGACAGTCTTTCCCGTGATTTTTGGCTGGGGTAGAGTGTGCGTGCTCAGTCATGTCTGACTCTTTGTGACCCCATGGACTGTAGCCCGCCAATCTCTTCTGTCCATGGGATTATCCCAGCAGGAATACTGGAGTGGGTTGCCATTTCCTCCTCCAGGACATCTTCCCAATCCAGGGATCGAACCTGTGTCTCTTGCATTGGCAGGCGGATTCTTTGCCACTGAGCCACCTGGGAACCAGTGTAGAGTAGTAGTTGTATAAAAGTTCTTATCTTGCTATGCTACTCCTTTTCATATCCTTTAGCTAGGGAGAGGGGCTTTTGTTGGGGCTTTTCTTTTCTGTACCTATTGTCATTTCCAGGTTGCCAGCTTTTCCAAGTCTAAATCTGGGAAATATATATGGCAAAAAAACCCCAAAATCCCAGGGACCTCACCATTGTGTTATTCCTTGGGTTCCTATCTTTACACCTTCTGTTTATTTCATATATAATGTTTAGGATTTTTCACTGCACTTAAGGAGAAAAATTGAGAAAAGCATTTCTACTCCATCTTTCTAGAAGCACATTTATTCTCCATTGTCTCTAAAAAGATGTGTCACTAGATATAGAATTCTAGGTTGACATTTTTTTTTTTAATTTCAGCACTTTATAGAGATTACTTCACTATCTTCTTTCTTGTATTATTTCCCATGAAACGTCTTCTCTAATCCTTACTTTTGTTTCTCTGTTCATAATGTTTCTCTTTTCTTATATCGAGCAATTTGTTTATTCTCTGCTTTCGTGTTTTCTTCACGTTTTGGGTGTTTGAAGTTCTCGGATCTATTAGTTTATGTCTCCTAAACAGTCCCTCTCTACAGGAAGGTGGTTCAGCCAGTCTTATGGCAAATGCTAAATGGCTGTTAATTTGTAGTTGAAACTCTGCTGTTTTACTAGTTCCATGTTGTTTATTTAATAGGTGTATATATTCGTTGTACACTTTTCCCACAGTGTTCTGTTTTTAGCATTTTGGAGCATAATTCTAATCCTTTCCTAAGTCAAATGTCAAACTCATTTTTCATATGACACAGAGGTGTCTTCAGGGAGGTGAAACGTGTCCTTAAGAGGAGAGTTTGCAGATGTTAGCAGCACAGGCTTGGAACCAAGCTGACCTGGGTGCCAACTTTGTACCTCTTGCTGTATAATTGTGGAAATGTTATTTAACCATTTTGAGTCTCCAGTATATAAAATGGGGATGATAATCATATCGACCTCATAGAGTTGATATGTGGAACAACTGAGATAAGTAAATGTGGAACATAGTTAAGCAGTCATGAAATGGTAGCTATTATTGCTGTTGATATTTTTTTAACTAGTCTGTATTTTTTTTTTTTTTTTGCAGCTTTTGGTTCACAATAAAACTGAGCAGGACGCACAGGCTTCCCTTCCTATTACCTCTATGTATGCACTGTCTCCCCCACTATCAAAATCCCCCACCACAGTGGTACATTTGTTATAATCAGTGAACCTACACTGACACATCATTATCATCCAAAGCCCATGGTTTACATTAGGGCTCAGTCTTGTTATGCATTCTGTGGGCTTTGACAAATATATAATGACATATGCATCATTATAGTATTATACAGAATAGCTTCACTGCCCTAAAAATCCTCATTTCTTTGTCTGTTCATCAGTCACTTCCTGCTAGCTACTGGCAAATACTGATCCTTTTACTGTCTCCATAGTTTTGCCTTTTCCAAATTGTTATATAGTTGGAATTATATGGTACGTTGCCTTTTCAGATTGACGTCTTTCACTTAGTCATATACACTTAAGCTTCTTCATATCTTTTCATGGCTTGATATTTCATTTCTTTTTGTCCCTGAATAATATTCCAGTTAATATTATATACTACAGTTTATTTTGGAGCAGGAAATAGCAACTCACTCCAGTATTCTTGCATGGTGAATCCCTGGACAGAGGAACCTGGCAGGCTACAGTCCATGAGGTTGTAAGAATTGGACACAACTTAGCAACTAAATCAATCAACTATTTATCCATTCACTAGCTGAAGGACATCTTTGGTGCTTACAAGTTTTGGCAGTTGTGAGTAAATTGCTGTTAACATTTATGTGCAGATTTTTGTGTGAACGTGTTTTCAACTACTTTGGCTAGATATCAAGTAGTAGGTTTGCTGAATCGAATGGTAAGAGTATGTTTGGTTTTGTGAGAAATCACTGTTGTCTTCCCAGATGGCTGTACCACTTGCATTCCATCAGCAATGAATGAGAGTTCCTGTTGCTCCACATCTTCATCAGCATTTGGTGTTGTTAGTGGTTTTGGATTTTGGCTCTTCTAATCAGTGTGCACTGGTATCTTGTTTTAATTTGCAATTCCTTAATGGCATGTGATGTTGAGAATCTTTTCATATGCATATTTGCCAACTCTATATTTTCCTTGGTGAGATGTCTGTTCAGGTCTTTGTCCACTTTTAAATTGAGTCATCCTTTACTTATTGTTGAGTTTTAAGAGTTCTTTATATATTTTGGAACCATTGGCATTTTAATTTGAATGATCATTGTCTTAAGTGCCTGAACAAAGGCTTTATTGAGAACTCATCCTTCTAGGCTGCTGCTGTTGCTAAGTCACTTCAGTCATGTCCGACTCTGTGTGACCCCATAGATGGCAGCCCGCCGGGCTCCCCCATCCCTGGGATTCTCCAGGCAAGAACACTGGGGTGGGTTGCCATTTCCTTCTCCAATGCATAAAAGTAAAAAGTGAAAGTGAAGTCGCTCAGTCGTGTCCGACTCCTGGCGACCCCATGGACTGTAGCCTACCAGGCTCCTCCGTCCGTGGGATTTTCCAGGCAAGAGGACTGGAGTGGGGTGCCTTCTAGGCTGCAAGACATGAAAACCCTTTTTTCTCACTTCTTGGAAGGAAATAGCGGAAAAATATTATATTCACCTGAAAAAAAATTTAAAAGATGTTCTGTAGAATTACCTTGATTCAAAAAGAATTTCTGGCTACCTCTTAGATATACTGTGACTTCAGGGGCCTTGCATGCAGTAAATCTTTCCCTAGAAAATTAGCTTATACCATGTGTTTCTTGATGATTGCCTTATAAGTAGTGGGCAATGCCTGCTCATCACAGCCGTGCATTTCTTCTGTGTCTTTCTTAGATGTGTGTGAATTAACAAGGGCCTGTGCTGTCATCAGCAGTCGTGACAGGACACCTGTTAACAAATCACCCCATCTTCCAGACCTGGCCTACATCATTTGGTAAAAAGTAGTCACTAATGCTATAGGAGAAAAATATATCCCTTGTAAGTGAAGGTGGTTTTGTATTGTCTGATTTCCATTCTTTACCCCTTCACTGTGCGTCAATAGATTTATATCATAGGATTCATTTTCACTTTATGCCTTTTATTTACGCACCAGTTGTTTTGCAAGTAATTTTAATTCTCCCTTTTATGAGAATGAGGCTCTGTGTCTGTGTACTTTTATATAAAATAAAGGAAATGATTGTTTTTAATGCAGAATTGAAAGAAATATAATGGATTTCAGCTACAACAATTTCTCCCCATTTAGAAGAGATGAACACCTAGTTAGATGAAGAACGTCATTCCTAGTATAATTTGAATACATCCTGTTTCCATGACAACTTGTACTTACCAGCTTGCCTGGCAAAAGAAGTGTTTGGATCCTTTCTTTGATAAAAGATTTGATCAAACACTGGAGTTCCATTTTTTTTTTTTTAATTCCAATAATTTCATTCCAGTTTGGGGCTGTTTTTCTTTTGAACATGGGCTGCTTTTGAGTGAAAGAAACCTAAAAGGCATTTTGAAGTAACATCACCTTCAAAATAAAAGGAGGGGATTCACAGGCCAAATGCTAATAAGCATGGGAAATGAAGATATTTTGCAAATCATAATTATTTTCTCATATCTTTCAGTTAAATTAAATCAACAGAGATGATGTAACAACTTATTAAGATGCTATTTGATTTGATAGAAAATGATTCAGTTATTCATTTCCATCTGGACATTATAATCATTAGGCTTGTTTCCTCACTGCTAATGTATGTCTTGCCTTTATGGGTGATTTGTGCCCTCTTACTACTAAATTTTTATTCTTGCAAGGAGTATGGTCTTATTAATGGTTTCCTTTAGAAGAAAGATAGGAAATTATTTGCATCATTAACTCTGCTTTTGCAAAATATGAAAAAAAATGCTACTGTATTTTGTTGACAAGATTATGTTTCATGCAGTATAAAAGATGACTCTTGGGCATTTTAGGAATGATAGAGAATTGCTCAAAGTTAAAATAATCCAGAGTTTAGTTCTCAGGGTTCTGGATGTTTTTGAAAGGAGAAAAATTATTCTTAGTTATCTCCAAGATCATTGTCAATGATAGTGAACATTTTTGACACAAGACATACCTGCAAGGTGATCTGTGGGGACCATGTTGACTGTGACTCCACTAAGGACCAAATTTTGTAACAGGCTTTGTGTAAATAATATGTGCATATCCTTCACTTCCCAGGAAAAGACACCATCTTATAAAATCTGAAGAAATTTTTAAAGAAATACCACAATATACAAATTAGCATTAGGTACATAATATGCACCAAATGAAGATCAATAAGAAAGAAGTAAAAAAAATTGACAATATCTTTCTGTTTTGGGAGCGTGGAATTCCTGCTCATGGTAAGAGATTAAGTAACTGCAAGATGTCATTAGCCTAAAATGTTGTTCAAAAGCATCTTCATGATTCCTAATGTAGCACTTTGCATGGTAGTTATTGTTCTAAAAAATTGATGCAATTACACGTTTTTTTAAAGGAAAACAAATAGTGTAGTTTCATTTCAGAAATTGCTTTATTTTCCTTTTCTAATCACCCATTAGTTGATAATAGCTTTTCAAATTTTAGACTGCTCAGCTCTTAAGTAATAAATGACATAAAATATTTCATGAATTTTTTAATCATACAGGGATTCATCATCCCACTATTTATTAAGGATCTGCTACTTTAGCCACCTGTTTTGTGAAGACCACAGAGGTGGACTTTCCACCCTCAAGGAACTTAGGTTAATATGGAAAGTGAGGCTATCAGTGATCATTTGTGGGGGGAGGTTGTTGCTTTAAAAAATATATATATATATATTTATTTATGTTATGTATTTGGCTGCACCAGGTCTTAGCTGTGCTACACGGGATCTTTTTAGTTCCAGCATGCCAGATCTTTGGGTGTGGCATTCAAACTCTTAGTTGAGGCATGTGGGATCTACTTTCCTGACCAGGGCTTGAACCTGGGCCCCCTGCAATGAGAGTGTGGAGTCTTAGCCACTGGACTACCAAGGAAGTTGCCAGGTGGTCATTTTATAAAATGGCTCATCATCTTCTAATAGTTTGCTGAGGAATTGATGTTTTCTATATCAGGATTTCTTAAGCCATGAAACAATGCAGTTACTTAAGTTTAAACATAAAGCTTTGGAAAGCACAGCACCCTTCCTCAGAATACTGGCTTGCAAAATGTTCCACTATGATACCTGAGTCCTAACTGAAAGCTCAAAACCAAATCTTACCCGTAAAGCAGTTAGCTTCTTAGCTGTGAAGAAGTGACCAGCAATAACCTCCCACTCTACCCATAACTGTCAGCTGGCCACGGGGAGTGAAAGCCTCCGTGATGGACATGGAGAGCCATGTGCCACAGTGCGTGCTCCTTGGACGTGCTCTTGGCACAACCAACCTCACAGATTTGCCCAGGATGAGGAGGGATTTTTCAGGACTTCCAGTGTTACAGTCCTGAGAGTCTCAGGCAGACCAGGACAGTCACTTGCTCTCTACACTCTTCTCTAAATCTCTAAAGTGCAAAGGAGAATACCCATGTTCACACAGCACAGAGGATGGGGGCTGTCCCCGCCAGGAATAAGGAGATAGCATCCAGCTCTTGTGGAGCATTTTATGGCTCATGCAGAGCCTCACCTCCAGACAGCACTGTGAAACAGGTCCTGGTGGGGAGTCATTTTTTACACGAACAAAAAGAAGAAGCAAAGAGCTTGCTTTGTCCCAAATCACACAGCAGTAAAGGGTGCGCTCAGACACACACTTCTGTATCTTCCTCAGCTCACATCGCCTCTCTACTGTCCACCTTTTTCTCTCCTTTAAAAACTTCCAAAAATAAGCAGAAACCAACACTGCACTGTAAAGGAATTCTCCTCCAATTAAAAATCAATTAAAAATACTTTTCAAAGACCAAGTGGAGGCCTACTGAACTTCCTCTTCAGGTCCAGTTTCTGATCTGAGCCATCCTCACCTCTCTGGTGGATTGATTGGCCTGGCGGAGCATTAATAACTACTCTTTTATAAGGAGCCAGTGATTTGCAGAGTATATTTATTGTAGGGAGGGGAGGGCACATAAAGAAGACAAACCTTGGTAACAATTTAAATGCCCAACAGTAGGAGTTGCTTGTTTGAATCATGGTTCTTCCAATCAGTGGACTACTGTGGGGTCCCAACAAAAGTCCTCAAGTCTGAATTCTCAGAGTGGTCCCAGAACTGGTGTTTCTGAAGTGGGTGGGGCTTTCTTCCTAACCAAGGTAAAAAACATGGTTACTTCCCAGTTTCATTGCTGTCAGGGCAAGAGGGTTCCTGAGGAAAGGAGTTTTGCACCTGCTCAGATGTGCCCCTGCAACTCTGGATCTCCTGCCCCTTTCTGGAGTGTGTGTGGTGGCTGATCTCCTGCAGTGAAACTTGCTCTGGCCCTTGAAAGAGGGTTAGACAGTTTGGAAGGACAGGGAAGAGGAAAGATCTCAGGCAAAAGTGCCGAGATGTGAGTGCACACAGTGTGTTCACTGGGTGGGGAGTAGACAGATCACTGATGTAGCAGCTTGAATCTTCCACATGCCGTACTACGAGGGGTCATAGGCCTGCCCACGGGAGCGCATGCCCTGGCAGAAGGGAGAACACTCCAAGGGGAAGAGCGTGTGTCCAACTATGTATATTTCCAAACACTTCATATATAGTCCTCTGTTTCCACATATATGTAAATATAGGCATATATACTACATAACCATATATATTTGGAAATATAGTTGCAGATGCATTTGGAAAGGTGGGTTGGGTGGAAAGGATTTCAAATGCTACACTGAAGATCTCTGACCTCAGCTTGTTAGAGACAGCCATTTAGCCATTTGCTCGGGCTTTTGAGGAAAGAAGTAAAAGGAAAAAGGTGCTATTTTGGAAGACTAACATGCCATCCACACAAAGGATGCACTGACGACAGAGAACGTCTAGAAACTGGGAGATGAATTCATAGACTGTTGTTTTCAGTCAGTAGCTGCTGTGTACCCAGTTCATGTACTTAACAGATGTTGATGACGTATTGTCCACGTGGCCAACACTGGGCTGGGCAGTAGGGCACAGCAGTGAAGAAGAGGGGCCTGGCCATCTGGGACCGGATATTATGGTGTGGGAAGCAGTAGATCAGTGTGGCTGTGACACGTGCTGGCAGGAAATGATCAGGGAGGAGGACTTGCTCTAGTGTGGGAGGCTGGGGAAGAGCTTTGTCCAGAGACCTGAGAGGGAGAATGGGCAGAGGGGCTGAAGTGGAGGTGCAGGAGAGAAACCAGCGGGTACCGATGTCTCCAGGCTGCAGAGAAGCTCTGGGGAGTGGGAGAGCACAAGCGTGGACAGGCAGGAAGGCTCCTGAAGCTGCTGAGCCCTGGTGGCCACCAGACTCTGAGCTTTCCCGTGAGAGCCAGCAGTGGAGCATTTAGGCATGGTCAGATGGATGTTTCAGGATGGTTGCTCAGGGTGCTTCCCGCCGCGGGTTGGAGAACCCTGGAAGCAGGGAGGCTAGTGTGCTCGGCTTGCCCAGGGCAGGTGCTGCTGCTGCTGCTGCTGCTAAGTTACTTCAATTGTGTCCGACTCTGTGCGACCCCATAGACGGCAGCCCACCAGGCTCGCCCGTCCCTGGGATTCTCCAGGCAAGAACACTGGAGTGGGTTGCCATTTCCTTCTCCAATGCATGAAAGTGAAAAGTGAAAGTGAAGTCGCTCAGTCGTGTCCGACCCTCAGCGACCCCATGGACTGCAGCCTTCCAGGCTCCTCCATCCATGGGATTTTCCAGGCAAGAGTACTGGAGTGGGGTGCCATTGCCTTCTCCGGGGCAGGTGCTAGCCCTGGGAATAAAGAGAGAAGACCGATACAAGGGTGAGAAGAACAAAACAAGGAGTCTGGGGCTGATGAGTGGATAGGGAGGTGGATGGTAAGACAAGCCAACCTCAGTGCCACAATTCCCAGGCTCGGTGACTGGGAGGACCTCTGTCTCCTCACTGCAGAGGCTTTAATAAGTGCTCTTCCCCTTGGCCCTCTCTCTTCCACTTGCAACCCTGAACCAGACCTTCAGGCATCTTTTCGATTCTAGATGAGTAACAATGCTTTTTCCATGTGCAGCTTGCAAGGTGCCTTAGACGTGTTTTCTCATGTATGCCTCAAAGCAGCAACCAGAGGGAGCTCTGTTGTTACCTCTTTGTGGAATGTGGAGCTCAGCAAGGTGAATAAAACTTCCCTGGGTCACACAGCTTCCACAGGGCAGGATCCTGATTAACAGAGGATTCATTCTCATTAAAGCAGTCTCTCTTCCACCACACGACAGCCTCCCCTGAGAACTCCAGTGTTGCATCCAGAGACGTTTCTGGTCTCTCCCACCCCTCCAGCCTTGCCCTGGGATGGACCAACTGCAGCCCTTGCCTTCACTGGAAGCATCCTTCTGGGTCTGAGCCTCTACGGGTCATTTATCTGCAGAGATTGAGGTCTGCCATCTAGTGGCCACTGCCCTCCTTTTTTTCTTCCATGCTTCTATAAGAAGAGAAGACGGGAGTTTCCACATACAAGACAGGCCTGCATATTTATAGCATCACACCCTGTAAACAGGAAACTTCTCAGTCTTAAGAGAAGGAGCTTAGTAACGTAAACATAGCACATTGCCAATAAGTTTCTGCATCCATTCAGCAAACACTTAAATAGATATATGTGTATATATAGATATAATAATATATCCATTCCATAGGAAAGTGTGCTTCCTGAGACAGGGATTTCTTTTGTCTGTATTGCTCACTAACAAATCTCAAGAGCCTAGAACAGTGGTGTTTGTATGGCAGACATGCAACAAATATTCACTGATAAACTGGAATAAATGAATACTTAACATGTGCTGCATCTTTACTCAATACCGGGCACTTGACCTGTACATTTTCTCGTTTAATCCTAATGACAGCTCAAGAGGTAGGGACCATCAGTGTGCCCACTCCTCAGATGTAGAGACCGAGGTGGCGAGGGATAAGAAGCTTTCCAGGTTTGGGGAAAGCTGGCGTTTGATTCAGGTGTTCTTACTTTAGAGGCCCATGCAGAGTGCCCCTTGTGTGTCAGGAACCCTGCCTTCCCTTCTAGCTCCAACATTCTACTGCTCCTGCGACTCCCAGGGAGCTGGATTGAGTGGAAGAGAGAGGACCACTTGTTACTAGGCAACCAGTACCCACCTCACCCATGTTGCCATGGTGATGATGAAAGTTGGGCTGATGGGATTACCAGCTCTTGTTAATTGCATATGAGAGCTCAAGGTCTCTGTCTCTTTCCTGCTTGCTGTCTCCATCTTACTTTCTTATTCTTCTGGGAACTGTGGAGAGATCTCCTTTCCTTCATCTGCAGTGTCCCTGAGGCAGCCATAGTACAATGGAAAGCAACTGGAAATGGAGCCTGGCTGTGCCTCTGAGTAGCTGTGTGACCTTGGGCAGGTTCCTCAGCATCT
Source organism: Bos javanicus (assembly GCF_032452875.1). Taxonomy (NCBI): domain Eukaryota; kingdom Metazoa; phylum Chordata; class Mammalia; order Artiodactyla; family Bovidae; genus Bos; species Bos javanicus. Next base: position 29,939,297 of record NC_083889.1, read on the forward strand.
CTGGGCTGCCACTGCCCTATTTGGGAAATGAAGGTGTTGGAATAGTGGTCCCTGTCTAAGGCTCTTCCTGGCTCTCAAATCCTTTGATGCCTAGGGAACATGTTAGGGGAGCAGACCACGCTGTTACTAGGCAACCAGCAGGCACCCTGCCCAAGTTGCCTTGGTGACTGGATGCTGGAAGGGAGGGGAATAGCTGCTGCAGCTAATTGCTTAATTATTTATGAGTGCCTCAAGTCTTTTTGTTGTTTTCGTTGCTAGGGGCTGTGGGGTCACCTTCTCTTCCTTCCTCCTGCCACCCCAAGCCATCTGAGTGGCGTGCTACGCAGTGGGAGAGCACGTTGGCCTGGACCTCACGCTACCCACGTTCTAGTCCTGCCTCTGTCATTTCCTAGAGCTGTGGCCTCGGGTAAGTTCCCTCACCTCTCTGGGCCTCAGTTTCCTCATTTGTAAAATGATGGGTGTATGTAGATACTCTCCAAGTTCCCTTTCTACCCTGAAACTTGGAATTCCTGCGGTCCAGTTGCAAAGTGGGAAGGATCAGGGGAATTTTCCTCACTGATTATCTTCTGAGGATAATTCTGAAGAGAAATGGTTAAGAAATGGTTAACCATTCTCTGAAGAGAAATGGTTAGCAGTGGTTAAGTATCTTACACGTTTCTAACAGGAAGGGAGTGAAAGCAATGCCCATTGTCCTCTCCTTGCTTCTCCCCTTGGTCACATCACCAGACTTCTTTAGTAATCTTAAGGTGATTTAAATTTTATATTTTTTGTAGATCACCTACTTCCAAAATAGATTTGAGGGGTTCACAATATAATATGCACATGTGCAACTGGATCATTAAAAATAGGAATACATTAATATAAAAGTAATGATGCTTTTTCATTGGTTACTATTGAAGTTTGGATCGAACATCAGATGTAATTTTGAGCATCCTGGAAGCCAAAGCAAAAAGAGGAAGGTGCATAATTGATAAAGACAAATTGCCAGACTGTTCCTAGTTCTAAATTCTGAAAGTAATTTATCATGTGGTGTATATTATTTTTTAGAAACTGCAGATGAAACTTTTAAAATATCCCTTTCTTGCTGAGAGTATTGTTATAGGACATAAGGAAGAAGCTAAACTTGATAGTTTGACTAGTTCTAATCACCAGTAAGCAAAAACTCTCTTTCAACCAATACCTTAGAATTTTATATAAAATTTGAAGATGTCACTAAGAAAATATAAAAGTTTGGAATCTGCCAGTATTTACAAATCATTTACATGTAAATGTATGTAACCATTTTGCACATTAATTTATGTGCAAATTAATGTGTATCAAAATTTTAGATGCGGGCAAAAATTCTACTTCTCCAAACTTATTCTGAAATAAACTGGTGGAGATAAGGAAAGACATTAAGTAGAAAAATGCTTATGGTAGCATTAAATATCAAAGAAAATGCAAACCAAATCTTGAGTGTTAGTGAATTAAATTATATTACTTCTTTAGAATAGATTACTTTGCAGTGCTTAAAATGAAGTAGATTTATATGTTTTGATATGAAAGTCTTCAAATATGTTAAGTAAGATCAGGAGATGCCGCAGTGGTATAAAACACATCTATTTCTTTATAAAAGACGTAGGTAGGTGTACAATATATGTATCTAGATATATGCTTTTATATGCATACTTGCATTTTTCCAGAAGGAAACTATAAACAGTGGCTTCCTCTGGGTAACAGTATTGATAGCCTTGGGAGGGAAGGAGGCTTACTATTCACTCTTATTTTTATTATGTGGACCTGTTAGTTTCCTAGTTAGAGAGGCAGTAGATACTGGCAGTCAGGAGCTAGGTTCTGGAGTCGGAATACCTATGTTCAAATCCTGGCTCTCTCACTTTTTAGCTGGGTGACCTTGGGGTTAATTTAATTTCTCAATTTCTCGTCTATTGAATGTGCTAATAATGTACCTTCCTCATTGGATTTTGTGAGGATTAAATGAGTTAATAACTATAAAATGCACAGGATAGCTTAAACAATGCCATATGTGCATTTTCTTGAAAAAAAAAAAGAAGGTAAGCAACAGCAACAAAAAAGTGCATCTAACCTAAAAGGCCCTTGTATGTTAGAGTTGGAAGGACTTTTAAATATGTGGCTGCTTCTAGCATCATACTTTGTATAAAAATTGTGTTGAAAGTGAGGCTAGCAAAGCAACACTGTTTCATGGTTGTCGTTTTACCCGAACTTAAATTCCTTTTAGGAAAGGCACCTACCCTAGGATTCAACCAGGTGTTTGCAATGTCTGTGAAGCCCCCGAACCCATCTGGTTTTGCAGCTCCTGTTCTGGTGCATCCAGAGACACTCAAGCTAAGAGCAGGATGTAGGCTAGGCCAGGTAGAGTATCTTTGAGGAGATGGAGCTCTACATCCACAGCTGGTCAAGGCCAGAGAGGGACTGTCCAGAAATTCAGACTCCAGGAGGGCGTCCATGTCCCTGCCAGTTAGGACGTGTGTTCACATGGCCGCATGCCTTTCCTTTTCTTTTGAGAGAGACTGATAGACCCCTGGTAAGCAGCTGTGCTTGCACGACCCGACCCCTCTTTGGGTTCAGGAATCTTCCTCTGTATTCAGCGGTGCAGAAAGCCGAGGGCTATGTTCAAAACGGCCCCGTTTCTTCCTCCATTCCTCGTGGGTGCTTTGGGGCAAGTGTGGAGAACCTGAACTGACTCTGGGCACCCTCGTTTACAGTTGGTCACACTTGGGCACACGGTGACCCCTTCAAATCCACTGGGTTAGGAAATGGGCGACACTGATCTGTGACCACTTTACGGCCGGATTAGTGGTCCAGGTTCTGACTGTCTTTCTCAGCTCCTGCTCACTCCAGCCTCTGTTCATTTGGCCAGCGGTTTCCCTGGCATCTGTCTGTCACATCCAACTGTGCTTCCATCTGCCCTTCCATCCCTTCACCCCTCTTCCAAGCATCTGCCAGCTTTCCCACCATCCTTCAGACTGCTGGTTTGTCTGCCCTCACCTACTCCCCTCTCGCCATATGGGTCTGACTCCATCCGCTGGACCATCCATCCATCCATTCCTTCATCTTTCTGTAGCCCACACATTCGTCTCGCCCGTCACCCGTCAGGCTGCAGAATCCACTGACCCTCTGTTCCCCCCAACCCGTAGCCTGGAATCGGTGCCCGCCGCCGGCGCGCCCGCGCTCCCTCGGGCCCGCGCGTCCGTCGGTCCCCGCACGCGGAGTCGGTGCCTGCACGAATTCGCCTCCCCCTCGCGTGGGCCGTGCTTTTGTTCGGCGGCCGCGGGCGGTACTGTGGTGCGGCTCCCGGGCCGGGCGGGCGAAGGGCCGGGCCGGGGCGGGGCGCGCGCGGGGCGGGGCGGAGCGGCCGCGGCGGGGCGGGCGGGGGCCGGGGTGACTCAGCCGCAGCTCGGCCCGCGGTCCGCGCGTCCGCCGGCCTCACAGGCGGGGCGGAGAAAATGGCGATGCCCCCGGCCGCCGCGCCCCCCGCCGGCGCCCGGGAGCCGCCGGGGCCCCGCGCCGCCGCCCCTGCCGCCGCGCCGCCGATCGGCCTGCAGCAGCTGTCGGCGCTGCGGCCCGAGCCGGGCGGGGTCCCGCTGCACTCGCCCTGGACCTTCTGGCTCGACAGGTGAGGGGGCGCGGGGCCCTCCGCCGCCGCCGCGCGCCCGCCCGGCCTGCGCCGCCGCTTTGTCTCGGCGCTCGCCCGGGCCGGGTGCGCCGGGGCCGCCGACCCCGCGCCTACCCCCGCGCCCGCCCAGGCGCCCGGCGCCCGGCCCCCGGCCCCGCCGCGCGAGCTCGCTTAGACCCAGCTCTGAAGCCCAGGTTTCGGCCGGCGCGAGCGGCCGTCGGGCGTCCTAGGCCAGGAGGAAAAACACGCAGTCCCAAAAGTTTCGGTAGCACTTTCCCCCTTTATTTCCTTCCGAAGAAGCAGTGCCGGCGGGCGGGCGTCCCGGCTGGGCGGTGGGGGATGCCGGGCCTGGCGTGGGTGATCCGTAAAGTGGGGAGAGTGGTGCTGTCCTGGCTACGCCCACGGGGCTCTTGGGGAACTCTGGACAAGACCCTCACTGTGACAGCGCCCGGGAGAGTTGACCAGCCCCGTGGGAAGTGTGCGGCGGTGGTGTTACTATGGCACAGCAGGCGCCTGCCCCCCTGCCCACCGATGCTGCCTTGCACACTTCTTTGAATTCTTTCTCATTCACTGGGCAGCTATTTCTTGAGCACTTACTGGGGACCGATCCACACACCTCCTAGGTGCTGGGGATTCAGTGGTGAGCCGTGCCTCACCTTGTTAGTAGAGTGCAGACGATTGCAGCTTCCTAAGGGCAACAGCTCAAGTACCTTCTCAGAAATGCCCACCTGACTGTCACATCGAAATTAACACTCCTCATTCCTATCACTCCTGCCCTCCCTGGTCTTCTTCGTAATGTTTATAATGCTACCGAGTTGTGTTGTGTAGGACACTGTTTATTTTCAAACTGTCTCAATCTCTCAACATTTACCCCTCTGTTCCGGGCCAGAGAGCAGGAACTCTGTGCTTGACACCTAGTAGGAGCACAAGAAATTTTGACAAATGAATAAATGGATGAATTGCAAAGACCCTTCTTAGTATCTGTCACGCATCCGGTGCCCAAGGCTGACATTTAAAGATTGTCCCACGAGCTTACGGACGTTTTGATGACACTGTGTCTACTCTGGTTAAGTATTAGGAAGGCCCGGATGTGAGTTTTCTGTGCAAGTTACTCAGTAGACACAAATCTGGTTTTTAAAAGCCTTGCGTAAAATATGTGCAAGACTTTTAAAAAATGATGTTCATCTTTTCTTAGGCAAACAGGCTCATTCCTTTCTTCCTGTTGGAATTAGCACCCCTCTATGAGAGTTAACAGTTTGAAGTCATTGTCTCTTTCTGGAACACAAAAAAGTTAGGGGGTGGGGAAGATACAGTAAGTCGTTTTTTTTTTTTTCCAGTGTTTTTACTTTCATTATGAGATGCTGAAAGAGCGTCTTACTGTCATAACAAGAATGGTTTTGGCAAACTGCAGCAGAATGAAATCATATGCGTCTTTGTTTTCAGAAGTGTGTTATGTTGCTGTTACCTGGCATCTGTTTCCAAGGTGTTAAACCTGGATTTCTGGTCTACGATGGAGACTGTGGGCTGCTGGAAACAGTATCAAGAGAGTTTGTTTATAAACATGCACAACATTTTTAAGACCATTAATACTACATAGCAGCACAACTTTTAAAGAATATGTTACCCTTTTTTTAAATGAAGTATAGTCAATGTACAGTACTACTACAGTGTACAATATAGTGATCATAGTTTTTAAAAGTTACACTCTATTAATAGTTATTATAAGACAGTGGTTTTATAGCTTGTGTTGTACAATATAGCTTTATAGCTTAATACAACTTTTAAAGAATATCTGGTATCTTTTAAGATGAGAATGTGGTGATTTCAGTGAAGAAAGACTATAGCTTTTCTGCTATGCATTTGCACATTTTTGTTCTCTGAAAGCCAGTAATCAAGTGAAATATGTTGTTGCCCCCGTATCCAAATCTGTAATAGAAGTGGCTGTATTCATTTAGACATTATATTTAGTCTATATATCCCATAGGTTTTATTGAACTTTCTCTAGTTCTCTGGAGATGTAGAGTGCCTCTCTTCCCCTTGAGGTTGTGAACACATTATGTTCTAGAGGTTCCCACGTATCTTTTTCCCTCAGAGAAACAAGATTGTAGGGAGGGTGGTAAGGCTCTCTGGAGAGCCCTCCACTGCACCCTTCTCCCCAGATAGCTGATGTATGCGCTGATGAGATCAGTCTCGAGAACCACACCATCCAAAGGTCTCCTGCTACTTACACACCTACTTACTTGGCACCTACCTCCTGGCCTGTCCTACCTTTCAGCCTTCTGTGTAGTGATGAACGAATGACCTAGACTCCCTAGGGCCTCACCTGCGTTGTTTGTGAAATGAGGATAAATAATCACAGGATACATTAGATAGGGCTGTTTGGTGGGTTACATGAGTGTTATGAGTGTAGAACACCAGCATTATTATCCAGTGCTCCCTAATTAACCACCCAGCCCCCATCAGTGATCCTCAGGGCAGCTTGTCTGATTTCAGTGTTAGAAAGCCAGCATCCTAATGTATTCCCCTCATGGTTGGATTTGAGAGTTCCCCACCTCCACCCCTACCCCCATAGAGTTATTTGCAGTTCCAATAGTAAACTCCAGTAGGTTCTTATTTAATTAGACTGTATGGCTAAAGATTCAAACATTTGGGGGATAATTTTGGCTAGGGATATAGGATGAAGAATTTTCCTCTCCTTTTCTGGGAATTTGAAACTCTGTCTTGTCTTGACTCTTAGAGGCCACTCCTGGTTGTGTGCCTCTGACTGCTTTGTGTTCATCTCATATTGACCCCTCCCCCACCTCTGAGTTTTATCTGCAGTACTCAGTGCTCAGGCCTCTTCTTGTTCCCATGTACACCAGTGATCTCATCCAGTCACAAGGCTTTGGGCTCCATCTGGACCGCTGGTGATTCCCAAGACCCTACACTGGTGCATTCAACTGCTCCTCTCCATCCCCATGTGGATGTCTGATACACATCCCAGCTTGACACGTGCCAAACTACTTCTTCAGCTGCCCTCCCCATCTTGCCTCCTTGGACCGAGCTGTCTCAAACCAGAGCAGTTAACAGCAACGCATCCTTCCAGTTGTTCACCCCACCCTTACAATCTTAGAGTCACCCATGACTCTCTTTTCCTCCTTATCTCCCCACTTTCTCTGGCCCCTTCCACATCCTCCTCCTTCCCACTGCATCCATTATCAACAAGTGCTATTGATTCTACCCTCAAAATGTATCCAGAATCCAGTGTATTCTCACCACCTGCATCCCAGACCCTGTCCCACACCACGTCTGTCTCTTGGATGAAGGAAAGAGCATCTTCACTGCTCTTCGTGCTTCTGCTCTTGCCCCACACAGTGCGTTCCCAGCATAGCAGCCAAAGCAGTTCCTTTAAATACCGTAGTGAAAGCCAGTCACCTTTCTGCTCCCCAGTTGTCTCAAGCAAAAGCCAGAGTGGTCATCACAGCCCTTGAGACTGCAGCATTTCCCACCCCGCTTAGGACACCTTTCTCCTATTTCTCTGTCACTCTCTGTCCTACACGTGCCCTTCTAGCTCGCTGGCTCCCTGGCTCTTTCTCCATCATCGCAAGCCTGGGCCTTTGCCATTGAGGGGCCTTCCTGATGGGCTGCTCTACCCTCAGTCACATCTACTAGGTCTGCACATTGCTTCCCTCTAGTCTCTGCTTCAATGTCATCTCAGCAAGGCCTGCCTTGACCACTGATAGAAGCTGATGCACACCCCCGGACTCCCTCCCAGGCCCCTGCCTCCCTTTTATTGTCTCTGTAGGATTAGCATTGCTTGTCTGTCTTCTCTAACCAGAGTGTATGCTTCCCAGGATTCCTCTCCCCACTGCTCTATCCTCGACTCCTAGTTCAGAGCCTAGAACAGGCTAGGTTAGCCAGCACTAAACATTTAGGTGTTGCACTCAATATGCCTGCAAATTTGGAGAACTCAGCAGTGGCCACAGGACTGGAAAAGGTCAGTTTTCATTCCAATCCCAAAGAAAGGCAATGCCAAAGAATGTTCAGACTACCACACAATTGCACTCATCTCACACGCTAGCAAAGTAATACTCAAAATTCTCTAAGCCAGGCTTCAACAGTATGTGAACCTTGAATTTCCAGATGTTCAAGCTGGGTTTAGAAAAGGCAGAGGAACCACAGATCAAATTGCCAACATCTATTGGATCATAGAAAAAGCAAGAGAATTCCAGAAAAACACCTACTTCTGCTTCATTGACTATGCTAAAGCCTTTGACTGTGTGGATCAGAACAAACTGTGGAAAATTCTTCAAGAGATGGGAATACCAGACCACCTTATCTGCCTCCTTAGATATTTGTATTCAGGTCAAGAACAATAGTTAAAACCAGACATGGAACAATGGACTGGTTCCAAATTGAGAAGGGAGTACATCAACGTTGTATATTGTCACCCTGCTTATTTAACTTATATGCAGAGTACATCATGTGAAATGCTGGATTGGAGGAAGCACAAGCTGGAATCAGGATTGCCAGAAGAAATATTAACAACCTCAGATACGCAGATGACACCACCCTTATGGCAGAAAGCGAAGAGGAACTGAAGAGCCTCTTAATGAAAGTGAAAATGGAGAGTGAAAAAGCTGGCTTAAAACTCAACATTCAAAAAACTAAGATCGTGGCATTTGGTTCCATCACTTCATGGCAAATAGATGGGGAAACAATGGAAACAGGAGAAACTGTATTTTGGGGGTCTCCAAAATCACTGCAGATGGTGACTGCAGCCATGAAATTAAAAGATGCTTGGTCTTTGAAAGAAAAGCTATAACAAACCTAGACAGCATATTAAAAAGTAGAGACATTACTTTGCCAACAAAGGTCCATCTAGTCAAAGCTATGATTTTTCCAGAAGTCATGTATGGATGCGAGAGTTGGACTATAAAGAAGGCTGAGTGCTGAAGAATTGATGCTTTTGAACTGTGGTGTTGGAGAAGACTCTTGAGGGTTCCTTGGACTGCAAGGAGATCCAACCAGTCCTTCCTAAAAGAAATCAGTCCTGAATATTTATTGGAAGGACTGATGCTGAAGCTGAAGCTCCAATATTTTGGCCACCTGATGTGAAGAACTGACTCGTTTGAAAAGACCCTGATGCTGGGAAAGATTGAAGGCAGGAGAAGAAGGGGATGAGATGGTTGAATGGCATCACCAGCTCGATGGACATGAGTTTGAGCAAGCTTCAGGAGTTGGTGATAGACAGGGAACCCTGGCATGCTGCAATCCATGCGGTTGCAAAGAACCGGACATGACTGAGTGACTGAACTAAACTGGACTGACTGAAACATTTAGGAGGCTGTTGAAATCTACCCTCAGTGACTTTCCCTTCAGGAGAAGGGGATGATTTTACTCTAATTTTCATTTGCAAATCTGCATCCTAACCCTGACCTCTCTCCTGGGTTCTTACACCCAGAACCAACCCTGTGATGGTCAGCACCACCTCGTCCTACCTGGCACCCCCTTCTTCCTCAGATGCCCTTCCCTCCCCAGTTCTGTACTTAACATTGTCCATGTACTCTGGGAAGACGTGCTCCAAGCCTAAGCCGTCCCCTCCTCTCCTCGTTCCTCCCTCTGCACTCCCTGGTTCTCTACAGCCTCAGTCACACTGTAGCTTCTTGCTCCAAGCCTGTCCTTCCTCCAGGCATCTCCTACACCTTCAGAGTTAGCCTTCTAAGTGACACCTGACCTCACCCTTTCTGCCTCTCTGTTCTGCCACAGTAGTCAGTTTTGACTGTGTCTCTCATCACCTAAGGGTGCCTCTGTCATGGATTGTGTGCTCCAGACGGGTCCAATTGTGGATCTCCACCCCTGCTTCCACCAGAGCAGGTCTGATTGGTTTTGGTGGTGGTGGTTTTTAGAAGTGAGCCATGTTCATTTGAAAAATGAAAGCATTGAAAAAAACCATTCCTCAGCTTTGAAAAATTGAAAAAAGCATTCCTCAGCTTTGAAAAAAATGAAAACCATAGGTTTGCAGATTGTGGTACAAACTTCTTTATTGCTCATTTAATGTGAAACTCACCTCCTTTTTAGCCTCATCACCTGTGTCTCCCCAATTCCATTATTTCACTCAGTCTGTCTATTCTTTCTGATAACAGCAGATGCCTGCCCCTTCTCCTGGATAAACCATGGACTTGCCATCCTCTGAGATATATCTCATGATATTGCTTCTGCTTGGGGTGCCCTTCTCTCCTTCTTCTACCTGAAAACCTGCCACGCATGCTTTGAGGCCTTTCTGAGATGCCCGCTCTGTAATTGTCCTTAATTACATAATAGCCCTTGGCCCCGGCGGGGTTAAGTGCACCTCCTTTGTGTCCCTGCAGCATTTTTATAGCCTGTATTTGTATTAAGGATCGTTGATGCCTCTTCTGTCCCTCCCTTCTGATCATGAGGCGCGGAACTGCCTCGTGTCTTGACTCCCAGAAGGAAGTGCGCCTTACAGTGTGCATTGTAGGTACTTAGTGAGTATTTGTGTCCTTGTGTTTTTGATCACAACTGTGGGCCCTCTCTACATCGCCCACTGACTCCACCCCATCACGGTTTAACTGCACCCAGTCAGTTGAAATGCAGGCCCTCACCCTGCCCTAGACCTACTCCATCAGACCTGGTGTGGCATGTGCATTTGGAACCATGGACCCTCATGTGCATTTGTAACGGATGCATTAGGCGCCTAACGTGCCAGTTACTGTTGTCCTTATTGATCAAATTACTTAAGCATATCAGCTGCCAGTTACTGTTGTAGCTGCTGAGAATGCAAAGATGACAGCATGGGCTTGGGCCTCCTAGGAGTTCCAGGAGGAGCTCTGTCTGCCTCAGTAGCATCGATGAAGAGTTTGATGAGGGACCCGCCTTCCAGGGTGAAATGTGTCCAAGGGCATTCCGGTGGTGGCTCCATAGTAACAGGCATGATGGGGGCAGGGTGGGACCAGGCTTGACACAGAGGACCCCCAGAATGTCCTTCCTCATCCCAGAGTGGCCTGCTGGGTCTAGGCACGGGCGGGTGACAGGGAGAGAGGAACTGGCGTTTCGACTTCTCCTATTCTTTTTCTCCATTCTTGCCTTTCTGAACCCACAAACTCTTACTTGCCAGGATTTTATTTTCTGTGAGGCAAGTGTTTCTGGGTACTTCAGGCAGGGAAAGGCCCAGACTTTGGGGCTCACAGCCTGTCACCTGTGGGTCAGTAGCTGCTTCCTGCAGACAGGCCTGAAGACCTTAGACATCCTCACTCAGAAAACTTACCAGTCCTTACCTGGTATATAGTAGCTTCTTGAAAATATATTTTCCTGCTTTCAGTGTAACGGATGCCATTTCCTTATTTCCAAACCTAAGGCAGCTGGTGAGACCTCAGTGACCTGTCACGATGACAGTTCAGAGCCTGGCCTTTTTCACTTCCGCTGTCAGCTCTAACACTGTTAAACTTCTTTATCCCCCATCCTCTGTGTACTAAAGGATTCATCAGATATCTAGATCAAAGAGTCGTAGTTGCTACCATCAGGGAGCTCATAGGCCAAGAGTGACAGCAGATAGAAGCAGGGAAAAATCAAACTCAAATAAACATGCAAAGATAAAATATTTAGATTATGTGGATAGTTTCAGTAGATGCGCTATTAAATGTTATTAATAGGCTCTTACCCATTTTTGCAGGTGACTCTCAAACAGGAAGCTGATGTAGCCGCAAGCCACAGATCTATCTAAAAGTGATTAAACTGCAATCATCTCTAATGGAGTGAATGATAGACAAGGGATGTCCTTCCTCATGTATCTGGGCTTGTGCAGGTTTTCTCTGTGACAGCCGAGCCTGGCGTTAGTAAATTCAGCAAGAAGACTGGCTTTTAGGAGTCGTATCCCTGGCTTTAAAAATTTCCCCATTTAAGTTATTCTCCTGGCTGAAATGAAATGATCTCTCGTAAAAGTAAGGTGAAGCCACCATTCATCTTTTCACCAATGTTTATTGTGTACACATGTGCACTGTACGTGTGTTTCCATAACCTGGCTGTCCTGTACCATACGTAAAGCTTTAAACACCTTGTTTGTCACTTTAACCAATTAATATTTACTCCTGTTTATTCGGTGCAATGGGCAAATGACTGGAGCTGTATGTAGTTATTCACGGAATCCTCACGATACTGGAGTGGGCAGTACAGCAACATTTTGCATAGGAGATGCTTTAGGCCCAGAGAAGTAACTTACCTGAGGTCACAAAGCTAACGTAGAACAGAAACAGGGTTTGGAGTAAGGACTGTGTGACCCCAAGCACCAGCATCCCTCACTCCACTGAACATTGCTTCCCTGTGAGTATGAACCATGAATGGCAAACAGTTCTCCCCTGTCCATAGCTTTAGATATGGGAGCTGGGCTGGGCTTCTCAAATAAGGAAACTGGGGGCCAGTGTTACAGGAAATACATAAGCCAAGGACTCCCTGTTTCAAAATTGACAGAGAAAAAGAAGAGAGTCCCACCTAAAACTCATATTTAAGTGCTTTTATAGGATTGTCCTTCACATTTTAATGATAAACATGTCTTAATCATCTCTTTGGATGATTGAAAAAATATCATTGTTTTCATAGATGCATTTTTTTCCCAATGATTTTTTATTTATTTTTCTGATGATGCTATCTGTAGTTGATTTAGTTTAAAAGAATTTTGTTTGGATGTAGTTGCTTTATAATGTTGCTGTACAGCAAAGTGAATGAACCATACATATACAGAGTTCATTAGATTTTATTTCCCATTTCTTGTGGTGATTTGCTTTAGATGATGTAAGTCAAGAAACCTCAAACTTATACAGACAAATCCCCTGGGATTCAGTCGGTGTCAAGTGGGGCCTGGAGACTCTGAAGCTCTAACAAACTCCTGGGTGATGCTGCTGGCTGAGAGACTACAGTTTAAGTGGCATGGATGTGGGCAGGGTTTGGGGAAACCTTTCTAGCTTCTTTCCTTTATTAGAAGCATCTCCAGGAATCCAGGTCCCTGGTAAGGGGTGCTGTGCTCCACTGAGAGCCAGCTAGGCAATGGTTCACATCATTTCCTTAAGTACTTACAAAGAGAGTAAGTTCATCTGTCTGCATGAATTTTATTTCTGAGCTGAGCCTGCAGCAGCCAGGTGGGGTTTAGGAGAAAGCACATTTGGATTGTTGGCAGGTCGGGATTGAGGGTTGCAACATGCAGGAGAATTGAGAATGTATTTGGTCCAGAGTTGTGTTCACAGCACCAAGCAGAGTAGGGATCGTGCCAGAAGTGATCAGTTTAGGTTAGTGACAAAGAGCCAGGTTGCCAGGGACCCTTGGTTCTGGTATCAACCCTGCCACTAGTCAGCCAAGAGTCTCTGGGCAAGTTACTGCTCTCAGATTTAGTTTGCTTATCTGCAAAGTGGGGCTGTAACCATTATTTAATTAAGAATTTAATTAATTAATAAATACTGCTTAATTAATGGTGCATACACATGGCACATGATGTGTGGTCTTTCTACCTACTGGGAGTGCAGTAAGTATCTCTGGAGTAAGAAAGGTTAAAAATGCTTTGAAGTGTCTCAGACTTCAGTTGAGCTAAATGAGTTCTGACTTGTGGAGATTCTCAGGGACCTGCTTTAATGAGTACATAAAGATGACTTGTAAATAGCACATTACATTTTTGCATATAAATGATAGTTATGTGCCTGGAAGCCACTTACGTAGAATAGTTGGTCCAACTTACCAAACTTCCTGCCTTCTCCTAACTCCCCAAATGGGGACGGATTTTAACTGATTTCACATAGAGAAACTTAAGATGCATATGTTGTTATTCTGTCATTAAGTTGAAGAGACACAGGAGTAATATAAAGCTGGATTTGGGCATTTTGTAAGTTCAAGGGTTCCCCTGACATCTTTTACTAATCATCTATTTGGCAGACCTGGAAGCATTCCTTCCCACTCTGCCTTGACCATCAGCTTCCGGATTCACCAGGTCCAAGTGGAAGCAGCTCACGGAAGCTGTGGCCTTAAGCCCAGAGAGACTGGCACCCTATGGGCTTTCTTTTCTAAGGATGGATCCAGGAGGTTCTAGGCTCTGTGTAACTCTCGCAGAGTTCTTGGGATTTTTGCTCTCTGACCCACAGATGAGAAAATGCACTTGCTGTCTCTCAGCTCTGATTGCTTCCTCCTCTGTTCCTCTTCTGCTGCTGGTGGTGGTGACAGCAACCACTGCTTCTGAGATACTGGGCGCTGTGGAAATACTTCATGTGCATTCGCTCGTGTAGTCTAAGTAGAGAAGCGGTGAGGGGTAGAGCCCATGTTCCTCGGAAATGGGAAGCGAGGTTCAGAAGAGTCAGGCTCATCACACGGCTGGGGGGTGGCAGAGCTGGGAACTCAGATCTGTCGACTTCAAACCCCTCTGCTTTCCTGCCTTCGTGCTGCAGGCCAGTGTGACTCTTGTTTGGCAAATTATCTTAAAATGATGACCTGCAGATGTGTTCCTCCTGAATTATGTTCCTTGATTCCCATTTGGGGATATCATTGTGGCCAGGGATCCTGGTGACATCGATCCCTGTCATGTGTCTCTGATTCTCCCCCCTCCCAGCAGTGTGGCTTGATGGGTGGTGACGGAGGAGAGGATCACGGGCTATAGCAGTGGGTGGGCCCAAGGAGGGAGCAGGTCATCTAAGAAGGGCTGAGAGGGGATTGCCCTAGGATGTGTCACCTGTGACCACCAGTGTTGACAGTGACTGCATGTTTTTTACTGAGGAGCAGACTCATCCAAGAGGAAGATTCTGGGCATCAGAGCCAGAGAGACCAGGAGAGGAACCCAGCTCTGCTACTTAACAACATGCTCAGTTTTGAACTCTGTACATGGAGACAGTGGTACCAGTACCCTGGCAGGATTGCTATAAGGAATAGAGATCTATATATGCAAAGCCCTGTCATATAGCACAGGCTCAATAACAGGAAGCCGTTATTACATTACTGTCATTAAATCACAAGGGAAACTTCTAGTCAAACAATTCAGACTCCTTGACCTGATCCATCCAGGAGACATTTACTGTTCCATTGCTGCATTCTCAGCTCCAGCTGTGTACTGTGGGAGGCAGATGTAGTATTTAAAGAATGAAAATAGGTCCTGACTCCTTGGTTCTGTGATTTTCCACAGCTTTGGCTGTATGGCCTTCTAGAAATGGAAATAGTCAATGTGTATATTTCTTTCTCAACTTTTTCTCCCACTTCCTGCCTCCCAGCTCCCTCCCCGCAAAAAAGTATCTAAATATTATTTCTTTGCCTTCAGATATCTGGGGAATTCAGAGAGGCAGGGTGCCTAGTTCTAGAACACACACACCATGAGGACAAGGACTTTGTCTAGATTGATCACTGTCGTACCCCCATCAGCTAAAAGAGGTGTGCAGTGAATCTTTGTTGATTGAACAAATTACGTCTTCTCAGGCTGTTTCTTTTATGTCCGTGGCAGGGTTTCTTAGCATGGACTCTTGACAGTTTGGACCTGATCGTGCTTCGTTGCGGGGGCTGTCCTGTCCACCATGGGAGAGTCCAGAGCAGTCCTGGCTCTTACCCACCCAGGGCCAGTAGCACCCTCCCCGTTGTAAAAGCCAGAAATGTCTCTGGATGTTGCCAAAAACCTTTCTTTCCAGAGGCCACATCACCCTTAGATGAGCACCCTTGGTCTGCAGAGAGGGGTTTGGGTTAGGGTTCTGTTGAGAGGTTTGGGTTTTTGTAACATGAATAAAGTAAAAAGATTTGTTTTAAGATGTGAGAATGTACTATAAGTGTGATAGCAGTAAAAAAAAAAAAAAAAAAAAAAAGTTTCATTGAAATCCACTACAAACACTTCCCTTCCAGTTGCTGCAACTGTCTGTCAGAGGAAGTGGAAAGAGAAGGTGCGGGCTGGGCTGAGGCTGTGCCAGGAACCCCCGGCAACTGCTGCTTAAAGAAACAGTAACTCTGGATGGCACAGCTTCCAGTTCAATTTGGAATCAGCAAGTCCAGTACAGATTAACCTGTTTACAAGGCAGATCACTTATACATCTTGGCCAGCTGGCCTTTTTAAGATCAGTTCTGTGGATATTTGGCCCAGTATTGCTTGTTAAAGATAGCTGAGGTTCAGGCATGAGGTGTAGTCTTTCTTGTGACTGTCCGGATCAAATTTGGCTTACAGAAGAATGAGTTTTCTTATACTGGCTAAGCCAATTCACTACTATCAGAAGCATTGTTTTCTTACTTTGACACCTGGGTATTCATAAAACTGTCCAGCAGCTGGAAAGAACATTGAAAATCAGAGAATCTGACCTCCTTCATTAAGAAATTAGAAAACTCATCTTCCATAGAAGCTGACACTTTTCCTTTCAAGGACCAATGCATCAGCACCTTGAGATATTAATCAGAATAGAGCTTTTGTTGCTCATGATCCTACTGCTTTTAGCGAGGACCTTCTCTACCTTGCTCTATTGCAAAGACTATTCTAAGAAAGTAATATGGACACAGTCTTGTATTAAAAGTATTATAGCATTCCACAAAAACAGCCTTGATGGGAACACACCAAGAGTCATTTGTGAAACTCCATTAAAAATATAAGTGTGTAGATGGTATTAACTGGACAGTTTAGCAGTGATAGTGTAAAGAGCAGGAAATCTCAGGTTACCTGTATTCAGATGAGGTTTTTGTGGCTTGGGGCACATTACCAAACCTCTGCAGGCACTGGGCAGCTCACCTGTAAGATGGTGACAAGTAAGGATGACATCTAAGTACATTGGTGGGAATTCGGCACTGTAGTGAAGGTGACTTGCTTATTTGCATATAAGCGAGAGTTCAGTCCACACACCCCAGCCCCTGACATCGTCGTCACGCCCTGAGAAGCGCTGCCCTGTCGTCTCATGCTGTAGCCTTTCTCAGACTCTAGAAATTAGATTTCTTTGAAAAACTTGAGCAGTGGAGCTTTGTGTAATTGTCTCCTGTTCTAGAATATGAATAAAAGACCAGAACTTGGAGACAGAGGCATTTTAAAAGAGAAAGATAAAGCAAAGGTTTATCAGTGATATTTTTTTCTAGGTTAAATAGTGATATCCTCACGTTGTATTTGCTTAAATTGACATCATGCTGTACGAGGTGAACACTCAAATTATAACTTGTTCTAAACCATCATAAATTGAATGATAACTTTAGAAGTTAGCAAAAATTCAAAATGCACAGTTTTAAAAATGAAGAAAAAGCTAGGTACATTTTCCTACCTTTGGACCTTCACTTTTTCCCCATACCCCATTAAGGACAGGACTTGTATGTGATCTGCTCTGTGCCTTGGGCAGTCAGGGATATATTTGCTGGGAATAGTTGGTGGAGACTAAACTAAACTCTTCAAAGGAAGAAAAGTCATTGTTAGAATAAATGCCAGTACATTTTCCTATAAAAGTGATAGATTGTTCATGGGAAAATCTGTTCAAAAAAGGTTAAAGTTTGGGTTTTGTCTTTAAGTGTTTCACCCAGTTCTTTTGTAATTTAAGCCTCAAACAGCACGTGTGTGTGCTAAGTCACTTCAGTGGTGTCTGACTCTTTATGACCCCATGGACTGTAACCCGCCAGGCTCTTCTGTCCATGGGATTTTCCAGGCAAGAATACTGGAGTGGGTTGCCATTTCCTTCTCCAGGGGAATCTTCCTGACACAGGAAATCGAACGTGCATCTCCCGCATCGCTAAGCACATTGAGGAAGCCTAAAGTTTGTGTTAAATAGCAATTCAGTGTTTATCTGAGTCAGTCCTTCAGTTCCTTGAGCAGCGCAGATAGACGGAGGCATTGTGGGCCTGGCACCGCTGCTGCAGGTGCTGATCGAGTCCTCTCTCTTCACTACGCTGTAGTCTAGTGTAGTGTAGTAACAACACGGCTATCTTAGGCTTCCAGTTTGGCAGCAAAATGCGATCATGGTGGTTATTGTAGCTTTGCTTTTGTCAAACACAATGTCCAACACACTCATGATAACTAGAAAAGAGTTGCACACCTGGTACTTTGGGGAAGATTTATTTAATGGGCTCTACCTGTTCACCAGGGTCCCTTGTTCGCCCCCACACTAGTCTGTAACTGTACTTCCTTCTGACCTCCAGGCTAGGGAGCTGTGTCCAGAAGTATGTTTTTTTGTATCAGGTTTGACACCCAGGTCCGTATCATTGGCCCATAGTTCCTGGACTGTCGTCTTCAGACCTTGGCCCCTTGGTGCCTGGTGCTCACCCCATAGCTGGGCGGGACCCTCTGCTCTGCCATCCCCTGCACCTTTGAGCTGGGTCAGTTTGGGGCACATTTCTAGCTGGGAAGTTCAGCATCTTGAAGTCCCTGTCAGAGGGTCAGCACTGGTAAAGAGCATTCTTTTTACAGGTTCCAGACTCTCATGGGTCAGCTGGGAACCAGTGCGTGCTCCTCACCACAAGACTTAGTTCTTACCAACAATCAGACATGGGGCTGTGGTGCATTACTTGAATTTTTAAATCTTAGGCATAATGTAGCTGGACCCGAACTTTCCTGAGCAAGACCTGCTAATTCAGTGTAGGGAGAAAGGAAAGATGGCCGGGTTGGAGAGGCTTCACTCCTGCAAATAGATGAGCACGCGTGCTGTTAGCCCTGACCCAGGACACGGTGCTGGGTAAAGCCGGTAGTGGACGGCTCCTCTGGTGAGTAAGCCTGTAGTGTGTTGCCATCTAGTGGAACATATGGCAAACTAAAGATTAATGTATTCCGACTGCAGAGTTCACCAGAGCTAATTACATGAGCCGGAGAAGATAGCTGAAAAGTATTTTGGAAACATGCAAATTCAGGTGAAACAAAAAGTCGGAGTGACTTTTAGTAACCATGTTTTCTTACCGTTGGCAAAAGGTCAGCCCGTTTCTTAAGAGTTCATGAATATTTACCACCAGGGAACTAAGAAGTTTTTCAAACACGTAACCTGATCAGGACCACGCACTCTCATTGTCGTCTGTACAACAGGCCCCATTTCCCGTTCAAAGTCCTCGACAAAAAAGGCTTGGTTATTACACGGTTATTTTAGTATTTTTTAGACTGTGATTTTAAGGCTTCGAATACCTTTCTCACTTACATTTCCACTTTTCCTATTAAATTTCCACAGGGTAAATATGCTTGTTTTTAGGAGAAGCAAGCACCTGACTTGACAGAGTAGGAATTCCACATTTTAAATTCTAACTAGCATCCCAGACGTGTCTGCTTCTGCGGTTTCAGACCCGGTTGGTGTGCAGACCTGCAGACTTAACACTGTGGAATGTTTCATGAACACTGACCCCTTGTTTTCCTTGTTTCTTTGCTCTTTGGCTTCTGTTTGCCTAGGTCCCTCCCTGGTGCCACAGCAGCTGAGTGCGCATCAAATCTGAAGAAGATCTACACAGTACAGACAGTACAGGTAAGGCCAAGAAACCTGCTGTTTGGGGAAGCTTTCTCGTCCAACCTGAGACCTGCCGCTGAGCTAGCAGCGCCCACCCTGACTGCCCTGGCCTCAGCCCTCAGGTTCATTCCAGCAGAGCTTCCCTCAGCCATGTCTGCCCCAGAGGCAGCTGATCACACTACGCTTCTCTTGGTGACCTATAGGATGTTATCTCTACTTCAGTGTTTCCCTGACCCTCACGAATGGCAGTCTCTGGCATTGTTTTGAAGGTATCAGGCTGTGTCGCATTCAAACACCAGCTCAGCCGTTCCCCCCCGGGCTCTGTTTGCCATCAGTGAGAGGCGCTGGCACCCACTTGCAGGGCTGTCATAAGAAGGGTCACGGGTCACGTTGGGAGGACGGGACAGTGTTGAGCAACAACGTGGAAGGTGTCAGACCTGTTTCCTACTTCCACGTTCGAATTCCATCGTCCTGAGTTGGGCGAGTATCAGCCCTTTAATTGCTGTGAAACTGGTGTCGTGGTAGCACCTGCCTCCATAGGGGTTTGTGAGGACTGAGCAAGATGATGTCTTTACCAGGTTTCACGGGAAACCTGGCACACTGTGGGCTCTCAGCAAATGTGGGCTCTTAGATCTCTTAGTTCGTTCTCTATCCAACACTTAGGGTGAACTTTAAAAAAAAAAAAGAAAAAAAACTGGTTTATTTAGTTGATCACATTACTGTTTTGTTCCAAGGAAAATTCTATCGTTTCTCTCCCTTTTCTAGTTTAATACATTGTTGAACACAAAATAAGGCTTTTAGGCCCACTTCATACTTGCATTGACTATATGTCCTGAATTTTCTAGAAGGCCCAGTTTAAGTCATTTGTGCGTTCTGCCCCTAAATCTTTTAATGTCTTAGAAATTTCAATAGATTGGTGTTTAGACTGTGTCTCTCTGGCAACCTCTCACAGTAGCACAAGGATCCTATATTCAGATGCTTCTCCGTCTATCTGGTTCAGAAAATTTAGGGCTCAGGAATCTGATTGTAAGTGCCTCGCCAGCCACAGAAGACCCTAAGCGGGGTGTAAAAACACAGTCGCAACTGTAGGCCGTTTCTGATCTGGTTGAGAAAATGACATAAGCATGTGGAAAGCAGGATAACAGAGCTGCTGTAAATAACCAGTGCCAAGTACAAGCAGTGTCACACGGCAGCACGTGGGCCACCGTCCAGAGGGACAGATGCTCTCAGAGTCTGGGAAAGGCTCCCCTCCCTTCTCCCTGTGGTGACATTATGGGCCTTGGTACTTCTCCGCAGTGCCGCTGTGTAAACCTCCGAGCACTTGATTCTAAACCTGTCCTCATGTAGAAGTTCTTAGATCCCGCTGGTTTTATTATTATTTTTTTTTTCTGAGGTCCTCTTTAGACTTTTTCCACACTATTATGACATTGGATCATCAGAACTCTGCCTGGGATTCCAGGAAGACGTTGGTACGGGCACACTGAGGGATCAGTTTGTTTCCCTGACCCTGCTTGAAGACAACAGAGCGTTGGTTGAACCTTGATATCTGGCAGCAAGTGACTTAGGACCTTCAGGGACCAATTTAAATTTCCCAGGCTAGCACATACTAGGAAATACTTGCAAATAAACTTTATTGGGATATAATTTAGCAGGTTTCTGACGTGTACAGTTTGATAAATTTTGGCAAAGATACACAAGCATGAACTATCACTAGAATCAAGATAAAAAATTTTCATCCTGCCTTAAAATTCCTTCATGCCCTTTCCTTCTGATCCTTCTTTTACAGAAGCAATCACTACTCACATTTCTGTCACCATGCCTTGGTTTTGTCTTTTATTGAACCTCATATAAATGAAATCACACAGTATTGTATGTTGTGTCTGATTCCTTTCACTTCATAAATACTGAAGGATCAAATGAGTGAATGAGGAATTAATAAATGAACCAGTTACCTGAGTCACAGCAGACTGCTTGCATAAGGATCCATTAAGCTGTTTGTCACACATTCTCAATGGGGGCAAAAACTGATTCTTGGTAAGGAAAAAATGATTGTACTGTTTTCATATATTAAGCACAGATATGCATACAGTACGTGTACAGATACATAGTCTTTCGGTGGTATTAAAGTTTCACAGTAAAGTGATTAGGAGAAGCTCCTTCAGCACAGTGGGGTGATGATGAAACTCTGCCCTAAGGGGTCAGGAAGCTCTGTCGTATGCCTGATGTGTGTGTCCCCCTCCATTTCCTCATCTGTAAAACTGACATAGATAATAGCAGTTCTGCTCCCTAAGGTTGAATAAGGGATTAAGTGAGATTGCATAGCTCTTAGTAGTGCTTGGCACTTCATAAGCCCTCACCTGTCAACAGCTTTTACAAAAGCCAACACTTGTAATAAAAGTAGACCCGGATAATTCTACCCTTTAACTTCATCAGCTGACCAGGGAGGATGTGGGCTGAGGTGTAGGGTGGTCACATTGCCTGGGTTAGTATTGCATATCTTCCACTTAGCAGCTTGGGCAAGTTGTTTTGCTTCTCTGTATCTGTTTACTTATCTCTAAGATGGGGATAATCTGATACAAGTTGTATCATCAGTTTGTGAGAATGAAATGGCATAGGACTTAAAAACACATAGTAAGTGCGTGATGATAATAATAAATTCATCTGCCGTTATGTATCAGTTTCTTTTGGAACATCTTCTTGTACTTTCCACAATCATTTTTTTTAATTGTATTGCTGTATAGTTGTTTTACAATGTTGTGTTGGTTTCTGCTGTACAGCACAGTGAGTGAGCTATATGTATACATACATCGTCTTTTTTGGATTTCCTTCCCATTTAGGTCACCACAGAGCGTTGAGTAGAGTTCCCTGTGCTATACAGTACGTTATCCTTAGTTATCCATTTTACACATAGTAGTCGATAGGTGTCAGTCCCAGCCTCCCAGGTCATCCCGCCCTGTCCCCTTTCCCCACTTGGTGTCCATGCATTTGTTCTGTACATCTGTGTCTCTATTTCTGCTTTGCAGATAGGTTCATCTGTATCATTTTTTCTAGATTCCACCTAAATACGTTAATATACAACATTTGTTGTTCTCTTTCTGACTTACTTCACTCTCTGACAGTCCCATTCATGTCTCTGCAGATGGCACAATCTTATTTTTTTCTTTCGATTTTTTATGGCTGAGTAATATTCCACTGTATATGTGTACAGCGTCTCCCTCGTCCAGCCCTCCATCGATGGGCATTTAGCTTGTTTCCATGTCCTGGCTATTGTGCATATAGTGTCACAATGAACACTGGGGTGCCTGTGTCTTTCTGACTCTCAGTCATGTTTTAAATTCTGTGCACCACTGCTTCTAGATGATTTCAGGCAATTATTCCCCAGATTATACCACTGCAAATACCTCTACTTAAGGAAGACATGTTTAGCTTATCCACAGGTTTGGGGATTTCAGCCTGTATCCTAAATATCGGTGAATAGTTTTTGGTATTTGAGAACTAGCCTGGGTGCTGATTTTAAAATCATTTGCAAATATGCTTTTTCCCTACTCTCTTTTTGTTCTGCAATGGTAGGTTTATTCTTGACTATTCACTCTGCCAGTACTAACAAATGTACATCCCCTAATTACGTCTGTTTTTCCTTCATGCGTGTTTAGATGCAATGTAAGTATCCTGTGTTATTATTGACCGCTTTCTGTAAGGACGTAGTATGTCTTGTTGTACTTTGAGGCCCTCAGCAAATCAGGGATGCAGATGGAGGGAGAGGAGGAATTGTCATCCCTATTGATTAGCTGGAGGGACTGAGTCTGGGAGGTTAGTGGCCCAAAACCTATGGTGGAAACAGCCCGTCATGCTGTGTCTCTGGGACCGGAAGCCCCTCCTCCTCTAGGTCCACCCTTTTGCTTTTGCTCCTCCCTGACCGAGGAGTAGATGGATGAGGCCTGTGCCTCCAGCCGGCCCGGTGACCCTTGCTAAGGACACTCTCATTACAGCCAACAATAATGCCCTCTGCTTAGAGTTAAATTTATTTCCTACTTTATGGCTTTTCTTGGAAAATTCCATGTTTCATTTAGATGTGTTTTCCAGACAGCCTATTGATTCCTTTTACTCTTGTGTAAACATTTCCAAATTTTCCACATTTCTCCTGTGTTTTTATGTCCTAAACGGATGCAGCACAGAATAGAAGAGAGCTTCTGAACAAGCTTGATGGGAGAGAGCTACCAGCCAGAAGCAGTTTGCAGGGGAGGGCTCTGTTGCTACCAGAATTTCAGCCCTGAAAACCCATTCCTGTACAGCATTCTAACCCACTCTCTTGTTAGTTGCTCAGTCGTGTCTGACTCTTTACGACCCCATGGACTGCAGCACATGAGGCTTCCTTGTCCTTCACCATCTCCCAGAGTTTGCTTAAATTCATGTCCATTGAGTCAGTGATGCTATCTAACCATCTGATCCTCTGCTGCCCCCTTCTCCTTTTGTCTTCAGTCTTTCCCAGCATCAGCGTGTTTTCCATTGAGTCAGCTCTTTGCATCAGGTGGCCAAAGTGTTGGGACTTCAGCTTCAGCATCAGTCCTTCCAATGAATATTCATGGTTGGTTTTCTTTAGGATGGACTGGTTTGATCCCCTTGCAGTCCAGGGTATGGCAACACCTTAAAGGTGTATCACCTTACAGGGTGTTGCCACACCGTGTCTTGTTCTATGTCCTACCCAGCGGTCCTGTAAATTGATGGACATTTTGCTTAAATTTAAAGGAAACAGAAACTTCACATTTCTTCCGTAAATGAACATCCAGCACTGTTTATTGTAAGCTGAAGGTCTTCATAAGAATATATGTGCGTGCTAAGTCGCTTCAGTCATGTCTGACTTAGCACAACTTTTCTCTGTTCCTCTCAATGTGTGAACCTCATTAGCTCGCTAATTCAGATTTTGTTTTTCATTCTTTGACTTCCTGCATGGTGGGAAATTGCCCTGATCCTAGCCTTCATCTTCCTTACTCCCCAACAGTCCTCCAAACTTTGGTTCTCACTCTAAGTCAGGCCCTTTGGAATTCAAGGCAAAACCCATTTCTCTCTCAAGTACCTAGCTTTCCCAAGTCAGAAGCACTTTGCTTTCAGCCTGTTGTGTCTGCTGTGATTTAAAAACATCCATTAAGCTCTCTATAGCTGCCTTCTTTCTTCTGGGCTCTGTCTGCCCTTTCCATAAACACCATTGATTCAGTTGGTGGGATACAAGCCCCAGCCAATTAGAATTACCTAAGGAATGAAAATGTTTGTTTAAAGATACTTTCCAAGATTTATATGCTGTGACCCTCAGAAGAAATTGTGGATTTGGGTTTTTTTTTCCTTTGGAGGTGTATTTGCTAGATTTTTCATTTTTTTCTGGTACACCACGTTGTCTGTCACCATGGGGCATTTTTTCTTCTCAAGTATTTTCAAGTTTATTCTCTCTCTTTTTTTTTTTTCCTTCAGAACGTACAGTAAAAAACTGAGGAGGAAATTTACCAATTTTCCTGGCAATGACTGATGATCTATTTGGCAAAAAACTGTGAGGAGGAGCATAATTGCTTCAATCAGAACTAATAGGTTGGGGATTTATCAAGTGGACACTATTGTCTAGTGACTCTAACCACCCCTGAGACTCATCACAGCGCCCTGCCCCTCACTGATGGCCACACATGTTGACTGAATAAATGATGCTGGACTTCCCTACCTCTCTTCCAGTTATCATTAAGTCTTTTGGGAAAAAAAAAAAACACATCATTTTAAATAAATATTGTGCTTAGTTCTACTGTTTGAAGGCCAGTTAGAATTAATTCTAAGTCTACAGGCTTTTGGAATCTATTTGCAAGGTTCTATCAATGATAAAACATAGATGTTTCAACAAAAATAAAAGTGTGTTACGGAGAACATGACCAGGAATTCTCCAGCTTCCAGGGAAACGGCGCTTTTACTTGCGCAGGAAAGGGCGGGCAGGGTACAAGAAACTGTGTGATGCTGGCTTCCTCCCTCCAGCGCTTTCTCCATCACACATGCTTGAGGAGTAGTCCACACACTGGGTGAGGTTTGCAGTAAGGAAACAGACTGACTTTGTGCTGTGGACTTTAATGGGGCTGTTTTTAATGAAGGTACCACATCCTTCACTCTCATTTTGGGTTCATGCACAATCATGCAAATATGGGCTTGAATAAGTACATAGGTCAGAGTAAAGTCTTTTACTGTATCTTCTTGGGCTGTAATCTCCTCCTCTCAGATTTGCCAAGACTAACAAAATCAGTTGTCCATTTGTGTTTTCAGGGAAACTTCTAAAGTCACACACCTTAGCACAGTCCTTAGTGTAAAGTCACACACCTTAGCACAGTCCTTAGTGTGTTGTTCTTAAGTTTGGAATAGAAGAAGCATTTTGTTGTGTTTTCCATGGTGCCTCAAACACTGGGTGAAAAGTTAAGATTTGAGAACTTTGGCAAGAGTACAAGGGCAGGTGTTCTAGCCTGGGATCCCTTTTAGGAAACTTGAAGTTTGCCAGGTCTGAAGTCGTCTTGGTGAAAGCAGGCATTTATATTGTAGCATAAATGTGTCCATAAATTCTGCACAGGTCCTTGCCATATCGTTGTGGAAGTCCCAGGCTAGAGCTAAGGCAGCAACATAGCCAGTAATTAAGGGAACCTGCTGGTGGGAAATGGTCTTCAATGGTGCCCCTCACTCTGTGACCTCGTGACCTGTTCCATGGCTTCTAGGATTGGAGAAAGATGTGCCTAAAATGGGTCGTAGTGTCTGCAGAGGAGGAAATTGCTGAGTGGTTAATATCACAAGTTTTAGAGTCCACGTGCCTGGCTTCAAATTCCAGCTCTGCCTATTCACACAGAACAGAAATGAAATATTGGGATAATCTTACTATTTGCACGAATAGCAAACCATTTACATGGTAGGTGTCTCCACAAAGACAGACGTCTGTTTGATGACTTACAGAGTTAATTTCAGCTACTCCCTATTTTACCACCGTTTAGTATAAGGAACACTAGGTATTCTCATTAAATCTGTTGTCAAGTAGGGTGTGTTTCTTTTGCCTTCACTTCTATTTTCCCATTCATTATAGTTGGCCTTGCAATGAATCCAGCTTTAGTTTTTACACAACACGGGCTGAAACAACCCGATAAGATTGTTTTATCTGTGTTTGATGAGAAGAATTACCGTTCAGCAGAGATAAAATCTCATTTCGCCTGTGCTGCCCTTGGATTCGTTTTTCTGGTTGTTCTCTTGCTTGTTCTGTTCTCCTCACATCCGCTAGGAGTCCCGGTCTTCCTTGACTCAACCTCAGCACACAGAATGTTGTTTCTCATCTGTATAGTGATTCTGTGCAGAGATACGTTCATAGTGCAGTGATTCTCGGGCCGGTTCTGAACAAACTGGGACGAGTTCTCTCCTGTGTACACCTAGTCTTTGTCTTAAGCCTGGCAGTCATTCCAAACAGTCTTGCTGGGGGATTAGTCTGTGTGCCTCAGTTTCCTTATCCATAGAACAAGGCTAATAATTACACCTGCTATCAAGATTGTCATTAGGATAAATTTCGTAAACGTGTAAAAGTTCAGAGACCAAATTCTGGCCCTATTAATGTTCCCGCTTTTATTCTCATTGTTACTATTACTCTACTATTTTTACGTAATCTGTTTCTGACTACCAGCTACCATGTGTGTTAGTTCCAGCTGTTCTAACAGAATACTGTAGACTGAATGAATTCAACAACGAACGCTGATTTCAGCTGATTTCTCATGCTGAAGTCCAAAATCAGGGAGCCAGTATGATCAAGTTCTGGTGAAGGCACTCTTCCTGGTTTTATAGACAGACAGACAATCGTCTGCACGTGGTAGAGAGAACTCTCTTCCTTTCCTTTTCGGGACACCAATACCATCATGGCGCATGGGGTGTTCCATCCTTATGGCCTGATTTTGTCCCAAAGACCCCACCTCCTAATACCATCCCAGTGGGGTCTTGGGTTTCACTCTGTGAGTTTGGGGAGCATGCAGACATGGAATTCGTAACACCTTGTATCTTGGGGAACTTGTTGCTTTGGCAGTTGAGCTGTTCCTTTTTCCTGCTGGGAGAGGAAAGGAAGTGGGGAGTTTTCTGTTTGCCTCCTGTATACCCCCTCCCCCAATCCAAAGTGTAACAGACTCTTTCTAGGCTTAAAAGACAGAGTCTGTGTTACAAGGAAATACGGTTCAGTACATATATTCAGCACTACTGACTTTATTATATGCCATCTATGTGTCAGAAAAATCATTAGCAAGATCCTCACCCAGTTTTATGTGGAGACACATTGCATAAGAATGGTTGCTTAATAACCATAGTTTCCTGAAGCATACAACTTGGCCCGACTTCAGAAAAGAACATTCTTTAATGTTATGTTACATTTCCTAGCAGAAAATTAGAAAGAATACTGAGAAAAATCTAGTTCGAACGGATAGGACTTAATGAGAACCTGATTTTTTTTCTTTAACACATTAGTTTTATAATCTAGCAGTAGAGTAAGTCAATACTGGATATATTAAACAAAGTGTTTTTCTTTTAAGATATTCTGGAGTGTGTACAATAATATTCCTCCTGTGACTAGCCTGCCTTTGAGATGCAGTTATCATTTAATGAGAGGAGAGAGGCGACCACTCTGGTAAGTATCTTCTGTATAATTCGCAGTTATGGTGGGAGGGAAATGATTGTGAACTTAATAAAATGTTTAACTTCATGCCAAATTGGAATGCCACAGTAATTTTCTCCTAGTGATGCTGCCATGATTTAATTTTGAAACAGGCCCTGCCCGCCATCCCTTTCTCCTTGTGCCCCAGGATGATGAGCAGGTGTCTCAGCATCTGCCCATGGAGGACCCTGCCGTGGCCTCTCCATAAGTAGGTCCTGAGTAGCTCACTGAAGGGCCCATGTGGGTCTTTGTTTGGGGGCGTAGCATCATTTGGGTTTCTTCTTTCACTTGTTCAGCAATGACCCGGACAGTACAATGAAAAAGCTTATAGGCTTAGGGAAGGTGAGAGAACAGATGTGGTGCCCAGGAACCGAGCATGAACAGAGAGCACATCCCCTCAGACATACCTCACACGGACCACATAGAAAGTGTATGATACTGATCACGGCCCACAGTCAAGGGGAAGCTGTCTTTCTTCTTTAATGGCTGGGGTGGTGTTGAGGGTGGGGAAGAGTAAGCCACTTTGCCTCAGCTGGAATCCCAGGTAATAGTGAATCCTTGTATCATGTTCCTTGACTCTTCTAAGTCATTTACTCATTAATAGAAGGGAAATGTATCTTAACTCTTTGATAGTAAATGACAGAAACCTAAACTGAGCCAAAAATGGAATCTTTTGGCCTCTGTAACTAGATAGTCTACTGATGGGGCTAATTTCGGGCAGATCTGGGTGCTCAATTGTTAGTGGGACTCGACCCTCTGTAGCAGATTCGCTTTGCCTTCCTCTGCCTTGGTTTCATTTTCAGGCAGGTTCTCCCGTTTAGGTGACAAAATGGCTTTCCTAGGCGCCAGTCTTTCACCCTGCAAGTTTGTCAATGTCAGCACTCACCAGCCCCAATAAAATGCCAGGGCAGGCTCTCTCTGGCCCCATGTGGGTCATCTTACCATCCCTGGCCAACCACAAAGACTAGGAGGAGACAACATTCTCACGGGCAGACCTGGGTCATGGGCCCATCTTTAAAGCTAGGGTGTGAAACCAGCCGTATCAGAAAGTGTCTGACGTAAGAGTAGAGGACAGGAAGCTATTTAAAGGGAGATTGGGGTGCTCTTGCCAGAAGGGGGAGCAGTTACTACAGTGGGAAGCAGCAGATACCTTACACAGGAGCTGAGTCTCCCATTAGACTTGTGACACAGGGCTGACAGGCCAGTCAGAGCACGCGATGTCAAGAACATGACATGGAGATGGAAAAGCCCTCACCCCTGTTAGGCACTTGCAGTCCCTCCCAGATACTCTGGGGAGCCTCTCTGCACCCTTCCTTGAGGATGATCATCTTCCTTGCCCTTTTGGCCACTGAATCCCACTCCCCTCTCCATCTCCATTGCCTCCCTTTTTCTTTCATCCACTTCTGTTTCCAGTAAAACAGACAGGGGTGGGGAAGTTCATTGCGGGATGCTCCCTTGTCTTTTGTTTTTAATGTCATCCATTGTTAAACTAGATGTATGCAGGGCCACTTCATCCAGGAGTATAACTTTGAATGCTGGTTTTTGATCCAGGGAAGAAGAGAGTAATGCTAAGGGTGGCGTGTGGAAGATGAAAGTCCCCAAGGACAGCACGGTAGGTTTGTTCTGATCCTTTTCCATAAGCTGAAGTTGTTGATTGCATGTGATGAACCTATTGTGTGTTTCATACAGTCCACCTAGTAGACTCAGAACAGGACTGGGAGTGAGAAATTCAATTCTGAACTTGGTGGTTTTCTTTTTTTTTTTTTTTTTAACTTTATTTTCCATTGGGGTATAGATGATTAATAGGCTTCCCAGGTGGTGCTAGGTGGTAAAGAACCCACCTGCCAATGCAGGAGACATAAGAGACTCGGGTTCAATCCCTGGGTCGGGAAGATCCCCTGGAGGAGGGCATGGCAACCCACTCCAGTATTCTTGCCTGAAGAATGCCACGGACAGAGGAGCCTGGCAGGCTACAGTCCACAGGGTTGCGAAGAGTCAGACACAACTTGAAGCAATTTAGCAGCAGCAGCAGCAGCATAGCTGATTAACAGTGTGTGATAGTTTCAGGTGGACAGTGAAGGGACTCAGCCTTACATATACATGTATCCATTCTTCCCCAGACTCCCCTCCCTTCCAGGCTGCCGTGTAACATTGAGTGGAGTTCCACGTGCTATACAGTAGGTCCTTGTTGGTTATCCCTTTGAAATATAGCAGTCTGTACATGTCCATCCCAAACTCCAATCTTGGTGCTTTTCTATCTTAAACACTGTCACCTTGAAAATACACTGTGAGTCTCTAGAAATGGAGTAATAGTATGACTGTATCATAGAGACTGAACAGCTCCGTACCTGTAAACTTTACCAAAAAAGCTAATTATGGTCGTGTTGCCCTCCCCAGCCATAGCCAACATGTGGAAGTAGGTTTACGTAGTGAAAAGCATGACCCTTCCCAGCAAAGGCTCATCCCTTCCCCACTGTAATGAGCAACACTCCTGAGAGTGATCCCGGCTTGGAGGGTCTGGACGCATGGGAGGGGTTGCATCTCAGCATTCTTTAGGGTTTGATGCAGGGCTGTGCTGAGTCTCTCTCTGGGGCTAATGAGAACCTGGTCTGTGGCATGGGCTGCCAGGGCACTGATCGGCCGTGGTCATGCCTCAGAAGCCTGGGTTTCCTAAGAGTGGGCTCTACTTCATTATACTCACTGAAAAGAACATTCAAATCTGCTCTGAAGCCTTGGGAAACCGAAAGCTTCTTTGAAAATGGATGTGAGGACTGACAGTCTCACCTTTTCATGGTTTCTTTCATATGGATAAGTGCAAAGAATTGAAACATCTCTAGGGACCTATAGGCTTGACCAGGCATTGCTGAAGCTGAAACTTCAGTACTTTGGCCACCGGATGGAAAGAACTGACTCATTGGAAAAGACCCTGATGCTGAGAAAGATTGAAGGCAGGAGGAGAAGGGGATGACAGAGGATGAAATGGTTGGATGGCATCACTGACTCTATGAGTTTGAGCCAGCTCCAGGAGTTGGTGATGGACAGGGAACCCTGGCGTGCTGCAGTCCACCCCTCTTTGTGGGGTCACAAAGAGTTGGACACAACAGTAACTGAGCTGAACGGAAAGATATGACCCAGTTTGTTTCTTTCTTTTTTTTTTTTACTTTCTTTTGATTTATTGTTAATAACCAGTTGAAAAGTATATAGCTCCCTTGCTAAGACTAGCAAGGGGGGCACTCTCCATCCCCCTTCTGGTGTCTATGTCAGAAACTTTCTCTGACCCTTTTTATACTTTATTTATTTATTTTTTAATTTTATTTTTAAACTTTACAATATTGTATTAGTTTTGCCAAATATCAAAATGAATCCGCCACAGGTATACCTGTATTCCCCATTCTGAACCCTCCTCCCTCCTCCCTCCCCATACCCTCCCTCTGGGTCATCCCAGTGCACCAGCCCCAAGCATCCAGTATCGTGCATCGAACCTGGACTGGCAACTCGTTTCATACATGATATTATACATGTTTCAATGCTATTCTCCCAAATCTCCCCACCCTCCCCCTCTCCCACAGAGTCCATAAGACTGATCTATACATCAGTGTCTCTTGTGCTGTCTCGTACACAGGGTTATTGTTACCATCTTTCTAAATTCCATATATATGTGTTAGTATACTGTATTGGTGTTTTTCTTTCTGGCTTACTTCACTCTGTATAATAGGCTCCAGTTTCATCCATCTCATTAGAACTGATTCTAACCCAGTTTGTTTCTTAAAAATGCAAAGTATCTTTAAGGTGCCTAGCTATAAAATTTGGTTGTTATTTGATGTATAGGATTTACAAAATGTCAGGGGAGGGACTTCCCTGGTGGCCCAGTGGCTAAGACTCTTTGCTCCCAATGCAGGGGTGCTTGGGTTCGATCCTTGATCGGGGAACTAAATCCCACATGCTGTCATTTTGAATTTCAGTGAAAACAGGCTTTCCTTGTCACGTTCTTTTTTTACTCACAGTAGATATTGAACTCCAGTGGAAACGATCATGATGGGTGAAAAGTAGCTGAAAGATGTTTGTTCTCCCTCCTGGTCAGCTCGCTCAAGCACATTCAATCAGAAATAATAACACCTTCATGACTGTAGAAATGTCCTCATCCCAAGCTACTCAGCCCTCTCTTCTTCGCTGACCAGCAGGAGTCTGGTGGGCTGGCCTTGTCTGCATTCACTATGGGACAGGGAATGTTCCCTTCCCATAACTTCCTCTCAACACACTCACCTTCGCCCCTGATAGCGTAAGAGACTGCAGACAGGACAGAGAGGAAACGGAAAGGGAGGGCTTGTAGGTGGGAGACAGGTAGACCAGGGTCTAGGAAAGAGAAAAGAAAACCCTCTTTGAGAGGGAAAAGTCATTACTGTTCACTGCTGTTTGGTTAAAAATTCAGTGAGGCTGCTTTCAGCTCATTAGAACATGATGACACACACTTAGGATAGTTAATATATACTGGGCAGCTGGTACAGAGCACACACGCAGCTATTTATGGAACAGATCTTAAATCTCCAGTCCTGTTGTTGCAGTCACAGTACTGAGCCCGTCAAAGGCATATGTTGACTAATTTCACGGTCACAGCAACCCTGGGAGGTCGGTCCTATTATTACTCCCTGTTCACCAAAAGGAAACTGATGCTCAGAGAGGCTGATAGCCGGCCTGGGGCATAGGTGCTCAGCCGGCTGTCATGTTTCAAACTCAGTTCTGACAAGAGTTCAGGGCACATGCACCATGACGAGGAAGAGATATGGGATGAAGAGCTTTTTGAGGAGAAACTGGAAGAACTTGGAGGCTTCCAGTTACCTGTGTGTGGACACTGGCTGTTGATGGATGGTGTCAGTGTATCTTGAGTAGGAGAGGCTCAGTTTTTCTCATTGGGAAGGAGCAGACCAAAAAGTGAAACTTAAAAGTGAAAGTGTTAGTTGCTCAGTTGTGTCCGACTCTTTGCGACCCCACAGACTGTAGCCCGTCAAGGCTCCTCTCTCTATCCATGGAATTCTCCAGGCAAGAATACTAGAGTGAGTTGCCATTCTCTTCTCCAGGGGATCTTCCTGACCCAGAAATCAAACCTAGGTCTTCCACATTGCAGGCAGACTTTTTACCACCTGCCCTAATTCTTTGAGGGCAATGCATATCTGCACACACACACGCAATACACACAGTTTAGTTATTTAGCAGAAACAGAAT
Organism: Bos javanicus; assembly: GCF_032452875.1. Lineage (NCBI taxonomy): Eukaryota > Metazoa > Chordata > Mammalia > Artiodactyla > Bovidae > Bos > Bos javanicus. Next base: position 29,972,217 of record NC_083889.1, read on the forward strand.
GCCTTCAAGTGAATAGAAATCTCCAAGTCTCTGGCTGTCAATAAACCAGAAATTTCCTTAAGTGTTCTTCACTTGTGTAATCTTGGAAGTGCCTTATAAACTTCAAGAAAAACAGAAAAGGGTTTTTGAGGAGGATTTTACTAATAGCATTCACTTAGAACCAGCTGATACATTTTGAATCAGTGAGAGATAAAGAGATTGGAAGATCCTAGGCCGTTTGAACACATTTTTCCCACATTCTTCTCAAAGTCATCCCAGGTGGCACCCAAGATTAGCTTTGCCTCGTTAAACATACAGTTTCGTGGACACAGAGTTTGTGACTTGGGATCCCTTGTATCTTTCTGTGCAAAGTGATGTGTAAAACAGTATGATCTGTGCCACCACGTGAGTGTTCACACCCATGGTTCAGCCACATCTTTGAGCCCGCAATACAGGCTTGGGTAGGGTGTGACAGCTGAAAGAAAAAGTGACCTGTGTAGCTCCTGAAGATAATTGTTTAAAAACGTGTATGTGTTTCTCTTCTTTGGTTCTGGCGTGTTTTTTATTCTCTTCCCACACCAGTCCACAGTTTGGAAAGAGTTGCTGTTAGCGACTATCGGGGAACAGTTCACAGACTGTGCCGCCGCAGGTAACAGTGCTCTTATCATCCCTGCTTGGTCATCCCTGCTTGCGTGCGCTTGGCTTGTGCTTGTTCCCTGCTGACGTTTGTTTCCTTGTGTTTGGCTTTTGCATATCTCAGGGTCGTTTATTTTGTCACTGTGACGTTTACTTAGCTTTTTTCCATGTGATCATGGCATTTCAATGTTATATGTGTAGGTACGTATGTATATTTACATATTTGTATATTATGTGCATATACATATGTGTGTATGCTTATATATGTATGTATTTTTTTCACATATAGCTTGTCTTCATAGTATCCATGACCATCTGTCTAAGATAAATAGGCAGAAAAAAAGGGAAAAAAATTTTCTTAAATCGAAGTATGATTGGCATACAGCACTGTATTTGTCCCAGGAGAAAATGAAATTTGACATTGACTCCTAACACAATTGGTAGTAGGTTTCCTTTATCCATTCCAACCCTTCCAGAAGAGGCAGGTACGTTTGTTGTCTACTGAAGTTTGTAGTTAAGTTGGCACAATCCTTTCTGTCTCTCTCAATCCCTCGCCCTTGCTGTCTGTCCTTCTCTTCATTCCTCTACTCAGAATGAGCCATGAAGGGGAGGTGGGGCTGAATCACCATTAGTGCCTATGATCCCACAGCTGAGGCTAAAATGTCAAGTCTTCAGGACTTTACAGACCATTTTCAAATACTGAATGAGTTTCTGAGAGCCCTGTGAATACATTTCTGTTTTACATTTTTAAATCAAAGTATAGTTGATGTACAAAATGCGTAAGTTAACCTGTGCCCAACAAAGTCACAGAGTCACAGTTTCCTGAGGTTATATTCTCCCTCTATAGTCATTACAAAAGACTGACTATTCCCTAAGCTGCACAACAGCCCCGCAGCCTATTTTTCACCTCATAGTTTGTGCCGCTCAATTCCTTTCCCCCTTTTTATTTTGCTTTGTTTTTTTTGTCATGAAACCACTCAAAGAGGAAAATTGAATTGCTGGTTTACAAATCTGTTTTCTTCTTAGGTAGTTCTTTCTGAATGCTTCTGAGAGGTAACATTTAGAATAACATTTTACCTGTTCAGCTTTCAGTTACAGTTTCTTTTTAAGCTAATTGATATTGATTGATCTGCCCTCAGACTTCTTAAATGGTGCTGCCTTTGGGAACCCTCCTAGGCTAACCAGTTCCACGCAGGTTCCAGGTTTACCTCACTGACTGTTTCATCATTTCACTTTTGTTGTCCTTAATTGTTACACTTCTTTTTATTCACTGAAGACAGAACCTGGGTTAAGAGGAACCTGTCCTAAAAGTATAGGTCCCTTCTGTTTTAATAGGGGGTAGTTAGCAGCTTTACCATATGTAGCCAAAAAACTGTGTCTTCGTTGTAATTATAAACACATACATCCCTGGGAGAGGAATTTTTCTGTGTGAATTATTCCCATTTCCAGAATCAGGGAAAATAGTCTAAGTAGTAATAAATAGCCAGGATTGAGCAAAGGAGATGTATTGTTCTGTGGCTGACATCCGAACGAGAGCACTGTTAGCTATTAACCACTGGCTCCTCATTAACCCGCCTCCACCACTGCAGCAGGGCAGCTCGTGTCTCCGGGCCTCACTTCGCTCATTTGCATACAGTACGTCTCGTCGCGCTGCCAGTATCCTAGAATCGTCAGGGCCCCGCTGCTTGATGCTACTTGTGCATATTCCATACTGGCCGATGGATCTTCTTTTGCATACAGGCTGCAGCCTTCTTGTCATGCCCTTCTTAAAGTGCTGTGCCAGGAGGCTACACCAAGGGACCAAAAACCAGGCCACACTGAAACACTGGCAGTTCAGCCTTTCCAGCACCAATCCGTTCAGCACCCTTTGGTGTACCAATGGTGTAGAAATGGGCAAAACCAAAAGACGAGAAAATGCTAATCTTCTCCTGGCTAAACTTCATGACGATTCTTGACAGTGGTCAATATGGAAGCTTTCCTCTTTGCTTGCTGATTTTAAGTTCACATAAAATTTAACATTGAGCTCTAGCAAATATACTTTGAAGGTAAAAGGAAAAATAAGAAACTTGTACATAAGACACTTTTCTTGATTGGCTAAAGAGTTTCCATGGATGGCCATGATCAGGTACTGTTTACTTTGGGGGGGAATTTTTGTTGAATTGTGACATGTACACAGAGAAGGACACAGACTATACTGTGTGTAGTTTGATAAACATTCCCAAAGTAAACAAATCCCCATAACTGGCATCCACGTCAAGGAACAGAACGTCCATGGCCCTTGAGAATCTCGCCACACCCTGCCTCCCCGAAAGGTGGCCACCAGCCTGACTTCTGACACCTCCCACTGTTTTTGCCTGCTTTCACACATTTCTATACAGGGAATTATTTAGTATCACATCATACATATTTAGCCCAGAGTGAAATTTATTTTAAAAGGAGAGGGAAAGAGGGAATGAAGGCAAGACGGGAAGGACGGAGAAAAGAAAACAATTATTTTGCTGAAGATGAACCCCTCTAGTAATTGGACATGCCCTCATTTATAGTGTATCTAAGTGCTGGAACCTTTTAATCCTCAGAAGACACACAGAAAAACTGACAATGTAAATATTGAGGTGCACAGCCTTACCATAAACAAAGACACTTAGGCAAAATGTATTAACTGCAGCACAGTTTCATAACTTTGATAATGCTCATCATTCACATCTAACTCATTGATGCTGAGTGTGCAGGGGCAGAGGGGTGACCCTGTTTCAGTAATGTGCAGCCAACACGTAAATCTGGAGTCAACAGTCTTTACTCCTGTCATTTTGCTGCAAATTACTACATATAGAGTGGCTCCTTAGGACAGTACATAACCTTACTTATCCAGCCACCAATTCTCAAATACCTACAAAATAGCCCCAAATCTGTAATTCAGTCTTAAAAAAAAAGACCTACATTAATCAAAGTAGATAAATACTTTCCTGCCCGTTCACTGAAGTGCTGTAATAACAGAGCCACACTTAGGCGATATTTGCTCTTACTTTATACACAGTGCTAACAGATGGTCATTGATTCTCTAGCCCACAGTTAAAATGCCCAGACCAGAATGGGGTATGGCTAGGGAGAAGCAGGAGAGAGCTGGGAGGATTAACAGGACAGGAGCAGACAAGCAAACCACAGAAAGCAGAATGAGCAACTCAGAACACACAGTCTGGGTCCAGTTAGTGTTGGGGCCCAGAGTGCTAGCCACCCCAAGATCTCTGAATGGTTGGCAGGAAGTCAGGAGAAATACTTGCTGTTCTTAACAAGGACAAGCAAGCATCGAGGAACAGTTCATGTGAGTTCACTTGGCTTTCAGAGAGCCGAACATTATGCAACTTGTTTTAGAAAAAGTCTCATCAAAACAGAGTTCCAAATAGTCCAAGGCTTCGGTAACATGTTAAAAAGGGCAAATTACTTATCTGGAAAATTTGTTTGGCTGGGACACTCTGTTTATCTAAGTCCCTGGATAAATGTGATGGGACCGCTACAGCTTTAGCTCACTAAGTTGCTTTTGTCCAATGATTTTCCCTTAGTATTTATCACGAGTTCTCTCATGCCACTTTCTTTTGTTCATCTTCATAACCTACCAATAAAATGATAAAGGTTAAAAAGCCAACTCTGGAAGACTTGAAATGATCACTCATTTCTATTTTTCCCCTGCCTTCCCTTCAGATGATGAAGTAATAGGAGTTAGTGTCAGCGTCCGGGACCGAGAAGATGTTGTCCAAGTCTGGAATGTAAATGCCGCATTAGTCGGTGAAGCCACTGTTTTAGAAAAGATCTATGAACTCCTGCCCCACATATCTTTTAAAGCAGTATTTTATAAACGTAAGTGCTTCATTTCCAGTTACTACTTTCTAGCTTATTCTTTGATACTTTTAAAGACAGAAACTGTGTTGCCAAAGAGGTGAAGGGAGAGTCACTTGAAATTCTATGATCCACTAAATAATTCAATAAAATACATTTATGGGTCTAAAAAAACAGTTTAGCCTTAGAAATTAAAATGAGATTTTGTCATCTAAACACATGTATCATAAAAAAAGAGATACATTATTGTTTTTGTTATTTCAAAAATTTAAACCTAATCTCAGTCTTGTCATTCTTAGAAGAAATTGCCTTCTATTTGAAGCAACAATAACAAAAAAGTTATTATATGAGCTGGCAGGTAGATTTTCAATCATCCCTTCATAAACAGGGATTTATAATGTGTAACATCTGTATTTGTGGAGGAACTCATTCTGAGCACAGGCATGATTGAACGTTCTACTGAAATGCTAATACGTCCTCATTACGGATGACTGTGACACAGAAGAGAATGCACGCATAGTGGTGAAATGTTAACAGTATGAATAGGTGTGTGGACCCATTGTTTCCATCATGATTCATGTTCATTGCTTTTGTGTGCTCTTTAGAAAAAGTCATCTTTTTCATAATGAAAACAGCTTAGTGCTATTAAACCAATGTTTAGTAGATCAAACTGCAGGTTACAGTTTTAACAGTGAGTTAGAGGAAAGGATTGACAGCCCTGCAGACATATGATGAATTTCCTGTTTTCCCAAACTATTCCAAGAGTCAGTAACCCAATTTTTTTCAACCATGGTGTTTCATTGAATCTAAGGTGCCTTTGATGATAAATATTCTTTTAGTATTACTAAGAAAGAAAAATAAAAGGCTCCTAATTTAACTGTGACATGGTCTTAATTCCAGGGGTCTTCAAATGTGCAATGGGGAGGTGGGGGGGGAAGTGCATCTTAGAATGAATGAAATACACTCCATGGCCATTTTACTTTTCCCAACCCCTTATCAAAAAGAAGAAGAAAAAAAATCAAAATTTATTTTGTCAGTGTCTTACTATGGGATGAATCTAAGGCCTCCCTCTTAGGAATCATATAATGGCAAGCCATTTAGGTTGTAAGCTATGGGACAGATCTGCTGCTGCAGATATCCAGAAGGTGTTTAGCTTCTGAATTTTAAATGGAAGTTTATATAGAAGAGATAGAAGATGGCACTACACAAGTTGCTTAACTGATTGTGCAGCATGGAAATCACATGTTTGTAGATGCAATTTGGATTTCTTTAGTTCAGTTTAGTCGCTCAGTCATGCCCGACTCTTTGCGACCCCATGGACTACAGCACACCAGGATTCCTTAGGGGATGTTGGATTCCTCAGAGGACATTCATTGTATTTTCAACCCAGACATTAATTGAAAGGTCACCAAAGGGTCTTTTTTTTCTACTCCCTGAGACTAACTCCAGCAGAAACTCTCCGAAAGGAAGTGTTTCACTGCCGTTTATGAATGGAGCAAGTGCGAGCTTTACCGCCTTAGACCCAGCTCCCCTTATCACTTCAAAGAAGAGGAAAGTGATTTGGAATTGTGAAGTCAGGCACTCTGGATTTTCATCCCATTTCAACACCGTGACCTCAAGCAAGTCACATTCTCTCATCCTTTCACTTTCCCTTCTTAATATTGAGGAGGTTGGTCTTAAATGATCTCCAAGGTCCCTTCTGCTTCAAAATTCTATGATTAAATTTCTAGCTAACCTGCTGTCAGGTTGCAGCAGACTCAATGTGATAGAAGTGTTTAGGCCACAGAGGTAATTCGGCCATCAGCGGTTAGGCAAGTTTTTAGGGCAGTGGCAATAGCCAGGTAAGACAGTGCAAGGGTGAGTCATCGCTTCTCTGTTGCAATGACTGGGGAGCAGGGGGAGAAAAAGGCCAAACAGAGAAGGGGACGTGCAGCTCCCCGAACTGACTCTCTAAGTGTAGACACCATTGTGAAATTCGCGACTTAGGCTATGGGTCTTAGTAGAAATGCATATTTTAATAGTATAAATTATCATTCAAAAATTCAAAAATTATTCAAATTGGGATTGGAAAAAACAAGCAGTTCTCTTTATTTATATGAAGCAGGCAGTCCTTTACTCAGTAGAGTTATACACCATCCACTGCAGAATTGATTTGGAAAAAAGAAGTTTGGGCAGAAATGTTCTTCATAGCTGGGTGAAGAACAATGATCCGGTGAGCCAGATCACAAACAGCCAACTCCACGCCTTTCCTCTGTCTTGTTAAAGTAGGATCCTGGTGTTAGTATTTGGGAGCCACTTGAAGTGGTAGATTTTCTGTGAACAAAGAAACCTAATGAATTTGGGCCAGGCCTCCAGCCGGGTGGCTGAGAATCAGGCTGTTGATAAAAGTTATCTGTGCATTGGATACAGATCGGTCATTTGACTAAGAAACTGAAATGAAGAGAGACCTCCTCCCCCGCCACCCCCCAAATTCTGTTAGGTTCTTCAGAGCAGCTGAATGACAAATGTCTTCTGATGCGAGAATTGTTTAGAGCCAAGGTTGGCAAACTGCACTGTCAAACCAAATCTGCCACCTTCCCACCTGTTTTTGTATGGGCTGCAGCTGAGAATGGCTTTCACATTTTTCACTGCTTGGAAAAAAAATCAAAAGAAGAACTACATTTTGTAACATATGAACGTTCTATGAAATCCACATTTCATATACATATGTATATGTATATACAAAGCGTATTGGCACCTAGCAATGCCCATTTGCGTACATATCATCTGTGGCTGCTTTCATGTTACGAGGGCAGAGTTAATAGTTGAGACAGAGACCCTGTGACCCACAGAACCTAAGATGTGTATTCTCTGCCCTCTTCCAGAAAGAAGTTTGCTGATTCCTGGCTTTGAGCTTTTCTATATTTCCTTTCAGCCAAAGCTCACCTAAAGCCTGCAGAACTTTCTCTGTTTCTCAGAATGCGCCACCCCCCCCCCCCATTCTGAATGTTCTGTTCTGTCTCCATAACCCATCGGAATTGCACTGTCTCAACGGTGACTGCCCCAAGCTGTCCCTCACACTTAGGAGTAATAAAAATCTGCAGACAGTCCCTTTCTCCTGACTTAATCATTTGGTGCCCAGCGTCGCTAAGAGACCTGTGGCTTCCCACCTTGATCCAGCAATAACAATATATTTTATTGCAGAGCAAGCCATGTTTTCTTTAATGTCTATCCTTAAAGTCTTTTTTAAAAAGAGTAAAAAAAAGCATAAAAAGTGAAATATTTCTAAAGTTCTGCATATGAGAAATGTTCAGTTACGTCGGTTCAGATTCCTGGATGCTCATAGGAATTGGGCCAACCTGAGGTAGCTCTCAGAGCTATAAAGGGTGCCTCTCCCAGTGCCGCATCCAAGTGAAGACCGGGTTTAGGTGGACAACCAGGACAATCCTGAAGGGAAAATGATCCTATTCCCTGCCAAACCCTGACCCCACACTAATCTGAAGAATCTAGTTTATCTGAAAAATACAGACTTAGGAGAGGTAAAATGGGCCAGCCCATGTCTGCCTTCCCAGGACTCCCTTCCGAGCAGGGAAGAGTTGCGGGGACAAAGCATGGGGAATCCTGAGTGGCCCTTGGCTGTGTTTGACCTGTCATAGTAACTTTTCCTCTTGAGAGAAGAGGATCCACCCTCGCTTCATGATAATGGTTGAACCAGGTTTGGGAAATAGAATTTTAAACTTGGCCTTTTGCCTTGGAGGACATAGTCTATATTTCACAGGCTTCCTAGTTCCCACTTCTAGTTTATAAAAATGTAAGTCTTTGGAAAATATTGTTGGTCACATCATTTTTTATTCTAGAGTTCCTATTTGTAATTAGTCATTTTGCAAGCCAGACCCGTAGGGCTGGGGAAAAAAAAAAGGAAAAAACAAAAACCATGACTGGGAAAAACAAAAGACCCATCCGTTTACTCAAACTTCATTCCCCCACAGAGAGTGTTTAGAGGTGGGGGAGGACCTGCGAGAATTGCTACCCCCTTGTGTTGTTCTCTCTGTTTTGTTTCACTTTTTGTTTGGTTTGGTTTTTCAAGATAGGTTTGTGAATGGCCCTGTCTGGGTTCTGTGAGGCACCCCCAGCCCCAGCCCAGCATCCTACGGGGGCCCAGTTTTCCCTGCAGCGTTTGCTCAGAGCCCGGCATATCCTCCTCATCAGCTTGTCAGGATTACTCATCCTCCCCGGCCCAGCAAGAAGAAACAGGCAGCGTGCCCATTGCTTGTTTATTCCCTGTTTTAATTCTCATTATTACGTTTCTCAGGAAATGCACGCCTTAGCTAACAGTTACTGGCACACAAAGGTGTTTGAGTTCTTGCCAACATTTGGGGAGACTGAATGAGATGCCTTAGAGAAGGGTTGCCCCATCCTTTGCTTAAAGTTTTCTTTCCTTTTTTTCTTTTTTGTTTTTTTTCTGTCCTTTAGCCCATGAAGAGCATCATGCTTTTGAAGGTGGACGTGGAAAACACTAATTGCACTCTGTAAAGAATTCTTTGTCCTTTGCTGATTGGTTTTGGAAACGGTCTTAACAGGAGGGAGAGTGAAGAGGAGACCTGCCGGAGCCCGATGCTGGTTCATTTAGAGTGGGTTTCTGCCCCTGCAGATTGAGCAATTAGGACTCAAAGTGGCAGGTGGGGTGGGGGGGAGATTGTGTGGGTTTTTACTGTCACATTACTTGCTTTTCTTTCTTTTTATTTTTGGCTTTATGAATTCTCTGTTCTTTTCTCTCCAGTTTTTTTTTTTCTTTTAAATTCCTCATTAAGTCTAATTATTGTTTTCTATACTCCCCTTTCATTGAGGCACAAGAAATCGGTTTCCCTTTAAGTAGCTGTGCTGTACCTAGTTAATGAGAATATGCATAATCGTGACAATACTGCTTTTGAAAACCACACTGTCCTCCAAGGAACACTAGCTTGGTGAAACCTGTCTTTTGATTATTTGTTGTGACACATTCCTACATACTCTGCACTGGGCATTGTTTTTTTTTTCTATCCCAGGGAAAAGAAAAACCTTACTTAATCTGATTTTGCACTGACAGCACCCACATCTTTTATTTTTCCTTTTTAATAATTTTTTTTGTTAGAAATGAAAGGAAAATAATAGTTGGGTTGCCAAACATGAAAACTATAATCACAGTTGAGTTATCAAGATATATGTCAAACTGTAAATCTTTGGACCTTCTGTGGAAGTACTGTCCAACCAGAATTTCAATTTGGCCTTTTCAAAAGAAGGCTTAGAGTGGTAGCAAAGGATTTGTCTCAGTAGGAAACCTTGTAATTTCTGATTTAAAGAGAAGGTGATATTTTAATTGTTTGAACTAACCTTCTTCTGAATTTTGGGTGTGTGTACCCATTTAGGGCTCTCCAAATCAATTCAGACACATTTTGTTAAATGATCCCATTTTCCTGCTCATGTTGTGTGTCGTTTCCAATAATCAATCATCCTCTAGCCTGGGCAACTTTCCCCTGCCTTTTTCATTTAGGAGCAGAAGTTAAATCTCATTTCCAAGATGAATGTGAACATTCATAAAGTTGAACTCTGAATGCATTTTGTTGACATTAATTTTTGGAGTTGTTGAGATACATCGTATTATGTTACCAAATAAATACCAGTTTTAATAGAAGGAAATGACCCCCTCTGGAACACTCAGAATGTTCTGATTTCCCTCCCAGCACTCTGCCAGGCCTCCTCCTCATCTACCTGAAAACGGCAGGGCCATTTAGAAAGGCTGCCTCTGGCCAGCATTTTTTTTTGGAGTCAGGGGAGCTAGGGCATGCTTATACATCTCACAGAAGGGCAGTGAACTCCGAATTTCCTTTCACCCAGGATTTTTAATTCCTCTTGCATTATTGACCAGCAGAGAGGCGGGGCTTCTTCCAACCCCCAGCCTAAGTTTGTAAATAAAATTCTCCATTCAAACACTTTAAAGGACTTCAAACAACATCTCTTTACAATCATTGTACCCTTCACTTGCATTACTAACCACATCAACCATAATAAAAAAATGATCATGGCTTTTTTTTTAATGCTTTGTTTATAAACTTGAGTTTCTCCAGTGATTTCAAAATGAGGTATAAGTATATCAGACCCATTTTCAAAAGCCTGGAACTTGTTCATTTTAAATATTGTACCAACATCCAACTTGTTTTTAAATTATTGATCAAGAATTGAAAAAAATATTCTGGGCATGAGTTTAAATTCTCTTTTATAATATAAGTATTTTTTCTGATAGATTAGAAGAAAGGATATAATTGACTTATCTTCTTTATGATTGTCATATATATTTCCTTAAGTAAATGGATTATGAAGTATTTTTATTTTTGAACTTTATTTAAGGCATTGTGATGACATGTTCAAGTTTTGCATGTATGTAGCTTTTGAAGAAAAACAAATAAAATAAAAGGAACAGGAATGTTAGGCTCCCATTAATGTTTTCTAGTTTCTATTGTTTATGATCATGAAACATGGCTTAACACACAAAGTAGATTTTTCTGTCCCAGAGAACTTGTGGAACTCTTTCTGACTCTGGAAAATACCAACCGTGAGAAGGATTTAATTTGCCTAAGTTAAGAACCTATCATCTAAATTACTCTGAGAGAGGATTTTGTCAGATTTTGCTTTGGAAATTGTTTTAATTGAATATTTAGTTCATAAGGGACAGTGTATGAACTAAGCTGATTTAATCAGTTTAAAAACCTCTCATTACCTTTTTGGATTAAAGAAGCTAATACTCTTTTGAGGTACAAGGAACTGTCTTGTGGGGCATGTGACTTTTGTGTTAGGGTAGTGTCCCCTCCTTGGCCGAGGCCGGGGAGAATGGGCAGTCCCAGCAGAAGCCCGGTGTCTTTCTGCCAAATCTTTGCAGGTGTAGCCTGGACTCTGTGTAGAGTCACCCACAGTCCCTCCTGTTCAACTGAGGACGGATCATACCTGTTGAAAGTAATTTGTCTGTATTTTGGTTTTCTTTTGTAAGTGCTTTCTGAATGCTGACTTACTCCATTTTGATATTTCCTCCTCCCTCCTCCACCTTTTCCACATTTCTAAAGTGAGGGTATAGTTTACAGAGAACATGTCCATTTAATATCATGTACCTATTAAATTCAGGATGTAGTTGACGGAGAAAAATATGGAAAGGAAAACAGTTCCTGTAAACTTTGAGTTTAACTTGACTCTGATCTTCTCCACTCTCTTGAATTTAGCTGATATCTACATCCTACATACAGTCACAAGACTTTATACTTGAAAGAAACTTTTGGGTATTATCAGGTCCATTTGACATAATGTATAATCTACCAACAGAGATTGTCTTTTGTGAAAGGACAGGGGACTAGCCAGTGTGATGCAGCTGAGCATTGAAGTCTGAGGGCTAAATCCCAGTCCAAGTTTCCTTAAACAGGGAACACCCTCTAACCCCAAAGCAAGTCACCCTAATCATGCACTAAATATCTGATCCAATCTGGACACTGATAGACACGTACATAATCAGACGCCCTTTTATAAACAGCTCTCATTCTCTCCTGAAGCAGCGTCACGGTGTGGCGTTGTAAAATAACTTCATTATTCCGGGAGGTGGGGCTTTGCTATAAGATGCCCAACTCCAAGGGGATCCCAACTTCTGTGCTTACATGAAACTGACAACATCCAGATCGATCACACGGTGGCGCTGCCTTCCAGCCGACGGTCCTGGCTCAGCAGCATAGTGTATCCGGCTCTGTTTGTGTAATTACGTTAAGATTCTACTGCCTATTGCTCTTGTGGTTTTATAAAACTTTGATGAGATGCTACCAGTAGAGGTTTAGTTCCCCTACACCTAATAAAACTGTGTCAACGATAAAACACTCCGGATGTGGTATAAAAAACTCTCAAATTTTAGGCTCTCATTGAGCCTTTGAGCAGTTAGGAAGAGAAGGAATGAAATAAACCAACCTATAAGAAATACCAGAAATATTTCATCATATTGGGCAAATATTGTGTCCAAGGGGAGAGGTGCAATTAGAGTTGGATTCTTTCGTCTGTGTTCGCTTTCTAAATTTGAACCTCCCCTTAAAAGTGTAAGTCTGCTGTTCACCTTTCCTGTATCGATGTTTCTATCACATTCCACTCACTACAAATGAAAGTAGAGGACTGCCTGTAGATGGTTTATTTCCTAATGGAGGATATTCAGACTGATTACAAGAGAGTTCGGTGACTCAGGATTGTAAATGCCTGGAGAACTGCCTCAACTGCAGAGAGGAGTCGGAAGGTGAGGAGGAAAAGGTTAGGTATGGGAGTGCAGTGAAAAACCCCTAGGAACTCATCTGTGTAGCAATTAGGGTGGGCCATTCCTCTACATTTCCCACGAGGAGAAAAGCCCAAATAGATGACACACATTTCACACATCTGATAATACTGCTCTCTTTTTGTTTTCTGTTTTTACGTATGCGTCAAAATCTAACAGCACTTCTTATTTAGGTTAACCCATTGAGGCTCAAAGTCACTGTCTTGTAGATCTTGCTGATGCAACTGACTCTTCAAAGAAAACTCACAGACTCTTAGAATTTTAGGGTGGAAGGGACCTTTGAGATCATCTATCAGGGCTTCCTGTCCCTTAGCTTGTAGAAGAATTACTGGGGTGCTTCCTTTCTTGACCCCAAACCTAAGAGTTTCTGAGTCAGATACCTGCCTTTTTAGCAAGTGCCCCGGTAGTTCTAGTCTGGGTAGTCCTTAGACCCCCACTTTATGAATCCCTCATTATATCCAATCCCTAGATATGACAAACGAGGAGAGCATCCTACCCCCTACCCCCCAAGCTCTCTCAGGTGACCTGATTCAATTGGATAATACCAACAACCTTCTGAAACCTGGAGAAAGCCATTATTACTTAGACTTGAAAAGATGATGCTCGTAAATAAGAACTTTATGGCTAGCACCACAAGTAGTAATAAGTAGCCCATCTCCGGAAGTCCATAATATAAAACCTTTAGTACAGAGTGGTAGGCTTTTCTCTTTTCTAAATACCATTTCAGCCTGTTAAGAAAAAAGAAATTAATGTTCAGAAAAAGTAGTTACCCCATATGTGCAGTAACTACTTTTCTATAATGTCTTATGGCATCTGGGGTTCAGCATCATTGAACAAGATTAAATGAACGTTATAGAGCTATAAAATTGCATGTAAAATAACGCAAAACTGTTCGAATGACTATCAAAGAAGCCCATGAATGAATTTCCACTAAAATTAATTGTCATTCCTAGACATGGCTTAGCAAAGCTGTTACTAAACTGGAAGGATTCTTTGATACATAAGAGTATGAAATAAAAAATCAAGTAAGTGTTCCTTAAACCATGTTAATGATAAGTGAAAGTCATCAAGAAGTCAGTATTATTTTGTTCATCATTGCTACTACAATTGAGAGTCCCATTGTATATGTGTGTGTGTTTTGAATGTACCTTACTAGAATATCCAATAAAATAGCCTTTTGGATATTCTATGGTGTCCTTCAGAAATCATGAGGTTGAAGAAATCTGTCTTACATGTTTTTGTTTTGGTTGTTTCCTGAAAAAGGTGATCGACTCATTTAACAAAGTGCATGATTTCTTCATGACAGTTTCAACTTCTCATGTTGAAGTCAGACAATTTTTCTGAAACTTTTATTTTGGAAGTGTTTGAGGTTTACTAACCTGGCAACTTTACATGAGAGAAACAAGAATGAGGTAAATAGGAGCATTTCTGAGTTTTGTGTAGAACTTTTTTTTTAACATACAAAGAATTGACTTTTAAAAAGGTTTAGCAGGTAGAAATTTTATTTTTAGCAATTTATATTAATGAAGAGTGGGGAATATTAAAGGACATTGAGCATTTTAATTAAGTTATAGGGTTTTTTATTTTCAAATAAAGCTATTAGTTTTGGTGCATATACATTAAAATTCCCCCCCACCCCTGAATTTCTTAGCCCTTAATCAGATAATATGGCAGGCAGCCATTGTATGGTTTTACCAAAAGATTTTAACTGTCTTCTCAGTAATTAGTTATTAACACATCACCATTCCTTTGTATATCTTCCTCATTTGAGATTTCAGCTTCATTGAAATTGTACATAAAAGGACCTCAGAGCTTAGACAGTGGGCACACTTTAGCTTGGGACCTCCAGCACCATTTGTCCCAAATCTAAAATTTTATCAGTCTGCCTTCAAAATTACTCATTCTTTTTGAACTGTGTTACCTGTATAAGTTGAAGCAGGTTTATTTGCCTGATTTCTTGGGTCTGCCTGTGCCCCCTCCTCTCCATGGTATACCATCTGTGCCCTGTGCTTTTGGGGCCCCTTCACATATGGCTACAAGCTGGTGTAATGCCCTTCCTTTTGATCTGGCTTCATCTAGTGATTTGCTCAGTATTTTTAAGGTCAGACTGAAGAGTTTTCTGTTCTAGTTATTTTTGATTTTATATTGTGTGTTGTGTTTGATGTTTTGGATACATGTGAAAGTTGCATCTCTAAGTCAGTAATTTTTATTCCAGCCTTTGGCAGCCATCAGGTAAGACTAGACTGTAACTTTCTTACTTGAAAACGTGTAGTGATTTATGTGTTTAGTGCACATGTTTGGCCTTTTCATGAGAAAGTTCTTACCGTTTTCTAATTTGGGACGATACTGCTGTGAATTAGCACTCCTGTCTTTTAAGTTAGAACTTCGTGAGGTTTGTTTAAGCGTCCGTTAATTTGTAGAACTTCACGTTGAGATTTTTGTTAATCTGTTGCCGTGAATTTTTATGCTGTAATTAGGTTCTATAGTATAGAAATGTAGTCCCTCAGGTTTAGAATTTCATGCGATGTTATTTAACCACATTGCTTCATCTTAAGAAGGTCCCAGGTATATATGCATTGACTGTCAAACTCTGTTTATTCCAGCACCTACTGCAACTTTCTGTCCACCTGTTTGAATGTGCGTGAGCATGGTATCTGACCCTAGTGCGTTGCTGTGGTCCTCTGATAGGAAGCAGTATCTCTGTCTATTCTACTCCCTTCTTGAATATATTTGGTGATAGGGCTCATCTTGGTGTCTTAGAAAACACATTTCATTTACTTGCATTCTTTTTTTTTAACCCTCTGCCAAGAATGGTTTCATTTTAGAATAAGCCAATCATGCTTGTTTCTTTTTTGTCCCCCAATTTGCCCATAAGATTCAGTTGATCCTTATTTAGCCAAGTAGATTTACTCGTCCTTTAGAGCTACCCTGTCCCTTTAAAAACAAACAGAAGAAAGCAGCAAACTCTTTCTTTTTAACTTTGTATTTCATGTTGGAGTTCAGTTGATTAACAATGTCATGTTAGTTTTGCGTATGCAACAAAGTAATATACATGTATCTGTTCTTTTTCATATTCCTTTCTCAGGCTGTTTGAGAATATCAAGGAGTTAGGGGGCTTGGGATTGTCATGAAAAGCAGCAAACTCTTATTTTCTCCCATTCATCTGCAGACTTTCCTACCTTTCCCTGTAAAGCAAACAATTTTCAGGATTATGTATATGATGCCCAATTAATTTTAACTCAGTGAATTTCATGCAGGTTTTGGGGGACAGGGCATAACACTCTGAAGGCTTTGAGATTTCCTCATATCTCCTCTTCCGTTTGAGTCTGATAACTGCAGTCGTGTATCAGTCTGCGTTTTATTACCTAGCAGTTATTGATGCACTTGTGGAATGTGTTCTTGGTAGTTTTATAAGCACAGGCTCTGCTTTCCCACCTAAAATACAATGTTTTCAAGACCAACACCAGTGACTCTTTTAGTGCAGTAACTGCTGTTAAGGAATTTTTAACTGCTTTTGCTAATGAATGTAGTTTTTAAAAATCTCTGGAATCCTACAGGAAGGTAGGTCTTTTGTTATAAAAAGAAAACAGTAGCATTTACAAGGCTCAGCAAGTTAAAATGTGTATCATTGAAATATGTATCTATTTCCCATCATCTGGCTTGGCCGTGGTGCTGACTAGCGTATTTCTTGCCAGAGAAAATAAGTTTAAATCATAAGCATATTTAACTAGCAAGCATAAATCATAAACCCTTCCAGTCATGAGCATACTGAACTCTGGTACCATTTGCACAGATGGTATGGTTAAATGTGTGTGCTCCTCCCAGCTTCAAAGATGTGGACAAGCTTTTACTCCCCGATTTCCTCTCGTTCAGGAAATTTAAATCATTTTTTTTTTTTTTTGCACACATAGAATTCTAAAAAATACAGACCTAGAGGAAGGTTTCAGGTCCTAGGAAAGTTTGGGGTTTTGTGACTTAGTGGAAAATAATGGAAGTGAAGGTTCAGCCCTAAAGCAGTATGCCCCCTTTTAAGGCAAACATGGTTGGTGTTTTGTGAAGATAGTCAAGTTCTGAAGGACAAGACTTTGATTTTCAGAGTGTATCTTTAAAAAAAAAATCACAGAGCCATAAATAAAATTTTAACAGAAGTCCCTTCTCTTTCAAAGAGTGTTCCCCAGGTGGCTGGTTCTACAGAAATACTTTTAGATACTGCAAACAAAGCTCCTATTGTAAAATTTATTTTTAAAAGTCTAGTAAAACAATAACACATCCCTACTGACGTGCATTGTGTGGCAAAACGTTAACATTTTGGAAGCCAGTAAGTGTATTTATGTACTCACTGATTGTGTTTTATGAAACATCACTTTAAAGACCTTTTTATTGTAAAGTAAAACAAGAATATAGAAAACCACCCAACACAAATGTATAGCTTAGTGAATCGTTACCAAGGGAATATCCTTCTAACAGCACCCATCTTGAGGGATAGAACTGGGCCAACTACCTCAGGAGCCCCAGTCACGAGTCTCCTCCTGGTCACGGCCCCCACCTTCCCCAATAAAATAACCATTACCCTGACTTACAGTAACACCTCCTTGCATTTCTTTATGGTTTTATCACCCAAGTGATAAACCTTACTTTATATTTTTGTGTACAGAAGCTCTGTTATACTTGAGAAGGTTGAGTTCAGAAAAATTATTTATAAGCCCTTCAAAAGGTAAGTGTAGAGTGACACTCCGTAAACAGTTGCTACCTACAAGTCAGCCGTTGGGCAGAGTTTGGAAGGCTCCTACTGAGGTATGCTGCTCTGGTCATAGCTATGATATCACTGAAAATAATAGCTAACGTGTATGGAGTTCCATGCACTCTAATTACATGGGTTAATGAATGTCCTTCACTCCGAAACTCTAAGAGGTAGATCTCATTGTTGTCCCAACTTTCTGTATGTGGAAACTGAGGTTCAGAGAGGCAAGATAATGTGTCTGATGTCTGAGATTCTGTATGAGTTTGCCTCTAAAGGAAAGGATCTACAGCCTTAAGAAAAAGATGGAAAAGTCACTGGCCTTATTAGTTCACTGTTTTCCAGACCCAGAGAGTATAAAGAATTTGCGTAAGGTCACAAAAACAGTCGGTGGCAAAGTTGCAGGCAGATCCCTAAATCTTGTGGCTGTTACAATCAATGATCTTTCCTTCATTCCCTACCTTCTGTGGAAAAAAGGACACGTTTTCTAATCTGCTTCTCTTCATCATTTCCACATGAGCAGATTTGACTTGCAACCAGTTTATAACTAGGATGCACCACCCACTTGCTTATTTTCTCAAGATTTTAACTGGGAATTTAAAAAGTTTATATTCGAGGCTTGCTTTCCTGCCTCGCTTGAGTGCCCAATCTGTGGATGCACATGCCTCACACTCTTCTCCAAAGAATGTACAAGAATAACACATTTGACTGGTGTGGATGGCAGGTGAAAAAGAATTACTGGTGTAGTGTAGGCCCTTCCACATATTCATGGCCAATTCTGGATTATCCCAGCACAGATGGATCATGCAGAATCCCTATTCTGCTTCTGACGTGACCTTTAACTATTTGTGTTTGCAAATGCTTCTACCAGAGACTGCAAAGGAGAAGAGCAGAGATGATGGAACTTGATTCCTTGACCAGAAGGTTAAGCATCCTGGTAAAAACGTTTGGTTATTTTGCTGGGAGACTCTGGGATTCTCTCTGGGTTGAACCCCTCTGGGATGCCTGACTCAGGCTTGGGTGTGAGCCTCTAGAAGGGAAGCAGACTGGGCAGCATGCACGGGGCTTAGTTTGGAATTTGTTACTGGATTGAGATCCTGTGAACTTGTGTCTTGACCAAGTCACTTGTCTTCTCTAAGCCCCAGTTTCCTCATCTCTAGGAAGGAAGAAGGTGGAGCTTCTTCAACGCAAACAGCATAGTTAGGCACCCAGCTCAGTACTTTGCTCTGCAAAGCAGTAGTAAATACTTCCTTAGGTTGGCTGTATCCATGAAGTTCATCCAGTACAGAGAATGGAGCTGATCCAGTGAAACTTTGACAGTTTCCTCTTAAGGGATTGGCCCAGCCTTAGCTGTTTGAGGTCCTGTAAGTTGTTGGTGGCAACACTGGCCAAACTCACTAGTCTCCCAACTGCTTGTTACTGATCGTTCTACCTCATGACACCCTATTGGGAAAAACAGATCTACCTTCTTCACTTGAACTCTATACCTGGCTTCTGGGTCCATTTGCCATGAACCCATTTAAAACCTGAATGAACTTTCCAATTAATTATTTTCTAAGGACGTGATTGTCTTCATTACTCAGGAATATAAAAAGGAAGTTTAGTTGATTAAAATGTTTCCAGGCTGAGGAACATTGTGTTGTGTTAGTCTCGTATTGTCCAGTGTGGCTTGCAGGCCTGCAGACGTGACCTGGGATGAAGCCTGTAGCAGGCTCCCAAAAAGTCCCTAAATAACAGGTATGTTTTTTTAATCCTGGATACCTTAAAGACACATTGATAGGCATTAATATAACTGAGATAAGGATTATATAGGATATTGACTCATTCATTCAGCTAGTATGTATTGAACAACTAAGACATGCCAAGCACTAGGGATAAGAAAATAAACAAGACATCATCCATTCTTTGAGGAGCTTACAGTTCAGGGGATTGAAACTTCTGAACACTAGATGGTAAGAAAGACAGGAAATGGTTCTTAAATATGTTTGACTTCCGAATGCCTACACAGACTGCAAACTCGATGCATGTTTGAATGAAGGAATGTTTGAATGTTACCCTAAAATATCCTTAGATTTCTAAAGCTGAGTGTTTTCTCTAATCTCAGCATTGTTTTAAAATTCTCTAATAATAGTTTTGACAATGAATTCAGTAACCACAGAGGCTGTTTATAATTTGTTGGTGCTTTTCAAACATCTTTCAAAGCCAAGCGAGCCCTCGACTTCTGCTCAGTAATTCACGTCTTTATGTCTCTACCTGAGGGGTAACCGTCATAAAACGGCCTGTGCACCAACATGTTAAATATGGGAATTCTTACACTGTGGAATGTCTAAAGATTGCTTACTCTGTCATTTTTAAAAGCCTGTAATTCCTTATAAAGCATATATAGCATCTGAACAAGAAATATGACACTAAGTCTCGGATTAAATAATATCTCGGGGCCGCTACCTTATGCATTTTCAGCAGTTTGGGAACTCCACTAAGTGCAGGTTAACAAGCCCAGAGCATCATAAATGAGCATCTGTCCCATGACCCAGCTGGAGACCCCTCCGATTATTCATTCCAGAAGCACGTGCTGACACCGAGTTCAGCCCTCTCGGCTCTCCCACTCTCCGTGGTCTTTTAAGATTGGCAGGAGGTCAAATCCTTCCACCCCTGCGCTTTGTGGCACGGCTCAGTGTTCTCCGGGTCTTGCTTTGTAGCCCTGATAACTCTATTTTCAAAATTAAAGTAAACAAAAAGAGACCCTGGCCAGGGAGCAATCCAACCCTGAATGTTTATGTGGAAAAGGGTTTGTGTTTTGTTTTGTTTTAAAGTCTTTTAAATGAGAACAGGCAGCTCTGAGAAGAACTTGTTCGATTCGGCACCACTGCTGTTTTGCCCGCTGACCTGGACTTTTGCAAGCCCAAGTTCATCCTTCCTCTTCAAAGGCCTGGCTCTGAGCTGATCACACATTTTCCTTGATGACAAATTAATCAAACTTGATTTCTTGGATGAGATGGATACAAAAGAACTACAACTCCCCAAGGCCCGAAAGTCAATACAGCCCTTCTGGCTCTGATTAGAGTAACAAAAGGATATCTGAGAGGCATCTTCCTCCCGCTTGCGGCTGTGGGACGAGCTGAAAGCCAGCCGAGCTTGTAAAGGAGAAAGGCCTTATTAAAACACATTTCAGCTGCGACCCAGTGAACGGCGAGCCCCCCTGACAGAGAAAATGACTTCTTAGTAGATGCTCACCTTTACTCAAGAGCAAAGTTTCCGCTTAAAAAGACCAAGAGGAAGTAGTATATTATGAATCTGAAATGTTTATAGATCTCCCCTTTTATGTTTCTGCTGTGAAGATGAGGTTAAAAAAGAAAGAAAGAAATCCGTCTGTGATATCTGGCAAATGTTAGATATAGCCCTGAGTTTGGATAAGGAAATTGACTTCTACCTGGTTAGAAAGGAAATTCCCCAAGTCCGGGGGATTTATGTACCTGTGAAAGCAGGCCTAAGACAAGGTAAAGGAATGGGCTTCAAAATGCGATTGCTGTGGGTCTGCTCTGACAACCCACTCAAGGGAGAGAGCAAGAGAAGCATTCTGCTAAATCGGGGAGCTCAGGATTTCAACGCAAACCCCTCTTAGCAGCTTTGTCATCCGCCTGTTCTGTGGGGCATCCAAGGACACTGCTCGCATCCTTCTTGTGATTGCTCTGCCTTCTAAATTTAGAAGAATTGCTGTTGCACAAAATATGGTCCCCTGACTGTCCTGGGCCAGTTTTACGCTTTCCCCAAAATACCTTCACAAAATAAAGGGTTCATACCTCGAGATCACAATTTTGAAAAGAGGTCTGGGAAGGTTTTTTCCCTCCTCCCCTGTAGTAATGGAGGCAACACACACACATCTACACACTGTTGGTTCCCCTTCTATAAGTTTGTAGGGTCTGCTGGCCCACAGCCCCAGTGTCGACTGATGGTTGCTACATGTGGGCAGAGTGAAGTGGGGTCATGTGGGACCATCTCTCATGACACTGGGTTTGAAGATCCCTCCTCCAAGTATCTTTCTGATCCTGACAGGTCGTTTTCAAAATGTCTGTAGCATTCATTCCAGGACCCTTAATCACTCAAAGCTGTCTTTGAGATTCCAGCAATGAGCAAATTGTACGGAGGTTCTGCCTGCCCCTGTGAGGCAGCTCCAGCGCCACCCTCACCTCTGCCCTCTGACATGTGGGCTCCCAGCTGCAGCAGCCAAACCCTCATGTCTCTAGCCCTGCACCCCAATCACGTCCTGCTCACCTCTTCCTGGTGCTCTGAGGGGGAGCCCAGGTCCCCTTGCCCGTCAAGCCTGTTCTGATCTCTCCAGCTTGAGTGGAGCCCTCCTCTCTCCGAATCTAGGAGATACCTGAATTTCTTTGACTCCCCACCCCTCTATGGCCCATGGCTCATTCTGGGGTGTGTGTGTATGAGTGTGTGTGTGTCACTTGCCAGGCTGGCACTAACTTGGCATTTTTACATCGCACCTCACCCCCAGTCCTAAACACTGAGGCTCTGCTCTTGGTTGAATGGAGGAGCCACTTTGTCAAAAAGCCCATCAGACATCCCATCTTGAGAAACCCATGTACCGTTCCTAGGGGATCGCTTTTGTGGCTGGAGAGAGCACTCTGTTTGGATTGAGACCATTTCCCATCTCCCTACACCCCAGCCTGCCGGTTTTGTGACTCTGAATGAGCTGCCTGACTTCTGAGCCTCGTTTGCTCATCTGGGTAACAGGAAAGATGAATGCCCCTATTACTGGGTGGGAGGAGTCAATGAAAAAATTATGCATAAAGGCTCGTGACAAACTGTTAGCGCTCTTCTTGTGTAGGTTTTGATGTTAATGTCTCATGATATTTGCAGTGTTTTGGTCAAGTTACTCTGGGTTTTTTTGTTTTGGTTTGGTTTTTTTGTTTTTTTAAGGTATTTGGCCAGTTTTTTTTTTTTTTTTTAATCACACTCTGAAGTAGAGTCCAAAAACCTTTTGTTTTATGAAAAAAATTTTTTTCCTTTAGGATAAAACTAATGCATGCTCATTTTTAACAAATGTGAACAATAATGATGGTAGCTGGCCGCATCCCCAGTCACCTTTTTTATTCCTAAATGATTAGTAGGAAATAACAGTGTTTATGAATATCTGAAGATAACGCAAGAAAACTGGGCCAAAGTTGGGGCAAGGGGAGAAGGCAAAGAGCTGTACAGAAAGTAAGGGACACTGTATTGGAAAAAGGAGGCAGCCAAGCAACGCGATTAGCCTGGCGGAGCGTCGCCGCCTGCCCACAGGTGGTGCGAGTAACGAGTGATTAATGAGCAGCACGTGTCTCGTCCGCGTGTTTGACTACGTTGACCGTTACGCTCCGTCAGCGTGGTTCTGCATTCTTGACTCTGCTCGGGAGGTGGCGGTTTGAAGGCAGAGAGAACCCTGGGGGACTCCCTTGGACCTTAAAGAGTTTAGACCGCTTCCTCCCACCCACCCCCAAGAAGAAACGAACTCGACCCTCACCCGAATCGACAAATTTGCATCGTCTTCCCACCAAGAGGCAGAAATGGTTGCCCCGGAAGAAACTTCAGTGGAGGTTCGTGGTTTTACGTCTCATTCTTTTGCTCGTCAGTGTTGTGTGCCGTCTTCCCGAACGGCTTATGCCTCTTGGGTTCATGTCGCTGAATTCTAGTCCGGGGCCAGCGTTGTTGCTATTCACAGTTTCTTCTGGACGGTGGGCTGGAGCTGGAGAAGGTGCCGGCTTCTGAGAGTGGGAAAATGGGACTTACTGCCATCTTCTCGGGATTTGGGTTTCCTCAGTGGCTGTTGCGAGTGTTTGCCCACGCAGAGCCCTTAGACAAGGCAGCCCTAGAATGTCTTAGATGAGTCGGTCAAAGGGAAAGTGGTGTGAGTGCTTTGTGGGGACTGCAGGGACCTCGGGGCCCAGAGAGCGGAGTAGGCACTCTCTGCTCGTGGAAAGGCATCCCTGACGCCTAGTTGTAACATGGGCCAAGTTGCCTCAGTGATGTCTGACTCTTTGCAACTCTATGGACCGTAACCCCCCAAGCTCCTCTGTCCATGGGATTCTCCAGGCAAGAATACTGGAGTGGGGTGCCCTGCCCTCCTCCAGGGATAGTTATAACATATGCTTGTTCTAATGAATATCTGTTGCCATTTCTCTTGTCCATTTCATTTTATGTGTTTCGGGTTTTAAGAAATTTTAAATCTCATGTTGCAGACGAAAAATAACTAATGAGTTCCTAGATTGAGCTGTTGGGGGACAGAATGTATTCACCTGGGACCAAACGCTGGTTTTTAAAAGCAATTTGCAGGGGCTTCTCTGGTAGCCCAGTGGTTAAGACTTCACATTTCTAATGCAGGAGGTGCTGGGTTCGATCTCTGGTCAGGGAAGGAAGGTCCCATATGTGGCAAGGTGTGACCAAAAAAACCCCAAAAAACAAAAAAACCAGCTTGTGTTCAAAGTCTATTACAGTGATCCACTTCTTACCTCCAGTTCTTAGAGATACTTTCTTCACTGCATGGGTTCAAAAGTATCTGTTTTTTAAAGCTGTAGCAATTTTGAGGTTAATTTGTAGCAGAATAGGAAGTAAAGCACTCAGCTCATCAGATTATTTCTAAGTCACTACCTATGTGTAGCCGTCAGCTCAACCCTGATAAAATAACCAATGTGGTTTCCTGCGATCCTTGCCGGCCTCCTCCCAGTTAACTAGATGGAGTCCTCCAGAAACAATTAAGACCAGCTGTGCTTTGGGGACTCTAGTAAGGGTTTGATGTAGAGAGATTCCACGGTGGTGGATAGTGAGCTCGGAGAAGAGTCCTCTCTCTCAGTCGGCTAGGTGGTGATGTATTGTTTCCTGAGCACAATAGGACTCAGATGAGTCTGGAGACCCTCTCCAAGGGCTGCCATTAGAGATTTCCAATATCTGCTACAAGTTAGGTCCTCTAGAAGCTGGCAGTTACATAATCCCACCTCTGTGGGCACAAGTGCAATGTCACTTTTTTTTTTTTTTTTTTGAAACTTTTTCAGCTCTGTGCCAGATACTGTAGGTGTGGACTTCCTTGGAAGATACATCTTCATTTACTTTTGTAGATGAATGGGCTTTCTAAATGTGTGCTGGTCAGCCTTTGATGATTCAAGAGCAGCCTGTGAAGCAGTCACTGACCTGAATCAGGGTCCTATGTAGTGACACTTATTTCATAGCTGGGGTCCTGAAGCTTAGAGGGGAAGGGTCCCCTGCCCGGGGTCACAGAGCTGCTGAGCCTCAGAGCAGGATCTGTACCGTATTCCCCATATTCCACATCCCGTTTCCTTTTCCCTAGGCAATTTAAATTTTGCAGTTGTTTAAATAACACATTCCTCTTCTCTACTCTGCCTTTGTTTTCTGAATTCTGTTTATTCCAAGTCTGAAATTTTCACTGAGAAAAAGCTTCACGAATTAAGCAAAATGCCAAATTAACTTCAGTGGCTTAAAATATTAGGAGTACAAAAAAAAAAAAAATGAGGCGTGCAAGGCAAGAGGACCACCATAAGCCCCACTGCATGAGGACTACTTCATTTCAAATGACAGGAAGATAAGCTCAGACTGTGTTTAAAAAAAAATATGAATAATGTTACTGGAAAATTGTGAAGAAATGGCTTCAGGCAGAGTTTGATCCAGAAGACCTATTATCTTGGTTCTTATTTTTCTTTTGTCTTCGTTCTTCAGGATTAAACCTGCATCCTCCAGTTTTAAGTCCAGAAATACAGATTTTTCCCTTACTTTCTCTCTCTGGCATCCCACTAAGTCCAAAGGTTGTGTACCATTGACTCTAACTGGTTCTCATTCTTATTCCTGAGTTAGTTATTGTGGACAGCAACAGGCTTAACACACCCATCCCTAATGTAGGAGTGAAGTCATGGTGGTGGCTTCCCAGACAAGGTATTGACAAGGGTATTGATACTGGGTAACAAATACCACTGCAGCCTCAGGTCCCAGTAGCTAGATGATGTAAGGCAAGTTACCTAAATGCAAAGCTTTCCTTTTTTCAGCTGCAGAGTGAAGATGATAAGGGCATTGCTCTGATTTTGTGAAGTGTTCTTGACTGTATCAGGTTCAGTAAATTTTACCAATTAGCATAAGCTTAGACGCTAAGGGGCTGGGACTGGGTGATGTAGTGGCTCCCAGTTGCAATAAGAATAAAGTCTTGACTCCTTGATTAACCCACGGGGAGCGAAGTCTCCAGCTCTTTGTGGATACCCTCCTGTTTCCTTTTCCCACTCCCATTGCCCCTCCCTGGAAGTGAGTGACCACCCAGGGGCCCTGGCAGCACTCTCCTCCTCCCTCCCCTCCCCCTGTTTTCTCTTTAGAGCCACACACCTTTCCCCATAGAGCCCACAGCTAGTCTGTGGAAGATTGCCTGTTTGTCTGTCCCGCCCATTAGACTTGGTAAGGATGAGACTCTGATTGTCACTTGAAAAGAGCCGCTGGCTTGTCAGCAGTATTCAAAGGATCTTTGGAGTGTAAAACAACCAGGGCTGAACACTAGGCCAGTCCATGGAGCATCTCCTAGGTGAAGGCCTGGTTGGTTCCGCGGATCTGGTTCCCCAGTGGAGGAGGGGGCTTGGCTCTGGCCTATAGTTGCAGTCCTCATCCCTGGTTAAGTCTAGGCCACTTGCCTTGCATGGCCTCCGACAGATGCCCAGGGAGAGTGTGCCAGGCATGGAATGGACCAAACCCACCATTGGAAAAAAGCCCCTGGGGCCCAGCTGATAGCCTGGGAGCAGTTGGCTTTGCCACCTGCATAGACTCTTAACAGTCCATGTCCAGGTTTTTAGGTAAGGTTGTTCTGTAGTAAATTCTTGTTTTGAAATGATGAGCTGCTGCTTGATTCAAAAAGCAGATTTTAATACACAAAAGAACTTTCCTGAAAGTCAAGATTTACTTTCTGTGTTAAGGCTTAAGAGCTGCTCAAAGTAAAAATGTCCCTGACTTTATGTTAAGGGAAATTGGGAGGAGAATCAAAAATGGCAAAGAAACACAAATTTGGAAATAACTGGATGGGCGATGAGACATCCTCTACTGGCTGCCCTCTCCCCGTTCTCAAGGGTACTGTTCTCAAGCCTCCTGTACGTATCTTTCCATGCAGGTAGCAGTTTGCAGGGAGGGTCTTGCCAATGGTAAAGTATGGAATATAATTCTTTCTAGTCAGGTTGGGTTTGACTACTCACAGGCTAGAAATACTTCCTTGCTTGAAGTGCTGGAGGTGAACTGAAGGATTAGACCCCAGCTGCAAATGTGCGCCTTATGTCTGAGAAATGAATCTGGGCAACTGTGCTCATCAGCTCCACTTGCAAGCCCACTTCCCTCTCTTTCTGCTGCCAAATTTCCTCTTGTGGAGCTGGTCTCTCTCTTATTGGAGTATTTCCCATGTGTTTGCTAAAGAGACATCACCACCAAGACATCTGCAGAGTCTCTAGGCTTTGAAGTACCCACAGGAAGCTCGGCAAAGAGAAATCCAGAGTTCCTTTGAGTCTCCCGGGTGGGTGGACATACTGGTTGTTGGTTTGGTTTGAGAGCAGCTGGGGGTGAAGCCCAAATCCAGGGTGCTGGCACCACCGGAAATTAAAGTGTCTTCCCTCTTCTTCTACCTGAGACAGGAGCTTTAAATTTTTTTTATTAATATTCAAAGGAATGAAAAATAAAAGCACACATTAAAAAGTGTTTCGTTTCCTCTTGTTCAAATGAAATTTCAAATCCATGTGTGTTTTTAAAGTGTGTGTTTCTGGATTCATAACTATTCAAATGTAGGTAGCATGTAAGAGTTGACAAAGGACATTTGTATACATTAGTTCAAGTTACCTTTGTAACAAATCAACATCATTAGTGTATTACCATTATTTTGCTAATGAGAGAAAGATGGAAAGACTTGCCCAGCATTGCTTAGCCAGTGTGAGTGGCATCCTGCAGCCCTTTTGATGCCGGAGGGAGTGCTGTCTAACCAAGGACCTGAACGTGAAGTCGCTCAGTCGTGTCCGACTTTTGCGACCCCATGGACTGTAGCCTACCAGTCTCCTCTGTCCATGGGATTTTCCAGGCAATAGTACTGGAGTGGATTGCCATTTCCTTCTCCAAGGGATCTTCCCAACCCAAGGATTGAACCTGGGTCTCCCGCATAGTAGACAGACGCTTTGCTGTCTAAGCCACCAGGGAAGTCCATCTAACTGAGAGTCTCTTCCATTTACTGGGGGGAAAATGGTCTGATATTGAGCTGTTTTCCCCTCCACATCACCCTCAAATTGTAGGGTAATCTCTTTCCTTGGGAGTGGAGGTTGGTCTTCATGGCTCCCCTAGATAAAATTAAAGAAATTATATAATTATCATAATATGATTAATAATGTTTATCGAATTCTGTGCTGGAATCTGTTGTAAATTACATCTGTGAATGTCGGTAAGCCTCACAGAAACCTTCCTTATCCAGTGAGGTGAGGTGACCAGCCTGCCTGAGGTCAGTTGGCTAGAGATGGTGAGCCAGAATTCAAATGTAGGCGATCCAACAGCAGGCTCCTTCTCTTAACCCCTCTCTTTGTATAACCTGTACTGAACACCTACTAACGCCAGGCCCTTTGTTTGCACTATCTCACTGACTCATCATCACCAGCCCCATTTTATAGATAATGAAATAGAGGTTCAGTGCTTTAGTCCTAAGACTTAGGAAGAATTGGAGTCAAGATCCAGCTGTAGAACCGGATCTCAGAGTCTCTGCTTCATTCCATGCCCCCAAAATGCCACTGATGCTTTCATTGCACAAAACAGCTGAAGAGCACCTTGGAGGGTAGACTCCAGAGGCTGGGCTACCCAGCACAAGAGGGTGTCCACTTAGAGCCTTCCCCGAGCAGTGTGTCATTGAGGCGTTAGGGATGCTGACACCCAGGGAGGCTAAGTCATTTACTCAAAGACACATCCACAAGCGAGGGCCGGCACCAGGATCTGAATAAAAAGTTTGTACTGAAGGCCCTGGTCTAGGCAGTGGTGACTTGAACAACTTTGAACTTCAGAGAGTTCAGGATCCCGGTTTCCATTTCTGCCCCATCTCTGTTACCCCTGAACCTTCAATCTCCCTCCATTTCTCCCTTCTCCTCCAGAAATGTAGAGAAACTACCACCTACTTCTCAGGAATTTTGCAAAGATTAATAGGATCATTTCAGAATAGTTCTTGGAGTGGCATATATGAAAGGTGCCATCCAGAAGAAGAAAGTAAAATAACAATAATAATTATTCTGTTTCAGTGTATTTAGGGAAATCTCCATGGGGCAATTAAGAGAATACTGGCTTGTACTTGTGGAAAATTCACAAGTTAGTAAAATGCCCATGTCCCTGTGAGGCCGCTGGGTGGATGGTGGAATGGACAAGGCCATGGTACCAGATCTAAACCACCCAGGCTTCTGTACAAAAATAACTTGCCTGCCCATCTCAGGCCCACAGAGATGGTGCTTTGCCTGACCGCAGCCTGGTTAATGCAGAGTGCTCACCCAGCTTTTTCCAAAAAACTACATTCCCTGGTCATCCACAAAAGAGAACTTACTTTTGGAAGCTTCAGTGTCAGTCCTCTAATTAATTCCTACCCATTTACCACAGGGACAGCTTGGGGCCTCCATGCACTTCTCCCCATCTGCTGGTAGAAACTGTGTTTGTATTTAGTGGTGAGCCTGGCAGATAATGAGGTTTTGATGCCACAGAGCTATTGAGGTGAGTTTATTCTGGGCTCTAAGGAGCCCTTGGCTGGTAACATCTGGTCTGTTCAGATGTCACCCTCTCTCCATTCCGAGGGCCTGGGTTTGGTGGGTAAGATGTTCTCATTTATGATCGGCTTGCCTTTGATCTTTGAGACTGGCTCTCTCACTTAAACACCTGGCCATGCTTAGGCTCTGCACTGGTCCGCACTCCTGCACAGTGTTCCTTTCCTCCTGATGCACAGATGGCCACCACACTGTGCAGCCGTAGCCGCAGCCTGCTCAGCATGCCGCAGCAGAGATCTTTTCTAACTGATCAGACAGGATAACCTCTTAGGCAAACACTTGGGTACTTTCCCATCTCTTACAACTTCATTTTCTACTCCATAGCACCCCCCACCAACTCCTCTTCACCTAAAGTGAGCAGAGGCTGGACCCTTAGAGTAGAGCTTCTCTTATCATCTGGGCATCTGATCATAATAGTGATTCTGATCCATGAACCAGGGGTGGGCCTCAGATTCTGATTTTTGACGGGCTCCCAGATGATGTGTTTGGTCCATGAACCACATGTTGAACAGCAAAGTCTTGCAACACTTCTGGAATATTCTCCACTCTGGCCTCCCCTAGTCATGTTCCTATCTCTTCTCTTTTCTCATTACAAAACTTAACTCCCTTATGTTCTGTTCCCATAGAAACACCTTCCTGCCCCCTTATGAATATTTCATACTCAAGTGATAATAGCTGGTAGATAAACAGAGTGTAGAATCAAAAGTCTGTATCTTAGAGAGCAGGGTGTAGATCTATGCTGTAATGAGTCTATGAGAATCACATTTCCAATTGGTGAGTCATTATTGTCTTTAATATATTCTGACAGTACTCTGTCTCAATCAGTTCAGTCGCTCAGTCGTGTCCAACTCTTTGCAACCCCATGGACCACAGCACACCAGACTTCCCTGTCCATCATCAACTCCCAGAGCTTGTTCAAACTCATGTCCATTGAGTTGATGATGCCATCCAACCATATCATCCTCTGTTGTCCCCTTCTCCTCCTGCCTTCAGTCTTTCCCAGCATGAGAGTATTTTCCAATGAGTCTGTTCTTCACATCGGGTGGCCAAAGTATCGGAGTTTCAGCATCAGTCCTTCCAATGAATATTCAGGACTGATTTCCTTCAGGTTTGACTGGTGTGATCTCCTTGCGGTCCAAGGGACTCTCAAGAGTCTTCTTCAACACCACAGTTCAAAAGCATCAATTCTTTGGCTTTCAGCTTTCTTTATGGTCCAACTCTCACATCCATACATGACTACTGGAAAAACCACAGCTTTGACTAGATGGACCTTTGTTGGCAAAGTAATGTCTCTGCTTTTTAATATGCTGTCTGGGTTGGTCATAGGTTTTCTTCCAAGGAGCAAGTGTCTTTTAATTTCATGGCTGCAGTCACCATCTGCAGTGATTTTGGAGCCCAAAAAAGAAAGTTTGTCACTGTTTCCATTGTTTCCCCATCTGCTTGACATGAAGTGATGGGTCTGGATGCCATGATCTTAATTTGAAGAAGTTTTAAAGAAGTCACTTTATTGGCAGTTTAAAATTATAAATCTGAAAACATAATTAAAACATTGTCATTACAACTGGATTTAGGCTTTCCTTTTCTTAAACAGGCATGTTAAAATGTCCATGCTCATGTCATTCTGCTGCTGTTGCTTCTGCTAAGTCGCTTCAGTTGTGTCCGACTCTGTGCGACCCCATAGACGGCAGCCCACCAGGCTCCGCCATCCCTGGGACTCTCCAGGCAAGAACACTGGAGTGGGTTGCCATTTCCTTCCCCAATGCATGAAAGTGAAAAGTGAAAGTGAAGTCGCTCAGTCGTGTCCAACTCTTAGCGACCCCATGGACTGCAGCCTACCAGGCTCCTCTGTCCATGGGACTTTCCAGGCAAGAGTACTGGAGTGGGGTGCCATTCCCTTCTAAATGAGCATAAACACTTGAAATCTAGCTGAAACAGTGGCTCTCTTAAGGAAGGAAGCTCCTTTATATCATGTTTAAATGGCTTCTTAGGATTCTTACATTGATATATCATAATTGACAGACATGGAGCTGAAAATTCAGGTCACCTATATTCATACCTTGGTTCCATGGTTTTCCCCACATTCTTAAACTTTGGCTTTCCACGTGTATGATATGCATAGTTATCATTATTATTTATTACAATTATTAAATATGGGGCTCTGTAAACTCTGCCTCTGTCCCTAGGACAGCCCTAGAAAACTGCCTAATGACTGATGGTCATGGATACCCATCATTGAAAACCAACCAGCCTTTATCACTGGACAGGCCCTAGAGGCCATGCTGTGCACACATATCCCTTTACTTTCTGGATTGCAGGTTGGCCCACAATGGATGAGGAGGGTACCTGGGAGGGGCTGGTTCAGCCAGAATAGTGAGAGTGTTTGGTCTCTGGGGTTTGAAGGCACTGCGCCTGACTATCTGGTATGAAAGGATTTCCATTTCTAACTAGTCTGTCCCCACTTGGCCAGTGAGAATCCTGAGAATGAAATGAGGCAAGTTGTCTAAGGTTGCACAGCCAGTGAGTGGTGGCCCAGGGATGTCTCACTCTGGAGCCCATGGCCTTACCCACTGAACAGCCCTCCCCAACAGGACATGAAATAAGGCATGTGAAAGTGTTTGCTGCAGTCTCTGGCATGTGGTCGGTGGGTACTCAGTAAATCTTAGTGTTCCTTGCCCTTTGTCTACACTTGGTTCCTGCCTGGATCGCCATGGAATCCAGTGCTGTTCTCGTATCTGGGGCTGGGAGGGTGGACGCAGCTGCCACCTTTGACCTCTGTGTTACCCAGCAGAGCCTGGCTGGTGCTGTGACTCATGGTTTCCAGCTCTCCTGGCTGCACCACTGTGCACAGGAGTTTTCTAGCTACAGGTTGGTGAAGTATTCCAGGGCAGGATGTTTACATCCCCTGGAGGAATGGGCACAGAATCAAGCCAGCCCTTGCTTGGCAACCCCTGGCTGTTCTTTCCAGCCTAAGGCGCCCTGCCAAGCCTTCTCAGGAGAGGCAAACATAACAAGTGCTGATGTGCTTCCATTTTATATAGAACATAATAAAAGTTTTCAGGATGATTTATTGTCCTAAATAAGAAGATACAATGGGCGCCATCCATTATTCAGCATGCTAATGATAACCTTTACTCTGTTGTCGAGGATGATCTGAGGTGGTGTTCAACGGAAGTACAAAGGATACACAGGGAACACACACACACAGTCCAGTGACATTTCACGCCGTGACACTTGGAAAATTAATTGTGGAACAAGAGGATTTAAAACCAAAGGGAAGGGTATTTTTCCACGTTTGCAACTTTCTGAACATCATTAAAATTAAAAGGGTTTTTTTAATTTTAGGTGATTTTTTTTTTTTTTAGGTGATTGACTTGGGAATGTCCCCCACACAAAGTGAGCATTGAGAACTCATTGAATGCTTTCTTGTGATGTTGGTTTTTTGCTCTTTTGTGATTTTTAGAAAGTATATTTCTTCCAACTGACGTTATTCAAGCCATATGGAGAAGAGGGCCAGAACTGTATCATTTCTCGAGATGCTTGTTCATGGCCGAGTTAACACCTATGCGTGGGGGGTGAGGATGGTGGCCTGGCATACCGCTGTTCCCTTTACAGGGGACAGAAACTGAGCGCTTTTCCCCTGAGAATTACAGTTAACTGGAAAATAGAAAACTTTGTTTTGGCTCCAACTTTGTTTTGATAGATGGGCAGAATCTTCCATTTGTCCTCTGATGTATGAGGACTTTTTTTCCCAAGAGGAGAAGGTGATCAAAGTTATCTCCCATGGTGCTCAGTGATGCTATGTATGTTTCACTGGATATCAATAAAAATTAAATAAGTACAGATAGCTTATTTAGATGAGCACCATAACTCAAGTATTGATATCACCAGAGATAAGTTCATTTCTGGAATTTCCTCTTTATTTGAAGCTTTCTCACTAGTTTGTGGACCAGAAGCGTCTTCTAATAGAGAGGAGAGCCTGGAGAGAATTGAGAGCTAAGCTTAGGATGCCTTTTTCTGTCTTTCAGGGGACTATTTATTAAAGAAATTTGAAAAATAAACAAAAACAAACACTTCTGCTGATTCCCTTAAATGGTTTTTTGGCTATTAGAATGAAAGCATCTCTAAAAAATCTTAATGCCCTCAGCAATTCTCCAAAAATTTCCTCCATCGTGATTTTTAGATTTATGAGTAATAACAGAAGGCAGCATTTTTCAGTTCTGAATCATAGCAGAACAAGCTGTGTTTGGGAGCAGTCAGGACTTGGTCTTCAGAGTAGGTTGGCTGGGTGACCTAGACAAGATGGTTAACCTTAGCTGGGTTATAATTCCGCTGTAAGATGTGAAAGACTGTTGGTCATTTTAAGATAGAAATAAAGAAACATAGGTAAAGTAGTTAGTACAGTATCTAGGACAAAGGAATCCTTCAAGAAATATTGCCCTTC
Organism: Bos javanicus; assembly: GCF_032452875.1. NCBI lineage: Eukaryota > Metazoa > Chordata > Mammalia > Artiodactyla > Bovidae > Bos > Bos javanicus. The sequence continues at coordinate 30,005,933 of NC_083889.1, forward strand.
CATCTCCCTCTGCATTCCTCCAGCCCTGCCAGATTGCTTAAATATATGTCAAAAGTTTAAAAAAAAATGCACAGCTTAATGAAACTTCTGCAAATATTTCATAGTCATATGCTTAGTATTAACAAAAGAAAGTCTATTTTTATTTGTTCACCGCTTTAATAAATGTTGATTGAGTGCCTATAGTGTGTAGGTGCCAGGAACCATTATCTTCTACTCAGAAGCTGGTGCAACCCAGCTATGCAAGCACTCAAGTCAAATTTTAAAGGTTTCTCCAGGAGGTAAAAATGGCTCAGGGTGATGCTACTAAAACCAACTGGTTATGAAGTTGAACCACTGGGTCTCATTCTAGAGTTTTCCAAAAGATAGCTCTAAAACTATGTTCTTCTTTATTAAGGGATTTCTGAAATTCTTTAGGCTTCTCTCCACCACTGCCTACTTGTAATATCATGTTTAGGATTATTCTGAAGGATTCTGAGACTTTCCACAACTATGTCTATTTCAAGTCTGTTCTCGGAAGATGGAACTCTACAGAAGGCAGTTCACATGATTTTTTAGTCCGAATCTATAAATAATTGGTATATCCATTTTAGCCCCCCAAACTCCCATCTGGTTCTCTGTTCACACGAGGCACTAGGCCGAAAACTTGGAAGAGTAATAATATCTCAAGATGCATAAATATCATAGGATAATTGCAATGATAGTAGATGCTCCTTGCCTCTGATTTTTTTTGAGGACTGGAGCTTGGGCTTTCCCAAGGTAATTAACTCAAGATCAGCAAGCTGGACCGGAGGGGAACATCACTCGGAGGAAGGCAGTTATTTCATCTTTCCTGTTCACTTGTCCTGCGTGCCTGCAGGCATCCAGTCTCCTGATTCAGAATCAAGAAGGCTTGACCTGGTCCTTGCTCCTATGCAGACTTTTTCTAATTCCTGACTGTTAGAGAGGCAGAAGAACACAGCTTGTTTGGGGGATCCCAGATGGAGTTTGCAGGATGGATATTAGAAAAAGCATCTCTTGTGACTGGTAAACTGAGAAATTTAAATTGGAACAGCAATGAAAAAAACCATACATGTTGGGAGGTGGGGTGGGGGTGAGGCAACCCATGAAGTCACTTTTGCATCTGTAAACAGTCATTTTTTAGAGTGATCTGCACTTTAAGAATTCCTAATGGGTACAGTCAGTTCAGAGTCTAAGCTCAATGTGTTGGAGTCTCTGATCATGTTCTTCTGATTAAGGGGGGGTGGGAGGGGGAAACAATAACAGACAAACACACACTCAAAAGATGGGGAAAATGTGAGCACCAGGCGTGTCCCTGCTGATCTGGGGATGGCAGTTGAGAGAAAAACGTTTCAAGTGCAGGGACAGAAGCAAGAATAGCCCCCCAACAGGAGAGGGAAGGAGGGTCAGCAAAGGTAAGTTTATGAACCAAACAGAGATGGGGGAGCGGAGGGGCTGAATGAATCGGGAGCAGAAACCCAGGAAACCAAACCTGCCATGATTTATTGAAGATATTTAATTTGAAATTGTGATCCCTACAATTACTGAAAATGGAGCAGCTAGAAAGGAAAGCAGTTTCATTGTGACAGGGCAGGAAGAACCCGAGACGTATTTGACATTTGAATTCCTTTTTATAAAACTGCCTTTGTTCCAAAGTGCTCCTTTTGGATCTGGTGAGATGTGTATTAATTTTGCTTCCTTCATCATGAATCACTGTGTGCGATGGAAGACCACCTGGCACCAGCAAGTCAGACTTGTCCTCTGCATCCTACAGGAGTGATGAGAAAATACGTGAGGCAGCCTGGGAGGGAGATGGGATGTGACCAAGGAATTCCTGGAAGGTGAAAGTTGGAGGTGGATCGCTCTGTTAGGTCTTGGACATTTTGTCATGAAAGAGGGTAGGGCATTACTTTAGTAAAACCCGCTTTCCCATCCTGTAAGCTCATTTCATTTACCCCAAACTTCCCCCCGCCACCCCCCGGCCCCAGTAAAAACCAGCCTGGAATTGAAACCATCTTTTCCCTGAAGTGCCCTCCTGACGGTGACCAGCAATGGCAGTCAGAACTAGCAAGTTCTGATGAAGTCGTTTAATTCAGGCCCATTCACGATGTACATTCTCTCTGTGGGTGGAAAGAAACCTGGAGAAGAGAAAGGAAACACGGCTTAAAGCCTCCAGAAATTGGCAGACAAACTTCCGGAAGGAGGCTCCTCCAAGGAATCTTCTTCTTGAATTAAACCTGGATCTGAAGTACATTTGTTAATGATCAGGCTTAAAAGTGGGGTTGGGTTTCCTTGTATCTTGCTGATACGGGTCCAAACATTTTGGGGGGGGGCGGGGGCGGTTTAAGATGAGAAGGAAGAAATAAGGCACCATGAGAACAGAGCTGAAAATTCCAGGCCACAGCTCACTAACTTAGACTAGTCTATTCTGATTGCCTTCCCCAATACGTATTGGCTCGCTGCTTCCTAAATATTGTATTATGCAGTAATAGTCACTGCATGAGAACAGAAATGAGTTTAAAAAATATTTGTCTCTGAGGCTTGTGTGGCTGTTCATGTATTCTCTCAGTGTTCAGCCATTAACAGACTGCACCGAAACAGCTTTTTATTTACATTTTTGAGACATATACTTGGTGTGGTTAATGAAAGGTGATTTTTAACCCCATATCTATCTTTAAAATACTGAAGAGGCAGTCCAGAGTTTTTCCATCCATAAATGGTGGTCATAAACTACCATAAGATGGCACTGTAACATAAATTATGGGAAGAGTCAACTATATGGTATAAGGACTGAAAGAATGAAAAGTCGAGCACCAAATTGGCAGGTGAGCAGACGGGAATTATTCCCAAAGAGCTGCATTAACTAGGAGACTAAAAGCAAGTTATACTTACATTGGATTTTAATCAGGGAGATGCTATCCAGGAATTCAGTGCAGAAATGCAGACAAGCCCTTTTATATTTTCAGAGAAAGTGAATTCCCAATTTAACCTGAAAGAAAGGATTTCGAAAAATACTAAGAGAAATCAGTCTGCCACCGCAGGTACAAAAAAATGGCAAAGTATTTTTCACTCTTGATTCTGTCTCAGGAATATAATAACTAAGGTCAGAATGAAAAGCTTGTTGAACTATTTTCCCATTCTTCTGACTTCCCTGTCATCCCAGGAAGGGGAGAGAGACAATGTTAGTGAAGTGGCCAACCCCACAGGGCCTGGCTGTAGAGTGTGACTGTCGGTGCCAGCACATTTATCCTCTTGGTTTTTTTTTTTTTTTTTTAAGCAAAGCAAGCATTGCCTTTTACAGATGGGCACTGGGGAATAAAAGTATTTTGGGATATTGATGCAGCAGGCATCGTTGGTTGTGGGTTTTTTTTTTTTTTTTTTCTTTTTTGGCCATGCTCTGAGAAGGACTCAGTCAGTGCTGCCTCTGCCAAAGTGGCCCTTGTTTAGTAGCAATCCCTTAGGGATTATAGAGGAAAGAGGGATGGAGAATGTCATCCAGATTCCTTTGTAGGGGCTCTGTAGCTTCAGGTGTAGTTGAAAACAGCAGTCCCACCAGTGTGTTCTCTGGCTTATAGAAAAGCTCTTTAAAAAAAAAATCCATTTCTTAGAGATCTCAGGCTATTGTGATACCAAGTGAGTACTCTCTTTGGCTTGGCATAAGAACAGGTACATGTTCCTCTCTGCTTAGCAAGCAGGTATCTAGGCTTCGTTCGATATGGTACACTCAGGGGTGAGGTATCAAATGCTGCTGGAACCACGAGATGGTTTTCGGAAGCGCTTAGCATCCCTGCAAACAGCGGACTACATTTGGCTGAGAGGAGATCATTGGGGAGCCTGGCTTTATATGGAACATTAGGCTCTTTTTCTTAATGATTTCCCCCCCCACCCCAGTACAGGAAAATAGGGGGAACATCAGAGAACTGACAACATTGATCAAAGATCAATCAGAGGTACATCATGGGGGATGTTGTGGTCTAGAAAGCCCACGCCTGTTAATGTGGTCTCTGAAGCCCACTGAGCCCAACTGGTTAGCAGATACAAAAACCGACGGCCTTCTCTCCGGTGAGGTAAGCCTCCATTTGGGGGAAGACAGGCTTGGCTGGTCCTTCTGGCAAGTAAGCCAGAAGAGGCAGAACAGACATGGAGTCATGAGCAGTCTCACTCTAGCAAGTAGACGAGGACAGTTGCAACCTCTCACCTCCCTTGTGAAATAGCTGTGGTATTAAACTGTCTGCTTTTTGGAGTATGTAGAACATTAATGGAGGCTTGTCTGGGGATGGAGCGAAGGGAAAACGCATGCCTCCTAATACACTGGTGTCCTCTGTTTCTGTTGGCAAAAATCTGTTGTGAAATCTAATGCCTGCTTTGCTCCTCTGATTACCTGCTTGGTTAAGAATACTGAATTATCCCTCCCAACTCCTGCTAATTGTCTTCATAAATATTATTTTGGAAGTACTGTTTTTGAGACCTCCCCCGCTTTTGTTCCAACAGGATACATTTTTTTTTTCTCGAATGGGCAGAGTTAATAGCTTTGTTCATAAGTATGTGAAAGTTGATATTTAAGGATCTCAATCCCTTTCTGAGACCCTTGGTGCCAGAAAACAGAATTGGGGGGATTTTATAAAGGTACTATGGTGCGTGGACCATACATCATGTACCCAGTAACTGGTACATTACTATTTCTGCAGTGAAATGTGTGGATGTTCGGGTTAATGGTCTAAGTGAGCTCCATAAAGGCCCTATATCAGGTCAGGTTTTGCCAACATTGAGTTAATTGAAAAAAATGGAACTTAGAGTTTCTGAATTGTGAATAAGGGAATGCAGGTCTGTTTTCATATTATGTAAGTGTCTTTATATTTCAGAAGAAATACAGTGTCAAAGTTATATCCAAAATCTATGGATTATATAAAAAGGTGGACTTTGAGGTTTGGCTTTGAAATGGTCTCTATGCATAATTTCTTACATATCCATTGCTTTCTACTTGTTCCTTCTTCCAGACTAATCAGAACCTCCAGCTATGAGGTTACAAACTCCTGTGTTTAAGGAGACCACAGAGATACTATGAACTGAGTGGGTTGGTATAGACAGCAAGGAATGATGAGGACCAGGGTGCAGGCGAGCCCTGCAGTGTCCGAAGGAAGCGCCACACCAGATAGCTCCTGATGTCTGTTGCCAAGTGGGAGAGGGTCCCAGGCCATGCCCTTTATCAGGATAAATCAGGAAAAAAATGTGCATGAAATACTCTCAATTTTTAAATGTTAACAATTCAGCTTTTCAAACTTTCCATGCAAAACATATCGCTTGGACTGTTTTCACTAGCACTCAAAGTCATTTATATAGCAAAAGGGGAAAAAAACACCACCACCACAAAACTCCATATATATTTCTTATCTTCCTCACCCACCCCAAGTTTTTTCTCCCTGCTTTTTAGTGGTTGTTGTCATTTCCACGCTGGCTTTGAGGGCCTCTTACTCACCCTTGACACCCATGGCCATGTATTTAAATTGTGCATTGGATACAATAACATCACCTCTTTTGCCTAGACCTTGTATTATTCATGTTATCCCACTAATTCGCTACTGAGGGCCTCAGTCCTGGGATGCCTTTATGCTCCCCTATTTTCTCCTTTCCTACACTTGTCCATCTCTCCAAAGAGCCACTCAGATTATGCCTGTGCATATTGTCCTGTCTCCACATTCACATTTTTAAAAATTGTGGTATAATTGACATGTAACAGTATACTAGTTTCAGATGTACAGCATGGTTCAATATACTGAAAAATAATATACTGAATATATTTTTTCAGTATACTGAAAAATAATCACCAGTGTCGAGTTAACATCTGCTACCATACACAGTTACAAGTTTTTTTCTTATAATTTTTAAGATTTTTCTCTCAACAACTTTTGAAAATGCAATACAGCATTATTCACTGTAGTGGCTATGGTATGGGCCTCTCAGATGGCGCTAGTGGTAAAAATCCCATGTGCCAGTATAGGAGACATAAGAGATGTGGGTTCGATCCCTGAATTGGGAAGATTCCCCTGGAGGAGAGCATGGCAACCCACTCCAGTGTTCTTGCCTGGAGAATCATACATTACATCCTCATGACTTATTTATTTTATAACTTGAGATTTATACCTTTTGACTCCCTTTCCCATTTTGCCTAATCCCAGTCCTCTGCCAGAGGCAACCACTGATCTGTTCTCTGTATCTGTTTATTTCTTTTTCCTTTTTGTAATTCCAGGTATAAGTAAGATCAAATGGTACTTGTCTTTTTCTGTTAAACATTTCACTTAACGCAATACACCCAGAGTCCATCATCTGTATTGCTGCAAATGGAAAGAATTCATTTTTTAAGGCTGAATAATATCCCATTTTATATATGTACTACATCTTCTTTATCCATTCATCTATCAGTGACCACTTAGGCTGTTTCCATCTCTTGGCTATTATAAATAAAGCTGCAGTAAACTTGGGGTGCATGTGTCTTTTCAAATTAAAGTTTTTATTCTTTGCAGATACATACCCAGAAGTAGAATTGCTGGATCCTTTTGTTTTTAATTTGGAGGAGCATCCATACTGTTTTCCATAGTGGTTGCACCAATATACATTTCCATCAATAGTGTACAGGGGTTCCCTTTCCGCCAGAATCTTGCCAACCCTTGTTATCTCCTGTCTTTTTGATAATAGGAATTCTCTAACAGGTGTGAAGTGACATCTCATTGTGATTTTAACTTGTATTTCCCTGATGATTAGCGACGTTGAGTTCGTTTCATGGACCTGTTAGCCATCTATGTGTCTTCTTTGGAAAAATGTTTCCTTAGATCTTCTGCCCATTTTTTAATTAAATTGTTTGTTATTGAGTTGTATTAGTTCTTTATATATGTTGGATGTTAACCCCTTGACAGATAAATGATTTGTACATATTGTCTCCATTCAGTAGGTTATCTTTTTATTTTGTTGATACTGATAAGTTCTTTTCCTGTGCAAAATCCTCATCCATTTTTAATCTGACCCAACAGAAATAAACCAAACCCCTAAGTAACAAATCCTGTGGATTTTTTCTGATTTTCTTTTTTTTTTTTTTTTTGAGTTTAAAAAGCCAAACTGTTTAATTTTTTTTTAGTTAACTTTTATTGGAATACAGTTGATTTACAATGCTATGTTTCAGGTGTACAGCAGAGTGAATACATATACATATACATACACACACACACACATATATATATACATACATACACACATTCTTTTTTAGATTCTTTTCCCATATACATCATTACAGACTATTGAGTGGAATTCCCTGTGCTACATAGTAGGTCCTTACTGGTTATCTGTTTTATATATAGTAGTGTATATATGTCAATCCCAGACTCCCAGTTTATCCCTCACCCTCTCCCAGTTTTTCCCTCACCCCACCTTACCCCTTTCTGTCTAAACTAACTTCATTATTTACAACTTTTGAAACGCCCTTCTCCCTGGTGTCTGTGTCATTGCATGCCTTGGTTTCCTCCCTTTCCTGCATCTTTTCACTCACCATACTCCAGTGTTCTTCCTCCTCGTACTCACAGCCACTTTGTTCTTCACTAAAACCTGAATGTGACCTCCATCCCGGCCATTCCACCATCTAGACTTTTAGACTTGGCTTCTCTTCAGATATAAAACCTCAGCTACCAGTTGGGTATTCCACAGGCGATTCAAATTCAACCCTTCCAAAAGAGAACCTCACACATTCCTTTCTAATCAACTCCAGATCTTCTTCCTCATCTCCATTTTCCTGTCCATGAATTAAAACCAGTCATCTGTGACCCAACACACTTAGCATTCCAATAGTCACTGACATGAGTAGGGTCCATCTTCCTCACAGTCCTTTTTCATCTACACTGTGAGTGCCTTTCTTACTCTTATTACTACTATCTGCACTCTTGGGCTCTCACCCCACTAGCCTGTCCTATGAAATTGGAGATGATAGTTCCTAAAGCCCAGCAACCACCATATAGTTCACCTGATTGTCTAGTGGCTTCTCCAAAAATTAATTCTTATTTCCAAGCTGTTAAGACTATCATGAGCAAGATAATCACAATGGCATGATCACTCACCTAGAGCCAGACATCCTGGAATGTGAAGTCAAGTGGGCCTTAGAAAGCATCACTACCAACAAAGCTAGTGGAGGTGATGGAGTTCCAGTTGAGCTATTTCAAATCCTGAAAGATGATGCTGTGAAAGTGCTGCACTCAATATGCCAGCAAATTTGGAAAACTCAGCAGTGGCCACAGGACTGCAAAAGGTCAGTTTTCATTTCAATCCCAAAGAAAGGCAATGCCAAAGAATGCTCAAACTACCGCACAATTGTACTCATCTCACACGCTAGTAAAGTAATGCTCAAAATTCTCCAAGCCAGGCTTCAGCAATACGTGGACCGTGAACTTTCATATGTTCAAGGTGGATTTAGAAAAGGCAGAGGAACCAGAGATCAAATTGCCAACATCCACTGGATCATGGAAAAAGCAAGAGAGTTCCAGAAAAACATCTATTTCTGCTTTATTGACTATGCTAAAGCCTTTGACTGTGTGGATCACAATAAACTGTGGAAAATTCTGAAAGAGATGGGGATACCAGACCACCTGATCTGCCTCTTGAGAAATTTGTATGCAGGTCAGGAAGCAACAGTTAGAACTGGACATGGAACAACGGACTGGTTCCAAATAGGAAAAGGAGTATGTCAAGGCTGTATATTGTCACCCTGCTTATTTAACTTCTATGCAGAGTACATCATGAGAAATGCTGGGCTGGAAGAAGCACAAGCTGGAATCAAGATTGCCGGGAGAAATATCAATAACCTCAGATATGCAGATGACACCACCCTTATGGCAGAAAGTGAAGAGGAACTAAAAAGCCTCTTGACGAAAGTGAAAGAGTACAGGGAAAAAGTTGGCTTAAAGCTCAACATTCAGAAGACGAAGATCATGGCATCTGGTCCCATCACTTCATGGGAAATAGATGGGGAAACAGTGGAAACAGTGTCAGACTTTATTTTTCTGGGCTCCAAAATCACTGCAGATGGTGACTGCAGCCATGAAATTAAAAGATGGCTTACTCCTTGGGAGAACCAGTTATGACCAACCTAGATAGCATATTCAAAAGCAGAGACATTACTTTGCCAACAAAGGTCCGTCTAGTCAAGGCTATGGTTTTTCCGTATGGATGTGAGAGTTGGACTGTGAAGAAAGGTGAGCGCCGAAGAATTGATGCTTTTGAACTGTGGTGTTGGAGAAGACTTGAGAGTCCCTTGGACTGCAAGGAGATCCAGTCAGTCCATCCTAAAGGAGATCAGTCCTGGGTGTTCATTGGAAGGACTGATGCTGAAGCTGAGACTCCAATACTTTGGCCACCTCATGCGAAGAGTTGACTCATTGGAAAAGACTCTGATGCTGGGAGGGATTGGGGGCAGGAGGAGAAGGGGATGACAGAGGATGAGATGGCTGGATGGCATCACTGACTCGATGGACGTGAGTCTGAGTGAACTCCAGGATTTGGTGATGGACAGGGAGGCCTGGCGTGCTGTGATTCATGGGGTCGCGAAGAGTCAGACACGACTGAGTGACTGAACTGAACTGAACCCTAACCCAAATTATTTTCAGTCTGATTGACCACGAGTACCATTAGTACACAGCATACGTTTGCTAAACCAGACTATATTTCAAAACTGTCTTATTCCTCTGGAAGGAAATATGCTCTTCCTTATCTATACTGAAGGTTTGCTTACTACCCAGAGGCTGAGGTACAGTTGTTACAGTTTGACCAATTCGTGGATGGTGCCACACAATGTAAACTTTTTTTGTAATGTAAATGTTTTTACCATCTTCATTTCAACTTCCTTCAACATGTTCTGCCTTGTAGGTACTCCGGGTGATAAAATGGAAGAAGAGGAGTTCATGGCCTCTGAATATATTTAAAACCTTTTTTATTGCACTAATTATTTCCTGAGCAAGTACTAAATAGCTGTGAAATGTGGCCAAATAAAAATAACCTGTACATCTAAGAGTCAGCAAATTAGTAATAGACTATGAATACACTGAGCTATGGTAGCAGGAAAAGTCAAGGTTAAATTTTCCACTAATAGTTATCACAGCATCTGATAGGGCCATGAAAACTAAAAAATAGTTAAAAATGGGACACTTACTGAACCAGGTTTTGCATCAAATATATGTTTCATTCAAACACCCCAAGGTGATTAATCTTATGTTGTCTCTTGGAAAATTTTTCTGGCTCTCAGTTTTGCAGTGTAATGTGTTAGAAAATGCTATTGGTGTGTTATGAGAGACATGCTTGCTTTTTCCACTGGCTCTCACTAGAAAGATTATCTAAGTCCCTTTTATTTTGTCAACACTCAGGCACAGCAATTTAAGCATTTATTTTGGTTCTTAAGTCTGTTCATGATACAATAATACCAAGGAAAGTGCTTTTTACCCCCTCTGTTGTCACCGAAGACAGATGAAGGTCCATGTACTGCCTAGGAAGTTTGTATCTGGTGGAGGGTAGTGATGCCTCCTAGCACTGGGTTAAGAAAGCATTTTGTGGAATCCATACTGAGTATCTTGTTCTACTCTGGAGAGAGAATGGAGAAATACTGCCTCCTTTCTCCTCTGAGCTTATCAGTAAGGTCCAAACCCAATGATAAAATTTGGAGAAGGTTAATTCATCTTTCCCCATACAATTGGAGTTGGATAACCAGACTTCTTAACTGAACAAGTTCTCTCTTTTCGAAGTGGGCAAATGTATCCTAGCTTTCAAAGTTCAAATTCCAACTCAGGTAATTGGAAATTGTCACATGCCCTCCAGAAGTTATTTTGTTTCTTGAAATATTATTAATGCCATATTCAGATACTTTAGCATCCGCCAACACAACCACCATGGATTGGGAAGATATGATGACTGAGAGAAGACACTAGTAGGTTTTCACTTCTCAATGAAACACTGACATTGGGGTGTGTGAAGATTTGTGTATCATGTCCTGCTCTACATAGAGTTTCCAGGTCTCGGTGATGTTAACATTTCAGTGCAAGTTGAGGGTTGTAGCCATGGTGCTGGTGGATGACTAAGCTATGGTTAGTTATAAAGGTGATGGAAGCAAGTGTCAAGAGAATGTAATAATCAGCTGAGGCTTTTGAAATTGTCCCATGCCAAGTTTATATCCCCAATTTTCTGCACTTAGAGCCGTGTGGCTGAAATAGATGGATCCAACATTATTCTGCAGAGATAAATTCCAGTATCTCCCACACTCCAAGGATGTGTGGCACACTTTAGCATGCCCAAGGGTTGTTGCACACTTAGCATCAGCAGCTCTTAGATGCCTGCCTGTAACTGAGATTTTTAAGACCTGGCATTTGAAGATTATTCTGTGTATCAATAGAAAATGTTTGTCGGCTCAAGATATATCACTGTCTGAATCCCATCTAGGCAGCCAATATTTTACCTCTTTTCTCGATCATATTTTTCCTCAAACATCACCAGGGTAATATGAATAGAGGCAGGTGATTTTGAAACACACTTCTAATGCCTGGTTTTAGACAAGACGTCTTTTCTTACTTTTCAAGCTCATTGATCCTCACTATGACACATCACATCTGGTCGTGTCTTTCCTGTTCTGTTTATGTAACATAGCATGGTGTCAAGTGGAACTGTATTCTGGCACAGTCATCAGCCAAAGAGATCACAAACGTTACTTCTGAAACTGCAATAAAAGTGTCAGTGTATTTTAAATTTTGTTGATGAATGTTTTTTTCCCCAAAAAAATAGAGGTATTGATTCTAAAAGCTTGTACTTTTAAATTTTATTGTTCAAAGAATCACTGTGTCGGCAAACTGAAGGGCAAAGAGTTTAGTTGCTCAGGTGAGCAAATATTTATTGAATGATTACTTTATGCCAGACAGTCTGGTACCATATTCATTCTGGGCTGCACAGGAGTGAGAGAAACTATATTTCTAAGTAGAAACTTAGAAGAAACTAAGTTAAGTACATCAAACACCCAGTTCAATAAACGGGAATTGTGCACTGACCGCTGCATATGCTGATGACTCCCCAGTTTATGTCTCTAGCTCTCACTTCTCCAATCTACCCCAGAATCAGTCTGTCTACCTATGTTCCAGTGTCTTCAGGCGGTTGCTCCTTAGGCAGCTTACACTTACATGTCCACTTACGTGTCCAAAAGGTAGAACAAAGATGACCAGGGCCTGATAGGAGGGGCAGCGGGGAGTTCATGTTGAATGGGTGCAAGGTTTGTGTTTGGAATGATGGAGAAGTTTGGGAAATGGATGTTGGTGATGGTCACAGCATTGTGAATGTACTGCTAACTTCAACACTTAAAAATGATTGCAATGGTAAATTTTATGTGTGTTTATTTTACTGCAGTACAAACAGTACACATCCAATACCAACCTCAATTTCCACTCCCCAAACCTATTAATTCCTGCCATCCTCTTTGTCTCAGAAAATGACACCTCTATTCATTCTTAGGCTTGTGTTAGAAACTTGGTGTCATCACCATTGATTTTCTTTTTCCCACATGGAACACTGGCTCCATTCTGAAAACCGGGTGGATGGCTTACCTTCAAAATATACCTAGAATCCACTTATCACCCCACCTCAGTTGCTTGATTCACATCATCCTTTGCCTGTACCACTGTAGCCTGTTAGCTAATCTGTTTTGCTCTTGCACTTCTATAGTTCATTCTCCACACATAACTAGAGTGATTCTTTTCACATATGTGTCCCATCATGCTATTCTTCTGCCCACTTGCGCCAGTGCTTTCCTATCAGAGCACTGTCAAACTCAGGGTCTTTCTGGCCCCAAAACAACCCAGGTGATCTAGCCTCTGGCTACCTTGCTGAACTTGTCGCCTGCCACTGTTCTGCTCGCTTTGTTCCAGCCACACTGGTTTCCTTGGTGTTCCTAGAACATGCCACGCACACTCCTGCCTCGAGTCCCTCACTGCCCTCTGCCTACAGCACTCTTCCCCATCTAGTGCCCGTATCAGCGCAAATATCACCTCCTTGGAGAGCTTCCTGGGCATTGTCTAAAATAACATCACCTCCAACACCGTTTTCTCTCACTCTGCCCTGATTTATCTACATGTTTTACTTACTGTCTTTTCCTCTTTCACTGGGATATAAGTTCCATGAGGGCAGGGATTTTTTTTTCTCATTTTGTATATACTGCCTTATCTCCAGAAGCCTGGGACATCATGGGTTTTCAGAAAATATTATATGATACGCAGGGCACATAACTATTTTTTTCCTTACTATCATTCTAGTATATTAGTTTGGCTATTACAGAGAATTGAGTTATCAAATAAATGTCCACTTGGGAATGAATTATGTTTTCCTTCTTTCTTACATTAAAACATTTGACTTCAGGCAAAGGAATTTTAGGACATTAAGTTTTTAAAATAGAAAATTTTTAAAAATTAGTAAATTTTGTTCAGCTTAAGACTTAGATATACATAGGAGCAATTCAAGGCAAATAAATGTAATTCCAAAATACATAATTGAGTCAGTTGTATTGCTTTAGGTTCTTTTGCTTAGAAGATTCAGAGATGCAACAAAAGGGGGCTTCTGTCTTACTTTCTAACCTCAAAGTCCAAGGCCTGGACTTCAGGTGTGACCGCATTCAGGTCCTTGAATGATGCAGTGAGTTTTCATTCTGTTTCTGGACAGTTCTGCCTCCTCTGATATTGGCTTTATTCCCAGTCAATTCTAGGATTCTGTCTTCCTTGTCTCTGGTAATCTCAAGCAAAAAAGGGCTTCTTCATATCATGAGTCCAGCAAAAACCCCAGGACTCAGTCAGATGAGACCATTCGGTGGTCACCCTTGAACCAAATATTGGATCCAGGAAGATGGAAGATGTTTGTTTGGCAGGCCTGAATCACATGCTCATTTTGCAACTAAGAAGAGAGGAGGAATTAAGGTCAGCTCCACTCAGTCACACTGACCAAGCACCAGAAAGGGCTTATTTAGAGGGGCACCAGAAGAAGTTCAAATGGGTGTGTAAGGGCAGAAACATCTGCTATTCACTAGATCTAAAAAATAAAAAAAGATTGCACTTGGCTCTGTGATGCCATACATTCCTCTTTGACTTAAATATTTTCAGTTGGTCTTAAAATGTTGTAGTGGGTTTTAAGTTGATTGTGAGTGGATTCATATCTATTTAAAACATGAGAGGGCTTTCCTTAGGACAGGAGAGGTTGCATGTGCATGTCAGACCATGTGGCAGAAAATGGGAGACATTTGGAGCACGGGGGAAGCTAGGGGAATTGGGATGATTCAGCCAATTTCTCAAACCTTTATTGACTCAGACAACATTTCTCCTTGAATGTCATTGTTTAATCGCCAAGTCATGTCTGACTCTTTGTGACCCCATGGACTGTAGCCCGCCAGGCTCCTCTGTCCATGGGATTTTCCAGGTAAGAATATTGGAGTAGGTTGCTGTTTCCTTCTCCATCTCCTTAAATGAGGCAATTTCTATTTAATTGAAAAAGTTACTGGATAGTGCAGTGTATAATGAAAGAATATCTGTAAAAAGTGTATGTAAAAGACACTTGCTCCTTGGAAAGAAAGCTAACTATGACAAAACTAGACCAGAGACGGCATTTTGCTGACAAAGGTCTATGTAGTCAAAGCTATGGATTTTCCAGTAGTTGTGTATGGATGTGAGAGTTGGATCATAAAGACGGCTGAGTACTAAAGAATTGAAGCTTTCAAATTGTGATGCTAGAGAGACTCTATAGAGTCCTTTGGACTACAAGGAGATGAAACCAGTCAATGCTTAAGGAAACCAACCCTGAATATTCACTGGTAGGACTGTTATTGAAGCTCCAATCCTTTGGCCACATGATGGGAAGAGCTGACTCATTGGAAAAGACCTTGATTATAGAAAAAATTGAGGGCAGGAGAAAAAGGGGGCAACCAATGATGAGATTGTTAGATAACATCACCAACTCAATGAACATGAATCTGACCAAACTCCAGGAAATAGTGGAGGACAGAGTCGCAAAGAGCTGGACACGACTTAGTGAAAAACAATAGAAACTTACTTGGTGGTTGTCTCCATCTCTTGACTTGTTTAACCCACATAGAACTCAGCTTCCATTCAGTTTTCCTATTTCCTTTTGCACAAGTTCCAGCAACTGCATTTTTCAGCCCTATCGGTGAGCTAGGCCCCCCGTCCACTAGAGACTATATGGTACAATGGTTAGAGCAGTTCTTTGGCCTCAGGAAGACATAATTTTCAGTCCTAACTGTGCCATTCCTTGTGTTTATGATCTTGGGCAAGTTGTTTAACCTCCTTAAGCCTTAATGTTCTTATCCCTATTTTAGGTCCTAAGCTTTCAGCACTGCTCCAGGTCCCTCTAATTAAACTTTCTGGGTCTAGCCATATCATGAACAGTACAGACATACAGTTAGAATGCAGGGTGATTTGGTGGGCAATACAAACCAACTCTGGTGCAGTTAAACAAAAAGGGAATTTGCGGGTCAAGGGTAATCTCAGGGAACTGAAGGAAAAGCTGAACCTGAAAAGCACAGAGTGAGGTCCAGGAGCGAGGTGATAGCCCCTCTAAGGCAACAGAATCAGGGTGAATCGGCTCCAAAAACTTCTGTTCATGTGTAATTCCATTCACGTGTCTGGGGAGCATGACTGGTCTAGAGGACTGAGGACACTTCCTAACCACACAGCTGTTGTAGAAAACATCATATTAATATATTCTACATCATATGATATATTTGTTTGTCCTTTGACTATTTGTTGAGCACCTAAGTTGGGTGCTGGGCTAGAATTTGAGATGGAAAAAAAACCAGTGCCTGCTCTTGTGTATCTCATATATAGTCCAGCAATGACTGAACAGATAGGATCTTTTGGTTCTAGAATTTAAGGTAGGTCCTTTGTCTCACTAAATCATTGTGCAGAAGAGCAGAGTGGTTCTCCAGAGGGAAACTGAGAACTGTGAGCAGAAGGGGAAGAATGTCTGCTGACAGGGAAAAGCAACAGCTATTCCACTATACCTAATTAGTATATTACTCCAGTTTTCAGAGCCTTGGCTTCTTCATCTATCAGATGGGAATAGAATGATATGGTACTCACAGGGTTATTTTAAAGATTAAGTGGGTTAGCATATGTAATGTTCTGAGAGACTACCTAGGTCTATAAGTGTTAACTCATCACCATCATCATTACATTGTCATCATCCCAAACTCTTGATCTCCTATGTCTTGTTACACGCTCTTTTCATAATGGGGCCCAAAGAAGTGGGAAATGCCTGTCTATGCCCCAACCCCCCAAGCAATAGGACTTTTTGAGTAGTAATAAAAAAGAAGAGGAAGAAATTTGGCAACTTCTCATTCTGTAGTCACATAGCCAGTACCTTTTCTGATTTCCCCTTTGCCTGGGGATGTGCAGCCTGTAAGTGTTAATTTAAAGGGAATGCTCTAAATGGTGACTTGTGCAGGAGCCTCAGGCTGTGCAGACAGAGAGTCCTTCTCTGCAGAAGGTTCCAGGCTGGTGGCTTTGTTCCAGCCCTAACCCTGCATATACTCATAACCCAAAACTGACTGAAAGTGATTGAAATGCAAGTTTTTGTTGAGCTGAGATGCTAAATCCAGGATCAGGAGCATATGGATCACTCCATATTTGTTTTCTGCATATCTGATGTTAGCAATTTAGAACATCACTGGGACGCTCCCTAGAGAATTTCAGTTCTGTAAATGAAACAATTATTTTGGCAGTTTGGGAAAGATATATTCATAACTTTCATGGTATTTAAAGGGGAAATACACCTTCCCTGAGTCCCTTTTTCCCTTGCCAGATACGAAGAATGAAATCAGAATGCAGAGGGAATAGATGGCATAAACAGAAAAATTGACAGTGTGCTGCATTCACAGTTGGATTTCTAGGATTGACAGTGAGACAGGAAGTAAAAGGGTTTCTCCAAATCTGGGCACAGGAAAGTTGTAGAGAACACCATGCCTGGGGCATTATGTTCATTCATTCAAACATCACTTGTCTTATAAGCACCTCTTATATCCTTTTGGTAACGTCTTAGATTAAGATGACTAGTGCTTGCCCTTGGTAGTATGCTCTCAGTTTCTAATACTGTGTAGTAGGATTCTTTGGTTGCAAGTAAAAGACGCTTACTTCTTGGAAGGAAAGTTATGACCAACCTAGATAGCATATTGAAAAGCAGAGGCATTACTTTGCCAACAAATGTCCATCTAGTCAAGGCTCTGGTTTTTCCAATGGTCATGTATGGATGTGAGAGTTGGACTGTGAAGAAAGCTGAGTGCCGAAGAATTGATACTTTTGAACTGTGGTGTTGGAGAAGACTCTTGAGAGTCCCTTGGGCTGCAAGGAGATCCAACCAGTCCATTCTGAAGGAGATCAGCCCTGGGATTTCTTTGGAAGGAATGATGGTAAAGCTGAAACTCCAGTACTTTGGCCACCTCATGCAAAGAGTTGACTCATTGGAAAAGACTCTGATGCTGGGAGAGATTGGGGGCAGGAGGAGAAGGGGACGACAGAGGATGAGATGGCTGGATGGCATCACTGACTCGATGGACGTGAGTTTGAGTGAACTCCGAGAGATGGTGATGGACAGGGAGGCCTGGCGTGCTGCGATTCATGGGGTCGCAAAGAGTCAGACACAACTGAGCGACTGAACTGAACAGAAAACAACTTAAAACAAGCTTGAGTGGAAGAGAGAAAATTGTTGTAATGATGACTGGGTGTCTTGTGGAATCCAAGCCAAGGCACTCCTAGAGCTTTCAGTAGAACCTGGACCCAGGAATTAAAAGCTGCATGACCTAGGCAGTCTGTATACCTCATCTTGCATATTTGGTCAGTTTTTCTGTGCTTCCTGGTCTTCCATTTTTCCCTATCCACATAGTAGAAAATGCCTTTCCCACAGTTTCTGAGTTATTAGATCACTCTACCTTTGAGAGGTCATCTCAGAAGGAAGAAAATCTCTCTATCCCAAGGTTAACTGGGAGGGAAATGGATTGGCTTAGTTTGGCCAGGTGTTTACTCCAGGTCCAATCAGCTATGGCCAGGGAGTGGGGTTACATACAACCTATCACTCAAAGTATCGTCCCCAGATCAGCCACACAAACACCATTACTGGTATCATTACAATGCCTCATTAGAAATGTGGACTCCGAGACTACCTCAGACCTGCTGAATCTCCATGTTTGCAAGATTCCCAGGTGACTGTATGCATGCTGAGCTTTGAGAAGCTTTGCTGTCAAACCTACATGGCTGTCCATGGTTACAGTGTAGGAGGTGGGCAGATAGGAAGGTTGCCATGAGCTGAGCAGACAGCCCAGAACACTGCTATGACAAATAACATGAAAATGCTCACTTCTGGGAGCTACTTCCTGAAACATTAGCTCTTAAGAGTATCTATAGAGGAGAGTGACTTAGAAATTTATTGTGATACAGATGACATCTTTCATGTCTCTGTGTTGTTTCTCAATAATTGCTTGATGGTTTCTTGCCTCCTCTGGGACTGTGGCAGCCTCCTCAGAGGGTGTGTCTATTCTCAGATGAAGTCTGGACAGTTTGTGCTCCCCAAGCTGGCAGATGGGGTTGGTTGGTGAACATGTTGCTGACAAAGTCCAAATATGGGAATCCCATGGCACACTGGGTAGCTCTGTAATGATGACTGATCATGATCTTGTAGGAAATGCCCTTGGACACAGGCTGGGAAGACCTGAAATACCCCCAAGTGGTAGCAGGCGAGGAAAGAAGGGCAAGCTTTGGCTATGAGTCTTAGAGCGCTAATGTAGAAGAAGACTGTGCCCATCTTCATGAGAGTCTGTCTTTCCCCGGTGTTACTCGCACTTCAGCACAGATCCTTTGTCATGGATCGTTGAGTGTGAGTCTTGTGGCCAAGTTTTGTCTTAGCTTCTCAGTTGTGTTTAGGACCATCTTGTATTTTTTTTCCTGTCACTGAGGCACACAGTAGATGCTCTTTTCATGCTTGAGAACACTCAGAGGATCTCATCTTGAATGAAAATGAACCCTAACAATGAATGGTCCCTTTGCCATGACTTTTCAAAAGCCTTCTATTTATGATCGTCCAGGCTTGTCCAGCTGCTTTCACTGGTGATTGAGACAAGCTTTGGGTGCTGAGCACCCTGAGCTCGGGACATTGGA
Source organism: Bos javanicus (assembly GCF_032452875.1). NCBI lineage: Eukaryota > Metazoa > Chordata > Mammalia > Artiodactyla > Bovidae > Bos > Bos javanicus. Next base: position 30,025,135 of record NC_083889.1, read on the forward strand.
GGAGAATCAAAGGAATAGATCTAACTTCACTCCCTGTTTATATCCACACTTTATGTCCATCCCAGAGTTGTCTGCTCACCTTAAAATACATTAGAACAACAGTCCATATATGTATACAGGCATATGAATATGGGGATTACATGTTTAGAATTTCTTTTCTGATAAGGATGTATGGTCAGAAGATCTGGAGACCTCTAGTTTAGGGCTATAGTTGAAAAAAAATTTAAAGGCAGCGTGGAACCTTTTTTACTTCAACCCATGTATGAAGTTTGCCACATGCCAGGCACCATTCTGAGTGTGCTACAGATATTAATGTATTTAGGCTTGCTAACCAGTCCATGAGGGTAGGTACTGTTTTGAATCTTATTTGTGGAAACTGAAGCCCAGAGAGGCTCAGGCACCCAGCAAGAAAGTGGGAGCTGGAAAACACACCCAGGCGGGCCGGCTCCAGGGCTCAGGCTCTCACACGCTAATTAGGCAGTTCCTTCAAATAGACTCTGACGTCGAGCCAAATGCACAAACAGAAGTAAACAGGCAGAGTGGAGAGTGAGGAGCTTCTTGGTCTTCCTCTCAACCCTTTGCTTCCTGCTCGCCTCAGCTCTTTTCCCCCTTTTCCCTGAGGTGCAGAGTACCCCAGGGACATGGTTTGGGAAGCAACCTAATCCAGCCGGTTAATTTTGTCAAGTGGTTGCGTTTTACCCTAGGTCAACCAGCTTCCTAGTGGCCAAACAGAATCGCACTTCTAATTCAGGCCTCTTTCTGCCTCCCCAGGTTAGACAGGTAGGGGCTGTGCCTTCATGAAAGCCCCCTTCCCACCACTTCAATTTTAGGAAAGCACATTTCATATGTATATAGGTGTCCTTACTGCATTATAGTTCTTCCCTTCTTTATCCTTGTTGAGTGTTGCATGATTTACCTTCCAGGTAATTCTTTTTGCTCATTTCACTGATTTTACCAGATTTCAGTCTTGAGCTTATTTCAGGCAGCTACATTTTGAAGAAGACAGAGTGGGCTGTCTTGAGACACGGTTGTGATGCTTTGGGTCCACTCAGGCTGGACCAGCCTTTAGCAGCTGCTCCTGCTGACACAGTGGGACTGGCCGCAGTGCATACCTGATGATGGTCTCCCGTGCGGCAGTGCTGGGGCAGCCCAGGACCTGTTGGACTTGACTGCACACACTGTGACAGCCCACTTAAAAAAATTATTTGTGATTTGCACTATGCTATCAATGGAGATTGAGAGTATTGATCCCAACTGATTGCTGAGGACCAAAATAAAGTGAAAGGGTAATTGACTGCCGTGTCCCCCATCGATCGAGCGCCACAGTTCATCACCACTGAAATTATTTTCAAGTACTTTGGTTTATCATTCCTAATAAATACAGAAATTGAGTAATCAAAATGACTTACATTCACATCGAACCGAAAGCTTTTAAGGAAGTGTCTATGTTTAAGTGAGTCCATATTCTATGCTGGTTTTCCAGTCAAGCCCCCAGGGTCCGTTCTGACAGTGCCGGGATAAAGCTGGGCTCAAGAAAAAAAATAAAGCGTCATCTCTCAGAAGCAGGAATCCCTGCCACTGGCACTTTTCCAGCGATGTCATGGTAATAGCGGCCCCTGAGATTTTAAGGAGGAGTCCTCCATGTAGTCATACTGTCCATCTCATCCATCAAATATTTTCTTCAAGGCAGCAAGATTTCTTATCTGTTTCACTCCCCCAGCACCATTCATAAAAGCACCATGGTGGTTTACATGTTTATAGTGATGTTAGCAGTTATGTTATTAAATCAAAGTGACCATTAACCATGTTCGTATAGTTTATGTGGCATTTGACCCTTTAGTACTTTAGAATATCAAACATCCTGTTAAGCAGGTGTCTGAAGAGCAGGACTGAGAGGCTAGTGCTTGTTTTGGGAACCAAGGTTCTGTAGCACAACCCCGTCCAGTAGAGATACAGCCATAGGTGTGACTAAAGCACACTGTAAAATGCAAAATCTCACAATAAAAGTGGAGGGACTTATGGAGAAAGTGGGGTGAGGGACGTAACACAGAACGTTGTCAATGACACATTAAAAAAAAAAGAACGTAGTAAAAACAGCCCAGTTTCGCATATGTTCACTGATTAAGATTATGTAAGTACTATGCTATATACTGCGTTTTACCTTGGAAAAGACCTGGAGTTTGCTTGAGGAGGTGGTGTCCACAAGCAGTAGGTGGCTCCCTGTGAGTTACGGTAAGTGGTGGCAGGCAGATATTCTAAAATTGGATGGAAGTTTGTAGTGCCAGATGTGAATGCATGTGGTGCATCATCCACATGGTGGACTGGAGTAGCTGGTTGATGTTGAACGCTGTGCCTGTGTGAGCATCTTGTGTATTCCCACGCCGCTCAGTTCAGCTGGTACAGTTTTCTGGATTCACCTTGTATTCCTTACAGATGTTAAGTAGAGACAGTATTTGTATTATGCTCAGATCACTTCTCAGTGTATCAATCATGTTGGAAGGAATTCATATTTTCAAAATAAGCATAACTTATTTTGTGTAAGCTATATACAAATTAGTAATACATGTATAATATATACTGTATATTTTTGTATGTAAGTATATATATGCTGTATATATAACAATATAAGTAGTAGAACTGCCTATATAATAGAAACCAGAAATATGAGCCATATAGATGATGTTAAATTTCCTAATAGCCACATTTTAAAATGTAAAAAGTACCTGCTTCCTCTTTAGGTGAAATTAATTTTTATAAGATCTTTTATTCTAGCATGCTCTGCATATTATTTCAGCGTGCTGCTGCTGCTAAGTCGCTTCAGTCATGTCCGACTCTCTGCGACCCCATGGACGGCAGCCCACCAGGCTCTCCTGTCCCTGGGATTCTCCAGGCAAGAACACTGGAGTGGGTTGCCATTTCCTTCTCCAATGCATGAAAGTGAAAAGTGAAAGTGAAGTCGCTGAGTCGTGTCCACCTCTTAGCGACCCCATGGACTGCAGCCTACCAGGCTCCTCTGTCCATGGGATTCTCCAGGCAAGAGTACTGGAGTGGGGTGCCATTGCCTTCTCTAATTTCAGCATGAAGTTAGTATTTAAAAAGCTAATGAGATGTGTTGTCTTCTTTTTTATACTAAGTCTTTGAAATTGTGTATGTCTTTAACACTTACAAAACCATCTCAATTCAGCCTAGTCACATTTCAGGAGGTCCATAACCACATGTAGCTTGTGGCTACCATATACTGAAAGTATTGAGTATAAAAATATTGGATAGCATCATTGTAGAGAATAAGTTGAATTTGCAGTGTAAAGTAGAAATTCATTGTAGGGTGTAGGATCTCCCTCTTTTTTTAAAAAAATTATTGAAGTATAGTTGAGTTACAACGTTAACTTCTATGCAGCAGAGTGATTCAATGATACATGTATATACATTCTTTTTCATCTTCTTTTCCATTATGGTTTATTATAGGATATTGAATATTATTCCCTTTGGTGTACAGTGAGACCTTGTTACTTATAGGATCTCCCTCTTTCTGTTGACCAAAGCTAAAGATCAGGCACATACTTTAAGATATATAAGCATATATATTTACTTAAGAGAAATTGAGACTGTGTTTAGAAAGCAGATCTCTGTGCGTAACCCTTACAAATCCACTTCGTTTATAACTCACTGTTTTTTGAGTGTGCGCTGAACAAATGTTTTAATGTTTTCTTTATAAAAAACATAAAAATTGCTGTCTTAACCAGTTTGGGTTAAAATGTGGTTAAGAAAAAAAACACAAAATTACCTAATTGTGTTTAAGTAAATAATTCAAGTGTTAAGTATATTCACATTGTTCTGAAACAGATCTCCAAAACTTTATCATCTTGTAAATCTGAAACTCTGTACCATTTTTCTCCTTTCCCCAGTCCTCGGTAACCACCACTGTACTTGCTGTTTCTAGGAATTTGACTCTTTTAGATACTGCATGTAAGTGGAATCATGCACTATTTTTGTTACTGGCATATTTCATTTAGAATGATGTCCTTAAGGTTCATCACCCATGTTGTAGCGTGTGCCAGAATTCCTTCCTTTTAAAGACTGAATAGTATTCCATTGTGTGTGTGTGTGTGTGTAGGTATCAGTTTGTTTATTCATTGATTGGTGGGCATGTCTCTGATTACTGATAACTGAGCATCTTTTCAATGCATGTTGGCCGTTTGTATGTCATCTTTGGAGAAAAGATGGGTTCTTTGCCCATTTTTTAATTGAATTATCTGATTTTTTTATTGTTAAGTTTTAGAAGTTCTCTTAATATTCTGGATGTTAATCCCTTATTCTGTATATTAACCCAAATATTTTTTAATGGGAAAATATTTTTCCCATTCTGTAGGTTGCTTTTCACTCTGTTGACTGTATTCTTTGATGCACAAAAGTTTTTAAGTTTGATGCAATCCCTATTTTTGCTTTTGTTACCTGTGTTTTTGGTATAATACCCAAGAAATCATTGCCAAGTCCAGTGTCATGAAGATTTTCCCCTATGTTTTCTTCTAGAAATTCTGTAGTTTTAGGTCTTATAGTTAGGTCTTTAATCTGTTTGGGTTTAATTTTTATGAATAGTGTAAGATAAGGAACCAGCTTCATCCCTTTACATGTGATATCAGTTTTCTCAATCCGTTTGTTGAAGAAACAGTTTTTTCTCCACTGAATGGTCTTGGCACCCTTGCTGAAGTTGATGGAATGGTTCGCTTTTGACAAGTCATTTATTAATAAGTGTCAAAGCACAGTCGGGTGGTCATGCAAATGTCACCTGCATTTGTGAATTTCTTCAGGTCAGGAGCCAGCCCTAGAAATCTATTGCAATTGCTTAATTGTCATGTGTTTGGCCTGTAGTAAGTACTCAATAAATGTTTCCTGAGTTGAGTTTAACTCATTTGTCGAGTTGTCGTCTGTGGTAGAGTGTAAATTCTTGAATGGCAATATTGAAGGACTGAGATGTTAGATTAGAATTTTCTTCACTTTGGCTTATGTTTCTGACCCACCCACTCATTCATTCACCAGACGTTGAGAACCTGCGCCTTGTGTCTCACCGCCTGCATTCTCGTACTCCATAGCTGGACCAGACTCAGCGTTTCAGTTCCCTGCACATAGCGTGCTCTTTCCTCCTTAGCCTTTGCACATGAACTTCTATATCTGGTTAATTCCTATTCCCCCACTCTGGCCTCAGCCTACACATTTCTTCCTAGCCCTCTCTAGGTCTGAGTTCCCAGTCTCTCAGCTGCACCAATGGCATGCTCCACCATCAAGGCCCTGTGCTATCATTATTACTGAATTTTTGCTTATGAGCTCTTCAAGGGTGTAGATCATATTTTTTGTACTTGTCTGCCGCTTGCACACTTTCACAGGGACAGTTGAAGACCCTGAAAGTATTATGGGCAAGCTATGATGATGGGTCTCAGGATGAACCCTGAGGGAAGATGGGTCAGGTTACAAGAACCTCTGTTCTTCAGTGCTTGCAGCTTCCAAAATAATCCTCATACAGCAGGGAATTTTTTTAAAATCTAAACATAACATGTTACACCCTCACTGAAATCCTTTCAGTGGCTGTTAGAATAAAACTAAAGTCCTAATCATCACACAGAAGGCCTTCCTTTCCCACCTCTCCTCCTTTATTGTACACACTCTTGTTGATCCCTGTCCTTTCTCTCCTCTGACCTCCTTCCCTGTTCTTGGACCTGCAAGCTCTCTCCCTTCGCCAGGTCACTGCCTGTGCTGTTCCCTCTGCCGACAGTACCTTCTTCCATCCCCCAAATCTTCCTGTATTTGGTTTATTCTCCGCATTCCAGCTGCCACATTACTTCCTTCTGTGCCCACTTTACTGAGTATGGCCTTTCTCAATTTCTTTATCTTGTCATCCGCCTTTATTTCTTTCATAAAACTCATCTCTGCAGGTGATGATATGTTGCTTTATTTGTCTCTCTTTCCCATTAGAGTTAAAGCTCTTGAAGGCTGGGCCCTGACTGACTTGTTCACAGCTGCATCCCAAGCCCCTGGAGCTTTAGGTTCTTGGTGGTAATTTTGAGTGAATGAATAAGATTGTATTTGGTGTATTTGGGAATGGGGGGAGAAGGTCAGTTAGACATGTATAAGAGAGGGTCTAAAATCTAGCTTAGGATCAGTAGTCATTTTGTCTCAGTTTGGCTATCCCCATAAACAGGTCCTGATATGAGGATTCCTATACAAGTAGTTTATCTGGGAGATGATACTAGGAACCACTGGCAAGGTAGTAGGGAAGTGAGTCAGGTTAGGGACATCAGCCAGTTATCAAGGGTGTTGCCATTGTAGTAACTGGAGCTTCCTTGGGTGGAACACGTGTCTCTGTGTGATCCAGGGAGGTGACGGCTGTGCCTTGGGGGACTTAATTTCTGGTACTCTGGCTCATGGGGAAGAGTGGGCTTCAGGTGTGCCACACCAGGTAAGGCCCCCCAAAAATGAACTGGACACCATTAGCATCTTTTGCATGTATCTGTCAAGAAACAGGGCCCATGAAAGGGGATCATCCAGATGGCATGTAATGTATCAAGTTTGGGGAATTTGCACGCATTACCTACAGAATATCCAGATGAAGATAGCCAATGGGCAGTTGCAAGTATTTGTGTAGAGCTCTGAGGAAAGGTTGTGACTACAGGATGTGCTTGACAGTTGTTGGCAGGTGAGGGCATGCTTGAGCCATGGGGTTGGATCAGGTGGTCCTTGTTTGCCGAGCCATGTGGCAGTATTTGTCATCATTGATCTTTTTTTTTTTGTCTTGAGGTGATCTTTTCACGTATCCTTGATGACATTATCATACTCTTCTTTCCCTTCTGCCTTTGTAGCATCTGACAGATAATTTATGGAGTGGATGGGAAGAAGGTTGTGGAGAGGCAGGGGGAAGAAGCTGCCCCAGAGGTGTAGGAGAAGCGATTCGGGATGTATATGAGAGTGAAGGAAGCAAATGTGGTAGCTACAAGCAATGGAGGGAAATGATCAAGTCCTGCATGAAATCAAGAATTTGGATTCTGAGATTTCTCTTTATCTGATTAACAAACCTTTCCTGTTGCATTTCAAAGTTTAAAGGTGTTGAAGGGAGGGAGGGCTGCATCTTCCCATTGGGCATGAGCTGGGAATGCAGGATGAGTACTGTCAGAGACCAGTTGTGTCGTTAGCTATTGCCAAATAACAAGTAGTAACAAAATGTTGGTGGCATTTAAAGAAGGGCATCTGTTTAGCTCCCATGTCCGCATGATAGATCGGGGTTAGGTGACCAAGATTGGAGCTGGCTGGGTGGGTGCCCTACTACTGCTGGGATCCTTTGGGCTACTAGCTTGGGAAGTACCAGAGCACAAGGGAACATGCCCAGCCTCACCAATGCTTCTAAGCCTTTGTTCGTGTGATACCTATTAACATCCCTTTGGCTAGAGCAAGTCACATGGCCAAGCCTGAAGTCAGGAGGTCCTCACTCTATCCATGACAGGGGTAGGAAATGGGTATTTCTGAACGATATTCTAATCTACCACATAAGAAGAAGGGTCAGAGAAAAAAAGAAGCCAAAGGAGCCCACAGCTAACTTCTTTCCTGAGCTACACAGCATTATTTTTCTTGTACCCTTGATTTTCCAAGCCCTAGAAAGGGTGCCATTGATTTGCTTAGGGTTGGAAATGGCAACCCACTCCAGTGTTCTTGCCTGGAGAATCCCAGGGACGGGGGAGCCTGGTGGGCTGCCATCTATGGGGTCGCACAGAGTCGGACACGACTGAAGCGACTTAGCAGCAGCAGCAGCAGCAGTGTGAGTGGATTAGACAGAACTAGCTACAAGGCTTGGCTGCTTCCTCTTCAGAAGAATGCAGATAGGGATGTCAGACAATTATGGGGAGACCCACCTCACAGCGGACATTAGCTTTGAATCCCAACTTTTGCATGCCAGCATCATGGGTGTAATTTGAGAGGCCTTGCAACTTCTGAGTACAGTCTCTCTTTCTCTCCACATGGCTGAGAGCTGATAGAGAAGGTATTGGCAAGGTTAAGAAATAGGGAGAATTGATGATTTGGAATAGTTGTTATCTCCTCTTTTTGTCACAAGCATTCACAATTCTTTATCTTCTAAATCTTAAGTTTACTAATCAGCCTGAGGCAAGGAGATAAAGATATGCTGATACAATTACGGGGGGGGGGGGGGCGGTGAGCTCATAATTATCATCAAAGAGTACGATTAAAAACACTTTTTATTTAAATATTTATCTTAGAGAATTTCGGCTTGTGAGTTTACAGTGCTTCTAGGGAGCATGGCAGTTTGAGAGACAATGACCTCTTCCTTCTGGTTCTTTTGATGACTGTCAGAGCCTGGAAGTTTTCTTCCTGGAATCTGTTTTCCCCAGCAGTGCCAGGCACATGGTAATGACTCGATAACGTTTTCATGGAGTGAATAAACTGTAAAATTGGAACAGAACCGTCCATGGATATAGTAAGGATATGAATGAAATGACATTTAAAAGATTTTTAGTCTTAAAGGTAAAAAATTCTGAATTCTTCCTGCTTTGAGTGGGATGTAAATTCAAGAGTATGTGATTTTGTACAATGTAGGGATTGTAAATATCCCCAAATTATATAAATAAGCTTTTTCTTACCCCTTGCAACCTCAGGTACAGGATTTTATGGGCTCTTCCAAATAGAGCATGTTTTATGCACAAAGAGTTTTGTTTTTTGCAGTATATATTTTTTATTGACAGCTTTGATGATGCAGGGCTGATTCCTATGTTAAGAGAGTGTCAGTTACTTGGTTAATTACATTTATCACCCAGGATCCTTTGTCTCTTCATAGCCACTGAGTATTTGGAATTATTGTGTGTTACTTGTGTATTTCCCTCACTGCAGTGAATATGGTTTTTATACTTATGTGAAACTGCTAATATATTGCTTGGTAGATCATGAGCAATGGGCTTCTGACAGCTCTGTTCATTAGTCAGTGTGGGGTAAAAAATAAAAGAAACCACATTGATATAGAAACAGAGTGTGAGCCAGCAATTACCATCAGAGAGCACAATTGAAGCCACATTTTATTTAAATATTTATCTTGTGAATTGATTCATACAAAACAAGAAGCCGTTTTTTTATTTATGAATGGCTTCACCGCTGAAATTTGAAGAGCGAGATCGCTATTTGAGTTGGGTTTGATGCAGTCCATGGTTTAGTGTACAGAGAGCTAAATAACGCCAAATTATTCATTGTGATGTATCATTAAGATTGCTATGTGTGAATGTGTAGAAAGATGATAATGCCGTGCAGCTGTTCACTTTGGAATCCCAACTTTGCATAGTAAGGAGGAAAAAAAGCTGATACATAACTTTTAGTACCAATAATAATAGCAAATATCCAGAGATGCTAACCATGGGCCAATTGTATTTTATATATTAACCTGTGAAGTGAATACTGTTAACCACTTTATAGGTGAGGAAGCAGGGGTACAGTGAGATGAAAGGATTTAGCCAAGTTCACACCAGAGTGTGGGACAGGACTTCTGGGAGTCCTTGGCAAAGACCCCACTCCTTGCTGGTCCTACTTCATGTCTGGTAGCTTTTGATGGAGATAGACTACTTCAGCTTATACAATCTGTGTTCTCTGGCTTACAAGGATTTCCAGTAATGGCAGTTGCAAAAATCTTCCAGCTAGCTGGCATCCATTTCATTAGCCTATTTAGAAAGATCAGGTCAGGAGAACTCTGCTGTGGGCGCTCACCACACATCTCTCTTTATCACCAAACAGGATTGTTTGACCTTCCCTCCCCTCCTGGTACTCCACACACAAGGGAAGACCTTCCACTCATGTCTGACAACCAGGTCGTAGACCAGAGCTCATTTGCCAATTACATTATATAGGGATTTACATTACTGTAGATAAAGGAGCTCCAAGCATCAGTTTGTGTGAGCACTTGGGACCCATGGGAGACACCTAAAACAAAATCTTAAAAATAAATACTGGCCTGTGGAAGGGACCATGAAAAAAAAAATCACTAACTGTGGATATTGTTTAGAAGATGAAAGATGAAGGAAAAGGAGCAAAAAGAGATAAACATGTTGTAAGTAAAGTTATAAATAAGGAAAACAAAAGAAAGATCCACTTTTCTATTGGGAGGAGATCTATAGACTAACTGGGTTTAAACACTTTTTGCTATTTAAAGAAGTCCTGCCAGAACACAGTGGAGTATGGATGTGGCATCACTTCATTCCAAGGACTGGTTGAAATATTCATTTTGCTAAGTATACCCAGATGTGTTAAAATCTGAACACTGACTCATAGTAACCAAACTCGCAAGAGATGGATATAAAGCCAGAATGTAATTTGTTGATGATGCTCTCTGCCTCTACAGAAACTGTCACATTCTCATGCTCACTGAGCTCTGTACTGTCTCCCTATGGACAGAGCTTCATGGAGAGCAATATTATGGATTAGAAAGTTGCTTCCTTAAACGTGGTCATAGGAAGGGAAATTAGTCTTGTGACCTCAAAGGATGGTGTGTTAGTTGAGACTGTCTCCAAGGCAAATTATTAAAAATCAAACTTCAGTTGGCTTAAACAAAAAGTACCTTATTTGCTTCTGGGACAAGGAAGTCAAAGGGTTCTGACACAGCTGGATCCAGGAGTTTGAACAGTGTCAGCTAGATTCTGCTTCTCTGTCATTTAGCATGCAGTTGGGCTGTAGGCTTTATGATGGTACAGAGACATGTCTCTTAAAAAGGCTTGTCCCTTGGCCATTGCTTGGTGAGGATTTGTTGAATATCCAGAGAACAAGTTCTTGATCCAAGACACTTTCTTCCCAGGAAGTTCTGGAAAGTAATGGCACCCCACTCCAGTACTTCTGCCTGGAAAATCCCATGGACGGAGGAGCCTGGTGGGCTGCAGTCCATGGGGTCGCTGAGGGTCAGACATGACTGAGCGACTTCACTTTCACTTTTCACTTTCATGCATTAGAGAAGGAAATGGCAACCCACTCCGGTGTTCTTGCCTGGAGAATCCCAGGGATGGGGGAGCCTGGTGGGCTGCCGTCTATGGGGTCGCACAGAGTCGGACACGAGTGAAGCAACTTAGCAGCAGCAGCAGAAACACTGTAGAGTTTCTTCAACCTTTTTGATCCTAAGAATCACTTTAAAATATCCATTCCCAGCCCTTTCTCCTATGGAGTCGATGCAGTGGATTTGGTCGGAGTCAATAACCGGTGCTTTTAAATAAAGGAGCAGGGTTTTCTGTGTTTAGGAGGGGAGAGCCACTGATGTGGATTGACACTGATCAAATTTTAATGTGCATAAGAATGGTGTGGGTGGGAATCTTGTTAAAACACAGGTTCATTACTTAAAAAACAGAGACTGATGGAGAATGAACGTAGTAATTGCCTGTGGAGAAGGGGTAGTTAGGGAGTTTGGGATGGCCATGTACACACTGCTGTATTTAAAAGAGAAAACCAACAGGGACCTACTGTATATCACATGGAACTCTGCTCAGTGTTATGTGGCAGCCTGGATGGGAGGGGAGTTCGGAGGAGAATGGATACCTGTATGTGTATGGCTAAGTCCCTTTGCTGTTCACTTGAAACTATGACAACATTGTTAATCGGCTATACCCCAATACAAAATAAAAAGTTTTAAAAAGTCAACATTAATTGAAAAAAATTTTTGAGTGACTTGTTCTACATTAAAAAGAAATGGAAATTACCTAACAACAACAGATGGTGATTGCAGCCATGAAATTAAAAGACGCTTACTCCTTGGAAGGAAAGTTATGACCAACCTAGATAGCATATTAAAAAGCAGAGATATTACTTTACCAACAAAGGTCCATCTAGTCAAGGCTATGCCTTTTCCAGTAGTCATGTATGGATGTGAGAGTTGGACTGTGAAGAAAGCTGAGTGCCGAAGAATTGATGCTTTTGAACTGTGGTGTTGGAGAAGACTCTTGAGAGTCCCTTGCACTGCAAGGAGATCCAACCAGTCCATTCTAAAGGAGATCAGTCCTGGGTGTTCTTTGGAGGGACTGATGCTGAAGCTGAAACTCCAGTACTTTGGCCACTTCATGCGAAGAGTTGACTCATTGGAAAAGACTCTGATGCTGGGAGGGATTGGGGGCAGGACGAGAAGGGGACGACAGAGGATGAGACGGCTGGATGGCATCACTGACTCGATGGATGTGAGTCTGAGTGAACTCCGGGAGTTGGTGATGGACAGGGAGGCCTGGCGTGCTGCAATTCATGGGGTTGCAAAGAGTGGGACACGACTGAGCGACTGAACTGAACAACAACAGAAAACACAGATTCATATGCGGTAAGTCTGAGATGGGGCAGAAATCCTGCATTTCTAACAGGCTCCTGGGTGATATGAATGCTGCTGGTCTGGGGGACACACATTGGAAACCACTGATCTGCAGACCATTGGTTCTGAACTGGAGTCCGTTTTGCACATCAGGGGACATTAGGCAGTGTCTGGAGACTTTTATGATGATCACAACTGAGGGAGGCATTCTACTGGCACCTAGTGGGTGGAGCCCAACAGTGCTGCTGAAGATCCTACTGTGTGCAGCACAGCCCTCAGCCACAGAATTATGCAGTCCCAAATGTGACAGGGCTGCTGTTGAGGAATCCTGCTGAGGAGTGTCTCCTCTGTGTAGCACATTGCCATACTCGGTTAGCTATACTTGCTATATTTGGTTAGCAAGCATTATTTACTGCCTTCATAGTCTAGTCTGGTCCCCTCAGGGTTCCCTGATGAGTCTTTGTTTGGATTTTAACTATTGTTGAAGTACTTAAATCACATACTGGCCCTGAGAACAATAGCCAATGTGATCACTCCTTGAGACCTTTTCTGTGCCAGGTGTTGTTCAAGGCATATCATGCACAGAGTATAAGGTACATTTGACCCTTGAACAACACAAGTTTGAACTCTGGGTGTCCATTTGTATGCAGGTTTTTTCAGTAAAGACATACTACAGCACTGTACAATCCAAGGTTGGTTGAATCCCCAGGTGTGGAACCACAGATGTAGAGGGTCAACTGTAAAGTTATACGTGGTTTTTCAATTGCATGGATGGGTTGATGCGTCTACCCCCCACACTGTTCAAGGGTCAACTGTAGATAATATTATTATCCCATTTTCTTAATGTAAAGTCTGAGGCTCTGAGAGGTTAAGCAGCTTTCTTGGGTTATTTCTGCAGCTGACCCAAACTGTAAAAAAAAAAAAAAGAAAAAAAATCATTGGTTATTACATAAATAGCATGTGAATGTAGTTCAAGTCAAAAAAACATGTAAAAGCACACACAGAAAAAGAAATCTGTTACTCCACTTGCTGCCAGCCATACCTCTCTTTCCCAGAGGCTGTTTGTTCTCAGTTTCTTGGGTGTCCTTTCAGAAAGAGTCTCTGTATTAAAAGATAGATATTAATAATTTACACAGGATGATAGGCTACTGTATTAGTTTCATAGGGCTGTCATAACAAATCACTTCAGACCGGGTGGCTTGAAACAACAGAAATTTATTGTCTCACAGCCCAGAAGCTGGGAGTCCAGTTGCTGGTAGAATAAGTTTTTCTGAAGGTTCTGAGGGAGCATGTTCATGCCTCTCCACTAGCCTCTGTGGCTGCATCACTCCAATCTTTGCTCCCATCTTCACGTGACCTTCTATGTCTGTATCCACATTTCTCTCTTCTTGTAAAACCAATGTCTTGATTTGAACCTACTGTAGTCCAGTAGGACCTCATTTTCTGTAAATAAGGTCACAATCCAAGGTACCGGGGATAAGGACTTCAGCATGTTTTTGAGGGGAACACAGTTCAACTGTCAACAGCCAACAAGTTTTGCTTGTATCTTACTTTTTTTCATTTAATATGTGTTGGGTATTGGTCCATGTCTGCAGCTAAAGAGTTGCCCTTTCAGTGGCCATATCAGATTCCACTGTATGAGCACACCATAATCATTTAATAAGTTCTCTGTTAGTGGATGTTTACGTTTGACAAATCTTCTGTTTGGTACTCATTATTATTTCTTTCCCTCTATTTTTAGAGCATAACCAAGCAAATGGGAAAATAAATTACTCCCCATACATTCATATGTCTCGATTTCTCAGCCAGAAATGACCAGTAAAAACCTATTCTAGAAAGTCCAGAAATCTCTTTTGTTTCCTAGCATGGAGGAGCACAGTTTCACAAACTCTTGTGGAGTTATAACTGTTATAGTTCACAACCTTTGCTGGACATCACCAGCAGCATTTGGGGAGCTGCTAAAAATACAGATTGTGCATTGCAGGCAGATTCTTCACTGTCTGAGCCACCAGGGAAGCCCACAGATTGTGGGGCCCCACACCAAACCATCTCCCAAGGAGGTAAGGCCCTGGGAGGCATATTATTAAGAAACTACCCTGTGGTTCTAGCAGATAATTCAGATAGAAAGCCCCCAAACTGTGTGCCTTTAATTGTGTCTTGTACTGGGAAGCTGGTGATAAATATAGTTCAGTCCTTGACCTCAAGGAGCCTGTGGTTTCTTAAGGAAAACAGAACCTTGAACAGATTGTTATGATCTAAGAAAACACAAGGAGCCATCAGCACAGCCCAGGTGTAGAGGCTGGATGGGATGCAAGGAGGGAATTGATGCCTTCGCTGAAAGTTGGAAGGTAACAGTGGGCTAAGAAGTAGAAGGGCGATCTGGGCAGAAGACACAGTGTAAGCAGAGGCACAGTGCAGAACCCCATTTATGTGTGGGGAGAACCTCCAGTTTGTGGGTGTCATTGAAATGCAGTGCAGGAGGTGGGAAGGAAGGATGTGGGTGTAGGGAAGGCAGCCAGTGTTACATTACACTGGCCTTCTGTATCCCTCCTGGTCTACTCATGCCTAAAATGAAGCAGCAAGCTGATACACAGTTGGTCCCTAAGGTCCCCTCAGGCAAACTGTCTCACCCAGGAGGGTGAGCCCAGAGGTCTGAAGAGACTGATAAAGTGTGTCTCAGTCACGCTCTTGACAGCCTGAGCCCCGGGGTGGAAATGGTGACAGAGACGACCAGAACCAGCAAACGTTAAGTTGCCATCAATAAGAGCAAAGGAGTGAACAGGGGAACAGCATCCCTTACAATCCCATCCTTATATTTTAAGGAAACTGATGATGCAGAAATTGGTAAGAGGCTGGGGGAAGGTGAAAAGAAACCAGAACCATGACTATATGGAGGCTAGCCATCTGGAGTCAAGTCTGCCTCATCAAACAATCCCTAATTGTTTTTAATAAGGTACATAAGTTATGTTTGGCTTCCTCTGCTCTGTGCAGTCTCCCTGTTGAGACTGTTTTTTATTTTCTTATGAAACAATAAGGCCAATGTAATTAAACAGCAGTGAACATATTCGCTTCCCAGTGATTGGTGCAGGTAATTATGAGCACCTTCTTGGACGAAGGGTGGTTGTTTTTCTTCTTCATGTTGCAACTTTAATAAAGAAGGAGATGGCAGGGAAAGATGAGTGCTGGTGAAGTTCCAGTCTTCATTCGTCCTTCCATTTACAGAAAAGAAATGTTCCAGAGCAGACTGGAAGAGGGCCAAGATGGAAACACATGTCTGTCTGGCTCACCATACGTACTCATGCCTGGCACAGTCCCTGGTACTTAGAGGATACTTGGTAAATAACGATTGACTGGCCATATAACAACTGACTGACCATCACCAAGAGAAGGAAGGACACAAATATTCTTGGACTACCAACTCAGCACCAGGTGCCATAGAAAGATGATTACGATTGTCCCGTTGAACTTTCTCCTATAGAATCGGGGACCTTTTTAAAATTGCCAAGATTGGCAAACGGGGACTAAAAAATGGAGAATTGAGTGTCCTGGGACAGTATGCTTAGGGTCAGCATCATGATGTAAAGGAGGTAAAAAGATGGTACAAAAATATTTTTAAACAATCATTTTCAGAGAGAACAGGAAGCAATACAGCATACAGAAATGAAAAGCCGGACATTTCCAGACCTAGGAAGATCTGAAAAACAAATAAGCGCCTGAAATATAATCCTCATGGACTAGGAGGACCAGTGAAGTAGGAGGGCAAACAGGAAATCACCTTGAGCAGGATATGGGGTCACAGGCATTTTCCTTTGGCTGCTGCTTCTGAAACACACACTGCTTGTCACATGGTGAAATGCTTCCCGTGTGCTGGAATGTTACGCCTCTGAAAGCCCTGTGAGACATATTCTAGAAACCATAGTTTACCAACGAGGAAACAGATTCTAGAGGATAAGAAACTGGCCCAAGATCCCACAACAGAGACAAAGCAAGCTCTAAAACCAAACTGAGCTGTCTCCAAAACCTGAGTCCCGATGTCTGCACTTGAGTTCAGTTGTCCAGTTCAGTCACTCAGTTGTGTCTGACTCTGCAACGCCATGGACTGCAGCACGCCAGGCTTCCCTGTCTATCACCAACTCCTGGAGCTTACTCAAACTCATGTCCATTGAGTCAGTGATACCATTCAATCATCTCATCCTCTGTTGTCCCCTTCTCCTCCTGCCTTCAATCTTTCCCAGCATCAGGGTCTTTTCAAATGAGTCAGTTCTTTGCATCAGATGGCATCAAAGTATTGGAGTTTCAGCTTCAGCATCAGTCCTTCCAATGAATATTCTGGACTCATTTCCTTTAGGATGGACTGGTTGGATCTCCTTGTAGTCCAAGGGACTCTGAAGAGTCTTCTCCAACACCACAGTTCAAAAGCATCAATTCTTTGGTGCCCAGCTTTCTTTATAGTCCAACTCTCACATCCATACATGACTACTGGAAAAACCACAGCTTTGACTAGACAGACCTTTGTTGGCAAAGTAATGTCTCTGCTTTTGAATATGCTATCTAGGTTGGTCATAGCTTTTCTTCCAAGGAGCAAGTGTCTTTTAATTTCATGGCTGCAGTCACCATCTGCAATGATTTTGGAGTCCCCCAAAAATCAAGTCTGTTACTGTTTCCAAGAGGTGACTGTACTTGAGTTGCATTCCATTTTACCTAAACTTCTCACTTTGTCTTAGATACAGCCACGGTGGTTCCTTATAACTGATTCTGTGCCTCCATCTCATAATTTCCATATTGGCAATATGAAGTCACATGCTATTTTTAGTAAAACAAGTAGCAGATATCCATACATGACCATAGTCATTCAATAGCTTATCTTTTTAGTGCTACAGGGAACTGAGAATGAATGGGACGTGGACCCTTGAGAGACTTAGTATTTAGCAGCTTAACCAAGGAACTGGGCACAAAGAACCAAGTCACCTGTGATTATACTGGTAATAATAGCATGTTCTTGATGGCCTGCTGTGGGCCTCCACACTGAAACACATTTTCCCTGTGCAGAGAGGTATATAGGCAACAAGCCCCAGGAGCTCAGGTGAGGAGCCGTGGCGCTGAGTTGGTGGCATCACAGAAGACTTGTTAGAAGAGGTGACATTGAGTGGAAACTGGAAGACTGGTGAGACCCTAGGACAAAGAGGGGATGGATAGGTCATGAGGGGACTGGTGAGGGGATTCTGAGTGGGTGCAGGCAGGAGTATGATACCAAAAGGGAGGGGTTGGGGAGAGGCTGACCAAGATGAGTCACACCAGGTTACTACAAGCTTGAAATGTCAGACTGAGGAGATTGAGATTTAATAGGTGACATGGAGCTGTTAAAGTCTTTAGCCATCTTTTTTTAGGAACCCAAGGAAATCAAGCTGTTCAGAAATACCCAGTGAATTTGATAAACAGCAAATGGTTCAGAAGAGCACCATGTCTCCTATACCTGCTGGACTGCTTCAGTTAACTGGAATAGGCGCTTACTCCGATTGGCCTAGACATGAGGAGCTTAACTGATTACAGTAAAATTGAGATTCCGGAATAAGGTTGATGACTTAAGACAGAGCCAGGTTGGAAACCCATGCCAGTCTGTGGGATCCAGGTCATTCTCCATCTCGTGGTTTCTCTCTCTCCTCTGTAGGACTCTTGGGTGGCTCCCCTAGCCCGGCCCAAGCCCTGTCCTCTCTGCAGTATTTGTTACAGGAGTCAATCTCTCTCAACAGAAATGCCACCCTCCTGGAATCCAGCCTCTCAGCCCGGGTAGCCTCATGTGCCTGTCTTTGAACCAGTCTCTGAGATCAGAGAGCCACATGGTCTGCTGAGCCAACCCTGAGTGTTGTTTCCACACCTGGTATTAGAAGTGCAGTAGGCCTGCCTGCACCTGGAGGACTGAGAGTGGGGAGGAGTGCTTCCTTAGAAAGCAAAAGTCCAGGGTGTTGTGACCAGGACGAAGAGGAACACTGGCTTAGCAGACGGAAACAACACGTGTCCATGACAGAAGCTCCAAGGGACCCAGCAGAAGAAGGACCTTTGGGAACACATGGTGAGAGTGTCAGTTCTCTGAGGCACATGAATCAGACACATCCTCCAGGATCCCTGATGGGTTGCTCGCTTGACTCCTGTTGCTGGGCCCCCTGTGGAATTATCGATTGCTAAGAGGAGTCTTTAGAGACTCTCGAGTGGGATGGGGAAGTGGAAAGCCAATTACAGAAAGTAGGAGTTCTGGTTTTTCTCAGGGTTTAGGAGCTGCGAGCCAGAGGAAGCAGTTGATATAATCACTTCTGTAGTGTTAGGCCTGCAGTTGCCAAATCAGGGTGAAATTTGCATGCCAGTTTTCTATGCAGAATGTTGTTCTCATGCTAATAGAGTTGCTGCAAACACATCTGCCCACCTTATGAATAAATCCTGTATTTCAACCAGTCTCCTGCTGTTTGAGTCTCAGGAACACCCAGGTCTCCTTCTAATGTGGGTACTGATGGGATAAAGGTGAGGGTTTTTTGCTTGACCCAAGATACATTTGAGAGCTAGGACTTTAAGGGTAAGGATGAAGTTGTTCTTTGTCACAGACGGATCCTAGTGAGCAGTTCTTCCTGAACACAGTCTGGAAGTCATCCACACAGGCTGTGGGACCACCAACAGCTCTTCAGAGATTCTGGCCTAAGGTGGTCTAAAGTGAATCTCTCTATAGATCCATTCCTAGCCTGGCCCTGGCTGCTTATAGAGGCGTTTGGGGAATTTTTTTTTTTTTTAAAGCAGCATTGGAGGTAAGGAAGGAAGGATTGGGAGTTTAGGATTACCAGATGCAATGCCAACTATTATATATAGGATGGATAAATAATAAGGTTCTATATAGCATAGAGAAATATAGTCAATATCCTGTGATAAACCTTAATGGAAAAGAATATGAACAAGAATATATATATAAACATATATATGTACATATATAACTGAGTCCCTTTCCTGTACAGCAGAAATTAAATAACATTGTAAATCGTTATGCTTCAGTAAAATTAAAAAAAAAAAAAACAATACGAAAGCCTAGGCTACCATTAAATCTAGTACTTCGGTTAGATAGTCCGTCTGTCTTGGGCCTCAGTTTTCTGATCTATAAAATTGATAGGCCTTGGCTACATAATTGCTGTTGGTATAGGCTGTGTGTAAGTGCTCTTGAGACTAGAATTTCTGAAATACAGCTAACCCATCTGGAGGAGCCCACAAAGTAATAGTGCTCAGTAACTGAGCATCAGGTATGTGGATCTTCCTCAATTTCTGGTGGGATTGTGTCCCAGTAAACCCACCACGAATTGAAAATACTGTAAGTTGAAAATGGATTTAATACACATGACTTACCCAACATCACAGCTTAGTCTCAGTTCAGTTCAGTCGCTCAGTCATGTCCGACTCTTTGCGACCCCATGAATCGCAGCACGCCAGGCCTCCCTGTCCATCACCAACTCCCGGAGTTCACCCAGACTCATGTCCGTGGAGTCAGTGATGCCATCCAGCCATCTCATCCTCTGTCATCCCCTTCTCGTCCTGCCCCCAATCCCTCCCAGCATCAGAGTCTTTTCCAATGAGTCAACTCTTCGCGTGAGGTGGCCAAAGTACTGGAGTTTCAGCTTTAGCATCATTCCTTCCAAAGAACACCCAGGGCTGATCTCCTTTAGAATGGACTGGTTGGATCTCCTTAGTCTACCATAAAAGTGCACAGAACACTTAAGTTAGTCTACTGTTGGGCAAAATCGTCTAACACAGAGCCTATTTTATACTTGTGTTGAATCTCACATAATTTATTGGATACAGTATCAGAAATGAAAAACAGAATGGTCGTATAGGTACAGATGAATGGTATCGATTGCTTACCCTCATGATCACGTGGCTCACCAGGAGCTGTGCCCCCTGCCTGTGCCCAGTATCACAAAAGATTATTGCTAGCCCCAAAAAAGGTCAACATTCAGAATTCTGTTTCTACTGAATCGAATACCACTTTTGCACCATTAGTTCAGTTCAGTCGCTCATTTGTGTCCTACTTTTTGTGACCCCATTGATTGCAGCGTGCCAGGCTTCCCTGTCCTGCACCATAGTAAAGTCAAAAATCGTTAAGTGGAACCATCATTAAGTTGGGACAGTCTGTAATTCAAATTCAGACCTGAAATCAGACATTCTCGCCTGAGAGTGATTTTGCTACCAGGAGACACTTGACAACTCTGGAGGCTTCCTCGGTTACCATGGATGCAGTGCTCTGGGACTCTAGGGTGGAGAGGCCAGGGATGCTCCCTGCAGCAGGTAGTATTAATACATCCCCTACACTGAGCATGAGCCACTGTGCTTTTCTTGTATTGTCGAGGTTGAGAAACTTTGCCTTTGGGAGTTCAATTTGTCTTCCACAGTCAAAAGCCCCACCTGTGTACCATGATATCATCAGTCTAATCCTCTAGGTTCACACCTGCTTGGTTCAACTGAGAAGCTGCTAGAAGCTGTTTTTTGTGATACTCATAAACTAGCTACATATTTTCTGGTTTTTCATTTTGACTTTCTCTTAATATATGAACCACTTTCCATACTGTGACACATGGTTACCAAAGCTTTTTTCCCCTTCTTCCCTCTTGTGTTTCTTCACACCACACCAGTTTGAAGTGGGGGCGAGAGGGACATCTGTTTGGGCCTGAGCCTCTGGAGGAGGCCCTAAAAATGTCTTGAGAAGAACTGAGTTGGAGACCAAAGAGGCGGCTATGTGTGGAGGCCCTGGGCAGCCCTCTCAGCTCCAGAAAGATGATGCTAAAAGAAGCGCTAAGTGCTCCCATCTTGTGTTTATACTATTCCTATTTCACAAAGTGGAAAAAAAAAAAGTTAAATTAAGAGGTGCTCACCAGCCTTTAGGAGTTGGAGATTTTTTGTACTTTTTCAGAGCCAATCGGCCAACCAGAGGACTTAGGCATTTATGAGATGAACACAATGTACATGAGATATGATGGTGTTTGAGGTACCAAACTATTTATTTGATGGAAGGTTTTCCCATTTTCCCTAGTTGATGAACTGTTCATGCATGACTTATCTTGAGTTTGGTTTGACAAAGTGAGTGTTGCTAGAAAAGGAGGGAAGAAGAAAACTAATTGATAACACAATGGGCTCAATCTGCAAATGACCCACTTCCTAGCCTGCAATTCTGGGAGGGTTGCAACTCTAAAAAGAGGTGGTGATATCATGACTTTGGTTTAAATGCACTTTGGAAAGATTACATAAAGAGACTTTCTCTAATGGATAAATAGGAGCAACTTAGAATTTTAGTCTCATGACTATTCAAGGAAAAGGATTTTCTAACAAGAAGTATGTATGCTAAATCAAGGTCTCTATGGAGAGCTTGTTATATAAAATAACTGTAAAATTTTGAAGAACTCTAGAAGGAATATAGTTGTTATAGACCATTTTGAAATCAAGACACACTACTGAAAATTAGTTTCATCATTTTTAGGGTAACATATAATCTCCACATGGAAAGGTACATTTATAGTATAACTTGACTTTGCTGTCATGGAGGAGGGAAGGAAGCAGTTTGGCCAGAAACGTCAAATTTCCTAGATGCTGAGGTTGTTCTAGATGAGTGAGTGGTGATTCCAACTTGTTCATTTCCTTGAAGCAACTAACCCATCAAGATGTCTCCTGTCCTCTCTGACAAAACACAGAGGCATCGAGCCAGGTGAGGCCATCTCAGGAGGCACTGGCTTTTTTTTTTTTCCCCCCTTGTTTTAAAAAAATTTATTGAAGCTTAGTTGACATTGTTGTGCTAATTTCTTCTGTATAGAAAAGGAACTCTTATACATCTATATTCTTTTACATTTTCTTTTCCGTTATGGTTTGTCATAGGATATTGAATATAGTTCCCTGTGCTATGCAACAGGACCTTGTTTATCCATCCTATGTATAGTAGTCTGCCTCTGCTAATCCCGATCTCCTGTTCCTTCACTCACTCCTTCACTCCTCCTCCCCCTTGGCAACCACAGTTCTGTTCTCTGTATCTGTGAGTCTCTTTTTGTTTCATAAACGTTGATTTGTATTGTATTTTAGACTCCACATATAAATGATACCATATAGGATTTGTCTTTCTCTGACTTACTTCACTTAGTGTGATAATCTATAGTTCCATCCATAATGCTACAAAAATGGCATGATTTTATTCTTTTTAATGGCTGAGTAATATTCCGTTGTTCCATTGCATTCCAACACACACACACACACACTATGGAATCTCTCTCTCGCCCTATATATATATAGGCATCTATATATATGTGTGTGTGTGTGTGTATATATATATATATATTACATCTTTTTTATCCATTTCTTTGTCAGTAGATGTTTAGGTTGTTTCCATGTCTTGCTATCTTGGCTACTGTAAATAGTTCTGTTATAAACATAGGGATGTATGTATCTTTTTGAATTATAGTTTTTACCTGGGTAGGTATGCCCAGCAGTGGGATTGCTGAATCATATGGCAACTCTATTTTTAGTTTTTTGAGAAACTTCCATGCCATTTTCTGTAGTGGCTGCACCAATTTACATTCCTATCAACAGTGTAAACAGATTTCCTTTTTCTCATGCTCTCTCCAGCATTTGTTATTTGTGGACTTTTTACTGATGGCCATTCTTACGTGTGTGAAGTGGTGCTCGTTATTGTTTTGATTTGCGTTTTTCTAATAATTAGTGATGTTGAGCATCTTTTCATGTGCCTGTTGGCCATGTGCCTAATGGCCATCTGTATGTTTTCTTTGGAGAAATGTCTATTTAGGTCTTCTGCCCATTTTGTTTTTTGATTGGCTTGTTTTATTTTTGTTGTTGTTATTGAATTGTCTGAGCTATTTGTATATTTTGGAGATTAAGCCCTTGTTCATTTATTTGTTTGCAAATATTTTCTCCCATTCCATAGCACTGACTCTTTATCAATGCATTTCTTTCTGTGAGTGCTCTTAACCAACATTTTCTGATAAAACTCCAGTTTTGAAGGTATCTTGTCCAACAGCCATGCAGTTTCCAAGTCAGATGTTTTATAAGTGACATCTGTCTTGATCAGATTGCATAAGCAAATGACTTGTTCCAGATTGCTAACAATATTTGCTTAAGTATTTGAGAGGGAATTTCTCCTTTGAAACATCAGAGTCCCAAAATTATGTTCCTTATCAAAAAAAAGTCTTTTTTTTGAAAAAACTTTTGTACTGGGGTATAGCCAATTATGATGAACCTAGACAGTGTGTTGAAAAGCAGAGACAAAGGTCTAATAGTCTACTACTCTGCCGACAAAGGTCAGATAGTCAAGGCTATGATCTTCCCAGTGGTCGTGTATGGTCATGAGAGCTGGGCTGTAAAGAAGACAGAATGCCAAAGAATTGATGCCTTCAAACTGCTGGAGAAGACTCTTGAGAGTTCCCTGGACAGAAAGGAGATCAAACCAGTCAATCTTAAAGGAGATCAACCCTGAATATTCACTCTTAGGACTGATACTGAAGCTGAAGCTCCAGGATTTTGGTCATCTGATGTAAACAGATAACTCATTGGAAAAGTTCCTGATGCTGGGAAAGATTGAGGGCAGAAGAAGAGGGTGTCAGAGGATGAGATGGCTGGATGGCATCACCAATGCAATGAACGTGAACTTGGGGAAAATTCTGAGAGATGGTGAGGGACAGGGAGGCTTGTGTGCTGCAGTCCATGGGGTTGCAACGAGTCGGACATGACTGGGTGACTGAACAACAGTAATAGTCAGTCATAGTTTCAGATATGCAATTGACACCATCCTTATGGCAGAAAGTGAAGAGGAACTAAAGAGCTTCTTGATGAAGGTGAAAGAGGAGAATGAAAAAGCTGGCTTAAAACTCAACATTCAAAAAAAACTAAGATTGTGGCATCCGGTCCCATCACTTCATGGCAAATAGATGGGGAAACAATGGAAACAGTGACAGACTTTATTTTCTTGGGCTCCAAAATCACTACAGATGGTGACTGCAGCCATGAAATTAAAAGACACGTGCTCCTTGGAAGAAAAGCTATGGCAAACCTAGACAGCATATTAAAAAGCAGAGACATTACTTTTCTGGCAACGTTTCGTCTAGTCAAAGCTATGGTTTTTCCAGTAGTCATGTACAGATGTGAAAGCTGAACAATAAAAAAGGCTGAGCTCTGAGGAATTGATGCCTTTGAACTGTTGTGTTGGAAAAGACTCTTGAGAATCCCTTGGATTGCAAGGAGATCAAACCAGTCTATGCTAAAGGAAATCAACCTTGAATATTCATCGGAAAGACTGATGCTGAAGCTGAAGCGGCAATACTTTGGCCACCTGATGCAAAGAACCAACTCATTGGAAAAGACCCTGATGCTGAGAAAGACTGAAGGCAGGATGAGAAGGGGATGACAAAAAACCATATGGTTGGATGACACCACCGACTCAATGGACATGAGTTTGAGCAAATGCTAGGAGATAGTGGAAGACAGGGAAGCCTGGTGTGTTGCAGTCCATGGGGTCGCAAAGAGTCAGAAACGACTGAGCAACTGAACAACAACATAAACAGTTAAAAATGTTGTGCTAGTTCCAGCGAAGGGACTCAGTGATACATATACATGTGTCCTATCAAAGAAAGTCTTAAAGCAAAGATAGGGAAGTTGTCACCAATAAGCCAGACTTTGCCAGAGATGTCTGTAATCAGCTTGCCTCATGTTCAGCTTAAAAAAATTGTGTCAGTATTTAAAACCTAGGATATTGCATGCAACAAGTTGGAAGTTTCTGACTCTTTTGATAAAGTAAAAGGCCTGATGTTTAAGCCCTCCATCCCATGATGGGAAGGAGGTGGGCAGCAGCTCCCTTGAAGTGGTCATGATCTGTCCAACATGCCATAGTCCCCACCCTTCTCTGTTGTTTTCCGAACGCAGTGCTTGGTGTCCTTGATTGTCTTTCGACTGACCCACTTTTCTCATTGCTCTTATCTGCCTGGTTTATCTGTACACTTGCATTTCAACCACCACCACAAGAGAAAAGATAAAGGTGTTGATTGATGGTGAGAGGGTGTTTTCATAACAGTTTTGGAAAGTAAAGGCAGAATGATAAATTCTGTCTATAATTTATGTTTGACTTTTTTAAAGTACAATGACTTGTCCATTATTGGACAGTAAAAGATCATTTGTGTCTAGCACAGCTTCCATTAGAAAATGCATATCACTTAGCCGTTTGATGCCAAGATGATGTGAGCAGAGCTGGCTCTAGACCGAACTGTAGAGTGTGCCCAAGTGGCTTCGTATTACCTCTAGCCAACCTCTTCCTCATGTCCCCTCCTTCCTACTTTAATAACTCTGTGTCCTTACTACTTAATCCACCCACCTTGGATGTAGCTGTTTTTAATGATCTTTCTCTAAATTTAAACGATGCCATTAGAGAAGGATTTTTCACTGAAAGATATCTGATACCATTCCTCCTAAGAGAGAGAAAGCTTAAATCATTTCCTGTTGCTTCTATCCAAGGATATTAGTATTTCTGTTCAAAGGAGAAACTTGAAACTTATTGGGTGTACAGTTGTAGAATTTGGGGATTGGACAGAGGTTAAGGATCCTTTGGCCAAGGTGTTAGAGCCCTTCAAATACATGAAATCAAGCACTTATTCCTGAAGTTGACCTTAAGTGTTACTTGAGTCAAAACCTGGATTCATATTTGACTAGTGTAGATTAATTACCGTGCATCTGAACGTGGGTCTTTGTCTAGCTTTACCTTGACCAGTGTGCATGTGCTCAGTCACTCAGTAGTGTCTGACTTTTTGTGACCCTGTGGGCTGTAGCCTACCAAACTTCTCTATCCATGGAACGTTCCAGGCAAGAATACTGGAGGGGATTGCCATTTTCTACTCCAAGGGATCTTCCCAACCCAGGAATCAAACTTGGATCCCTTGTGTTTCCTGCAGGTGGATTCTTTAGGATTTAGGATTCTTTACCACTAGCACCACCTGGGAAGCTCTCCCTTGATCAGTAGTGATAGTAAAAGCTTTGGTTTTCTTCTGTAGTGTAGGAGGGTTGAGTTAGATACAGCATTACAAATTCAGGGTACTGGTGTCACTCACCTCGGATCACTTGCTCAGTACCAAGCTTCCTCTCAGATTCCGCCAGCTTTTCATCAGAGACCTCCAGACAATCAATACCAGTTCATCAGAATTGGCTATTGTGGTGGAGCCAGTATTGCACTCCCAGGAGATAAATACAGAGGTCCCTGTCTGCTCTCTCATTCCATGAGTTCAAGGACCATATGTGGGTCAATGTTGAATATTCAGTAGGCAAAAAAAAAAAAAAAAATTCATTGAACATGTGGCTCCTTTTACAGTCTAGAGAAGTTAAAGCAGTGCTTTCCCCTGAACACTGAAGAGGGATCTCTTATCTCACACAGGTTCTCACTAGATGAAGTGGTCAGGTCATTTAGATGAGGTTGTGCTCTCAGGGTGCACCTTTAAGACAGGCTGTTTCTGAAATCACAACCTAACAATCTTGAAAACTGGGCAAAAACAGCCCCAAAGAGCTGTTTCTACTTCAGGTTCTTTTTAAGACTAACGTGAATTGTTTGGGACAGAGATTGTCACAAGAGAAACCAGAGAGGCCAAATCTTCAGCTGCTGCTAAGTTGCTTACCTTTGAGTTTCAGAGTGAATGAACTGAGGGGACATGGAGCTGGGGGTTGGATCTGTGACAAAGCACATGTCCATGAGGAACAACTGAGCTGAAATCTGATGCCCAGAGCCTCCATTCTTGTGTTACTCATCCAGATGTTTCTTCTCGAGATCAGGGACGGGCTCTCACAGACAGCCTTTTCAGCTCTCAGAAGCACTACTGGGTTTTCCTGAGAGCATTTTAAGTTAGACATTCCCAGCTCTGTTTGGATTTCTCCTATAATGCATTTGTAATAATTGTTGGACCCTGTCTTTTATTTGCTTAAAATGCTGCAGAAGCTTTTGTCTCACTCACAGTGAAGCCAAAGGCTTTTCCAGTGGCCCACAATGTGCTATGTGATCTGGCTGTCACCTCTGTCTTACCTTGGCTGCCCTCTTTCTCTTTTAATATATATATTTTGAGTTTTTAATTTTATGTTTTTACTTTTTAAAATATTTTTTGAAATAGAATTTTTATTTTTAATATTTATTGAAGTATAGTTGACTTATAATGTATTAATGTCCGCTGGATACTAAAATGATTATAGATATCTATATACACATTTTAAAATATTCTTTTCCATTATGGTTTATCATAGGATATTGAGTATAGTTCCCTGTGTTATACAGTAGGGCCTTGTTGTTCATCCATTCTCTATATAATAGCATACATCTATTAACCCCAGCTCACACTTACTTTTTAAATTTTTAAATTAATTTATTGTTTTATTACTATTACACCTATAAGTATACAGTATACTTTTAATTGAAGTATACTTGCTATACAATATTATATGTTACAGGTGTACAATATAGTGATTCACAGTTTTTGAAGGTTATTATGAAATATTGACCATATTCCCCATGTTGTACCATACATCTTTTTGGCTTACTTTTTACTGATTGTTTTGTACCTCTGATTCTCTTACCCCTATATTGCCCCTCCTCCCTCCCTCTCCCAACTGGTAACCATGAGTTTGTTCTCTAGATCTGTGAGTCTGCTGCTTTTTTGTTAGATTCACTAGTTTATTGTATTTTTCTTGTTCCTTCTGCTGCAGCCATATGCACCTGTTGGCTGTGCCTCTAACATAGTAGACCTTCCCCAGGACCTTTGTACTTGCTGATCTCTCTGCCTAGAACATTCTTTCCCAGGTATTTTCGTGGATCATTTCCTTGACTAGTTCAGTGAGGCTTTCTTTGTCCATACCAGTCAAATATATTATGTTCCCCTCCCAGTGTATTTTTTCCCCATCATTACTTTGTATTATAATATAGATTTTGCCTTTGTCTTCTTCATTCTCTGGCTCGCCTACCTCAGTATAAGGTTCATTAGTGCAGGGATATTTTTGGATGTCTCACTGCTCCATTTCTGGCAGCTGGAACAGTGACTGGCACTTAATAGGAGGCCAATAAATACTTTAAGAATGAATGAATGTTTTCACATCCTTTCAGTACCTTTCTCACTTATTTTTATTAACTTTTTAAAGTTGTAAGCAACAGAAAGTCAAAGCTATGATTTTTCTAGTAGTCATGTATGGATGTGAGGGTTGGACTCTAAAGAAAGCTGAGCGCCAAAGAATGGATGCTTTTGAACTGTGGTGTTGGAGAAGACTCTTCAGAGTCCTTCGGACTGCAAGGAGATCCGACCAGTCCTTCCTAAAGGAAACCAGTCCTGAATTTTCATTGGAAGGACTGATGCTGAAGCTGAAACTCCAATAGTTTGGCCATCTGATGCAAAGAACTGACTCATTTGAAAAGACCCTGATGCTGGGAAAGATTGAAGGTGGGAGGAGAAGGGGATAACAGAAATAAGATGGTTGGGTGGCATCACTGACTCAATGGACATGAATTTGAGTAAGCTCTGGGAGTTGGTGATGGACAGGGAGGCCTAGCATGCTGCAGTCCTTGGGGTCGCAAAGAGTCGGACATGACTGAGCAACTGAACAGAACAGAAGCAACAGAAACCTAATTCATACCAGTTTTAAACAAAAATAGGAATTCATGGGCTTCTATAAGTAAAGCATGATAAAGACCTTGATTTTTCTACTACTGTGGATGGGCTTTCTGCATGGAGTATGGATGATACTTGCCAGCAGCTCTAAGCTTCCACCTCTAGTTTTTGTATCCAGTGGAATGAAGAGCCCATCTTCTAGCCATTAAAGGGTGGTGTGGGGACTTGTATAGATTGACTCAGCCAGACCACATGCATCCTTGGACCAGTCCCTTTGGCCAGTGAAGCCTGAAGAATGATGATGAGCCCAGCCTGGGCCATGGGCTTCCCCTTACAGCCTGGAATTTAGGGCTGTTTACAAAAGTGTAGAAGAAAGTTGTGGCATAAATGTACTTACTTGGGAATTGTGAACTAGGCACCCATGGATGTCAGCCATAGTCACTCTTCATAACTTGCTCTAATTTGTCTACCTACCTCCTGTAACAACCCAACATAGCCTTCCAGAAATGGGCTTAAGGGTTCATTCTTTGTATACATGGTTTCCAAAGTGTGGTATACACACCCCACAGTATATACAGTATAAACCACTGAGGTGTAGAGAGAAAATATTAGAACTTATCTTATTCATATTTAATCCCTGTAAAATATTCATTTTATGTATGGTTTTTATAATGCTCAAATCAGCAGTTAGTAGTAGTACTACTTAATATTTAGTAGTACTTAGTAGGACATTGGTAAAGTAGTTCAAGTTCATATATATATATATATATATATATATATTTACATATGTAATTTATAAATAAGTAAAACCCCATACATTTGGCACACTCATACTCAATAGGATACAATATGATACATTAAAAAAAAATAAAGTCTGAGATCACAGTATTTTTTCTTAAAGGATACAGTTTACTACTTTAAAAGCTTCACCTTAAAAGAAATTAGGCAATTTTATCTCCAAATACTTTTTAAATGTTGCCAATTTTCTGCAGTAATGTGTTGTCCAAACACCTGACAACAGAGTGAAGATCATAGGTTGATTGTTTCCTTTCAGTTCTCAGGGACAGTACTTTTATGATTTTTCTCCAAGTTTGAATGACAACCTCAGAGGCAAAGTCTTTTCCAGATTAACACTATGTCTCTGATATACTTGAAATCCAGAAATATCTTTGAAGAAGGCAACTATAATCATGCAGTGAAAGAAAAGTTGGGTAAGGAGAAAACTGATTAAGAAAAAAAGAAGGACAACTAATGAAGGCCCAAAGCAGAAAGCAAGAAATTATTCCAGAAGGATGGAAAATGTAGTTAGAGAACAAACCCATATTCAAGTCAGGAATATCTTCTGAATTATTGAAATCTGAATGACTCTCATATTCTATTAAAGAGGGAAAATGGTATTGGAATAAATATTAAAAGGAGTCAAAATCTAGGAGGCATTACTCGTCTGAATATTATTAGCTTCCTTCAGTGTACGTATCTGTCCATCCTTTTCCACAAACTCTTATGTTAACCCCTCACTCTACCAGTGCTTTCTACAGAGGAAATACCAGGATTCTGGTTAAAAATATATGTGTGTATATCACACTCATAGCTGAAGCTGTTTCTATAGCACAGCAGGATCATAGAGTGAAAAGTGAAAAGTTAAGCTAATAATTTACTAAGATGACATTATTTGTGTTTAGTCATTAAGTTGTGTCCGATTCAGCGACCCCATGTACTATAGCCTGCCAGACTCCCCTGTCCATGGGATTCTCCAGGCAAGAATACTAGAGTGGGTTGCTATTTCCTTCTTCAGGTGATCTTCCTGACCTAGTAGTCAAACCCTCGTCTCTGCATTGGCAGGCGGATTCCTTACCATTGAGCCACCAGAGAAGCCCAAGTTGATATTAGTTGTTCTAATTTCATTTTAACCAGTGTGATTTCAGCCTATCATGGTGCCAGGCCTATATTTGGGATTGAAAATAGGTGAGACCTAGTGTCTGTCTTGAGACAGCTGACCACTTTGGGCTGGAACATAATAGCTTCATGAGATGCTGAGTTCCGCCGCCCCCCCCTCCCCCCGCCCCCTGACAAAATAGAAAAAGAGCCAGGGGTCGATTGTGAGGGGCTGGGGGCAATGAAAAAAATCTGCCTGGGAGCATCAGAGAAGATGACATGTGAATAAGGCCTTAGAGGATATAAAGGATGGTTTCAAATGAAAAAGCTAAGAGGAGGGAGAAACGGCATGAGTAAAGGCAGGAAAGTAAGGAAGACCACGTCTCAGTGGAGGAGATATGAGGAGACCAATGTAGGAGAAAAATGGAGGCAGAGTTTGGCCTTTCTCTTGGAGATGGTGGCACATCATTAGAGGATATTTTAATTTTTTAAAGTAAAAGATTGGCATGTACTGGTCTAGTGACAGTTCAGAGGACAAATTGAAGCTGGGAGCAGGGTAACCATTTAGGAAGCTACAAAAATAATCCAGATCACAACTCTTAAAGAGTAGAACTGGGGAAGTCATAGTGGGTTTAGCAAGAAGAGAACTAATGTAAAGGAAATTTCTGATTTTAAAATCAACAGAACTTGATACCTTTATGCTAAGATGGTAGAAAAGAACAGGGATTTAGAGTTGACTATCAGTGTGCAATACAGAAATCATTGCAGTGGGAGGGAGGGAAGAATGGGCTGTCATTTGGTTTTGTTTTATTTTGATGGTAGGGGTAGCTGTTGTTAAGATGATGATGGGTTTGATTTATTGTTTATTAGCTGGGCTTCCCTGGTGGCTCAGCAGTAAAGAATCTGCCTGCAATGCAGGAGTCACAGGAGACATTGGCTCGAACCCTGGGTCAGGAAGATCTCCTGGAGGAGGAAATGGCAACCCACTCCAGTATTCTTGCCTGGAGAATCCCAATGGACAGAGGAGCCTGGGGGGCAACAGTCCATGGGGTTGCAAAGAGTTGAACATGACTGAAGCAACTTAGCATGACATCATTTCAATAGTCATAAACCATAAGTTTGACTTTTGGGGAGTTATATCATTCCGTGAGTTTCAATACATTTATTTATACATTCATGTAACCACCACCACTATCAGGATACGGACTAGCTCCATCACTCTCAAACAATCTCTTGTATTGTCTCTGTAGTCCAGTCTCCTCCCTGCTCTCACCAACTCATAACCCTTGGCAACTAGTGATCTGTTCACCATTCCTGTATTTTTGTCTTTTCCAAAATGTCAGGTAAAATAATCATATATTATGTAACTTTTGAGGTTGACTTCTTGCACTCAGCATTCATCCCAAACGTGCATCAGTGGTTTGTTGGTTTTTATTAATGAGCAGTATTCTACGGGATGGATGTACCACAGGTAGTCTGGCCATTCACTTTTGAAGGACATTTTGATTGCTTTCAGTTTGGGGGAATTGTGACTAGAGCTGTTATACATATTTATTTTTCCTCTTAGCAGAGATGTAGTTTTTCTCATTATTTTAAAAAGGAGGGGTAAAATATGCATAGAATAAAATGTCACCATTTTCAATAAAAACATTTCACTAAGTGTACAGTTGAAGGGCATTAAATTAAAAGCATCTTTGTGTAGGTCTTTATGTGAACATATGTTTTCATTTATCTAGGGTGAGGAAGCAGGAGTGAGATCACACAGCCATTTGAGTAAGTATATCTTTAACTTGATAAGAAACTGCTAAACTCTTTTCCACAGTGGTAGTACCATTCTGCATTCCTACCATCAGTGGGTGAGAGTTTTAGTTGCTTCATATTCTTGCCAGGAGTTGGTACTGGGGATTTTTTCCCCAGCCTAATAGGGTGCAGTGATAGCTCATTGTGGTTTTAATTTTGCATTTCTTTAATTGCTAATGATCTTGAGAACCTTTTCATGTTGTTACTTTTGTCAAATGTTTGTGAAGTGTCTCTTCAAATCTTTTGCGTAGTTTAAGATTGGATTTTAAAGTTTAAAATTTGTGCTTCTTATGTTGATTTTTTTCACAGGTGTTTATATATTTTGTATATAAGTCATTCAGTGGATATATGATTTTCAAATATTTTCTCCCAGCTAGTAGCTTGACTTTTCATGTGTTTTGCTTAGGAAAAGTTTTAAATTTTGATCAAGGACAATTTATCAGTTTTTCTTAAATGGCTTGAGTATTTGATGTCATACCTAAGAACTCTATGTAACATAAGGCCTCAAAGATATTTCTCTTCTGTGGTTTTCTAAAAGTTTTATAATTTTACATTATTTATAATCCATTTATTTTAAATTAATTTTTATTGGTTATAGTAAAGGGGGATTTAGAAATTTGGATTCTAGGTGTTCATTAATAGTTTATAGAAGTATAATCTTTTTTTTTTTTTGTATGTTGACCTTGAATCCTATGACTGTACCAAAGTCACTTATTCTGAAAGGATTATTTTGGTTGTGTTGATTTCTTGGGATTTTTCTGTGCTCATATCATCTGTAAATGTGCAGCATTTTATTTCTTCCTTCTAATCTGGATGTCTTTCATTTCTGCTGCTTGAGGGAAGACTCTGCTGAGTACTCCCATTTGATATCTTGGGAACTATGAGATTTTCCACTCTGGCTGTTGGGAATCATCCATTATTTCTGGTAGGAGGTGAGCCCTAGGCATTGTTCCTTCTAATCCTTTTGAGTGTTCCCTGCCAACTCTGGGTTTTTGGTAATTTCTTCATATGCCTGTAAGATCAGTTCTCAACTGAATGATCCTTCTCTGGAGTTTGCTGTCCATGCAGCCCTCTCTCCTGGTACCTTAACCTCCTTTGCCTTCTTGGACTTTCCCTCTGTGCCCTCAGCTCAGGGAACCTGCTGGCTCTGCCTCATTTCCCTTTCCTACATCAGTGACCTGATATCTTTCTGCAGACAGTAAGCAGGGGTGATCAGATCATAAGGCTTATCTCTATTCTTTGGGTGATGATAACATACAGGTTATTGCCCTAGAAATGTTTGCAAAAGTTTCTGAAAGAGGTCAGTTGAGCACAAGAGAACAAGGATCTACTGGATTAGTTCACCAGTAAGGAATTTGCAGCTTCCAAGCATGAGTGGATGAAAACTGTGAGTCACATTCCAAGAATCTCAGTAAAATGGGAATAGCAATATCATCATTGTCATCATCATCTTCACCACTGTTACTTCACAGAACTCTTACTCTGAGATGAGATGGGAGTCTCCTATGCATTATGACATTCAAGCCTGGTGGTGGCCATGAAGACGTTTCTCTCAGATCCGCAACCTGTGGAAGCGTAATTGAGCAACAGTCCCACCTCCTCTGATCTGCTTTGTCTGCTGTGCCTGCCACAGCCTTTTCCAGTCAGTGACCCTGTGCCGCATGGACGCTAGCACATGCCTGTTATGAGATACAAGTGACTGACTCCAACGCTCCTCACTGAGCTCGCTGAAACTTCCTTAGAGCTGTACTGTCATCTAATACTTTGCCTGCTCCAGGTCCCTTGTTTCCTTCTTGTCTCCACAGCATCAGTCAGTCCTGCCTTCTGGTCGGATACCTCTTTTCCTTTGGCTACTCAGTTTCCCTTGCAGGCAATTTCCTCATTCAGGCTCTGGCAGCACCATCTTGGTCTCTGCTTCTCAGAGTGTCTGAAATAACATTCCTGAAATAACTCTAGGAGGCAGGAATACTCTTTGTTATAAACTAAATTGTGTCCCCCTAAAATCCCTGTATTGAAGTCCTAGTCCCCAGTTTGTATTTGGAGATACAGCCTTTTCAGGAGGTTATTAAGGTAAAATGAGGTGATGAGGGTGGGGCCATAGTCTGGTAGGGCTGATGTCCTTAGAAGAAGAGCATGAGAAACCAGAGATCCCCCTCTCACTGCGTGCAGAGGAGAGGCCATGTGTGGACGCAGTGAGAAGGCGGCCACCTGCAAATCAGGCAGAGACTCACCAAAACCACCCCTACTGGCAGCCTGAGCTTGGACTTTTGGGCTTTAGAACTGTAAGAAAATAAACATCTTTTATTTTAGCCACCCAGGGTGTGGTATTAATCCAGGAAGCCTAATGAACTATCGTTGCATCCCTTTTATAGGTATTGGACCCTGAAGACTGGGTCACACAGATCATTATTGGCTAATCCAATAGTAGATCCTAGGGCAGTGTGGCTATGAATTTAGCCCATCATAGCTGAGCTGTCTTGTCACTCCCTGAGCCTTGGAGGATGGAGAGATGTGTTCCCTGTGGGTAGAGACTCTAAACACGAATGAGTTTAGAGGGAAGCTTGGAAAGAGGTGGAAGGGAGTTTGGAGAACTCTCACTCTGCCTCCTGGCTTGAGTGGGAAAGCAGCCTTTACTTACAAGTGAAGCCATTTCTCTAGGTTGAGAGGAGCATTTGGAGGCAAGGATGGGGTATCTAAGTGATATTTCTTGTTGAACTCTTAGAAATGCCATGGAAGAATCTTAGTCTTTGAGCAGAAAAAAAAAATTTAGCATTTAAGAACATTCCTGGAGATAAGACTTTGTTTCTATACACCATTAGGTGTCAACATGTGGGGTCATGAACAGCCTAGCAGAAGTAAGTCACCATATGTGGCTGTAAGGAGACCTGCACTGAATTGTAGCAAGAAGCACATGAAAGCCAGGGGAATGTGAGCCCACAGAGGAAAGTGTGGGAAAAACTCTCTTTGTGAACTTCTGAACATGTTTAGCAAGAGAGCCAATACTGAGGAAATTCCAGCTGTTGGTGCCTAGACATAATATCTGAGCAGTTACTGACTTTTACTTTTCATGACAATGTTTTTGTGCCTTGTAGACACAGCTAAGATGTGATGAATGTAAATAATGTAGTACATGTTGTCATATCTTGCCGAGTTGCTTTAAGCTCAACATTAGCAAAATCCATCTTGTTTAAGTAGAGTTTTCAATACTTATTTGCTTTTGTAGTACAGAGATAAATTATTTTGCTTGTAAGATGATTTGATTAAAAAATAGCTTATTTCATGAGAAAAAATGATGTGTTAGATACTGTTTTATGTCCCTGTGTCTCGTCATCTTTTAGGCAGATAGAAATGTGATCCTTCAGTGTCACTTTTCCACTCCTGTTGTAAAAACTACACCAGTTCATCTGTCAGTGATAGAGATAGTTTGAGGGGAAATCACATTCTTTTGACTAAAGGAGTCCAAATGTTGTTTTATTTAAATATCTAACTTCCTGGAAAATTTGATGTGGGTGGTGTGTGTGTATGTGTGTGCGCACTATGTTGCTGTTAGTAAACAGGAAGGCTTTGAAATGATACACTACAAGGATTTAAATCCAGATTCTCTTGTATTTTCTATTTGAGTGGGTTTTATTTTGTTAGTGTTCTTATCCTCTTCATTACAGAGTCCTAAATTAATTGCCCCACTCTTTTTTTAAAAAGATATTCTGAAGTGGTACCCCACAGACATAATGTTATGACAATGGAATTTTAGTTCTTTGGTTGACTGCTTGCAAAATTTTGTTTGGACAAGAATGCAGGACACTGGCTTTTTTAACACAGTGTATAGCCTCTTTTTTTTTCTTTCAAGAAATTACTTGTGGGAAAATAGTTGAGGGTATCTTATTAATGATTTTTCCTCTTGAATTGTTTATTTCCCACCCCATCCTTCAGCTCTTTGTAACTAAAAACGAGCTCCAGTTCCTCATCTTGGTTACAGTGGTTTAGATGTTTGTTGGTATGTGAATTTGTTTAGAAACGTTTGTGTGATTTCTCTTCTTTTTTTCTTTTTTCCCCCCAGTGATCTCAGTTTGCTAAACATTGCATAACTTTTAAAAAATGTAGTAGATTATTCTTTTGCCTCCCTAAAGTTTGTAGTCATTGCTGTTTTTCACTTCAGTCACTTAGATTATTTTATGAAACCAGTCCAACCCCCAAAGTTGTTTGCTTTTGCCTTTGACCCTGGGTGGAGGTGGGCTCTGATATTTATGAACTTTGATTATTTTCTGTCTTATGTAGGGAAGGACCTGAGAATTTTCAGCAGTTTCCCTGCAGCCATGGAAAACTATATTCAATGAAGCCCTTGCCATACACTGCTTAGTCTGCAATTCTCTTTGATGTACAGAACTCTGCAAATGTTTCTTGGCCAAGAATTGAGGCAGTTCATTGCAGGGGAGTGGTAGGAAACACAGGAGCATAGGTGATTGACTCTTAAAAAGGAAGATCTTAAAAAAGATTATTTGGTCCTGAAGTATCAAATATGTGGCATGAATACCACTACTCTTCCCCTCCACGCCCATAGCAGACATCACTATCAATCATGTCTCTTTCTGTCGAGTCATCCATAGCCACGTGATCTTTCAACATGGTATCCCAGGGCTTCTGTCAAAATGCCAGTGGCATTGGCATATGAGATGGAATCTCTATCGGTAGATTGTATGATATATTTATAAACACCTGGACACACAGGGACGTTCTGAGCAAGGCTGAAGAGCATTGGAATTAAGAACAGAGGCTCGAGAGTGAAATGATGTGAGCCATACCACTTGTTGGCTGTGTGATTTGAGGCAGAGTTCTTCATTCTTGTGAGCCTGTTTCCTTGTCAGTAAAGTGTGGATTATTATAGAGGCTACATCATAGGACTGCTGGAAAGGTTGAACTAAAATAATTCCCAGCACTGCTCAATAAATGTGAGAGAACCATTTGAGATATTATAATTAGGGACAGTTTCTTGTTTATAATTATTACAAAGCTGCTGCTGCTGCTGCTAAGTCGCTTCAGTCGTGTCCAACTCTGTGCGACCCCATAGATGGCAGCCCACCAGGCTCCGCCATCCCTGGGATTCTCCAGGCAAGAACCCTGGAGTGGGTTGCCATTTCCTTCTCCAATGCATGAAAGTGAAAAGTGAAAGAGAAGTCGCTCAGTCGTGTCCGACTCTTCGAGACCCCATGGACTGCAGCCTACCAGGCTCCTCCGTCCATGGGATTTTCCAGGCAAGAGTACTGGAGTGGGGTGCCATTGCCTTCTCCGTATTACAAAGCTAGTTAGGACTAATCTGGGTTTCCCAACTTCAGCATTACTGAAATTTAAATGGTCACATACTTACTTGTTATAGCAGCTGTCCTGTGCCTTGTAGGATAATGTTCATCAGCATCCCTGACCTCTACCCACTAGATGCCAGTAATCCCATCCCACATTTGTCCCAGTTGTGACAAATATCTCTAGACTTTCCCAAATGTCCCTTTGGGGCAAAATTGTCCCAGTTAAGAACCACTGGACTAGACCCAAGTTCACGTATAGATTGTGTGTGTGAGTGTGTATGTGTTTATATTTTGTCCAGGTTTATTGAGACATATGGACCCATTGTGTAAGTTTGAGGTACACAGTGTAATGATTTTATAGATATGCATATACTGTAAAGTGATTACCATGTTAAGATAACACATTGATCACATCAGGTAGTTACAGTTTGTGTGTGTGTGTGTGTGTGTGTGTGGTGGCAGCTTTTAAAATCTACTCTCCTAGATACTTTAAAATACACAATACAGTATTGTTAACTGTAGACACAATATCGTACATCCCCTGGAGCTTACTCATTTTATAACTTGAAGTTTGTACCCTTTGACCAGTAGTACCTATTCCCCCATCCCTGGAGACCACCAGTCTATTCTCTGTTTTTATGAGTTTTGTTTTTTTAGATCCCACATGTAAGTAAGATGATACAGGTTGTACCTTTAAGCTTGGCTCAGTTCACTTAGCATAACACCCTTAAAATTCATCCATGTTGTGATAATATCAGAATTTCTTTTTTATTGTTGACTAGTATTCATGTGTGTGTGTACTGTGTTTTATTTACTTATTCATCTGTTGGTGGACACTAATTGTTTCTATTTCTTGGCTATTGTAAATAGCACTGCAATGAACATATGGGTAAAGATAGCTCTCAGAGGTAGTGATTTTATTTCCTTTGGATATATGTATACCCAAAACTAGAATTGCTGGATTATATAGTAGTTCTTCTTTTAATTTTAAAAGTAATCTCTATACTGTTTTCCATAGGAGCTATAATTTTTTTTTTCACGTTAATATACTTGTGCCTGAACCCATTGTCAGAGATACTGATTCTTTTAGCTTTGTCTCTAAGCTCCAGGAACTTAAAAAAAAATTTTTTTTTTGTACCTGTGGCTTTGACATTCCCGCCTTCATGTCAGGCTACAACTTTTTCAATTTACCAGCCTGGGTACAGTTTTGAATAGCAGATTAATAGCTCCAAGTTTTAATTATGTTTTTGTAATAGAATTTAAAGTAATTTCAAGGAAAATGTTCACAATATAAGTTTCAGTGATAACAGCTATGTTCTAAATTGTATAATAATAATAACTTGGGTATAATTAATTCACGTACTTACTGTGTGTTAGATGCTAGGCTATGAACTTACTGTTCCTCCTGTCATTTTTTTTTGTGACAGTACAGAAAGGAAGCACTATTTTTGCCATTTTACAGATGATGGAACAGAGACACAGACAACTTTGTCCAAGGTCCCAAAGCTACTAAGTGTCAGAATAGGGCAGCAATGCTAGGCTTTTTGTCTATGGTACAGACAAAAACATGCGTGCTAGAGAAAGATCTAGAAGAATGTATGCCCAGATGTTTACCTTGATTATTTATAGATGATAGGATTATGGATATTTGTTACTATACTTAGTGTTTTGCAAATTTTCTGCTTTGTGCATTCATTAATTTCTTAAAGTATTAAAAAACAAAGTTAAAATTACGCAGTCCTGGGACTTTTATAAAACAAGTGATTATATTTACCACAGTTTACTTCCCATTTATTTGGTCTTGCTTATGATTGATTGAAAAACAATAGGAGTTACATTTGAATTTTTTATTTTGGATTCCATAATGGAAACGTGCAGCCCCTTAATGTAATATGTAGCTATTTAGAAGTGGGGGTTGTACACATCTGTAAGGTGCTTTTCCCATATAAGTTTGTTTTGTTAAGTAATCATATGGAATTTTAAAATAAACAAGATCCAAAAGAATGTTGTTCTTCAAGATTTCCAGCCTTAGCAAATTATGTGCTGTTTCAAAGATGCTACCAGTGAAACATCTTCTCTTGAATTTCACTTTTGATTATGGCCTTTAAAGCTACTTTCTGAACCAGACAAGAAAACCAGGCTTCATTATTTCAGCAAATGCCAGGAGCTACCTGCTTGATTGCCCCCCAAGGCATGCTCTGAATTTCTATTTGGTCATTTTCAAATATCAAACAGAGCCACGTGGGTAAAATTTACCATAAGAGGCAGTGCTTTACCTAATGTCTTGTTTTCTCATGGAAATTCCAAAAACGGAAATCGAAATGGGCTTTGATGAATGGAATCCTTGTGAGCATAAGTGCGTAGACCCTTATGGTGACTACTTTCACGTGTGCTGCATTCATGTGATGCGTAAATTCAAATGTTTGTGTTCATTTGCATTATTTTAGAGTTCTCCATCATGGGTTTCAGTTCTTAATATGGTATTTGCCTGGCTTTATTCACTGTGGCATATGTTTCCAATTTTAAATAACTTTGAAGGATTCCTGTGTGTCTGCTGTTAAAATTGAGAGGTCTTGGTGACTCTGGGGTCCAGGTGAAACTACGTCTAAAAGAATATGTGTAAATACATATGTTGAGCTAGGTGACGTAAAGGTCACCAGAGGCCCAAGGTTTTACTTTGTTAGATCTGACATGTAAGACTGGGCAGTGTTGGAATCCCAAGTGGGTGGTGACTCCCCCTGCCCCTCCTGCCCCTCACCCCCCTACAGGTACTCTCCTGGGGTATCCATGAGCTCTCTGTCAGCACATCCACATTCTTGTCTTTGGAACTCCTGTTAAGGAAAATTTCATTTCTGCCTGAATCTCTCCTTTCTAAGTTCAGTGTCATTATCAATATTTTACATGAAGGAAGGAAAGGCCAAAAGAGATGGGAGTCTTTGATGATAGGGTGATCTTGTCACTTGATCATTGATTTGTTTGGTCATTCATTCATTCAGATATTTAAGTGCCCATTACATGCTACTGAGGAATATGCAGTGCACAAGAGAGACAGATCTCTGTCTTCATGGAGCTTATTTCTAGGGAAGGAGATAGATAATACATGAGTAAATAAATCAGGAAACAATCAGAACTGTACATAGTAATTTTGAAGGAAGAGGAAAGGGAGGGGTATATCTGGAAGAGGTCAGGGAATGTTTCTCCGAATAGGTGATATTTCAACTGAGACCCCAAGGCTGGAAAGATCTAGCCATGCAAAGAATCTGAAGAAGAAGATCATGCCAGGCAAGTTGAAGGCTCCAGTGCTCCTTGCACATCATAAAAGACATGGAGTAATTGTACAGTCAATACATCAAACAGGTATAAAGTAATACTAGCCTAAATAAAGCTTTCCTGACATAGGTAAATTTTAGAAGAATGTGTAAGGACACAGGCTTCCCCAGTGGCTCAATGGTGAAGAATCCACCTGTAGTGCAAGAGATACAGGAGATGTGGGTTTGATCCCTGGGTTAGAAAGATCCCTGGAGGAGGAAATGGCAATCCACTCTGGTATTCTTGCCTGAGAAATCTCATAGACAGAGGAGCTGGGAGGGCTATAGTCCATGGGGTCGCCAAGACTTGGACACGACTGAGCACACATGCATGAGACAGGATGGTGATCTAAACTCTATTTTCTTTCACGATAAACCAGAAAAGCCAATTTTCACATGGGCACTTAAGCAAGGGCTGTTGTAGGAGTTAAAACTGTGAGAGAAGCCAGGGTCTTCTGCTTTAAGATTCTCTTTGCTCTAGAAAAATCTGGCTTTAATGGATATTGGAACAGAGTATTTTTTGAATGTGTGTGTTTGCTCTGCTCACATGATTTTTTTTCCCCAGAAGGAGACCAAACTGTTTATAGGAAAGATAGAAACAAACAAACAACTGGGTAATATGCTTCTAAACATCCAGAAACATGTGACCTTCCAGCCAGCACAGAGATCCAGTGGGTAAACAGCAGGCCAGCCATGCTTGATGCTCTTGGAGCACACATGCCTCTGCTTCCTTGGGGATGGCAATGTAAATTACACAGACCATTATCGTCTCTTCTTCAGAATTCTAACTTCCGAATACTGACCCAGAAAATGCACAGTTTGTTCCCCT
Organism: Bos javanicus; assembly: GCF_032452875.1. Lineage (NCBI taxonomy): Eukaryota > Metazoa > Chordata > Mammalia > Artiodactyla > Bovidae > Bos > Bos javanicus. The sequence goes on from NC_083889.1 coordinate 30,067,194, forward strand.
GGAGCATAAGATTCATGCTGCCCCGACACCTGCTGGAAGGATGAAAGAAGATTTGATTGGCCCCTTCTACCTTTTGCTGTTCTGTGTCCTAAGACAAACATCCAGAAGAGGCTATTTTCTGTTGCCTGGAGGAAAGATTCGTTCTATTGTGCCAATTGGAGTCTTGTAGATATGCCAGAGTCATAATCTTCCCTCCACCATTTCTCTCTAGGCCCTGAACTCTTTTCAGTGGAATGCCACAGTTTACTTGGAACTAAGAGATGAGTTCTTGCCTTTTCACTCTCTTTCTTTCTCTCTCTCTCCCTGCTCCCCATCTCCTAAAAACAAAAAATTTGGTGTCATTTGTTTCTTTTACTCTTTTTAGGACCTCTGTCCTTCTAGCTAAGCTGGTATCTCAGATTAATTTACAGAGTGCCCTACTCTTTCCACTGTTGGTAAATCAACCTTCAGATTCCTTTGTGGTAGGTTCTTAATGCCCATCTTACCATTATTACTCATTTTCTCCTCTATTTTTACCCACTGTCTCAAAATATACATAAGTTTTATTTGGAATTTTCTTACAGTTGAAGTGATAACTTTATTTTTCTCTTTGGCTGTGCTGGGTCTTGGTTGTTGCATGCAGGCTTTCTTTAATTGCAAACAGCAGGGGCTACTCTTCATTGTGGTGCCTAGACTTCTCATTGCAGCGGCTTCTCTTGTTGCAGAGTATGGGCTCTAGAGTGCATGGGCTCAGTAACTGTGGCACACAGGCTTAGCTGCTCTGCACCATGTGGGATCCTTCCAGACCAGAGGCAGAACCCATGTTCCCTGCACTGGCAGGTGGACTCTCAACCAGTGGGTCACCAGTGGAGTCCCCTAAGTGATAACTCTTGACAGGAGATACCATTTTTGCTGACGTGGTCAGTTTATATTGGTAGCTACCGCTTTTAGTTTCTTCTAAAAAACAGTTCCGTTGAAAAATTACACATAATTCATGGAGAAATTAACCAGAATGTAAGCTCCATGAGGACAAGGATTTTCATCCTTTTTTACTCCTCTTTCCTTATGTCTCATGTAGTGCCTGGTACACAGTATAGCAAGCAGTGAATATTTGTTATGTGAATGACTGAATGAAATTGACATCAGGCTTGCATGTGTGAGGGAGGGGCCCTTGCAGATGCCCACTTCTGCTTCTCATAAGGTTCCTCCAACATTAGAATGAATCCTTAGAGTCACATTAGACGTAAAATCATCAGGATGCCAAAGTTAGCAAAAATCTTGGAAACAAACATTTGTTTTCTTTCCCCAAACTGTTCTATGAATCTAGTAATCATTCAGACACTTCCATCATTGATCATTAAAACAGCAAGCTGGGCTACATAAGTTGTTCAGGAGCTGTGAAGAGAGTGGATGAGCTAGTACTGAAAAGGTGGACTTGGTGACAGTCACTGGCCCCTCCACACAATACACTGTTCTGAAGCTCCCTGCACGTGAGATGCAAATGTCCTTGGATTCCCAGAAGAAGGGGAGTTTTAATTAGGAATCCAGGTGAAGTTTCTGCCTGATGTAAATCCTATGCATCATCTTATGACATGCAGTAACTTAAAGTTCTGATTCTATTCATTGCCACTTCCTTTATTGCATTTTGTTTTTAGACTGACAGAAAGCTGACTACATATATGACATTGTTTATGGAGTCTCAGACTCTAATAATTAGTCTGCTTGATCGTGATGGAATGAGGGTTGGTGCCAAACCTCCTTTTCTCAGAAACTATAAAAGCAGTGACAAACCTAAACATCATATTAAAATGCAGAGACATTACTTTGCTGACAAAGGCCTGGCTAGTCAAAACTATGGTTTTTCCAGTAGTCATCTATGGATGTGAGAGTTGGACCATAAAGAAAGCTGAGCGCCAAAGAATTGATGCTTTTGAACTGTGGTGTTGCAGAAGACTCTTGAGAGTCCCTTGGACTGCAAGGAGATCAAACCCATCCATCCTAAAGGAAATCAGTCCTGAATTTTCATTGGAAGGACTGATGCTAAAGCTGAAGCTCCAATACTTTGGCCACCTGATGTGAAGAACGGATTCATTAGAAAAGACCCTGATGCTGGGAAAGATTGAGAGCAGGAGGAGAAGAGGACGACAGAGGATGAGATGGTTGATGGCATCACTGACTCAATGGACATGAGTTTCAGCAAGCTCTGGGAGTTGGTGAAAGACAGGGAAGCCTGGCGTGCTGCAGTCCTTGGGGTCGCAGGGTTGGATACAACTGAGCAACTGAACTGAATAAAGAGGTTTATACAGTCAGCAAAAACAAGACTGGGAGCTGACTGTGGCTCAGATCATGAATTCCTTATTGCAAAATTCAAACTTAAATTGAAGAAAGTAGGGAAAACCACTAGACCATTAAGGTATGACCTAAATCAAATCCTTTACAATTTTACAGTGGAAGTGACAAATAGATTAAGGGATTAGATATGACGGAGTGCCTGAAGAATTATGGATGGAGGTTCAAAACATTGTACAGAATGCAGTGATCAAAACCATCCCCAAGAAAAAGAAATGCAAAAAGGCAAAATGGTTTTCTGAGGAGGCCTTACAAATAGCTGAAAAAGAAGAGAAGCAAAAGGAAAAGGAGAAAAGGAAAGATATATCCATCTGAATGCAGAGTTCTAAAGAATAGCAAGGAGAGATAAGAAAGCCTTCCTAAGTGATCAATGCAAAGAAATAGAGGAAAACAATAGAATGTTTAACGATAGAATAGAATAGAAAACAATCGAATGGTTCTATTGAAGAGAATAGATCTCTTCAAGAAAATTAGAGATTCCAAGGGAACATTTTATGCAAAGATGGGCACAGTAAAGAACAGAAACAGTATGGACCTAACAGAAGCAGAAGATATTAAGAAGTGACAAGAACACACAGAAGAATTATACAAAAAAGATCTTCATGACCCAGACAACCACAATGGTGTGATCACTCACCTAGAGCTAGACATCCTGGAGTGCAAAGTCAAGTGGGCCTTAGGAAGCATCACTACAAACAAAGCTAGTGGTGGTGATGGAATTCCAGCTGAACTATGTCAAATCCTAAAAGATGAAGCTGTTAAAGTGCTGCACTCAATATGCCAGCAAATTTGGAAAACCCAGCATTGGCCACAGGACTGGAAAAGGTCAGTTTTCATTCCAATTCCAAGGAAAGGCAATGCCAAAGAATGTTCAAACTACCACACAATTGTACTCATTTCACATGCTAGCAGAGTAATGCTCAAAATACTGCAGGCTAGACTTCAATAGTACATGAACCGAGAACTTCCAGATGTCTAAACTGGATTTAGAAAAGTCAGAGGAACCAGAGATCAATTGCCAACATCCACTGGATCATAGAAAAAGCAAGAGAGTTCTAGAAAAACATCTACTTCTGCTTCATTGACTACACTAAAGCCTTTGTATGTATCACAACAAACTGGAAAATTCTTCAAGAGATGGGAATACCAGACCACCTTATCTGCCTCCTGAGAAGTTTCTATGCAGGTCAAGAAGCAACAGTGAGAACCGGACATGGAACAACAGACTGGTTCCAAGTTGGGAAAGGAGTATATCGAGGTGTATATTTCACCCTGCTTATTTAACTTATAGGCAGAGTAAATCATGTGAAATGCCCAGCTGGATGAAGCACAAACTGGAATCAAGATTGCTGGGAGAAAAAGCAATAAACTCAGATATGCAGATGACACTACACTTATGGCAGAAAGCGAAGAAGAAGTACAGAACCTCTTGATAAAAGTAAAAGGGGAGAGTGAAAAAGCTGGCTTAAAACTCAACATCCAAAAAATGAAGATCATGACATCCAGTCCCATCACTTCATGGCAAATAGATGGGGAAACAATGGAAACAGTGAGAGACTTTATTTTCTTGGGCTCCTAAATCACTGTAGATGGTGATGCAGCCATGAAATTAAGATGCTTGCTCCTTAGAAGAAAAACTATGACCAACCTAGACAGCATATTAAAAAGCAGACATTACTTTGCTGACAAAGGTCCATGTAGTCAAAGTTATGGTTTTTCCAGTAGTCATGTATGGATGTGAGAGTTGGACTATAAAGAAAGCTGAGCACAGAAGAATTGATACTTTGAACTGTGGTGTTGGAGAAGGCTTGTGACAGTCCCTTGGACTACAAGGAGATCCAACCAGTCCATTCTAAAGAAAATCAGTCCTGAATATTCATTGGAAGGACTGATGCTGAAGCTGAAGCTCCAATACTTTGGCCACCTGATGTGAATAACTGACACATTGGAAAAGTCCCTGATGCTGGGAAAGATTGAAGGCAGGAGGAGAAGGGGATGACAGAGAATGTGATGGTTGGATGGACATGAGTTTGAGCAAGTTCTGGGAGCTGGTGATGGACAGGGAAGCCTGGTGTGTTACAGTCCATGGTGTCAGAAAAAGTCAGACAACTGAGCGACTGAACTGATAAAGAGGTTAGTGATGACTGAGCAAGGCTGTGGAGCCCACCTGGGGCTCTGTTCGAGTTACAGACAGCTTCATCTTGAGCCCCTCTGTTTTGAAAGGAAGATGATTTGGTTACTCAGTTACTGAAAGAAATGAGATTGATTTCTGCTTTTCCTTGTGGGGGAAGTTGTCATTTAAATGGCAGTGGCAGGGCAAGTTGGTGACCCAGAGGGAGTCCTACCTCTCTGCTCTGATGTTACCTGGAGTAGCATATTTCATCAGAGGGCAATTTTGCCTCCCAGGGGACATTGGGCCAAGTCTGGAGACATTTTTGGCTGTGTTGACTGGGCAGTATGTGGGCACCAGTGGCATCTAGTAGGCAGAGGCCAGGAATGCTGCTAAACACTATACAATGTTCCCTGCCCCATCCCCAGCAGAGAATTATCTAGCCCCCACAGCCCATCATGCCCAAGTTGTGAAACCTTGATTTGAAGGAACCCCACTCAGTTTTATGAGATTGTCCTTACCTGGTAAGGCAATTCTTCTATTGCTATTTTCTTGTTCTGACTTTTAAAAATCCCCATTGTATTCTTGCACCAAGAATTAGTGCATTGAAGGCAGCCCTGATTTCAGATGTGGGTGGGGCAGGCAGAATGAGTGGCATGCTTTGAAAGGCTCTGAGAACATCCGGACTTCCAATGTTCCTCCACATCAGAGCTCCAAGACCCATGAAAACTAGAGAAACCCCCACAGGGAGTCAGGATTCCGGGATCTCTAAGGGAGCTCTGCTGCTTTGAAACGCTTTGCTGAGCGTTTGCTCTGTGCCCAGCTGGTGTGTTCTCTGGGACCATCCTGGGCAGCTCAGTAAGCTACATGCCAATTCTACTGCTCCTTCACTGAGTCGCATAGGTGGGTTGCTTGGGAACCTGCCCCAAAGTGACACACTGGTGGGCATGGCATTGGGATTTCCCAGCCAGCTATGTCTCATGCCCAGGACTTTGCCAGGAACCAAGACCTTACCCCCTGAGCTCTCAGACATCTCAGCTGATCTTTCTATGACTGTTACCACCTGTGGAAAACAAGGACGTTACACTCAATGACTTCTAGGAATCTTTCATAAGGCTATAATGTCCGTATTTGTTTCTTTGTTTTATATATTGCCCTCTTTAAAGGTTCCCTTTTAAAATGGAAACAGAACTCATGATAGGTACTACCATTGGAAATCCCCATGGAAGGATTCCAAACCTCACTGCATGTCATAGCCAGGTGGTCAGCTTCTAAAAAGGTCTGTTTCCACAGCCTCTTACCAACACTCTGCTTTAGCTAGTTTGAAGTGGGCTCTGGGAGTCCTTGTATTAACCTCCCGCCCACCCCCTTAATCCTTGTATTAACCACACCGATTCTGATGCACACGGTCTGAAGACCATAGTATTGTAGCCCTTTTTGGGGGAGTTAGTTTAATCAGTTGATTTCCTTTATGTAGGATACTGGCTACAGTGGAAGTTCAGAGTGTATTGGGTGACTGTGGTCCTCACATCTCTTAGGCTAGCAGGGCTGCCTGTGACTCCTGTCCTCTGAGACTCACTCCCAGGTTATGTGTGTGAGTGTGCTCAGTTGTGTTTGACTCTTTGTTACCCTCTGTCCATGGGATTTCCCAGGCAAGAATACTGGAGTGGGTTGCCATATCCCTTCTCCAGGAGACCTTCCCGACCCAAGGATTGAACCCACATCTGCATTGCAAGTGGATTCTTTACCGCGTGAGCCATCATGGAAGCCCAGGTCAGGAATTCCCAAACACTGCTGCATATTAGACTCACTGGGAAGCTTATAAAACTCCTCACACCCAGATCATACTCCAGATCAATTAAATCCCAATGCCTCCATTGGGAGTTGGCCTCCATATTTTTCTTTTAACATCTGCAGATGATTTCCGTGCTCAGCAGTTTGAGAACCACTGTCGTGGATGTTGCAGATTCCATACCTTTGCCACTGCTGAATTTTTACCTGTAACGCAAATCCACCCTCCCAGTTCCACAGAGAGAAGTCTTACCTACTTAGTGAGATACATGGGCAACCCACTCTTTTTTTCCATTGTCCTTCCAGATGCTCCCGCTCAGTCCTCTGCTTTTCAAGCTGCTTTTAAGGTATTTATCTCACCACCTTGTTTTTATTTATTGCATGTCTTCATGAGGGAGATGGCATCTTCCATGAGGGAAGAGGTTTTAATATATGTGGCTCTGGGCTGGTGGGAGCAGAAAGAGTAGAAGAGGGTAGATGCACAAGAGACAAGACAAAGATCAACTGGAGTCTGTGCCATGGCTTTCTTCATGACAGCAGAGGGAGAGTGAAAAAATGGAGGAGAATAATAATAATAATAGTAATATAGAAGGTTGCCCTGGCACTAGACTCCTTGAACAAAATATCCTAGTAAAAATGTTGAACTCACTTTTCTGGAGAGTAACAAAGAATCCTAAACAGTTCAGTTCAGTTCAGTCTCTCAGTCGTGTCCAACTCTTTGCAACCCCATGTTTTGCAGCATGCCAGGCCTCCCTGTCCATCACCAACTCCCGGAGTTCACTCAGACTCACATCCATCGAGTCAGTGATGCCATCCAGCCATCTCATCCTCTGTCGTCCCCTTCTCCTCCTGCCCTCAATCCCTCCCAGCACCAGAGTCTTTCCCAGTGAGTCAACTCTTCGCATGAGGTGGCCAAAGTACTGGAGTTTCAGCTTTAGCATCATTCCTTCCAAAGAAATCCCAGGGCTGATCTCCTTCAGAATGGACTGGTTGGATCTCCTTGTACCTTCCAAATAATTGCATTTGACGGTTTGATATTTTGAAAATGTGACTTCTGCTGATACATGGAGGAATCATTCAGATTGCAAACCAACTTTCCTAACCAAAATGTTTAAAGTGACTAGTTAATACTTGGGAAGAAATTTAAGAGTAAGGAAAAGTACTCTCCAGGTTCCGCTTCTTCTCTGCTTGTTTCCACTTTGCTCACTTAAGGAACAAGCCCTGTCATTCTGGACTGACATGGTGGCTCAGTTTTCCCAACAATGGGAGTCACATAGGAGTGGCCTGTGGCCTTGATGCTCCCTGAAGCTATGCTTTGATTGGCCTACCTAAGATTTTGAAACTGAGGACTACTTGGGGAAAGATCTGGATTTCTTTGTCTCTCGAAAATGCAGAAGCGCTTTCTGCCCTGAGCTTGCTTTTAAGGAGACAGCAGTCAGCCTCTGTCCCTTTCAGTTGAGATGCGTGTGCTCAAATTACCACAGTCCCCACGCCTCCCTAATTACACTCAACTCACTTCAGTAATTTGTCTGGTAGAGTTCTCTAGGTCACGGTATTAGCATCACCTCTTTAAACGTAAGACATCAATTGCTGGGCCCCACTGATCTTCTGTAAGGAAGAGTTATCGCTTTCCCGTTTATTTATGTGTGTAGATATTATACACACATATTTACATCTACGCGCATATCTGTGTGTAATTTTGTGTATGCGTCTGTCAGTATAGGCTTCCCAGGTGGCACTAGTGGTGAAGAACCTGCCCGCTAAGGCAGGAGACATAAGAGACCTGGGTTTGATCTCTAGGTTGGGAAGATCCCCTGGAGGAGGGCATGGCAACCCACTTCAGTATTCTTGCCTGGAGAATCCCATGGACATAGGAATCTGGTGGGTGACAGTCCACAGGGTTGCAGAGTTGGACACGGATGAAGTGACTTAGCATGCACCCACATCTGTCAGTATGGATTCATGTATATTTATTTCATTCTTTGGGTTTATAATGTATTACTATTGTTATTTCTTTTCTTGCTCACAATGTCTCAATTTTGGTATTGGGGAACTCTTCAAGATTGGCTCCTGTGGCTTTTCAATGTCTCTCCACTCCATGCCATCATTTTTTTTTTTTTTTTAAGTGCGTCTTATAGCAATTTCTGGTACGACATGGTGTTCCAGGCTTATCTTGTATTTTCTCTACTCCATCACTGGAATTGACTAGTTCTCCAGGGAGTTCTGATTCATGTTATTGGAGTAAAAGTGAAAGTTGCTTAGTCATGTCCAACTCTGTGGCCCCATGGACAATACAGTCCATGGAATTCTCCAGGCCAGAATACTGGAGTGGGTAGCGGTTCTCCAGGGGATCTTCCCAACCCAGGGATCAAACCCAGGTCTCCTGCATTGCTGGTGTATTCTTTACCAGCTGAACACAAGGAAAGCCCAAGAATACTGGAGTGGGTAGCCTATCCCCTCTCCAGCAGATCTTTCTGACCCAGGAATCGAACCGGGGTCTCCTACATTGCAGGCGGATTCTTTACCAACTGAGCTATCAGAGAAAGAGGTTTTATTGAAGAAAGGTATTTAAAAACCAAGATCTGAGTACTGGATGTGCTCATTGCTATTGGGATATCACTACTTCTTGCCTTTTGTCAATGGATACAGCTAGGAAATATATGTATGTGTACTAACTGGGCCACCTGGCTCAGATGGTAAATAATCAGCCTGCAATGCAGGATACCTGCATTCGATCCCGGGGTCAGGAGGATCCCCTGTAGAAGGAAATGGCTATCTACTCCAGTATTCTTGCCTGGAGAAGTCCATGGACAGTGAAGCCTGGCGGGCTACAGTCCACGGGGTCGCCAAGAGTCAGACACGACTGAGTGACTAACACTTGCACTTCAGGCCTTCACATATATAGATTTATTTCTGTATTTATTTATCTGTAAATATATGTGTTTATGTTTTATATTACTATATGTACATATTTATATATATATGTATATTTAGCTGTCCATATGAATACCTTCAATTCTAATTCATTACCATAGGATTCATATTAAACTTGAAGATACCAGATTTTTATCTTTGTAAGGCATTTTAATGTCAATAGTGGCTCATGAACATCCTGAGGGGAGAAAGGAAACTTCAGTTGATAACTATTTTATAGATAACTACTAAAAAAAAACAAACCAAATCTCAAGTTTAATGTAACAGAAAGGTCAGCATATTCCCATGTTTAATATCCTTCAGTCCCTTCTAAAAAATTCTGTAATTTGCAACTCAAGACCCTGGTTTAATTCCTGGCTTGGGAAAATCCCTTGGAGAAGGGATAGGCTACCCATTCCGGTGTTCACTGGCTTCCCTGGTGGCTTAGACGGTGAAGAATCCACTTGCAATGCGGGAGACCTGGATTCGATCCCTGGGTTGGGAAGATCCCCTGGAAGAGGGCATGGCAACCCACTTCCGTATTCTTACCTTGAAGAATCCCCTTGGACAGAGGAGCCTGGCAGGCTACAGTCCATGGGGCCGCAGAGTCAGACACGACTGAGCACACAGCCTCCCTGGTTCCTGAAGGTGGGTAGACCTGCCTCATTTCCCTTCTTATACAAATAGAGTTTGTCTCTAGTCTTACAGAACAATGCTTTTTGTAACCCTGAGCTGGCACTTGTGGATTCTAAATATAAGCCAAGACACTTCTCAGAGATTATAATCAGAATTTTGCTTTACGTGTGAAATCTTATTTTGAATTCAGGTACACAATTACTCAGAGACATAATTATACTGCCTTAGGATAGTATAAAAACAACAGTTTTAATTTTTTTTTTTTTTGGTGGGGGGAGGTTTACAAAAGTAACCTGTTGTTAGGAATCGGAGGTGACTACAGTCTGAGAACTTCACAGATACAAATTAACTATCAGCTGTGAGATTTGCCTACGATTCCTTCATGTTTATTCAGAAGTAAAGATACTTGCATGGGGTCCCCCCTCCTCTCATTATACTTAATGTAAATCTAGTGGTGCTTGCATGTATCTTTAAAAATTGTAGAGAAGTGGAAAGAGAATCCAACCAGGATGGCTCATGGGCCACTGGAGGTGTGGCCCCCTCAGTGCTTTGGAAAATATTCTGGGTTTTGAACAGCAACACCTGTAATTATGGAGGCGTCATCCTTTCCATAAAAAAGAAAACAAAACCAAGAAAGCAAAGCCCTTCTACTAACAAGGTATAGTCATAGCATGTGTTCAGCCTTCCCAAAACCTGTCTGGCATTTGTTTCTGGCCTGGTAGGGAATATCTTCCATCTTTCTCTGAGCACTCATAAAACAATACAAAGGTAAACAATTGGAGGGCAATTAGCAGTCTCTTTGGGGTAACAGAAGAGAGAAGTCATCCTGCTATTAATGTCAGAGGAATTAATCATGGTTTACATAGGTGATTTACTGGCTTAACTTTGCAAGTGGTTGAAACACAAGAACCCAACAAAGTTTACAAAAGATGCTAGCTTGGAGAACCAGGTATGGCGGACAGCTTACAGAACTATCTGTCAAGTAGTTGAAGGTGTTAAAGTTGTTGAGATGGTGCCTGTTTTGTAAGAGGCCATGTGGAGTGCAGATTTGTGTTTCTCAAACTTTAGTGTGAGATGTATACCTGGCCAGCTTTGTTAACATGCAGTAGGTCTAGGGACTGGGCTGTGATTCTGCCTTCTTAAAAACAAAAACATTTATGTACTTATTTGACTGCACCAGGTCTTAGTTGCAGCATGGGGATCTTCAGTTGTGACATGTAGTTCCCTGACCAGGGATTGAACCTGAGCCTCCTGCATTGGGAGCATGGAGTCTTAGCCACTGGACCACCAGGGAAGTCCCTAATTCTGCCTTTTCAACACATTGTCAGGTGCAGTGCCCATGCTGCAGGCCAGCACATCTCATTTTGCATAGCAAGGCTGTAGATTGTTCTTGTACCTGTGGCAGGTAGGATAAAGCTGCTCATACTCCCTTTAAGAATCTCCATTTATCAACATGTTGCACTCTGAATGTTCATGGCTTAAGGGATCAGAACAGCTTTTGGGAATGGAGGTAGTTGGCCAAATACTTCATTGTGCATATCAACAACTTCTTTCACAAGCACCAATTTAAAAAAAAAAAACATAAAAATATTTACAGGCCATGTTTATTTACATTTATTGAACTATACCCTTAAAAGAAAACAGGAAATGCAATCTCTATAACTAAAGCCCCTCTGTGATTAAAACCTCAGAAAATGCACTATTGTTTCTAGTTTGAATGCTGAGCCTCTTAACAAGTTTTGGCATTGGGGAAGCCCCTTTGAAAGCTGGGATCTTTTACCATTGCTTGACTAGCTTTTCAAGCCATTCAGTTATCAAATGTGGTTTGTTTCAGAATGCCTGATCGTGTTGTATAAAGGGGTCCCTCAGTATCTGAGGAGACTGGTTCCAGGACCTTGCTCAGATACCCAAGTAGGTGGAGGCTCAAGTCCCTTCCAGTACATCCTCCACAGGGGCTGGTTCTGCATTCACAGATTCAACTGGCAGCATCCACTGAACCGTGGGCTGAATAGGTGGATTCAGAACCAGTGGATACCGAGTGCCAACTGTACTTTATTTTTAAACTTTTTTTTGGTTCCAAATACTTCCCATACTTTAAAAACCATACTTTAAAAACGGAGATCCTCTGTTGGTTTTTGGTATGGACATAGAGCCACATTACAACACAGAGAACACACTTCTTTTGCCACTTACTGTGAAACATGTGATTTTCATTAGCCATTTTTCTCTTCTTGGAAGGAAACTTAGGAGTATAAGCCTTCATTTAGAGTATTCTGAACACTTTTACTAACCTTTCCCTTTTCCCCATGTCCCTCTTCTCCTCCCTTTCTCTCCTTCCCTCCTTTCTTCACTGTGTTTTCCGGTACCTGGATGTCTGCCACACCTGGGGTAGGGGAGAGGGAGAAGGTAAGCGGGGGATCTTGATTTTGACTCTCTGGTCTCACTCAGTTGCTGTCCATAAATGGCTATGTGGGTTGGCTATTTGTGAGAAGGTTAAATGATTTCTGAGGAGGGGTGGCACAAGTGAAGAGTATGAGATGGGAATACAAAAGGAGCCAGGACACCTGGATTCTAATCCTTGTTTAGCCACTCACCAATTATTTGGCCTTGGAGGGCAATTTAACCTCCCCGGGTTTCAGCTTCCTAATCTGTAATTTGATATACATATTTGGTTATGCCTATTTCTCAGAGTGTAGGAGTCTTATCACTGGGATGGCATTAGATTACATTGAATCACATATTGAGAACTGTACTTCCTTGGCAGTCACTTTCATTTCTTTCTGGTTGTTCAAACAACATCAACAGCAACAAAAAGAAAACTATTCTCTGTTGACATTCATTAATATTTTCCTAGGACTTGTCACTTTTCTGTTTAAATTTTTTTTTAATTTTAGTTTTTTGACCTCTCTTTCTAACAAAGAAAAATCAGCAACTTTGTTTTTACTGTGATTGTTTTTAATTTATGGAGACTGGGAAATATGATTTCCCATTTAATGTAGAAAAATAAAAGTTGGTTGCTTTACAGAAAAATAGTATATTTATAATAACTGTACTTCAATGAGTACAGTATATTAGTTATTTTCTAAACTTAAAAGAGATTCAGGTATCTCATTAACTGGTTGATGTCCACACAAGTTTCTGTTCCCTAAAAATGTGCATATATTCATGGACATAGTATTTGCAGAACAAAGTTGGTGTTACATATAATTAACAGTATGTGACAGGGCACTCAAATGTTCTGAGACCGTTGGGGAAATTTTGGCCGCAATTAACTATAGTTTGCTGATTTGGAATTTACAATTTTTTCCTATTACTTAAACTATAACAAAATGGGGACAAACACCTTTGCCTTAGTATAATTAAAAATGAAATTATGTCAGGAACATCTGTTTTAAAAAGGAATTTCTATTTGTTTTACCACCAAAAGGTGGCGTCCTACCCCCATGCCCTTTATTTAAAAACCCTTCTTGCTTTAATTTAACAAAAAGAAACTTCTAGTTGATTACTGATAAAGAAATTAAAATGTGCTCCTTATGAATGTAACGTGACAGTGTTGAAAATGAACTATATGTTAAACTGCAGTTAAGTTTCCCTCTAATGTAAGCCAAATGGGCATGGAAGTCTTTAATACGGCAGCACATTAGACAGTATTATTACAAAATTGGGTACAATATATCATGGGATTTACAGCCAGGATTTCCTTTTGTCTGCAAAACTTGTTGCCAGTCTGATTTTGGCCCCCACTTTCAAGTGAATGTAAGAAAGTTAAAATGCAGAATAAGATCAGTGGCAACCCAAAGATCTTCTTTAGTATGGCAATGCTAATAATTAAAAAAAAAACAAAACTCACTATTTGATCTGAAAACAAGATCAGAGCATGAATTGTTCTTTAGAGATGATGAATAAATTTGTCACACTGAAATAAATTGCTATTCCCCTGAGTTATAATTTTGCAACCCAACATATACCATAACATGTTATATCTGGCATAAACACTGTAGAAATGAAAAACATCATCACACCCCCAGCCAACAACCCACCATAGACTGGCTACTTTGTAGATTTCCATTTACTTCCATGTAAATTCAGCATATGGAATTTCCAGTGATGGTAATGGGTGGTAAAGGGTTGTTCATAGTGTTAACTGAAAAGACAAAGCTTTTATATAATTGTCTAGTTCATGGTAAGGATTCAATAAATATTAGATGTTATTACTGACAGATGTAGACTGTGAGCTCCTCAAAGGCAGAAATTTTATTTATTTCTGCATCCCTCAGAGCCTTCTATATGGTCTAGAACATAGTAGGTGTGTCATGTCTTAATGTCTTGAATCAAAGAACACAACTCTAGCCTCTAGGAAGCTAGGAAGCGCTGCAGGAACTAAAACACATTTTCTTTATCTTGATTCTAGTCTAAAGATCTGATGGATGGTTTTGCCAGGATAGCCTAGAATCTTACACAGCATGCATTCAACAAGAATTCTACTGTGTTGTAATTACCTTAGCATGGTCTCCCTGTCTCTGGCTTTATTCTGTAGCATGAGTGAATGCTTTTTTTTTTAACTTGCAAAACAGATACAATTTTAAAATGGTAGTCTTATGCTACTATTGAAATTGAGATTTAGAAATCTTCAGTAAATGAATGTTTTAAAATATTTGTATAAAGACAGTATCCAAAAAATTGATAATAACTCTTTTTCAGAATATTGGTTATCTACAACTGCGCCAGCCAGGCTAAAGACCAGAGAGATAGTACTTATGCTCCCCACCAAGTCTTCCCACCTTCCCTCATTGTCTCCTCACCTCCCAAGTACTTTGTAGGAATCCACAGGACTGGCTGTCGATACATTCTCATAAAGAGTTACCCTGCTATACCACCCAGCCAGTAGCTGGAAATGCTGGTATGTTAGCAGCATCTGGGGTTAAGAGTCTGAAAAAATTATTTCTGTTAAAAACAATAACAAACCATAGAGCCATGTATCTTTCCAAGTCACAGTGTGGAAACAGAAAGTCATCTTCCTTCTCTATTTTTATTGATGATAGTGAGAGAAATGCTTGTGTCTTTTGTTTTGTACATGTATATTTCAAAATATTTAATCCGGGCTCCTAATTTACTCCTTCAAATTTCTAAATTCCACCAAACTTCAAAGCAACAAAAAGAAAAAACGTCTCACCTTTTCAAAGAATTGGACAAAGCTTTTTACATGTGACTGATCTCTGGGAGAGAAGGTAATTTGTGTTAAACAACTGATTGACATTCTAGACCCCTGGGCGTTTTCCTAAGAGAAACCCGTGGCAAGAACACAGCTCCCAACGCAGCCACTTTCGCCTGAAGTGGATCTAACTACACATTCCTGCAGTGACTCTGAGAAGGAAGGACGGGGAAGCGTCCCACATTACACTCTCCTGCTTCAGAAATACAGGGGGAAAAACCCCTCGCTGGCTGGTTTCTCTTTCTTGCAAACAGGGGTTTGTCCTCCTGCTGAACTTTCACCTTCCGAACTCGCCTTCTTTCATTGGACAAAGTACAGAAAGAAAGAGGAGAGACCGAGGGAGGACGGGAGAGAAGGAGAAAGGGGGTTGAAAACACCACCCTACCTCCCCCTCCTTCAACTGTCACTGATGGCAAAACACTTTCACTTTTAACTGGAGGAAACTCACATCCCTGTCTATCCTCTCCTCTTCCTTCTGTATTTTTAGCTCAGAAACCAAGCAAATAGCCATCGTATTACGATCTTCGTCCCTAGTTGCTAACACTCTCCCTCTCGTTTTTTTTCCCCCAGTGTCTGAATGGGCCCCCCTTTGCCCCTCTTCTGAAGAATCCCCCTCCCCCATGCCCCTTGTTTTCCAGGTCTTTCTTGCCTGATTCCTCTTTTGCCAGGGACTGCTCTGGCGTGGCCCTCCTCTCTCGGGTCTGCAGGCTCTGCCTCCTTCTCCCCCATCCAGCCTGGATGCCCCTCACTCCCACCTCTCTGATCCCCTTGCCCCCAATTCCCACCTCCCCCAGCCCTGCTTTGGCAACTGCGATTTTTTTTTTTTTTTTTGCTGCAAGCCTTGTTGTTTACCCAGCAGGTGGATGTGACGTCAGGGACGCACAACAGCAAAAAATAACAACATCTCCCTCCGCGACGTGTTGGCCTCCGCGCGCCTTATTTATTTATTTGTTCCGGGGGTGGGGGTGGGGGCGGGCACCAGCACCTAAGTGTCTTGGGGAAGGAGGGTGAGCAGGCTCAAGCCCGGGGGTGGTTTGTGGGCGCGTGAGGTGGAGAAGGGGCCCAGGCTGGATGCCAGGGGTGGGAGCAGGCTGGGGAAAGCCCCGGGCCCGACGCCGTCCGCGCCTCTGCGGCCGCCGCCACCACTGGCGCTAGCTGGGCTCCGGGAAGCTAGTCCGGAGCGGAGGAATCTATTGTTATTTATTGTGTGGCGGTTTCATGCTGTACTCGCGCGGCCCGGCCCTCGCCCGGGAGTGCGTGTGTGTGTGCGTGTGTGTCTGTGTGTGTGTGTGTATATGTGAGCGCGCGCGCGTGTGTGACCAAGTGAGTGTGTTTGCGGGGGTGCGCGCGCGGGCGGGAGTGGGCGCGCTCGGGGAAAGGCCCGAAAACACCTTAGTTTGCACCGAGAGACCATTTGCTGCGGGTGAGTTTGTATTTTTCCATTTCTGCTCCACTTTTTCCCAAGCCGCCTCCTGCCTTGTTTCCGACCACTTTAAACAACAAAAACAACAAAAAAAAAAAAAAAAAAAAAAAGAAAGAAAGAAAGAAAGAAAAGAAAAGAAAAAAAATATCTACTTTCCATCTCCCAGCTCCACGTGCATCTCCCCCAGCCCTCCCCAGAGGCAGCCTCTCTCTTCCCAGGGTCAGGGCCAGGCTCTGGGGTGGGTGGGGGCTGCAGTCGCCTCGGGGGTGGAGGGGTTTCCAGGGGCACTGCTCTCTTGGGTGTATTTCCATAAGTCAAATGGGGGGTGGGGCGGCGAAGGCAGCGGCGAGGAGGCAATCTCGCCTTCCCCGTGGCCCCTTCACGCGTTGTTCTGCACTCGCCGTGGGGAGAGAAATCGATAAGCCCAGGCGGCCTGGCGTAACTTTCAGTGTCCGTTGTTGGGGTGCCTGTCGAGTAGTTGCCGGGAGGGCGCAGGGCCCGGGGTCAGGTCCACGGCGGGAGGGGGGCGCGCTGCTGGGTGCTTCTCTAGCCCAAAGTTTGGACTTGGAGCAAACTTTTTCCCTTCGCTCAACTGCTAGTGTTTGTCCCCTCTATGCCCTGGGGCTGCTCCTTGGGCCTCAGCAGAATGACTGGGGATGTCCGCGCCCTAGGCCCCACGGCTGGGGACGTCTCTAGTGCTACGCACGCCATGTCCCGACCTCGATGGCGGGGACACTCCTCTGTCGCACCCCGGAGCCCAGAAAACTCAAACACATACCCGCGCACCCTCAGCTAGACACGTACCCCTCACGCGCTCGGCCCAGCGAACTCAGCCTCCCTGCCAGGGATCCGCGACTGCCGTGGCCAGCTCCGCGAGTGAGAGTGGGAGCAGGGTGCGCTGCGGGTAGTCGCCGCGCGCGGATTCCTCTCCACTCCATCACATGCACTTTCTGGGTGTACTCCCCTCTTAAGAACGGGGGTGGAGGGGATTTCCCAAGCCTCGATATGTCCTGAGACGTGCGCGAGTCGCCGCGTCCCTTTGGCGCTGTCCCGGCAGCCGAAGGCTCTCCGTCCGTTCCTCGTCCGCGCGCCGCCTTCTTCCCGAGCTCCCGGCGCTCCATTCGTGCCCCGCAGAGAGGATTCAGCTGAGCCAGCCTCGAGTCGGGCTGCCGTGCGCCTCGGGTGGGGACCGAGGTGGCGGCGCCGGGAGCCGAGGGGTTTGCCAGTTGCCGCGGGGTCGCGGTCATTCACTGCCTCCGCCTCCCCTCGCCCCCGCCTTCCGCCCCCCTCCTTCCCAGACGCTGCTGCGCTCGGAAACTTTGATTCCTTCTCCTTTTTGGCCCTAGGCTAGTCCCCCTCCCCACCTGTTGTGAGCTCCACCTTGGTCCCTGGAGACTGGCGGTGACACACGCGGGCGCAAGGGAGCTTCGCGCCCAGAAACAAAGTCTCATGCCCTACCCGCCCCCCCCCCCCCCCACCGCAAGTGTTTGCTAAGAAATCGCTGCCTGCAACACCACCCCCCCCTCAATCGCCCCCCATTGCCGCGCAGCTCCCGCCTCCTGTTAGAATAAGGACTAAATAAACAGTTGTAACTCCAAACCTTGCGACTGCGATCTTATCCCGATCCCACCCCTCCCCCTTTTCTCCCCCCTCCTTTTTTGTTGTTGCAACTTTGTAAGATCCCGGGTAAGGTGCTGAGACTTTGGCTCCGTCCGATTCCCTGTCTCGGGATCTTTGCAGGGAATCCCTGAGCCACATTCTCTCTTCCCTCCACGCACGCTTGTGGGTCCTTTGGGCCCGACGCCCTCTCAGCCTTGGCCCCCCAGCTTACTCATCTATCCCGCCCCACTCCATTTCCCCCAACCTGCACCGAGAAGACTTGCTGACGGTCACCCCGGTTTCTTGTCGACCGCAGAACCCGAAAGTTTGCAAGAGGAAGAGAGCGTGTGGCGAGCAAGCGGGCCAGGGGCAGCGGCAGCGGCGCCGGGGACCATGGTGCTGCCGGCGCCTCCTCCGCGGGCGTGAAGGCGGCGCTCCCACTCCCTCCCGGGTCTCCGCGGGTAAGTCGAGGCGGCTGCGGCCGCGGGCGGGTGCGCAGGGTCTAGGGACACCCTAGAGCTTTGGGTTGCGCCCGGGGGTTCTCTGTGCCCAAAGCCTCAGCATGGGCGGCGCGAGCGCAGCGATCTGGCGCCGGAGCCAGGAATGCGCCTGTCCTCAAGCCGGTAGGTGCTTCGAAATATTAGACTTTCTCCTTTTTCCCCCTTTTCTTTCCAAAATCCGAAAATCTAGAGATCAAAGTTTAGCGTGGAGTATAAAGTGCTCTGATAAAATATGATGACATCCCTCGCTCCCCTTCTCACCCTTCTCCCGCCCCCCCCCCCCTTTTTAACTATTAATTATTTCCAAGTCATTGTGTCCAAATACCCTTGCCGGGCTGATTACAAAGTGTATTGATTTAGTCTGGGCTCATCCTACGCGTTCGTTTTAATTCCTTTTCTTTTGCTCAACCAGAAAACCCGAAATGAAACTTATTTGTTCCTCTGTGCACCCCCTGCCCCCAGCCTTCGAGGCTTGGACAGAATAATGAAATTAATATAAACATTTCATTTGGTTGCATTTGAGCTTTTCCAGCCCACTTAGGAGGGGCTGGTGTTGCTCTCATGTCTGGTCACAGGTATTTTCCAAGTTTGGATTTCCCTTTTTGTTACTGTTCTGTAGACTGGAATGCTGGAGGGCCGTTCTGTATTCCCTCTGAAAGGAGTCTATACATTGAAACTGTCTACACTTTACCTTTAGTTGTCGTAGGCTTCAGGATTTAGGGCTTGCACAATAGCTGAATTGAAAAAACCTAAGGGATGGTTAAGAGATTTTTCTCCTGCCGAAAATATATTGAAGAATATCTCCAATTTTTTACATGTCCCTTCCCCTTGTATTTTCCACGGTGAGAATCAATTTAGGGAAATATCTTAACTAGAATTTGAAGAGAAATGGTAAGAGTTCTGGTATTTTCTACCAAGTGTTATCCTGTATAACAGAGACACAGAAGTTCCTGTTATTTTCGGTTCCAGAGACAAATGTATCAAATCTTTTGAGAATTCCACTAGAGTTTTGATTCTATTAAGTGAAAAATACCCATCTCTTTGAGGCCAGGAAATTAAAATTGGGCTCACAGTTTCAGAGGTTGGGAATGAGTCCTTTCTGTCTCTGACTTTCCTGCTTGAAACATCATATAATTAAAGAGTATTAAAAATATAAAAAGGAACTCAACTAGTTACCATTAAAAGGTGTTAGCTAAAATCTCACTGCAAGGAGGGGGGAATGTTTAACATCTTGTCACTAGCTGCATCCCTCCCCCCTTTCCCCACACCCTCCTTAGACTTTGGATTAGTCATTGTATGAGAGAGAGAAAAAAAAAAAAAATCAGTTCTTTTTTTTTGAAAAAGTAAAGTAAACAGCCTCCAACTGCTGAACCTTGACAACCCAAATTAAGGAAGCAGGAGAGATCAAACAGAACTGCTGCTGGGTTGTTGTCAGGAGCTCTACACGAAGAACCCTGGACTATTCGATCTAGCAGCAAAGCTGTATATTGACTGATGCAGAAATGGACTATTGCAAATGCTGATCTTTGTTGTCCAAGCAAAGCCTCCCTTGGAAGGAAATATTCAACCCCTCTCCAGGCAGGATCTGAGTTCCTTATAGATGCTGAGTAGCTAAACAAGTTATTATTTTTATAATGCATTCTTATTTATGAACAAAACATACCCAAAAGGGCATTAAAAGGCTATTAAGTCTTCCAGAGGCTGTCTTGTTACCCAGAACTGTGCAGTGGAATTCTTTTTTACCAACATTAGACTCCTACACTAGAGTTAGATAACATTTTCTCACATCAAGTTTAGAAGATCTGCCTTGTCAGGGAAGCCAAGGTTTTGTATGTGAGGGTTTAAATCTGATGTGAAGCTCAAAAAAAAAAAAAAAGAAAGAAAGAAAGAAAATCCTGGTGATGAAGTTTTGTGTCAGCCCACTCTTGGAATTTAAAAAGGCGAGAGGGAGCATTCTCCAGATTAGACATAACCTCTTTTTTTAGATTGACATTCAACATGACCACGTTGCTACTTTTATTCAAGTTCTCTGTAACTTGTCCTTGCTTGTTGTCTAGGAAAATTTAACTGCTTTACATTTTTAAAGGGAGTAGTAACAGTAATTACTTTAGCATTTTGTTTTCACAGGTTTATCAAAGTATAATGAAAGAAACATCAACTTTTTAGATTAACTGCCTCAAATTAAGAGGGTTGTATTGCTGGAGACATCTGAAAGATTTTGTGTTTATATTTAAATCCTGGAGTATAAACTGTGTAACACTTTTTAGGTATAGACTATACCCAAATTAAATATCATTTTAATTAAGTAGAACAAAGTGGGGAAAAGGACAAATAAGCACATAGAGAAGGATAAAAATAATTGTTGTTTAAGGATTGCATATATAATGAAAAAACGTTGATCACATAGTAAGCACTTTGTGTTTTTCTAAGTCAGAGTTTCATAACCAGAGTACCCAACATGTTTCAAAGTCTGTAGCTTTTATTGGATATACCTTTTATTGTATCATTAAACAATGTGAGTTAAACATACACATGGATGCTATTAGGCAATTTTCTGCAATATGTAATGTTTTTTGAAAAGCTATAAATATTTTCTAGTTAAATCATTTGTACCAACAGTAACAAAAGTTAACTGGGTTAATATTGAGCCTGGGCATGGTTTTCTGTTACTGACTCTTTCCCTGTTTCTCTTAAGACTCTACCCTCAGCCTTGTATATTTGCATTTGTAGGCTCTATTGAAGGCTGTGTCTGTTCTCAGCAGTTGTTTAAATTAACAGAAAAATTGTGATATTTCCTCAACAAACGTATTTATACCACGGCAATGCCAACATAAAGGAAGAGAAAGGAGAATAGAACAGATGTGACAACTTCTTTTGAACCCAGCTTCCTCTTTGCAGCCAACCTTATTGTGCTGTTGATTTGGTTTTCAGGTTTTACTTAAGATGCAAACTCATTTTTAAAATGTTATCTTGTAAAGAATCTGCATCCCCAAAATGTATGTTCCATTTAGGTATTATAAAGTCTTGATTACTTTTCAGTGGGTATGCCAAGAATATTTACAGGGCATTGCAAGGGTTCTGTCTTTTAAAAATAATTTTAGGCACCCGTTAATAAAATTTAAATAGATTGCAGGCTGTCAGAAAATAGTATAAATTTTGTTTATGATTCAGTTACTTTAAGGTACTTACATTAAAGAAACTCATTTAACCCCTGACTGAAGAGCATTAAGTGGGGGAGGCAAGCCCTCCAAAGAGCTCCCACTGCCCTTTGCTCGCCCGATAATCTTAAATTACTACAATTTAATTGCAACTTCAAGGCACCGGGCATGAGCTGTTTCTCTGAGGCTGAAAAGAGGTTTCCAGAGCATAGCTAGATTTGCACAGGTGGTATTTTTGTTTTTCGAAGAAATTTTTTTGCTTAGGGCTTTTTTCTTTTTCTTTCTTATCCTGTTAGGTGTCATAGTCCCTTTATAGAATTCCTTCATAGTCATGTCATTTTTGCTAAGCCAGCAGTATTGTTGTTTTTTTTATTTTTAAGTACGTTTTTGGACTGAGTATATATGAAGGTCTCCAGCAAGTAGAGGTTTGTTTTCTAAAGAAAACAACTTTAAGAGAGGCATCTGCTGAATAGACAGGTGAACTTTATATGTGAGCCAACATAGACTTTTACCATTTGTGGGGGATTTTTTTTTTCTTAGTTGATGGTAGTCATCCCACCAGGTGATCAAACACTGAGTCTGTAACTCAGGCCAGCAAGCCAAATTAAGTTTGCAATTGGGCTGGTGTAATTTCTAGACAGTCTTTCCTGTGCCTTGTTGCACTGATCTGTGTCACTTTACCATATGTGTGCTATCCAAGGAGCCATCTTAAACTGATTTTTAAAAATCTTTCTCTTCCTTGGTGCTTGGCTGAATTAAGGTTAGAGGTACCGAAAGCTAGAACATCAGCAGGCCATGAGTTGAGACAAATTTCTGAAACAAAGGAAAACCTGGCCAAATATGGGGTGTCTTATGCATGGCACTTAATCTACCCCCCGGACTCACGTAGTTTATTTCAGTGTGCATGTGACGATGTGGTTAATGGAAATTAAGCAGATTTGGCTTGTGCTGCCAACCTAAAAATAAATGCTGTAAGGAACGTTTGATTTCAAGAAGTGCTTTGGTTTTGCATCCCATAGATAATGTTCTTGCAATAATGGCTCCAAGGCTGGTATTCTGGAAAGAGGAAGTACATTGGGGTAAAGTGCATGGCAGCCAGGGAAGACAATTAGACAGTGTTCTTTGTTTCTTTAATAAATTATTTTCATTAATTACAGGCAGTTGGTACTGAGGCACTTTTTCGGGCCTTGTTTAGGAGTCTGCTCCTATTCACAAGAAGGTTGTGCCAGAAGCTGCATCCTTTTTCTCGCACCGTTTTACCCAGTCTTGAAAATCTCTTAGCCAGATGAGCTTGAGGATGTCTCTGCAAGACTTGTTTTTCTTTTTGAAATCCCCTGACGCCCGTTTTTAATACATGCCCTGCCTTGTGCACAACAGGTGTT
Organism: Bos javanicus; assembly: GCF_032452875.1. Classification (NCBI taxonomy): domain Eukaryota; kingdom Metazoa; phylum Chordata; class Mammalia; order Artiodactyla; family Bovidae; genus Bos; species Bos javanicus. The sequence continues at coordinate 30,090,246 of NC_083889.1, forward strand.
TGGTAGTGATTTTTATGGGACTGAAAGTGAGAAAAACATTTCCTACCTAGCCAGCCACTGAGAGAACGGGCTGCCTGGAAGAAAGAATCTGGAACTTGAATAAGCATACATGGGTTTTTCTGTATTACCATCTGCAAGGTCTTTGCTTTTAAAAAAGTGGGGGAGGGGCTCAATTTGGTGCCTCAGTATTTGCCGTTAGGTTGTAGTAATTTAAAATTACTGGGAGAGTGCAAAGGGCAGTGGAGGCTTTTTAGTGGCTTCATCTTAATGCTTGAAGCTGTGGACTCATGGGGTTAAATAGTTTCTTCAATCAGAGTACTTAAAGTAGCTAAATCATAAACAAAATTTATATTAGATCCTGACAACTAATAATCTATTTAAATTACATTAAAGTATCTGGCCAGAAATTTAATTAAAGTCAGAAGTAGTGTCAAACCTTTAAATGTCTTGACAGGTCTACTCAGTTGGAACAGATATCACGAAATATTTACATATGTCTGGTGTGTTCCAGAACATCTCGGCAGGCCCTGTGCAAAGCTAATTGTACTTTGTTTCCAAATGACAATATTAATAAAATAGATACATTTTTTTAAATAAAGGGGCATGAACATATATAAAGTTGTGTTCAAGTATTCTGTTTTATTATTTAGTTATCTCTACTCAGGACCCCTCTGTGATGGCTTTATTTCCTCCAACTGCTGCTAATTCAGACAAAAAGCTGAAATGGAGGAGTCGCTGATTAGAAAGCTCATGTCATTTTGTTTTTTATTTCAAGAATTTGGAGATCTCAGAGGTTAGCATGTTAGAGGACAGTTTACTAAGGGGAGAAGAATGGACCTGAACTTGGTATTATTGAATTCCTGTTCATGTGAAATAGGAGACATTCACTTAGGATGGGACAAAGATGTTTTTCCAAGTTGTATTTTTGGATGCAGATTTATTTATTAATAGTAATTCAGGTGGACATTCACAGTTGGCCAGATTCTCTTTGCTTCCAGGTTCTCTGGTTTTAGCTGATTTTGTCATCGACTTTATCAGCTAGTACACTGAATAGCAGTCTTAGCATCAACTCAAAAGCAGAATTTCTGAGGTTTCCTTTTCTCCCTCCTGGCTCTGCAGTTGAATCATAATGTGACTTTTCGTGCTCCTGGTTCCCTGTCTGCGAATTAGGGGAGTATTTTAGGTATGTTCTTTGAGCTTAGAGACCTAAGGACACTGAGGCTGTGTGGTGTTCTTCAGACTTTGGAAGGTGTTCTTCGTGCTCCCAGGAAGTAACCGCAGCTCCTAGGGGAACGGAGTGATGTGAGTTTTACATGAGTTTTTTCTGTCCCAGAGCCTCTCCCTTTAGCTGGTGGTACCCTGTCAGAGGAGCTGGAGGCTTCTCTCCTGAGGACAGGTGAGCATAAGAGATGGAGGTGGTAACTCATATATGAAGTGGTAGAGGGTTGCTGTTGGTCCAAGTTCAGCATGTTTCAAAGTGAAGTTCCTTGTTCACCTGCTTCCAGACATTGTGTGTATCTATACATGTATATGTGTTAGGGGAGTTTTATTAAAATACAGATCCTTCAGTCAGAATTTTTGCTGACTGATGTGCAAATGTGCATTTTTCACAAACCTCTCCTGGAGTAATTCTAATGCACACTAAACAGAGGCCCATGGACCAAGTAATTTCCACTCCTAAAGACGGTGAAAGTGAAATCTTTATCTTCATGTAGATTTTACCAACTAATGTTTTGTTTTTATCTTGAGACCTGCATTCTTTTTAATGTGTTTGGATTTCTATTAAGAGTCAAAGCCGGTGGTTTTTAAGTATGCATGAGGATTGGAATCGCAGCAGGGCTGTCATTCCAAACACAGACGTAGTCACAGCGCGCCTGGATGTGCCATATTGGGAGTGGTGCCAGCTTTTGCATTTTTGAAATGCTCCCCGTATGATTCTGAGGCCCACCAACATGGGAGAACTGGACTCCTCAATGATCAGTATTGGAGGAAAGCTTACAACTCTCCTTAAGGGTTTAACTTGACTGTTTGGACTTCAGGAAACTTAAGAAAGGAATACGAGTTCCCTTCTCAGAGTCTAGCACCAAAAGAAACATCAGGTACTTAGAGAAATAGAGGCAAAACAAGAGCCTCACAGTTCAGCTGAGTGGTAGGAACAATGTGGAACATCAGTCGTTTTCACTACCAGACATTTCTTTTCAAGTTATGCCTTGCTTGCATCCATGTTTCCAATGGGCGTTGTCATGTTGTAGCTACCAATTAGTGTCAAATCGCTTGCTGTAATTTTTTTCTCTGCGTATTTTGTCTTAATTTAAAAATCTGAACTGTTTACCCACTAGATTAATTCTGCTGGCATAAGTATGTTGATTTCCCTAGGCATCTTGGGAAATTCTCTCAATGTATGTGATAGGGCCCGCAGGAATATTGATGGAAGTAACCTCGCCAAGAGTGCCACACAAATAAAGCAAGCAGAATCCTAAGATGAATGCATCCTCCAAGATTATGAGATAAAGGAAGATAAAATGCTAAGGAGGCTTGTTTAAATATTCAGGGCTTCAGCTAAAGATCTCTCCAGTAAGATCAAAAGAGTTATTTAAATAAAAGTTGTATAGAGATTTTTCATCTGTATTAGTAATGTGTCTTTTGAAGTTACCCAGCAACAAAGTGTTGGTCCAAAATGTCCTCACCTAAAAAAAAAAAAAAATTCCATTTGACTTTGGGTGTGGCTTGATTTTAATAGATAGAAAAAAGTTGGCAATTGTTTTTACGTTTAGAACTTCGCAGTTGCTTTGACTCTGGGTTTGTGTGGCATTTGAAATATTCCTGTAATACAAAGTTCTTTTATTTCTGTTCAGACCCTGAAGGGCTTAAAAAACAATCTCTGATGGGCCAAGTTTTCAATCTAGAGTGTCTCTAACCATGAATAGAGGATTTCTATGAAAAGATGAAAAATGGGACTGGTTGAAAAAAATAGGTGCGTCGTTGAGGCTACAAGGTCTTACTATTGTGGCTACCAGTGAGTGAAATCTACAGCATGATGTTAAATCCCTGCACCTTATTTATTGAAAGGATGTTTATCATTTCTTTAAGAAAGTTAAGTAATTAGCTGATCTGTCGTAAGGGAATCAATGACAGACCCTTTTTAATGATGTATTACAGAAATTTTCTAATAGAAAGTTTGCTGCATTTAATTATTTGGAAGGAAGCTAGTTGAATCTTGAAAAGGGGGGTGGCCAGAGGTCGGGTGAGGCCTCTTGAGAGAATATCACTGTCCATGTGCAGCTGCCAATAATTATCGAGAAGGTAGTCTATTAAAATGGAAAATGGTTCAGCCTTGGATGGGCTTCATCAGGCATGTTGTTGCAGACCTGCTGTTTTGCCTGCCTTCTCTGGGCTTAGGAAGGGTTCAGTCACTTCAGTGTATTCATCTTATTTTCTAAATCATGGCTTTTGTTGCAGTATGATGCCTGTTGACAGTAAACGCACTGTAGTAACTTGGGTAAAGCTTACAACAAATTCTTATACTTGTAGGAGCAAGTCATCCTGCCCGCTGACTGGGGGTGCTTCTCCCTTTTGTGTCCTTAAGGCAGTGGTAGCACAGGGCTTAAATATTTGGGGATGGGGATGGCAATGTGGATATAGGGTGGGGGGATCAACTCCCCATCTGACAAAAATTTACCTCAGACCCTTGTGTTCCCAAATCATATGTGAGATGTGATGCTAGCTTACTCTTTCTATGCATGTATTTGTATCAACTCAAAATTTAAAAGATATTTAGAGATGTCATTTCTGTGTGTGTGTGTATATATATATATATATATATATTTTTTTTTTTTTTTTTAATTAAGAAGCAGGACAGTGGCTTTTGCTGGCTACAGAGATCATCTCTGTGTCAGAGAGTACTTCCCCATGGCAGAGCACCTAGGTGGGAGACTTCTTTACAGTAGTTGTAAGCGCTTTTAAAAATGGTACAAATGGATTTTATATTGGGGGTGTAGTAGTATAACAAGTACCCTGATTGTGGAATAAAATACAGTGCCTTGGCTTCAAGCACTTTGATCTTTGAGTTGAGAGCAACTTTTGAGGAAAGCAGTCTGGCAGATATTTACAAAGCGATTTCTCTTAAAACTATATGCTTACAGATTTCAATTTTTGTTTTGAAATGTGTAAGACACCAAAAAGATGTCATTCAGAAACTAATTCAGTGGGCTCCCATGTACCTGCAGCTCAGCTTCAAAAAGAACATATTTCTGATCCTGGTTGGAAAGGTTCCTGGCATGTTCTTATTCTTCTGTCCTTTGCCCCTGGAGGTGAGCTCTGCTCTCAGTTAACTTTCTCTGTACCATGGCTTTTGTTATACTTTTAATACATAGGCATGTATTCCCCCCAATAGAGGGTTTTCTTTTGCATATTCAAGTTACGCATTGACAGTATTCTCCTATATGTGTTCTTTGGTAAGTTGATTTTTTTTTTGTTTAACATTGGTAAAATTTATCCATGTGAATACAGGTGGCTGTAGTTTATTCATTTTTCCATGTGAACATTTTAAAGTGCTAAGTGTTAATTTAAGGCAAGCTTTTTACGTGTGAATTTAAAGCCCAGCAGCATTCTGTAGTCCCATACACTGAAAACGTAGGGTGGATTTGAAACTATCAGTCTTGGTCCTGTCTTCATAATGTGTTCATTTGCCAGTGGTTTTTTTGTTTTTGTTGTTGCTATTTATTTGTTTGTTTTGTGGGTAAAGGGAAACATTTTAAAGGCAAACATTACCAGAGAATTTGATTTTAAAAAAATTATGTATCAAGTGGCTGATCTCTTATATGTGAGTAGGGGGAGAGGGGAAAAGCAGATGAAGGAGAGCCATTTTCTCCTCCTTATTTTAAAGACTTGGCTTAGAACTTCACAGTTACATACGCAGGGTAGCAAGTTAAAAAGTGGTGTTTAATTAACAGCTACTTTATACTTCTGTATCCTTGTTATGTATGATACAGGCACCTTGTTCTTCAGTGTAGAGAGTGATTTCTGCATATTTTCAAGGACTGGCATCTTTAATGGTATGAAAGCCACACAAATAAAGATATACTCAGATGAAAATTGGAACATGTTTTTAAAATAGTGTGTGTCTTCTTTCAGCTCTGTTATCAAACTTGCTGCCTAAGCCGGAGCTGGTTCTCTGTGATTATGCTAATGACCAAAAGAATCGATGATGTGGAACTAGATGAAATCAGTGGTATAATCAGAGAGAGTTATCAGGTTTTTTTGTCATTAAATATTAGTGATAAATAATATACTGTTCAGTTTGAGCAGAGAGAACATATTTAATTTTGATGTGTACAGAGTATCGATTTAGTTAGGTTCATGGCTGAGTAAAATGATGATCTTTTGTAATTTCAGAGGAAAGATAAAAGGCGTTTGTGTTAGTGTGGCTGACTGACTCAGGCCATAGAAATGTTTACCTTGACCAGCCAGGGAAGGGTGGAAAACTTTTTTTTTTCCTCCTAGGCAACTTGGATATTTGTACTGACATTTTATTAGGAATATCAGATACTCAGTAAATAGCATAAATGACTGGGGATGTTAAACAAAATGAGTGTAAAGGTAGATAGTGTTTCCCTCAGGAATGGAGAAAAATATAACAAAGGGGGAATGTTTGGACAACGCTCTTTTTAAAAGACGGGTGTGTGTTATACGGGGCCCATTAGAGCCAGTGTTGTCCATTAAACAATGGCTTTAATTTAATTTAATTTTTTTTTTTTTTTTTTAGTTTCTCATGACAAATAACGTTATACTTGGTAACGGTTTATTTAAGGAGAAGTCATCCTTATAACTTAGCATCTTTTTCCAGGTTCCTGAAATCTTAGGGAAAAACCTAGGCGCTGCTTCCTTTGTTGGAAGTTTCTAACGCACTTATGCCTAAAACACACGATTCTCTGGATAGAGTCAGCAGTCCTTTTACTACTGTATCGCAGTACCAAGTGATAAGAGAGAAAATGAAAGAGTAGTTAGTTATGTTTTATAGGATGTAAGGAAAGGGGGATGGAAGTCTATAAAAGAAGGCAATCAGATCAAAGGCTAACCATAATGTTATTTTTTTTAAATTGCAGTGTAAAAATGGATCTCTTGATAGCAGAGACCTGCCCCCCCACCCCCGCCCCACTCTGTCTTGGCCAGCTATGTTCTGCCATTTTTCTCTCTGCCGGCCTGTCCATCCATGGTTGGTTCTCACCAGCTATACCATCTGCTTTTCCAGCGGTGGCCTTGGTGGAAAACCAGGCCAATTGGGTCAACTTTTGTGATCTGGCAGAAATCCACTGGGAGTGTAGATCAGGCCAGGCTCTTTTTTATTTGTGTCCAAAGCCAAGATTTCAACTTGGTGAAAGGCTGTGGAATTTATTTCTCAAAGCGCTGCTCAGACTCTTCTTTTTTCCCTTCAACTGCCTCCTTGGGCTGAGATGATTGCTTAATGCTCTTAATTATGCTGGATCCCTTTTCTATTTTTGAACACCTGTGCATAATTCAGATCATGGGTGGTCACAGAGCCTGGCTCACTGCACAGCTTTGCCTTCAGAATGGGGAAATCCAAGAAGTCTGACCAAGGACTCTGTGTTAGAGGGCTGAGTAGAGGCTTAAAAGGATGGAATGTTTCTCTTGAACTTCCATTGTGCCATGTGAAAGAACCTGAGTCATTGGGTTGGGGAGAGTCTTAGGATGAATACCTCAGAAACCGTGTTTTTAGAAATAAACTCTTTCATTGCTTGTGGGAATGCAAAATAGTACAGTCACTTTGGAACACAATTTGTTGGATTCTTATAAAACTAAACTTACTCTATGATCCAGCAGTCACAGTCCTTAATATTTTCTTGGAGCAATTTAAAAACTTAAAAATCTGTGGGCAAATCTTTGTAGCAGTTTTGTTCATAATTGCCAAAACTTGGAAGCCACCAAGATGTCCTTCAGTACGTGAATGGATAAATAATAACTACAGTATATTCAGACAATGGAATATTATTCAGCACTAAAAAGAAATGAACTGGTAAGCCACAAAAAGATGTGAAAGAATCTTAAATGTATATTACTAAGTGAAATATATGTGTGTGTGAGTGCTCAGTTGCTTCAGTCCTTTCTGACTCTCTGTGACCCTGTGGACTGTAGTCTGTCAGGCTGTTCTCTCCTTGGAATTCTCCAGGCAAGAATACTGGAGTGGGTTGCCATGCTCTCCTCCAGGGGATCTTCCCGACTCAGGGATTGAACCCGTGTCTCGTGCATTGCAGGCAGATTTTTACCCACTGAGCCACCTGGGATAAGCCAGTTTGAAAAGGCTGTATACCATGTGATAGCAGCTACATGACATTCTGAAAAAGGCAAAGCTGCAGAGATAATACAGCTATCAGTGGTCGTTGGGAGAGGGAGAGATGAATAGTCAGAGGACTTTAGGATGGCAAAAATACTTTGTATGATACCATGATAGTGGGTACATGTCATTGTTCATTTGTTCAGATTCACACCAGGAGTGCTGTTGCACACTAGACTACGGTCTAGTGTAGATATACCACTGATATGCACTGGGAGACTGAAAAATTTATGTGACTTGCTTTATGTAGTACTCGCTTTATTTTGGTAGTCTGAAACTGATCCTGAAATGCCTTTTAGGTATGCCTGCACTTGGTCTTCCAGTGTATGCATCTATATTTTCTTCCTCCGCAAAGAAACCGCATTTGAGAACAGCACCATCACAACGAGCCTGTGTGTCTGATGTTTGTAGCATCTATGAGACCAAGGATACTTTACTTAACAAGCCTCTGGAGCTACAAGATTTTTCTCTGAATACTTGTGTTGGGCCATGTGTGTATATACATTTGTGTGTGTGCATGTTTTCGAGGTGTATATTGTGAATGAAGTAGTGTTAGGTTGAGGATCTGAAACTGATTTTCAATCAATGGCTCAGATTTTCTCAAGCCTGCAAGGTCAAAAATGTACAAGTCTCATCATTTCTTTTTGAAACCCACTAGTGATATCTTTTCTTTTTCATGGACTCTGATGGTTGTACTGAGCACATTTTGGTTTGCAGTTTGGAGCATAAATTAGGGGTGTGGTGAATACATGCTTGCTCTGTGTATTAAATGTGTACTTTTGGGAATCTGTGACAAGCAACCCGGGTTACCTGAAGTATAAATGGCCCAGGAAACGTAATCTACAAAAAAGTACAAGTAAAATTGAAGTCTCACTAGACCTTTGAAAATTCACAGAACAAACAAAAAGTGAGAATAGACCAGCTGCATGATTTGTGGTGCCCAGTGCAAACTTAAAATGCGGAGTTCCTTGTGAAATATTAAGAATTTCAAGATGGTAACAGCAAAGCTTTCACCAAAGTTTGGGCCCTTTGGAGCAAGGGGCTTTGTTTGGTACTCATACACTGTCCTGAAGGGCTTTGGTTTTTTGCACCAAGTCTTCCTCTCCTGCAACATAGGAGGCAGGTGTGGCAGGCTGAGCCCCTCTTGTGGCACTCAATCAGCAGTCTTAGCTTTCTCTATATTAGTGAACCCAGATTGGGCTGGGAATCCCTGTTAAAACCCATTACTCTTCCTGGGTTTTAAGATCCATTGAGTGTAAAATATTGGTGATCCTGTGGACTAGGTGTTCTGTGTGGGCATTTTGCAAGGTCCTGTGAGGGAAGCCCGTCCTGTTCCTGCTGGCCTTTTCTTTTCCTTCTTTCTGTCTTCTCTAGCCCTTCTAGAGTCTTGCCATTTTGACTGTATCTTGGGTCCCTGTCACTTTCATTGCTGTTCATTATCATCTGTCCTTGGCTTCATCCTGGGAGAGCCTGCTGTACTTAAAATCTGAAAGCAGCCTCACAAAAGAGATTTTGCTCTTTTCCTGTTTTTATCCCCAAAATGTTAATTATTAAACAAGCAGATTCTGTCTGGAAGGGCATTGGTTGACTAACTGTCTTCAGGAATTGCAGCAAACCAGGCTCCATGTCACAGAGAGGAGATGTGGTTGGTTCACACCATACAAAATGCAAAATTCATTTTGTGGCCTGTAGAACTTCTGTGTCGGTTGGGACATCCTTACTGATGAAGATTAAATGAACTTCTTTAAGGTGGTTCAGGTTCAACAGGGTTGGGGAAAACATTTTTTTTTCTCTTGTACTAAGTTGTAGAATTTCAACATAATTGGGTGAATCTGGAATGTCTTACCTTGGGTTGAATGGTTTTTGTTCTCTACCGAAATACGCATAGGTCCTCTGCCCCTTGGTAGCTTCAGCATACTGAGTGAGTAACTGAGTCTTTGGGAATCAGTATATCTTAGCGGTGATGGTGGTGCTGGGGTTTGGATTGATAGGAGGTATAAATCAGCAAACATATGCAAAGCACTTAACAGAGCTTTTGGCTTGTCATAAACACTTGATTTTTGGTTAATGATTTATTATTAATAAGAGTGATTCCTCGTATCTGAATTTGTGCTTTATTAGAACTTGGTCTTGGCAGTTCACTCCTTCCTTTAAAAGCTAAGATAAATAAAAGCTGGGGAGATTTAAAACCTTACCTCCCATGCTTTCCTGCTTCTTCCAGTTTGCCACGTGTTTCTGTTCCCACCAGCTTCTGTTGTCCTTCCCTCTTTCTTTGGGCACAATAGCTTGGTGGTTTGAGGGGGCTGCGAATGCTGAGAGGATGTTGTTGGAGCCAACACAGAGGCTGTCTCTGGGAGCCCAGGGAGATGATGCACACGTGTTTTTCTGGGGAAGGTTTGATGTGTGTTAGAAGAACCTGGGGAAGCAGGCTGGGGTGTCGCTGCAGCCTTCTTAGAAAGTCAAGGGTTGCCAGTGTTTGTCCACCGCCTTTGAGAGGATGCTCATTCAGAAGCAATTGCTGGCTCAGGGATTTTTTCCATAAAGATGAGCATCGGCTTGCCCACCTGCAGGTGTGGTATGGAATGAGGCAAGGAAGGGGAAATTAAGTTCCCGTGAGTGCTCCCCTGTTGGGCTCCTGCCCCCTCTTGATAGTCCAAGGCTGTGGGTGTCACAGCCTTCCTATGTGGCTTTTTCTCAGACTGCCTGTTGAATTGCCTTTTCCCACAACCTTAATTTTCACACTACAGGTGCTGGAAGTGGTACTTCATTTGGGTCAAACATTAGACTACACAAGGGTTTTTATAGTCAGTTTTGGGCTTTGAATGTGTTTACGTAGTCTGTCTCTATAATTTTTCCCCGGCAAGGTGTCTGATGTTTAGTTCCCAGGGGAACCACAGAGGGTTCCCACAGGGGTTCACTCATGGTGAGGGACAGGGAAGTCTGGCGTGCTGCAGTCCACGGGGTCGCGAAGAGTCAGACACGACTTGGGGACTGAGCTACAACAGTCCATGCACCCTGGTCCATGTCGTGTTTCCCCGCTTCTGCCAGTGAGGTTGGAGAATGAGCTGGCTGTGCGCTCAACAAGTTGGGAAGATGGGCTGCACATTTGCCAACTAATTGCCCAGAGTGGTTGTGAACCATGTTCGCAGAGCTGTTTCACCTCTGTTCAGCCACACCTGTATGCAGACTAGCTTGGTCGGAATTTTTCATGATCTCTATCATGGTTGATGGGGGATGTGGGTGGGTGTTTGTGTCCTTATGTATTTCTTAATGACTATGTAGAATAGAGAACTTTTTTCACTGACCATCATGGAATTAACTCATGGGTTCATCTGTTTACTCATTCACTTATTCACTTGTTTATTATCCTTCCTCTGTTCCTTTGTTGACCCAGCATGACTACTTGGCAGAAAAGCATTGCTTCCTGATCCCCTGTTCCTCTAGCTTACCTGTGCACATTCTCAGGTGGACGTTCTGATACAACATCTTTTAGGTTTCTGAGAGTTATTATTCACAGAGGTCTTTATGGGATTTTTAAGCTTATGGGATTCATCTAGTTCCACCTTCTATTTACTAAATATATGGCTGCCCAGAAGCAAATGGGTCATCTATAGTCATAGTTACCATTCCTGCCACAAATAGGGCTTTCAGTCGCATTTTGACTATCAACACTCCTCTAGGTAGGACACCAAGTATATAAGCAGTGTCCTCTTCTTTCTAGCCCGAACACTTAATTAAAACCTGACAGATTGATTTTTCCATTAGGCCAGAAGGCAGGTGTCATCTTGAACAATTCTTGATTTGAATTTCTTATTGAGTCTGTTTAGCTTCTTATGGCCACACAGCCTCCCTTCACCCCAAATATGTGTATTTGGTGAAGGCTCAAACAATGAATTTTATATGATGAATTGGTAAAAACAAAACAAAATATCTTAGTAGTAAGTTCCTGTTAAAAAGATGCAGATAGGAAATCGTTTTAATGCCTGCTGTATTCTTAGCATCTCTAGGGAATGCTTCCCTTTGAGTGATTTTGAATGGCAGTCTGAAGTCTAGGAAGCTGTGTTATTTCTTTCCTTTTTTTTTTAAACCCCTAATGCTCCATCAGGGACAGAGTGACAAAGACATGGGTGTCCACAGCCCCTAGCCCCTTGTTGGATGATTTTATTTCTTTCTTTTCCTGTTATCAATGTTTGTCCTCTCAAAATGACACAGAACGAACTGTCCAGAAGCATTGTTAGTCTGTTCACTGAAATATAAATCCCCACTTAAAATACTAAACAAACAAACAAACAAACAAACCACCTCTGCAGAAGTCATTTAACTCTAGTGATAAGAGTGTCATTAATTCTAAGAATGCCGACTAGATGTGTGGTGCTGACTAAATTTGTATCCAAATCCCGTATGGGTGTCAGTCTCACTGTGGCTTGGTGGTTAAGGGCACGGACTCTGGAGTTCGGCAGACTTGGGTTTAAAGAGGTTTTTTAACACTTGTTGGGTGACTTAGAGCCTATTAACCTTTCTAATTCATAAACATGTGTGAGTGTGTGTGTGTGTATGAGAGGATGTAATAATAGAAATTACTTCATTTATTTGTTCTGTAGATGAATGAGATAATCCACATAGAATATGATACATGGTGTCTGACAAGTACAGGAAGGTGCTGTATACATGTTAGCTTTTATGATTGTGATTATTCTATTTATTGGTTAAAAGTCACATTGGATAGCTAAGATGGATAAAAGATGTGGAACTTCGCAGAGATCACAAAAACCAGAAGGAGGCATACTTTGCCTGTGTGGAGTGAGTCTGAACCTCAGGTTAATTACCTTGTTGTGTTTTAGGGTTTGTGTTGATTGCATTGGTTTGGTAGCTTCGCTTTTGAATAAGCTCCTAAAATATGGTTTTGTCTGATGTTTTTATTTGCTTCAGAAATTGGTGCAGGTGCAGAAAACAGGAAGCAAAACCTTAGGCGGCCCGAGGGAGCCTCATTCAAATCGTGCCAGGCAGGTATAATATACAAGTGTTATCACCTTACTGATAATCTGGCATGCTGTGGGTATTCCACGTGCCATGTGGATTACAGAGAATGAAATCATAGGGCAGTTTGGCACCAACTTGCCCAGCTCCTTAGGAAGGGTGAGAGAGAGAGTAAAGCCTTATTCTCATTCTCAGAGATGATGTTCAGCCCCGTGCTGCTGGTCCAGAGGCACAGGTTTGCAGTTGCCATTCTGTCCTTCGGCACTTAACATTATCTCTGAGGCTATCTATGCCTCTCGAGAGCAAGGAGGGTATCTTTCATAAATGAACTGGCACCATGTCCCTGGAGTTAAAAAGCCCACTCTGGGTTTGAGAGTATGTTACATATTACCCTCTGTTCTGACATGGAGAAAAATTTCAAAGTTGAAGACCCATGGCTAGATTACCAAGCTTTCCGAATGTTTAAGTATTCAGATAGCCCAATGGTTGTTTCTAAAGAAAGTGTTGCCTTTAAGGCTTAATTTGATTCTTTGTCCTGGAGAGTTTAGACAGAGACCATAGCTGCCATGCCTGTGTGCAAGGAAAGGTCTCTCTCTTTGTCTTTGGCCAAATGCTCATCTTACAGGTAATGAGCCCTTGGATGTGCGTGAAATTGAATGCAATTTGCCCAGCATGGCCCACTGTTCTGGAGGAGCCACATTATAAATATTTCTTTATTGAACCCAGAAGCGGGTCACCATGTACTCTGTTAAGATATCCATCCATTTCCTGTTTTTGGTAAGAGGGCATCTCAGATAATTTCTCTAGTCCCATGAAACAGCCAGAACATTTAGAACTCTCCCCCTATCCTCCACTTGGCCACAACTTTGTTTCTTCTTGTTTAACTTGATTCTTTATACCCACTCTATTAAACCACACACACACACACACACACACACACACCCACCCATCCCCCTCTAATTTGTCCCTACTTCATCTTACATGGCCAGCCTGTCTGCCTCACTCTGGTCACATCCCATATTTTTCAGAAAAAGGTATCTGCCAGAGGCACAAATTTTCTCTTCTCTTTGTTCCTAAAGAAATGGATGGGGCTGGGGCAGGGAGACTGTTTGGCTGGGCAGAAATACCAAATAAAAGGAGAATTAAAGATATCTCCTGTATATCGTATCTGTGGAGCCCTAAGTCATTGTTCAGCTTCCTGTTGAGGAAGACCCAACTCCGCCAACAGGAAAACCAAATTATATCATTACTTACATGCTGGGTCTCTAAACCAGGCAGAGCAAGATTGGTCTCAGTGTGGTCTCTTAGTGTTTCGTGATTTGGGTTAGGTTTCTTACCTTCAGTTTGCACTATTGTAAAATGGTTCGGTGGTGATAATATGAACCACTTAGGGATGTTGTGATGATAATTCACATCACATCAATGTCCAGCACATCCTAAACTTTCAATAAAGATACATAATACTAGCCCCTACTATTCTAATGCTTGGAGGCAGCAGTTTCATTGTGCCTAGTTGAGATTCTAACTCAACATCAGTCTGGTTCATATCCCTAGCCGTGGCACTTATGAGCCATGTGACCTTGGACAAGTTAGTAAGCATTTCTGTGGTTCAGTTTTCTTACCCACAAACGGTATGATAGTACCTACCACATAAGGCTGGTGTTGAAAATTAGTAAGTTAATGCATACAATTCACTTGGAACAGACAGAGAGTCTAGAAGATGGGGAGTCCTCAATAAATCATAGTAGTGACTGTGGTTGTCTTGTTATGCCCGTGATGATTATTATTACTCCTCCTTCCAGGGAGAAACAACCATGGAGAGGACTCATCTAGAACTCTTATAGATTCTTCCGTCTCTTGACAGCCTGGGGGCAGCCACCCAAAACAGACTTGGTTGAAGAGTCTTGGTTTTAAACCCAAACTCCTATCATCAGTCCTGAACATTTGGCCCTTTTTCCTTTTCACCGCAGACAGAGACACATGGAAATAGTTTGTAGCAGTTGGGTATCAGGCATTGGCTTTGCCAATGGAGGATGAAAAAAAATGCTTACTTACTCCTTGATATAATTTATTTGCATTTTCATTCATTCTTTCTCCACCCTCCAGGAGAAAGAAAAAGTGAAACTGATGTGGGAATACATCCTTGTGATTCCCTAAGTTAGCAGGGTAGTGAATGAAAATACTTTACGAGGCACATACTGGTGCTTGATAATGATGACTTAAATGGAATAGAATTTGATTTGTGTTGTGCGTGTCTGGGACCATGTGTCAGGGGCTAGGCAGCAATTGCCAGAGCATGCAAAATGCTTAGTATGTGCAGGTACATTTGTAATGCTTTTATATATACTCAGGCTATTCTGATAATCACTGTACCAGTAGGGCACTTTAATCCCATGTAATAAATGAGAAACTTGAGTTACAGAGAGATTGAGAGCTTGCTCAGAGTCACATAGCTAGATCTTTCCTATTTCACCTAAAATTCTATAGCAAGTTATAGTGGCAAGGACCTTTGGCTACCATCTGGTTAAGCTGACTTTTTTTGGTAACAGGTTTATTGAGATATAATTCAGAAATTCACCAATTTACAGTGTACTGGCTTGTGGTTTTTAGTATAGTCACACAATTATGTAACCATTACCACAGTCAATTTTTCACCTCCTGCAAAAGAAATCCCATACCCTTTAGCATTCACACACCTTCCCCCCATTTCCTCCTCACCCCTTCAGCATGGGCAACAACTAATCTATTTTTTGTCTGTATAGATTCAGCTGTTCTGGATATTTCATATAGATGAAATTATACAATATGTGGTCTTTTTTATCTGACTTCTTTCACTCAGCAGATTTCTCAAGATTTATCTATGTTGTAGTGTATTCAGTAAGTTGGTCTTTTTCATGGCAGAGTAATATTCTACCATGTAGGTATACCGTTCATCTGCTGATGAGCACTTGTTTCACTTTTGGCTCTTGTGATTTAAGGATACTATGAGCACTCATATACAAGTTTTTGTGTTGACATATATTTGTAATTTGCTTGGGGATAAACTTAGGTGTGGAATTCCTGCATTCTGTGTTACCGTTATTTGCTTAACTTTTTGGAGAACTGCCAAACTGTTTCTAAAAACAGCTGTGCCACTTTACATTCCCATTGGCAATGTATGGGGCTTTCAATTTCTTCACATTCTCTCCAACATTAAAAAAAAAAAATCTTTGTGATTAACCATCTTGTTTTTGAATATAGGAATAAGGCTGGATGTATTTAGTGACTTGCTTCAGCTACCATACCTGGTAGTACATTATGGGGCAGGTTCTTTTCTAGGTATGAAAGATAAAGGATAAAAAACCTGGTCCTTATTGTAGAAGCTCGCTATATATGGGGGAATCAATCAGACTCATAGTCACAGGGCATGGAGATGCCTGTGATACTTTATTTGGTGATAAAGTATCATGGGGGGATTTGGAGCACCTTATCTTAGAGTTTAAGAAATAGAGGATTATTTAGTTGCTTACAGAAATGAAAAGTCTGATGTTGGTAAGCTTCAGGTAAGAATGGATCCAGGTGCTGAAACAGTGTTGTCTCTCTTGCCCTTGCTCTCCCATTGACTTCTTCATTCTTAGCCATCTCATTTCTCTTTTGGGAAAGATTTCTACTTAGTAGACCTAGGCTTTTGGTCTACCATGTATGCATCTCCAACAAAAAAGGAGTTTTTGTTTCCCCATAATTCTAGCAAGATCCTTACATAGGTTCCTAATTGGCCCAGTATGTTAATGTAACAGCCTTCCAGTCAGTTGGACCCAGTGTTCTGACTAGCCGTATTTGCTTCATTGCCTTACCTGGACCTTAAAGTGGGGAGAGGGTCAGTCACACATAGACCATGGGACCTGCAAGTGGGTAAGGTGTAATTTCCAAAGGGAAAACCAAGGCTCTGTTTATAGGAGAATAAGAAATGATATTTGCTTGGTTAAAAAAAAAAAAAAAAAGCAGTTGTCCATTCTACCAGTTAGGAAGTATTCATTCACACATGACAGAAATCCTTAGTTCTTCTGGCTCAAGTAGTAAGGGGAAGCATTAACTCATTTCATTGAAAATTCAGAGGTAGGTTAGCCTTTAGGCCTGGAAGTATTCATTCACACATGACAGAAATCCTTAGTTCTTCTGGCTCAAGTAGTAAGGGGAAGCATTAACTCATTTCATTGAAAATTCAGAGGTAGGTTAGCCTTTAGGCCTATCTGAATCCAGTGATTTAATTCTCAGTGATTACCTCTTATTATCTTGGAGACAAAGTGGTTGTACCAAGTTCTGACTGCCATAATACCCAGAGGAAGAGAGAGTTTGTCTGGTCCAGGAGCCATCTTTTATGAATGAGAAACTGCCTTCTCAGCCAACCTCCCAGCAAAATTCCTTACTGCTGTCTTTGCTGGAATTGCCCATTTCCATAACCAGACAGATGTCATTCCGTGATTGGCTTTAACCTGGGCTTCTAAACCAATCATGGTCATCATTCACACCTACCTCTGGGGGTAGAGATGGGGCCAGCTTTCCCTGAGGCTCATGGGTCTTGTGGAAGAAGGGTGCATGCCTGCATCAGATGACCCCCTTCAGGAGGAAGATGGAAATGGAGAGTGGAAATCTAGTTGGCGACGTCAAGCCTGCTTGCCTGAAAGAATACAGGTTCCTAAGGAGATCCTGTGGGCGTGGAAAGCAGACATTTCAAACTAAAGGAGTAGCATAGGCAGAGCCATTCTTTCCTAACTTCATATACAAAATTACAGGTGTCTTGGCTATCTATACCTTTTATTGTATGAACACAGAACTTGAAGAGCAGAAAGTGAGACACAGGATTGGCACACAGCCTTGTCATCTCTTCTCTTTTTTCCGTGAGGGTGGGATAGGCAGTTGGATGTGAGTGGACAGCCTCACAGCTTTCTCCCTGTTGTTTGTTTCCCAGCAGAATAAACTAATAAGCAGGAGGATTTCTTCTTTATTTTATCCCTCGGCTTTTGGTTCACAGCTTTTTTTTCATAGCTTTAAGAACCATGAGTGTGGGGTTGATATTTTGTGCTGTACACAATAATTTGGGGACATAATGGACTTTTTACTTTGCTTAATAGTCAGATTTTTTAAAGGGAAAGTCATAAGTTTACCGTTTGAGATCTGGAAGATAATATGGAGGCATGCCAGCTTTTAATTATTTTTTTAGGCATACATTTTACTAATTCCATACACTCTCTTGCACTCTCTCATCTATATAGTAAGCTAGTCATTTTCCAGTTACTTGTTCAGAAAGATACCCTTGTAATATACCCAGTTTTGAGGACTGCGATTTTCTGAAACTTCCTGGTATATCCCCCACCCATAAAGAGTTTAAATAGCCAAGATATACAAACAATGTAAGTACCCCTCAGTGGCTGAATGGATAAAAAAGATGCGGCATGTATGTATGTGTGTGTGCGCACACACACATGGAATACTACTTAGCCGTAAAAAGATGAAATCTTGCATTTGTCACAACATGGGTGGACCTTGAGCATATTACGCTACATGAAATAAATCAGATGGAGAAAGACAAATACTGTATGATTTCCCACATATAAAAAATGTAAAAAAAATAGTCAAATGAAACAAAAAACAAATACGTAAATACAGAGTATAGAGCAGTGGTTATCAGAGGATATCTCAGTTGGTAAAGAATCCGCCTGCCATGCAGGAGACCCTGGTTTGGTTTCTGGGTCAGGAAGACCCACTGGAGAAGGGAATAGGCTACCCACTCCAGTATTCTTGGGGCTTTCCTGGTGGCTCAGCTGGTGAAGAATCTGCCTGCAATGTGGGAGACCTGGGTTTGATCCTTGGGTTGGGAAGATCCCCCTGGAGAAGGGAAAGGCGACCCACTCCAGTATTCTGGCCTGGAAAATTGCACAGACTGTGTATAGTCCATGGGGTCACAAAGAATTGGATACCACTGAGTGACTTTCACTTCACTACCAGAGGATAGGAAGGGAGGGGCAGGTGGGAAGATGAAATGAGTAAAGAGGATCAACTGTGTGATGAGGGATGGAAACTAAATTTTTGATGGTGAGCTTGCATTAGGGTATACAAAGTAGAAATATAATTTTGTACATGTGAAACTTACATATAATGTTATAAGCTGGTGATACCTCAATAGAAAATCTCAAAAAGTACGTAGGATATAAACAAGTTATATACATATATAATTATATAAAATGGCATATAAAAATATCGTTCTAGATCGACATCTAGTGATACATGTTTCTGAAAAAAGTTCATATTAACATTTTCAGTACTTTTAAACCTAATCTTTTTTCCATTTGTGTGAACAAATACATGCAGGTGAGATTGAACAGTTTCATTTCTTGCTTATTTTCTTTTAACATATTGTGAGTGTTTTTTGGTATCATTAAATATTCTCCAGAAATATAACTTCTAAAGATTGCTGTAATTCCATTCTATTTATAGTGCACCATAATTTACTTAACCTTTATCTTTTTGTTGGATGTGTACATTGTTTCCAGTTTGGTACTATAAATAGTATTGCAATTAACATTCTAGTACATAAATTTATTTGCATCTCATTATTTCCTTTGGATCAATTCTGTAAGTGGGTTTACTGGATTAAAGGATGGTGAACATTGACATCCTCTTGGCTGTGTCACCAAATTTTTTTGACATGAAAAGTTATGACAGTTTCTACTTACTAGCAGCAGGGACAAAGCTGAATAAACTAGCCCTCTACCCTTTTTATATTGAGAGTTGGTGTTCTAGGTGAAAGATGGTATAGAATTTTGGTAATATGCTGTTCTTTCAAAACTAATAAAATGGTACTTTCTATATCCTTTCAGTTTGACTGTCTGTAGCACTTTTGTGGTTTACCTCTTGGTTTTATGTACTGAGTTAACAAGATGATGTTTGTATTAATTTTATTGATTTATAAGATACCTTTTTACATTAAGGCTTTTAATATCTTTACATATTTTTCTTTTCCTTTTAAATATTCTATATAAAATATTTTCGGGGTAATTAATCCCATTTTGTTCTTTATCATTTCATTTATGTTTTCCAACTTTCTCTGAAACTTAGATTTTTTTCACCCAACACATTATATTTTTTTCCTTATTGTTACTTTATGGTTTCTTCCATTTCTTTCTTCTCTCTTTTCTTTTTCTCTTCTCTCTCTCTTTTTTAAATACTTAACTCTATTTGTCTTAGTTTAATTTCAGTATATGATGTGCGACAGGGTTTTGATTTGTTAAAAATGAACATACAATTCCAGAATTATTTATTGAGTAATACTTACACATTATTGATTTATAATGCTTTAGTGTATGCTAAAGTTTCATCTAAAAATTTTGTTTCTATGCTTCCTATTCTGTTTGCAGATGAACAGTACTATATAGTAGTTAAATGTTTAGAGTCTGGTTACTGGGTTCCACCAGTAATAAGGTTCATGGCCTTGGACAAGTTACTATACAGCTCTAAGCATGATTTTCTTATCTGAAAATGGAGAGAATCATGGAAGTATCTAATGGAGATGCTCTAAGGGATAAATAGAATAATTGGATAAAGTGGGTAACCATTTATGTCAGTTTGTTAGGGATACTTCTCATTTTATATCCATCACTCAAGAATTCTGTCTCGCTTTTAACATTTGTCTCAAATTTCATTTTTTAATAAAGCATAATTATAAGTAGACCTTTACTTCATAGGCTTTTTCTCCCTGTGCATGGTCTTACCTTGTAATGTGTGAGATGCCTGTGTAATGACCTCTGAAAGATGAACAGCGATAATCCCTCTTCTTTTCTCTTAACCCTTTCTGGGTGCATCATCATATTAACATCTCTGTTTCAAGGAATGTGTGCTCTGGGATGAGTGGCTAGGGACCTGTAACTCCATCTGGTTGGGGTCAGGGGAAACATAGGAAATTTCAGGTTAGTTTACATGAAATATACGGGAAACAGAGTCTGAGGAGTCACATTGCAGACTATATGGAAGTAGTCTGTTCCTGTTTGCAACAGTAATTTTTATGGGTTTTTCATTTATTAAATGGCATAAATCTACAGTTATTTATTTTAATGGTTGTCAAATTAAAAATTTTTTTTTGGTAATAAGCATTATTAGCAACAAAGTGAAAGTGAAGTCGCTCAGTTGTGCCCGACTCTTTGCGACCCCATGGATACTAGCCTGCACCAAGCTCCTCCGTCCATGGGATTTTCAAGGCAAGAGTACTGGAGTGGGTCGCCATTTCCTTCTCCAGGGAATCTTCCCAACCCAGGGATTGAATCCAGGTCTCTCACATTGTAGACAGACGCTTTACCATCTGAGCCACCAGGTAAGTCCATTAGCAACAAAGAGAGTTACAAAAACTAGAACTTATTTAATGAAATCATTTCTGATTTTCTGTTTTCAACAAAGTTGACTATGAGCATTTACTTCCACAAAATGCTATTGATATTTATCATCCACTGAGTGTCATAGTAAAATCATTGAACTTAGAAATATCAGGAGATCTGGTTTTTTGTTTGAAAAATATTGCACATTTTTCAAAGGTAGTACTTGAGTAGACTGTGGCCTCAGACAGTTGCAGAATGTGCATTTGTACTTAACAGTGTGAAGCATGACTTTTCATTTAGATCGAATGATTCTCTTTCTACATTAATTTCACTCATGTTGGAGTCCACATTTTTTTTTAGCATACACAAAAAGTGAAATTATATTTGTTAATGTTGTAGTATGTGCACAAATACTTAAACAGTAAATAAGAGCAGTCTCATGTAAATGTCATTGTATGCTTCAGATAGAAAATCAAGGTAATTTTCACATTGATTATATTTTTTCATCCAATTTATGGAATCAAAGTCAGGCTCTTGAATTTTCATTCTGCTGAAGGTAAAGACCTCTAACATTATTAGGGATGATATTATATATTCTGTTAAGGAGTTTAACATTGAAGGTAAAATGATTTTTTGTGTGTGTGTGTGGGGATGATTATCAATTTTTGTAAAGAACACATGGTTGTAAAACTGTTTTTACTAGATAAACCAGTGGAACAGATACATGCTTGAAGGTGATTGTGCTGAACCTGTATTTCATAATCATGTTCAATTTGAAATACATGTCATTTGAATAGAAGATATAGATAGCAACATTCAGAAATATATATACACACACACACACACACACACACACACACATACATATACAGATAATCAAATTAAAACATTTTCTGCTGCTGCTGCTGCTGCTGCGTCGCTTCAGTCGTGTCTGACTCTGTGCGACCTCATAGACGGCAGCCAACCAGGCTTCCCGTCCCTGGGATTCTCCAGGCAAGAACACTGGAGTGCGTTGTCATTTCCTTCTCCAATGCATGAAAGTGAAAAGGGAAAGTGAAGTTGCTCGGTCGTGTCCGACTCTAGTGACCCCATGAACTGCAGCCTACCAGGCTCCTCCGTCCATGGGATTTTCTAGGCAAAAGTACTGGAGTGGGGTGCCATTGCCTTCTCCGAAACATTTTCTAGTAGAGGCTAATACTGGATACAAATACTTTAGCTATCAGTTAGATTTAAGAATTTTTAAAATTTTGAGAACCTATTTTGTAAATCAGTATAAGTGTTCCAAGATGGTATTAAACTTCTATAAATGAGTACTCTAAGTTTTGGTTGTATTTTGTTTAAAATCACTTGCATATGTGAATAACTCAAAAGGTGGATGGTACACACACACACACACACCTTTTTAGGAAATTTTAGCAAATTACAGTTGTTGGTGAAAAATATTACAAATGAAACATTATAATTCTTACCCTACAAATGCAAGGGAATAACTGAAAAAGTTAGATAATGAGATCTCAAAAAACAAGCAAGTTTTAATTTAAAAATTCTGTAACTTTGGAATATTTCACCAGTGGGAAATAGTGCTTCTACTTTAAATTAGATAATGTGAATTCTATACAGAAAGTAAATGAAATTTGTAAGGCTTGTAATTTTACAGTATCTGTTGTTGCTCACACATTCCAGGAGTCATAAACCAAATTTATTTATTTAATGAGTTTTGTTCTGTAAAAATATTTGTCAAAGGAAAGTACTCAGAATGGAACTAATAAAATGTACTTGTAAGATATGTGGGCTAAAATATTTCCACATTGCAATACAAAATACTAATATTGAGAATATCCTCCATTTAACGGAATTTACTGTAGCTAAGGACAGAGGAGCCTGATGGGTCAAGAAAGAGTCGGACACAGTGACTATACAGCAACAACAACAGGTACGTTAGTGCCTGTGGAGAGTCTGTTTTCTCAGTTAATTCTGGACCAGAGATACTGACATTCGAAAGATCAGAAATTCATGTTTATCGATCATAAAATACAGCTTTGAAGGAAATTGCAGGCAATATTATGAAATAAGTAAAAAATATTAGAACCAGCAGGCTTCCCAGGTGGCTCCGTGGTAAAGAATCCACCTGCTAGTGCGGGAGACACAAAAGACATGGGTTCGATCCCTGGGTCGGGAAAGTCCCTTGGAATAGGAAATGGCAACCCACTCCAGTATTCTTGCCTGGGAAATCCTATGGACAGAGGAGCCCGGCAGGCTACAGCCCATGTCATCACAAAGAGTTGAACATGACTGAGCGTACTCACATTAGGACCAGCATTTTTCCTAATTTATTGGTGATGTGGTAAAAGAGAGTTAAAAACAAGAAACTGATGAAGGTATAGGAATATCTATTAAGAAAGTTATTCTGCTTATGTCGTTGTTAATTATAAATGAATCAATTTTAATGATAAATTAGTTAATTCTAAATATAAAACACTTGGCGTATAGTGGCTATCATTAGAACTATTATCAATGTTATTATATTTTTATTGATTTTTTTCTACTTCTGTCTTGATCCCATGCTGTTTTGTTTTTTTTATTATATGCACACCGTAAAGCTTGAGGAGTTGTCGTTTTAGTTGCTAAGTCATGTGCAGCTCTTTTGCAACCCCGTGACTGCCGCCCAGCAGGCTCTGTCCATGGGTTAAGACAAGGGTTGAGAGTTATTTGGTGGAAATGTTTAGTTCCCCCCGCCCTCAAGTTTGGGAGGCAGCATCTCAAGTAACCCTGAGAGAACTGCTCCCTATGCTTTTTCAGTTATATGGCTTTATGTTTAGTATTAAATGTTTCATAATCCTTATTACACTTTAAAGTTTTATTTTTGCTTTTTTGTTTTTTATAAACTTATCTTTTGAAATTTTTAGCAATAGTTTTCTTATGTATTTTGATTGAAATACAGAATAAGTTGTCTCAAAAGAATTAACATCTTTTCTGTCCAGTAGGAAAATAGTTTTTTAAATTTAATTATCTTTTTATCCATGTATTCCTTTTTGTTTCTTATGAAGATTTTGCAGCTACATATCTGTACCTGGAAAGGTAGAACATAGTTTTTCATATAATATTACTGATTATTGTTGGTATATAAATAGTTCTGTATTTATATTGGACTCTCATTACAGTTTGTTTTTATTGTTGTATTTCAAAAAATTGAACATTAAACAATTCATAGATAATAGTGTTACTTTCTTTTTCAGTATTTGTTTTTCCTGATTTTTTACACTAGTTTTGCTGTACAGAACAGTGATCAATAATAGTGGTGGTAATAGTTGATTTTGATTTTTTTTTTTATATGATTCTCTTTTGGGGTAGATTTAAGTCTCTCCAGGGCAGGACTTTGTCTTATTTCTCTATCATCATGGCTTCTTCACAGAGAGATAGGTATTCAGTAAAGGATGAATACATGTACTATAGAATACTGTTTCTGAGTTAGAATAAAATAAAGGTACTAAATGCTGAGTATTTAAACCCTTCTGAGATGGAATGGTTTAGAGGTGATGCTTTTGAAAGGATTAAATAATATGGAAAATAATAATATCCCCCTTTAGGGGATGTGCATTAATAGTATATTCTATCCTTTGAATTCTTACCGTCTGAATTGTACTAGAAGCCATGTGATTAATGGTAGAGATCAAAAGATTTAAAGGTTTTATGTCAGAGGCAGTTTCATTGCATCACAGTTTATAATCAGCTACAAATATGTAGCAATGATTCCTTCTCTATTTTTGCATATTCCCTGCCCCCCCTGCAAAAACAAAACAAAACAAAAACGCAAAACAGTTATAATTGATTTTTGAATGAAACAACTAACTAAAGATAGAATATTTGTTTCTTATGTCAGGAATATATATGTTGAATCTAAACTATAACTAGAGGATCCTGGGAATATTATGCATAAGAATTGTGGCTGTAATCTTTTTGCTCAGGTCACTGCCATGGTTATTACTTTGGTTTCTATTCAGCTTCTGAAGTTTTCTTTTGACCAGGAAAACATCACTCAACAAAGAGGAAAATAATTCTTTATGTCCTACCCTTGAATTTGAGTAATCCCAGTAGTATTTTTGGGGAAAGATAGTTATACGTTGTTGTATTCAGAATCAACAAATAAAAATATACTATAATTTATGTCATTTTGTTTTATAGCACACTTTACTCTTATAAATGACTTGATGTTTTATAGAATGTTGTTATGGATAGAGCCTGATTGTTTTATGCTGTAGCAGTTGTTTCCTTTGGAAAAATTTATATTTACTCCTTTGAGAGTTTAAGCTAGAACACGTATGCCAAACTCAACACTGAAACTATCCATTTCAGGCATTATTCTTCTCAGAATCTCATTCTGAAGTGCATAAATATTAGAGAAAACAGCTTTCTCAATGTTTGTTGGTAATATTTTTGAAGTGAACGTGAGTTTTTGTGTCTTTAGTTCTATCATTTGTCTCTTGAGAAGAATCCAAGGATCTAAAGTCTGAGAGGAAACACATCAGCAATGGCAGCTCCTCTTGTCTCTTGAGGAACTGTAAGGAGAGTACATTCTGTATGAAGGGGTATGTAGAGTCTCTAGTTGCATAGCAGGCCTGCTGCTTTTATCTCACCTGCATGCTAAGGGATGATAACTATACAGTGGGTTCAGAAAGCTAGGAGAATGCGTTTCTTTACCTAGTCTTCAAATGTATAAGCTGACCTGGGACTAATCTTTGTAATTCGAACCTAAAATCCAGTATGGAAACTAATAAAGATGGACCCTATCTACCCATCTGTGGGAAACTTGTAGATCTATAGAAGCAGAATCTATTTTCCTCTCTTCCTAATAGTTTTCTTATTTTCATAAATTTAGTTGCCTGAACCCTTTTAGGCACATGTTTCTGTGGAGTTTTGTTTTTTGTTTTTTTTTGCTTTTTATTCACCAAATATTAATTTATTTTAAAAATACATGTTAAAAACACCAGATAGAACTTGTGTGCCTGCCGTTATTCCAGTTGTTTTATAAGTATTAGTTCAGGTAATTTACTTACCTGTCTACCACGACTTAGTGAGGTAAGTGCTGCTGATGTCCTCACTTCACAGATGTGGAGACTGAGACACAGAGAGGTTATGTAACCTTAGGTCAAGGTCCAGCAGCCAGTAAGTGGACTGAAAGGATTCCAACCCAGATGGTCTTGCTCAAGGCTTTTTGTTCTTTACCAGCTTGTGTGATACATAATAATTTTACTTTGGGAGGCATAGGGGGTTGGGGGTAAGTCATGAGGATTAGAGAGAGCTAAGGTTGTGCAATCCCCCTCCCCACTTTGTGGCACTAAGGATGTGAATATTTATGAGAAAAAACTATGTTAAGACTTGGCAGAGAGAAGGGGAGGGAGGGACACTCTTGCTTTTGATTTATTTATGCTCTGTTATTTGAAACGGTGTTATAAAACGAACTTACATGAGGAAGTATATTACATTGGTAATGTAGTTTTTAAAATAAAAGTTGTCTTTGAAAAATATTTATACTTTTAGCAGTTACACATGTCCTGTGGACATGCAGACTTTTATTTTCAAACATTTATTTTGTTGAAGTATAGTTGACTTACAATGTTGTGTTAATTCCTGCTGTTCAGCAAAATGATTCAGTGATAGATATATGTTTATATGTTCTTTTTCATATTCTTTTTCATTATGTTTTATCACAGGATATTGAATAGAGTTCCCTGTGCTATTAAGTAGGACCTTTTTTATCCATTCTGTATATAATAATTTGCATTTGCTAATATCAAATTCCAAATCCATCCTTGCTCCTACCACTCCCGAAAATCTTTTTATATACAATTAACTTCTAACTTTTGAAAGGTGTGTTCCAAATACAAAGAAGCACAAAATATTCAGAAGTTTACCAGAGAGCGTGGGGATGCAAGGGTGCAAATTTGGAACTGAAGTATTCTTTACTATAATTTACCATTTCTTTCATCTTAAAGAGCTCTTACTTAGTAAGGTTCAGTTCATCTGCAGATTAAAAGAGTCAAACCTGAGAAGCAATTTCATTCCCATTATTGTATCTCATCTGTGAAATAAAATATTCTGGATATAGATGATTAAAACATAGGTGTTTTAGTATCTAAAAAATCCATATTCAGTTAGTACAGAAGTCAAAGATGAGACAAAAGACTAGTGCTGAGGGGTTGCCATGGAAGAAACAATAGCTGGGAGAGAAGGATACTTAATTTGTCATTTTTTCCCTTATTAACTGTAAGTGGTGGAGGCTTAGTATGTTACTATGAGTGGCATTGTATCATATATAAAGTCAGTGCATAAAGCTAACTAAGTTAACATTAACCTTGGAAATCCAATACATAACCAACTTGTGGACCCTTAGCAGCTCAAAAGTCAAAAATTAACTTCTTTGGTTAATACATTTTTGAGGCAGTATAGTGCAGTGCATAACTTGCTTGGGTTTGAATTCCAGCCCTGATACTTACTAGCTGTGTGACCTTGGATAAGTTACTTAAACATTTTGCTTTAGTTTCTAAATCTGTAAAATGGGATGGTTCATCTCATTGTGTTCTTGTACTGATGAATGAGTCACTGTAATACAAATTAAACACTAGTATTAATATTTTTACATAGCAAGTGCTGGTTAAATATGAGTAATTATTATTAGTACTCACTTTACCTTTTCGTTTTGATTGTCTTTTGTCTCATTTCTTATGGACCAGTAGAGGCCAGGTCTAGTTTGAGGGGAGTAGGGAATATAGAGGCAGAAATAAATGAAAAAGAGAACTGGAGGAGAGGAGCAGTACCTTTGTTGATTTACTATAGCCTGTTAACTTTTGTGATGCTCTTGGGGAGGAAAATAATTTTATGTCTTAAAAGGAAAACTTCCGGTGTGTAGGGAGTGTGTGTGTGTACGTGCATGTATTAGTTTTAAACTAGAGGTGAGATCTTGCCCTCATTGCTTACTTAACCTGCACTCACATGAGCCTTTAACTTAATAGGGCTAATTTTCTTTTTAAACGTGCACACTTGTGGTGATCAGTGGTCCAAAATAATCTGCGTGTCACTCACATTTTCCAGTGTGTGTTTACCCACGGGTGTGCCCTCCGTGCTGGAATTCAGATCTCTTCCAAACAAAGGCTGGAGCTGCACTGAGAGGCCCCAGCAGAAAAGGAACTTAGGGGTTGCCTCATCTTCTGCCCCTGTTCACTTTTCCAAACCACCCCTTGGCCTCTTACGAAATTGGCTATTTGTGCTAGCCCCTCACTGGGGACTGGATAAGTCGATTAGGTTGAAGAGGCCTTTTCTGATTTGAGGAGGAAACCTTAGATCTTTTTTTCCAGCTAATAAAGATATCTGCAACAGGGTCTCAAATGTGTGTTGCCAAAAGAGCTTGTAAATATGGGAGGTGATGATGACCAGCCAAGGATTGAAATGTCCAGCAGCTGACCATTGTCTCTCTCTGGACCTTGCTGGAATGTGCTGGAATACTTCATGTGCTACTGATAAGCAGCCAGCCAGGTGTTTGGTTGAAGAAGGTGTTGGGTAATTGTGTCAGAAATAATGATTCTCCACAAGAACTTACTGTGTTTTAATATTTAATCTGTATTCATCTGCCTCATGCCGTAAGAGCAGCAGCTTGGCTTTTGACATGACATAAAGGAAGAAAATATATCTGTTGCCCCTTAATGGTGTCTCTGAGTGGCCCTTGCTGGGTAACTGGACTTCCTCTGTGGCTTTCAGAGCCATTTAAAGAAAAGGATGTTGATCTGGGTGCACAGGAACACAGGCCCCCGGGCCTCACCCCCACCCCACCTCAGCCATACACCTGAATAAAGCCTGAAATGTTTGTCTACCTGCCAGGCTCTTCTTTCCTCAAATAAAGAGCATTTTCTTTGGGTTACCACACGCCTGCTCTCCAGCCCTGAGCCTTGTGTGCTTTGAGCTGGCCATTGGTGGCTGCTCTGGTTCCATTCTGAAATCTTAACAGTGTCAGAATGCAGGGGGATGGGGGTAGAAACCTAGACTGCTTTAGAGAGGAGCATTGCGTAATCCAAATGGTTGTAGCAATTTGTGATTTTTAGTTTATGTGAAGCCGAAATATATTCAATTCCCCTTGAACCTTTTTGCCTTTGATAAGAGTTTATTTCCTCACATTGAACCAGTTGGGTTGGAATTTAGCCACGAGTATTTATTTCTACATTTTGCAAATTGTTTTGTTTTCCTGGCGAGAGATTTCCTTCCTCCCCGCCCCATCTCTCCCCAAGACAGAGCCATGCTCTCTCTCTCTCTCTCTCTGCATCTTTCCATGTCTTCCTTCTTTTCTTCTTCCCTTTCTTCCTTCTTTCCTTGAGTTCCTAATGAAGATGGATCCTGAAGCTTTTGAATTAGCTGAAGCGTAAGGGGGAAGCACCCTGCTGGCCCCTCTGGTACCTGAGTCCCTGTCAGTCTCCTGAAGAGCGGGCCGCAGACTCCGGGCTCTTCCTGGTGCTGTCCAGGAGCCTCTTCGCAGTAAGCAGAGGAGCCTGTCTGCCCGGTGAGAGCAGGGAGTGGCCTTGGTACTGGTGCCTTCATTCCATGAGGCCTTGGGGGTGCACGTCACTGCCTTGAGGTTTCTCAGCCATAGCAGGTGGATGTCAGGTAACTTACACCTAGGCTGGAAGGATACCTTTCCTTTTTCTGGATAGACTCAGTGTTGAGGGCTTATATCATGGAAGTGGGGTGTGTGTGTGAGAGAGAGATGTGGCAGAAGGCTCACTGTCCAACCTCAAAAGTCTCTTTAAAGAGACGTTGTGAAGGACCACATGGAATTTGTAACTGGATCGCAAAATTAGTACCATTAAGGACCTGAAAATAGCTCTTCAGGTTTGTAGGTCACACCTTTCTAAGCTGAGTTAATGAGCAAATCTTTATTCTTTACAAGATTAGCCAGGTGTATTTGGCTAATGTTAACTTTAGTCTTGGCGGCCGAGTCCTCTTGCTAATGAGGCCAAAGAGGGAATTCCTGTGTCTCATGGACCAGTTACCTTCACTCTCTTTCCTGGCCACTGACTGCTAACTCTCGCCAGCTGGCTTGTGAGCCTTGTGAGCGGCTGCACTTGGATGTCTGAAGGGGGGAAGTTGTTATGCAAGGTCCCTTGTGGATTAGCACCAGTCCATAACTGCTCCTGGGGAAATGCTCACACACAGCAGGCCACCGCCCAGAGGTCAGTTTCATTGTCTCCACTTCTCAAAGACAATAGAGTTGATTAGGGTTAACTGGAAAGTGCTGATGTTGCCTGGGATTTTGGACTTTTGCCAGGACATATGCACCCTTTAAAGCGTTTTAGGGAAAACTGTGCCATGGTTCATTGGTAGAAGAGCCTAGGAGAAGTACGATAGTGGAAATCAACAAAAAGAGAATGGTTACATTTAAATATGCTGCATTGACAGTGGACTTGTCAGTAGCTTAAAAATAAGTTTCCTGGGCAGGCACTATTTTATAAAAATCTTACCTTGGACCAAACCGTGATTGTATTGTAAGTTCTTTAGATTTTTAACTCTTGATTCCTACCTATTTCCAGAATGATGTGCTGGGTAAGTTAACTTTGTATTATATTTAATTTATTAAGAAATTGCATATTAAATAGAAATCTTCCTGTTACTGGAAACATTTTGGATTTTAAACAAACGCTGAGGAATATATAATGTTTTGGAAGATAAATATTTGTTTAAGGCAGTTCAGTCCTTCAACATGTGGATTTTTAAAAACAAACAAAAACCCCAGCAATATTTACCCTAAGTGTAATTTGCAAAGTAAAATGAGAGTAATTTTGAAATCCTGTAGAACTTGGATTCATTTATTTTCATAGGAAGGATTCACATTTTGTAATGATGAATATGCAATGAAGAGCTGTTAGGAAAATCATTATTTGGCCTAGATTTAGGGAATTCTAACCTGTCCTTGTTACACATCAGCACTTTCTAAGAAAATTAGGTCCAGAGAGATGGGGACCTGCCCAAGGTCACATAGCTAGAAAGTGACAGAGCTTTGGTGAAAACCAGTTCTCCTGACTTTCAGGTCAGTGATATCTCCATGACTGCTTGCTGATTTTGACTGGGGCAAGGAGATGTGTATATTCCTGTGTGCACCTGTGCATGTGTGTGAATAAAATGACTATTTTGCTTCTTTTTAGCAAACTGATTATAAGCTCAGTGACTTGGAAATAATCATTTTCTTTCTCATCCTTTCAAGGAGCAAATTTAGCCTATGGCTTTGTAATCCTAACATCTTTGATATCTTTAGATATACAAGTGACTTAGTCTTTGCTTTGTAAGGTGTTTAGAGCAAGTAAGGTTACAACAGTAAACTGAATCTGGGAGGAAAAAACTATTACCTTTCTTGTCTATCGTCATTCCCTTGAAAATAACTATGACTCAAGTTTCACTTAAACATGTGGTGACTTACAAATGTTGTGGTTTATAAAATACCTAACAATTTAGTCCTGCCTTCTTTTTCTCTCCCCCGCCTTGGTGATCATATTCTGCCTGTTTTAATGTACAAACAGCCGACTGTGTTATTTTCACAAGGACCACCCCACTTATAAAATCAAGTGGTCTTTAATTTGTTTGGGGCTTTGAAAGATTGTTTAGCATTTTCCTTTCAAATGCAGGAGTAAGGAAAGCTTCGGGTTTGGATTTTGTAAACATGTATTTTTGCCATTAACATCAGGGCAAAGGCTTTCCTTTTTCTTTTTTTATTTGATTGGACAAACTGTTCACTTGTACTACTTCACTTCCTTATCTTTTCTTTCCTGCTTTATTCTCTTTTTTGATCCAGTTTTCCCATTTGTTTCTGTTTCCTTCCTCTCATTTTCTGTGTCTTTGAGGAAAATCAAGGCTGAAATATGTGTAAGTGACCAATGCTATAGAAATTTTTAAAAGCAATAGATGTATTTTTTATTTCTTTTAGTTATTTGTATCTTTTCCTTTTTGAAGTCTTTGAGGAAAATTAAGGCTTAACTATGTGTAAGTGACCAATGCCATAGCCGTTAATAAAGATACAAATAATAAAAGATATGAATTTTAAAATAAAGTTTAAAAAAATGCCATAGCGTTAGTCTTTTTGGCATATTTCAGTCCTGATTTTTCTAAAAGACTTTTAAAAAGTAATATGTATGTGTGTGTATGTATATATGTATGTGTGAATATATATGCACACACATGCACACACAGTATGTAGTAAATAAGATTTCATATCTTCACAAATACATTCAAAAGAGAACCATTTCAGACACATGGACTTTTCCTGAAGATGACATCTACCTTTATGCTGCTGTCTAAGGGGGTTCTGGCATTTTCTTTGTTAGTCAGATTGGAAGCAGTTGAGTAAACCAGAAAGAAACATGCCGCCTGACTGCTCCAGGCATGGAGTTAGGGGACCTGGGCAGGTAGCACTCAGGCTTCCCGTGAGCCTGCTCTCCCACTTAGTTCTGAGGCAGAGACTAGGGGATGTCTGTCCAGACAAGACTTGCTCAGCCGCATCTGCGGCATGTAGCTGTCAATTGTCACACACGCCCTGAGTCTGCGCCTCTTAGGGGCACTGTTGCACATCACAGCCTGGTTCTGTGGCTCAGCGTGGCTGGTGGCTGACCAGGGCTTGGTGTTGACCATGTTTAGGGTGACGAGGACACTTGAAGGGCATAGAGATACCATGTACCCGGAGTCACTGCTGTTCACAACCAGAGCGAGGTGCCCATTTCGCCCTGATCCTCCTCAATCCCTTTTCAAGTGGAAATTTTGCAAGTCGACTTCTGCAAGCATGCGTAGTACGATTTGGCTGACGGCAGTTTCTGGCAAAAGAAATAACCAAATTATTATTCAGTCATGGGTTTTTAACAGCCGCAAAGCAAGTGGATGTTAACTAAATGATGCAATTTATTCCCTTCCCTCTTATTGCCAGCTTGCCTATTACAGAACGACTGCCAGTTTTCAATAAGTGGTACCCAGATGGTATTCGCATGCCGCCCACTTGGTTACAGAGCCGAAGCGGGGAATAACTCGGCAGACACTACAAGCTGTGGGTCAATTGAGGGGGAATGCCTGTTGCTTCACAGTTTTGCATATGTAAATCTGTTAATGTTATGTCAGTATTGTGCGGGCTAAACACAAGCATTGCCTTTCTCTGGGGGCCCAGCTGAACTTGGACCACAGCCCAGTCCTACCGAGGCTCGGAGAGCGAAGCTGCAGTTTGAGGATGCTGCACAGCCTGCTTCCATCCACTCCCGCCTCGCCGCTCTCGCGGTATCCACCGCCTGACTTGGACGCAGGAAGTGTCTGCCATAGGCTGACTCCATAATAGGACAGGCGGGCCGGTTTTATGAGGTTGGATGCGGAGGGTGGAGGAGTGTGAGCGTGTGTCTATTTTTAGGCCAGTCTTCAAGACAGTTCCTCGGGCCCAGCCTGCGCCTGCCTGCCTCGCTCACACTCTCCTCTGTGTGTCTGCCACACTTCTGCTCTCCATTTCATCAACTGCAGATGTGGCACACAGCCGTCTTAGAAGAGTCATGAACTGTGTCGTCTGCGCGGCTTAACAGCCAACATCTGTTGCAGCAGGCTGAAGGGAGAGGCAGGGAAATCATTTTCGGGAAGGCATTCAAGTGCCTCAACTTAGCCTCTTCTTTGGCCTGTGCAGACAATTATTTTACACTAATTGCATCAAGATAGCAGCTATAAAAACTAGGTTTGAAGCCCTCTCTTCCCCCATCCCCACCCCCTCATGAAAGTTGCAGCTACAAAGGGCAGTCCTTTTTTTCCCCCCTTTTTATTGTGGTTTGTGTCTTGTTCTCAAAAGCTTATTACATTGGGTGCAAACAACAACAAAAATGCTATAAAAAGGCAAGAATCGTAATATGCTTAAGAGCTAAAAAGACCCATGGTGTTGGTGTAACCTATGAAAATATTCCTGCAGGTATTGTAAAATTTATGTGCCATATGAAAAACATTAAGAGTGTTGTTTTTTCGTGGAGGAAAATGTTCATCGTTGAGCCATTTTGTAAATTATTTTAATGCTACATTTCTGCTAAAACCTCATGATTTTGATATATAAACCAGTTTAATGTTTTCTGCACAGACCCTGGCTTTTCTTAAATTTTATATATTGGAAACCCCGTGTTTGTATTGGACCTTCTGGTTTGTTTCATATTGAAAATCCGTCTTGCGTGGCCCTGTGCCATGTGGCTTAGGAATAGTTTGACACGAGTCAAGCCTTGAATGTTGACTTTTGAGTCCTAAAAACTAGGCAAGACTGTGTTAATAAACAGAGAAGTTTGGTAGTTTTTTTTTTTTAAAGGAGTTATTTGACGACAATAAGAATCGCGCGTCCACAGGATAGGTTTTCTAATACGTTGGTCTGTTCTCAACTTTCATCCAGTTGTAAAAGAGGCAACATTGTGTTTTGTACCCAGGTCTTACTTTTTTTTTTTAATGCTCTCAGTAAATTTTAGTTAATTACACATTCCAGCATCTCTGATTCTCTTGAAAGATTTGTTTCCGTGACATTTTGCCGTATCTGCTGTGCAGCTAGAGAAGCATGCTTCTCTCCTCACATTTCAAGTCTCTAGACTTTGTTCTGAAGAGCCAGATGGAAGTATGCAGATTGTTTTTATCTTTCGTCCTTCACACTGTAACCTGATCTCCAGCATATCTAGACATCTAGCAGAAAATTTACTATGTGAAAGCAAGGAAATGATTTAGAATATGGACCAGCCAGGGGAGGAAGGGCTTATGATGCACTTTATCAAAGCAAATCTCCCCACCCACCCAACCCCTGCACCCATCTTTTTTCTTTTCTTAAGAAATGGTTTTCTGATCAAGGGTACTTTTAAGTGTGCCCAAATAAACTTCTTCCCACTTACCCTAGGCTGAGAACTGTAATTGCCCAGTGGGTTTGATAAACATGTAAATATGCATGCAATGAAAGTTGATTACCTAATGATTAAAAGCTTAGAAGAAGCGTGAATTGGTAGAATGATAGGCTGGGCAATGGCCTTGCCGATGAGACAGGGCAGTTTACTAAGACAAAGGGCATTTCCAGAGTTACATACCTGGCCTGAGACATATCCAGGACTCAAACCCAGCATTCCCCCAATGGCTGCAGGAAACAGCATAATCTCAGGCTTCATAATATGTGTGGTTTTCATGGTAAAATATTTGCGAGCTTTTTGTTATGTGATTCATATGCCTTGTTGGCCTAAAATGATTAAGGACGGTTGTCTCCTTCTGAACTTTGATTTCTGTTTGGAATCAAATTCATAACTATTAATAGTATGAGGATCTTCAAGTTAATAACTGTATTAGGGTATCAGATATTTGCTACACTCTTGAGTAAGTATGTACAATATCTGTTTACACACCTTGCATAATGTTTACATTTTGTATTCACGTGACTTAGGTTTAAAAACTAGCTATGGCCTTTGTAAAATATGAAGCCTTGGGTAAGTTACCCTAACATCTCTGGGTCTCTGTTTTCTCTTGTCTGTAACAATGATAATAATAGTACTTGCCTCAGAATCGTCCCAAGAAGTTAATGAGATGACATACGTATACTTAGCATTGCCAGCACAGCACATAGTATGCTTTCCTTAGTGAAATTTTATTATTTAAATCGATTATCCACTGTTATAGTCAGGATATTTTCATTACTCTAGGAGGGGAGTCAAAAAAGGATCTTGCTGTGATTTATGTCCAAGAGTATTCTGCCTATGTTTTTCTCTTAAGAGTTTGATAGTGTCTGGCCTTACAGTCAAGTCTTTAATCCATTTTGAATTTATTTTTTTGTATGGTGTTAGCAAGTGTTCTGATTTCATTCTTTTACTTATAGCTGTCCAGTTTTCCAAGCACCATTTTTTTGAAGAGACTGCCTTTTCTCCATTGTCAAAGATAATCTTGCCTCCTTTGTCAAAGATAAGGTGCCCATAGGTGCATGGGTTTCTCTCTGGGATTTCTGTCCTGTTCCATTGATCTATAATTCTGTTTTTCTGCCAGTGCCATCCTGTCTTGATTACTGTAGCTTTGTAATACAGTCTGAAGTTAGGGAGCCTGATTCCTCCAGCTCCATTTTTCGTTTTCAAGATTGCTTTGGCTCTTCGAGGTTATTTTGTGTACCCATGTAAATTATAATTTTTTTTTTTTGTTTTGGTTAAATACCATTTTTAGCCTCAAGTTTCTCCTGCTTCTTGCCTTCCCTTTCTCCCTCTCTCGCACTCTCTTTCACGCCTCCGGCACCCTGATTTATTTTGCCTTTGGGCGTCATTATACATCCTTTACATCATTGTCCAGAGGACCGGTGCTCAGTGCTTCCTCTACTTTTTACCCTATTCTCATCCTTGTTTAGTGATATTTTCTTCAACTTCTTAGCTGAAAAAAACTAAAGGGGAGTTTGCTCAATGGCTGGGAGGAGGGGAGTTTTCCCCAAACTTGTTCTCTTCTCTGTGAATATGTTTCTTATGATAGTAACAGCTGTAATCCATACCATTCGAATCTATGGCTTGAATAAGCTAGTATTTAAGGGCATATTTCGGAGAAGGCAATGGCACCCCACTCCACTACTCTTGCCTGGAAAATCCATGGACAGAGGAGCCTGGTGGGCTGCAGTCCAGGGGGTCGCTAAGAGTCGGACACGACTGAGCGACTTCACTTTCACTTTTCACTTTCATGCATTGGAGAAGGAAATGGCAACCCACTCCAGTATTCTTGCCTGGAGAATCCCAGGGACGGGGGAGCCTGGTGGGCTGCCGTCTATGGGGTCACACAGAGTCGGACACTACTGAAGTGACTTAACATAACATAAGGGCATATTTATTGTCTAAAATAGAAAATAGAGTAGATGCTTTCCATTAGTGTTAAGAACTTCATTCAGGTGTTTCTTGAGTGCCAACTATGTGCTCAGTGTACATGGCGAGCAAGACAGAGTGTGTCTACGCTCAAGGATCTTGGAGGCTGGCATGAATCCTAACACATTGTATCTCCTTGAGGTCCAGCTTCAGTTTTATTTTTCTTACTCTTAAGCTTTTGTTGTTGTTTCTTGTGCACTTACCTATGAATTTTCTATAGCTCCAAGTTAAATTTTATACTAAATCAAAAAATTTCAAATAATTCTGTTTACTTTAGTATCAAAAAACTTACTTAGTAATAGAGGCAGACTTTAGAGATAACACAGGTTTGGTGCCAGACCACAGCAACAAAGTAACTCTTGCAGTAAAATGATCCTCAGGAGTATTTCACTTTCCAAATGGGTATAGAAGTTACATTTACACTGTACTATAGTTTGTTAAGTGTACCTTGGCATTATGTGTAAAAAAAAATATATATCTTTATTTTAAAATGTATTATTGATAAAAAAAAAAATGCTAACCATCATCTGAGTCTTCATTGAGTTACAATCTTTTTGTTAGTGGAGGGTCTTGTCTCATTGTTCATGGCTGCTGACTGATTAGGGTGGTCGTGTAATGTTAGGGTGGCTGTGGCAATTTCTTAAATAAGGCAACAATGAAGTTTGCAGCATTGATTCACTCTTCTCAATTGAACATGAAGAGGCCATTGTCAGGTTATTAATTGGCCTCATTTCAATATTGTTGTGTCTCAGGCTATAGGGAGGCCAGAGGAGAGGGAGAGTCAGGGGAACAGTGGGTCATTGGAGTTGTCACAGCACACACACCATTTATCAGTGAAGTTCATGTCTTACGTGGAAGTGGTTTGTGGTGCCCTGAAATAATTGTATTAGTAGCATCAAAGGTTGCTGATTGCAGATCACCGTAACAAACATACCAATAAGGAAAAAGTTTGAAATACTGTGAAAATGACCAGAAAGTGAGCAAATGCTATTAGGAAAGTGGTGTTGATCAGTTTGCTTAATGCAGGGTTGCCACAGACCTTTAATTTGTAAAAGACACAATAAAGCAAAGCAAGATAAACTGAGGGATGCCTATAAACTTCATTGAAGAGGTACAGAATTTATACTCTGAAACTGCAAAACATTGTTGAAAGAAAGGGAAAAAGACCCAACTAAATAAATGGAAAGATATCCTGTGTTCACAGACTGGAATACTTAAATATTGTTATAACTGTGGCTCTCCCTCAGTCACTCTACACATTCTGAGCAGTCCTTGTCCAACTTCTAGGTGTCTTTTTGTTTTTTGGCAGAAATTGGCAGTTTGATCCTACTTGTCATATGGATATGCATATTATCCAGAATAGCCTAGACCCTTTGGCAAAAGAGCAAAGTTTGAAGCCTCATACTTCTTATTTTCAAAACCCACTACAAAACTACACTAGGGCTTCCCAGGTGGCTCATGGTAAAGAATGCAAGAGATGTAGGAGACACTGGTTTGATCCCTGGGTTGGGAAGATCCACTGGAGTAGGAAATGACAACTTACTCCAGTATTCTTACCTGGAAAATTCCATGGACAGAGGTGCCTGGAAGGC
Organism: Bos javanicus; assembly: GCF_032452875.1. NCBI lineage: Eukaryota > Metazoa > Chordata > Mammalia > Artiodactyla > Bovidae > Bos > Bos javanicus. The sequence goes on from NC_083889.1 coordinate 30,128,392, forward strand.
TACAGTCCATGGGGTCACAAAGAGCTGAACACAACTGAGGGACTGAGCACACAAATACACACACATACACAAAGCTATACTAATTAAGGAAGTGTGGTACTAGAATAAAGTTAGACATCCAGATCAGTGGAATAGAATTGGGAGTTCAGAAATCAACCCTTAAGCTTATAGTCTTGATTTTCAACAGGGTGCCAAACCAGTTCAGTGGGGACAGGGTGAGAATAGTCTTTCCAACAAATGGTACAGGGATAACAGGATAGCTCTGAGCAGAAGATTGAAGGTGAATCTTTGTATCACAGCATATGTATCAAAAACTTAATGTGAAAGCTCAATGTATAAGACTCTCTGCAGAACTCATAGATCTTTATGATCTTGGATTAGGCAGTCATTTTTTAGATATTACACCAGAGCATATGCAACAAAAGAAAAAAATAGATAAATTGGACTTCATTAAAATTAAAAGCTTTTGTGCTTCAAAGTATACTGTCAAGGCTGTAAAAAGATAGCCCAGAGCATGAGAGACAGTATTTACAAATCATATACCTGGTACAAGTGTAGTGTTCAGTATATATAAAGAACTCTTACAGCTCAACACTAAAAAGACAACTCAATTAAAAAATGTGCAAAAGATCTATACAGACATTTCTCCAAAGGGAATAAACAAATGGTGCAGGCACATGAAAAGATATTTAACATCATTAGTCCCTGGTGGTTGTTATTCAGTCACCCAAGTCATCCGACTCTTTGCGACCCCATGTATTGCAGCACACTAGGCTTCCCCTGTTCCTCACCATCTCCTGGAGTTTTCCCAAGCTCATGTCCACTGAATCGGTGATGCTATCCAACCATCTCATCCTCTGTTGCCCTCTTCTCCTTCTGTCTTCAGTCTTTCCCATTATCAGAGTCTTTTCCAATGAGTCACCTCCTCAGGTAGTCATAATATTGGAGCTTCAGATTCATCATCAGTCCTTCCAAAGAATATTCAGGGTTGATGTCCTTTAGGATTGACTTGGTTTGATCTCCTTGCAGTCCAAGGGACTCTCAAGAGTCTTCTCCAACACCACAATTGAAAAGCATCAATTCTTCAGTGCTCTGCCTTATTTATTGTCCAGCTCTCATGTCCATACATGACTACTGGAAAGACCATAGCCTTGAGTATATGGACCTTTGTTGGTGAAGTAAGGTCTTTGTTTCTTAACACACTGTTTAGGTTTGTCATAGCTTTCCTGCTAAGAAGCAGTTGTTTTCTAATTTCATGGCTACAGTCACCATCTGCAGTGATTTTAGAGCCCAAGAAGAGGACATCTGTCACTGCTTCCACCTTTTCCCCTTCTATTTGCTGTTAAGTGATGGGACTGGATGCCATGATCTTTGTTTTGTTAATATTGTGTTTTAAGCCAGCCTTTTAACTCTCCTCCTTCACCCTCATCAAGAAGCTCTTTAGTTCTTCTTTACTTTCTGCCATTAGAGTGGTATTATCTGCATATCTAGAGTTATTGATATTTCCCTCGGCAGTTTTGATTCCAGCTTGTAACTTGTCCAGCCCAGTGTTTCGCATGATGTGCTCTGTGTATAAGTTAAACAGGGTGATAATCAACAGCCTTGTCTTACTCCTCATCCTGAACCAGTCAGTTGTTCCGTACACATTCTGTTACTTCCTGATGCGCATACAGGTTTCTCAGGAGACAGGTAATATGGTCTGATATTCCCATCTCTTTAAGAGTTTGCTATAGTTTATTATGATCCACACAGTCGAAGGCTTAAGTGTAGTCAATAAACAGAGGTAGATGCTTTAATGGATTTCCCTTGCTTTCTCGTTAATCCATCAAATGTTGGCAGTTTGATCTTTGGTTCCTCTGCCTTTTCTAAACCCAGCTTGAACATCTTGAAATTCTTGGTTCACGTAATGCTGAAGCCTGTCTTGGAGGATTTTGAGCATAACCTTACTAGCATGGGGTATGAATGCAATTGTCCAGTGGTTTGAACATTCTTCAGTGCTACCCTTCTTGGAAATTGGGATGAGGAGTGACATTTTCCAGTCCTGTGGCTACTGCTGGGTTTTCCCAGTTTGCTGATATATTGAGTGCAGCACTTTGATAGCGTCAAGTTTTAGGATTTCAAACAGCTTTGCTGGAATTCCATCACCTCCACTGGCTTTATTGGCAGCAGTGCATCATAAGGCTCACTTGATTTTACACTTCAGAATGTCTGACTCTGAGTGGGAGACTACACCATTGTGGTTATCCAAGTCATTAAGATCTTTTTGTATAGTTCTTATGTGTATTCTTTCCATCTCTTCTTGATCTCCTTTGCTTCTATTAGGTCTTTACTATTTCTGTCCTTTATTGTGTCCATCTTTGGATGAAATAAATGTTCCTTTGATATTTCCAAATCTCTTGAAGAGCTCTCTAGTCTTACCCTTTCTGTTGTTTTCCTCCATTTCTTTGGTTGTTCATTAAAGAAGGCTTTCTTGTCTCTCCTTGCTGTTCTCGGGAACTCTGCATTTAGTTGGGGATGCCTTTCCCCTTCTCCCTTGCTTATTGCTTCTCTTCTTTCCTCAGCTATTTGCAAAACCTCCTCAGACAACCAATTTGCCTTCTTGCATTTCTTTTTCCATTGGGATGATTTCGTATGCTGCCTTCTGTGCAATATTATGGAACTCTCTCCACTCTGTTTACTAGATCTAATCTCTTGACTCTATTCTTTGCCTCCACTGTATATTCATAGGGGATTTGATTTAAGTTGTACCTGACTGGCCTAGTGGTTTCCCCCAGTTTTCTTTAGTTTACGCCTGAATTTTGTTATGAGGAGCTGATAACCTGAAGCATGGTCAGTTCTAGGTCTTGGCTTTGCTCACTGTGTACAGCTTCTCCATCTTTGGCTACAAAGTATGCAATGAATCTAATTTTGGTGTTGACCATTTGATAATGCCCATGTGTAAAGTTGTCTTGTGTTGTTGAAATAGGGTGTTTGCTATGACCAGTGTGTTCTCTTGGCAGAATTCTGTTAGCCTTTGCCCTGCTTCATTTTGTACTCCAAGGCCAAACTTGCCTGTTACTCCAGGTATGTCTTGATTTCCTGCTTTGGCATGCCAAGTCCTAGTGATGAGTAAGACATCTTTTTTTTTTGGTGTTAGTTCTAGTAAGTCTTCTAGGTCTTAAAAGAACTGGTCAGCTTTAGCTTCTTCAACATCGGTGGTTGGGCAAAGACTTGGATTACTGTGATGTTGAATGAGTTGCCTTGGAAACAAACTGAGATCATTCTGTCGTTTTTAAGGTTGCACCCAAGTACTGCATTTTGGACTCTTCTGTAGATTATAAGGGCTACTCCGTTTCTTTTATCCGTTTCTTTTATGGGTCTCTTGCCCACAGTAGTAGATAATAATGGTCATCTGCATTAAATTCACCCATTCCCATCCATATTAGTTCACTGATTCCAAGATGTTGATGTTTACTCTTGGGATCTCCTGCTTGACCACATCCAATTTAACTTGATTCATGGACTTAACATTCCAGGTTCCTATGCAATACTGTTCTTTACAGCGTCGTATTTTAATTTCATCACCAGACACATCTACAACTGGGCATCATTTCTGCTCTGGCCCAGCTGCTTCATTCTTTCTGGAGCTATTAGTAGTTGTCCTCCACTTTTCCCCAGGGGGGCTCATCTTTTGCTGTCATATCTTTTTGCCTTTTTATACATGGAGTTCTCATGGCTAGTGTACTGGAGTGGTTTGCCATTCCCTCTTCCAGTGGATCACATTTTGTCAGAACTCACCACTATGACCTGTCCATCTTGGGTGGCCTTCCACAGCATGCCTCATAGCTTCATTGAGTTATGCAAGCCCTTTCGCCATGACAGGGCAGTGATCCATGAAGGGGCATTAGTTGCTAGGCAAACAAAATCAAAACCACAATGAGATACTACTTTGCACCCACTGGGATGGCTATACTCCAAAAGATGGATAATAGCAAGTGTTGTTGAAAATGTAGAGAAAATGAAACCCTTGTATGTTGCTGGTATGTGTGTAAAATGGTTCACTTTGGGAAACAGTTTGGAAGTTTCTTAAAACATTAAACAGTTACCATCCAACCCAACAGTTCTACTCCTTGGTGGGTAACCAAGAGAAATGAAATTGTGCCTGTACAAAAATATGTATACAAGTGTTGATAGGAGAATTACTCATAATAGCCAAAAAAGTGAAACAACCCAAATGTCTATGAACTGATGAGAAAAACAAAATGTGCCAGTCTGAAGATGTACCATAGAATAATATAGAATAATATTGAGCCAAAAAACGATTGAAGTACTGATACATGAACAGTCTATGGGAACCCTGAGACAGTTGTGCTAACAGAAAGAAGCCAGACACAAAAAGTCACGTATTAAATAATTCTGTTTATGTGAAATGTCCAGAATTGGCAGATCCATAGAGACTGAGAGCAGATTAGTGGCTACTGGGTGCTTTGGAGAAGGGAAAATAGGGAATGACAGCTACATTGAATGATGGCTACAGGTTTTCTTTTTGGGGTGGTAAGAATAATTTCACAGCTCTGAATATGCTAGAAGCCATTCGGTTGTTAACATTTAAAAGGGTGAATACTATGGTATGTGAATTATATCTCAATAAAAAGATTTCAGTGTCTCTGCCTGGGTTTCCTTATTCATAATGGGAGGCAGAGCCAACAGTTATTGAACGTTTCCTGTCAGCTGATGCAAGCGTCTTCAGATGTTGCTGTAGAGGGCCAGATGGTAAATACTTTAGACTTTGCCAAGTACAGTCTCTCCAGGCTCTCACTCCTGCCCTTGTGGTGTGAGAGTGGCTGTAGACAATACGTAACTGCACGAGTGTGTGACTGTGTCCTGATAAAGCTTTATTTAGACACTGAAATGTCAGTTTCAATGTAACTAAATGTTGTTATTTTCATTTTTCCCAAACACATAGCGATGTAGAAGTCATTCCTAGCTTGCAGGCTGTGAAAAGCACATGGTCAGAGGAATTTGACCATTGGGCTGGTACTTGGCTGACCCCTGGGCTAAAAATGAGCTTTAAATGAGTGTCAGTAGCCTCATGAGGCAGGGGTGATTCTTTACCCTATTTCACAGATGAAGCAATCGAGAGTTTCAGAGGCTGAAGCCAGTCTCACAAGGCTGGGCCAAAACCCCATTGCGTTCCAGAGCCTGTCCTCTTTAACCACTGTGCCCCATCCTCCTGCCTGCACCGCCCCCTACCCCCCGACCCAGCCTAGTACCTCCTAACAGTGCTGATCCCCTCCTGCTTCTTTGCTGCCTCTGTCACTGCCTGCTGCCCTCCAGTATCTTGAATCCTCCACTTACTCTGGCATGGCCATTTCCTTTCTTCTCTTCTAATGCTCTTTTCCATATTGTGAAGCCAACACCCACATTGGGCCTTGGGAAAAATAAATCCGCCACCTTGCCTCCCTTTCAGACTTTCCTCGTGACTCACTTCTTCTGGGAAGACCATGCCTCAGCCACCTTTTGACCCTAAATCCAGCTGGAACTGAGTCCGCCTTCCTGGCTGCGGCGCTCTCCCCTTATCATCCGTCTTTCGGCAGGCTGGTTGGCTGAGTACTATTGAAACCCTCTGCAGTGACTTTTTTTTAGAGCCTCTTTGTTTAATTTAGTGCCCAGAACTTGGTTAGGACCTTCAGGGAAGTTGAAACGCTAAGGATACTTTTCATTGAGAGGTCTTTCTCTGGCTCAGTCTCCGTGCTGTCCTAGCCTTTCCTGCTCTCTCTCTTCCATCCTTGGATCCAAGCCAGACCATCCCTTCATGGCGCAGGTGAGCGAGAGGCAGAGGCCTCGGGGAGGTAAGTCCCTTTTATATCTGCATGACCGGTATACTTCCTGTTCACATGTGCTGCTCTTAGGGAAAATGGGACAGTATATGTGGGGCCTCTCCTCCTGTTTCATCCTCTGTCCCTCCCTTAGATGTTCCGTCATCACCCTTTACATGGTGACACATCAAGAACGTGTTACATGGGACCATAAGACCTATTCCGCAGGGGGCAGAAATCTTTTCTTGTGCCTCTGCTAGGATTCGTTTCATTTGTCAGACACCCATACTTTACACATAGCCCTTCCTCTGGAAGCATTGTTTTCTATGCTCTTCTAAGACAGCAATCTCCCCCCGACCCCCAATTTTTAAAATTAATCAATAAAAGTAGAAAGAAAAGAAATAATTTAGAAGTGCTTAAGTGATTAATGTAAGCTGTTTGTTTATGACTGATTATATGGTTGAGAAAAGAGTCCTTCTGACTTCAGCACTATTTCCATTCCAAGTAGCTTGGACTTTGTTAAGTACGAAAAATCAGTGTCTCCAGAGAAGTCTCTGCCGGTAGCTGACCAGGGTGACTGGACGCACTGATCAGCAGTTGGGTAAGGGATGATAAAGATGGGTGAATTACATTCTTTTGCAATTCCTCGGCTGCATCTGAATTATTCAGAGGCCAAAAACTTTCCTTCTTTGGCCTAAAATATTTTAAAAATAATACTTGGAAGGCTCATTTGGTTTTAAGGAACAGAGGGAAATTTGTTGGAATGATTTCGAGTTGTGTCATGGAATCTATGGGGAGAATGGGGGAGCTGGAGTCCTCAGAAAACAAGGCATCTTTCTCTGCGTCTGCCACTCCTCTTGTGTCTCCGTGTATCTCGGCTGTGTCTTTTCTCACTCTCCGTGCGGACTGCTTGACAGTTAGTCTGCAGATGGCCCATTTTGACTGCCCCCAAGGGTCACCCTTGGTTTCCAAGGCTCGGAGGATGTGAATTCTGTCTTATTTATGTCTGTCTGCTTCTTGTTCTTGCTAGGAGTCCTGGTGTTGGAGATAGCTAGCAGACACGCCAGGAGGAGGTGGGAAATATGGTGGTTATTGGAAAGATCCTGGAGTTAGGAGGTAGCCATCTCTCTGAAGGAAGCCAAACCTAGAAGTAGGATTATCAGGAACTCAGGGCGTGTCTTCTGTTTTTATCATCTCTGTTTCTTGCTGTGTATCTACTTTGCCTTGTTCTCCCTGAAGACTCCCTCTCTGCTTCTCAGGCCACAGCCTGCTGGCCCTGATTTCTCAGTGGGCCTGCTGTGTTCTTACCTAGTGAAATTGCACTTTACCTGGAGGTAAGGTTCTGAAGTCAACACGTCAGGTGAAAATTGCTTATGGTTAAAATTTCCTTTGAAAGTCCTGGAAATCCCTGGTGAATAAGGAGAGATGCTTGGAGTCTGTGGGCATGTGGGAACAGAGGCCTGCTAAGGGAACATCAGCTTTTGAGCTCCTGTTGCTTCAAAGCATTTGTTCATAATTTGCACTATTAATAAAAGTGCTTCCTCTTCCCCCTGTTCCTCCTCCAAGCACTGATAGTTGCCTATGTATTAGTTAAGCCTGAACGTGACGTGATTTCGCTGTATCTTAGTCCTGGGGGAAGAATATAATGCACCTGATTGGTCCTGTGTGTGGGCTATGTGTGTGTCCCTAACCCATCAGTTCTGGCTCATTTGTGTCAGCTCCATTCAGGAAGTAGTCACACTTTTATTTTAGGCTTGCCAAAAAAAGAAGAGCAGAAAGATGTGGAGTGAGTGATGGGAATGAGACAAATGAAACCACAGCCTAGAAGAGTGACAGCTGGAGTCTGAATCGCCGGCTCTGGTAGGACACAGCATATTCCGCAGTCTCTCAGAATCACTTATATGCCATTGTTCAAATGGAGCTCCCCTGGTCCTATCCCATTTCTCTTGAAATGGTACCTAGAATTTGCAGTTTAATTTAGGCTCCCCAGATGATGAATCTTATCCACACCAAATTTTGAGAATTGCTGCCTTCAAGACAAAGCTATTGGGCTATTTCAGCTACCTTTAGAATAAAGTGTTGTAATCCTGTAGATATATGTTATCATTTTAGAACATCTTAAGCTTTCACATGGCATTGAGAGTTAGGGTTTTTTTTTTTTTTTTTTCTGTTCATTATGGGTTGCAACTACTGTTTTGAGCAAGGTGAGTTTTAAATAAATTTAGGTTTCTGTTTTTATTTCTCGTATGTCTTGAATCTTTGGAGGATACCTTCATATTAACTAAGACTCTGTATGTGTGTTTGTGCATGTGGTCTCAATTGTGTCTGACTCTTTGCCAGGCTCCTCTGTCCATGGGGTTTCCCAGACAAGAATACTGGAGTGGGTTGCCACTTCCTACTCCAGGGGATGTCTCCTGTATTGGCAGGTGGATATTAACTGAAGACTTCGATTCATTAAAAAAAAAAAAAAAAAAAAGGAGACCTTTACATTTACTTGAAAGGTGTTTTACATACCTTCTCAGCCCATGGTATTAATATATAAAAATTATTCTATAGAATTAAAGAGTTGGGTAAGGGAGTGGATTTAAAAGTGCTTGTAGAGTGTATATACCTTTGGAACACATCTTGACCAATTAAGAATTGTGAAATATCGACACAATGTTGTATCTTTATTTCATATTATGAAAACCAAAAGTTTGTTTGTTGCAGTTGAGTTCTCACTGGCTGCTGTTAAAGTGTTTTTGAAAACTGGTATGGTAACCTTAACTTCTGGTAGATTCTAAACTCCTCTGGTTGTTAAGACAAGTAGAATGTATCTCCAGGGTCCTATGCTTTGATTGAAATTGTTTAGATATGACTCATTTTTGTTTCCTCCAAGGGTGAAGAATGTACATTTCAGAACATCACTCTCTCCCCCCAAAATTTATGCTTAGAAAACATCGCAAAGTTATTGCTAGGAACGTGGTTGGAGTGGCCAGTGTAAACTTAGTTGTTGCTTAAGGCACTTTCTGTTCTCTTTCTGGGTGGAAGAGAAGGGCGGGGCAGGTGGGGAGCTGGGAGAAGTAGCTTCCCCTTACTTTTCCTGCCAAAGTCAGTTTAAAAAAAAGGTGCCGCGCCTTTTTTTTTTTTTCCTCCTTTTTCATCCTCCCAGCACAGTGGGATATGAATTGGGAGGAGATTTTGGCACCAATGAGAGTTTTAATAAGAAGTTATTTTTGTAGATGTGCTTTTTTTTTGACCACACTGTGTGGCAGTCAGGATCTTAGTTCCTGGATCAAGGATGGAATTTGTGCCTCCTGAAGTGGACATGTGGAGTCCTAACCACTGGACTGCCAGACAGTTCCTGTAGATGTCCTTTTAGAGTTCCTCCCCTAAAAACTCAGGCCCTTTAAAAAATCATTCAGTTAGGACCTGTCTTGCCGCAACACCAGCTGGTATAAAGAAGAATGTGAGACGCCAGGCATCCAGTGAGTGGATTTGGTTGCAGAACCAACCACTTGGTGTTTGTGCGTCTGCATTAATAGTTTCTCTACTGTGCAGGTGGGGAGTTGGGGAGGAAATTTTACAGGAGAGGGAAAAAGAAAAACTCTGCCTATAAATTCTGTGAAATCCTGCAGGACTTGAGACTTCATCAAAGTAAAGAAATAGAAGACAAGGTAGATTTGAGCACGTGGAAATCACATAAATGACCATCTCTGGGTATAGTGTTCTGAAACGCCCAAGTATACAAAGCATGGAGTCGGGCTGTAAATTTCACGTGTCCTCCATTAACCTGCATAATCAGGTAGTCATAGAAAATACTGTGTGTACGGGAGGCATCTGTCCTCCTCCACACACATCCATTACCAGTGAAGCCCTTTCCGTGTGGGGTCCAACTTGTTGACCCATCCTGATACTTATGGCTTGGGATTATTACCTTTACCTCTTCAGAACTGGTAAATCATTTTTCTGCTAAATGACTGTGCTGGAGATAACCCCTGCAGTTAGGACAGCAAAAGAAAATGGATTGTTCTGAGGACATTGTGTGTAATTAATTCCCCTTTTTTCCCTAACAAGACAGTGTCTTCTCCCTCTTTTGTCCTTCCTTCCTTTTTCGCTTTTCTTTCTTCCTTCTTTTCCTTTGTTCATTCCTCTGTAGATTTTTTCCTTTGCCCCTCCTTCCCTCCCTCCCTCCCTCTCTCCTATTTGTCTTTCTTCTCTTTTTCCTTTTGATTGTCCCCTCACTCTTTCTGGCCAAGTTGTTCCTCAAGCAGAGCACCCCTGTTGACACTGGAGTGGACTGGAAATGTGTTGCTCTACGCGCTTTTCCTGTTGAGGGTTCCAGTGTCTTCCCCTTGGCACACTAACGGCCCACAACTGTAGCTGAGTGGCTGGCGGGGCAGCTGCCTGGGGCGGTGGAGAAGCAGCAGGCCCCTTCCCAGGTGACCTTGCTAAGTGATCTCTTTGTAAATCCCACCTCATCAGAGTTCAAGAAATGAATCCTAAGCCTCAATTTGAACTGCTGTCTCCTGCTTTGCCTGAGTGTTGCTTTGAGCCCTGGGCTGGGAAGAAATTCTGTTTATATATGTGTGTCCCTCCACAAAGGTGGAAATAGTGGTGCCAAAGAAAAAGGGTTTTTTACTCACATCTGAACTCAAGAGTTAAACATAAGGAAGTGAAGGACAAGTTTCAGTGGTGCTGTGTAAATTGCACTGTAGGAAGATCTGGATCAAAAAGTTACAATCTGTTTTTATGTGTTTGCTGGGGGGTGGGTCCAGTTTGGGGACAATTACAAAAGTCAGCTAAGTTATTAGCTCTGCTCTTTTTCCTTCTCCTTTCCTGCATGGTGGGCTTTTCTTGAGTGTTTGATCCACCTTACACACATCCTGGAGTCACTTGGCCCTGGGTTCAAATCCCAGTCCTGCTAACGTACTACAGCACCTTTTAGCTGAGTTGCTTCGTCTTACTTTTCCCGTTGTCAGACTGGAGTAATCGACACGCCTGCTTTGTTTGGTGGTCCTGATAGTTGAGTGAGGTAACGTTTAGAAAGGGCTTCTCATAGTGTGTACAGTGTGTAATAGTAAGTACTGCTCTCATGAGAAAGTACCGCGTAACAACCTCTGGTCTGTCCGTTCCCTTTCAGATAGGGAGTTTGATGAAGTTTTTCAGAGGGCAGAAGAGACTTGGGCAAGATAATATCCACATGTGTTCTTTCTTTCAGTCTTAGAGGTACTTTCAATCTAAATGTGAAGAGAATATTCTTTCAGCTAGTATGTCCATGAAGTATTGATGCATAATAACAGGCTCTAGTAAATTAAAGATGAAAACTGTAATTTGATTATTAAACTAAAAGCTGAAAGTCACTTCAGCCTAATCATTAGGCTCAGATCATTAGGCTGAGAGGGAGGAGGACTCATTTCCAACTTATGGAGTCTGATGTTGGGAGCTTTGGTTTTTTGTTTCCTTCATATCAGTCACAGAAAAAAACCTCCTGCATTCAAATCTAAGTTATGTCTTATAATTACACCTGGGACAAAGTCTCGCCTTATATGGTATTCTCTTTTAAAACCAGGAATGTTTCTTAGCTCAACCCTACTTGGTTACTCATTTCACAATCACCATTTGTTGGAGATACTTAGGACTGGAAGACTTTCTTAGAAAACAGCTTATAAAGAGAACTGTCTCATCTGTCTTTTGCACCTCAGCCTCCCACCTTCAGATCAAAATTTTCTTTTTAAATGCTGTAAAATTCTCCATTCCTTTTTCTTTGGGGTGAGCTATCATAGATGCTACACATGCTTTTGTGGGTCTGCTTCCCCTCTTCCTCTTTTTTTCTTAATCAGGTAGTCAACCCCCATATAATTTTGTTTGTCCAATTTAAGTGTTTCTTCAAATTGTACCCTTTCCATAAATCAGGGTAAACGAGTCTGAGTCACTAACTTCAAATTAATCTGTGACCTCTGTGTTCCCTGACAATATTGGAATGGAATGCCAGCGGTCCACATACTTCGATATTGTGAATAATTTTTGAGGACGTTAGAAGGTCAAACATTATTTATGATTTCTCTGGGTTTGCTTGATGGCAATCACGGCTCTGTAGAAGTCAATCAAGTCTCTTGATAATTCTGTTTAGGCAGTATATAATTAGGTGTTTAAAATTAGTTAGTGTCTGTTTTGCTATGCGTTTCACGTTCTCTTCGGGAAAGCATGTTTACCAGATGACTTTGGGGACATCTTTTACTTCAGCTTTTGCTTTTCCCTTGAGCAGAGAGTTTGAAAGTTAGGGAATTCTTTCTACTTGTATTACCTGTTTGTCAGCAATTTACCAGAGTTGTTTTTATTTAACACTGAACAAGTGCCGGGAGGTGTAAGCACAAACATGTTTTTATAAAGAGAACAAAAAAGAAACCACAACAGTGCCTACATTGTTGGGGATCTGCATTTTTAGGTGTGTGATAATTTTTTTAAAAAGCTACACACAAAGTCCTTTTGCTTTTTTCCCTGGCATCTCAATGTCCTGAAAACACCATAATCTTTCTCTTTGAATGACCCACACTTTGTATCATTTTGGCAGAAGTGCCATCGGCAAATTAAGAAAAGCTGGGACATTGAGCCAGTGAGGATGGCAAGCTATAATTTAAAAGGAAAGGAGTTTATTTGAAATCAAAGTGTAGGCAGTGCAGGATGAACTTGTTTAAAAGTCAGGATAATTTTTGAGTTTTAAACAGCAAGCTTCCCCTGGCCTGCTATGATGGATTCTTTGTCAAAGGATGGACCTCACGTATACAACAGTGTATTTTTTCCCCCTGTTGTGTTTCCTCCCCTGTTGCACGGATTGTCCTCTCATTGGAGAAAACAAACAAAAAATAACTTAATTGTACTGTGGTAAGGCCTTTTTCTCCATAACCTCAAAGAAAAGGAGCAGAGTGACCTGGAAAGTGGTTACTCTCCACCACTTTCCTATTATTCAGGCATGGCAATTGATGGGGTTGGACTTGAAGCCAGGTCTGTATAGAGCTTGAGCTCTTGTGCTTTGTTGATGGCTTTGAGCATCATATGTGCTTTTGAGTGAGCTCATCTCGTTGAATCTCCAGCTTGGATGTGGACATTAAGGGTCTACGCTGGTTAAGGATATAATGATGAGGGTCCGTCAGCTTGGGAGGAAATCATCAGAACAGGATTCTTTCTGATCTGCTGGGTGAGAGTGAGCTTCTAGAAGGCAAAGACTGTCTTAATTTTCAACCAGCTGGTCTTCCTCGTGATCCTGGAAAGAATCATTAGCCATTGTTAATTTAATAAATCTTTGCTGGTGTGAAGTTGTCTAGTATCATAAATTGCCTGTTCTGTTCCAATGGGCTGCCCTGGTGTGAAACTGGGATTGTTCACTGTGTAAATGTGCCCAAGGGCTGAAAGCCTGCCTTTGCTCTTGTCGGGCCCTGGCCCCTGTCAACATCAGCCTGGAGAAAGAGGTGCCTTTTAAAAAATTGACCATATTGATCTGCTCATCAGGCCTTGTAGGACTACCTCCCTCCAGAGGGAACTCTTGTGATCCACACAGATGCATGAGTTGGGTGGCTGAGACATAGTGGACGAGGCAGGATACTACCATGGTGTCACATTCAGGGTTTTAAAATAAATATTGATTGAAATATAAGACTCGAAAATGATTCATTTGCATCTTTCTGCTTTGGATGGAATTCTCTTACTGTATTAATTTATTCTCAATTTTTATACCTCTATATGGCATGTCATTTGTATTTAGACTGTTAATAACTGCACATTTTAGCAAGGGTCATTTGTATCTCTTGACCTAGTTTTCAAGATTTCCTTGGCAGAGAATGTCTACCTTGTCAGCTAAGGGACGGATTTGGGCCTAAATTCTGGATTCTTACTTTGTGTGCATTTTTATGGGTCCTGTTAGTGACCCAAAAGGAAAGGACTGGTCCTGTAGTTAACTCATCATGTGTCATTATCACCCTGTATTCAGTACTTGTGTTGACTGACATCAAATACTATCAGTTCTCTCATTGTTTAAAGTAATAGTTTCTTTTAGTACCTGACTTTTTTTTTTTGTAATATTGAGGTATAGTTAATTTACAATGTTGTGTTAGTTTTGAATGTACAGCAGTGTGATTTAGTTACACATATGTGTGTGTATACACACACACACACACACACACACACATGTTATTGTTGTTGTTTAGTCAGTAAGTCATATCCAACTCTTGTGACCCCATGGACTATAGCCCACTAGGCTCCTCTGTCCATAGGATTTTCCAGGCAATAATACTGGAGTGGGTTGCCATTTATATATTTATATTCCTTTTCAGATTCTTGCCAATTATAGGTTATTCCAAGATACTGAATATAGTTCCCTGTGCTATACAGTAGGTCTTTGTTTATCTGTTTATCAGTGGTATGTATCTGTTAATCCCAGACTTCTCATTTATCTCTTCCCCTCTCATCCCCTTTGGTAATGATGTTTGTTTTTTACTTCTGTATTTCTGTTTTGTAAATAAGTTCATTTGTATCATTTTTTTCCTGAGATTGCTTGTATAATTGATGTCATATATTTGTCTTTGTCTGACTTAATATGATCATCTCTGGGTCCATTCATGTTGCTGTAAATGGCGTTATTCCATTCTTTTTTATAGCTAAATAATATTTCATTTTGTGTGTGTGTGTATGTGTGTGTGTGTGTATATATATGTATAAAATCCCATATTCTTTTTTTAAAGTAAATCATTTTATATTGAAAGGAAGCTGCATTTATTATTGTAATGAGAAAATCATCACTTGCCATAAGTAGAAGGTGCTGATAGAAATAGAAGGGCCTCAGCAGGATGAAGTGGTTGGAGATGGAAGGAGGATGATGGTGACACCCTCATGTTCCCATCATTTTGTGAAGTGAGACTTTGTCCCGCTTATGTGCCAGGATTTTCAAAAGTGATGGTATGTGAGAATCATGTGGAAGTTTTATAGTAATATGATTTCCTAGGACCACAGAATAAGGACCTGAAATCTTTAATGTTTTTAAAATTTTCTCTGTCACTGGAAGGTTTTTTTTTTTTCCTTGCATTAACAAAAGTTAGGATTTTTCTTAAATAGGTTACCCCTGTTTCATACTGGTCGATATTTTCCATTGCTGTTTCTAGCCATGGCAGGATAAGGTGTTTCATTGAACACTGATGTTTCTTTTTATTCCTAAAGCTATTTTTTTCCGCCCCAGTTTTGGCGAAATTATGTATCACTTGTGATAATTCATTTTAAAAATTCCTGAGCTGTGTGGCGTACTTTCATGAAAATTCATTTAGATAAAATTAGATATTATTGTTTAATGAGGTGGCATTTCAATTTAGACCTTGCATCAGGCATATACCAAGAGTTTTTTATGGAAGAGTTAGGTTCATTTGAGTAATAAAGGCTGAATCATGGGGGCTTTAATTCTTAATCGCTGTGAGGATTGTTATCCGTGGGATGTGAGCTGTCTTAGTGGTATTCAATCAAGTGTCCACTTAGCCATGACTGGAAGTAATTGCTCCCAAGTGGGCCGCACGGTGACCTGTTAATACTCGTTCTGACCCTGTGACCTTGTCTGCCCCATTGTTTAGGATTTTATAGCAGGCGAGTCTGCATTTCTGTGGGGTCAAGTAGATATCTCGAGGTCAAACATTTTCTGATTACTGCCTCGTCCACACTGTAAGTCAGCCAGAAGCTGTTGGCGTTGCTAATAGTCATTGCTTTGTAGCGGGACATGAACAGTTTGAAAATTGTCTTCCCAGTCTGCATGTAAACAGTTTAATATTTTACGGAAAGAAGTTCATCTTGTAAATTAGGTATGAATAATACATTTGTAATTACTCCTTGTGTCTTTAAACACTTGTGTCTTAATTGGCTTGCCTTTTTTTTTTTTTTTTTTTTTAATGTATTTGCATTTGCTAGCAAGTTAAAATTAACTCTTGTTAGAGACCCAGTGAAGTTACGACAGTGCACACCAGGCCTTCTCTGGTCCAATCAAGACTTAAAACTTGAGGGAGTTTTTTCATGCACCTGTGAGGCCATTCATTCTGTTTTTGAACCATTTGTTTTTGTTTGAACTGCTGCTGCTGCTGCTAAGTTGCTTCAGTCGTGTCCGACTCTGTGCGACCCCATAGACGGCGGCCCACCAGGCTCCCCTGTCCCTGGGATTCTCCAGGCAAGAACACTGGAGTGGGTTGCCCTTTCCTTCTCCAGTGCATAAAAGTGAAAAGCGAAAGTGAAGTCGCTCAGTTGTGTCCGACTTCTAGCGACCCCATGGACTGCAACCTACCAGGCTCCTCCATCCATGGGATTTTCCAGGCTAGAATACTGGAGTGGGTTGCCATTGCCTTCGTCACTTGAAATTGCTTTGTGTTTTTTTTCCCTTTGTTGTTTTATGACACAATGTTATTTTGTGCTGCTGTTTGTTGATTGGCAACATAATTAAATTTTTCCCAAAACTTACATGACACTTCTTCTATGTCTATGATGAGTTAAGGAATCTAAGCTACCAGTCTGTCAGTTTTGTGGCTGATGCTTGCTGTTGTGCCCGCCCTCCAGATTGGCAGAATCTTTAGGGGTGAGAGAAGGAGTTAAGCTTGAAAGGTAATCTGGTCCAACTTGACTCACAGTTCAGTCACATCTGAGTCATTTCAGGGCCTGCTATTAGTGTTATCTTTACCTTATTTCTTTAGCTTGTTGTTGAACCATTCATGTTGTAGAATTTCTACAAATGTTTATGTGGAAAAGTATAACCAGGAAAAACAGAGGAAAACATACAATCAGAAAAGTTGGCAGGTCGTGAATTTAGAATGTCACCTAATGTGACTCTGGATATCACCTCAAAATAAAATACTCATCTTAAGAAGGATTAAGTGACACTTCCTATTGTATTGAATGTATGAAAGTGACAATGAAGTCACTCAGTCGTGTCCGACTCTTTGGGACCCCATGAACTGTAGTCTATCAGGCTCCTCTGTCCATGGGATTTTCCAGGCAATAGTTCTTGCCTGGAGAATCCCAGGGACGGGAAGCCTGGTGGGCTGCCATCTATGGGGTCGCACAGAGTCAGACACGACTGAAGCGACTTAGCAGCAGCAGCAGCAGTACTGGAGTAGCTTGCCATTTCCTTCTCCAGGGTATCTTCCCGACCCAGGGATTGAGCCCGGATCTCCCTCATTGTAGACAGACGCTTTACCGTCTGAGCCACCAGGGAAGTCCCAGTGGAATGTATAACTGAAAGTGATTTCTTAGCATTGTGGCTGCTGCTTATTAATCTCAAGTTAAGATATTTGCCTATAGCTTGGGTTAAGAGAGCAGTCTTACATTGCAAAAAAATTTCAGGACTATTGTTTCTCTTAGATGTATATAAATTGGTTCTCTCTGCATTGCAGCTATCTGTGCTATTGTGTTTAAACTTTCTTTTTGGGCCGGTTTGTGAATTAAAGACATTGTCATTAAACACCAGATGAAAAGGATGGCTCCTTTGTCCAAAAAATGTGTACCCTCCTTGGCTTAATATGAAAACATTTATTTTGCTAGTTTGGAAAAGGTTAGTAAATTCCCAAAGATACATGTACAGAGGACTGGGTGAATACACTGAGAAGCAGTCCCCGAAACTCCATGCTGCAGTTCCCTGGGCTGCAGACTTTCAGGGGCTGCTGAAGGGAAGCACAGGGGAGCGCAGCATCGTGGGACACTGTGCAGACCCCTTGGTTATTTCCACTTTCGTTGTTAGATTGTCTTATGTTCCCTTTGATAGTACGTATTTTTGCATAGCCGAGTTTTTGACACTTGCCATGATAAGGAGCAGTGAACCATTCGAAAAACCCACATGGAACAGAAAACGATGGTGGCAGCGTCCAAGCTGATTTCAAGGTTTGAGGAACTGTGCAGTGTGCAATGGGTGCTTGTATCCCATTAGTAAGTATCGTATTGTTTAAGAATGAAATAAAAATACTTTTCCTTTTGATTTTTTCCCCCGAATAGGTACTGAGTTGTTAAGTCTAATAATAACTTCTTGGACCTAACTACTTAATAAATGGAACTGTTAGGTGTTTCCTTGCCCTGGGTTGGGGAGGTGGGGAGAAGAGGAATATCATGAAAAACTTCCTAAACACTAAGTGCCATTAAGTCAGAACATATGAGAACTCTGGCATTGACACAAGAAATATATCTGTCTTAAAAATGAAAAAGTAGATGTGGTAGGCAGTTTGGAAAATGTAAATTAGCTAAACAGAGAAAATAAAAACTGGCCTTGATTTGCTGCCTAGAGACATAGACTCAATTATTTTGGTGAAAAATTTTTTTTCTTGGCTTGCAAGTATCAGAACCCAGAACCAGTTAATTTAAGATAAAAGAACATTTATTTGAGTGATAAAAAGGTATCCCATGCAACCCAAATGCACAAATGGTTGAGAACTAAGATCTAGAATGCTTGTCCACTATAATTCCTCTAGTCCTGTATTTTTTTCCTGCAAAAATTATTTTATATTTTTAAATGAAACTTTGTTTTGGCAGAAAGTAGAATCCAGTTTGGAACAATTTCCTAAGTTCCTCTCTCACACCTACTCAATTTGAAGTGCCCAGATTTCAGCTATTTTGGGTCTCTCCTCCGTATTCCCCACACCACTCCAGCCGGGTATTGGATTAGTAGAAATACCTGTGGTAGATACACTTTGTCTCCTTCACTGTCCGCTGGCTCTGGTCTTAATCACTCAAGGTAGAGAATGAAGGATGCTAGTCATTCTCCTTTGTTTACGTCCCTTCCGTACCTGGTGGGAAAAAGGAAGGGGTGTGGTCAACGGTGGAATCATCCCAAAGTGGCCTGCATAAGTAAGCATAGCTCTTGGTGTGGTGTGGTGGCCATTCTGAAGTCACTGCTCAAAGGATCACTCTTTGCCCGGCATTCCCGCTTTCCTTTCTCCTTCACAGTGGAACAGTGGAAATGTATTGTCTCACAGTCCTGCAGGCCCGAAGGGTGAGATGAAGTGTTGGTTTAGTTGGTTTCTTCTGAGGACTGTGACTCTGTGGGAGACCTGGGTTCGATCCCTGGTTCGGGAAGATCCTCTGGAGAAGGAAATGGCACCCCACTCCAGTACTCTTGCCTGAAAAATCCCATGGACGGAGGAGCCTGGTAGGCTACAGTCCATAGGGTTGCATAGAGTTGGACATGACTGAGCGACTGCTCTCTCTCGTGTGGCTTCTGGTGGTTTGTTGGCAGTGATTGCCATTAGTTGGCTTGTAGAAGCATCACCTGGTGTCCTCCTGCATCTTCACGTGGTGCTCTTACTATGTGCGTGTGTGTGCTCACATGTCCTCTTCTTAAAAGGGCACCCGTCCTATTGGATTAGGAACCCCCTCCACTCTAGTATGACCTCATGTTGGCTAATTACATCTGCAGTGACCCTGCTGCCATGTAAGGTCACATTCTGAGCCACCTTCTCTTTCTGTATAACACATATAGTTGAATATAGGAAAATTAAATATGCAAGCACTGTGACCCTTTAGAATATTCTGGAGAAGAATGCAAAACCCATGGGAATTTGAAAGGAAAACCATGCCAGCATCTCTCTTGCTTTATGGAAGGCCTCATCCTGCATGCCACCGTCGTATCCTCCCTTTGTGCAAATGTCAGATAGGAACATGTACAGTGGATGAGCCCAAGTCATGGGTCATATTTTTTTCTTTCTATATGACATCAATGCACAGCATTTTGATGAATTTATACCAGGACATGGAATGATTGACAGGGGGTGGTGCTAGCCCAGAAGGATTCTGGGTCATGATAGCCATCTTGCTGCTGCCACCTGCTCTCTTTAAGACACTGTATATAACCTGTATTTAACCTTGACAACCAATCTGGGCCATGCCCAGTGCCTTTTCCATCTTGGGGATGAGGGTGCTGAGGATCAGGCCAGTCGTTTGCCTTGCTCAGGGTCATGTAGCAAATTTAGGATTGAAACTCAAGCTTTTCAGATCTAGAGTCTGTTTTCTTTCTGTCTCTTTGTCTCTGGCTTATTAAGTACCCCAGTTTCTTAGCCTCTCTTGGAAAACAGCATCACAGGAAAAGTAGTCTGGTGGTGTTTCCTGTCTTTCAGGTCTGTCTGTCTTTCTTTAAACAGAGTAGAGTTTACCCTGAGAAATACGAATATTCTGAAAAAAGAAGTTTCTCTGGATTGGATGGATGTGCCAGCATGGACAGACGAGCCTGGGCACCTTTGCCCCCCCTTGTTGGACAGCTGCCCACCGGGAGCTCAGCGTTTCTGGTGCCAGTGTCTCTCTTGGATTTCTTGCCAGGCCCAAGGGTTTGCTTTTGCAATTGCTGGTGCATGGTGTTTGGGATGTTTGTGGGTGGCTGTTTTTTATTTGTGTTTTGTTATCTGCCCTTTGTAGTAGTACCTCTGGCATCATTTCTTGCTGCTCAGATGTTCTGTGGCTTTCAAGCAGGGAGACTTGAAAAATGTACCACGTCAGAGGGCTTTATAAGAAGTTTGGAGTCTTGGAACCAAGGCCAAGCTTATTAGGGGCCATGAGTGACATGTTACTGTAGCCTCTGGGCCTGTGTGAGTGTAATTCTCTCTGCCTAGAAGGGGGTTAGAGACTTGGCAGTGGATGGTGCAAGCAGACAGGTGAAAGGGCTCTGTTGAGGTGTTCAACCTCTCACCACTTTGTTGCTGTAAGAGAAATGTTAGCTGGATTCAAGTGGTCAGATTGCATTTCCTTGTATCTTCTAAAGAAACAAGTTGAATAGACAGTGTCTAGTCTTGATTATTAAAAGTTGGAATAAAACAGAGCTGATCTAGTCTGCCCAAGGCAAGCACGTCTTTGGCCCACCTTGGGCTCTCAGGTCATTGATTCACACTTCCAGGCCCCTGGCCCCTAACCACCGTTTTTGTTTGTTTGTTCCACATGACAGTTTGAGGGAAGTAACTGTCTCTGATGTGGTCTGTCCATTACTTCCCATTTCAGTTAGGAGCCTTAGTATGCTGCTGCCCACCTCCACCCACCCTGACCTTGCATTTATTTCCCTGCATTTCCATTGTTTTTGTCCTTCTGTGTCATCCTCCTCGTCCTGTGACTCTTCCTTATGATATCCACCTGTTGGCCTGGACACATGCATGGACACTGAGTGATCACTGGGGATCTTTGATGCAAGTTGGGGGGATGCAGGCAGGGTGGGAAATGGTCCTCATTTCTCCCTTGGCATGTTTCTCTCTCTGTTCTCATTTGCATGCATTCTGCTTGGTGTGGGTGGCAGAGTCAGGTCATCTCTTTGCTCTCAGATGGCAACTGTCATTGTTGATTATGCCTTGCAACTTTACCTGAGTTGCTTTAGAGAAAAAAATAATAAATGTCACAGAAATTTCAATTGACTTGTCAGTGCTAACCTGTTTTGATTCATGGAAGCTAAGTAGAGACACAAGACAGACAGGTTTCTGATACACACTGTTCTCAGCATTCGGGGGATGCCTGGCTTACTCATCCCTGTGCTAGAACATTTTAGATTTGAAGCCATTTTCTCAAGGGCAGTCTCACGCTGACATTTTTAGACCACATGGAATAGCATTTTGTTGCCGTACTGGGAAACGTGGGGGGAAGGCCCCTTTATATCCATGTAAAAATGTCCTCAAATCTAACCTTAGTGACAGACGGGGACGATTTTTAATGAGCCGCCAAGAGGTTTGCCTCTGATATAATCCTGCAAGGATTCCTGTGGAGTTACATAAGATGGGCTTTCCCTCCTATTTGGAATGAGAACATTTAAAGGGGTCAGCCAGTTTCATGCTGGGAAGTCAGTCTGCACATATGCTAAGAAATGGATATATATTTTTCAAAAATGTGAACTCTTTTCCGTCATTGAAAAGGAATGTAAAATGATCTATTTTTCAAAAAGGTGTAGAAATTGATGAGGCAAACAGAAGTCTATGAGTGGTTCCTTTATGGGTTAGCAGAGAATATGTTCTGTGTTTCAGACACTCGTAATAAGATGAAGAAATGTCCCAAGGTGACTGGGGAGGCGTATGGAGTTAATCGGGAATGGTGTGTGTGTTGGGGGAGGCTTGCACATGTGCTTCTCCCCTTCTTTCTTCCTGTCTGTCTGTCTGCATTTTTCTCTTTCTGCTCTGTTTTGCTTTTCCTGTATTGGTTGGAGATGTTTATCTGGTTTTAATGTTACACTGGAAGGCGGTCTGGTTACCTACCTGGCTCTTAGAAAACGGAATCTTAGAAATATTTTGACATGTGTTTGTTGCATCTAATACAGACTCCTTCATGGAAAACATTGTATTCAGCAGGGCCTGGCTACTGCACTTGTGGGAAAGTATTTTGGACCCTAGAGAGGATAGAACATTTGCTTATATTTCACAGCAGAGCTGGTCAGCACCCTTATAGGAATTTAGCAGCAAATGCACATTTTGTGATGTATTTATCCCACTGTGTCATTCTTGATTTTATGAGTTGTGGAGGAATTGGGCTTTGGACTGGTTTCTTTGAGGCATCCTAAAGACTGAGTCTTTAATTTTTTAAGCCAAAGACTAGAATTAAAGTTACCCCAAATTAGATAAATATAAGGGTCTATTGCTTGAAATCAGAGAAACTGTGGGAAAATGATAATGAAGAACTCAAGAAGGAGGGCTGAATGAGTAGAGATGGGCTTCTGTTAAAACAAAGTTCACAGCTTCTCAGGAAAATTTGGATTCTAGTTGTCACAAAGTGAGGAGGCTCTTAAGACCTGGCATCAGACATAGGAGGAGATTTAGAAAGTTAGGTTGTTGGTCTGCATGGCAGAGAATAAGGCTGAAATGTGATAGTTAAAGCTGTACGGCTTTTCTGTGGTGCTGCACTGTGGGACACGTGCTGTCTCTCTTGGTGTCCCTGGCCTTCTGCACATGCCCACCTCTCTCTCTGTCTGTCACTCTGTTACCCTGTATCACATCACTACCTTCATAGATGCAGAACCGCTGCCAGTTCTTCCTCCCCAAGTTGTATCCCTCACTGCTTTCCATAGAGCTCAGTGTTGAGTGTAAGCTTGATAAATGTTGGTGGAACTGATAATGAGGTCCTATAGGTATATTAGCTAGTGATGCTAGCTGCTATAACAAATAACCCCACACATGGATAGTGGCTCAAACCCAAAAGATGTTCTTCTGTTCACTGACAGGGCTTCTCTTCCAAGCACTGATTCAGGTACCCTTTCTCCTTCCATCTATGACTCTGCCATCTTCTACCTGTGGTTTAAAAGTTTGGCAGCTTAAAAAAAAAGAAAAAGAAAAGTGGAAAAAAAAGCAAAGAGGATCACTTAAATGAAAATTTTATGCACCGGCCCTGAAAGTAATATACAGTGAGCAAATATTCTATTTAGACAAATGAAAAACATTCAAAAAAGGGGAGAAAAGAGCCCGAGAGGAATCCTTTATAAATCTATGTTCTCTTGTAGAGCTAGTCTATAATTACCTGGAAAGCAGGGATCCTGTTTTCTATACATTCTTTTCTTTCATGGCATTAGCGTATTTCTAAACAAGTAAAGGTGGGGAGATATTTTTCTTGACAACCTTGAGTTTGAGTTTTCCCATGTGTAGAAGAATTCTGTTTGCCTTGCAAGGGTAGAAATCTGGAGTCAGGGAATCACTGCTGCTGGGATCTGATGAGATCATTGAATCCAGCTGGCTGTTTGTATTAATTTCTTAGATGCATGTAGCAATATAAAATGTCCAGCAAGATTTGGTCTTATTTCCCCAAGTATTTGTTGGTTAAAAGAGAGTAAGTTGAGAGTTTTTCAGTGGGGAGAGTTGTTTACTCTAATGTGCCACTGTACCATTTTTAAAATTATGTAAGTTACTGGTGTGCAATATAATATAATGATTTGTAAGTAAATGTCAAAGTTTATACTCCATTTGTAGTTGCTGTAAAATATTGGCTGTATTACCCTTGTTGTACAATAGGTGGTTGTCACTTAGTTTATACCTAACAGTTTGCACCTTTTAACCCCCTGCCTGTACTGCCTCTTCCCTCTCTCCATGGGCACCACTGGTTTGTTCCATAGATTTGTGAGTCTGCTGCTTTTTTGTTACATTCACTAATTACTGTATATTTTAGATTCCACGTGTATTATCCTCCCGTATTTGTCTTAGTCTGTCTTACTTTACTTACCATAATGCCCCCCAACTTCTTAGATATTGCTGCAAATGGCAATATTTAATTCTTTTGGAAGACTGAGTAGTATTCTATTATATATTTGTACCATATCTTCTTTATACATTTATCTGTTGCTGGACAGTTAGCTTGCTTCCATATCTTGGCAATTGTAAATAATGCTGTCATGAACATAGAGGTGAGTGTATCTTTTTGAATTAGTTTTCTTTTTATGTATAACTGGGAATGGAATTGCTGGATCATGTGGTAGTTCTATGGAGAAGGCAATGGCACCCCACTCCAGTACTCTTGCCTGGAAAACCCCACGGACAGAGGAACCTGGAAGGCTGCAGTCCATGGGGTCGCTAAGAGTCGGACGTGACTGAGCGACTTCACTTTCACTTTTCACTTTCATGCATTGGAGAAGGAAATGACAACCCACTCCAGTGTTTTTGCCTGGAGAATCCCAGGGGCAGGAGAGCCTGGTGGGCTGCCGTCTCTGGGGTCACAAAGAGTCGGACACGACTGAAGTGACTTAGCAGCAGTAGCAGCAGCAGTGGTAGTTCTATAGGTACATGTGAAAGAATGAAATTAGAATATTCTCTAATATCATATACAAAAATGAATTCAAAGTGAGGTAAAGACTTAAATGTAAGGCCAGATACCATAAATCTTTTAGAGAAAAACATAGGCAAAGAACACTCTTTGACATAATCAGAACAATTTTGTTTTGGATCCATCCCTTGAAAGAAAGCAAAAGCAAAAATAAACAAATAGTACCTAGTTAAACTTAAAAGGTTCTGCACAACAAAAGAAACCATCAACAAACCAAAAAGATAATGGGAGAAAATATTTGCAAATGATATGACAGATAATGGGTTAATATAAAAAATATATAA
Organism: Bos javanicus; assembly: GCF_032452875.1. Lineage (NCBI taxonomy): Eukaryota > Metazoa > Chordata > Mammalia > Artiodactyla > Bovidae > Bos > Bos javanicus. The sequence goes on from NC_083889.1 coordinate 30,153,218, forward strand.
ACAGCTCATACAACTCAACATCAGAAAAACAAAAAACCCAATTAAAACATGGACAGAATACCTGAATGTACCATTTCTTAAATAGCTAGTTACTGATTGGATTTGAAAATTTGAGGTACCATCCAGTGCACTTAATGTATTTCTAGGAAAAATGTTAGAGAGCTAATATTGTCCCTTATATACCAGAAGATTGTGATAGAAGATGAAACAATCACTCTGTAGTTAATGGTGGCTTCCAACACTTTGCTTAATAGCTCCTTTTTATATTTGCAATAACTCACTACAACTCTCTGCCCATTTTACAGTTGAGGAAACTGAGTCCAAGAGTGGTTAGTTAGCTTATTCAGCATAACTTAGCTAAGTAAGTGGACGATCTTAAAGTAGGAGCAGGCAGCCTGCTAATAAGCCAGTATTTCATGTCTCTGATATGAGCAACATCAAACTTAAGAGAGAAGCAATATTATCAGCTCAATGTTTCTAGAATGCTGGCCATTCTCTGGGAATGATCGGATGAAAAGTCTTGATTCGGATTGGCCAGGTTGCTCTGGCGGTTGTAAAATAAACGTTATTTTGCTGACAATTATTATAATAGACATTTCCCTGACAGTTAATAAAGTGGTATAGATACTACTTGATAATATGATCCCAGTTGCCAATTTGGCTGCTAAACTCAGGAAACCCCTGGGCAATGGTAGACAAATGCATTCTTGCGTTGTTACTTATTTAACTCATGTCACACATGACTAGACAGCATTTCCATCATTTGAAAGCATTTGGTTATTGCCCTCTTGTTGATGCCGTGAGTCTATAAGGACTTGGACTTCAGATGGATTGTGATTGTCAGCTGTGTTTTGCACAGCCAGGTCTATTTTTTTTTTTTTTTTGTACATCACCTTCAGGGTAGGCTAATATTTTTAGCCAGAGTAAGACACAATATTTTGATCCTCTTTTTTTGACTTCTTAAAGCTCTGTATTGAAAATGGATTATTTTCTAAGTACTAACTAGCGTGGCTGACCTCATTTCCAAATTGGGAAGCCATTTTTTCTCATGCCAATACTGCAGCTATTTGAAATTCACAAGGGGTAAAACAGAAAGCACCTAGTCCATTCTGACATGCAAGCCACACTGGTACGTGCTTTGCAAATGTTTGTTGAATGACTAAATGAAACAAGTATGTGAAGAGAAGAATGCATCTCATTCTGGTTAATTTGTTCTGTAAAAAATAATATATTTCAGGAGTGAGGTTAGGATGCAAGTGTGAGTTCATTTTTCTTTTGATATAATTTCAAACTTCTAAGTTTAAATGAGGAATTTCCATGTACTCTTTAGCTAGATCACCAGTTATTTACACTAAGCTCTATTTGTTTATCATTTTCTTCCTCTTTTTCTCAGATAGACATTCACACACACACATACACTTTGTATGTTTGCACATAATTTTCCTAAATCATTTGAAAGCAAGCTTGAAACCTCAGACACCTTTGCCATAAAATACTTCAGTGAGTATTTCCTAACAAAGATGCTCTCTTACACTGCTATACTTTATCGTATCAGGAGGCTTAACATTGATACAAGACTGTTGTCTAGTTTTGTGAGTGTGGCAATAAAGTCTTTGTTAATTATTTTACCCAGTCCAGGATCCTGTCCAAGATCATACATTGCATTTAGTTGTCATGTCTCTTTTATAAATCTGTATTTAATGAAGATTTGATTAGACAAAACCCATGATATTAATAGAATCTCAAATGAACTATACTGGTCATCCTTCTAATCCAGGCTTGGCTGCAGACAGAGTTACTTCTAAATATTGGAGACACAAGGTATTCTGATCCCTTGTTCCTTCCTTTCAAAGATGAGGGTTTTTGTTTTTTTTTTTTGTCGTCATTGTTTTGGCAACTTTCCTTTATAATATATCCATGGATCTCACTACCCTAGTAGGAGAAAATATTTTTCCTTATGTTGAATCAGTACATTATTTAGGAATTACATGAAACATGGTTCTCTTCACAGTGTTATATCCTTGTGTTACTGTTTTTCTCTCCTGTAGCCTCCCAGCACAAAAGTCCCCCTTTCTCCACTTTCTTCCTCTTCCTCCTCCTCTCTAGACTTCTTTAATTTCACAGCGGGACGTTGCAGTAATGTTAGATTGGCTCTGGCAAAGGCATTTTGATGACCCCTGTCTCCAGTCATTATAGTAACTAATAAAAGCTTGCAAACGACTGTTACTCTGTAAGCGTGATTCCAGTGACTTGCGGCCAGTTCAGCTGTATAAATATGGAGAGTTTTTTTGCCATGTAACTTTTGATCATAGGGAAATGTATATACCATTCCGTTGAATGTTTCTTTTAAATTTAATCACGTCTGAGTGTAAAATAACAAGCAGAAATAAAATGGCATTGTAAATGTGAGCTTAAGATTCAGAAAGAATGGACCAATTCGTCTGCATAAAAGCATCCTCTACCATGTCCTGCAGAGCATTCTGGGTAAATTCAGAAGGCAGGGGATGGGTGGCATGAAAAGCAAGCCCTTGTTTAAGTATTCAACTGAAAGGCTGAATCACAGGCCTGATATTCTAGAGGGACTAGAGATGCCAACTTGGACCAGAGAATGATGTTTTTCCTAACATTCATGAACTGAACTTACTGAGTTAACATTTGAACCTCCATAGCATGATAATCTTTATGTTATTGAATTAAAATTTTGGCTTCTAGAAAAAAGTCATTTATATATATATATATATATATATTTTTTTTTTTTTTCCTAAGTTGCCTGCTGTGGATCTAATTAATTATCACTGAGTTATAGTTTTACATGTTTGAGCTGCGTTTTTCTTGTCCTTGAGCTGGGCATCTCGTAAGCACTGGAGTGTGGAGCTTTGGAGGAAGGGTGGGAGATGGCTGGCTGTTGGTCTTTCCTGGAGGTGATGTAAGGGAGAGGAATTCCGAAGCTGTGACTAGGCCAGTGGCCAAAGGAGTCAAGTTGCTTACCTGGGTCTGCTCCGCATACAGGAGGCAGTGCTGTGATGTCTGTGCCAGGGCTTGCTGAGTGTGGATGTGTCTGTCTACTTTTCCTCCTCGCCTCTGGGAGACAGAGACACCACACCCTTCCTTTCAGGAGAGCAGATCTTCTCAGGGGGTCCCCGCCCCTGGCTTCTTTCCCCTATTCAGTTACTTGAACAACAAACACTTATGAAGTGCCTGTTTTGTATCTGGCAGTATTATAGGAGTGTGGGAAAAATTAATGAACAAACAAATTCCCACCCCTGTGGATGCTCATATTCTGGAGGGAGACAGGGATGCAGTTGGGGTGGGGACACATGATGTAATAAGCATATTATGTAGTATGTTAGAAGGTGCATGCAGGGGAAGGAAAAGTAGGGTGATGAGGATTGGCGGTGCTAGAGGGTGGGAGTGGGTTGTCCTTTTAGATAGACTGGTTGGGTAGGTGTCTTTAAAGGTTCTGTTTGAGCAAAGACTTGAAGGAGGGAAGGGAGTTAGTCCTGTAAAAGATTCCAGGCAGAGGCAACAGTTAATGCAAAAGCCCTTTGGTGCAGGGCATACCCTGCATGATTGAGGCATATTCAGGAGGTGGACGTGACTGGGGGTGGTGAACCAGGGGAAATGTGGTGGGAAATAAAGGATTTACCTCATACTTGAGTAGCCTGATGCCATTGGAGGTATTGACTTGACTTAAATTTTAAAGGATCCCTGTTGGTGCTGTGTTGAGAACAGATCATGGGCGGGGTGGAGGTGGGGGTAGTGGAAGAGCAAGCAGACATGTTAGGAAGGTGTGTAAGGAATCCAGGGGAGATGTGATGGTGGCCGTGACCAGGAAGTTGGGAGTGAAAGAGAGGAGCAGTGGTTAGATTTGAGATCTGTTTTGAAGGCAGCTTCCACAGAATTACCTAAGGGAATAGATTTGAGATTTGAGACAAACATATGAGTCAGGATTGACAAAAAGACCATTAATTAGCCTGAGTGGGACTGAAGGATGTAATGACCATAAATTGTGAGGGGGAAGGATGTGTGTGGAGCCTGTTTCAGAAGGAATATTAAGTTCTATACTTTTTGAGTCTTAAGCTGTCTAGACATCCCAGAGGACATGCCATGAAGGCAGATAGGTACCCATGTCTGCAGTTGAGGACAGAGATGTGGGCTGGCCTGGGAGCCTGAGAGAGCTGGAAGTGCCTGGTAACTGTTGCCAGGGCTGATTATTTTTACATTGTCCTGAAGCTGACCTACTGATTATTCAGGGATTCTCCAGTGTACTGCTAATCCTATGAGCACATAGGAGATGTTTAGTTTAGCTCTTGAAGCTGATGCTTCCTTGGTGTTAGGTGTTACCTCTTGAGCTTTGCTGTCTACTCTGGAAGGAAGCTCTGAGAATCGCAGAAAGCCTGAGCTGAACACAGACTTGGAGGTTGCCTTTCTCACCCCTCACTCTAGGAAGAGGGGATTGGTACCTGGTTGTGGGGCAAAGTGAAGCTGGAATCCAAGTTCTCTTTCTGCTCCTCTGAACAGTGACCAGCTCCTGTAAGAGGCATTCAGAAAACAGCTAATGCCAGGCCCTTGCTTTTTCCATTTGTTTGTTCACCTTTTATTATCCAGGAAAAGTTGGATTGTGTTCTGGAAAGGAGAAGACTGCCATTGCTCTTCTATCTTAATGATGTGTTCCTTGAGTGTTTCTCAACAGGGGCAAATGAGACTCTTCAGGAACATTCATGTGATAGTTTTGATAGCAAAGCAGTCAAGTAATAGTTGGGGAAGGTTAGGGATCCATTTCAGGTGGGGATTTCTTCCTCTCTGTCCCTCTGGGAGAGGAAGGACGGAGCTCTTTGGGCTTCCTACCTTACTTGGAGGGGACACCTGCTCTTGGACTTTCTTCTGAGATAGGGCTTGAGCTTTGCTGCCTGTCCCTAGCCAATATAAGAGATCATTTAGGGCCAGGTATGTGACCCTACCCTCAGCCAGGCCCTGTATCCTGTCTCTAAGGCACCACTGGGAGGCAATATAGCACAGTTTGAACTAGTTTCAAATCCTGGTTCTTCTGCTTTATTGCTCTGGGACTTTGAGCAGTTTTAACATTTCTGAACCACCATTTCCTTTTTTGTAAAAGGAAAACATCCCACATTAGAATGTTGTCATGAGGAGACAAATGAGAAAAATGTACGTCAAGGACTGGGCAGTGCGCTTGGCACATGTAAGTAGCGAATTCATGGCAGGTGTTATCACCATCATCATCATTGCTGGCGTGTCCTGTGGTTCCTACCTGGCTTAGGCCAGTTTGGTTAAGCTCAATTTAGTTTCCAAAAAAGATGTGCTAATTGGATTATTATATTTTCATGTTTTTATATTTATGTATATATATGTGCATGGATTTGGAATCTACACATGTATATATTTATCCATTCAAGTTTCTCTTTTACAGATCTGTAAGAATTATATTTTTGTGTCATTGAACCATTAGAAAATTGTTTTTCAAAAGAAGATTTCATAAGGGATCATTATGTAGGCCATCAAAATGGAGAATAGTGTACAAATGAAAGTTAGAAGAAAACATAAAAGCAAGAAAGAAGCTTGGTGTATTAACAGGGCCACTAGTAAGAGTACTTACTGTTATAACCTGGATATTTTAGTATCTCGGGACTTGCCTGTCTTATTTTGGTGTTGGATGGCACAGACCAGGCTGTTTCAGGCTTGTGATAAATATTTCTTTTTATTTAATGCTACCACTTGTAGGCTTGTAATCAGGAGCGGCTTATCAGCAGCTTTTCACAATCTGACATTCCACATGGAATGCCCCGATGGAGGAAAGTTAGCACTCTGAATGCTTTTACAGTTGAATTCCACACACATGAATTATGACAAGTGAGGCGACTACTCTGTGGTTTGTTGTGTCTGGTCTGGTTCCTACTTTTAAAGTTGCAGTTGCGTTTGGTCATTTGAAGCTTATTTTCACAGTCTGGCCAAGCCAGCAGGGTCCCGGGGCTCTGTAGGGGACATAAACCGCCAGCCTTTAAGTTTGAGTGCTCAGTAGATAAGCATTTCAAGACTTCATTGCATCATACAAAAGGACTTATGGGCTTACTTAACATACACTATTTGACTTCATTTAGATATTTAATGGAAAGAAAAGCCTTTTATTATCACTGAAGGAAAGAACTGCCAAACGTAGGGAGGCTGAGTTGAAGTATTGTAACGGATATACAGAGCACAAATATATTTCACTGCCTTCCATAATGGGGTATTTAATAATAGTTGTTTCTTTAAATTTAGCACATGTATCTTAGATATTTGCACTTGGTAAATTACAGGCTGTGGTTCAAGAAACTCCATTTTGTTTGTGTTTAAAAATTTGCTTGAATAAGCATGGACTGATTCTTAAAAATGACCATCAGTGGTGATTTATGTTTATTTCGCGAACTCAGATTAGAGCGTCCACGCGAGGAATGAGAACTTTCCCTCCTGTCTTTGAACACACGTAAACGTGAGCAGTAGGTGAGATTGCTGGCCCGCTTGACCACAGAGTTGTTGAGTGTTTTGTTTGATGGGCATTGGTCTCCGGTGTGTATTGGAGTCCCAGAAGGAGAGAGTGGGAACTATTACGCTGTGGGGAAGGCACGCTCCGTTGTCTGGGAGGGAACCCTGCTATCTTGCTGTGCCTGTGGGCCTGTAGAATCCTCAGGAACTGTGCCTGCGCAGATGGCCAGGGCTCAGGGGCAACTGATTCTCAGTTTGAGGTCTACTCCTGTTCTTCCAGAATGCTCCTTGCAGGAGCTGTTGGGAACTGAATTGCATCCCCCTCAGATTCCTGTGTTTAAGTCCCAACCCCTAGCATCTCAGAATGTGACTACATTTGCAGAGTCTTTAAGGAGGCAATTAAGTCAAAGTGGGATCATTAGCATGAGACCAAATCCAGTATGATCTGCCGCCTTAGAAGAGGCGATGAGGACACAGACACTTAGGCAAGGAGAGGACAACCATCCACAAGCCGAGGAGAGAAACCTCAGAGGAAACCAGCCCTAATGACACCTTGATCTCAGACTTCTAGACTCCAGAACTATAAGAAAATTCTGTTGTTAAAGTCTCCTGATCTGGGATACTTAGTTGTGGCAGCCCGAGCTAATTAATAGAGAAGCAAATCGGAATCTACAAGAGAGCATGTCTCATTTGAACAAGTCTTTCATATTATGGAATTTATATCATGGAATATTCATATTCCTATGGAATTCATATTATGGAATATTATGGTGACTCAGATGGTAAAAGAATCCGCCTGCAATGTGGGAGGCCTGGGTTCAATCCCTCGGTTGGGAAGATCTGCTGGAGGAGGGCATGGCAATCCACCCCAGTGTTCTTGCCTGGAGAATTCCCATGGACAGAAGAGCCTGGCCGGCTATAGTTGCAAGAGTCGGACATGACTGAGCGACTAAGCACATTTCATATTATACTACAGTGTTTAAATTTGGAAGATCATGGCAGAAAAACCTCTTAAGCTTGGCCAAATCCACATAAAAAGCTCTAAAGCTTGGCCAAATCCACATGGCAGGTAGCACTCTATTAATGCTTGCTGAAGGACAGGTGGTCAGCTGTTTACACTGATTTGACTTAAGATTTTTCAGCTTTATGATGGTGTAAAAGTAACCCTCATTCAGTAAAACCATAGTTGGAATTTTGAGTTTTGCGCTTTCTCTACGCCAGCAGTAGGTGGTACAGTGCTCTTTGGTGATGCTGGCTTCCTATCAGCCGTGTGATCACTAGGGCAGGCAAGCAGTACACTTACAACCATTCTGTTTTTCACTTTCAGTGCAGTCTTCATTCTATGAGATACTCACACTTTATTGTAAAACAAGCTTTGTGTTAGATGATTTTGCACAACCATAGACTATTGTAGGTGTTCTGAGCATCTTCACGGTAGCCAGGGTAAGCTGTGATGTTCCATAGGTTAGGCATATTAAATGCATTTTTATTTGTGAGGTTTTCAGTTTACAGTGGATTTATTGAGATGTGAGCCCATCGTAGGATGGGGGAAATTCGTGCTAACATGTAATACTTATTAAGCAGTCACAGTGAGCTGGACCCAGGGAGAAGAGTCTTGCCTACATTACCTGTTTGAGTCTTCACCACAGTCTTGTGAGGAGGGAGCCATTATTATCTCCATCTTGTAAATGGAGGAAACCGAGACAAAGCAAAGTGACACCTGTGGGGTTCAGAGCCAGGTAGTCCTGCTACAGGCTTGTCCATGTTTTTGCTTCACCAGCCTGGGGAGTTCGAGGGAGGGGTAGTTATCTGATCCACTATCACTGTTGGTTAAGGGATACTGAAGCTTGCTCTTTTACACCACGTTTTGGTCCCACCTCAAGAGAGAAGCTATCAAGTGTGTCTAGTGTAATGAAGATGTTGCCAGTCATAATAATCACTCAGATTACAGAGCACTTAAGTGTGAGCCCAATCTGGGCTTTGAACCTGCCCGTTTGACCCTCACAGCATCCTAAGCCGCTGTGCCAGAGTCTCTCAGTGGCCCACCCCCAGGTGATGGGACTCTGGCACCTCATCACTGAGCAACGCTGCCTTCCCTACAAGTGCAGCATCTGCATTTGTCAGGGGGAAGGGGAAAAAGGTGGCTGACATTCACGTTTTAAAATGGAAAAAACCTTGTTCTTTTCTCCCTTATTACTGAAGCATTTTATGATAAATGTGAAAAAATGTTTAACGCAGAGCAAAAATAAATAAATCTATAGTTCTACCCCCTAGAGAAAATGACTGCTAGTGTTTTTCTATCTGCTTTTCTAGTCTTTTTCTCATGGAGATATACTTACTCTAACTCTAAATGTACTAATATTTTTATGAGTATCAGTGTTAGAAAAGAGCAAGGACTTGGACTTATACTTGCATTAATATCATAGCTTTCCCTTCCTAGCTACCTGACTTTGGACACATTATTTGATTTCTGTCTATATTTTCTGTTTTTAAAATGGGGATAATACATAAAACTTACTTTGTTGGGGTTTGCAGTAGCCCAGGGTATGTAATGTGTTCTTTTGCAGCATCTGGCACACACTAAATAAACCAGAACTTTAGAAAGACTAGTGGAGGTGATGGAATTCCAGTTGAGCTATTTCAAATCCTGAAAGATGATGCTGTGAAAGTGCTGCACTCAATATGCCAGCAAATTTGGAGAACTCAGCAGTGGCCACAGGACTGCAAAAGGTCAATTTTCATTCCAATCCCAAAGAAAGGCAAAGCCAAAGAATGCTCAAACTACCGCACAATTGCACTCATCTCACACGCTAGTAAAATAATGCTCAAAATTCTCCAAGCCAGGTTTCAGCAATATGTGAACTGTGAACTTCCAGATGTTCAAGCTGGTTTTAGAAAAGACAGAGGAACCAGAGATCAAATTGCCAACATCTGCTGGATCATGGAAAAAGCAAGAGAGTTCCAGAAAAGCATCTATTTCTGCTTTATTTACTATGCTAAGGCCTTTGACTGTGTGGATCACAATAAATTGTGGAAAATTCTAAAAGGGAATACCAGACCACCTGACCTGCCTCTTGAGAAACCTATATGCAGGTCAGGAAGCAACAGTTAGAACTGGACATGGAACAACAGACTGGTTCCAAATAGGAAAAGGAGTACATCAAGGCTGTATACTGTCACCCTGCTCATTTAACTTCTATGCAGAGTACATCATGAGAAACGCTGGGCTGGAAGCAGCACAAGCTGGAGTCAAGATTGCCAGGAGAAATATCAATAACCTTAGATATGCAGATGACACCACCCTTATGGCAGAAAGTGAAGAGCCTCTTGATGAAAGTGAAAGAGGAGAGTGAAAAAGTAGGCTTAAAGCTCAACATTCAGAAGACGAAGATCATGGCATCTGGTCCCATCACTTCATGGGAAATAGATGGGGAAACAGTGGAAACAGGGTCAGATTTTATTTTTCTGGGCTCCAAAATCAGTGCAGATAGTGACTGCAGCCATGAAATTAAAAGACGCTTACTCCTTGGAAGGAAAGTTACGACCGACCTAGATAGCATATTCAAAAGCAGAGACATTACTTTGCCAACAAAGGTCCGTCTAGTCAAGGCTATGGTTTTTCCTGTGGTCATGTATGGATGTGAGATTTGGACTGTGAAGAAGGCTGAGCGCCGAAGAATTGATGTTTTTGAAGTGTGGTGTTGGAGAAGACTCTTGAGAGTCCCTTGGACTGCAAGGAGATCCAACCAGTCCAGTCTAAAGGAAATCAGTCCTGGGTGTTCATTGGAAGGACTGATGCTAAAGCTGAAACTCCAGTACTTTGGCCACCTGATGCGAAGAGTTGACTCATTGGAAAAGACTCTGATGCTGGGAGGGATTGGGGGCAGGAGGAGAAGGGGACAATAGAGGATGAGATGGCTGGATGGCATTACTGACTCGATGGACATGAGTCTCAGTGGACTCCGGGAGTTGGTGATGGACAGGGAGGCCTGGCGTGCTGCGATTCATGGGGTCGCAAAGAGTCGGACACGACTGAGCGACTGAACTTAGGAAAACTCAGTTTTTGTAACACGTCTCTGTTACTTAGCAATATAACCCTCAACATTTGGTGAGCAGGTATGATTTGGGGATCGTGTTTCCTTCTGTGTCTATGTTTATTTTTCCAACCCTTTTAAGTGACTGCATAGTATTTCACCATCAGTATGAATCATAATATATTTAATTTTTATTGGATATTTATTTTTCCCAGTTTTTGTATATTATATACAATGCCGTGATATGTTTCCTCACACCATTGTCGCTGATTTCTCCCCCAGTGGTTATTGTTTCATTACAATCAATTCCAAAGAGTAAGGACTTAACAGGATGTGCATGCTTTAAAGGTTGCTAAAGCAGTGCTAAATCCTGCCCACCCCCTGCACCTAAAGGCTGTGCCAGCTTACCTTGAACCCAGCCATGGAGGAGAGTGCCCATTTGTTTGTAAAACTTTGCCATAAAATTAAATTGATAAGTTTAAAAGAGAGGCAGAATTATGCTCTGTGGATGACTAACTCAAATCTGTTATCATCAAGGATAAGCAATGACTCCGAACTGAGAAGGGAGAGACCAGTTGGATACTGATGTTCAGTTAATTGTGTGGTTCAAGAAAAGATGACAACAGCTCTCATATCAGATCCCCCCGAGGGTCAGAATTTCTATACAGAGTTCTCAACCCATAGTGAGATTTAATTAATCTTCACAGCAACCTTTTGAGGTGGGATCTCTCTTTAGCCCCATTTCATGGATGCAGAAAGAGAGGTTTAGAGAAATCACATACTTTGTCCAAAATCACAAATTAGGTTACTGTGTGGCTGACTGGGAAGTTGAATCCAGGCACTCTCTCAGGTTCTTGTTCTTGTCCTGAGATATTGGAAATGGAAATATGATTGCCGGAGCCAGCATGGAGACAAAGTGAGACCAAGCAGGGTAGCTGGCTAAGCCTGGGGTGGGGGCAGAGTAGAAGGGCAGCAGGGTTTCTGGCTTGTTGGAATAGAAGGCACAGCTTCAGAGGCAGACATAGGGGGGTGGAGAGAAGGGCCCCATGTAGACCAGGTGTGCAGATTCAGATGTATATACAGGAGTATGGAGTCTGGGACTGGAGATCTGCCAGGAGATACAGTAACACCCGTTGCCCTGTTGTACAGCTTACATGGATCATCCTGCTTAATCCTTTTACCACCCCATGACAGGTGACCTGTCCTTACCTTCATGCTATAGTTGCAGAACTGAGGCCCAGAGAGCCTGAGTAACTCAGTCCACCAGTGTCCCAGCCAGAATCAGAGCCCAGGCAGCCAGATCCTGATTTGAGCCAAAGAAGATGGGAAGGAGAGCTTTGTGAGGAGTTTGCACCCTGGGATGTGTTGTTGGAAGTGATCGCTCCCTTCTTTTGAACTTTGTAACAGTTATGGTCTGTAGAATTCATCTGGCAGTTAATCACATATTCCCCATGACACAACTCTCCTTGTTTTCCTGAAATGTTATTTCAATCACATATTGTTATTTAGCTTCTTGTGCTGAGAAGACAGCTGAGCCTGGATAGCCACCTGACCCAGCTCCCAAACATGCACCATGGTTCCGCAGAGGGGGGCTACATAAATGTGTGACTGAATTTCATTTGAGGGGTCTTACTCTGGAGACTTTTGGACAGACAGCATTCATGGAGAGGCAGGGAGAGGGAAAGGAAGGAGTGTAGACAATGCCTAGGGTTTTGATCAGGTGAACTTCAGAGAACAAGGAGGAGACTGAGGACTAGAAAGCATCCTCCTGCACAGGGAATGAAAGGACGGTGCCTCGGCCGCGGGCATCAGCCCCACCCCTCCTGTCACCTTTCTCTGTGGGGATGTCCCCTGCGGCTTCTAGGTGTTACCAGGGCTCACTTGGTTCTGTGCTTCCCTCCTGACCAAAATTTGCCCGAGTGCACGCAAGCAGCTGAGGGATTTCGACTGTGGGAGATAGTGTGGTGCTCCCGATAGAGTTCTAACCCTGTATTTCCAGTGGGGCTTCATCTTGAGAACCTTTCCAGATTTCCCTTTTGAGCTTTCGGAAGACTAGTAGTCTGTTGTATTGGGTAATGTGAAAGGAGGAGACTTGGATTTCAGATACGAGTGCTGGTATCACTTACTAACCCTGGCCTTGGGTGGAAGACTTGGCTTCTCTGATCTTTCCTCATCTGTCAGATAGCCGTATTTACTTGTGAAGATTATAAGACCTTGGATGGAAATGCTCCGTCAGGACAGAGTGCCAGGTGTGGACAGGGCTCCATGCATGCTGGCTGGTCTTAGAAGTGGATGTCCTTAGGACAATATCCAGAGGCCTCTCACTCTGTTAAACACCAAGGTGAAAGGTCAGTGTGTTCCTTTCTTTTCCTGTATTTATGCTATAGATATTTCACCACTTTGACCCTTTGATAATTCTCCCTGATGATTTGGTCGTAATCATCAGCTCTTCTCCTGCTCTCCTGAGGCATTTCCAAACCACGCCATTCCACCCCGTTTCTCAGAAGGAAATGTGGCCGTCAGTCACTGGGTCCCTCTGAGACTGGTCATCATTCTCACATCCATTTACCAGGCTGCACTGCTGCCGCCGCCAGGTCGCTTCAGTCGTGGCCGACTCTGTGTGACCCCATCGACAGCAGCCCACCAGGCTCCCCGGTCCCTGGGATTCTCCAGGCAAGAACACTGGAGTTGGAGTGGGTTGCCATTTCCTTCTCCAATGCATGAAAGTGAAAAGTGAAAGAAGTCTCTCAGTCGTGTCCGACTCTTCGCAACCCCCTGGACTGCAGCCCACCAGGCTCCTCCGTCTATGGGATTTTCCAGGCAGGAGTACTGGAGTGGGGTGCCATTGCCTTCTCCACCAGGCTGTATTGGGTTATGTTTATTATTATTATTTTAACTTTGTAAGAATTATCTGGATGTTGTTTTTTAGTCATTTTATTAGTCATTCAACTTTTTTGTTTTTTTTGAGATGGATGAAAGACAGATCACTTTGAGCAGTGGGTCAAATGGAGGTGGCTGACTGGGTAACTGTGTCCCTGCTGAGTCAGCTGTCTGCTCAGACAGCTAAAAGCTGAAGAATGCTGATGACTTGTCACTGGCCAGCGTCACAGTAACTTGAAATTCCGTTTCTGCTCCTCAGTTGTGGGAACTTGGATGCCTTTGGTGGATTGTTGGAAAGCACTCCAAGTATTGTATTGATTGGATTATGGAGCCTGGAATTGTCAGTTATCCCCTAAAGTGGCATTTTCCATTCAAGGCTGAGGCATAAAAATTATGAAATGGGATGGTTCAAAAAGGTAGGATTCCATGCTGTTTATTTTTAGAAAGGGAAAGCCAGGCTCTGACAAACTCTGATTCGCAGAGGCTCTCCAACAGTTGGCAAAACGGGGACAAGGTTTGTGCTTCCTACTCATTGGTCGTGCCGCCTCCAACCCCCTGGGCCTTATTGCCTTTCTGCTAAAACTGTCTGGACAGCTGTTTGTTTTGGTTCTTCTTCCTTGATTGGAGAGACAATCTCAGTATCAAGGGTGATGGCTGCCTCAAAATGCCTTTGGCCCCTTGTCCCTTCATCATATCTCTGAATCACATTATAACCTTGGGAAAGAAGTCTTAGAAGTATGTTTGTTCTCTGATATCTGTGTGTTCTGTACATTAGGTGTCTTGGGCGAGGGATAAGGTGCCATATGGGGTTACTTTGCCTCCCTACAGTACCATACACAATGAAAGAATAATGCTTTGTTTAAATGGGGATGTTTATCTTCTTATGCTACCACAACTTCAACTTCCTTGTTGGTTTTTTTTTTTTAAACTTCTTTAAATTGGGCATAGGCTTAGAAGATGATTTGAAAGTAGGGGGCAGGGATGGGGGTGGTATTTGCTTTAACAGAGTTTGGCCTCTTGTATTTTTTTAAGTAAGGAATACAGGCCTTCCTCAAAGACCTGTGGTAAGAAGGCTTTTGTTGCTAGTTGGAATATTGGGACCCAGAGAATTCTCTGGAAGAGAGCTTTGACCCACCTCTGGTGGGATTTCATGTTTCATTCCACAGACCAATTGTTTTAAACAGTACTTTTAAACCAGCTTCAAGACCACTGGTTTTTTTCAAAAGTTATTTCTCCCGTTTTACTCTTGTGTTTCCTTCCTTTTTCAATAATAGAGGACTTTTCTGTTTTACAGTTGAAGCTGCTACCTTTTTCTTAATTTTAAAGCAGGCAGAAATCATCACTGACTAGGCATCTCAGAGAATTGCAGTTAATACTGTGACCTAGTTGCTTTCTTCATTTTTAGAAAATTTTGTTTTATTTTTCCCCCAACATCAGCTCTGTATGCTGATTTTTGTAACCTTAATCTCTCATGGAAAATGTGGACCCTATCCATTCACATGACAATGATGTCTGGTTTCACCATGTTATCTCTTCCCGTGGAATATCACCACTGGGGAAACTGAGACTTGAGTTTGCCAGTCTCCTTCATCTGCAGGACCCGCCATTGTCAAAAATTATAGTGACAAATTTCTTGTTAATAGCCTCATCACTGTGAATGTGATTCTTGTTCTCATCCAGTAGAGAGCCTTGGTTACCCACAACCCACTTCCAGCTTTTGATCAGATACATAGGGATCACCTATCAAGTGTGAAGATGAAATAATATCATTTGTTTACCACCTTGAGTTGTTTACCACAGGCTGTGAAAAATATGTTTTGAATTTAAAAGTGCAAAAAACAAGTGTACCAGCTATCAAAAAGTTCTCCCTGCAAAGTAAACATGTTTATAGAGCAAGACTCAAAACAAAATACTTGATCATGATAAGCCCAGCCAATGAAAAGAAAGTAAACGTGTTTACCACGAAAACCTTATAAAGAGCCCAGATGGCAGCCAGCCCTCTGCTCGCTTGACTGTTCTTCACGGGAGCAGCTAGGCTCCCCTGGGCTTCAAGGATGCATGAAGCACTTGCCCTGCCAGGAGGCGGCTCCTTTTTCAAGCCCTGCTCTCTCAGCGTAGCCCAACTTGTCAGTGAGGGTGGAAGGCTTGTTTTTTGTGCGACTAAGCTGAACCTCTAGTGGAAGGTATTTGTGAAACTGAGCCTCGAGTTCCCATAAATCTTTAGCAACTTGTCATAGATGACTGCCAAGTAGGCTTATGGGGAATCTTATCTTTCTGGCTCCCTGATAGAACCAAGATGAGTATCACATATAACAACCTTCTGTGTCCTGGGCACTGTAGTGAAGACATCTAGGATATAAACCATGAATCACACCGAAGCCTGGCTTCACCCATCTCATTCAGGTGAAGGAACCAAAGGGCTTGAGCAGGAAGTTGGTAGAAAACACATAGTCATCCTGAGTGATAACAGGGATTTTGGGGATATGTGGAAAATGAGCCTTAGATGCTGTAAAAGAGAGAAAGCTTAGAAGGAGGATGATGAACTGGGCATGTGGTAAAGAGGTAAGAATTTGAGTTTTGGTGCCTTTTCTCATTGCAGTCAAGGAGCAAATTCAGGAGAAATGACCCTGTGAGTGTTGGCTCCATGCAAGGTCATTAGTGAATTTCAGAGTTCAAGGTCTTTGAAGTGGAACAGTTCTAAGGAATGGTGAAATCAAAGTTTTGGCCATGCCTTCAGGTGTAGAGGAAGTGGTAGTGGTTAATTAGAACTTAATGCACCCTTACTCTGGGCAGATATTATCCCAATTTTCAGGTATGGAAGAACTTGCCCAAGGGTATAACTAGTAAGTGGCATGGCTCGGATGGGACATGAGCAGTTAGCCTGAGCACTCAACTAATGCAGTATACTGCTTCTCAAATAGGCTGAAAGCTTTTAGGATAAGTTAAGATAACCCAGTGTGTATTCATTTACTTGAACAGTTGGCAGTTTTTTGTTTTTTTTTGAGTGGTATCTTATCTGAACCAGGCCTGATGTAAGCCTTGGCCAGGCTGTTGGAAGGGCCATCTTCATGGCTATTGAGGTTGATAAAAGTGGTCACACTGAAGGAATGTAGACCAAAACTGTTAACCAGATACTGAAACATCTGAGATAGGTGTAGAAGTGCATTTGACATTTAGATTTAAAAGCTGTATGGTTGGGTTGGAAGCAGTGGTTCCCTCATATACAGTCATCGAAAGAAGGGTTCCGAAGAGTCAGGGAATCACAGTGGAGAGGAATGATAGTATTCTCCATGGGGTAGATGGCAGGCAAGGTAGACTATTAGCAGAGCCATAACTTGGCTGTAAGAAAAGAAAGAAAGGACAACTCTTCCCTGTTTGCATGAAGTCAGGGGATGTTGCTATGCTAAGTCACTTCAGTCGTGTCCGACTCTGTGCGACCCCATAGGCGGCAGCCCACCAGGCTCCCTGGTCCCTGGGATTCTCCAGGCAAGAACACTGGAGTGGGTTGCCATTTCCTTCTCCAATGCATGAAAGTGAAAAGTGAAAGTGAAGTCGCTCAGTCGTGTCTGACTCCTAGCGACCCCATGGACTGCAGCCTACCAGGCTCCTCCATCCATGGGATTTTCCAGGCAAGAGTACTGGAGTGGGGTGCCATTGCCTTCTCCAGGGAAAGATGAAAGGGATATCTTTAAGGAAAAAGGAAAGTCTCCATATTGTTCATGATGTTAATCTTGGAAGGTGGTGGAAAGAAATGAGCACTGGGGCTTCCCTGGTGGCTCAGTGGTAAAGAATCTGCTTGGCCAATGCAGGACCCTGGCTTTGATCCTTGCTCTGGGAACAGCCTGCTTGCCATGGGGCAACTAAGCCCGTGTACCACAACTATTGAGCCTGTGCTCTAGAGCTCGGGAACTGCAATTACTGAGCCTACGAGCCCCAACCACTAAAGCCTGTGTGCCCTAGAGCCTGTGATCTACAGCAGGAGAAGCCACTGCAATGAGAAGCCCACACATGCAACTAGAGAAAGCCCATGCGGCAACAAAGACCCAGTGCAGCCATAAATAAATATAATTTTTTTTTAAAAGAAATAATGTTAACTGGATAATTTTTTTTTTAAAGTGAGCATTGGAGCCAGGATATAGGATAAAATGGGGTTCTAGAATGCCTGGGAGGCAACAGGATGATGGTTGAATTCAAGAAATTCACACTCCTTGAATTGGGGGTTACAGTTAAGTCACTTGTTATCAACATCAGGGTTCAGACAGAAGCTGTATTCTTCCTGGGGAGATGGGGGGCAGGCAGACATATAGAGCAGGAGGGCCAGCCTTCAAGTTTTAAATGGAATGTTTAGGGGATTTTCAGTGAAGAAGAGCAATAAACAAACAAAAAAGGTTAATAGTTAAGCCTCAGTGAACTAGAAAAGTAATTACTTAGCAACTGTATTTCCCCATGTGTTCTAATTAATCTAATGGGTTTACTTAAAAACTTGTTTTTGAACATAGATACCAGCAAGTCCTCTGGTGAGTTGGAGTAAATCTTATTAGTGAAAGTTAAGTAAAAGTAACAGTGATTAGTTCTAGGAAACTTTGTTGAAATGAAGTCAAGTGGGCCCAGTGAAGCCACAGATGTTGATGGTGGTGGCTCATTTGGTTTAAACTTGGGTGATGGTTTTGATTAGAACTTTAGAACTTAGCTGTTCAGATAGATGCTTATTTAGGGTACATTTGAGGTTACAATTTTTTAAAACAGATGTATTATTTGTTCTTCTTCTCCAAGCCTTATTAATCAAGGCAGATTGGCATTTTATTTGTGAGCTGACAACACGCACCTTTTTTTCTGTAGCTGATTTGCTTTCTGAACTGGATTCAGCATTGTCAGAAAGTTATTCACGGGAGTTGGTGATGGAGTCTGCTCCACCCACTTCTGTTCCATTTCTATTTTGGTGCTATTTGCAACAAAGGAAACTAAGTTAGTAAATTAGAGAAGGATTGAAGTTCTCACAAATGCTCTCCTTCTTATCAGGTTGTATAACCGATTAGACAGAGTGGTCCCACTCTTCCTGTGGAACAGGGCCCTGAAGGAACACAGGTGCAAACCCCAGCAGGTGGCCTTGGCCGTGACCTCCCGGGTCTCCTGACCTATCTGATGGAGGTATATTAAGTAATCTATAAAGATATATATGTATATGTATGTACATTCATCATCCATCCATACATATTTATGTATACGTGAGTATGTATGTGCACATATACTTACGTGAGTCTAAAAGTTCCACATACAGCATTCTAATGGATTTGAGTTTTGGATCAGTGTTCCTGCAGAAAGTAGGTGGCTTGTCCCTCTCCTGGGTCTGAGAGGACAAGGGAAGGGGCACATAATGGAGCCTGGAGAGAGAAGCTTCAGGGATAGGGCTGCCTGGCAGGAGCTGTGATCTTTCATAGTCAGCCTTCAGTGCCCTGGCGGGGAGAAGTCTGGGCAGTAAATGCCCCTTCTTCTCTGTCCGCCTGAGATGAGACCTCCACTGGTTGTACAGCTGGAAGCCAGAGGATAAGAGTACTTGTTGATGCATCACACACGGTAGCTTTCCAAGACACAGGGCAAGGTGAGGAACTGGGGCAGCATGGCTGGTGGAAGATCTGAAGAAATAAATGGAAAATCGCCCATCCAGTACATTCTGTTCTGTGACCTCCTTTGGGTCTGACTCTGCCAGACTTGCTTGGATAATGCGTGAGAGAGGTTGATGTCGGACAGGGGGTCCCAGATCTCCAGAACAGCAAGAAAGCACCTAGTTTTATACAGCTTTGCTTCCCAAAGCATGGTGTCTGGACCAGTAGCACCAGCATCATGTGGGCACTTGCTGGAGATTTTCAGGCCCTGCCCTGTACCTACAGAATGAGACAACCAGGGGGACAGGCCCAGCAATCTGTCTTTTATTAGCTCTCCTGGAGATTCTGCTGCATTTCCAAGATTGAGAACCACAGCTGGATGTCTTGAGGTGTTGGATGACCAGCAAAGTATGTCAGTTTACTAAGATGACCACTATTATCTTGCTTGGAAATGCCAGTGACAAGCATGTTGTCTGTTTGAGTCCCCTGCTTGGAAACTCTGCAGACTCCTAATCTTTTTTATTCTTAGGATAGGCTCTCTTCAAAAGAAGTGGAATAATGGATAACACATAGGCCATGGGGGCTCATACCCCCGGCATTTCTTGCCTTTACTTTCCAAGTCCTCCTTTCAGCCATGCAAAGAAGTACCCAGCAGGCCCCAGACTTTGGAGGTTGTTTTTGAAAACAGATGCAAATACTGCCTCTGCTGTTGTTATTTTCCTGGTGCCTGGCAGTGTTTGGTAAACAACTTGATTGCTAGGTCTTGGCCTCAGGGAACCACAGCTGCTCTTTCCAGCTCCCTGCAGACTTTTGTACCGAGCAAGGATTGCTTCAGGGAAAAATAAACAGGGGAGAACAAAACAAGAAAACAGCACTGTTGTTTTGTGGCTGCCTCTACCTGTTTTCCTGGAGCTGTTTTGCAACCACAGGCTCTGAGCTTTGATTCCTAACTTGAAAACACAAGGCAAAACCCCCACGGCACCACAGGCTCCTTTCTCTGTTGGTTAGAGGGCAGAGTGGCCGCCTCTGCTGAACTTGGAAAGCCTGTTGTAGTAGCCACTGGAAGGATCTGTGCATTTTGAAATATGTAAATTAAAAAAGGAGAAAGCTTCATTCTTTCTAATGACCCCCAAGATGGTAATCGGGCTTTTCAAATCTCCAGGAAAACAGATTGAATATGGCACAATTAATGGTTCAACACTTCTAGGCTTTTCTCAAAAATGTCTTAATGGGCTTTTAATTTATTGCAGCTCCTGACTAGCAGGCTTGAGGCAGAGTTGCTGTTGACCCCTCGGGGCCAAGGTGCTCTCTGAGGTGTAAGTGAAATAGAAGAGAACAAAGGCCAAGTAGAGAGTCTGCCTTGACCTCTCTGGGCGGAGCCCCTGGGACTTGCTGGGTTGCTGGCCCTGCAGTGGCGCAGTGCACTACAGAGAAGAGGCCGGGGCGCATCTTCATCAGAGTTCCCTGGAAGAGCTGGTCAAAATGCAGATTCCTTGGACTCCAGATTGAGACTCTGGAATCTGGGAGCAAGAAGCTGCATTTCATGACAGTGTCCTCATTGTGTATCACGTTTGTAGTCCAGGACCTTGGTGATTGACAGCCACTGTGAACCAGTGAACCTGGGTGGGAAGCAAGCGATGGCTTTGCCAGACTTTTTAAAATTTCGAGACCTACATGTCATTATAATGCATTAACTTTTATTTACTCACAAGTTCTTGATTTTTTGGCTCCCTCTTCTTAAATCAGGCAAGCTTCTTTCTGCAGTCTTTCTCTTTGAGCTTGAAATGCATCTTTCTGAATGTCCTTGTAGAGAGATTGTAAACTTTTGATTGTCTGAAAAGACCTTTATTTTGAAAGATAATTTTTCTTGACATGCATGCAATTCCAGGTAGATGGTTTTTGCCTCTGGGTGGTGTTCTGGATAATTTTATTTGGATACTGGTTTTCTGGTGGGTTTTTTTTTTTCCTTTTAAATTTCAGTTGCTATATATTTCATTTCTAGAGGTCAGAGTTTTGGTTAGAGTTACAGAGCTTGATTTTATAGTATAGGTGTGTATTGCATGTATATATATATATTGTATGTATTTTATAGTATATGTACTATAGATACATATAAAACTATAGTATAGTTTATGTGGTGTTTTGGTTAGAGTTATACAACTTGTATTTTATAGTATATATGTATGTATATGTATGTGTTGTTGTTTAGTCGCTAATGCATCTTTGCATTGCAGGAAGGTTCTTTATGGCTGAGCCATCAAGGAAACCCATATATGTATTATAGTATGTGTATATGTGTGTGTGTGTGTGTGTATGGGGCTTCCCTTATAGCTCAGTTGGGAAAGAATCTGCCTGTAATGCAGAAGACCTGCGTTCAGTTCCTGGGTCAGGAAGATGCCCTGGAGAAGGAAATGGCAACTCACTTCAGTATTCTTGCCTGAAGAATCTCATGGATAGAGGAGCCTAGAGGGCTACAGTCCATTGGGTCACAAGAGTCGGACACAACTTAGTGACTAGACAACCATTATATATATATATATATATATATATATATATATATATATACACACACACACACACATAGTGTTTATTTTATAGTGTATATATTAATACTATAAATACATACAAAAACTATATATATTATATATAGTATTTTGATTAGAGTTATAGAGCTTGTATTTTGTAGTATATGTGTATTATTTGTGTATAGAGAGTATATTTATAGTATTATGCACTGTACAAATATATATAAATTATAGTATATCATTTATATAGTATTTTGGTTAGAGTTACAGAACTGATATTTTATAGTGTATATATGTATTTGTGTATGTATATACTATATGTGCCTATAGAGAGTGTATAGTATATATAGTGTGCAAATACATATAAAAACTATATATAATGTATATAGATTATATAGTATTTTGGTTAAAGAGCTTGTATTTATAGCATATAGTATATGCATATGATTTATATATACTATATACAGAGTGTATTTATAAATCTATAGTATATATAGATTTATATATACTATATACAGAGTGTATGTATATCCTGTACATATGAAACTGTAATATATCATTCATACAGTATTTTGGTTAGAATTATAGAACTTACAGTATATATATGTGTCTCTGTATATATGTACTCTATGTGTGTGTAGAGAGTGTATAGTGTATATAGTGTAAGTACATTTAAAACTTAGTATCTATTGTTCATACAGTATTTTGGTTCGAGTTGCTCAGCTTGATGGAGATGAAATTTAGTCTTGAGTCAGCTGAATTCTTAACAGAGCACACAAAACCAAAAAATTTCCACACACCACAGTGATAGTTTGTCCTTTATTTTTTTAATATGCCTGGTGACACTAACGTTTTAGGAAGTCAAGCTGATTAACACTAATGATACTCGTAAGCTTTGTTTAACCAACTTATGTCTTAGCTAAAAGTCAGCCTCTGTGTGCATCCAGAGTGGAAGTCCTGTATGATCCGTCTCTTCTCATAGCAGTTCTTGCACTCCTTGGTTCTTTAACCCACCTGTGAACCTTTGATTGCGTTTCCCAGGTGACTCAGTGGTAAAGAATCTGCAGATGTCAGTTCGATCCCTGGGTGGGGAAGATTCTGTGGAGAAGGAAATGGCAACCCACTCCAGTGTTCTTGCCTGGGAAATCCCATGGACAGAGGAGCCTGGTGAGACCGTCTATGGGGTCACAGAGAGTTGGACATGACTTAGCAACTACACAACAACACAAAGCCTACTAAGATACTCTGTTTTGGAGGAATTCCTTTGCAGTCCCGCTTACATTTTCCTTCCAAAGCTTGAAAACCTCCAAATTCCTCTCAAAATCCCTTATCTGCCCAGATACCTAGTGTCTTTTAATGTGCTCACTTATGTGACTTCTCTGTGCTTCCAGATCCCTCTTGAATCACAGGCCAGAGCTGTGTCCCCAGCCATCATTTGGTATAGGGGTTGCAGAGGTTCTTTTTCTTGCCTTTTTCCCTTTAAATTAAATGTGTTCTATTAAAAAGTTAGCTGCTATCTTTTAAACATGAGGAAATTTTACAAAATAGTGATTTGGATTCTTGCGTTTGATTTTAGAATTGAAAGCTGTTACAGCCTGGGGTTTATGTTGTCACAAGGCAGTAATGGGCTTGTGGGGCTACTTGCTGCTGCTGTCTTAGCTAAGAGAGCCTGGGGCCTCCAGCATGCAGCCTCCCTCACCACTCCCTGGACCTTTTACCTGGTCTGTCTTGCTCACTCATATTATCTGCCTGGTCATTGTGGATGCCTCAGCTTTCCCAATACGAACAAGGAAGCTCAGGTCAGAAAGGTCTACAAGGCCTTATAGCCAAAACTCACTCAAGCAAACCTCAGTCAGAAAAATGTCTAGTGCAAGGTAGGCACTCAGCATTTTGTGTTAATATATTGACGAGAAAAAGCTGGATTTCTTCTGACTGCAAGCTTTGTCGAGTCAAGTTCCTAATAGCTGTGTGATATTGGCAAGTTACTAAAACTTTCTGTGCCTTGGTTTTCTTATCTGCATGTAAGAGTGTCTTTGTGTTAAGAATAGAGTTAAATGAAATAACTGTTGTAAAATACTGAAAAAAATATCCAATGCAGTGTGTATTTTCAATGAATGGCAAGTGTATGCTTAGAGGATCCTGAGAATTAGTTCTTTAAATTGTTGATTTGTTTATTGACTCAGTCTGTCTTGAGTGGCTGCTATGAGCCAGGCATTTTTCTAAATTTTTGGAAGATAATGAAGAATACAACAGCGACGTTTCCTTGTCATTTGGAGCTTATAGTCTAGTGGAGAGGACAAGTGAGGAAATGAGAAAAAAGTTTATAGGTGATGACAAGAGCTCTGAGGACAGCAAATAGAATGATTTAATTGGGGGTGATAGCTTAAGTACGTAAAGTGAGACCGCATGCTTGAAGAGGCCTTTGCCTAGAAGACCCTGTGATGAGAAGGAGCCACTTGTTTAAGGAGTAAGCTCATGGCATTCCAGGTACTTGGGAAAGCCAGTGCACTAAGTATGAGGTAGGAAAACCCTTGGCTTCTTGAAATGGATGTCCACCACTGCATCCATGTTGTAGTTGAGGATTGAGTTGATGGCTGGTGGTGGTGTCAGAGAAGTAGAAAGTGACTGGATGATGCAGGGCCTTCTAGGCCAGAGAAATAAAAAGATTGTGTCCTGAAGATGGTGAGCATTTTCAGCCCCTTTCTTTTTGCTACATGACATTGACTTAGTAGGTTTGCTGAGCTTCCCTGAGTCTTGAAAATGCTTCTTGTATCTCAAGGCTACTTGGAGTTTGGACACAGGGGCTTTATCATTTTGAGACAAACTGTGGTCTGTGATTGGCCCTATCCAGTTACCTGGTAGTTTGGAAGAAATACAGAATCTCAGGCCCAATTCCAGAGACACTGAACCAGTGTCTCTGGGAATGGCCCAGGAATCTGTATTTAGAAAGGTCTTCAAGTTATTCTTATGTATACTGAAATATGAGAAATACTCATCTGTAACACACATGGGTACATTTCCGTAGGAGCTGGAGCTGTAGTTTTGGGAGAGGAATGGAAGCCTTCCATGGTCACCCTGGGGGTTGTTAGCTGCCTAGGCTGCAGGTGTACCAAAGTGTGGCGCTAGTGCCAAGGTGAGAATTCCTCTGTGCATGTGCAAGATCCTCTGCCCGCTGCTCAGTTTTGGTGTTGATGGAAGATTCATGGTAAAAACCTTCTTTTTTAATCTGGAAGCTTGGAGGAGAAGCTAATAGTTTAGGTTATTTGACGTAATAGGCTTTATCCCAAACACTAAGATGCTATGAGGTAGAAGGGACATGAAAAGCATCAATTAGTGACCTGCCCTTGCAGATGAAAGGACTGGAATCCTGCGGTATTAAATGACTTTCCTGGAGCCACATGATTGATGACAATACTGGGTCTAGCATTCAGGCTTCTCCACTTGGGCATCTGCACATTACATGATGTGTTTTATCTTGATGGAACTATCTCCAAGAAACATCTCTTGCTCCTTATATGTAATTCATAAATGTTTGTAGAATTATTTTGGAGGAAAATGATTATAGTTATCTCTCTTCCTAGTTTTGACGTTTATTATTATTTTTGAAACAATTTTTATTTTTACATGTTTTTATCTTCTAGTAAATAGAGTTACTTAATATGAATCAGTATGTTTATCCATGTCAGATTTGAGTTAAAACAGCTTATTGTTACTGAACACTTTATAATTGGGCAAAAATGCTATTTTTGTTACGCCAACATATGTAAAATATTTGGCACAAAGTCTGTAATAAACAGCAACCTCTCAGTGTATATGTTGAAGTAATTGGTATCTGTATCTTTCAAAACATTATTTCCGGTTTATATTTTACAGCATCACACTTGATATATTGACATACCTCATTTGAAAGGTGTTTTCCCCTACCTCTAGGTTCTATGTCTATAGCGCTGTTTTCAAGTTTAAGGAAGTGGTGGTTTTAGAAGTTACATCTTAGTTATGTGTAAAAAAATATTTTTGTATTGCAGTGTCCCAGGAGCTTTTGCTGACAATTCCAGTTTCCAAACGAAACATTTGGGCAATGGTGAAGGCTTCAGTACCTTCTCACATTTGCTGTCAACAATGAATGGACGGATGTGATGCCTGCTGGTCAAAAGGGTGAGTGAACATTTAAGATTATTCGTCTCAAAATTCACAAGGCCAAATGTGGGCTGAAGGGGTCCTGCCTAATGCAGGAAACTGAAAAAAATCCCAAGTTCATCGGAACAGCTACACTGAAGATGAGAGACTGTCATTGAGAAAGAACAGACACTATCATTGTTTTCTGGTAGAACCTTTTGGGATAACTTGTACACTGATCTGAGAATTTATAAAAGGTATAATAGGACACAGGAGAACTTTTTTTGTTTATGTGATTCTTTTAAGCATAATCTGAAGGACAGGCTGCCTAAATTATGAGCTACATGCACAGTTGAAAGAGTAATTGCATTTTTTTGTCTCATTACAGTTTGGTGATAAAATGAACTACCATGAAATAAGACCATTTTGAGTGGTGGGAGGGGGATTTAAGTCTGATTTGTTCATTGAGAAGGTCCCATCCCAAGACTTCTACATGACTGGGGTTCTTGAGAAAGGGAAAGGGTTGGGAATTGTGGACTGTTAACAGATTTGCAGATAGACTTATGAGCATTTTTTCCTATCATAGTTCTCATCAGATTACTCATTGTAATTTTTAGGGGAGCGTGTTAGGAGAGGTTTGATGATCTTTTTCTTTTACACGTGTTTTCCATATTTGATGACATCTGTCGTGTTCCTCAGAACTTGCTGGCTACCCTGTAGTAATGAATGAACAGTAGTGACTTGCCTTTATCAGAGACAAGAATTGGTTGAGCCTAGTTGTTCTGGGTAAAAACTTTGACATCATTCAATGGTAGCTTTGTCATAAAATGAGGTCAACTTTATGGGAAATCCTTTGGTTTCAGTTTTGTAGTGAATGTCATTTAATAATAAGAACCATTGGTATAAATTCACTTTGTTTGTCTTAGTGGAGCTATATTTGAAACAGATTCTATTTAATGGAGGTAAGTACAGTGAAGTAGAAAGAGCACTGTATTAAAAATTGGGAGACCTAATAGCTAGCTGACATGGGAAAGTTAGTCTCTGTTTTAATTTACTGTATTTAAAATAAAGCAGGTTGGTTAAAATGTCGTATTTGTCATTGCTAATGAGGCCCTGGAAGATGTCTGTTTAAGTCCTCTTATTTTACAGGTGGAGTATATGCAGCCCAGAAAGTCTAATTGAGTTGCCTATGTCCCTGGGATTGGTCAGAGCCAGGTTTTTTTTTTTTTTTTTAATCATCAGTGATTCTCTCTAGCTTATCTCAGTTATCGAGTGTGACATCCAAGCTCTGCAGTTTTGTAAACCTTCTTTGCTGATATGTGTCTCTTTAAAGCTTTTGTTTTGCATTCAGCTGCTTTGGGCCATATTTGGCTTCCCTGGTGGCTCAGAGGTTAAAGTGTCTGCCTGGAATGCCGGAGACCTGGGTTCAATCCCTGGGTCGGGAATATCCCCTGGAGAAGGAAATGGCAACCTACTCCAGTACTCTTGCCTGGAGAATCCCCTGGAGGGAGGAGCCTGGTAGGCTACAGTCTACGGGGTCGAAAAGAGTCGGACACGACTGAGTGACTTCACTTTCACTTTTTAAAGATTTTACAGTTAGAGGTCATTTTGGCAAATCCTTCCCATTTCGTAGGTGAAGCAGCCAGCCCAAGTGTTAGAGACCAGGTGATCCTCAAAGAGCCTGAGGGCTTTAAAATTCACTTCACTTAGGCTCCTTTGGTATCTGATTACCTATCACATTTCATTCTGCTGGAGCTGGAGATAGAGGAAAAACAGAGTCATGTCTCTTCCTATTATAGTATCCTTTCACTGGCAAGTAATAAAGCAAGTAGAAATCAACAACACATAAGGCAAGGATGTACACCATGAAAAGAAATGGTTAATGGAGTCATGGAATTTTATATCTGTTAGGGTGCTTTGATGATCTTGTGGGATGGTCCTGGGCAAGTCCTATGGTTCCTTCTCCTATGAAGCTCTTCTGAGGTTTTCCGTTGCTAAGCAGCTGTGATAGACTTTTATAAGTGGTCTGTAGACCAGTGAGCAACTAGCAGGCATTATAAAAAATTATATCTTTGGGGATTCAGGTAGAGTTGAGAACAGAGCCTGGGTCTGTCTTATGTAAACATGAGAATTCATAGAAGTGGTTGGACTTCTGAAGGTATTGAATTAGCAATAAACTCAGGTTTGAGGTTACCTGTCATCTCCGTCTTCAGTGTTGAGAGGGTCCAACTCAATCTCACTGTCATAAATTAATGTATGAAATTGAACAAAACTAAATGAATGGATTTATTGAAGACTAGGCTCATTTTGTTCATTAATTTCATTTGGGTAAGGCCTTCTATTTGAAAAACCAGTTTAAAGAACCATAATGAAAATGATATCTCTTGTATTGATATTAGGCCCAGACACGTACAAGTTTTTTTTCTAAAGAAGGAATTTGCTTCATATTTATCAGATTGTGATCAATTTGCCTTCACTATATTTTTAGTAGGAAGTGAAGATCCCTGAAATCTGATGAGCTGGGGTGTGTTTTGTGATTCTCTATCCTTGTTTAGCCTCAAAGCACACCTTTGAGATTTGTTTAAAGGACTGATTTTCTTCCTGCATGATGCAGTAACCTGGCCTGTGATGCACTGCATATCTGGCAGCTAGTTAATCCTTCTCTTGTCAAAAATGTATTCATAGTCATGCATTCAAAAACGTATTCATTCTTAGGGCTTTTGGAACTTTTAGAACAATTCATTGAGTAGCCAAAAGAAGCACCAGTTAATTGTTACAGCTGATAATTTGGAGTGTTTAGGCACGAAATCACCTCCAGTTCTGAGTGAAATGTTTCGTGATAAGTGACCTCATGGTGGAACAAGGTCCCAGTCACAGGAATAGGCAGCTAGAACAACAGATTCCTTACTCCAGTGCATGGAAGTGTCACCACATAAGAGATTTGGACAACCAGATGATTATGGCAGAATTTTTCGTTCAGAAAACAGGTAGTTGGGTAATGTACTCAATTTGTATTGGTGATAACCATGCTTGTGTAATAAATCGGCTTAGGGTCAGGATCCAGAGAGAGAAAGGCTGAGCACTTGAGAGGTCTCTTTGTGATGTGATTCTTTAATGCCATCCCTTGCCAGCAGGGGATCAGAGTTGACTCCTGCTTCCTTGGTAGGAAGCTTTAGTTGTTATTGGTACCTATGTGATGCACATCACGAGACTCCAAGAGTGAAGAGCACGTAAGTCTGCTGCATGTTTAATAGGCAGTTAGCCACAGTGTTATTAATAAATGTGATAATAACAGTCTGGATTTGCATAGAGTTTTCCTGAGAAGAGTTGACTGTAGATGGCAAATATGTTGGCTGTCCATCCATCTCCTAGCATTGCACTCTCCCTACCAATAAACTGTCCCTCGCTAGTGGATCTGAGATAAGGGCATAAATATCATGCAGCATTATTTTGTCACCAGTTATTTTTGCTTACTTGTCCATAGTTTATCTTTGGATCTCTCTTATCAAATTCGTAGCTTTTGACCTACTAGAAAGAGGGAAAATAATTGATGTAGTTTAAGGCTTGATAGTGGACTACTTTGTGGCTGGAAGTTTCTGGAATTTTTTAAAACTCAAGAATGTGGATTTTTGTCATTGGTTCTGAGGTAGGGTGTGGTGGTGGTGCAGCTTCCCGGAAGTGAGGACCGATAGGTGTCTGGGGCCAGGAAAGCTGGTCGGTGGGCTCCCCCTCTGAGCTGCCTCGTGCAGAAAGCTGGTCAGTGGGCCAAGCCACTGGCTCTGCTGAAACTTCCAGTACCTGAAATTTTGACTTTGAAAAGTAATTTTAACAATTGAATAAACTATGTAATATATTTTATAAGCCAGGGCGAATGATCTTAAGTATTTTGGTCTCTTTCATAACACAGTGAGCCTAATATTGGTAAAAATACAGATCTTCACTCATGCCATAAAGAGAGCCTAGATTTAATAAGCAGTTATGAGTGCTGGCAGCTGCCTATCAAACTGCATAACTTGGACTCCAGCATGTGAAGACAGTGTCAACTTAAATTTTATCTCAGAAGTTTTTTTTTAAGCGTTTATTTTGCCTTTCTCTCCAGTCTCTAACCTAATGCAAGTAATGTAATTGGCTGAATATTTTCCACATAGCTAATTGGCTAGGGGCCAGGGGGGAAACCATTGTCTGGCTTGATGAAGATCAGAAATTAACATGACATTTACGTGGAGGTAATGGAATATATTAGTAACCTGGTAATGCAGGAGGGTGAGAGGAAGAGTGTCCATCCTTTCCTGCCCATAAGCAGCGGGAGGAGTTCTGATGACCGTGAAACAAGCCCCAGTACCCGCCACCCCAGACCCCCCAGGAGCTCACAGCATGGCCAGCCGGTCCTTGTGTTGCTTTTACTTTTGAATTCTTAAGACAGAACTGTAAGACAAACTAACGAATTATTCCATTTGTCAATTAAAAAAGAAAATCCACCAACTACTATTGTAAGATTAAATTCCAATTAGAAGATTGCATTTAATTCGGAAGCTATAACATTGTTTTAATGAATTCTCTCTGAGGTGACAGTTTGTGTGAGATAAATTTATATGGTGTAGGTAGGTATAAATTCATTGGATAATGTTAAACATGTTACTTCATATATATTAGCTGTGAAATTTATTTCTTCTCTAGTTATGTCCCCAAGGAGGTAGAGTCAGAGGGAAAAACATATCTTCAAAGAAAGAACCCTTTCTGTCCTTTCAGATACTTGCTCTAAAACAGCCTTTTTTCTCACTTTTATTAAAAAAAAAAAAAAACTGTTAAATTTCTGCGTTAACTGAATTTATGATTCTTGGTGTATGCTATTTATAAAATTGAATATAGGTTTTATGATATAGGAAATTAGTCTAGGAATGAGAATATGATCCAATTTTGTAATAAAGGTAATCTGCATTTATATTGCAGATATTTTCCATTTTTTCTCTAAGCCCCTTATGGGATTATACACACATTTCTCTGGACATACAAATTCACTGTGAACTTTTAATGTAGTGGGCAGGCTTTTGTTCTTCTGACATCTGCACTAAGCATCGAATCCTTTGCCTAAATCAAAAGTGACAAACATTTTGGACACACTTTCGATTGTATAATTCCTTCACCTCTGTTGGTTCCTGTGTTCCTGGCAGACATCGCTAATTGATCACATTCTCTTCTCTGCTCTGTGTGGATGTGGTCTGAGAAATTCCTCCATTTAAATTCTTGGAGCTAAGCTTACAAATCCAGCATTTACATGAATGTGCTCACAATCATGTCAGGCAAGTGATTTGTCTTTGAATATAGTATACTTACCCCAATATCTGTCACACAAGGCGATTTTGAGAAAATTTTACACAATACTGGCAATTACCTGGTTGTGTGACAACTGGATTTTGATATGTGTGCACCATATGTATATGGTTTGGTAGGCAGTTTATTTTGTACCTTTTAACTGGTTTTGGTGTTACGTGTCTGAAGCATTATAGTTTTGTAGTTTTTTTTTTTTTTTCAATTTCTATAACTTCGGAAAAGATAAGAGAGTCTGTTACCCTCTTGTTACCTGGGCATTAACTCAGGCTGAGACACGGCATGGAAGTGGCGGGGTGAAAACTAAACTAGACTTTCCCTCTTCAAATGCAGTTTCTTTCTTAAAGGGAGGGGCATATACACGTAGCAGGTGCTGACCGGGGCCCAGCAAGTATCTTGCAATTTCCTTTTGCATATTAACCTTGGTTTTTGTCAATACACTGAAGCCAGCTGTACCAGCGAGGAAGGCATTCAACTATTATATTTCAAATGATATCTTCTGTGATGTAAAATTCTAGGAACTTCAACTACATGGCATGTTGTTTTTGAAAATAGTAGGTTTTCTCTTCACTTGGTTCAAGTTAACCCACAGAGTTTAAGAGAAGGAAATTTCCATTCAGCTTATGTTCAAGCTACTGCCCTACCCTGTGGAGAACTGACATCCTTTTAACTCCTCCTTAAAAGAAAAATGAGCAATTAGCATATCTACATACCATTTAGTTAACTTACATTTCAGTTTTGTTTCAACGTATTCTTTGATTGTTTAGTCATGGTAACTAGAGTTCTGGAGAATGGCTGAGGTTAACATGTGGATTGGTAACCTGTTGAGCCACATTTGTAGGATAACATGATTGGCTTTTGTCAAAGATGCCAAAATCTGTGAGCCCCGTATGGTCTGACCTGGTGGTGGCTCTTGGATTTCTCTGTTACACATTGTTTGTTCTATATAGTGCCAACCAATTGATTGGAAGAGGCTCATGAGATGAAATCTTCTTCATCCCTCCTCATATTCTGTGAGGTTTTGATAATAATTGTACCAATAATTATTTGTACCAAATAATTATAGCAGCCAGTCATTGAGCATTTATGTTGCCTGCAGTGGTTTAGATATCACACAAAGTATCTCATATCATCCTAACAGTATCTCTGTATACTTGATATTATTATTCTGGTTTTATTATTGAAAAGAAAGAAGCTCAGTGTCTAAGTGACTATTCAAGATCACACAGCAGGTTTTACAAGTGGAGTTTCCCTGAAGGTGGGCCCGTTTCAAAGCCTGTGTCTTAACCAGGAAGGCATGCGACATCCTTACCTTTGATTCCATGGTTCTCTAAGGTCCTTTTATTTGATTTACGCAGGGAAGATTTTGTAGCTTCTAGTTGTCTTCAGGAAGAAGTGGAATCCAACTCATTTAAATCCAACTCATGTAGCTTAATCTACACACAGGATTTTTATAGGACTGGGATAAAAAAGGGAATAACTTCTTCCAATTTTTTTTTTTTTCAAAAATATTCCTTACTTACTGGCCTTTTCCTCTAAATCTAAAATCTCCCAGATACATGTAGTTGGGCTTAGTGTTGCATGCTTCTTCCAGGTCCTCTTGTAAAACAAAGATGCTCTAGGTGATGGTGGCTCATGGAATCCCTAACATCCAAGCAGATGAGTTTTCTCGTTTGATACAACATGAACAGACATAGGGCCAGCAGGCCCGCTGATCCAGAGAACATGTGAAGAGAGGGACAACCTGGGCTACTGTGCTTTTGTGCCCAGGGCCAGAGCCAGGCAGTGGCAAGGTCAGGCCTGCCACTTTGTCACGTGTGTTTAGATCCCTGTGTTTGAGCTGCAGGGACTTCTGCCCATCCAGGATGGACTTGCAGGCTGGAGGGCCAGGAGGCTAGTTTCAGGTATGCTCTGTGGAGGTTTTCTTACAACATGTGCATTCAGTTGTTATTAAGGGGATTTTTCTTTCCATATGTTTTAGTGTGGCATATTGGACTGTGTAACGGGGGAGCCTGGTGGGCTGCCGTCTATGGGGTCGCACAGAGTCGGACACGACTGAAGCGACTTAGCAGCAGCAGCAGCAGCAGCAAGGGTGAAATGCGATGTTATTTTGCCATTTCCTTTACACATTTTCAGAAAAGAAAAAATGCAGCAGAATCTTCATCTGGAATCTGGGTGATGGGTATATGGGAGTTCATGGTACTATTTTCTCTACTTCTTTGTATATTCTACCACTTTATGATGAAACAAGGTGTGTGTGTTGGGAGGAGGGGCATCAGTGAGGGGCTAATCTGGTTTATTATCCAGCCTGGTGTTGGTAAACCAGTCACCGGGTAGAACCAGGTTTCTACTCCTCTGTCCTCCGTACCACCTTGGGCAGCCTTCAGCTGCTGGTGTAATTGAATTGATACGGAGTCTTAGGACAAGGAGATGCTAACCTAATCAGCCAAGAGTTGAAGTAATTTTCTGAACAATATAGATAAAATAACTTTACCTGACATATAAGCATTCCCTGACTAACCTACAAAAAATGACAATGGTTGAGTAGCTGTCATAACGGAGCGTATGTGACATGCCAGGGGCTATGATACACCAGTTATGGAGTTTCTCTCTAACCCTTCAGTGGGCAGAGTTTGAAGAGGTACAGAGGGGACTGCACCCAGGGCCCGTTGGACTTTCTTCTGTTCCACTTCCAAGTCCTTGGAGCCTGTTCTTCAGCATGTGATTCAGGGGCTACCTGAATTGTGTTAAATATAGATTTCCAGACCCATACCCAGGTAGAGGACTAGAGCTTGGTCTCTGAGTTAGCATAGATAAACTCAAGTCCCCAGGCTTCACTGAGAGGGTTACCTTGGCCACGTCAAGGCTGCTCTCCAAGCTTGAGTTTCCTCCTCTGCAAACTGTGGACAGTGGTAGCATCTGCCTTGTTTTCTGTGAAAAGTCCTCAGTACTGTGCTTGGCACCTAGTAAGCACTAGGTATGCATTCCCTGAAACTGTATTTTAACCTTTTTGAGACATTTACAAATACCCCGACATAACTGGGAATGTTAAGGATGTAGCAATTAATGCTCCAGGTGGCATTCTTTGGTGGATATAATTTAAACCTTACATATCCTAGAAGCATTTTTTAGGGTAATTATTAAAAACACTTTAAAAATCAGTGTTACGAGTTTTTTATGTAGGTATATGAAAAAGAATTCTGTCATCAAAGTGTATAAGAGTTGACAAGTGTAAATATGCAGTTAGACAGTTTCAAAAAACGTGTATTATTTACTGATCAATGTAGTGTCTCCTCTGGAGCCATTACACTCAGTCATTTCCTGTCAATCTCTCCAGGCTGTTATAATCAGACTATGGATATGCATATTAAAATACAAGAAAGTTATTGTGCATGTGTGGTGGCAGCTTTTTAATTGTTAATAATGTTGCTGCTTTAAAAAGATATCAGGATAGTATTCTCTTATGATGGTTAATAGTCATCAGAATTGAAGGAGGGCTTAGGGGAGCTGAAACTCAGGGTGGGCGAGCATGAGGCCCACAGGTACCGATCGGTATCTGTGCTTCCAGGCAGTGCCTCGTGATAAAAAGGAAGAGCTTTTTATCTGATTTTGGTGCTGAGTACATGGAGATTCCTTTTTCTCTTTTTTCTAATGTGTTTTTGGAAAAGTTTTATAATTAAAAAAAAAAAATGCTTCTATATGTGTGTGCTGGTAAAAGAGCCATCTAACTTCTCTCTTGATAACAGTGATCAACAAACTTTCTGATCCAGAGAGGAAATATTTTGGGCTTTGCAGGCTACCTGGTCTCTTGCAACTACTTGCTGTGTTGTATGCAAGCAGCCATAGGTGACTAGACAGCAAAGGTCCGTCTAGTCAAAGCTATGATTTTTCCAGTAGTCACGTATGGAGGTGAGAGTTGGACCGTAAAGAAAGCTGAGTGCCAAAGAATTGATGCTTTTGAATTGTGGTGTTGGAGAAGACTCTTGAGAGTCCCTTGGACTGCAAGATCAAACCAAGTCAATCCTAAAGGAAATCAACCCTGAATATTCAGTGGAAGAACTGATGCTGAAGCTGAAACTCCAGTACTTTGGCCACCTGATTTGAAGAGCTGACTCACTGGAAAAGACCCTGATGCTGGGAAAGATTGAGGGCAGGAGGAGAAGGGGACAAAAGAGGATGAGATGGTTGGATGGCATCACCGACTCCATACACATGAGTTTGAGCAAGCTCAGGGAGTTGGTGATGGACAGGGAAGCCTGGCGTGCTGCAGTCCGTGGGGTTGTGAAGAGTTGGACGTGACTGAGAGACTGAACTGATACGTGATTCATATGTGAATGGTCATTGCTGTGTTTCCAATAAAATTTATTTACAGTCCTTTGAATTTCTTATAATTTCCATAGATCACTAAACAGCAGTAGTTTAATTGTTTCCCAGCCCTTTAAGAATGTAAAAACTATTCCTGGTTCATGAGTGTAGGGTTCCAAATAGGGTCCCTGTTTGGCCCTAGGGCCTGTGGTTTTCTGCATCTTCTTGCAGCCTGAAGCAACATTAAGGATGCAGTCTTTGTTGTAGCTCTGTCACCATGCTTGGGCCTGATCATTTGCTCTCCAATTTCTGATGAAATAATAATGTCATCATGTTTTCTTCACATCTCATCTTGAGATAGGCTTGTTCTGTGTGACTGGATTATTTATTGATTTAGAGGGAAATTTAGTGAGGGTTCCTCCTCCCTTTCCTTTATTTAAAACAAGAGAAAGGTGAGCCTGAAGTGAAAATGAGGTGGAGGGTAAAAGATGAAGTGAAAGGGAAAACAAGTCACAGAAAATAAATGGATTCTGAAACTGGTATGTAAGATCTATATTCTCTTCAATACAGTGTTTTCTGGTATGTGTTGTGTATCTCACCAGTGGAATTAAGATGAAATATTTTACAGTTACAAAATGGACATTTTTTAAAAACTTGAGTTAGGTATTTTATATATATATATATATATATTTATACACACACACACACGTATATATAATATGAAAGTGAAGTCGCTCAGTCGTGTCCAACTCTTTGTGACCCTATGGACTGTAGCCCACCATGCTCCTCTATCCATGGGATTTTCCAGGCAAGAATACTGGAGTGGGTTGCCATTTCCTTCTCCAGGGGATCTTCCCAACCCAGGGATGGAACTCTGGTCTCCCACATTGCAGGCAGACTCTTTACCATCTGAGCCACCAGGGAATCCATATATAATATGAAATAGGTAGCAAAATACTATTAGCCCATCATTTGGTTTCTCACTATTGCTTTAATTGAGAGCTTTAAGGAAAAATATAAGAATTACTTAAAAGTGGTTCTTGGGCACACCAACACTCTGAGTGATTAAAGCAGAAGTTTTTCCCCCTAAATATCCCTACTGTATCAAAGGAGGAATAGAGATAAGAAGGCTTATAATCTGTGTCATTTGATTTTCTCCAAAGAAATGTCTGGAGGATCAGAATGATAAAAAATGAGACAGAAGTAGACTCACAGACAGAAAACAAACAGTTACCAAAGGGAAAAGGTGAGGGGATAAATTAGGAGTTTGGGATTCAGATATACACAGTACTATTTAGAAAATAGATGACCAACAGGGACCTACTGTATAGCATAGGGAACTCTATCAATATCTTCTAATAACCTTTAATGAAAATGAATCTAAAGGAAAATACATACACAGTTGTTTTTCAGTTGCTCAGTCATGTCTGACTGTGAACCCATGGACGACAGCACTTCAGGCTTCCCTGTCCTTCACCATCTCCTGGAGCTTGCTCAAACTCATGTCCATCGAGTCAGTGATGCCATCTAACCGTCTCATCCTCTTTTGTCCCCTTCCCCCGCCCTCAATCTTTCTCAGCATCAGGGTCTTTTCCAGTGAGTCAGCTCTTTGCATCAGGTGGCCAAAGTATTGGAGCGTCAGCTTCAGCATCAGTTCTTCCAAAGAATATTCAGGGTTGATTTCCTTTAGGATTGACTTGGTTTGATCTCCTTGCAGTACAAGGGACTCTCAAGAGTCTTCTGCAGTTCAAAAGCATCAATTCTTCTTTGCTCAGCCTTCTTTATGGTCCAACTCTCACATCCGTACATGACTACTGGAAAAACCATAGCTTTGACTATACGGACTTTTGTCGGTAAAGTGACGTCTCTGCTTTTGAATATGTTGTCGAGGTTTGTCAGCTTTTCTTCCAAGGAGCAAGTGTCTTTTAATTTCATGGCTGCAGTCACAGTACACTGTGATTTTTGGAGCACAAGAAAATAAAAGTTTGTTTACTGTTTCCATTGTTTCCTGATCTGTTTGCCATGAAGTGATGGGACTGGATGCCATGATCTTAGTTTTTTTTTTTTTTTTTTATGATCTTAGTTTTTGAATGTTCAGTTTTAAGCCAGCTTTTTCACTCTCCTCTTTTACCTTCATTAAGAGGCGCTTTAGTTCGTTTTCACTTACTGCCATTAGGGTGATGTCATCTGCATATCTGAGGTTATTGATATTTCTCTCAACAGTCTTGTTTCCAGCTTGAGCTTTATGCAGCCTGGCATTTCGCATGATGTACTCTGCATACAAGTTAAATTAGGGTGACAGTATATAGCCTTGATATACTCCTTTCTCATACAAACACACTATACATATGTTACACACACACATATATATATGTGTGTGTGTGTATAATTGAATCACTTTGTTATACACCTGGAACTAACACAACATTGTAAATCAGCTGTATTTCATTAAAATTTTTAAAAAATTTTAAAAAGTGTGAGCGTTCTGGAGAGAAGTTACCTCATATTGAGTCTCCTCTCCCCTTTCTGTGAGAGATTTTAATCTTTTACCTTGTAGACAGGTTGGCGAGTCAAGGCTAGGCAAACTGTGAGGAAGAGAAGGTTCGTTTAGTGGGCCTTTTTCATAGCATGGAGGCCAGGGTATAACAAACACAGCATCAAGTCAGAGAATATGTGGGACCAGAGAAGAGAAATGAACATGGATATTTTTCAAGAAAGGCCTAGAAGAATAATGTAGAGGATTATTTCTTTCTCAAATATCATGATTCAACTTACTGGGATGTGAAAGGGAATGGGTTTCTGGTTTTTAGCAAGCCATCACTTATGAACCAAAGTATTGTTGTTTTAGTTGGGGAATAAACATCTGGAAAGGATGATGTACCTCTAAGAAGCAAATGTTTTTACCTAAATGTAATTTAAAAAAAAGGGAGAAAGTAGGCAAGAGAATAGAACAAAGGTAGAATTATGTTGAAAGCCTTGGAAATAGTTTCTGTTTTTTGTTGTTGCTGCTGTTGTTGTTAAATGAAAAATAAACATATTCCAGGATCCAGAACCAAGACCTAGAACCTTTAATGTATAATATAGAATGGAACATGGCAATTAAGAACACTGGATATTAGCCAGATTTGCATCCTGGCTCTGTCGCTTGTTATCAGTATATACATGGGTAACTTACATTGCTCTGGGCCTCAGTTTCCTGATCTTTAAAATGTGAATATTAGTAGTATCTATCATAATTCATAAATTATTGTGGATTAGATGAGTTAATACACATAAGTTGTTCAAAGAGTTGGCGTGTAGTGATTTTCAGGGAACAATTTAGTTATCTATCAGCACTAAAGTATTTCCCAAATAAAATATGTGGCTTGAGATCATTATAGCAGATTTGCCATTGTCTTTCTGGAGTGTCTCTGCTGTGTGGATTTTTATGTGTATCTGTGCCCATTGGTGATATACATTATACACATTCAGAGACTCCTAGACTTTTAGTATTCACGGAAATAGTAAAAAGCCCGTTGCTGTCCACATGCATGCCTCACATCTTTGAGGCCATATTGGTTCTACATGAACATCCAACCTATTTGAGTAACTCTGGGATGGTAAACTTCTGTCCTTCGGATAGCCATTTTATTATTGACCGGTATTTAGGACTAGGAAGTTGTTTCTTCCACTGGACTAAAATCTACTACTCACAGGCATCCCACTTAATCTTTTGGTGCTTTGAAATTCTATGAAACCCATTTCTTCTATGTGACAATCCATCAAATATCTTCAAATAGTTAACAGATCCTTTCTTAGTCTTCTGGCTAAAATCCTTTGCTTCTTCTGCTATTCCTCTCTCATTTGGTTTTAAGCATCCTGTAGCCATCTGGGTTGTTTCTCAAGTCAGCGATAGCCACAGAGGTGTATTTTTTGTTATGTGTCTACATTTATGTGAAATTCACCTAATAGAGCCTCTTTTCCACAAAAATGTCTTTATCTTTTGGAAACATTTTGACTTTTCTTAATTTGCGTCTTAAATCCCAAACATGGGAAGCTGCAAGGTAAAGGAATTAATGCTCAAGAATCATAACCTTGAAAGTCAGTATCGGCTTCCCTTTGTTCTGAGCCAGGTGGCTGTATAGGAGCAATGGGAGTAATGATGGTTGTAGTGACTGCAGGAGCAGCGTATTGTGGGCCTACTATGTGCCAGCTATTCCACTCAGTCCTCTAGTTGCAGTAGATTATTTAATTCTCATGGCTATGAGTCTGTTGAGTTTTATTCCTGTTTTCAGACTACAAAAGTAGCGTCAGGGTCAAGTTGGAAGCTTGTTTAAAACAAAAAAAAAAACAAGGATTTTTTGGTTAGTATGATAAGAATTATTCATCCATATAGCCTTAATCCATATAGTTTTCTAACCTGCTTAAGTAATTGTGTCATTTTGGGTGTCTTTTGCTTTAACCATTGTAATGCATGGGAAGGATACAAGTAACATAAAAATTAGCTCCCTTTGTGGGGCGAGTCTACTTTTATTCTATCAAAACTGTCAAATTATTTTTAAAGATACTGCTATTCTGAATGGGCTTGAGCCTACACATGCAGACACTGGGGATGGAATACTTCTTTTGCTCTTGGCTTTTCCCAAATGACTTTCTCCCCCTCCCCTTCTTCCCACAAGACTCCCAGAGAGGAAGCCAATCACAATGTTATCGGCAGTAGAAAGATTTCAAAATACACTCATGGGCATGGGTAACTTGGGGGATGGCTGGGTGCCTCCTACAAGACTTAACACATTTCCTGAACATGGAGCCTCACCATGGCAACAGCCATGTCACATGACACATCGGTGACACATGTAAGGTGCTGCCACAAGGCATCCCAGGTTGAGCGCCTGTGATTCATTGTTTCCACTGACACAGTGACTGCTGCAACTCGCAGTTGGAAGGTTCTCTGGCTTTCAGTGCCATTAATGCACACTGACTCCATGGCACATGGAGGGCTCAGGGAAGGGAAGCATCAATAAATAAGTGTGCGTTGTAAACATTGCCTTCATTAGCTCTTCAGAGAGATACATGTTCGTCATTCAAACCCCTTGCAACTCGAATTCTTCTTTTTCTGAGCATATTTTGTTGGTAACACCTTGGAAGCTTGAAAATGATTTTATTTTTATTCATAGTTGTACCCATTTCCACTTGGCAAACTTTAGAAGAGAGTTCACGATGGCCCCCTTTTAGTATTTATTTATATTCTTCACATGTAGCAGATTTATTGATGAAGGAATGATTCTGGGAATATTATATGTTGTTTCTCATTGTGAAATTTGCTGAATACTTTGCATAAATCAGTTGATGTTATTAGGGGTCCCTGGCACTTGTGGAGGGACATGGAGATTGTACCATATCAGGAGACTTTTCTGAAGGTCCAAGATGAGTTGTATTTTTAACTTATTTTAATTTCTGAGTAATTCAGTGAGTGATTAAAAAAAGTAGATGTGGAATCTGGAAGGCATTAAAGAGATGTCAAGGACAGACGGATTTTGATTTGTAGCCTAATGAAATGTTTTGCCAACTTTTAAAGATTTTTTTGAGAGCAGAACTTTAATCATTTGCTTGTGTTTCTGGCATGGTAAGGTTATTCCTGTTTCTGTTACACGAGGAATCCAAAGTGAAAATGGGATAATTTTTAATTAGCAAAATTATAAAACCATTTGCAGCCAAATGTTTCTTGTCTTGTATAAACTGTGAGGTTTCACATTTTACTTTAATCATTTGGGGAAATTTCATTCTGAAGATCTGTTTCAGTTAGTACTTTATGTATGGATACAGATTTTCAATATTAGAAATTAGTTTTCTGATTTCACTTGAATAATCTGACAGGATTTCAGTCATGTTTATTGCTTGTGCCTATTTTGGAGGTGTCATGGTTACCTGAATCGGCCTTTTCACTAATATTCAAATCAACATTATGCATGCAAGGCTAAATAAATACTACAAGAGAAATAGCATTAGGGTGTTAGTAATGATTCTTTGTTTTTAGGTTGTATGGTTTGTATATTTCCAAATAGTTTTTGTTGAGGTAATTATTTGAATCAAAAAAGTTATATTTTTACTATAAATATATGAATAGAGAGTTATTTTAAAAGTGTGTTTTATTAAGTAAATGAGAATAATGAGCCAAGTCCTGACAGCTTACACCCAAGTCTCAGAGTTTTTATTTTATGATGGTTCAATTGCATTTGATTATGAGAGTTTTACAGTTTCTTGGAGCTTTTTAGAAACGAACTTGGAAGCAAAAGTTCTATGGAAATGAGAAGGGATTTAAGTGTTCAGAATTTGAGAATGTTACTGGACTAAGGACGCATCCAGCTCCTTGAACTTGACCATACTTATTAGCTGGGGGAGAAATGCAGCATCTTACTCTGTTTCTCTGAGGTTCCCCCTGCCCGGGGTGGGGGCGGGCGCTGTGTCACACCCTCACAGTGCCCCAAACTCAACAGGAAGAAAGGTGGTGGAGACCATCGGGAGGAAAGTGTCCCTACAGCGCTGGCTCAGGGGTCTGGTGGTGCATCAGTGCCCTTATCTTCAGTCCTTGGTAGAAATCGGAGGTGTCACTTTCCAAGAGCAACAGGGAAATGAGATGTGTCAATAATTTTCCTTTAGACTGAATAAT
Source organism: Bos javanicus (assembly GCF_032452875.1). NCBI lineage: Eukaryota > Metazoa > Chordata > Mammalia > Artiodactyla > Bovidae > Bos > Bos javanicus. The sequence goes on from NC_083889.1 coordinate 30,195,138, forward strand.
TCCTTAATGAAACATTCTTAAACCTAGGTGATACCCCAGGAATGTCATATACTTAATCTTTTTTTTGAACTGTGAAATGTGAAAAGACCAAAGGACAGGAACCTTAAGTTTACAACGAACAGAACAGATTAATGAGTGCTGATTCTGTATAGAATTTAGGCAGGCACTTATAATATTGGAGGTGAAGTATGTGTACTTGATATAGAAATTCCTTGGAACTCCCATCTAGATTTGGTTAAGACTGTCTATGTCCATGTAGAAATATTATCAATCTGGACAATATTGATAGTCTTTTAAAACAGAATCAGATAAGAATTTCTTTGGGAAATTGTTTTTGTGTGTGTGTGTGTGTGGGGGACATGGTAATATGGTTGTCTGGAATTGTACTTTCCAGCATCTAGCACTAGCCTACTGTGACTGCTGGGCACATGAAGTATAGCTGTGGCTTGTCTGAGTAGAGACGGACTAAGTGACTATGCCAAAGCCTTTGACTGTGTGGATCACAATAAACTGTGGAAAATTCTGAAAGAGATGGGAATACCAGACCACCTGACTTGCCTCTTGAGAAACCTGTATGCACGTCAGGAAGCAACAGTTAGAACTGGACATGGAACAACAGACTGGTTCCAAATAGGAAAAGGAGTACATCAAGGCTGTATATCGTCACCCTGCTTATTTAACTTCTATACAGAGTACAACATGAGAAATGCTGGGTTGGAAGAAACACAAGCTGGAATCAAGATTGCTGGGAGAAATATCAATAACCTCAGATATGCAGATGACACCACCCTATAGCAGAAAGTGAAGAGGAACTAAAAAGCCGCTTGATGAGAGTGAAAGAGGAGAGTGAAGAAGTTGGCTTAAAGCTCAACATTCAGAAAACGAAGGTCATGGCATCTGGTCCCATCACTTCATGGGAAATGGATGGGGAAACAGTGGAAACAGTGGCTGACTTTATTTTTGGGGGCTCCAAAATCACTGCAGATGGGGATTACAGCCATGAAATTAAAAGAGGCTTACTCTTTGGAAGGAGGGTTATGACCAACCTAGACAGCATATTGAAAAGCAGAGACATTACTTTGCCAACAAAGGTCCGTCTAGTCAAGGCTATGGTTTTTCCAGTAGTCATGTATGGATGTGAGAGTTGGACTGTGAAGAAAGCTGAGCACCGAAGAATTGATGCTTTTGAACTGTGGTGTCGGAGAAGACTCCTGACAGTCCCTTGGACTGCAAGGACATCCAACCAGTCCATTCTAAAGGAAATCAGTCCTGGGTGTTCATTGGAAGGACTGATGCTAAAGCTGAAACCCTAATACTTTGGCCACCTCATGTGAAAAGTTGACTCATTGGAAAAGACCCTGATGCTGGGAGGGATTGGGGGCAGGAGGAGAAGGGGACAACAGAGGATGAGATGGCTGGATGGCATCACCGACTTGATACACATGAGTGTGGGTAAACTCCAGGAGTTGGTGATGGACAGGGAGGCCTGGCGTGCTGCAATTCATGGGGTCGCAAAGAGTCAGACACGACTGAGCGACTGAACTGAAGTGTACAAAACACAGTGAATTTCAAAGAAACTGATTGCATGTTGAAGTGATAAAATATTTTGGATATACTGGATTACATAAAATATATCATTAAAATTAATATTATCTGTTTCTTCTTATTTTTTTAATATGGCTAACTGGAAAATTAGAGATTACACATGTGGTTCCCTATTGTTTTCCTCTGATTCTTTGCATTGATCTCTGAGGAAGGCTTTCTTATTTCTCCTTGCTATTCTTTGGAACTATGCATTCAAATGGGTATATCTTTCCTTTTCTCCTTTCCCTTTCCCTTTTCTTCTTTTCTAAGTTATTTGGAAGGCCTCCTCAGACAACCATTTTGCCTTTTTGCATTTCTTTTTCTTGGGGATGGTCTTGATCACTGCCTCCTGTACAATGTCATGAACCTCCATCCATAGTTCCTCAGGCACTCTGTCTATTAGATCTAATCCCTTGATCTGTTTGTCACTTCCACTGGATAAGTGTAAGGGATTAGATTTAGGTCATACCTGGATGGTCTAGTGGTTTTCCCTACTTTCTTCAATTTAAGTCTGAATTTGGCAATGAGTTCATGAGCTGAGCTACCGTCAGCTCCTGGTCTTGTTTTTGCTGACTGTATAGAGCTTTTCCATCTTTGGCTGCAAAAATATAATCAGTCTGATTTCAGTATTGACCATCTGGTGATGTCGATGTGTGGAGTCTTCTCTTGTGTTGTAGCAAGAGGATATTTGCCAGTGCATTCTCTTGGCAAAACTCTGTTAGTCTTTGGCCTGCTTCGTTTTGTACTACAAGGCCAAATTTGCCTGTTACTCCAGGTATCTCTTGACTTCTGACTTTTGCATTTCAGTCCCCTATAATGAAAAGGACATCTTTTTGGGGTGTTAGTTCTACAGGGTCTTGTAGGTCTTTATAGAACTGTTCAACTTCAGCTTCTTCAGCAATACTGGTCAGGGCATAGACTTGGATTACTGTGGTATTGCATGGTTGCCTTGGAAACGAACAGAGACCATTGTGTCATTTTTGAGATTGCATCCAAGTACTGCATTTTAGACTCTATTTTGGACTCCAAAGAAGAGCAAGGAGAGATAAGAAAGACTTCCTCAGGGATCAATGCAAAGAGATAGAGGAAAACAGTAGAATGGGAAAGACTAGAAATCTCTTCAAGAAAATTAGAGATGCCAAGGGAACATTTCATGCAAAGATGAGCACAAATAAAGAACAGGAATGGTATGGACCCACTCCAGTATTCTTGCCTGGAAAATCCTATGGACGGAGGAGCCTGGTGGGCTACAGTCCACAGGGTCGCAAAGAGTCGGACACGACTGAGCGACTTCACTTTCACCTTTCACTTTAACAGAATCAGAAGATATTAAGAAGAGGTGCAGGAATACACAGAAGAAATACACAAAAAATATCTTCATGCCCCTTACTTAGAGCCAGACATCCTGGAATTCAAAGTCAAGTGGGCCTTAGGAAACATCACTATGAACAAAGCTAGTGGAGGTGATGGAATTCCAATTGAGCTATTTCACATCCTAAAAGATGATGCTGTGAAAGTGCTGCACTCAATATGCCAGCAAATTTGGAAAACTCAGCAGTGGCCACAGGACTGGAAAAGGTCAGTTTTCATTCTAATCTCAAAGAAAGGAAATGCCAAAGAATGTTCAAACTACCACACAATTGCACTTATCTCACACGCCAGCAAAGTAATGCTCAAAATTCTCTAAGCCAGGCTTCAACAGTACGTGAACCGTGAACTTCCAGATGTTCAAGCTGGATTTAGAAAAGGCATAGAAACCAGAGATCAAATCTCCAACATCTATATGATCACTGAAAAAGCAAGAGAGTTCCAGAAAAATATGTACTTTTCTTTATTGATTACGCCAAAGCCTTTGGCTGTGTTTATCACAATAAACTGTGGAAAATTCTTCAAAAGATGGGAATACTGGGCCACCTGGCCTGCCTCCTGAGAAATCTGTATGCAGGTCAAGAAGCAACAGTTAGAACTGGACATGGAACAACAGACTGGTTCCAAATCAGGAAAGGAGTACGTCAAGGCTGTATATTGTCACCCTACTTATTTAACCTATATGCAGAGTATCTCATGCAAAATGCTGGGCTGGATGAAGCACAAGCTGGAATCAAGATTGCTGGGAGAAATATCAATAACCTCAGATATGCAGATGACACCACCCTTATGGCAGAAAGCGAAGAAGAACTAAAGAGCCTCTTGATGAAAGTGAAAGAGGAAAGTGGAAAAAGTTGGCTTAAAACTCAGTATTCAGAAAACTAAGATCATGGCATCTGATCCCATCACTTCATGGCAAATAGATGGGGAAACAATGGAAACAGTGAGAGAGTTTATTTTTGGGGGCTCCAGAATCACTGCAGATGGTGATTGCAGCCATGAAATTAAAAGATACTTGCTCCTTGGAAGAAAAGCTATGACCAACCTAGACAGCATATTAAAAAGCAGAGACGTTACTTTACCAACAAAAGTCCGTGGTGTTGGAGAAGACTTGAGAGTCCCTTGGACTGCAAGGAGATCCAGCCAGTCAATCCTAAAGAAAATCAGTCCTGAATATTCATTGAAAGGACTGATGCTGAAGCTGAAACTCCGATACTTTGACCATCTGATGCGAAGAACCAACTCATTGGAAAAGACCCTGATGCTGGGAAAGATTGAAGGCGGGCGGAGAAGGGGACAAGAGAGGATGAGATGGTTGGATGGCATCACTGACGTGATGGACATGTGTTTGAGTAGGCTCTGGTAGTTGGTGACGGACAAGGAAGCCTGGCGTTCTGCAGTCCATGGGGTCACAGAGTCGGATATGACCCTGCGACTGAACTGAACTGATGTGGTTCACTTTATGTTTCCTTTGGATACCTGTGTTAGAGAACGTATATGCTGTAGAGTTTCTGGGTGGCGCTAGTGGTAAAGAACCTGGCTACCAATGCAGGAGACATTAGAGACATGGATTCAATCCCTGAGTCTGCAAGATCTCCTGGAGGAGGAAATGGCAATCCACTCCTCAGTTATTCTTGCCTGGGGTATCCCATAGATAGAGGAACCTGTCTGACTACAGTCCATAGGGCTGCACGGAGTTGGACACGACTGAAGGAACTTAGCATGCACATGCTATAGAACTTGCATGTTCTGTAACATGTAAGTTCCATGTTTCTAAAAGCATCAATCTTTGAGGAATTCCTTCCTTAAAAAGGGAGTAAAATGTTGTTTCAGATGTTTTTCAAGTCTAAAAGTACTAATTTATTTTCATCCATTTATTGTCTAAAAAGACAACTAATTGATTTCAGTAATTTATTTAGTCAGAGTAGTGAGACAGAATGCTTTTCAAATTAATCCATTCATTTCATCTGCTGTAAATGCAGCACCACAATAAATATTCCCTCATGGATTATAATCTGATTGTCATAAAACCTCATTCCATCATTTTAATTCTAGGTACACTGTACTGACATTAGCTGAAGAATCAAATAGTTATCAAACTACTGATGTTTGACATCAGATACTAGCAGATAATCTATTTTTAAAAGTTATCTTCTGTTTTGTCATGGAGACCTGTAAATCTCAAACTAGTATGTATACACCGTTAGGCTTATGTCACGGTAGTTGGGATCTTGCTAAATCATAGAATAATTTACTCTGGCATACTGTGATGCACGGGCACTTTCCCCCTAAAGACTTCTGTGGGAAAAGACATCATTTTAACATTTTAAATGGCCAAATTTATGTTGGCATATAGTACAAGGTTTTGAATGTTCACAGTGACATTCCTCCATACTTATGTCCCCTTTGATTTGTGCTCCCAGATTCCCCACCTTTTTCATAAGTGGACTTGAGCCATCTTCCCTCTTTCCCCCACTGCCATTAAGGTAGTTTTTGGTAGAAATGTTTAAGATCAAAGTTTGTGTACTGATCATTGCCTTAAAAAATCACTGCTGCTACTTCTACTGAGGATTTTGCACTGTGTTTTACTTACCTTAGCTTAATAAAAATATTGGGAGTTGCTTACACATAGTGGGAAACTGACTGCCCTTTGTGGGGGAAATGTAGGAAAACATGATGGCAGCTTTCAGGAGAGAGAAATCTTGAAATTGGTTACTAATGTTGGGATCATGGCATCTGGGCCCATCACTTCATGGGAATTAGATGGGAAACAGTGGAAACAGTGTCAGACTTTATTTTTGGGGGCTCCAAAATCACTTCAGATGGTGATTGCAGACATGAAATTAAAAGACGCTTACTCCTTGGAAGGAAAGTTATGACCCACCTATATAGCATATTCAAAAGCAGAGACATTACTTTGCCAAGAAAGGTTCGTCTAGTCAAGGCTATGGTTTTTCCTGTGGTCATGTATGGATGTGAGAGTTGGACTGTGAAGAAAGCTGAGCGCCGAAGAATTGATGCTTTTGAACTGTGGTGTTGGAGAAGACTCTTGAGAATCTCTTGGACTGCAAGGAGATCCAACCAGTCCATTCTAAAGGAGATCAGTCCTGGGTGTTCTTTGGAAGGACTGATGCTAAAGCTGGAACTCCAATACTTTGGCTACCTCATGCAAAGAGTTGACTCATTGGAAAAGACCCTAATGCTGGGAGGGATTGGGGGCAGGAGGAGAAGGGGACGACAGAGGATGAGATGGCTGGATGGCATCACCGACTTGATACACATGAGTTTGGGTAAACTCCAGGAGTTGGTGATGGACAGGGAGGCCTGGCGTGCTGCAATTCATGGGGTCGCAAAGAGTCAGACACGACTGAGTGACTGAACTGAACTGAATGTTGGGAATAGAAGGGGTAGGGACAGATGGTATAGACGTTGGATCAAAGGCTAGGAAGATAAGGGAAATGTTGGGGATGGGAGGCATGAGGTGGAAAAGAAAAAATTGTCTTCAAACTTTGAGCTTGCCTGACATAGGATAACAGTGTGCTTATCAGTGATGGGAAATTCAGTGAGGAAGATTTTTGTAGGCAAGGGCTGTAAACTTTTGACTTTAATTTGGAGTACTCTGATTTGGAGGTGAAGGTGAAAAAAATGTAGAAATACCCAGAGGACAACCTTAATTTATCTTTCTTCAGAAACACTATCACACTCTGGGCTATATTTTTATTTAGGGGTTATTGTGTTCCAGTATTCTTAATTCTAGGTATCTTTTGGCCAACTAAAAATGATTGAACTTTTCTGTTTGTTTGTTTGTTTTTTTTTAAATCATAGACTATGTCCCACTTAAGCAATAGAGAGGAATATCACTAATTCTCTCACTGGTGTGAAAAAATAAAAATGAACATTTAAGCATATCCTTCCATTTGTTTAAGCATAGTCTGATCAGTTTTTCACTGACCTGGTGAGACAAGGGAAGGGGGGCAAGCCCTGAGGGGCTCTGGGGCTCTGGCTTCTACCAGGTGCGACCTGCTCCAGGGAGGGGATGGGGACAGTGACAGGTGGGGAGTTTGACTGGGGCAGTAATGTCAAAGTGAAGAAATTCATGAAGTGGTAAACGGTGGGAGTAACTATGAATCTCTTAAGGTATCCAAATGCCTCATCATCTTAATGACGTGCATGAATGAATGAATGAGATTCCCACTGTCCCTACCTACTGTCCTTCTAGTCTTGACTATTTTAGTATATTTCCTTCTAGTCTTTTCTGAATGCAGAATTTAAATGTATAGTTGCAATCATCTTGTGCTTGTAACTTTCTATCTTGCTTTTTCTTCATGGTAACTGTTACCATGCTGCCATATTATATTTATGATAATTATTCTTTATTGACTGTCTTATTATATGATCTAGTCACTGCACAGATATTTTTTGAGGTATCTTCTAGGGGTTGGAGCCTGTTCTGTATCTTTGAAATGAGTAAAACCAGTTTCCTGCCTGTGTGGAGATCACTGTTAGAGACATAAAAGATTTTTTTGTGTTTGCCATACCTCGTAGCAGGGTGTTTAGTGTTTTGATGCCCACCAGTCACTGTGGCAACCAAAATACTCCCACACAGTCCCAAATACCACACTCCCCAGCTCCCCAAATGATCACTGGTCTAAACCATAATTTGGTTAACAGTTTTCCTTCCGGACAGGATGGTAAGTTTTGGACATTTTAGGTTGGTATTTTTTTTTTAATTAAAATATATTTTTTGTTGTGGTTGAAGTTACATAACATGAAACATACTATTTTAACCATATTTATACAATTCATTGGCACTAAGTACATTCACATTGTCATTGTTGTGCAACTCTCGCCATCATCCATCTCTCGAATTTTTCACCTTTGCAAACTGAAACTCCATGCCTATTAAACACTAACTTTTCAGTTCCTTTTCTCACGTCCACCTCCTGGCCCCTTGCATCTACCAGTGTACTTTCTGACTCTGAATTTGATTTGACTGTTGTTGATACATCATATAAGTGGAATCAAACAGCACCTGTCTGCACCTGACGTATATTGGAGTGCATTTTTAAGGTTGATTTAATATACATCCTACAAGCAGATTGTACCTCCCCCACCTTTCTTTCCTTCTCTGTGCCATATTAACACACATGTAAGAAATGTAGGTTGGGTACCTTTTGTTCTTCTTAGTTTCATTCGGTGGTACACAGTTATACATGAGTTGTATCTGTGAGTCCCATCTTCTGGTAGAACAAGGCCTTGAGTGCTGGGGCAGTTTCATGCTACTTTGTGTCTTTAAAGTTTTGCTACTTAAGATTTTACAACAACTTTTTGACAGTATTGGAGAAAGGGCATATGAGATAATCTTGGTTAAGATCTCAAGTGGAAACCCATTGTTTTTCCCTCCAAATGGCTGCTTTTTCTCCATGTCTATACCGTCTGAAGGTAAAGTGAAATACATTTAAGGGCCTAGTGTTAGAGACGGTTTAAAAGCTCATAGTTCAGAATCCTAGTTCTGACACTTATTGACTGTGTGTCTTTGGCTAAGTTACTTAATCCAGTTCTGTCTATTCATCTTCTATTACAGAACAGTATCTACTTCATAAAGATCTTGTGAGAAGCAATGAGCTTTGCTTACATGGTTAGCTTGTCAGCTGCAGTGGAGACCAACATTTATATAGTAGCTGCAAGCATAGGCTCTGGTGCCAGGGACTGGGTTTAAATCTTGATTCAGCTGCTTATTATCCTCTGACCTTTTTGTAAGTTACTTTGTAAGTTACTCTGAGTCTTGGTTTTCCTATCTGTGAAATAGAAATACGGAAAGAGAATCTCCTTTTTCCCCACTGACGTGCACACTGCATGTGGCTGTGGGTGGTGATGGTGGTACTTTGTGCTCTAGTGCAGGACCTGCATGTGATGAGAGTCTGTAAATGGCACCTCTGGGCACGGTAACAGCCTAGGGAGTGTGAATAAGTGGGGGTTTATACATTAGTCCTCTCTGTTTTCACTTTGTTTGTTTTTGGTGGCAGTGGGGCTAATATGTCTGCCTATACATTTTTCTGACTTATATATTGCCTTAAGTGTTAGCAGAACTAAAATTAATAAAATGCCTTTTTATAGGTATAACAGTGAACTGCTGTACCCTTATTTCTTCTTTGGACTTGGGTCCAAAGGGTTTGGGGCTGATTTCAGAGTCATGATATCTGAGTCCAGATATCACATATTAAAATAAGTGGAACAAACTTATTTTTTGGAGAATGTAATTTAAGATGAAGCAGAGGGGAAAAAAAGAAAAGCATTTTCAAAGTTCTACTGAATTCCGTTGGACTTTGTTGATATTTTTCATTTTGGGGCTTATATTTCATGTTCTTTGTATTGGGTGTAAATTGAGTGTGAACAGTTCTGCATGTTGTATCTCAGAAGTCCAAATCTTTATTCTTTATCAAGCATAGTGTACCACACTTTATTGGGGAAGTTCCAGTCCTCTGGTGTGAGATTGGTTTCGTGGCCTTAAAAACAAAAACCCTGAAAAAATAGTATGTCCTCTACAAAATAAGTATTCCATGCTTACAACTCCTCCCCCAAGAAAAATATGACCCTCAAGGCAATGAAGCACACAATACATAATGAAAAACAATAAAACCTAAGTTCTAGCTTGTACTTTAGTGACTCACTGGCTTCATAATAAAATGTGAACGCAATTACATTTGTGCATCCTCAACCATTAGGCGAACTGTAGGAAGAAGTAAGGGGGAAGTCTACAAATAGGGTTGTAGGACAAATTCAGATAAATCTCTAAACTCGGGAGTCACCTGGTGTCCAGCAGTGAAGCCTTTCTTGGCTTGGCCGGATGGAACCAGTATGAGTCATCAGAATGTGGAGCCTTCGTTCTGTTCACCTGACTGCTCTGTAAGGCTGCATCTGTATGCTGTGTTCTTATGATTCTAGTGATTTTGATGATTCATTAAAAAAAAAAAACACAGGAACAAGATATGTTGACTCTTTGACAGGATGGCCTTAAGAGTGGACTGTTTCATTTTTACCTTTTTGTTCTTTTCCCCTATCACTTGAGTTTTTTCAGCTGGCATATCTGCTGTAGACATAAACTTAGCCTGTTTTCCCTCTGGGTTCAAAAGAATGGAAACCTTGCGCTGGTTTTGGCTAGAAGTAAAACCTGCAGGATATTGAGTCCTCTGTGGAAAAGACTAGAAGGTATGTTCTCAAAATTTCAATAGTAGTGGCCTGGGAAGTTGTTGGCAAAAAATAGAGCATTTTTGTGTTATTTGGGTTACAGAAAAAAAAGTCTTTACAATATGACACAATATTGTCATTGATAAACCTGAGTCATTTTTCCCTTTCTTGCCTTTTAAAAGTCTTGTCAAGATCTGTGGTTATATAGTTATTTATTTACTTATTCAACATAAGTGTTCTCATTTGGGCTGTAAACTGAGACCAGGCCATGTGATTTTTTTTTAGCCACACACCACCTGGCATGTGGTGGCATTGTCAGTCTTCGTTCAGTCAGTGGTTAGTGTGAACAGATAAACGCAGTGATAATAATGGCTGCGTGTGTGCCTAGTTTCTCAGTTGTGTCTGACTCTCGCAACCCCATAGACTGCAGCCCTCCAGGCTCCTCTGTCCATGGGATTCTCCAGGCAAGAATATTGGAGTGGGGTGCCATTTCCTTCTCCAGGGGATCTCCCGACCCAGGGATTGTACCTGGGTCTCCTGCATTGCAGGCAGATTGTTGACTGACTGAGCTATGAGGGAAGCCCTTCATAGGCTGACGTATATTTACTGTTTGAAGGTAACAGATTCTTTGTGAAACGCATACAGGCCTTCTCCCTCTTCAGCCTTGCCACACATCTTTGGTTATTCTAACTGCTCACACTGTTGGGGTATGCAATTAAGGCTTGTGGAGGTTTCTGAGAGAACTCGAGGTCATGTGGTGTAAGTGCGTTTTCAACCCACTTCTGTCTGACTTGGAAACACATAGGATCCATGGCCAGCTGATATGCCAAATGGTTGTAGCTTGTGAGGTCTCCTGGTGAAATTGTTCCAAAGATATTTGATGAGCAGTATTTTTCTTTGCAACATTGAGAGGTGTTATCCAAGGAAAGTGCATCAGAATTTGATTCTAGTCATTAAGAAAGAGGATTCACTTATAAATAGGAGTAACAGTAGTAACACACGTTCTTTTTGTTGTGTTGTTAGGTATTCTGCTAACCTCTTTTTATGGGTTAGCTCCTTTTGTCTTTAGAACATGCCTATAAGGTAGATACTTTTATTCCCATTTTGCAGATGAGAAAACTGAGACTCAGGAAGCTTAATGAAAGCTTAAATAACTTACCCAAGGTTACACAACTAGAATGTGGGAGAAAGGAAAATACTAAATGACTTTAAAACTTCTTTCTAAAGTACAGTTAGAGCCAAGGAATTGAAATAACCCTGATTTTTCATCAGTTCACACTGATGCTTGTGAGCCATCCAGCACTGTTTCTAAGTACCTCCCCTGGTGCAGGATGTATTCATTTTTACCTTTTATGAATATTTTATTTTTATTAGTCTAGAGGGAGAGGGAGATTGGCCAGCACTGTGAGTTCCTAGAGTTCCCCGATGAGCCCCATTAGGCTGATACTGTCCTGGAGACAGGATGCTGCCTACAGAGGTTGCCTTGAGTTTTATCTACAGGCACAAGACCTACAGGACTTGAAGGGATGCAGGTGAATGACTCCATGGCATCCATGTGTAAAATTCACTGGGGGAAACTGACATTCAAGAATGTTTCAGTGAAAAATTTGGCCTTTGACTGAAGATGGTCTGCAGCTTTTCCGGTTGTGAGCTCTCTAGCTTTGAATTTTGGCTTTGCTTCCCCACCCCCCCCATTACATTCTCAGTGAGAGAATGGATACTCTAGTATGATGATCAAAGCTCACTTTAGATTTCATCATTACCGATTGGTAATTAATTTGCATTTCAGTGTGTGCTAAGTCACCCAGGAAATGTTATCTTCATCCCAGTCCCATCTGAATCTCAAGAATGACTCAAGAATTTTGCTTCTTTCCTCAATGAAGATGGAAACAATTTTGCATTTGTTATTTTTGCGGGAGCTCCAGCTTGACAAGAAGGTAACTTATTCGGAGCTGGTTTCTGGGAAAGAGCTGAAACTATAGAATGGTCCTAAATGTGTGTTTTAAATAATGCTGACATATTTTGTTGATGCTGGCTATTTTATTTGATTGCTATCCGTTCCGAAGTCTCCCCCTCCTTTTTTCTTCTTTGAAATCTGTTGGTTACTATGGAAACAGTGTTGTTTTGGGTTTGGGTGGAGCTGTATCCACAAATGCAATATAAAGTCATTTATAAAATGGGTTAATATTTATTCTGGCTGGGCATGTATGGGACTTGATGTAATGATAATCACGATCACACATGCAGAATAAATTTTGCACTTTTATTGTTATTTTCTTAAGTCTGCCTAAATGTGTGCAATTTTGCTTGGAATGCACTGTCATTTCCTCTCTGATTTGGATATTGCCATTTAAAAGCCAACACCCTGTGCTGGTGAAATTGCTTTGAGTTGGAAGTACTCAGCAGGTCTCAAACACCCTTGCGATCACATTTTCGTTCAGGAGAGTGACTTCTGGGATTTCTTGTGAGACTTGCTCCAGGACCCAGCTTGCCAATTTGGGCCTGCTCTCCACCTCCTCTTCAACAAGCAAGTCCTCCAGCTCTCATTTGTCTTCAGTAACGCAGAATTGTACAGTCCCTCCGCTTTCACATGGATGCTTGTGAGCCAGCCAGCACTGTTTTTAAGTACCTCCTTTGGTCCACGATGCATCCATGAATGTAGGTGAAAGATGAAAGGACTGGGTATTCTGGCCAGCCTCAGGTGGAGTCCAAGAAAAGGGGTAGGGATTTTGGAAAAGTTTCCAGGGATGATCAATGAAGATTGATGAAAGGCTGAGCAAGGAGGATATTGGGGAAAGGTTCAAGGAATCAGTACTATTTAATATGAGTTTGAGTAAACTCCAGGAGTTGGTAATGGACAGGGAGGCCTGGCGTGCTGCAGTCCATGGGGTGCCAAAGAGTCGGGCACGACTGAGTGAGTGACCTGAACTGAACTATTTAACGTACATAGGAGATGGGCTGGTGCATATGTGTTAAGTGTGGGGGCATTTCATTAAGTCTTTGTAGCCAGGAACATGTTTGTAAGAAAGGGAGTTCTCTTTAGTTCTCTAAAGATCTACCATTAAGAAGACATTAACCATGAAGAGCAGGTGAAATTGCTGTATGAAGTAGACACATGGTGGGAGTCTTTTAAAGACGGCCAGAAATTGCTGTATGATGTGGTCAGATGGCAGGAGTCTTTTAAAGATGGCCAGACTCTGGAAGAGGACACCACTAGAAAGAAGTAGGGGCGCCCCTCCCCTTGATGTCACTTAGGCATACATTAGGTACGCAGTTTGTTGGCTGGTTTGCAAGTCCTGTTGGAAGCCAAGCAGTGACTTAGATGACCTCACAGAATTCCCTTACAGGCCCCTGAGTTATTGTCTTATTGTGAAGGAATTTTCAAAATTCATTTTTCTGTACCTTTTGCAAGACCTTTTTAACTCTCTAGCAATGAACACGGGAATATAAAAAATTGCTTTTGTGAAGACCAAAATCCTACAGAGGACTGTTGGAATGATCAAGGATCCTGATCTTAAATTTTGCAATGCTGTGTACCTTTGTGATGGTTCTAATAATGTTGGGTGTATTTTTCAAAGTCCTTTCAATCCACAAGAATTTTGGTGAGTCATGAATGGACTTGTAGGATCATAGAGTTTGAGGAACCCTTGAGATTGAACAGGTCGGAGGTTCTCTTGTACCTCAGCATCACCGGGAATCCTCTTAGAAATGAGAATTCTTGGGTCCTATCCCAGACCTACTGAATCAGGAACTCTGAAGAAGACAGATAGCTGCCTTTGTTTTGGATGTCCTGGATGACCACCTTGGGCCTCCATCATCCATCATCCCTTGTTTTACTTAGAACATTAGCATAGTAAGGTAAAGTTTGGGGCTAATTGGTAGTCTGTGTCATTGTTGGCCAGGTAACCAATTAACCTGGCATAGGAAAAAGAAAGTGTTTTAGTCACAAGTTGCCCCCAACTGTCTTGTAAAAGATACCCTTTTCTCTTTACTGGAAGAATGGCCATACCATGGCTCAGAACCTTTAGCAGGAATGAGGAGGAAGTCCCTATGATGATGGGCTGTGATAATGGGCCACCACCTTGCAGGACATTTATTCAAATAATTTTTATCAGTCATTTCCTTTTGGTGGGGGCCCATCTATCTGTCTGTCTTATATCCCCACGTATCCTTCTACGTATGCACCCACGTATCCTTCTACCTCCTCGTGCAACAGCTCTTTCTTAATACCCACTGTGCTCTGGGCACCGTGTAGGGACCGGAGCAGGGAGAGAGCATTAGCATCCTCTGAGCGTGACTGGTATCTTTTGTTTTCTTTCCCTCACATTCACACCATGTGTGTTGCCCAAAGCCCAGATACCCAGTTACCACCCTAACATTTATTTTCCCCTTGTATTTTTGGCCTTGGGCTTTCTAGGTCTACAACCCACTAAATTCTTCTTCAGTCACGTTAAGTTTTCTCATTGAAGCTAAGTGTTCATTTAATTGTAAAGACAAATATATCCACGAGTAAGTGTCATTGAGAAACACAGATGTTATCGTTCCTTACATTGTGTATTATATTTGGGCCAGAACCTCTCCTCTGTACAGTTAGATGGTGAGGAAACTGAAGACCCAGCCTCTCCTCGAAGCAGACCCTTTTATGACTGTCCACATGGTAGGAGGTTTTTTTTTTTTTTTTTTTTTAATTAGTTTTCTCCCCGCTGACTTAAGGGTGGGGCTTAAGAACCTACACTTACCACTGACTCAGCATCACTCCACCTCTATTGTCTGGGGTTGTTTTTCTGCACCCACCCCTCAAGCTATTTTCTCTGTGGAAGAGGAAGGAAAAAAATTCTGCTGAAAACAATCCAATCCTGATCAGTTTCCCATAGCATAATAAATGCTTGTTTGGACATTGCTTGGACTGTCATTTTAGCAAGAATCTTCTGTTTGATTAAATAACTTCTCTGTTATGTATTGAACAAAATGAAATGTATGTCATAACAGATATAGCTAGATGATGACAACTTTTCTTGACTGTGAATTTCATTAAAGATATACATTTGTGTTGTAGCCCTCTGAATGACAGAAGTTGACAAATAGCTGGGGAAAGTTGTTTTCTGGAGAAAAGTTAGCAGCTCCCCTCTGTTAAGATTTTCCCAGCCCTCAGACAAAAATCAGAAGGAATCAGAAAATCGGGAGAGGTTGGGGGCTGGTGAGTGGGATGGGAGGTGTGATCACTCAGGAACGTTGTGGCGGTGCTTGGGAGCATCTCTTTGTTTCGGGTGACCGTGCAGATGTGTTCATTGTTATCAGTGGGATAAGCACCCAGTTTCCCCGGCCCAGCCTGCTGCCTTGAGGATGGACAGATGGATTTATTCTTTTTCCCACTCTTTGAGCACCTGTGCTAAGTCTTAGACAGTGTGCATGAAACCAGGACCAGTGCCCTGGCTCTTGGAGTATGCAGGGGGGCCCAGAATGGAGGAATGTGAATAATATTCAGGGTGCGGGCTCTGGAGTTATTTGGACCACTCAAGGTAGAGCCCTTCCTAGCTCTTTCATCTTGGGCAAATTCCTTAAGTACCTTGTGCCTAGTTTTTCCCATCTGCCAAGTGAAGATAATACTAGTATCCACTCTGTAGCCTTATTGTGGGGAAGATGAGATGATACAATTCTGGATAGACTTTTATAAGAAACACCGATGTATAATAACTTATTTGATGCATTCATGATACCAAACCCTATGAGACAGATGTTCATGTTGCAGATGCGCATACAATACCTGGGTCAAGAAGATGCATTGGAGAAGGAAATGGCAACCCACTCCAGTATTCTTGCCTGGGAAATCGCATAGACGGAGAAGCCTGGCCAGCTGTGGTCCATGGGGTCGCAGAAGCGTAGGACATGACTTAGCGATTAAACACAACGACAAACTCCTATTGATAATGTAAAGAGAAGGGGTAGAATGGAGATTGGAACTTAGGCAGTCTGGCTTTCAGCGGCTGTGCTTGGTACAAGTCAATCCTCTGTAAGTGCCACCATTAGAAGACACCATCAGGGGTCAGGCTTACCCAAGAAAGTGATTGTGGCTGACATCAGAGAAGCCCACTTGCTTCTCCCGGGAGTCAGAAGGGTAAAGCAGAAGCAAAGTGGATTCCTGGCATTGCCTATGAAGAAGTGCCATTTCGGAAAAGTCAGGTGGGGAGGGTGTAGCATTGTTTGGTATCTTGATTTTTTAGTTCCCGGGAACCAAAGGCATCCTAGCCCCATTCAATTCCCTGAAGAGACCAAGAGGGAATAGTAGTAACTCGGCCTGATTCACCATCTGCCATCCCAAGAGAGCATGCTGACTGGGGAGGAGCCTGTCGGGGGCCTCCTCTTTGGAGGTTTGCCAACTTTGGCAACCACCATGAGCACCCTGTCATAGGGTGAGCAGGGCATCCTGAAAATTCTGACCAGCTGTATCTGCCTCTTAGACCTGTGGGCAGTTAGCTTGTTTTCTTAAATAATATCTCCATTTATATATGAGTAAATGGATTCTCTAGCCTTTGCAAAAATGCGTGCTTGATACCACTTGTGAGTACTGTTCAGGCGAAATTACTTTTTTCCAGTTTGTTCTTGCCATCATCCATACTTCTGTTATTACACAGTACACGCCTGCATAGAGCCTGTTCTTGGTTTCTAGACTTTTCCATATCAGGGGTAGCTAGAAAAAGCTTCAAGAAGATGCTTAATTGAACAGAGTGATGTTCAGGGGTCAAGACACAATAACAACAGTTATCTTCGTGACTGCTTCTGTGCTTTCATCCAACATTGCCTTTAATCCAGGCATCACAAAGCCTTTTACAGGCAGTAATTGAAATTGCAAAACCCTTGTGGGGTAGGGATTATTGTCCTCATTTCTTGTGGGGAGTGAACCCAGTCTGGAGGAACTTGGGGTCACCATTCCCACAGTGTCAGGGAGAGGCAGTCATATGTGGCCCTGAGTATGGGATGCTTTCCTGTGCCACTGTGTCCTGAGCAGGGCGCTGAAATATCCTGAATCCACAGACACTGGTTAGGCGTAAGTTTCTCTGTTTTCAAAGGTGACCTGCTGGGAGATTCCCCCCTCCCCTGCCCAGCCCCCTGTCCTGCCCCAGGATGAGTTCTGAGGTCTGAGAGTAGCTAAGCCACAGAGAGAGGCTTAGTAGCAGATGCACAGAAACTGGGAGAGGCAGCTTGGGGCTCCATAAGGTGCTGAATTTCGAGTCAGGCACCTCTCAGGTGAAAATGCATGATTAATTGATTTATCTGAGAGACAAGAGATGGGTTCATCAGTGGTGCTGGTGGTGCTGGACTGTTGGCATTGGAAGGGTTATCTGTGGAGGTGGCCAACCTGCTGGGCCATTTTAAGCAGCGAACTCAAGTCACCAGGTTACATTTGGGAGTCCTTAATTTGGGCAAGATGAAGCTACATCACCTTCAGATTTAAAAACACATAGTCAGTGGTGACTGGTTTGAATTTTTCATCATTGGATGACTGTGGAATACAAGGGAACTAAATGGGATTTATTCTTAGATCCGACTTCCAAGGCAGATGAAATGATTTCCCTCTCACATCTTAACGGATTTTTAAATCCTATGGAGGATTTGGCTGAAGACACTCTGTGAAATTGCAACTGTACAGGAATGGGTTCTCACCTATTATATTCTGTCTCAGCAAGTGAAATGGTGACTGGAGCTCACCAGAAGGAGAGTGGTACCCAGGGAACTGGCCTGTCAAGACCACATCATCCTATGAGCTCTGTGCTCCTCTGAAAAGCATAGCGCCCTCCTGAAGTCAGGTGAAGGGTGTTGTTTGAAATGAGCCATATTTTACTTTTTTCCAGAAATTCTTAAGCTGATTGTGTGACATGAACATCTAAACAGAGTAACCAGATTCCAGTGGCGTGACCGACATCAGTTTATACATTCTTTCTCTGCCCCTTATCCTTTCAACAAAATGGTAAATAATTTCATTTGCAGGCAGATATCATGGGCATTTTTTTGCCCTGGCAGTTCTTATTTTAATGAGAAATTTGCTTTATCTGGTCATATGTTAGTTGAGTGTGTCCTGATTTTACGTAGCAGGTGTTCATGAAGAATCCTGGAGGGTCTCCCTCCATCCTGATGACTTCCTCTCTCCAGTGGTGAGCTTGAAAGGTGGACACTGTTATGGGAGGTCCCCTTGGCCCTCAGGTCATCTCGATGCCTCCCTCTGTCTAAAGAAAGCATTGGCGATTTGGAAGAGGGGTGAGACCTTGTCTCCGGTCTCTTCCCCATGAGAGTACCAAGCTCTGCCAAGCTCCCTTGGGGGGAATTACTTTGACATTATGATACCACAGACCTGCGGTCTCTAATTTTGACCGATGCTATAACCTGCAGCACTCGCAATGCGGCTCCTGTGTTGCGTGTGGTGGACCAGAGCCCTTGTTTCTGTGTCATTTGTCAACTTGCGTTTTTAGATGTGACGGATGAGAATAAGATCATCAACCCACTTCATTCTAAGATGAAACAAAAGCCATTGTGACTGAAATAGAGAGTTTGGTGTGACTCACTCTACCATCAAATATGCTTTGTACACAGAGTTCCAAAGAGATTTCTAACTTTTAGGCACCATTTTAAGGTCTCGAGACCTGATTAAACTTGAGAATGGACAGAGGTCTCCTTGGCTTTCCCCCTACCCCCCCACAACACACACAAAATAGAAGTGACACCTCCCCCCCCCAACCCCAAAACAGATTCCAAGCATTTGGGTTTAAAGTCGCAAATTCCTCGATGATGCTATTTTGTGCATCTCTTTGTTGTAATTGTACCAGCTGTTTCCCTCCCTTTCAGCCTGTCAGAGCTACTCCCAGCAGTCCAAGGCAGCACCATCAGACGATTGTACGAAGGGAATTTGATTTAATTCTCCATATCGTGCTTTTAACTAGAGACGGCGTAAAATCAAATTTGGCTAAGCTTATAAGGGTGTCGTTTAGAATGATGGATTTTCCCAACTACCAGTGTACAGTGTAAAACTTTTATTTTCCCCTTTCTTTATTTTAGGTTAAACACATCTCTCACAATGACTGTATCGTTGACAGTATCTATTTCAAATAAACTAGCTATGCCCTCTGCTATAATTGAGACTTCCATAAATGGGCTGTACTTCGACTTTTAAAATATTATTTATGACCTTAAAACTCTCACTTCTCTAGACTAGTTAAGTGGCTTACTAATATCAAGAATATTGGACCTGATTTATTAGGATACACTAGCATGTTACCTCACTTCTTAAATTTTAATGGCCAAGAATGCTGTAGAAAACTGAAGCAAAGCAGCTTTCCTTTTTGGTGAAAATTGAAATCAGCTTAACTCACAGATTAATTATCTGATTTCTCTGAAATCATGCATGTTTCAGTGTGTCTTTCTTCAAAACATTGGAAGGCAAGCGTTTCATTTTAAAAGTGCTTTAATTCAGGGGCTAAAATAACTTCATTTTGAGTGGGGGTACTTACTTGCAATGATGAAATTTTAGAAATCTGTATCTATTACATGAGGAACAGAAATAAAGAGGGAGATAGTCTGTTGGTGTTCTGTTCCTGACAATTTTAAAAATCTTTATTTATTGGCAATAGAAGAAAGAAAGCTCTGTTGGAAGGAGAAATAGAGAGATCCCCTCATCCATTCCCCTGTAGGGGTAATTTTTACACCTTGTCCAGTATTTAAATACCTCTTAACTGCTAGATGTCCATCTGTATCCCCTTCCTGGGTCTTCAGAGTAGTGTATGAAGCATGACCTTGTAACTTGCTTTGTTTATACATCTGTCAGGACAATATGTTATCTTCCCTTAAAAATGCAAATGTGTTCCCCGCAATACAGAGCTCTTTAGTCAACAAATAAATTGAGGTAAAGACTTTACCTAATACCCATTTAATTTAAATTCATTTTATAAACATAAAGACGCCTTTTAAGAGAAGCTTTAATTCCTACTAGCACCTTGATTTGTGGTTGCCATGGAGAATCAAATCTGTCATTTGACAAGAAAAGTCACCCATTTATGACAGCACTTTATCTTGTCTCTCCAGGGGAAGAAAATGTCAAAAGTGAGAGCAGAAAAAAATAAAGCCTTGAAACACCAGAATTTCTTGATTTCATTTTTATTATTCAGCTATCATATCCTTTCTGATAATAGCAACTTGGTGAAAATAAATAATGTTCCTACAGTAAAATCAAATATTTCCTATTGGAATGGACAAGGTTCTTTGTGACTGTCAGTGCTGTGAAGTCTGGCAAGAAATAGTGTTATTAGATAAACCTGCGGTGCCCAAATCCCATTTTCTTTTCATTATAGTGTCAAAATAATTATACCTGTGTAATTTGGGTAAGGAATTGCGGAATAAGTAAAATGGCCCATTGCAAGAGATTGCTGCTTTACACTTGTGTTCCTTTCAGGGTGGAGTTTCTAAAGGAATAAATGCCCGGGTAAATAAAGTATTTTCATTTGAATAAGATATAGAATAAGTCTTCCGTATTATATGCTAAACGGGTAGGTAAAAGCTATATTTTGTTTTTTTTGCCCAAATACCTGTTTTGCAAATCAGAATTAAAAAGGCAGAATATCTTACCTAGTCATGAACTGGGATATTACATTTTGCTAGAGAGTTAAAAAAATATTTCATCCAATCTGATGTTTGTTTGGGTTTTTGAAAATGGTGTGGCACTCCAAGAGACGAAAAATTTAAAGTTCTGATCCAGATCTGACCAGTGATTCTTTAGAGTTTGCCTGTGCCCGAGTAATGTGTATGTCAGTATATATATATGGACACATATTCACTGGAAGGATGTTTGCCTTCCTGCCACATTCATGGTTAAAATCTCTTTT
The DNA here is from genome assembly GCF_032452875.1 of Bos javanicus. Taxonomy (NCBI): domain Eukaryota; kingdom Metazoa; phylum Chordata; class Mammalia; order Artiodactyla; family Bovidae; genus Bos; species Bos javanicus. The sequence goes on from NC_083889.1 coordinate 30,216,146, forward strand.
CTGAGATTTGCATTAAACAAAAATGTTGGTGTTCTGCTCAGATAAGCACATGAAAATAATCTGGGCTGCATCTTTCTTGAGGGGCAGTGTTTTTGTTGGAGTATACACATCTTGATGTGGTTCAGAAGTGAAGCAATCTTGTATCGATGAGACAGCATTGTAATAGCAAGCCCTTTAGTGAAGGTTTAGTGTAAATATCTGATTGCTAGGGGAGCTGGTTTCTGGAACAGTTGTGCTGTACAGGATTATGAAAATGGAGAGAAAAGAAAGGGCTGAACTCTCATTTTTCTGAAATTGGCACTCAGTGCCGGAATGGTAGTCAGTGCTGGTTGGAATCTGCTGTGTGGAAGCCTGCAGCTGCAGAGTGCCCATCCTGGGCACTCCAGCCAGGGATGTGAGGCTAGGTGTGTTGCTAAAAAGGAGAAAATGGGGAGAGGGAATGGCTATGACTTGTGGCAAACAAACCTACCCATAAATATCAGTACAAATGTATTTCATCGGCATATCTTTTGATTTCCTTGATTGTGCATGTTGGACAAACTGCCTGTTTTTACCCAGTGGTTGAGCCATTTCCCCTACTATTTGTGTGCCTGGGAGTTCTCAGTTGCCTAAATGTGAGACATCAGGCACTAAAGTACACTTATAGGGATAGGCACTAAATACAAATCTGCAGAGGCACTGTATTTCTGAATTAATGCTGCCATGTTATTTAACGCTCAGGACTCTGTCTGGCCCTCTACTCTGATAAAATTGTCACTTGAATTTCGTGGAGGTGAGAATAGCAATGTGGATTGTCTCCACATCAGCACTCAGATCATTTTTGTGATTACTGAGGATATTGGATGTATGTACCCAGCAGAATGTGTTCACACCAGTTGATAGTAAAATTGCAATACGGCATAATCATCCTTTACATAGGATTGTGTGTGTTCTAAGCTTGTGTGTGCAGCACCTCTGTAGATTTTCTGGAATCCAGTGTGTGTAAATGTGCTGGGAAGACTTTGGTGGGGGGGTGCTTTATTTTATTGGATTTTGAACTTTTTTTTTTTTGGATTTTGTACTTTTAAAAGTGCATTTTATTTTTTTCTTAACATAACTTTCTATGAGTTCTGATTTGTATGAATTTGTGAATGCTTTTATCTTTTTTTTTTTTTTTTAAGTTTTATGGTGAGGATTAGCAAAGACATTTAAGAACATGGTAGAGATGTGTGAATGAGTAAACCCTGCCATCGTAGCCTAGCATTCTGTCAGCACACTCTCACATACTCATCTTTATGTTCTAGTAGGAGAATTTGTCTTTGTGTGTCCTGCTTTATTTGAGGGGCAATGATACATCTCTGAGATAAGTTGCCAGGGCAGTCTTTTTTATATGCGGTATTTTCTTTTGCAATAACCTGCAAACACTCTTTCTTTAAAAATAAAGCTGCTAATACTAGTCGACACAGATTTTTTTTTACAGGAAAAAAAAAAAAAGCAGAAGCAACCTGACTCTTTGATGTCGCATGAGCTTAAGATTATTGTTTTGTAGTTAATAATAAAAAATACTAGCAAAATATTTAGCACTTACTATTTTTCAGTCACTATATAGTTTTAGTATCTCATAGTATTTCTGTGAAGTAGAAATTGCTGTAATCTCTACCTTCCAGAGAAGAAACTGATGTATTAAAGAAGATACATAGTCCTAAGTCCCAAAGCTGGTTCCTGGAGGATATGGGATTTGAACAACCAGCTTCTTTGGTCTCCAGAGGACAGAAGAGAAGGCTGTGGGTCAGGAAACACTTAATATAAATTTTGGTCCCTATTGTGATGCTATCAACTCGTAGATATAAAATATCAGCTCAGTATATCGTGCACTACCTGTCACGTCTGAAAGATTATTAGTTTACAAGAAAAACCAGCACCTTTCTTTGAATGCAGCTTCTTTGCCTCCTCAATAATGAAAGTAACAGAAAACCTTATTTACATCTCAGAAATCGTTTCCTCAAATTTCCTGTTTTGCCAGACTTTTGTGTGTCCCTTTCTGTTTCTCTTTCTCTGTCATGCCTTCTGCCCACATGCTACGCTGTAAAGCGAGACCCGCTAGTTTGTCGATTTCATGAAGATGTCTGTCCATTGTCTCTCCACTGGGGAAGGGCTTCAATAATCAAAGTAAGGGCCACTGTCCTTCTTTCCATGGGACATTCACTCCTTTCCATCAGCAGGGTTTTATGGCTGTGCTTTTTGGAAGTCCTTTGTCCAAGTTACTTTACCTGAAAGCTTGCTGTATTCTTATATTAATGTAGTAAAATTATAGTTGTTTTTAATAACTTAATTGAATGAAAAAGAACACATGGAACTGAAAAGTAAAATGGTAGTATTTATTAAACTGTTCTTGCATAGCCCTGCAGATCTGTACTCCCCCTTGAAACTATTATTAATAGTTCTTTTCTGTTTTAGGTTGCCTGCATCAGGGAAACCAAAACTGTTGGAAGTGCAACCCTTAAAAACATTTTGACTCTTCCTATAAATGAAAATGACACCCCACTCCAGTACTCTTGCCTGGAAAATCCCATGGACGGAGGAGCCTGGTGGGCTGCAGTCCATGGGGTCGCTGAGGGTCAAACATGACTGAGCAACTTCACTTTTCACTTTCATGCATTGCAGAAGGAAATGGCAACCCATTCCAGTGTTCTTGCCTGGAGAATCCCAGGGACGGGGGAGCCTGGTGGGCTGCCGTCTCTGGGGTCGCACAGAGTCGGACACGACTGAAGTGACTTAGCAGCATGAATGAAAAACGTTTGGGCTTCTTCATTCTCCAGATTTAAAACTTGGGCCTTTAAAAGTACAAACTGAGACAGGGACTCAGAAGCAAATGCCTCTTCTTTTTCACTTTGTAATCAGTTAGTTCTTTGAAATACCATCCCATGCAATATTTGAGTTTTCTTCATTTTATCCCAATTGTGGCAAAAGCAATGTTTTCTTAAACACTTAAGTGAGTTTTTATTTAGGACCCCTTTGAGAGCTAGCTTTCACGTTTTCTTTAATGAAAAGGGAAGGGTGTTTAATGACGAAAAGCTCACATATAATGGGTTATTTACTGCTCCTTTTTAAATCACTTGGCTTAGTCCTAGAAAAAGTGAATATTGGATTTGAGGAGTGCGCTTGCCTTCCGCAGCTGGTCTGTTTTTGTTTGAAGGGGTCTCTACACAGGGATGTGCTCTGTTGTGTGCCTCGGTGTTTCAGGCGGAGGGGGAATGTCTGCTTCTGAAGCATTTCCTCCTTTGCCTGTCATTTCCTATTTGACGAGTGTAGCACTAAAGGCATGTGTGTGCACATGTGTTTCTGCACACACTTTCTTTTAAGAAATTGACTATTTGTAAAGAGATGTGTATCATTCATAAGAATTCCAGAACAGTGCCCCTGCCCCCATTCAGTCTGGGTATGATACAGTTTTTGAAGTTGCGTTAGGTTATACTGTTTCAGTGGGTTGGTGAGTTTAGCAGTGGATCAAAAGGAGCCCATAACAGCCCAGAAGTGGGTGTACACTTGAAGTTATACGACAGTACTGAAACAATAGCAGACTGCAGGACTACATGAGTGTTGGTCGTTCTGATTCAGAGAGTCTAGACTAGGAACCCAGAAATCTGTATTTTTTTAAAGCAAACTCCTCTGATGATTGGAATCCAGGTAGTCCACAGCCTAGATACCTGTGTTTTTGAAGTTGGGGAGCTCTCCTTATCATCCCACCATCTAGAACAGCTCCATCCAAATTCTTCTAGAGCAGTGTTCCTCACATCTTGATGTGTATTGGGATCAGCTGTGGATCTTGTTAAGATGCTGGTTCTTATTCAGTAGATCTGGGAGGGGTGCGCCTGGACCCTGCATCGTTAACTGGCTCCAGGTGCTGTGCATGCTCCTGGTCCAGGGCACACCGAGAACATCACGGCTCGATGGTTTCTGTTGTGCAGTTTTTGGGGGGGAAGGAAAAAAAGCAACTTTTGGTGTGCTCTTTGTCTCTGTGGTTTTCTAGTGAACCTTCATCTCTCGTTCTCTCTCTCTCTCTGTCTTGCCTCCTGTTTCAGTGTGTCCCCGCGTCTGTGAACACTGAGGAGCGTTTTCACAGGTGAAACTACGGCTGATGCTCATCATGTATGCGTAGACACAGAGATTCTAAATTAGCCCCAGTGACCCCAGCTCTGACCACCCTGTAGGATTCCAGTTCTTTCTGCTGGATGGAGGGCATTTAAGATTCTTTTGAGACTTTCTCTCACCTCCTTTACCACTGCTGTTATGTAACAAAATAGAGGCAGTGTAGTTCCAAACTCCAGGGTCACTGGAGAGGGGTATCTTGCAAAGGGGGGTAAGAAAAATAACAGTTTTATCTCTGGATTTTCCTGCTAAGATACAAATATTTGTTTTATAAAGGCTTTGACAGAGAAGAGGTGCTTTGCTGGAAATACTTGAAGTCACAGCAGCTCTGTTTCAGAGTTGTGGCCGCTTTCAAGCTTGGTCTGTTCATTGTCTTCAGCAGAGATGCCTGGTTCATAATGAGTTTGAGGACTTTATCTCTTTGCATGAAAAGAGATGAGGTGAGTCCTTGAAGACTTTATATCTTTGGTTGTAGAAGGCAAATGTAGAAGCTCTTAGGATTTTGGTGTCTGAGCTGAGTACATATTCATGAATTCCCTTTCTACCTGGGCTTTCAGAAAAGGGGTGTAATCAGTGGGCTCAGTTCTCAATTTCATCTGTAGTAGTACAGATGAAGGTACTTCTTCAATGACAATACAATTTTAGATCCTGAAGGTGGTATTGATCATCTCAGTAACTTTCGACAAGATCTGGGGACTGGGGATGGGGGAGGTTGGTTTCATTTGTTCAAAAGCGGGAGTTAGACTTAAATGAGCCTTATGAGTCCATCAGTACCAGAGATAGTTTTCTGCTTGTGTTGAAATCCTTGATTCAGGCTACCGGGCTGCCTGGATCGCATTGTGAATCTCCTTTAGCTAACAGCTAAACTGGTTATCCCAACAGGGTAATCAAGGTAACCGGTTCTCAAAATCGAGCCATTTGCCTGTGTCCTTCATATTGAAGAATATATCTGAGAATTCCCATTTTAACCAGATGTCTCCCTTACCTGGTAGACAGTGTGAAACTGGAGGTTGAGAGGGATGAGGTTGGAGGAGGGACCCTGCTTTATTCTTGTCTTTGTTTAGCTAGCAGGTCTTGGCATTATTTTACGAAGCTCTGTACATGCTTATTCCTCTCCTGATTCCTGTTAGGAAGGTAAGAAGTAGGCAGTATAGGAACATTCAGTGATACTTACCCAGACACCACTGAATGTGTTAGAATCGTAGAATTTTGGCCCTAGAAGTAATGTGCCCCGAGAGTCTCACACTCAAACGGGGCCACACAGGTACTTACGAGGAAGTCGGCGGACTTGGTGGGGAGAGTGGAGAGCCAGACAACACTGCCGATCGGTCTGTCCAGTTGTTGCCAGGACTTTGGGCTGTATTGCCAGGTTTTCTGAATTCTCTAGAAATGCCAGCAAACAGAGTGGACTTTTAGGAGTCCTTTGGAGATGCGTCTGTCTTACCCATTGGGACTCCACTGAGTGAAAGGGGAAAGGAGAAAAAGCCAGTATGTGGAAGTCATTTCCATTTTCTGGGAACATCAGCTGATTTTCTCAGCGATTGAAAAGCTATCAAATGGTAACATTTCACTGTAGTTGACATGGGCAGGAGACAGGTGCTCCTGCTCTGTGACCATCAGAGAATAACAGGTCTTGACCAAAGCAGTGTCCACATTCAAAAATGTGTGCCTCATCCCTCCAAGTTCAGCCCTCTCAGATATTCAAATATAACATGAGCCTGCTTTGGGTCAGTAAGCCCAAACCTCATCATTTATCCCAGAGAGAATAAAATTACATCTAGCAGCTCATCTGCTATAGTGCCAACTCCGAATTTTTCCTCTCTTGCCTTGCTCTTTGGATCTGCTCGTGTTATTGAAAAATAAGGTATTGTTGCATGGAAATCACCTGATTTTCTGAGGTGTTTACATTAAACAAAGCTGCTGCAGAATAAAAACATTTGCCTCCTTGACTTGAGTGCGGGAGAGGTAAAGGAAAACAAAAGAAAAACTAAACTTCTGAGTTATTTAGTCTTGAGACTAATTTCCGTATTGTGTAAGGTATTTCAGTATATGAGAGTTTTTCGTGTTCTTTAGAGTTCCCTTTGATGACACTATTTCAAAAGATACAGGGTGGTAGGTATTAGAAATGGATATCAGTTCACCTTCTGGGGGCTCCAAGCGTGCTTGATTTTAGAGACCTAGCAGGTAACATTTTTGCAATTGCACACATATCTTTACGCTATGGGCACCGACTTTTGCCACAGAGAGGTGTGTGACCACCTACACAGGAGATGCACGCCTTCGTAAATGAGAGCAGCATAATTCTTTTTTCTTGGAAAGCTGCACCCCAGAAACCTATTGTTTTGCCTGTGGAATTACCAACCTGGAGGTAGCCTGGAGTTAGCACATACATTTTTATTTGGGATTTTGGCAATTCTTCTAGCTGGACCACTTTTTTTCCCCCCATTTGTCAGTGCTCACACATGAGAGACCCAGTTTGTGTTCCTTTGTGGTTCCAATATGTTCTCCTTTTTTGTTTGTTTTTAACATAGAGGCTGACCACTTGATATGTTTGTCCCAGTGACAGAAAGGCAGTGTACCCCGCATACCTTCCTGACTCTGCCTTCTACTTATCCTGAGCATTTCCACACCATCGGTGTTTTAATTACTGTATTGTTCTTCCAGTTCAATTGTATTTAATTGGCTTCATGTTTTGTCTTTTTGTTTCCATGAAAGGATTATTGGGGGTGTGAAAAAAAAAAAAAAGCCCATTTAAGTGAAGCCCCATCATTTAAAACACATAAAAATTCTTTAAGATGCCTTTTTATTCAGGATCTCTTTATCTTCCTTCACAAGCTTTCTGAGAATAAGTAGTGCATGTTGAGGTTTATCTTTGCTTTTATGTGCTCCAGCCACATGCTTAACGTTGAGCACATTTGAGTCTCATTTCACCGGCTTTCACAATCCTTTTATAAAGGGACTGATCTGTTAACATCACCCTCTTTAGATCTAGCAGACAGAATGTCCTTCCATACAAAGAAGGGCTCCCCGTTTTTCTGGCCGGCCAGTAAGTGAATGATTTCAGGCCTGGTGGGCAATACTCGTGTCCATGCGTCACACAGCCCGACCACAGTAGTAGGCAGCTGCATGTAATTTTGAACTCCACTCATTGAACTGTAATAAAACAATATAAGCACTGCTTGGGGGGAAGATTGGATGCAGTTATCCTTACACAAGGCTCGGGCATATGAAAGCAGTGCTGGCTGACAAGAGGATTTTGAGATTTGATTTTGATTGAATTGCAGAATTGAACAGGCCAGGAATGTCAGTGGAAGGCTAAACGCCTGTAGTGCCATAAAGTTTTATTCATGTGAGGCTTTCCAATATCAAGTAGATGGATTATTGGAAAAGGTGTCAAGGGACATGAAATGGAAGAGCCCCAAACATAAAATGTAGGCAGGAGGGAAAAATTACTTCTTGCTTAGTGTATAATTAGGTCTCCAAAAAAAAAAAAAAGAATATTCCATAAAATTGTTTATTCTTCCCTCTCTTCAAAGAAGAAAAAATGATTCTCTTGTTACATCACTTGTTATTTTTTCAAATGAAGTTGAATTTAGATTTAAGATGAGATCTTATGTCACTCTTTTCCTTCCTTCCAGTTTTAATGAGATATAATTGACATATAGCACTGCATATGTTTAAGGTGTTCAGGGTAATGGTTTAACTTAAATACATCATAAAATGATTGCCTCTAAGTTCAGGAAACATTGATCATCCCATGTAGATATAAATTAAAGAAATAAGAAAAAAATTTTTTTCCTTGTGATGAGAAACCAAGGATTTGAAAAATACCAGGATGGTGATTGCCTACCATGGGAAACGGCAGGTGGAGCATTTTGTTGAGTGATAGAAAATGTTTTGTCTTAATACGGGTTTCACTTGCACTGTTGTACACATTTGTCAAAATCAATTGATCTCTAACACATAAGATATGTATATAAACTTTATGTAAACTACACCTCCATAAAAACTGTTAGCATACTACTAGCAAGAAATCTCATATATGTAGACATGTAAAATAATTCATAATGAAATACAGATTATTTGGAATTGACAGTGAAGCACTCCTTTTCAACTTAAGAAAAGTAGTCTTAATGCCATTCTTTTTGATTTTGTTCCAGATCAACATAAGGTGATAGTTTTTGTTGAAAAGAGAGGGGAGGGTGAATCAAGAATATCTCTGTGCACTAGACACCATGAGCTCTTCTTTTCAGAAATAAGAGAGAGTCTGGGCTTCACACATCCTAACACACTGGCTTGTTTCATTGCTTGGCAGTGTGTATAGAATCATGCACGCATTTGCCTTGGGCAGCTGATATGACCATTCATATGGGGTTGGAGAGCAGTGTTCATTGGCGATGAGCTGGTAGTTCTCTGATGAGGTTATATAGAAGGTTGGTTGGGGAGGGCCATGTTTTTTGCGTTTGCTGCCCTGGTTCTTTATCGATGTGCAGTGTTTCTATTAAATTTGTGAATGAAGCGTTGCTAAAAATTGCCAGGGTGGAGGTCAAGAAATACCTGTAACTTTTTAGTTTTGAATTCATTGGTTTGGCATTTCTAACCAAAGTGGTTTTGGCTGAATAATCAAAATTAGGAATATATATGCACTTTGACTCCAGCCTGCAGGTGTGATTTTCCTTTGTCCTCCTCCTACCCCTTGTTCTAATGTAGTCAGTATTTAGAAACATGTTTATTTGTAGATGAGGTTTTTGTGAGGTTAAAACAGAAAACCAGAAAGGACATTTCAAACCCTGAGGGGGTTTGTGTTTTTCAAGCCCCCCCTTTTCCTTTAATGCTGAACTTGAAAGAAAGGCCAGCTTTCAGGTTGATGTTACCTCCCTGAGATTTGTAAAACTTTTCTTTACCCGTATTCCATAGATCTCTGTTAGAATGTATTTAGTTATACTTTATTATTGTTTAGTTTTTCTGAAAATAAACTCCATGAATATTTATCTAATCAAACAATGATTCATTTACAGGCAGCTTTTAGAAAGAAAAAGGGGTCCTCAATTGGAGTGGTCAGATTGCATGATGTCTAAATGGCCCCTTTTAATTTCATATCTCACCCCCTCATTCTGTAAGGTTGGGGCAAAGTTGATATCTGAGAGTGGAATTTTCTGCTGTTGCTGGAATTAATCCTAATTTGTATTGAGACAGGAGGGGAAAGGGTTGTTTAGGGCCGATGAAAGGAAGTGCTCACAAAGTTGCAAAAAGCTGCCTTTGAACTCGGTAAGATTCAAGGAAATTTGCCTGGTCTGCTCCCAGCCACGCAGTTCTGATTTTGATTTTCGAGAGAGAGAGATGTTATAGTGTTAGCCATCAGTTTACCTTGTGATTCCTCCTTGGAAGTTACTGCCACACACAAATGCGTGAGAATCGCATTTCACTCCCATGTATCTTTAACACTGTACTAAAAAGAAGCAAGCTAGTTGCCCAGAGTACAACATTTAAGGAGGAACACACGCACAGGTGCTGAAACCTTGAACTTGGACGACTCTGAGAATGAATGCCTCCTTACATTTTGAACTTGAGGCCCCTGGCTTGCTTTCTTGAGTTCTGGGCCCTGTTATAACACTTTTAAAAGGTGTATTTGGGTTGCTTTTTTTTTTTTTTTTTTTTTACAGTAAAAAAATACTCGCTCTAAGTGACGCATATCCACCTTTTTGCTATTGGTGTAACCTCCCCTGTCTTACCGAAATTAAATAAATGAAGAGAGTGATTATACAATATCATTTGATTCCTGTTTCCATGCAGTTTCCCCGAATTGGCAAGCATGCTGCGTCTGAACTAAAATGCAATTTTGCATCAGGTCTAGTCATGACATGTATTTTTTTCCTTTGATCCCAGTGGAGCTGGAGTTTGACATTCGTGAGCAGACTTACACACCACACACCTTATTAAGTGATACAGTTGCAAGTGCCCTCCGTTAAAAAGACACGTGCCGGCATTGCCAGATTGAAGTTTGTTAAGCAGGTTTCAAAGGATTAATACTTGGCAATTATTTGGCTCTAAATTTGTGGAAGTGGTAATTTCGTGTTCAAAGCAGAGACCTTAACTCGGCACATTAAAGCAGTTGATGAGAACAATCTTTGTTTCTGGCACTACAGCCACCACCTACCTACTAGTCAGGGGATTCTCAGGAAGAACTCCCCTTGAATTCCTCCCATTTCATCCGCAGGAAAGCCTAGTTTGGCGGGTGTCATTATTACCTACTGGTTGACAGATGAGGGAATCACCGCTTGGAGAAATGAAATCATTTGCCCAAGCTCACAGCTCAGAAACAACAGAGCCTGGCTCTTGAACCCTTAATACCAGTGGTCTTCACCACTGCATAACCCTTCTGTTGATTGTCCAGGGATATTATTATAGGTACGGTCTGCCTTTTGAAAGAGGTACCAGAATTTCCTTTGTACTATTGCTTATCCTTACAAATTGAGCCCTCGTTTGCAGAACTGTTAAGGCGTTCAGTGGCCACACTAAGTTTTTGCAGACTTAATGGAGCAAGATTTTGCAGATTTTGTCCATTTGCAGAAGCCATCCACAGAGGAGTGTGCAAACAGAAGAGAAGCAGTGGGAATCCTTAAGTCTGGCCAAGGAAGAAGGCTCTGCTGGTAGAGCAGGAGGTAAATGTCAGTCACTAAGAAGTCTTTAGAAGGAGCCTGATTCTACACTGGGGTTCCTCCCCCCTCCCCAAAGGCTGGCAGCATTTGCATTACTTAGCAGGAAAGCGCTCTTTGGATCCCTGAAACCATTAGGGGTTCCATGAGGTTTGGTACTGTGAATGAATGAAGCCTCTTTCCTAAAAGCTGAAATCGATTGGAGAAAACTGGAAGAATGAGTCATTAGGTTCTCTTAGAACATGTCTATGCTTATTTCTGGCTGATTGCAAAGCACTGAAATTTCTCTGTGATCCTGAATAGGACAAAAGGGAGAGAAACGGATAGCCACCTCCCTCCCACCCCCACCACCTTTCTGGTTAGTATGCAAGTTTAATAGAAACATATTTAAAAAGGCTAGATTCTCTTAGAAGGAGCCTGTTTACAAGTTACAACCTCCATCTTAACAGGTAAAGCACTTGGAGCATGGCTGGCTTTCCTCTTAATAACCTTGCTGTTGGCATGAGGCCTTGTCCACACTTTTCTTTGGTAGTTCCTCTGAGTTTCTAAGGGGCAACTGGAACACAGACCTTGATGGTTTCAACTCTCGACAAATGAAATATATAATGGACAATGGAGCAAGTGGCATTCTGGAACTAGGCCACTCACGAATCTCCTCTTTGGGCTACAGTGATTCCCATTTGGATCTGACCCGAACCTCCTGGTGTCTCCTTGCTAATCATGGCCAAGGTACTGTCCTGCCTCAGTTTGTTCATCTGTTAAATGGGCATTCTTCTCTTTATGCTCTTTGGGGAAGCTTGGTAATATTTGATGCTGATAATAACTTGGTAATATTTGATGCTGAGGACCTGGTCCTCATATGGTAGTGAGATATAAATAGCAATCGTGGTTGACATACGTGTAGACACAGGTATTCAAGCCACAAATAAGTTTTGATTTCTATGGTGTTCTATGTAAAATATTTGAATTTATCACTTTAGTTTGGTGAGGTTTCCTTTGCAAAACCCAGATTTCTGGCTTCTTTTCACAAATCAAAAGATGTGGAAGCACCAGCCTTTCTCCCAGGCTGAGACACGGGTGCCCACTTGGATGGGGCTTGTCAAGCTGTCCAGTTAGGGCTGCTTTCCCACACTTCCTGGTGTTTGATTCCCTGTCTTCTTCATTTGTTGATGCAATTGCCTGACCCCTGTGAATATCTGGCTTCACAGCCCTGGTCGAGTGTGTCCTGAAGTGTGTGGATCACCACACAACGAGTGTAGACAGCATCAGTCTTGACAGTTGTTCCTACTGAGGCATGTGCAGTTAGGTTTCTGGAAAGTGTCAGTTTTTTTTTTTTTAATCCCTTTAATGATTTAAACTTTCTGGAAGCTGTGGATCTCATATAAACAAGGGGACCCATAGAAAAACATACTCATTGGAGAATTACGAGGCATATAATTTTGTCTTTAAATTCTTACAAGTGAACTGTAAGAACATGACTTCATAGAAACCTCTGAGACATTACAGTGTTTTAATTACACTCTGCTGCTCCATGGGATGCCTCATTTTTACTTTTATTAATTTAATTTTTTTTTCCTGTGTGTGGCAGTGGGTTCCTTGTCTCCGGCTCCACCCCTGTGTGCCTCGGGGAAGCTGCCTGGTGCCTCCCTCTTTGGGGCAGAGGCTCCAGGGCCACGTCCTGTCTGCGAAGAGTTTATGAGGTTTCACCCACTCCTTCGTTCCTGCTCATCACCCTCCCTGCTTCCTCTTGGGCTGCCAGCAGTGCATTATAGTACCTCCATCTGCAGCCAGAGCCACTAGCATCACTATGCCAGTGCCTGTGTTTCCCCAGTGACTTAAAACCATTAAGTACCCATGAGTGGCAGCAGCTCATGAAGCCAGTCTCCACAGCCCCCATTTCTCTGTGGGGCCCAGGCTTCTCACAGAAAGGCAAGAGCTGTCCTCTGTTTCTCCCTGTGGCAACCACATTGTCCACATTGAATACCTGAATTCATCCATGCATCACTTCTTTTCAGTAGATATTGTTTGAGTGCTTCTGACATACCAGGCATGGGTGTTTTCAGTACTCTGTGAAACCAGGCTTGTGGCCTGATCCCATGACACAGATGCAGAGGAGAAATTAGAACCGCAGGGAATGAGACTGAGAGAGGCCCTTATGAAAGGGGGAACTGACTTTGTAAAATACCATGGAGTTCAAACTTAGAATCTTAGAACTTTTTTTTTTTCAACTTTTAATTTTGTATTGGAGTATAGCCGATTAACGATGCTGTTCAGGTGAACAGCAAAGGGATTCAGCCATACACATAGATGTATCCATTCTTTTGCAAACTCTCCTCTACTAGAATCTTAGAACATCTTGAGAAGCTTTCTGGATGGAGCATTTTTCTTTTTCAGAAACCTCAAGAAGCAGTCTGTTACCTGGATGAGATGTCTTCTTTATCAGCCGTGTTCTGGTTCTGACCCTAACACCGGGGACTGCCATGGACCCTCTTGAGTTGGGCAGTGCACGCTCTTCCCAGCCATCCGCAGTGGCCTTGATTCAAACAGATGTGCGTTTGAGTCTTGCTTTTATCATGTACTCTTTGTGAGCTAGCCTGTGTTTCTTTAGCTCTCCCAAATTTAGTTTCTTTGCCTGCAAAGTGGTGGTGGAGTTACAGTGCCTGCCTCTCAGGTGCCATAGTGAAGAAGTAGGGGAAGAGGCATGTTAAAGCCCCTGAGTGCCTGCCACATGGTCTGTACTCAAGAAATTGTCACCACCGCTGTTAATGGGATGAGTGATGGCCTTTCATACATCATCTCTCCCTTCCCCAGCTGCATGATGCACTTTGAAAGGGATAGCCTTCAGATTCCTTTTCCAGAAAATTGAGGTCACCGGCTTGTTTCCTTCCTGACCCTGCTACCCTGCAGCCCCAGGCCATCTCCCCCTCCTCTGTCCCTCAGGCTGCGCTACAGTGGCAGCATGTACAGAGCATCCCTGGCGAATGCCCATGGCCTTTCTGTCTGCAGCAGGCCTGTGCGATTTTGGCTGCTTATCTAATCCAGGGAAGGAGCCACCACTCCTCTTCCTTGGGTAGGCCAGTTGCGGGCTGGCCCATAATAATACAATTATGAAGGTTAACAGGAAAAAGTGGGGTCCAGGAGCAATTCCAGGCTGCTGGCAGCCCTGCTGAATTGGAAGCGCCCCACCAGTGAAAACTGCAGTGAGAAGCAGATTAAACCTCCTATCTGCCATCTCACGCTCTTCTCTCCCCTTTCCTGTTTGGACTTGAAAGACGATTGGAGCCAGGGCTCTGACAGTTGACGGAAGTGCTGCAAGGGGGGAGTATTTATTTACAGTGAGTCGTGGCGATGCTTGTTCAGGATGCGGTTTCTTGCAGGAAGTTCTGTCCCCACCCCCGGGTTTGATCATTTCTCCAAAAAAAAAAAAAAAAAAAGAAATCCTTGATTGTTTGAGGCCTCCACACTGACATGGAGCAACACAGGTAACCTGTCTGTGCTTGGAGGGTGTGCCAGTTGCACCATGGGAGGAGGGCCTAGAAAAGAGCGGCAGGCCACCAGCGGGCCCTGCTCCCCAGATGTGTTGAGGTGCTGTGATAATCATTAGGCATCTAAAATAGGGAAGTGGGCCGACTGCACGTGCTGTAAGCTGTGGTTGGCGCGGGCCATTCTACTCATTAACAGAAACCAGTGCCAACTAAGGATGTTGTACTGGGTGTTTCAGAGAGAAATCACTTTGAGGCAAATTCAGAGGCAGCAGTGCTTAGGAAGCAAGTATCTGAGTTACATCCAGTTGGCCTGAGGCTGCTGAAGCCGCTCTGAAGCTGAGTGCTGAACTCTGGGTTCCAAGTTTGGGGTGCCTCCTGCTTTTTCGAGTCTTGTAGAATGTTGGAAGAGAAAGGGTGATGAAGGAAACGGGATTCCATTGTGGAGTTTACTTTGGTATTAAGTCTTCAGAAGACCTTGTAATAGTAGAGAATTTTCTCAAAACCCACAGATACCCTTCATTTCTTACTTAAAAAATACATAGAAGATGAGGAAACATTACCAAAGGATATAAGATGGGAATGAAATCTCCCTCCATCAGGGGCTCAGCTCCCTTCTTATTACATCTTTTAAGGCCTGAGGCACCAGCACCATTAGCCTCACTTGGACTAATAGAGATGCAGGTACTGGAGTACTAGCGGAGACCTAGTCAGAGAGGACCGTGTAGCATGGAAATCTGTGTTTTAATGAGTCCTCTATGTGGTTCTAAATGGTCACTAATGCTTGTGAACTTCATACTTAACTGTGGTTTTTAGACTTCACTGTACATCAGAATTTGCTCGTTGGCTTTTAAAGGACAGATCTTTGAGCTGGACACCCAGAGGCTCCGATTTGTATGTTGCTAGTGGGATCTGAGAATCTGCATTCTTTATTTTTCAAGGAGAGGGGCAAGCATCCCTTTCTACCATTTCCCTCCCCACAATGGTTCTGATGGAGTGCTCCTGGATCTCTGATAAACCCTGACTTTGGGAGTGGCTCTTGATTCTTTAGGAAAAAAAAAAAAAAACGGCAAAAATCATGGAATGGAGGAAGCAGTGCTTATTTGTTGAGGCCACAGCTAATTAATTCATGAAGAGACTGACAATAAAGAGGACCTTGACACCCATGTACATTTCCCCAGCTGTCCCAGATGCCCAACTCATTGCAAGAGAGTTTTGTGACTGATTTCTGCAACTAAGAAATTCATCCCTCTTTTTGAGAAACTCTTGTCAGTCTGCCAAATTTCTTGGACCTTGTCAATATTCAGAGGAAGCTGCAAATGTTCTCCTGTAGATGTCTCCCCCAGTCTTTGACTTATCTCTTCATCCATTATTTTTTGGTTTCTAAAGGTGTGTAGCCATCTTTGAAAGGTGTTAGTGATTGGATGTGGTTTTAAGCTGATGGACTTTATTTGCAGAATATGGCAGATAGAGGTGACAGTCTTCATTTCCCACCCCTTTAAAGGTCTATTGACAAAGTGTTTACAAAGATGTATGCAGTCCTTGTGTCAAGGAGCTTATAGTTGAGTGGCTGATGGTTTATACAGAGAAACTATGTGTAGACTGGAAGCCAATTGCAGTGGGAACTGGTGCAGAAGGAATGACAAAATGTGGGTCCCATGGCACATATAGAGAGTTTCACACAAGTGGTACCCCATGCTTGATCAGGGTTTTGAAGGATGAATAGGAGTTCTCCAGATGACTCAAGAGGAAAATATTATTATAGGCAGAGACAGTCACTAGAGTTGTATCCATATCTGCCTCCTGAGATGTTTCACATTTGGGAATCCTTTGGAGTTGTTTAGGAGTGACTTCTGAGTTGGAAGATTCTGGGGAAGATAGCACTTGTAACTTACCTAAGATCATCTTGATACAAATAACATTAGAGAATATGAAAGAATTTTGTCATGTATGAAGCACAGTAACCTTTATAAAATATAGAAAACAATTTTTTTTTTTTGGGTGAAGTTTCCCCCTTAAATCCCAAAGTTCTTCCATAGTCTGAGTAGGGTTGACAGGCTGCCAAGATGCTTGAGGGACTCGGGTGGGAAAGGGAGTTGGCTGGTTTCACGGTTCCTGGTGCCAGCCTCCTCCACAGTGTGTCTTGTTGAGCATTTGTCCATTGACATGTGCTTCTCACTGAGTCTGAAAATGCTCCAGAGGTCTTCCGAACTTATTTAAAATTCCTCTAGGAACTGTGACTTTGGACACATTCTTAACCTTGGCCAATGTGTTTTCCCCAGTAAAGCTGGGGTTATAGTACTGTCACACTTCTAAGAGTGAAGTAATGAATGACGTAATGAAGTAACACAGAGAGAGCATTTAGCATGGTGTCTGGCAGTTCAGTAGCCACTTACTCTACTGTCTGCTTGAAAGCAGGTGTAACAGAAAGAACAAAACACACCACAAACTTGGTCTCTGAACTCCCAGGCCAATCGAAAGCAGTTTTTCAACCTAGGTGCTCTTGAAATTTGGGCCCAGAAAGTTCTTTGTTGTGGGGGCTGTGCCTCATAGGATGTGCAGCAGCATCCCTGCCTCTGCCCACTAGGTGCCAGTGGCATTCCCTCCTGCCCCCCACAGGATGACAGCCAGAACTGTCCTCAGATACGTCCCCTGGAAGGACGGAGTTAGTCCTGATCTTTAGTCTGTCTAGGAGGAGCAACATGATTCATGAAGGTATTTATTCTGACGGAAGCACTGCAAAGCTAAGTCTCTAATTTAGAAAATGGAAAAGAACACACAAGAAGCAGCTTAAAAAATGGTTTCATACTGTTTGCAACAGGGAACATGGCTTTAAGAAAGCCATCAACCAGGACTTATTAAAATCCTAGAACATCTCACAGGGAAGAACTCCTGACCTACATTTGGTCATTTTCTTGATTTTTCATCTGATACTGATTCCAGTTTAAAATACGATGGAGAGGGTCTTGGGGCTGTTTATTTATACAAGACTTTTTTTCCTTCTTTGTAAAGAGTTTTCATGGTGGTAAAACACATGTGATAAGAAATGTACTGTCTTCACCAGTGTGAAGCTCTGTAGTGTGAAGTATCAGTGTGGTCACATTGTTGTATCTCCAGAACTTTTTCATTTTGCAGAACTGAAACTGTGAACCTATTAAACAATAGCTCCCATTGTCGCTTTGCTCCATCTCCTGGCAATCAGTTCAGTTCAGTTGCTCAGTCGTGTCTGACTCTTTGTGACCCCATGTATCGCAGCACGCCAGGCCTCCCTGTCCATCACCAACTCCCAGAGTTCACACAAACTCATGTCTATCAAGTCGGTGATGCCATCCAGCCATCTCATCCTCTGTCGTCCCCTTCTCCTCCTGCCCCCAATCCCTCCCAGCGTCAGGGTCTTTTCCAATGAGTCAACTCTTCGCATGAGGTGGCCAAAGTACTGGAGTTTCAGCTATAGCATCATTCCTTCCAAAGAAATCCCAGGGCTGATCTCCTTCAGAATGGACTGGGTGGATCTCCTTGCAGTCCAAGGGACTCTCAAGAGTCTTCTCCAACACCACAGTTCAAAAGCATCAATTCTTTGATGCTCAGCTTTCTTCACAGTCCAACTCTCACATCCGTACATGACCACTGGAAAAACTGAAGCCTTGACTAGACGAACCTTTGTTGGCAAAGTAATGTCTCTGCTTTTGAATATGCTATCTAGGTTGGTCATAACTTTCCTTCCAAGGAGTAACTGTCTTTTAATTTCATGGCTGCAGTCACCATCTGCAGTGATTTTGGAGCCCCCCAAAATAAAGTCTGACACTGTTTCCACTGTTTCCCCATTTATTTCCCATGAAGTGATGGGACCAGATGCCATAATCTTCATTTTCTGAGTGTTGAGCTTTAAGCCAACTTTTTCACTCTCCTCTTTCACTTTCATCAAGAGGCTTTTTAGTTCCTCTTCACTTTTTGCCATAACTGTGGTGTCATCTGCATATCTGAGGTTATTGATATTTCTCCCAGCAATCTTGACTCCAGCTTGTGTTTCTTCCAGTCCAGCGTTTCTCATGATGTACTTTGCATATAAGTTAAATAAGCAGGGTGACAATATACAGCCTTGACATACTCCTTTTCCTATTTTGGAACCAGTCTGCTGTTCCATGTCCAGTTCTAACTGTTGCTTCCTGACCTGCATATAGGTTTCTCAAGAGGCAGGTCAGGTGGTCTGGTATTCCTATCTCTTGAAGAATTTTCCACAGTTCATTGTGATCCACACAGTCAAAGGCTTTGGCATAGTGAATAAAGCAGAAATAGATGTTTTTCTGGAACTCTCTTGCTTTTTCGATGATCCAGCAGATGTTGGCAATATGATCTCTGGTTCCTCTGCCTTTTCTAAAACCAGCTTGAACATCTGGAAGTCCACGGTTCACGTACTGCTGAAGCCTGGCTTGGAGAATTCCGAGCATTAGCGTGTGAGATGAGTGCAATTGGACTTGAAATCTCTGTGAATCTGAGGACTCTTGGTACCTCATATTATTGCAGTCATACAGTGTTTGTATTTTTGTGAATGGCTTGTATCACTTAGCATAATGTCTCAAGGTTCATCCATGTTGTAGCATGCATCACAATTTCCTTCCTTTTTAGGGCTAAGTTCTATTTCAGCATATGTATATACTACACTTTGTTTATTCATCTTTCAGTGGACACTTGGTTTGCTTCTACCTTTTGATTTTATTAGTAACTCTGCTTTAAATAGGGTGTATTATACAAATATGCCTTTGACACTCTGCTTTTCATTCTTTTAGATCTGTACTTAGAAGTGGAATTGCTGGATCAGGTGGTAGGTTCCCCCCCCCCTTTTTATTTTATTTTGTTTTTTAAATTTATTTATTTTAATTGGAGGCTAATTACTTTACAATGTTGTATTGGTTCTGCCACATATCAACATGAATCTGCCACCGGTGTACATGTGTTCCCCATCCTGAACCCCCCTCCCAACTCCCTCCCCGTACCATCCCTCCGAGTCATCCCAGTGCACCAGCCCCAAGCTTCCTGTATCATGCATCGAACCTGGACTGGCGATTCGTTTCTTATATGATATTATACATGTTTCAGTGCCATTCCCCCAGATCGTCCCACCCTCTCCCACAGAGTCCAAAGGACTGTTCTAGACATCTGTGTCTCTTTTGTTGTGTCGCATACAGGGTTATCGTTACCATCTTTCTAAATTCCATATATATGCGTTAGTATACTGTATTGGTGTTTTTCTTTCTGGCTTACTTCACTCTGTATAATAGGCTCCAGTTTCATCCACCTCATTAGAACTGATTTGAATGTATTCTTTTTAATGGCTGAGTAATACTCCATTGTGTATATGTACCACAGCTCCCCACTCTTTTTAAATGTTTTTAGCTGAGGGAATCCAGTGTCCTTTGGACCCACCCTTCACCCTTTCTTGAAGTTTTACCTTCCATTGCTGCTGACCTGACGCTTTGTCTCACCCCATCTTTGTGCCTGTGGACACACATTGGTGTTACTAAGGACCAGTGTAGGGTCATCATTGTCTCCACGAGCCCATGGTCCTAAGCAGCACCCAGGTGGCCAAGAACAACCACACCTTGAAAACTTCATCTCTGGAAGCTGTGCTGTTTCTTCAACCTGTGCATCTGCTCATGCACGAGACCTGGCTCCCATCTTTGCCTGTCTGCTGTCTGCATGACAGTCACATCCTTAGGCAATTTAGTGAAGTAGTGGAGAGACAAATGAGTTGTGAGAAGGCAAGATGGTATCTCCTTATGCAGTGGCACTTTGGGTAGCATGTTGTAGCACCGACCTTCAGGCTCCATTCACTACCCGCCCCTGGACAGCTCTGTGTCCCAGCTACCTTCCACACTGCTCTGTGGTCTTTAGAATACCCATCTGGGTGTCACCCATCGGGTTGTGAAAGGATGGGTGGAATGCACAATTTACTTATAAAGATATTCCAGTTCTACATTGACAGTCTCAGAGTAAGAAAACAAGAGAGCAGAAAAGCAGTATGTTGAAAAGCTTGTATCTATGGAGACTGCTTTTTTCCATCCATTCTTTTTTTTTTTTTTCCTAATTAGTCTGAAACCTCCCTAAAACTATATAATTCTATTTGTGGGATGGGCTTACCAAGTCTTGTGCTTGAGAAAGAGATCTTGACTGCTGGGACCTGGGGTGTGTAAGGGAGAACAGAAGGTCCAAGGGAGGGCCAGTCTCAATATTTGGAGATCGAGATGATGTTAACAGCAGGGAGCCTGCAGAAGGCGGCACTAAGTTGAAATCGCCATGTGTGTTGTTGTGCGGTCCTTCTGTGAGCCAGGCCTTCCTCTGCTGCTGGCCAGGAAGATGGACAGTCGGCAGGGATGGTGAGATGCAGGGAGATTCGTACAGCAGCAGGTGACCGTTAAAGGTATATGAATAGATAGAAATAGAACTAGTCTTGTCATTTCACGTTTTAAAACGTAATCCCCAAACATCAGCTTTTCCAGACCAGGGTAGCTCATATGAAACTGGGTTGCCAGGAAATGAAGAATATGGGACATCGTTTATTCATGCATCCAGATTTTAGAGCCAAGAATCCAGTGCTGAGCAAATCCAGACTTGCTGTCCTCCGAGCTCCCATATTGGTGCATCTCCTCTAGTTTCTGTGCATAATTACACATGTGAGATGTGTGTGTTTTCCTGAACATAATAAATTCTTGTATTTGTTTTACTTGTTTTTATCCCATTATTTTTGTAGAACTATTAGAGATAGCTTCTAGAGCTGGATTTGCATGGAAACACTTTTTTTCTGAAAACGAACCTGTTACTGTTTTAATTCATTTTTGTTTTCTACACCACCCTTCAGAAGATCATGGGAACTTTCCTTGGATTCTTGTTGACTCAGTCTCACATACAGAGCTTTTCACTTCTTGGGACCAGGTCTCTCCTTTTGTCGGCAGGAAGATCCTGTCCTCCAGGCAGCTCCTCTTTGATCCTATCACCTCTTTGGTTTGGGTCTCCTATTCCACTTGCAGAGGAATCAGCTTCTGTCCTCAGTGTAGCAGGGTTTCTTTCTTTTTATCCCCAAGGGTCTCATGGGGACGTTTCTGTGAACAGATGATAATCCCAGGCTTGAAGCTCATGCTCTTGCACATGCTGGCCTTGAGCTTTCCGCTTGAGGGAGAGGCTGTCGGGCTCTTGTGGAGTTGCGGGTGCCCTGTCATTTGGAGATCACTGCGAGAGACCAGGGAGTCTGTGTGCTGAGTTTCGGCCCTGTTCCCCATCTGTACCCCATCCAGTGCCTCTGCCATACCATGTGGGCTGGGGCAGTCCGGTGGAGAATTGCTGGCTTCTGATATTCTTAAAATCTGGATGTGTCAGGGCTTGCTTACCTACTGACACATTCTTAGAGTAGAATTGTTGCATAGGAGGGAGGGCAGAGTTTTATTCCAGCATTGTTTTTCAGAATGGTAATATCAAGTGTGTTTCCTATCAGCATTGTAAATGAAGGCCTATTTACCTAAACATCACTAAATAGGATATTATGTATGCAAGTATTCCTGTCTTCATTGGCATTGACTTGATTGGTAGTGGGACTTCAGTTTTTATTTCCTGTGTTTTACATGGATATCACAGTTACATAAAATTATGTTATTAAAACAGACATTTTGCATTGTTTCTGCATATGAATCTCCACTCAGTGCTAACAGGGACTCAAAAGCAGAATTTGGTTTCTAAGTATTTTGATGTATTCTTGTTATTACTCTTTGAGAACAGGGTCTAGACTTGGTTTATGACTGCTGTTGGTTTAACGCCCTTGGGGTGATGAAGTTAATTCTTGAAATTTTTCCCTTTTTCTCTTCTTCGTATTATAAGAAGCTATGTGAGGCACTTCATAAGGGTTTTATGGAAATACATGGCATTGTAATAGGGACCATATTTTTTGAATCTAAAACGAGGATTTCTGATTTTATGAGAATGAATCAGATTTATGGGGACAGTGGGTTGGGATATTTGAAATGTAGACTCTCATGTTAAATCCAGACGATCTTAACGCCATACCAGCCAGCATGGCCCACACTGAGTTCCTGAATGTAGTAATTTGTTTCATGCAGAAACCATTCTCTGATAAAATAAGCTAGGAAACACTGACTTATACCAGACTGAATTTCTGTTTTGTTTTGGTTTTAGCTGTAGGACTTTTTAGACATTAGTGTAGTAATGTGCTCTGTTAATCTCAGAGGCAACTGTGAACATAACGTAGTTTTTCAAATGAAACATTTTTGGTGGCGGTTGAGGGTAGGCCCAGGGAACAATGCCTTTCCACATATTGAAGACCCCACCCTATGGATACAGTTTGGGAAATGCCGTCTTGGAATAACTGTACATTTCTGTATAGCATAAGCCTGTAGGTTCAACCTGTACGTTGGAAATCTGGAAATGGTTTTTCAGTGGTGGGAGAAGGGAATGCTGATGTGTGTAGAGGGCTCTGTCCCTTCCTTTTCCTTTTTTTCTTTCTCTTTTGGCCTGAAATCTACTACTTTAAGCTCTTAAGAGAAAGATAATGACATAACTTTAAAAAAATTGTTGTACATGTGTGTGCGTGTGTGTGCTTATACATCAAGGAAGTAGCTCCTGCTATGGAAATGAATATTAACTGCTTTTGAGAATAGCTTTTTTTCCTCCCAGAATGAAAGTTAGTGAAATCAGTCTCATTGCTACAACCATTTTATTGACTGTTTTGTGCAAGGGGCTAAGGAAGAAGGACAGATAGAAGTTATGTTTCCTGACTTCAGAAAACTTACACTTTAGTTGAGGAAAGTGAAAGTCGCTCAGTTGTGTCTGACTCTTTGCAACCCCATGGACTATACTGTCCATGGAATTCTCTAGGTCAGAATACTGGAGTGGGTAGCCTTTCCCTTCTCCAGGGGATCTTCCCAACCCAGGGATAGAACCCAGGTCTCCTGCGTTGCAGGCAGATTCTTTACCAGCTGAGCCACAAGGGAAGCCCTGTGAACTGGGTAGCCTGTCCCGCCTCCAGCGGATCTTCCCGACCCAGGAATCGAATCGGGGTCTCCTGCATTACAGGCGGATTCTTTACCAACTGAGCTATCAGGGAAGCCCAGGAGAGAGAAAAGCAGTGGAAAAGTTAAGGGGAAAAGGTATTTGTAATATATAATTCCCAGTTGAGAAGCTGAAGAAATGTCACAGAACTAAACATAATTTGTTGTGAATTGGTCATCAAATGTCTGCCTGTAGGAGATCAGAAGAGAGAGAGAGAGGCCCAGGGACCTGTGTACGTCAAGGGTTATAAACAGTTACAGGGTCATGAGACCCTTTGTGAAAGGGTGTGAAAAATTTGTGAAAAATCTCTGGATATGTATGAAACAAATGTCCACTTTTTTTTTTTTTAATCTGTTTATATTTGGCCATATTCACCTCTACTTCTATGACCTTTATGAAATATAATCTTCATGAAAAAAGAAGTTTTCTCTAACCAGATATTTTAAGACAAGCCCCCTCTATCCCAGTCCCATACATCCACACAAAGTTCTGTCCCTCCCATCAAGTTCATCCATAGCCACCTCCTGGGGTGATTATTTTATTTTCATAAGTGTCCATAAAGGATCTCTAGTGCTTTTGTGTATTTCTTTAATTGGAATAAATTGTATCATAATGTGCACAGGCACAAACTTCTGTAAATGTCCAATGTCCAGTGTCTTTCCTAGACCCTGGAAGTCCATTTTAAATTCCTGGTTTGGAGGAAATTTGTTCGTGAACCCAGGAAGCAGGTTTGAGAAGTTATGGGTAGGGTGCAGCCGGCACGTGGACTTAATGGATAAGCAGGAAGGGAGGGTCTCCCAAGGTTGTCACCCTGCCTGGGGTGGGGGTACCGTCCCCTGATGGTTGAGAAGCTCATTTGCAGCCATCACTCTTTGCAGTGTCTTTCATTTTGCATTTACCGCGTGCTTCCTCTGAGCTAGTTATTGTTTCTGATGCATACGTCCTGCTTCTTCACCTGAACTATAAACGTCTTCAAATCTTACTCTTAAGTCTTCATCTCTTTGCCTCTCCTCTTGCTGCCTTACCTAAGAAATGCTTGGTGGGTTCTTGTTGTCCCCCCACCTTTTTTTTTTTTTTGAGTGCTGTGCGGTAGAAACGTTTATTATGGTGTTAAGTCTTTAAATAATTCTCAGCAACTAAACTTGAGGCATGTGAAGATAAACGATGACAATTTAAGCCAGCCAGGAAGCTGTAACGTGGGCTCGGACTGTCGTTTGGCACAGATCTACGTCTGCTGACGGAGCTTCCCTCCTGCCATCAGGGCATGGCAGACAGTGCAGGTGAGTGCAGGCACACCTCTGCTCGCCTGCACATCGGAGCTGTGTGCACTCCTCCAGCCCGACAGTCAAGGAAGCGAAAGCTCACATAGGGACTTGGCAGCTGCTTCTTGGAGTCAAGGGAGGCAGGGCCAAACAGGGATCCGGGATGCACAGCCAGCAGGAGAGAGCTTATCTCACCAGAGAGGAAACTATCGCCCCGTGAACCTGTTTTATTTTCTGTTTGTATAGCATGAACGTTCTTAATGTATGTTTTATTTTAGTTTGCAGGCCTTTCTCCCTGCACACGCAGAGATTATTCCAAGTTTCCTCTGCCTGCCCTCCCTCTGATGTGTGATGTCAGATACCTAATGTGTCGGCAGTCGGAACGTTGTCGTCACTCATGGCTGACCCCGTAAAGTCTTTCCCAGGTTGACTGTGCGTGCCTGAGAGTGACAAACACTAGACGTTGCTCTGTTCTGATGGACACATGTGGAGTGTTTGTATGTTTCAAGAAAAGAAGCTATATAAAAATCTCTGGCATCTACTACTTGGTTTTATAGCTTAAAAAGCAATGTCTAAAGTGGGTAGACTAGTTTAGGCTGACTGTTTTCTTTAGGGTCTTTGAATAGCCATACTTTATGACTTGACTTTCCTTATTTGGTGGGTGAATTTTTTACCGGGAGATCTACCACTACTACTGATTTGCTTGTTATTTGTCAGAGTGGGGGATTGAGGATGAAACAAGTCACTCATGTCACCAGATTTTGTTTTGTTTTTTTAATACCTAAGGATCAAAAAAATCAATATAGGTACAAGATGATCGGGGCATTCTGACCACTGGAATCACTCAAACCCACTGTTCTTTTATCCATCTTAAAGCTCAGGCTTTGGTTCATCCTTGGAAACAGTGCAAAGAATAGCTCCTCAGCCAAATCATGTTTTCAGAAATGATTTTTTTTTTACATGTTCACATTTCCTGTCAGAGTTGAGTGTTGAATTGCTTTGAAGGCTAGACTTAGGAGCTCCACACTTCAGCCTGAAAATGAATGTAAATGCTGAGATTTCCGGGGTTTTTTTTTTTTTTTTTTTTGGTGGGGGAGGGGCTGGTGCTTGTGGAGGGGGTTGAGGCTGTGATGAGTAGCTCTGTGCTGGAGGCACTCAGTGTGCCAGGCACAAACCATTCAGAACCAGAGCTGAGATGCCAGAGCCAGCTCAGGCTTGGCCTGTTAGGTGGAGTGTCAGCCCAGGGGGACCCAGTGGAATAGGAGCAGATTATTAGACAGGGAGGGACAGGAAAAGGAAGCTTCCACAGGGAGGGAGAGAATGAGGGTCATTGGGCCAGGGCCTGGGAGGGGCACTCCAATTGTACTCTGAATGCAGGGAGGGGCGCAAGGTCAAAAGCCTGGCCCGGGTAGGGGGCGAGGCCGGGACGGGGAAGGGGAAAATGCTCTGGGTCGAGCTTGGGAGGAGATGGAAAAATCTAGACAGATGCAGGAAAGTCTCAGGGGGTGAGTGCAGGGCTGGACTGGCTTGTTGCTGGGCAGGGCTTTGCACACCGGGCTCCTGGGGGCTGACGCTCTGCGTGTCACTGCGGGGCCTCCTCACTCTTCCACGGGGTCCCAAGTTCACTGAGGACAGGGCTACAGGTGTCAGCCCTTCTGAGATGTCCCTCTTACACAGTGGTTGGACCTGAAGAAATACTTGCTGCTTAGAAGCCCCGAGACTCTGCTGAAGTGTCTCACGGCTTCTCAGGGGATGCTACCCACATGCCAACAAGGGAGCAGGAATTGCAAAGTGGAGGGGTTCAAATTTAGTCTTTTCCTCTTTATGGCTTTCCCATGTCACATACATAGTAAAGTGAGAAGAAGCATGTGCAAAGAAAAATATGGTCAGGGAAATGTCAGAAGGTTTGGGTTCTGAATTTGACCCAAGGTCTTAGGATGGCTTTGTGGAAAAGTCAGTCTTCATTCCTATGAAATGACGACTTTGCTGTAAGGAGCTATTAAGTTGCTGTCAACTTTTGCAAGTACCTTTGGAAAATGTGTTTGGTTGAAATAACCATCCAAACCAGAGAATGAGGCCATCTGGAACCACATGGGCCAGGGATCGGATCCCTAGTTTACTGCTGACGATCTTGGTGCCTATGGCAGTTAACCTTATTTCTCTGAATCTCAGTTTTTCCATCTATAAAATGTGAGGGGGTCATTATGAGCATGGAGTACATGAAGCCCGTGGCTTAGCCCAGTGCTTGCAGAGTGTGAGCATTAAACTGTGTCAGCTCTTACTAGCAAGCTGTACTCTGCTGGGGTGAAACCCATATCACCAAGAACATTAGCTACACAGCACTTCCTGGGCAGGCATATCCGAGCAGTTTCTTAATCTTCATGGCCTTTCTTTTTCTTGAGACCTTCCCTGGTTTCTTCCTCACCAAACAGAGGAATGACCTGAGCTTTTTGCTCCCAGTTGTGTGACCTCAGGTCACTGGTTTCTTCCCATTCATGTTGTCTTGACCCAGCTCCTTTGCATATCCATCTTCTTCCATGGATAACAGGAGCTACTTGTGGGCAAGGAATGTGACTCCGATGTCCCTGCCTAGGGCTCACCTCCATGCCTGTGTCACAGTGTTTGGTTGGAATCAGAGGAAAGTGCTGGGGGAGATGTTCCACGTACATAGGAGGGGCCCCTTGGCGCAGGACCACTGTTTTCTGATGCTTATGGCTGCTAGGTTGCTTCAAAAGCAGCTCGACCAGTGACCTGTAAGACATTGCCCTGTGGACATTCTCACCCAGAAACATGTGGTTACCTCCCCCGCAGCCCAGGGAGCTTAGGTGACAGACAGACACCAGAAGGCTGAGTTCTGAGCCTCTCGTTCAGAGTGGCAGAATGCGGTGCTTTCTCTGTATTTCCTTGGAATCTGAGCAGGTAGGTTCATCTTTTAGACATAAGCCTGAGATCTTCAAGGATAGAGTACCCGGAGATGGGTAAAATTTAAAAAGTAATGTTGTTTTAAATAAAAGCGCATTAAATAAAGAACAAAATACTTTCTAGGGTAAATGACAAAGGGTAGATTCTGCTATAAGTGAACTACTGTGCTGATAACTACTCTTGGGTTTTTTGGTTGTTGTTATTTTTTTTTCCCCTTGAACTTGGGATCCCTGCATATCACAGACAAGCATCAAAGCCCAAGATTCAAATCTGTTACTGAATCCATTCCAGGAAAGCAGAGAAAAGCTACCAATTTGTCATCTGTTGTAAAATTTTATAACCTTTCTCTCTCTCTCTTTTTTTTTAATATTTTTGTACTATTATTCACTCAGCTTGTGATACTGTGCCAGATTTGCGCCTGCTCATTTCACTGTGTGTGCATGGCTGTGGTCTTTATTTTCTAAGTAAGGACTGGCGGGTTGAGTAAGTAATGCTGAAATCGCACACGCTGCACTGTCCTCAAGTCAGGCTCTGCGTGGTTTGAGGCTGGCTATTTTGAGGTATGGTCGGGAGAGAGCCAGTTAAAAACCTGAATTGCCTCATTCCCAGGGTGGTCCTTCTCTGTTGAGATTGTGGTCAGTATAGCAGGAGAGCAATTTGCCCAACCTCTCGTATCACTTCCTGTCTGGATGGAGAAGAAAGAGTAATCTTCATTTCTCCCAGTTGCCAGTTTTTACAGCTTCCCAGTAGAGCAGAAGTAGCTTGGAAAGATTTCGAATTTTGTTTTTCACTGGATATGCAAATATGTGTTGAAGAATACTGGTAATGGGCTTGTCTTGGGGTTGTGGAATGAGAAGTAGACTACACACTGTTTTGTACTTGACTTTAATAAAGTGAGTGAGAAGGCCAGCAGCCAGGTGGGTCAGAGAGGGTACCTTGGAGCCACGTAGCTATCTTGAGATCAGATCGCTTTTCAAAGACACTGACTTCCTTAGAAAGTCTTATTTTGAGGGTTTCACCAAATTCAGCTCAATATTTAGTTAACACAGACGAATCATTATGGAACATGTTAATTCTGTTTTTCCATTTTTATACAATCAGTCGAACATTTCCTTTCGAAATACAATACTCTTTCAGGTTTTGCTCCGAAGCGGTTTTTTCTAACTTTCTATTTCTATTGCAATATTTTCTGCCGCCCAGACATCACCAGATGGACAGGGACATTTCAGTACCCCCTCCTCCCACCCCCACTCCCCAAGTTCTCACGAGCCACACACACAAGTGCTGAGTTCCGCCTGGCTGCCTGCCTTGGCACAGGCCTTTGATTCCTGAAATGCTAAGAGTAGACCAAAAAAAAAAAAAAATGTTTTTCAGGTGAGCCTGTCCAAGAATGCCTTTTTCCTTAAAAAAAGGAAAAAAAATCCTACTGCTCCCCCTACGCCCTACCCACCCCAAAGCAGTGAAGGCAGATGCAATTCCTACTCCTTTATGGTTTTCCCTCAATGTCCCCTTATAAATGACATCTCCTGTGTCTGGTGGCCCCACCTCGAGCAAGGTTACTGGGCGTCCGTGGGCCGCATGGTGCGTGGGGACAGCTGGACTCCACATCCACCTTCCTCCTCAGCCCAGTCTGTGGCTTCCATGTCTTCTCCTCAGGTTTGCTGGCTATATCACAGAAATAGCAAAACATGTCAGCCTACTACTGTCTGCAAGTCGGCACTAGTCCAGGGAGTTTCATAGGGGTGTTTTATTGATTCTGTGAGTGCACAGTAGAATGGACGAGCTGAGTGGAACCTCAGGGCCAGGAGAGCCCCTATTCCACCTGTAGCTCCCACAGGAGTCGGGGTCTCGATGGGGCTCACAGAGCAGACACGGTTCAAGGTGCAGTGTGTACTTAACCCTTTCTCCAACACATCCCTCCAGGTTTCTTTTGTGTGCACATCTCTGCAGGAATTTCAGATGTCTGATTTCCTTTGCGTCCTGTTATTGTTTTATGGCTCTGCCTCTCAAAGGGCTGGTGTCAGACCTTGGGTGTGAAAGCCAGTTCATATGGGAGCCTCTTCAGAACAATGTGCTTTCAATAGGAACTTCTCATGAGATGAAAACCATAAAGCAGGCTTCTGAACAAGACTTGTTAAGATACAGTAGCCTGTTCTCTGCTAATAAGCTGATTGCTTTCCAGACCTGAAGGGGTGGACCAAGCTGTTTTGCCAAAACAATGGAAAATTAGCTCTGTAAACTTTTACTGCTGCCATATTTTGCACTGGCATTTGTATCTGCACTGTTCCATTGATTGGTTAGAGCTGGAAACAGTTGGAACCAGGGTATTTTTTAAAACCAAAAGGGAGTTGTGAGTCTCACTTGGAGGTGGGCTGGAGACACCTAACAATTTTCTAAATTGTTTCACAAGATTTCCCTGGTTGCTGAAGACCTGTTGGGTTAAATTGCTTGATCTTTTGCTGCTGTCTTCATCTTCCGGGGGATATGAGGACTTTGAATGTAGATGCATGCATGTGGCTCATTCATGTCTGACTCCCATGGGCTGTTACCATCTCCTTCTCCAAGGTGTCTTCCCGATGCAGGGACTGAACCTGTGTCTCCTGCATTGGCTGGTGGACTATTACCACTACACCAGCTGGGAAGTTTGAATGTAGATGGGACAGTCTCAACCTCTTGCAGGAAAAAAACTATACCTCCATCACATAGCATTCAGCTTGGTTAAAAGCTGTGATACTGGTACACAGAGGTGGGACTTCTTCTCAAACTTAATGAACCCTCCAGGCCTCCCCCTTCTCTCTCTTGGATCTGCTCTTCACCTCAATGTGGAAGGCTCCAGGATATCCCTATTTTGAACTAATCTTTTTTTTTTTTTTTAAGACTCCAGGTACTTGTTTTCTGGTTGCTGGAATTTATTTTCACAAAGACCACCACCCCCACCAGCCCACCTCAAATCTCAGATCTCTGAGCAGACATTTGAGCATACAATTTGTCTTTTCTTCCCCTCTGTTTACCCTCCTGCATTTCCTGTGTCTTCTAATTTCCTCCCCAGTCTTCTTGTCTTGCCTGAAACCTAGGGTGGTTCTCCTGCCCCTCAATCCTTGTGTTGCCTTAATCACTAAGGTCTGTGACTTGTGTCATTTCTGCATCATCTGTTCTGTCCATTCTCTTTGTTGGGTTTCTCTCTCATTCAGGCCTTCAGTGTGTTTTGTCCTTATTATTTTGGCAGCTTGATACCTCTTCCTCTATTGGAGCAGCCTGAATTGTATCACAACTGTTTTTCAGAATCTTCAGTAGCCCCGTTGGTTGACAACAGACACCAATCTCCTTTGCCTGGCATTCTAGGCCTCCTGTGATTTCCCTACAAACTCCCTCTGCCAACTGGTTTCTATTCTCCTTAATCTCCTTTACACACCCTTCTCTCTAGCCAGACCCTCTATCTACCTAGAACCCTTGCAACATCACTGGCACTTTACAGACAACGTGTTGCCTCTCTCACTCTGTGTGAAATACTTTTCCTCCCGTCTTCATTTTCTCTTAATTTATTTGTTCACACTCTGCAACCATTGATTGAGTTATATCTTTGTGCCAGGCTCCGGCTACATATTAGCTATATGGAGATGATGTACACAGCTCTGGTTCCTACTGTTATGGTCTTTTAAGGGGAGAGTCAGAGGATAAATAAGCCAAGAAACACATATGAATAAAACAGGGTGATGATATGGACAAAATACATCTGATACTTTAAGAGACAGTGAAATAAAGGAGACTGTTTTACTTTTTGTGTTCAGAGAAGGATTTTCCAAGAAGATGACGAGTAAGTGATGGTGTGGAAGATAAGAGGAAGAACCATCATGCACAGAGCTGGGAACCTTCTTGGCAGATAGGACAGGGTGTACAAAGGCCTTGAGTCGAGTGAGCGTCAGTCTTAAATGAAGTGAGAGTCTCTGATCCTTCATTTATTGAAGTTTTGTGTGGCTACTGTATTCCTTCTCTTGCCAGGTACCATCAATAGTTGGCTCAGCTAGACTCACGTCCACCTTCCCTGAGCATCTAACACTTTGGTCTTAAAGTACTTCTCCATGTGAGCTCATGTTGAATTCACTGAATGAGTGTCCTTTGAATTCCTTGAGGATAATGATTATGTACCATACATTCCCATTTTACTTCGTGCTGTCTGCCAAAGGAGAGAGACTTGTATCTAACAAAAATTTACAGATTACTTGATGAATTATTTGTTGACCTTGCAAATATAACTCAGAAATTAGCTTGCTTTTAGCCAGTCGTGGAGCTTATCTTGCTGACTCCTTCTCCTGATTACCGACCCTTCTGGACTTGTAGCAGCTTTTCAGTCCTTGGACTTAACCTGCATTTCCACAGAGCGCCTTGTTCTCCAGCTCAAGAGGAGTCTGTGTCAGCTAGTATCCTCTTTCCGTTTCCCAGGGGGTCAGAGATCTGGCACGCTCTGAGGCTCATGCATTGAACTTGGAGTTTCTTCTAGGGTTTTTCCAGTTTTAGCCAGAAACTTGGGTGAGCCAGCGTGTTGGTCAGACCCAGCTGCCCTGTAGGCTCTGGTCTTGAACAGGCCACACTGCTGATTGATGTGGCTCAGCAGTACGTGGATGGCTGGATGTGGTTGTGAGCCTGGACATTTGTTAAAGAGTTTGAATCAGCCCAATTTACTGGCCCTTTATGTTGGATGAATGTCATGGTAGAAGAAGAAATGAGGCCAAATGTAGAGATATTCATAAATCTCACTTTTTTGTGGGGCGTTCTTTTTTTAAAAAGTGGTTTGGCTGGCTTGCCCAAATGAAATCTTACTTGGAACCCAATCTCTCCCCGCCCCCCTATTTAAAATAAACAGAAGTTGAGTTCTACTGGTTGACTAGGGGCATGAGTTCAAAGCTCCTTCTTTTTGTTTTTTGATTCTGCAGGTACTTATTAAGCACTTATTTTGCCAGGGAGTCGGCAAGGAGCTGAAAAGACGGTTATACACCAGGAAGTTGAGTGACTTCCAGCTCAGAGCAGCTGGTGTGTTCTTCCCACCTTCCACACCACAGGGGCCCCTTGGAACAGAGTTTGCAAACCACAGTCTGTATAAGAACAGTAAAATGAGGACACCTTGTAGGTTATTATCTGACATTTACAAATTAGTGTATTCCCGCTATATTAATAAAAAGTCAAAAGAGTGTTTTTAATTTTTTTTCTCAGTGAACACTTGGAGTAGAGCAGCTACCATATGCATTTCCCCCTGCCTGGAAAAACTTTCCCTTTTCTTTCAGTCTCTCCCGGCCTATTATGCATGACGTGTCCCTTCCTCCCACTCCCAGCCTAGGACTGTTTTGTTTCTCCAGGTGGACCTTGGTCTTTTGAAAGCAAAGGCTGTCTGAGATTTGAAAAATTTTCTAATTTTAGACTCCAATTAAGATATCATTGGGATTCCTTGGTTGCTCAGCAGTAAAGAACCTGCCTCCAGGTCAGGAGTTGTGGGTTCGATCCCAGGGCCAGGATGATCCCCTGGAGTAGGAAATGGCAACCCACTCCAGTATGCTTGCCTGGAAAATTACATGCACAGAGGAGCCTGGCATGCTATAGTCCCTGGGGCTTCAAAGAGCCAGACACGGCTGAGCAGGCATTCTGTCTCTCTCTACCATGTCATTGGGATTTGGCAGCCTTTTTAAAAATCGGAATATAGTTGCTTTACAATGTTGTGTTAGTCTCTGCTGTTCAGCAGAGTGAATCAGCTATGCATATATACCTATGTTTCCTCTTTTTGATATCCTTCCCTTCTAGGTCACCACGGAGCACTGAGTAGAGTTGCCTGTGCTACACAGGAGTTTCTCACTAGCTATCTGTCTTATACATAGTAGCGTTGGTGTATATATGTCAACCCCAACTCATCCCGCTGCCTTCCCTCCTTGGTATCTGTTGTTCTCTACATCTGTGTCTCTACTTCTTAGCAGCCAATTTTGATTCTTAGACTTGGTGGTCCTCAGTGCTGTTAGTTAAGCCCCCAGAGCCCTGGAACAAATAATGGAAATATGAACTGAGTCAAGAGAACTAGACACTAAGTACTGTTGTACTTGCCATGGGGTACCAGCCTAGTGGCTTGTCTCAGAGTCTTTCCTCATTGGCAACATTACACGGTTACGGTGAGAATTATGAATAGGGTCAAGAATGTTTTCCATGCAGTACCTGAGACACAGCCAGAGCTTACAAAAAATGGACATTTTTCTTACTATGATTTGAGAATCCAAATGAGGACATTTAGGATCTACCCAGTTACATGGCAGAGGAGATGATTCTTCTGTGTGCCTGGTTTCTAAGGTTATTGTTCCTTCTTTACTGTCATTGATCATATTGTCATTGGAGCATCTCTCTGCCCTGTTCATAGTTACTTGTTAAAAAAAGGTGTGTGTTCTGGCAGAGATGTTAGCATCTGTTTTTCTGGTACATCTTTATAGACTTGTAGGTATGTTTAGGGCCACACATAAAATTCTGTGACCCAGGATAATTCAATTCAATGTATTAATAGCTGAAGACACTTCAGGCTTAATTAGATCCGGTGTAGAATGGGGTTGGGGGCGCTGGTGTGGCATGTAATAGTACTTTCTGGCCAGGTTCCAGCAGGATTCTTTGAGGGCAGAGAGCACAGGGACACGACTGTGAAATACACACAGGCCAGCCTGGCATGCCTCTGGGATGGCCCTGTGGGCAGCTACCCCTCCGGCGCTGGTTCATGTCTTCTTTGTACCAGTTTAGAAACATGTCCGAGCATGCCAGTTGGCAGAAGAGGATCCTTGTGTTAGCAAGAGCTTGCAGAAATCCCGGATGCCCTGTAAGTGCAGCACTTTGTGAGGGGAGGCAGAGGGCATACCTTTAGGATTAATGAGTTTTTCCTTGGTGGAAATCCAGGGAGAGTCTCTGTCCCTGCCAAAGGAACATCACCTCCAGGCCTGTGACTTGGATGTTCTGGGCGGCTGGTTGGTCTTGGGGAGGGCGCCAGGAGCCTCCTCCTCATCGTTGGTTGCCTGCTTGGACTTGCAAAAACTCTTTGTGTCTCTCTACTTGCTCATCTGTAAAATGGGCTTAATTTTAATAACAGCCATGGAAGGGAGAACTCATTGGTTTGTATGGATTCCTAAATTCACCTTCAAGAAGCACTTTGAAGATGCGAAATTGTCTCCAAAGGCTTGGAGGTGTTGTAAATGTGTGTGATATGAGGTGTTGCCATCTTACATCTCTGGTTGGGCTGTGACCACCGGGCCGTTGAAGGCTTCAGATTCTGCGGCGGAGTGTTGAGCCCCAGCTTGCACTTCCCTTGCTCTTGATCATGTTTTCTTTTTCTCTGAGGAAGTCATGACTTGTCTTAGATTACACACCAAGACTTCTGTTGGAGTTCTGCTTTGCTGCTCTGTCCAACTGATAGGAAGGAGTGTGTGTGCACGCGTGCATGTGTGGTAACTTCTGTTGGAAGTGAAATGAAACAATTTGAAGATTCACTTAGCCAAGAAAGGCCAATTACCTTTTTTTGTCTTTTGTCTTTTACTGTTAAGTTTGGCCACTAGCTCCTTCCTGGAAGTGTGATAACTCCACAGTCATATCAATTAGCTGCTTTCTTGTGTCATTGGAAAGGCTTGTTGCAACTTGGGTGAGATTTCTTTCTGGTTTTCTTTTCGATTATTTTTCCACACTTCAGTTCATATGAGACAGGTTTTCAGCCCTTTAAGTGGAAACCTGTTCTAAGTTTTGGGCTCTCCTGACCTCACTGGAAGGGTGAGAAGACAGGTGGCGATGAAGGGGAGGGGCTCTGTGCCCTCACTTCTCAAAAGTGTGGTCCCTGGACCAGCAGCATCAGCATCAGCATCAGTTGGGTGCTTGTTACAAATTCAGAATCTTGGGTCCTCCCACCATCACCACCATCCCAGTTACTGAATCGGTCTGTTTTTACCAAGATCACCAGGTGATTC
Organism: Bos javanicus; assembly: GCF_032452875.1. Lineage (NCBI taxonomy): Eukaryota > Metazoa > Chordata > Mammalia > Artiodactyla > Bovidae > Bos > Bos javanicus. The sequence goes on from NC_083889.1 coordinate 30,251,617, forward strand.
ATATCTATGTTAAGATTTGAGAAGTCCTAGAACATTCTAAATAATTATATATACATTTTCTAATAGGACTCTAACATGTTGCGAGGGAGAATGATTCTGGGTTGAGAAGTTCATGTTTATGCTGATGCGATTCCATGCTCCTTTCTTCCGAAGCGTCTACATTATCACTCCCCTTGATTTCCGACTTCCTTTATGTGTTGTCCTTGACTTGTGTTAGAAAGCTGTGAAGTGTGACTGAAACTAGCAGTGAGTTAATGTTTCCTGTTCCACATCACACCATTAAAACGTCGAACTGTCTCAAAGGAGAAGAGGCTGAGGACCCAGATCGCTCAGTGTCTGCAGGCTGCCTTAAGAGCTTGGGCTGGGTGGTTTGAAAATTTCAAGAGGAAACAGCTCATGAAATGATGAAATAGAGAACTGAGGCCACGTCAGGAGGAGATCAGATTATGACTTGTGCTCCTCACTTGCTCAGATGGAGGTGCTCCATCAGCAGTGCGGGGGCAGGTAGGATGCTAATCACAGGCGGGTGAACAGGGCTTTGGTTTTATTTAAGAGAATTGTGGTAGGTGGGGACGGTTTTACGAGTAAGTCTGCCTTTCTGAGAGAGGGCTTTGGGTAAGTAGCTTGGTGACATCATACCACTTGGATGAAAGAAGACTCAAGCCAGCCTTTCTTTGGGCAGGAGGTCCTGAGACCAGCAACTTCCCTGTTTTGAGGGTGAACCATTCCATTATGCAGGTGTCTCTGTCCTGAGTCTGGCTGGTGACTGATGTTTGCATGTTGTGGTTTTTCTAAAATAGGATGGACTGCAATTTATTGTCGTGCATAGGGGAGATGGCCCTCAGACAATTCATGCATCTTTGGGGAAAAAATGTCAAATTGTATAAATTCAAGATTATTTAGGAAACACATGCAATTTTGGTTGCCTTATTGAATAAAAAGATAACTAGATTGCCCTAGCACAGAGGAAATATTGAAACTATGTGTAACTTTATTCTTTTTTTCTGAAATTATGAACAGGGCATAAATTTACCTCAGGGTAGAGGATGGCATTGCCTTGCTAAATTCACCTCTAATTAGTTTCATTTTTTTATCCTGATGTCAAATTTGAGGAAAATTATATTCATTCACTTTCTCCTACAGTTTCATTCTTCCTTTGCTTACTCCTATGTGATTTTTTTTTCCCCAAAGAATACATTGCTCAGGGGTCTCCTTTAGGAAACACCTGACTTCAGGAGTGATAACAAGTTATCCTTTGGTGCGTCTGACCCTTGGAAATTCATAGCATCCTTTGTGATGTGGGCATTTCTAGGCTTATCTCCAGGGACATCCTAGGATCAGGATTCATGGAATATTGACACTGCAGAGCTGGATGGGAGTAGAAAGCCCTTCTTAGTCCTGTGATTTCACTTGGTGGATCGGAGGCAACAGTTGGGACAGGAGGGAGAAACTTAGATGTATAGTGTTAGTCAGCTTGATTTGTACTCACTGTCGGCTCTCCTGATCAGCCTCCACCTCGGGTGGGATCTGGTTTTACACACACATGTAGGTGTAACAGGTACAGTGTTGGTAGATGCACTTGACTCGTGAACAGTGTGAGTTTGAACTGTGCAGATGTGCTTATTCATGGCTTTTTCTCGATAGTAAATGCACTAGTACTACACGATCTGAGTACTAGAACTGATTGCATTCACAGTGTGGAGGATCCTCTAACATGGAGGTGCTGGTAGTATCAATAAGTGATACACAGACAAACCCCCTAGCTGTTCAAGGGTCAGCCATATGTATTTATGTGTCTTTGAAAAGGTTTGTGTGTCTCTGTCTGGTTGTGTATAAATGTCTGTGACCTTGTACAGACATATACCTTTAGAGATATATACGTGTATGTCGCTGTGTCTATAGGTATGTGTATTATTTAAAAGCATTTTAGGGCATATCATGATAGAAACATTCGGGATCCATTTGTTTAATCTACTACACAGGCAAGAACACGAGAACTTTGAGCAGGAAAGTAGCTGCATGAAATCTTGGTAGCATTAGACAGCATGGCTGGACTTTCCTCCTGTTTGCTCTAAAAGAGTTTGTTGCCTTCCTTGTCAGCTCTTTATGCAACTGCACATCAGACCCTACACCCTGAGTTTTGCCATATCTGTACATATTTGGAATATAATGTGCTTGATGTTTTCCCTCTAAATTGCTTTTAAAATGTTTACTTATGTATTTTAGTTAATATTTTTCATAAAAGAACATTTCAGAATTTGTCCATTATTGGAAAGCCAGTATGATGGTAAACCCTAAAGGAAAGAAAAATGTAAAAATAAATACCTGACTATTAAATATATATGTGTCTGTGTGTGTATGTGAGTGCAGGCGTATTATATCTCCATTTGCCACCTAAAGCCATCCCACGTACCGCCCAGGGCACTGACAGCACACTTGGGGAAGCACTGAGTTAGACCAGAAACCTCCAAATCAGTTTGCAAATGATGTGGCGAGTGAAGAGACCAGGCTGTAAAGGTCACTGCCCTGAGAACACTGCTGGTGCAAGGAACAGGGTCACTGGAAAGCCAGTTTCTCTCTTACCTTTGGATAGCAGGTGTCAGCTACAACCTTGAATGAGATCAGCCTGGTCTTACCCAGAACCTAAAACGTCTTAAACCTCCACTTCAGATTATTTTCTTCTTGGTTCTGCCACAAGGGTAGAAGCTGTAATTTGGTATATGATTTTCCCTTTTCCCTGATGTATCTGTCATTGACTTCTGATTCTTTAGTTCTTACATTAACCTTTTAAACATATATAGAACTGATTTCATAGATGTTTTCTTCATCCTTCACTGAAATTAGCCTTGAGTGAATAACTGGAATAAAATAATAAGATTGTGGTTGCCCCAAATTAATCTTCTGGTTGAGAGTATTCATGCTATCCATGGATTTGGGATCCAGGGGAGGCATGAGAACATGTGGTTCTGACAGTTAATAATTTCTTTGGTATTTGGTCTTCCGAGTGGAGGAGAGAATTGAACTCTTTTATCACTTCAAAATAATAATAAAAAAAGAAGCATGAAATTTGCATGTTATATAAAACACAAGATGGAAACACATTGCTGTTTTCTGTCCCTGTCATTTGAACCCAGCTCCCTAAAATGAATGGTGCCTTTAACTTATTGAGCCCAAGAAGGAAAATTCAAGAAAAAATGCTGCTTACCCTTTGCTTTGCTGTGTTTCATTTTCCTGTGCAGGAGAATATGCAAATTGCCTTTCTATGGATGCTCTGTCACATCCTTGTAAAGGTTCTGTGGGGATCCATGCATCTTGCTGAGTTGAGCCTTGTGCCAGCTTGGAGAGTTGGATTGTTTTTGCTAATAGAGACAGATTTTGTCATTAGAGATACTCAAGTGCAATGCTGCCTGCATTCTTCTGAGTCTCTGGTCACAGAAATCTCTTTGGCTTTAGGTGCAATTCAGTGGAAACACACACACACACATACACAGGCACAGAGAATTTGACTGCGGAGTTGGCAAGAAATATGTGAGCCAAATTTGGCCTGTAGAAATTAACACTGGCAACTTCATGAGTAAAAATTACATGAAAAGCACTCATGAGGGAAGGAAGAAGGGGGGAAAAAAAATCCTGGGATAACAGTGCAACAGACCACATTTCCTATCCAGTCTGTCTTCTCAAGGCTGTTTGTCTAAACAGCATTGCCAGTTTTTCTAAACAGTACTGCTGGTGTCCTCGATCTGTAATATGAAGTGAATTGACTACACGGACCAAATGCTCGTTGAGTTGAGAGTTCCTTTATTTGGCCAAATTAAACCCAACAACCTCAGCTCTGTCCAAACTTGTGCTAGTACAGGGCCAGCTAAGGCGCCTGTCCCCATTTGTAGATGTGTGGAGAAAAATGAAGTGACATGTTAACTGTTTCCTGTCCCTTGGATGAAAAAAAAAAAATTAGCTCCACATAAAATTTCGTGAATTTTTGCCTCCGAAAAGGTGGAAATTTAATTCTTTGAGATTGCTTCCCATGTGAAAAAATAATAAATCACAAAGTGCTTCATGTGGTTTTTAGAAAGGTAAGTGTTGGTGGTATAATCTTGTATGGATGGGCCACAATTTTCCTACATAGCAAAAAAAAAAAAAAAAAAGCGGGGGGGGGGGGGTGGGCACAATCCAGAAGCACGGTACTCATTTTTAGGAAGATGTTTGCAGTGGTGTATGGTTTTGGTTTTGGTGCTGAGTCTTACCTCTCTTAGTCCACAAGATCAGATACAGAGATAATTGGAAGTCTAGAATCAATAATGATGGAACACAGCCAGTCTGAAACAGATGCCAGGATAAACCATCTGTAAATTCCATAGTGGGTGGGCTTGGGACTCACAATGTTGATTTGCCTGTGGGCCACTGTACCAGCCCTCAGGATGTGTGTCTTGTGTGTGTCTTTTGTGTATCTTTTACATGTATTTGAAGAATTGCTTTGGGCACTTTTTCGAACCTGCTCTAATTTTTGCATATATTGTGAATCCAGCGAATAAGGTTGGACAGTTTTGTTATAGAGAACCAGCACGCCTGCAGTCTGACCTCTGTTCAACAGCATGAGTGATCTTTTCAAAATGCAGTTATGGTTTTGTGCCACTCACCTGTTCACCAAACTGAAGCCCCTTCATTGGTCTCCCACCGCTACTCTTATGATCAAGACACAGTACTATCACAAAATCTGTCCAGTCTTTCTAGTATGAATTCCCTCTCTTCTCATTTTGTGCTGCCCCACCGCCATCCCCTTTTCCTGCTGCAACCACTCTGGTTATGTCTTTGCTTTGATCCTTGGTGCCACAGAGTCTCTGCAAATTCTGCTCCTTCTACCTATTGTGCGCCTCCCTCTCTTCTGCAGTTCAGTTGCTCAGTCGTGTCCAACTCTGCAACCCCATGGACTGCAGCATGCCAGGCCTCCCTGGCCATCACCAACACCCAGAGTTTACCCAAACTCACATCCATCGAGTCAGTGATGCCATCCAACCATCTCATCCTCTGTTGTCCCCTTCTCTTCCTGCTCTCAGTCTTTCCCAGCATCAGGGTCTTCTGAAATGAGCCAGTTCTTCATATCAGTTGGCCAAAGTATTGGAGTTTCAGCTTTAGCATCAGTCCTTACAATGAATACCCAGGACTGATCTCCTTTAGGATTATCTGGTTGGATCTCCTTGCAGTCCAAGGGACTCTCAAGAGTCTTCTCCAACACCACAGTTCAAAAGCATCAATTCTTCGGCACTCAGCTTTCTTTATAGTCCAAATCTACATCCATACATGACCACTGGAAAAACCATAGCCTTGACTAGACAGACCTTTGTCAGCAAAGTAACGTCTCTGCTTTTTAATCTGCTGTCTAGGTTGGTCATAACTTTCCTTCTATGGAGTAAGCGTCTTTTCATTTCATGGCTGCAATCACCAGCTGCAGTGATTTTGGAGCCTCCCAAAATAAAATCAGCCACCGTTTCCCCATCTATTTGCCATGAAGTGATTGGAAGCCATGATGTTAGTTTTCTGAATGTTGAGCTTTAAGCCAACTTTTCCACTCTTCTCTTTCACTTTCATCAAGAGGCTCTTTAGTTCTTCTTCACTTTCTGCCATAAAGGTGGTGTCATCTGCATATCTGAGGTTACTGATATTTCTCCTGGCAATCTTGATTCCAGCTTGTGCTTCCTCCAGCCCAGCATTTCTCATGATGTACTCTGCATAGAAGTTAAATAAGCAGGGTGACAATATACAGCTTTGACGTACTCCTTTCCCTATTTGGAACCAGTCTGTTGTTCCATGTCCAGTTCTAACTGTTGCTTCCTGACCTGCATACAGATTTCTCAGGAGGCAGGTCAGGTGGCCTGGTATTCCCATTCTTGAAGAATTTTCCGCAGTTTATTGTGATCCACACAGTCAAAGGCTTTGGCATAGTCAATAAAGCAGAAATAGATGTTTTTATGGAACTCTCTTACTTTTTTGATAATTCAGCAGATGTTGGCAATTTGATCTCTGGTTCCTCTGCCTTTTCTAAATCCACCTTGAACATCTGGAAGTTCACAGTTCACATATTGCTGAAGCCTGACTTGGAGAAATTTGAACATTACTTTGCTAGTGTGTGAGATGAGTGCAATTGTGCAGTAGTTTGAGCATTCTTTGGCATTGCCTTTCTTTGGGATTGGAATGAAAACGGACCTTTTCCAGTCCTGTGGCCACTGCTGAGTTTTCCAAATTTGCTGGCATATTGAATGCAGCACTTTCACAGCATCATCTTTCAGGATTTGGAATAGCTCAACTGGAATTCCATCACCTCCACTAGCTTTGTTCATAGTGATGCTTTCTAAGGCCCACTTGACTTCACATTCCAGGATGTCTGGCTCTAGGTCAGTGATCACACCATCGTGATTATCTGGGTCGTGAAGATCTTTTTTGTACAGTTACGTGTATTCTTGCCACCTCTTCTTAATATCTTCTGCTTCTGTTAGGTCCATACCATTTCTGTCCTTTATTGAGCCCATCTTTGCATGAAATGTTCCCTTGGTATCTCTAATTTTCTTGAAGAGACCTCTAATCTTTCCCATTCTGTTGTTTTCCTTTATTTCTTTGCATTGATCGCTGAGGAAGGTTTTCTTATCTATCCTTGCTGTTCTTCGGAACTCTGCATTCAAATGGGTGTATCTTTCCTTTTCTCCTTTGCTTTTGGCTTCTATTCTTTTCACAGCTATTTGTAAGGCCTTCTCAGACATCCATTTTGCATTTTTGCATTTCTTTTTCATGGGGATGCTCCGTCCATAGTTCATCAGGCACTCTGTCTCTCAGATCTAGCCCCTTAAATCTAGTTCTCAGTTCCACTGTATAATCATCAGGGATTTGATTTAGGTCATACCTGAATGGTCTAGTGGTTTTCCCTACTTTATTCACCTGTTCTTAAGCTCCCTGCTCAATTGTAAAATCCTGAAGGAATCATTCCTTGATTTCTCTGCCTTTGCCAAAGCCCCCCTTAAACTTTCTCCTGGCCCCATTTCACTTGCTTGTGTGGCATCCCAGTACAGTTTCTAATGTATCTTTGTTTCTATAGTGATTAATCCTAGTCTTCTTACCAGTTCCCACAGGCAAGAGTATAACTTTCTGCGTACTATTTATTGTATTCTGGTCTCTAAACACAATGCCTAGCACGAAGTAGATCCTTTGTAAATACTACTTGGGCAAATGGCTATAGTAGTTGGTCTGTTTTTTCTATTTTGAAACATGCTATAATCTAAAGTTTTGATTATTTTGAGCCCTTTTGAAGTCCTACTTTAAAACCAAACCAAATGGTTTACTATAAACTAAGTGGTTGCTCTTTAAGTGGTGTATGTCATCAGTTTTCTAAAGTTGTCTTTATGTTACAGGGCTGAGGTTCTGTATTGTTGGGGGGGTGTGATTCTGTGTTTTGGGTTAGGGCTAGTTTGCGGTCATGATTATTTTATAGTCAAAGACCTCAGCATTAGTTACTAATGCCCATAATGGGGGGAAAAAGAAAAACTAATATTTGAGTTTTTCTCGGATCATTGTTTTCCTAATAATGCCTGCCCCCCACCCTCTCCATCTCTCTGTCTTTCTCTCTAGCTCTTCACTTGGTGTTTTGGGATCATTTATGGCCCCACAATCACGCATAAGCCACTTAACATCGCTCAGTGTCCTTATGTGTGAAATGAGAGAATTGAATTGCATGATAACTAAGTTTCCTTCTGGCTCTGACATTCTAAGTTTTATATGTATAAATACTGACTCTTACATCAAAGACTCAGGTTCAGAAAACTTTTTATGTATACATCCTACAAAGTTTCATGGATGCTTGAAACATTCTTTGTTATCAATAAAGACTTAAAATTATACTCACAATTTACAAATTGAAAAGGTATTATCCTGCTTAAGGATACTCACTCTTCATTGGGATCCTTATGATTTTTCATGAGATTTTATGAAATCAGATGATTACTGAGTAAATAAAAAAATTCTATAGACAAACCAGTTAGGGCCATGCTTGGCTTCTTTCTCAGAGCTTCTGAAATACATGTGTGCCTTATGAGTGTCTGGGGGAGGGGCAGTGGTTTAGTATACTTATTTCTGATTACAAACCTATGTCTATGGCCTGGAATGCTAATCTTTAGAATACATGTGTGTATATGTGTTTTGAGGATGGGAGGAGAAGGTGCTGGTACAGATGACTTAAGATATGAATGAAAACATAAGGCTGTATTTCCAAATGCCTGGAATTCTCATAGTATGTGAACATAGTATATTTTGGTAGTACCTTTTATTTTATTTTTTTAATGAGTAACAAGAACAATGAGAAAGTACCAGTAGAATAGAGCATTCTGAAGTAAAACTTGACAGTAGATTACTAACGTGAAGCCAGATGCAGGATTTGAAGACTAACTTATGGTACTATTAGACTTTTCTGCTCCATCAGCCACTACTGTTTAACACTTAGAATGGCTGATCTCAGGCATCATTTTTATCCTGTGCGCTCTGTGACTATTTTATTATCCCTTATCCATTCTGTTGTCATAGGGACATCCAGTCTTTACAAGCAAGGCTCTAAAGAGGTGCCTTTGAAACCCAGGCCTTCAAATTCTTCTTTTGTTCTCCTGGGCCTTCTCGTGACCTCCCCTTTCAACCTTCAACAGAGGGCTAGAGTGTTGTCTAGAAGGTTCTCTCTAAGAGCTGCTGTCAGAATAGTCTTTGGGGCAGAGGAAATGCCCCTTTATTTGTCCCACTCTTTCAATGAATGGAAATTAGACCTTAAATCTTATCCAGTGAGTCCTTAAATTGACAGACAAATGCATTGATGGAAAGATAAAGCAGTGGGAACAACATAAAGTGATGTCTGGGGTATAGGATGTGCTGCAGAGCTGGACAGTCCTGAGTCTGGGATGTTCTTGTCTTTCCTGCCAAGGGCCAGGCCCCAGGTAGATGCTGCCCAAGTGCTTCCTGATAAGAAAGTCCCCAGATGGTGTGGAGGCCAAAAATGGGGGTCTATTTAACTTCTGTATTGGAAAACTGATGTAGTGGGTTGTTTATGACAGCAGGTGCCCACTAGAGCCTGGGATCAGGAAATCCCCATCACTTCCCACTGATAGTCTCAGGGAGGTGATTGGAAATTGTTCTAAAACTCTATCTGAAAAGTAGCTAGTCTGCTTATGAAAAGACTTGGATGGTCATCAGGAATGGCAGTTGGGTTCCTTCTCTGTTGACTTTCTTTGGCCTTCTTGGTCAGCATTTCCATTTGGGAGTCGGGCACTTAGCTTTTCACAGAGCTACCGCTGTTGATGGAGGGATATGGTCACGACTTTGAGTATTTCCTTTCTGCGCTGCCTCATTCCTAGCTGTTTGCCCTCTTCTCATCTGTTTCTTTACTCTAATTACATATCTATTTATTTTACAAGGAATAAATGTTGGTCCAAAAAAAGTGGGGCGGGTAGAGGAAGAGAAGAGAACATAAATGTGTGCATGTGTGGTAGGCAATGAGAAAAAAAGTAGATTGTTAATAGTAACATTTTGTGGTATTTCCTTCCATTGTTTTTTCTAGGCATGTGAGTGCACACACCCATATATATTTTCAAAAGTGAGATAGTATTGTGCCTGTGCTTTAGTAGTTGATCTTTTCCCTTTAGAATATATCATGGAGCTTACTCTGATATCTAAGATACAATAGATGACTAAAGATGTATGGCAAACCAAGCTGAGGATATTGTTAATATGTAGCATCTTGGAGTTGGTATATGACTGTTACATGAATTGTCTGTCTTAACTTTTCTGAAAAAGTTGAAGTTTTATTTTCATTAAAAATTGTTGAGGGGGATAAAATCCATTGAGGGATGAGAAGACAAATTAAACAAATAGTAAAGGTGTAGTATATATAGAGTGGACCTCTTGCTATATCCTTAATACAGATGTGTGACTTTACATTTTAGTGGCAGCCCCCAGCATTATCTTATATGGGTGTATTGCCATTGTTTTTAGCCAGTTCCTTATTGGTTGGATATTTAGGGTATGTGTGGTGTCGGGGGGGAGGGGGGGTGGGTGTTTTAACTAGCTGAATAGCTAGTTTACTTCTTCCCTCCTCTCTCCCTTTCTTTGTGTTTTCAAAGGAAAGGAGCCCTGGATATGAATTTGGACAGCCTTTCCTATCCATCAGGAGACAAAGCACCTATTGAAATTTCTGTCTTAAGTTTTTACTCTTACTAAATGTGTGGACAGGTGGCACATTAATTCTCCAGTCAGTTTGCCTATATTAAGCAGGACAATATTTTTAATTAGTCAAACATATTTAACCCAAAATGTGTTTATTCTCCATTTTCTTTCTCTTTTAAAATTTGTGTATGCTGTGAGTTGGTTGTCAGGGTGTCCAGGTGCTGAATCTGAAGGTGGAGGAGGGGTGGGGTCGATGTACAGTGTTCACAAGATACAAAGGAGGGAGCCCAGTCTCACTTGGGATCACAACCCCCTGTGTGAGACCCACCTTTTATTCCTGTGTCATTTCTTCTATTCTTTACTCAAAGAGAAGATTCGGTTGCATCATTTTGAAGTATTCAGAATGACATCTGTCTTGGTTAACATTCACTTTTGGGGTAGCTGGGCTTTCTTGTGCTCCATCTGTGATTACCTTTTGCCTTATCTTTCAGTCCTTGGTCTAGGCTCACTTTGACTCTAGCGGCATCTTGTTTTACCCCCTTAACATGGTCATTGCATTAAGAACACGACAGACAAAGCATTGGTGTCCCTATGATCAGAGTGGGAAGTATGACAGACATTTTAGCCCTATAAATCTGCCTTTACCCTGACTGTGTAGATCTTGTGACATTATTGCAAAAGATAGTTTGGGAGGTAGTTATTTAGAACCCTCATGGAATTTCAGGCAAGGCGTTTGATACTTTGGGACATTAAATAAGGGTGCCCAGGTGCAAAGGTCAAGTCTGGACAGCTCCATACCCTGCTAGCCACACTGCCTGCCCCTCCATTCTCAAACCATTTTGAAGTGATTGCCAAGCAGGACAAGAACCATTACTCCAGGCACCACAGGTTGTTTCAAAGATGATAGGAGGAGACAGGCGCCATTAGGGCAAGAGACTGACTGCTCTGTATTGAAGCACTTCCACTTTCTATAGGAATAAGAACATTCATGGTCACTTTTGAGAGTTTGCAGCTTTGTATATCAGTCACAGTGTTGGGCATTCTGATGAATGTGATCCTACTCTTAATCAATGAGATGGATATTTCGACCCCTGTTCTTCCCTCCCTCAGATTATCCATGACAAATCAAAAGAGATTGAGTGACTTGCCCTGGATCACAACTGTGAGTGGCGAGGCAGAATCAGAACTGAGGTTTCCCTCACTCACAAGCTGGTGCTCGTTTGGTCTTCCTCATCGGAGGAGCCACGAACCCATGCTTCTTTCCTTGGGTCATTCTCTGTAAGAGGCTTTGCCTGCCACATGTCGATATCAGGCAATCAGAAAATATTGTAAAAAGGTCATTCAGTCTCTCCTGTAATTCCTGGACGGATCTGTCTCCTCTGCAGGGCGACCCGGAGTAGATTCATAAGCTATAAGTAAATGGGGCAAGGAGTTACAAATGTGTAGAAATCCTGTACATTGTGTTGTGTCAAAATGTAAGCACTTGTACTTAGTCTATGTGAATTTAAAGAATTATTTTGCATCATGTGGTATCTGTCCAGTAACACATCACTTCTACTACATCTTCTATGCATCAAACCATAGAGCCTCTAAGACATGCCCTCAATCCTGCATCTCTTGGAGTAAAAGGCTGGTCATCCTGCCTGTTAATCATGTGAAGCTGCACATGGTAAGGATTAGTATCCCTCAGTTGACTTTCAACAGCAGCAGTGGGTGAGAAAAATAGACAGAGAACCAGCCTTTCTTGAGAAAAAGATGTTTGTTCTGAGAAAAATACATTTATTGCTTTTTTTTTTTTTTTTTTTGCAGAGGGCAGCGATGTGTAGTTCAGTTTTAGAAAAGTCAGGTTTCGAGGAATGAAGCAGACTCTAGTTGAAGTCCTGAATTTTTCCCATGATGCATTCCTCAAAGACTCAAGAAGCATCAATGTCTGCATTTGGAGAAATGTTGTAAAATGTGTTACAGCAGGTTTGGGCATTTATTTGATAATTCTTCTGGGCATATATGCAGAACGTTGAGTCAGTGTATGGGCAGTTTTATGAACACAAATTAATTTTGGGGTACCCAACAATAAAGATGCATCTTTGGTTGAGTGAAGAAGGCTGTGCCTCTAATGAGTAAAGTAACATCAGGGGGAAGAAAGAAGTTACAGCAGGAAGCATATTGTACTTTCTTGAAATGGAAAAAAATTTTGAAACGTAAAAATAATAATCTACTCTAAAATTTATAAATCTGTAAGTATCTCAGAGAAACAAACTTTTCACTTAAAAAAAATTGTGGAAAGTGAAATAGGAAAAAAGTATCAACAGTATCTCCAGATCTCCTTTCAAGACTCTAAATTATTTGAATTTTTGAAATGGAAAATCACTTACAGGAATAATTAGTGAGCATTATTATGTGCCTGACATGGTGCTTACTTTAAGTCCCTAATTGTATTGTCACTAAAACTCTTGAGTGGTGAAGCCCTATAATTGACCATCTTTTATAGCCATGGGAACCAAGGCCTAGAAAAGTGAGATTTCTTACTGAAAATACATAGTTTTTTACCTGAGAAACTGACACTTGAACCCAGGCAGTCTGACCCCAGAGTTATGGTACCTAACTGCTAGATCATATTGTTTTTTCAAGGTTTTTGTTTTAGTTTTTCCTTATACTTGTTTCATATTAGCCTGAAATTCACCCCCTCCCCCTGCTTTTTTTTTTTTAAAGGGAATTAGCTCAGACTTCAGAGAAGGCAATGGCACCCCACTCCAGTGCTCTTGCTTGGAAAATCCCATGGACGGAGGAGCCTGGTGGGCTGCAGTCCATGGGGTCACGAAGAGTCAGACACGACTGAGCAACTTCACTTTCACTTTTCACTTTCATGCAAAGGAAATGGCAACCCACTCCAGTGTTCTTGCCTGGAGAATCCCAGGAACGGGGGAGCCTGGTGGGCTGCTGTCTATGGGGTCGCACAGAGTCGGACACGGCTGAAGTGACTTAGCAGCAGCAGCTCAGACTCAGCCCCTTTTCATTGGAATGATAGACGAGCCTAAGTATAATTGTACTACTATAGATTAATGTGCTTCTTGGCCTAGTGCCTGCTGAAGGCAACATTTAGGCTGTTGTATTGGCACATTCATTCATTCATTCATTCATTCGCTTGTTACTTTGTTCCCTCAGTAAATTTATCAGTGTCAGTTACATTCCAGGTCCTGTCTCACATGTTGGGTATACAGCTGTGGACAGAACCATTCTCTGGTCTTAGGGTGCTTTCATCCTAGTAGAGAAGACAGAAACCAAATTAAGTGTATGTTTCATGGTGGTAAGTGATAGAGAGAAAGTAATTCCGGGGCAGGAAATGGAATGGGGTGTGTGAGTGAAGGGTGTATGATTTTTACATTAAGGAAGAAAAGGACAGTGAGACCTGAGGGGGCCATGCAGAAGCTTAGGGGAAGGGCATTTCAGGAGGAGAGCAGCAAGCGCAAAGGCCCTGTGATGAGAACCCACTCATAAGAAAAGCCTCCCATTTATATTAATCTTACATATATAATATGTATATATAAATATGACATATTTCTTCCTGATTGAACTATCACCCATTTCTCTGGGGAATATCAGTGTCAATCTGTATTAAATGAGAAGGTGCCAGATAATGTAAACATGGCACTTCTGGTTTCAAAGATTTAGTCAACATGGAATGGAGCCTGAAAGATTTGTTCAGTGATTCTGCCTCTGAGATACATCCTTTTGTAGCCAAATGTGTGGTTTATTTTTAGTTGGCTGTAGTCTTATCATGGAGAAGGCAATGGCACCCTACTCCAGTATTCTTTCCTGGAAAATTCCATGGATGGAGGAGCCTGGTGGGCTGCAGTCCATGGGGTCGCTAAGAGTCGGACACGACTGAGCGACTTCACTTTCACTTTTCACTCTCCTGCATTGGAGAAGGAAATGGCAACCCACTCCACTCTTCTTGCCTGGAGAATCCCAGGGACGGGGGAGCCTGGTGGGCTGCTGTCTATGGGGTCGCACAGAGAAGGACACGACTGAAGTGGCTTAGCAGTAGCAGTCTTATCATAGATGTTAGAAACCGAGTTTCTGTATGTTCTACTGTGCAGTGATTATGAGAGGATAAGAACTGGTCTCCCTGTCTTTGGTTACCCATTTAGAGCAAATAAAAAGAATTGCCTTTATGATTTGAAAATGAGTAGCTGTTACATCATGGCAGAGTAAAACATCCTTGAACTGTTTTAAAGTCTTACCGAAAAGGTTCCTCATTAGTCAATAAAATATCAGATGCTATATACTTTAAATTTACTTTGCAACACCATTGCCAGCTGTTGGTATCAATCCACAGGAAATTATATTTTCTTGAGGAAAAGTCTTCTCAAATCCACAATTTCTTGCTGGACATTCATAGCAAAATGTTTATGTAAAACCCTTGTGAATGCACATATGGTGACAGTTCTGTGAAAGCCTGATTAGCTGGTCTTCAACTTGCTGGATTATTACTTTAAAAATATATAAAATATATATATATATATATATATAAAAAAATAAACCATCCTTTTCAGTTAAGGGGGATATAAAGGCATCAGAAACCCTCTCATACCATTACATTTCTGATATCGCTCAACATGGGGTAAACAGTTAAATTGATTTGAGTATGAATTGTCTCCAGAATACTTCCTTTCTGCTTGGCAGCCCTATGTAGAAATTTCTGCCTGTTGCAAATCAAAAGTCTTCAAGTCGCCAACTCCCCTGAAGAAAGGTTTTGATAATCAAGCCATTGTCAGACCCTGAGCTCTGCTGCATGGCACTGGGAGCCTCTGGAATCCGTTGATTGTAGCTGTCGGAAGGGGGTTGTTGGCAGCTGTGAGCACCCCTGCTTGAGTATTTCCTTTTCTGACCAGGAAGAAGAGGACAGTGATCAAGCAGAGGGTCTCAACAGAGATCTTAAATCACCAGGTAACATGAGAATGGATGCATCCAGGCTATCAGGGAAGCGGGCTCAAAGCTCCAGGAGTGTACAGAGACCGATAATTCTTGTATGAACACCTAGATGACTGGCGACCTTCTCCTTAAGGATTAAACAGGACCCAAGTTAACTGATGCTAATGGGACATACTGAAATGGAGATATTTTTGGTCTCTTTTTTTGCTATTTATGATCTGCTGGCAGGAATATTTCACGACATCAAAGACATGGCAGAAAGCAAGAAAATGTATATATATACATATATATATGTACACACACACATATCTTCCATATCTTACAACCCTGCTATCACATATGGCCTTTGCGGACAGAGCATTGTGTGTTGTTTAGTCTTGGAAACTCTTTTAAAGATAGGATGTCATTTACAATCTTCAGGCCATATGTTTACTCAGACTTAAGAAACACGGGCTAATCTTTTTCTATTTTGAGGAGTAATAAATTGAAAAGATAATTACATAATATGGTGCATAATGTAACTCTGGCTTGAGCCATATGTGTTTAATTTTAGAGAAACATGCGTGATGACAGGTTATGAAAGGATGAAACTATTTTAGTCATTTTAAGGATTAGAATCATGATTTCTTTCTTTTTTTTTTTAAAGTAAGTGTCCCTTATTTCTCCCCACCTCCTCAACAAAACAACCCAATACACAAACCCAATGAAAAACACCCTCCTGAAAGCGGTTTGTTCCTGTGGTGACCACTGGCAAAGAAGATTCAAGTTTGAGGGCGTATTATCCCCAGGTTCTTCTACAGTTCCACGCAGGGTTCCGTGTGCTGAGAGTGGGTGCCATACAGTTTCTACTGCAGGAGCAGAGTGGAGTGGCTGTATTTAGAATCCAGCAGAAATTGTTCATGTGAATATCCAATTAGAAGCCATTTTGGTTATCTCTTTCTTAATTAAACTTGATAGGATATCTGATATAAAATGCTGTGGCGGGAGAAATGTGAGATCCTTTCGTTTCTTTCTTCCAGAGATATCTCTTGAGCACCTTTTGTGCTTCAGCCACTGTGTTGTGGTGGTTCAGTCACTAACTTGTGTCCCGACTCTTTTGTGACCCCACGGACTGTGTAGCCCGCCAGGCTCCTCTGTCCATGGGATTTCCCAGGCAAGAATACCAGAATGGGTTGCCACTTCTCTCTCTAGGGATCTTCCCGACCCAGGGATCAAACTCACGTCTCCTGCACTGAGGCGCCTCCTTTACCACTGAACCACCAGGGAAGCCCCTGGACTGTTACTCTTGGTACCTAAGTCAAATAAGATATTCCCCGTAAAACTATTAAGTGAGCAAGAGGCTGATATACCAAGACCACATTTCAGGTCATCTTTAGAATGTACTCCTTTATCCATGATTCCGGCCTAGAGGTAAAATTTTCAGGTGTGGTAGGCAGTGTAATGCCGCCTGAAGATACCTGCTTCTGGATCCCTAGAGCCTGGGAATACATTATATGGCAAAGGGGAACTAGATTTATAGATGAGATTAAAATTGCTAATCACCTGACCTTGCATGTGGAAGATTATCCAGGATTATCACAGTGGACGCAGGGTCATTGTCAGTTCAGTTCACTCGCTCAGTTGTGTCCATCTCTTTGTGATCCCATGGACTGCAGCACACCAGGCTTCCCTGTCCATCACCAACTCCCGGAGTTTACTCAAACTCATGTCCATACAGTAGGTGATGCCATCCAACCATCTTATCCTCTGTCATCCCCTTCTCCTCCCGCCTTCAATCTTTCCCAGCATCAGGGTCTTTTCTAATTAGTCAGTTCTTCACATCAGTTGGCCAAAGTATTGGCGTTTCAGCTTCAGCATCAGTCCTTCCAATGAACGCCCAGGACTGATATCCCTTAGGATGGACTGGTTGGATCTCCTTGTAGTCCAAGGGACTCCCAAGAGTCTTCTCCAACACCACAGTTCAAAAGCATCAATTCTTAAGCCCTCAGCTTTCTCTATGGTCCAACTCTCACATCCATACATGACTACTAGAAAAAATATAGCTTTGACTAGATGGAATTTTGTCAGCAAAGTAATGTCTCTGCTTTTTAATATGTTGTCTAGGTTGGTCATAGCTTTTCTTCCAAAGAGCAAGCCTCTTTTAATTTCATGGCTGCTGCCACCATCTGCAGTGATTTTGGAGCCCCCCCAAATAAATTCTCTCACCTTTCTGTTGTTTCCCCATCTATTTGCCATAAAGTGATGGGACTGGGTACCATGATCTTAGTTTTATGAATGTTGAGCTTTTAAGCCAACTTTTTCACTCTCCTCTTTCACTTTCATCAAGAGGCTTTTTAGTTCCTCTTCACTTTCTGCCATAAGGGTGGTGTCATCTGTATATCTGAGGTTATTGATATTTCTCCCGGCAATCTTGATTCCAGCTTGTGCTTCATCCAGCTCAGCGTTTCTCATGATGTACTCTGCATATAAGTTAAATAAGCATGGTGACAATGTACAGCCTTGATGTACTCCTTTCCCGATTTGGAACCAGTCTGTTGTTCCATGTCCAATTCTAACTGTTGCTTCTTGACCTGCATACAGATTTCTCAGGAAGCAGGTCAGGTGGTCTGGTACTGCCATATTTTAAAGAATTTTCCACAGTTTATTGTGATCCACACAGTCAAAGGCTTTGGTGTAGTCAGTAAAGCAAAAATAGATGTTTTTCTGGAACTCTCTTGCTTTCTCAGTGATCCAACAGATGTTGGCAATTGATCTCTGGTTCCTCTGCCTTTTCTAAATCCAACTTGAATATCTGGAAGTTCATGGTTCACATATTGTTGAAGCCTAGCTTGGAGAATTTTGAGCATTACTTTGCTAGCGTATGAGATAAGTGCCTTTGTGTCGTACTTTGAACATTCTTTGGCATTGTCTTTCCTTGGGATTAGAATGAAAACTGACCTTTTCCAGTCCACTAGCCACTGCTGAGTCTTCCAAATTAGCCAACATATTGAGTGCAGCACTTTAATACCATTGTCTTTTAGGATTTGTTAACTGGAATTCCATCACTACCACTGACTTTGTTCATAGTGATGCTTCCTAAGGCCCACTTGACTTCTCATTCCAGGATGTCTAGCTCTAGGTGAATGATCACACTGTCGTGATTATCTGGGTCATGAAGATCTTTTTTGTATAGTTTTTCTCTGTATTCTTGTCACCTCTTCTTAATATCTTCTGTTTCTGTTAAGTCCATACCATTTCTGTTTTTTATTTTTCCCATCTTTGCCTGAAATGTTCCCTTGGTATCTATAATTTTCTTGAAGAGATCTCCAGTCTTTCCCATTCTATTGTTTTCCTCTATTTCTTTGCATTGATCACTGAGGAAGGCTTTCTTGTATCTCCTTGCTATTCTTTGGAACTCTGCATTCAGAGGCTTATATTTTCCCTTCTCTTTTTTGCCTTTAGCTTCTCTCCTTTTCTCCTTATAGTATCCTTAAAAGTTGAAGCAGGAGATTGAAGGTATAGAAAAAAGGGATGGTAGAGGGAGAAGGGCCTGTCCAGTGTACCTGACTTTGAAAATGAGAGATGGAACCACATGCCCAGGAATGCAGGCAGCCTCTAGAAGCTAGAAAAGACAAGCAAGGAAGCAGATATTTTCCTGTGGCCTATGGAAGAACACAGACCTTCCAAGCTTCCTGGTTTTATCCTGGTGACTCATTTTGGACTTATGACCTGCAGAACTGTAAGACTATAAATGTGTACATTGTTAATCCCTATTCGATGGTAATTTGCTATAGTAGCAGGAAGAAACTAACACATTGGAGAAGAACCACACTCCTGGTGTTAGATAGTGACTAGAACAGTTGTTCTTAAGCATGACTGTACCTGGAACTTTCGAAATGCTAATACCTAGAGCCTAGATCCCAGAGGGTGGTCTAGGTGTGAGAATTTTGCAAGTTCTCCCAGTGACTCATATGTACAACCAGGGAGGTGAAACACTGGTTTAGGGGATAGCTTTGGCCTCAGGTAAACCTGGTTTCCTTTTTAGCATCAACTTGGACCAGCTGGGTGAGTGAGCAGGTTACTCTTAGCTTCAGATTCCCCAGCTGTAATATGGGGTTGTGGGGATTTTCTACCTTGGGTTTCAGGATCCTGGCACGTGAAAGGGACATTTGTTTCTGGCATGGTGTTTACTCCATAAAGGGAAGCTGTTGCGGTGGCTGTGTGATCACGATTTGGACACACCCAGCTAGCTCCCTGATGAGTTAACAGTAGACACAGAGCCTGGCTGACTTACATGCCTTGTGCTCACAACTGCCTTCCGAGGTCAAGTCTGTTAGGAGACCCATTCCACGGAGTGTCGAGAGGATCAGTAAAGTTAGGTAGCTTTTCCATAGTGGCACAAGTAGTAAACCCTGGAGTCTGATCTTGAACCAACGTCCTGCTCTGAGTTGAAGGCTGTGTCTGCTTGCCCCTGGGCAGACACCCAGGTAAGGCTTGCTTGGTGGGCAGCATTGGAGGATTTTGGAAGCTGGCGGCGTCAGACTCTTAGCCTTTGGAGGCATTTCACAAACCATTACCTGCATCAGCCCTCAGCCTGAGGGTGGCACTTTGTATCAGATTCAGTCTCTGCATGATAAACCATACTGCCCTGTTGCCTGCCGTCAAGGCGCAGGAGGTTGAAAGCCATGGGAATGATGATTCTTAATGGTTATAGGCTGTTTGCCTCTGTCTGCCATTTAATCTAATCTTGGGTTCAGTTGATACTATTGATTAGGTTCTTTTCAAAACTGTATGCCGTGTATGGGGCTTCTCTGCATGGGGTAAAATGTTATTCTTCTCATATGTGAGTTGAGAAGAAAAGGTGAAAGTATACAATTAATTTGCCTGCACTTTCTTGCAAATTGTATGCTGGATTTCTGTGAAATGCCGTATGGAACAATAATCCAAGCAAATTATTGTTATTTACTGTGACTTTTACCTGCATATTTAAAGTCAACAATTATGTTTCCTTTCTGTACTTAATGGCCTTTGTACAACATTTTTAGAAACCTGGTCAATTGTCAGTAAGAAAACCTGCACTTTGACCCCGTGATTCTTAGGGAACAGGTTAACAATATCAGGCCTAACAATCAGGTCTGGTTTCAGAAAGAATTCACCCAACTCATCGCGGCACCCTCAGCCATCCTTTCCTTTGAATAAATTAATCATAGGCCATTGTTCTAAGTCTTATATTTTGCAAAACACAGGTCTCTTGTCATGGATATTATTGTTACTGTTGAAAGCAAATAATGTCACTGACTTTGATCTTCTTAAACTTTTTCCTTCACATAGCTTCCATTTGGATGGCCAGTTTGCTTTGTCTTTGGAACTCTGTCATTCCTTGGGTCTTTCTCAAAAAGGTAGGACATATGTATATCACATCAGTCACCGTTCTCTAATCCCAGTCCAGACCTTGATGATGCCCTTGGTTTTGTGTGGCCCTTCCTTATATTTCCATTTAGCAGCCATCAACCTGCAGACATTGGGTGGGAAGCACAGATCTTTTTTTTTTAAAGCTGTCTCCAGTTTGGAGGTTCAGGCAAGTTTTTGTTTTATTGAAGACTCATCTTCCTCCCTCTGAATGGACCCAAGAAGAGCAGCTGATGGTCAGCCACGTGTGAACAAGCTAGGGTTCTGTGAATTTGAAGAGGTCCAGCTTCTTTATTCCCAATCTCCAGATACTTTGAGTTATGATATTTCCAACAAAACAAGCAAACAAACCTAGTAAATCCCCCAAACTAGACTTTCTCTTTTGAGAAATGAATCTGGCTTTGCTTGTAAAATCTCTTCATCTGATGAAGAGTAGGCTTGGTCAAGTGTATGTAAAAAGACACCCTAACTCATGGAATGATTTTCAAACCATTTTCGGAATTATATTTGGCACGTGTCTGGAGGAGGAGCCCAGGATATGTAAAAGAGGAAAGCACAAAGATGAGCAGTCACCTGCATCCTCTCCGACTTGAATGACAGATGTTAACATTTTGTCCTGTTTGCTTGTGTGTGGTCAGTTGTGTCTGACTTTTTGAGACCCTAATGGACTGCAGCCCATCACACTCCTCTGTCCGTGAGATTTTCAGGGAAGAACACTGGAGTGAGTTGCCATTTCCTCTTCTAGGGGATCTTCCTGACCCAGGGATTTGAACCCATGTCTCCTGTGTCTCCTGCATTGGCAGGCAGATTCTTTACCATTGAGCCACCTGGGAAGGTGCCCCTGTTTGCTTGTAGATCTATTTAAAAGGAATAAAAGGTTTCAGCACTAGCAGGATCCCCTTTAACTGTTCTTCGCATTCCTTAGAAACGCTTTTCATTAGGAGTTTGGAGTTCCTTATTCCATTCCATTTTTATATGTGTATTTACATAGTTAGCCTTTTTGGAGAGTTTTTAGTTTATAAGTTTAGCATCAAGATGTATTTGTCTCCTAACTCCTTCATGCTTTCTTATTCATCCTTGATTTTGAGAATGATGCAGTGTTAATATGTATAAAGTAAAATAAAGTAAAAAGTCGCTCAGTCATGTCCGACTCTTTGCGACCCCGTGGACTATAGCCTACCAGGCTCCTCTGTCCATGGGATTCTCCAGGCAAGGATACTGGAGTGGGTTGCCATTTCCTTCTCCAGGGGAGAAATTAATATGTATAGATCTAGCTTACTCTGCCTTCTCTGGTGTCTCAGACAGTAAAGAATCCGCCTGCAATGCAGAAGACCCAGGTTCAATCCTTGGGTTGGGAAGATCCCTGGAGAAGGGAATGGCTACCCACTCCAGTATTCTTGCCTAGGGAATCCCATGGTCAGAGAAGCCTGGTGCATTATAGTCCATGGGGTCGCAAAGAGTCGGACACAGCTGAGCAATTTTACTTCACTTCAGCTTACCCTGCTGAAATTGTCCACTGTATTCATCCACTGACGATGAGTTGTGCTTACTCATTCCAACATTGATGGATGTTTATAATTTTTTTTTTTTACTGTCATAAACATTTTGACATTTTGTTTCTTTAGAGTCAATACAGAGAAGTAGAATTGCTGGGGCAATTAATTATATTTACTTAAGGTATACCGCTCCCTCATTTGGAACTTGCCATCATGGAGTTTAGAAAGGTGTTCATGTGTTATTCCTTTCCTCAAGGACTCTCTAGTCTGCAGAAAAAGTGGAGGAGAATAATTCTGTCTTCAGAATAACTGTTTATTTCAGCTGGATTCTATTCAGCTGAAATCCTCAAGATAGCAAATCCTCAAGAGGAGGCAATGATCTGCTCAGGTCCCAAATATTTTATATAACAGATGATTTGCATTGTATTGTGTCCACTGATTTCAGTCCCACTCCATTGATTGACTAGCAATCAGCTTCATCTTCTGTTACAAGTAGAACATGGTTTATAGAAGGAAGGCATCAACCAATTAATCCAGCGCTTAGAGAGTTTCAGAGAGGTTGAACCATCACAGGCCTGTTTTTTAAGCTTTCTCAACCATCACTTTCAAGAGGCTAATGGAACTTTCCAGAGGATTGTTTGAAGTAACAGCACACAAAAATAGAACAAAAGAAAAGAAAGTGTTAGTCGTTCAGTCATGTCCAACTCTTTGCAACCCCATGGACTGTAGCCCACCAGGCTCCTCTGTCCATAGAATTCTCCAGGGCAAAATTATTGGCGTGGGTTGCCAGAAAAGAAAAATACAAGAATAGACAGGAGGAAGAATTTTGATGTGAAGGAGGCTTTCCACTATTCCTTCTCATCCTGAGGTGTGGTAGGTAGATCAGTCCTGTGCTGAGGCCTGACAGCTTGTGGGGACAGGATGAATTTTTCAGGCAGTATGAGAAATGCCATCCACACCAACTGATACCTTCCCCTGGCAACCGCCACACTCTCTATCTTTTATCATTCCTCTTGATCCATCGTCTAGAGAATGCTAGAAGGCAGGAGAATGTAAGTTCCAAATAGGCATTGGTGCCTGTCTTCTATCTTGGTTTATTTTCAAAAACCTTTTTGAACTTTTGAACTGCTAGTACCCATGGGGCAGTGTGCAGGGGAGTTGATAAATAAAGATAATGTGGATGTGAGTGCAGTTTCTTTCATACGTAACCAAAGAAGCATGTGAGCTCCAGATAAGCTTTTCTTAGGGAAAAAAAAAAAAAATTCTAAATGTCAGAGTGTTTTGAGTAGGGGTAGGGAAGACTCGAGCATTAAAAGACATCCTGAGACCTTAGACTGATGAAGAAAAAATCAGGCCGATAGCTTGTAGGGAAATTTGGCTGAAGGCTCTTTGGTTTTCATTAGGTTTAGACTTCTTTCTCCTTTATGTGTTCTCTTACAGCCTCTGTTTACTATTGTAATTTTACTCTCTGTTTTTGTCTGTAATGGTCACTTTCTTATTTCTCCTCCAGTAGATTGAAAAATGAGGGTGTCTGCAACTTATGCAATTTGTTGGGTGGATATGGGACTTTGTTTTTTTCCTAACAGAACATCTGAGGAAAAAAAGAAATTAGCTTTTGTTATTTCTGAAGCATCTTTTGAAAACCTGAGGTTTTTATATTCAGGTGAAAGTACACATGAAGCAATAATTATAAGTTAATTATCAAAACAGAAAAGACTGTACTTTATGAAGATCCAGTGCAATTAAATACCTGGTTTTTAGATTGTTTATCACCATTTTGAAAGCAGTGGCTTCATTGCATTTCTGCCAATCCTGAGCTGAATCAGCCAGCTGATGATATCGACAAGATTTACCCCACTATTAGAGATATAAGCCTAATATTTCACTTATTTGCCAAAAAGTTGTGTTTTTTTTTTTTTTAAGGAAAAGATAGTTCAGCCTCTGACCCTCCCAGAAAAACATACACTGCCAAGTGCAAGGGGAAAATTGAGAGCTTATTATTATTTAAAAAAAAAAAAAATCCCCATCTCTACAAATCATGGCAGTAATTGTTAACATTAGGTAGATTTGGCATCAGTGTCAAATTCCAACTTTTTGCCCCCATATCTACATCTTAATTATCCTTGGATTAACAGATCAATGTGGAACATAGTAGACATTTTCTAGATAGTTGTTGAATTAGCAAACAAGGAAATTTCTAAATGACTTGATTCAAAGCCTGTCTCACGTAGAGATTTGACAGTGAAATGAAGTTTTGTAAGCAGTGCAGAGGTTCAAGTGGCTGACTGAGATTTTGTATAAAATAACTTTGCTCCTGCTAAAGTCTGACCACGTAGACTTCTGATACATTTGACTTTTATATCTCAGGTAGATGCATTTTAAGTGTGGAGAAGTGGTAGGAGAGGACTTTTCATCTCATTGTGTTCGGTCTCAGTAGGCTGCAGGGTATTGAAGCTTTTACCCCAAAGCCCTCATCTGCCCCTCATCTCTGTCCCTGTGTTACTAGTGCTTCAGCCTTGGTGGATGGTAGAACTCTGTTCTGTGCAGGATCAGGCATCATCTGATTTTTTACTGATATTGGAGAAACATACAGGGTTTTAGAACTGTAGGGATACCCAAATAATTGTTTATTTTAAAACCTGCTGGGATACCTTACTCCTAAATGTCACAATGAGAGAGATGGTGGGAATCACAATAAATGCCACATTTTCTTAAATCTCTATTTAGTCCCTTTTTCCTTTGTGATTTGGAGGTTCTTAGAGAATGTTATCACATTGAGAAGTTCATTGAGTCCTGTATGAGTGTGTGTATGTGTACACGTGTACACATACTTAGATGTATTTGTACTCATGCACAATACATACATATATATTATATATATGTGTGTGTGTGCACAATACATAATATGTGCCCACACATGTATACCAAAGTGTATACACATGCACCCATATGTATGCTTGTTACATTTTCTCAACCCAAATAACTCAAGTTTCTTACCTCACAGAAAAAGTCACTTCTATGAAAAGTTAAAAAATAAATATTATAATCAGCGAGGCATCACAAATAACTTTTTATGTCTCCATCAAGCTATTAAATGCTTTTTTATTTTTAAGTAGATAGGGGGATAAAATTGCTACATAGTTCATAAAGTGGTATGCCATTATTGCCTGCTGTGCCCAAGAATTACGCCAGCTTTTTACACTCATGAAGTAAAAGCAGATTGGAACTGTGATCAATGTATTATCCTATATTTCTTATTGTGCATTCTCTTTCCTCTCTGAGCACCTTTGTGGACTAAATGGCTACTAATGACATAATTACAATTGTTTGTCACCACCATAATGCGCGATTTCCGATCTCATCATGAAGATGTAAGTTAGATAAAGGAGGAGTTTTGGCAGGAAGACAAAGTGCAGTGATTTATTAAAGGCCAGATGTGGTTGTTAAAAGCTTTTCTACAGAAGGCTCAATTGAGTGATGGGAAATAGGAAAGAAGCGCTCTGTACACCCAGCCTGTGGTTCTTGGTGTGAGTGACACAGTTGCTCATGGAAGCATGACAAATGAGCCACATATTTTATTGTTGTGTACAAGTTTTATATTGGAATTTAAACAGGGTGAGAAAGGTTCACATTAGCTTACTTCCACCAAGTAGGTGTTTAAAGGAAACTAATGAGACTTGAAGTGCTGGTGATATTTTCAATTCGCTTTAGTGCCTCATAGCAAGAACTGAAATATCTTATGTTTCTGTCAAGTTTCAAAGAGGGAAAATCCCAGCACTGTTAAAACAGAGACAGAGAGCACGAGAGAGGTTAATATGAGAATTCAAAGAAATCAGAAGCAAGTGGAGACAAGATATTACTTAAGCACTGTTGCCATACATACCGTACACATAGACTACATATATACAATCAGATTGGAGAGATGCTTCTAGGGAAGGGGCACAATTTCTGGTATTAGTAGTATTTGCGCACACAAAGCTCTGTTAAAATATGTTAAGACCCTGTAGTGATGTAGCCTATGAGTGGTTCAAAGAGGGTTTTTGAGCTTTTTGGAGGAGGAAAGAGGAAAAAGAAGAAATGGTTCTATTTTAAAGCCATTCTCTGGTCTCAAGGGACTGATCTGCTTCTCTTTTCCTCCTGTCCTTCCTTCCCCTCTGCCCTGCCTCCCCCACTTTCACTTTCCCATATATGGAGAGTGACACGTAGGATTGGGTCTGCATGGTATGGAGCCTGGAACTCTACTGGGCTGTCTCTTCCAGGGTGGATAGCAAAATCATTTAAAATGGTCTGAGTTGAAGACCTCAAGTATTTCTGATTAATTCTGAGTCCAGCGAGAGCTGTAGTGCAGTGTTCACAGTGCTGTGACCTGCCCTGCCCCTGTCCTGTCAGTGGCAACTCTAAGGTCATGTTTGTTTGTTTGTGTTTCTTCTCTCATGGTTCCACAGACTTGATAGGTCTTACCATACCTTGTGATTTCATGTGTCTTTGTATTTTACCTGACATTTATTCCCAGTTTTTGGCTCGTTAGTTCCACAGAGGCAGGCAGGCGTGTCCCTGGCCTGTCACATGACTTGGCAGTTGATGTACATTAGGAAAGTGTTTCTAGAATGACTCAAAAGAACCACATGGACAGTGGCTGGCAATTCAAGATGTCACTAGGAGAACACTAGCGACTCTTATTTAGATGAAACTTTTCTCAAACTATCAACCCTTGTCCATCTAATTAATGGAGCAGTTGAGATGCCTTACTTGGCATCCCCTTAAGGTTTCTAGCCTTAGGGCCTAGTTAGATCTGCTCCTTTCCAAACTGATTATTGTCTCCTGGGACTCATCATGCAAGTCCAGGGACTGCCACTTGGTATCTCACACCCAACCCTTGGATAATTTAGAGTAAAGTTAAAAGAATGCATGTGCTTTCTCCACCCGTTGATTCTCTCTTCCACTTTAAATATTATATTTGTCCTTTGTGACTCATGTATTGTTCTTTATAAAGAGATGAATACAGTTGAAATGCAAGGAGTAACGTTTCAAAGAAATGAGACATGTGGAACTGGGCTGCCTGCAGGGGTGGGTGTATCGCCCGTACAGGCGAGGAGCTGTGCTCAGAAGAGTCCTGTGGTTGCTTTGATCGTCTGCTGTCGCCATCTTGAAGTTCTTATAGTTCTGAAGAAGGGGTCCCCTGTTTTCATTTTGCACTGGGTCCCTCAAATTATGTAGCTGGTTGCACCCATTGGGATGTGTTCCTTCTTTCATTGTAGTCACCTGTGACTCTTCAGGTTCCTGACATTCCTTCACTGACCAGAATTTGTGTTATCTGGAGGTAGGTTACCTCAAGCCTGATCTTACCTGACCATATGGCTTCTAAAGGCTTCTTTGAGTGTTTGGGAGGAAGTTGGTCCTCATGAGACACAAACAGATGGAATATGAGCTTTGGCTTTGACTCACACTTGTGGCTTCAAATCCTGGCTCTGCCATGGGCTGGTTACTTAAGCTTTCCAGGTTCAGCTTCCTCATTTACAAAAAGAAGATGATGGTAATGTGCCTACATCCTTGGCTTGAAGTGAAGATTGAGGCAGAACGAACTTCCTAGATACCTGACTCAGGCGGGAGCACTCACTGCTAGGTACTAGAGTGATCACTGGACACCGCATTTCTGGTTACACCTGACACTTAGTGAGCTTCATACTCTTTGTGGTTGTTGCTCCATTGAAGTTGGAGGATTCTCACTGTGCTTTGATGCTGTGACATGCCGGCAGTCAAGGTTCTGTGTGGCCTGGTACTAGAGTTCAAGGGAAGACTTGACTCAGCTCTGCTTACTCCCTTATCCTACCTGAAGCCCAGGCCACTCCCTCTCCTCTATACTTCCTGCTTTATTCAAGTGATTGATTGACATGGAAAGGATTTGTACAACTGGACTTTCCCAGTGGCTACTCAGTTTGCCATTAAAGGAACCAACCTCTTTTTTGCAGAACATTTAGAACACATTTTGAAGCAGCTAAGTAATGCATAAGTAATCTCACCCTCCCCATCCAGGAAATTTGTAAAACAGTGCCCATGTCATGGGGACTTGTGTTCTTAGGGAGAGAGCCTATGTTATTGGGGACTGTAATAATGTGTTATATGATCCATTTATTTATTGAACAAATATCTATTAAAGAGTGTATGCCAGACAGTGGAGTACAGCTATTTACAGCACCATCAAGAAGCTTGCTGTTGTGTGGCTGATACTGTGTGTGTTAGTCTCTCAGTCATGTCCAACGGTTGGTGACCCCGTGGACTGTAGCTCTCCAGGCTCCTCTGTCCATGGAGTTGCTGTTCCCTTGGGATTCCCTGGTGGCTCAGAGGTTAAAGCATCTGCCTGCAGTGTGGGAGACCCGGGTTCGATCCCTGGGTTGGAAAGATCCCCTGGAGAAGAAAATGGCAACCTACTCCAGTACTCTTGCCTAGAAAATTCCATGGATGGAGGAGCCTGGTGGGCTACAGTCCATGGGGTCACAAAGAGTCGGACACAACTGAGTGACTTCATTTTTCTAGGGGATCTTCCCAACCCAGGGAGCGAACCCAGGTACATTGCAGGCAGATTCTTTACTGTCTGAGCCACCAGAGAAGCCTGCCTGATACTCTAGGTGGGTGAAATATTAGACTGTGTACAGAACAGCATCAGATAAAAATGCTGTGCAGAAATATGAAAAGAGATGATAGGAGAAGAGTGCCTCTGGGCCACTTTGGAGGAGACACACAGGAAAAGCCAATAAGAGGAAGTGACATTTGAGCTGAATTTTAAATGGCAGCAGGGAGGCAGCCAGGGGAAGGTTACAAGATGCATGTTCTAGACTGAGGACTAGCCAGTGCTCGGACCCTAAGGTTCCATGAGTTTGGTGGATTTGAGGAAGAGAAAGAAGACCAGTGTGGCTGGAATGAGGTGTGTAAGAGGGAGACAATTGGTTGGTCAGGAGAATTATTTCGGGCCTGATCTTGGACTCTATAAGAGAGAGTCATGTGATCTCTGAGCTGTAGTGCTCTGGCTGTTATTTTCAGGCTACATGAGAACAGGTTTGGGTGGATTTACCTGAGTTTATCCACTTCAGTTCTCTAACTAAGAGGCATAACACTGAAAGGAACACAAGGATTAGAGTCCTAAGGCAAGTCGTAGGTCTATGGGGACAAACTATCTCATTTCCCTAATGAGTCATTTCATCCATAAGGCACTAGCTTGGTATAATAAATAATTACTTATGGCTTGTGACAACTACTTGACAAAATGCAAAATCATATTGCAATATTAGATAGCTATTATTATTGATAACCTTTCATATGACAACCTTACCTATTGAAAGTACCTATTTTTCTTAATTGCAAAAATGCATTTTTCTGTCCATTAAAAAGATTTTGTATTACTTATGGAGAAACCTAGTAGATACATTCTTGCTGGGTATAGTTACTTTATTCTTTAAATGGTTCACAGGTGCTGGTTCACACTCGTTGGTAACTTTTTGACCTAATTCTGTCTCCAGGATTCCATGTCTCTTAACTGAACTGACTTTGAAATATGGGAAAGCTTAAAAAGAAGGGTTAACTGGTGATTCAAAGGACTTTCCTTTAAAGGGAACCCTCCAAAGTTATTATAAGACAAAAATCCCATATCTCCAAAAATAACTGTTTATTGCCTTGGAATTGGGCTTGTGGATATAAGCAGTTTACATGCTGATCTATGGGAGTGGTAATTCTTGATGAAATTCTTGTTGAAATTCAGTCTGTGTAGTTGACATTTTGGTGAAGGAGTTGACTTTTGTCTCTTTCTGCTTCTTAGAAACTCTTGCTGTGCTCATCAGGACTTTTGTGTCCGTCAGAGAATCAGAGAGAACAGGTTCTGTCTGTCCAGTTCTCTAAGATTAGTTCTCAGGAGCCATGTCAATGGCCCCAGAGAATTTGAGCTTTAAA
This sequence comes from Bos javanicus, assembly GCF_032452875.1. Taxonomy (NCBI): domain Eukaryota; kingdom Metazoa; phylum Chordata; class Mammalia; order Artiodactyla; family Bovidae; genus Bos; species Bos javanicus. Next base: position 30,281,559 of record NC_083889.1, read on the forward strand.
ATCAACATTTGTTTGATTTCATAGACATCCCTTGGAAAGATTATCTCAGATTACTGGAAGACTTTATTGTTAAAGTTTTAGAGAATTTTGCATTCTGCCTTGGAATCATTTTCAAGTTTTATTAGAACATTTTCTAGCAATGGCACTAATTATATTAAATATGACCCTGGAAATGGGCTATGTCAGCTTGAAAAGACTATTTTTAACAGAATTTGGTTTTAAAGGCAGGTTTTATAGACATTGTAGTAATACCATTGTTATCTAATTAGCATCCACTGTGCAAATGTACGTGATATTAGAGAGGCAAGTATACATAAAATTATAAATTGTGACATTTTATGAGTTTTTTTTATCATGAGTCTTATACAGTCATCATTACTTAAGAGTGTGAAATGTGGCCTTAGACATTACATCATGTAAAGACCAGGAGACAGAAAAACTGAGGATCAATTTTTGATTATAATAAAGTTTTAGTATGAGGCACTTCTGAATATGTGTCATGAATGTGAGTCATGAATTTCACACCAAACCTGACCTAGTATGATTATGTTTCGACTTCAAGGGGTTTTCAGTATTTCAAGTCTAAGCCTAATTCTAAGGTTTCAAAATGATTCACATTCAAATCTACTTTTATGTTTTATAATTAAATAAAAAAATATTGCTTATACCTACATTTTTACTATTCTTGGACATATTATAATTATTTCTCTAATTTCACCAATAAAATAGCCCATTTCTTCATTAGTAAATTACAAGGCTATCTCAGTTAAAAAAAAAAAATTAGTTTGAATGTGGCTTGCCATCTCAGATAGTCATTTCAGCTTGGAATTTTCTCACTTCTTTCATTAGTTCTTTTTGTAAAATGTGAAGATACTTTCTAGGTAAATTAATCCCTTCCAAGCGGTAAAATAACTTCCTTTTTGGAAAGAGTTATTAGAGTCTTATTCTTTATAATCTTAAATACCACTTATGTTCAAGTGAACAATACATGAAAAAATTACACTAGTTAAAAAAAGAATGATTACGACCTAGGCCAAGTACATTGCAATTGTATGTTCATGGAAAAGTGAGCTTTCTACTGGGAAAAGCATGATATAGATGCCCAGGAAATTTCCAAAGTTTTAAGTATTTTTGTAAATTAGGTTGTTCCTAGTTAAACAGGTGGCTTTAAAGGCTGGTTTCACTGTTGTTTTAATCATAGTTTAGTTACCATGGAGAAATATGCAAGTTAGCATTTATACACAGAAGTGAAATTTATGCTGCATAGATAATAGCCTAAATTTAGCTTGACTTAAGTTTACCACTTCCTTTTTTTCAACCCAAAAGAATAATAATATATCCCATAAATCCATTAACAAGTTAATTTCTTTAAACACTATTGTTATATTTTTAGAGATTTTATTTCTTAAGCTTCAGTGGACACTTCTGTCACTGTGACTTCTTTGAGCATAATATGGCATGTTAAGTTTGATTTGCTCTAACTGTGTGACTCTTAGGTTTAATATGAGGCTCTGCTAAGTTTAAAATCAGTCATGTGATGAAAAACTAATGTTTGGACACATTGTATCTCGTGGGATTTTGCAAAGGACTTTTGTTTATTCTGAAAATCTTCAGAAAATATACAGTGATGTTGGGACCGACCTGATTTCAGAGTCCAGCAATAGTTTTGATGACCATTCAGCTATATTTTCTGAGACAGGTCTTCATAACGCACTGTTTGGATCTCAGTGTCCTCTTAGCTGGGTGATAGATTTTTTTCACCCTGAATTAAGAGGTTCATTTGTGTGGAATACGGCAATTGGAAGCTGCCTTTGCTGCCATTTGCTCTACCCAGTACCTCAGAGTGAAGGCTAAGTTTTCAAGGACAAATGTAGTAAAAGTGTCCTCATCCAACATGAGGTCCCCCAGCACAGGGAGAGAGCAGCAGATCCCTTTCAACACCAGCTGTTCTCACAGATATAGATTGCTGCAGTGAAATTTTCTTAATATAATTCAGGAAGCTCTAGAGAATTCTCCAAAACAACTGTGCCAACAAGGAAAATGTTGAATTTTTCATCAGCTGCCCAATGCTGAGAGTTACTAGGCAATCCGTTCATTCATGACCAGATGTTCAGTGTGGTAACGCTCTGCAGTTAACTTGAACCCTGTGGCCTGTTTACCATTGGCTACAAGGACATTGGCAGCAAGCTGGCATTGGAGAATTGAGGCCCGTACAAGCAAAAGACCGAAGTGTGTGTCTGTGGCTTCCTGGTTTTCACCAGCGACCAGACAAGGTAGGGAGTGATGAAAGAAAGGGACGCCATCACATCAATCATTCTGGAGGCAAGGAGTATTTGCTGTAGGATTGTGTCCTGGGGGAACAGTTGGCAAATTCTTATTCTCCTTTTTATTTGGGAAGAAAGGCGGTCTTTGTTTAGTTGGATAGTTTTTTTTTTTTTTTCAACCTGTGTCTAAACCATCAAACTTTTTGTGGTGGGGGCAGTAGGCGTGGGTGGTTAAGACAGTAAGAAAAAGGTTTCTAATTTTAAACTAGAGGAAGTCAATAAAAGTTGAGTCTTAATATTGAAACCTTACAAGGTCCAATCTGGAATTGGAAATATGTGATATTTTTGCCCTGGGTAAACTTTATTTTTATATGTGGGGAATATTTAGATCTTCCATTCATACAGAGTCACCATTTCCTTTATATACATGTTTTGAGCCCATGACATTTTTGTGAACTATTTTAAGTCATAGTGTTTGGGGGAAGACGGGACTTAGATAAAGGAGTTTTGGAAAAAACAATATAATTTTCCACCTTAAAAAGGATTCTTCCTGAAATTGATGAACTGTGTTTGATTCTGAATGTGAGCATGCCAGGCACAGGGAGGCAGAATTTCATAACATATAGTTTTGTCTCAGATAGAGGACTTCTCTTCCCACCTCCATGGCACTGCACGGTGATTTATTATAGTAAAATACGCAGGACATGAAATTGACCATTTTAAGGGACTGCACTGTAGTTTAAAGTGTTAGTTCAAAGCTGTGTGGGGAAAGAAAAGTGGTTTTCTTATTTAGCCATTTTTACTTTGGGAGTCAAACAGTGCCATCCCAACAAGAAGATGGCCTTTGTTTCCATGAAGAGAAAGTCATCATGAAATAAACCTTTTGCCTTTTGGAGACTTGCGCTGTTTTCTCTTCTGTAGAATTTCTGATCGCCTGGTACATCCTTAGTGACAACAGTCCGTCAGGACACAAAGGGAACTTGGAGGGTCTTCGGAGCAGCAGAACCCTTGCAGTAACGATGTTTGCTTTGGCAGAGCCTCTGCCTTTGGTTTATAGGGCTATAGTCAACACTTCCTTTGCATTTCCTGCTTGCAGAGAAAGCTGGTTACATGTTGCGCTGAGATATGGAAATTTCTCAGTACTCCGTTTAAACCTGCATCTCACTAGCCCTTCGAATCACACCGAGCGAGTCTGTGTTTCATTTGTCTGGCTGATTTTTTCCCCCTTTTCTTTCTGAAAAGTCCCTTGGCTTGTTGACTTGGAAAAACCAGGTTTTGAATTACAGCAGGTACTGACGTCGGGCTGCCGGGCTGCGCTGTTTTCTGGGATGCTAAGTTGCTGATAGAAAAGCGAGAACCAGTTTACAGTAGCTCTGACACCACTGTTACCTTTCTTCAGTCCTCTCCAGCTGCTCTCAGCCCTTCGGATGCCTTTGCCGTGCACACAGTTTGTTCTTGGGTGTGAAAGCAAACAGTATTTGAGTTGGCAGCAACTTCTCTTTCAGTGGAGTTTGCTGCCTCGGCAAGAAACCGCAGCGTGAGCTTTCTGCTGCTGAAGGTTTCCACTGGCAGGATGGCCTTTTCCCACATTTCCTTGGTTTAAGGAAACAGATTTCTGAACTTTTTTTTTTTTTAAAGACAAAATGCCAACATTTAACAGCTGGAGTTAGTATATAGTTTATGGTTTTCACTTTATGTTCTTGTGGATGTATCAAAATTAAAAATCTGCAATTATTGTTAAATTATGCAAGGTTTTGCAAAAAAGAGTGATTAAAAATAGACTCGCTGTTACGAGGAATTCAAGAAAGTCATTGTTACCCAAACAGGTATTCTCAATTATTCTATCTTTAATGGTTTTTAATTGTTATAATTTACTCATATTCTATTACATCTCTCAGAGATGTTTCTGAAAGCTCTTTGTTTTTCCTTTAGGAACAAGTAGGAATTTGTTCATTTGAACCTCTTCAACTTTTTTCCCCCCTCCAAATTTTATTTTTTTTTTATTTATTTTTTTTAACATGTCAGTGTTAATCCTCACTTTAAGTAACCCTTCTTGTCATAGTGGTTTTATCTGGAGAATCTTAACTGTGAGAGCAAAGCAGACAGACCTGCTGCGTGTCAAGGTGATACCTTTGTCACCAAGTACTCGTGTGCCACTCAAGGAAGTTATCCAGGTCTTTGTTACACCAGAGAATCTACCTTTTAGACCAGTGTCCGTTTGGGTTTTGTATATTCCTTTTGGGAACAATTTATAGCCACACCTTACAGACTTAATATATATATTCCTCCTTGACTGGAAGCCTTGCTACATTGGTAAAATATCAGAATCAGGAAACGAATGCAGTCAACCAATTAAAAAAAAAATGACTGAATGTTGCCTCCAGATAGGTAGTATTTTCGTCCTATCGGTATCTAGAGACTGGTGGTTTTGTTATTTCTTTTTCTGTGGATAGAGGCGGAGATTCTGAGAAGCTTTATTAAATCTCCAAAAGCCATGCCTTTAATGAAAAAGTGGCTCTAACATACGTGTTTTCCTGATTTCTCAGAAAATAAAATAGGAAGTGAGAAGGCCATCGTCCTTGGTACACTGTGAAACTCTAAAGACCATTCGATCTACATGTTAGATTTAAGATCAGAACATTAGCTGTGATAAATAACAGGGGACAAAATTTTTCTTTTCTTTTCAAGGATGGTGGCAGTTAATCATTTTTATCTGCCCGCTTTGTAGACTTGATTAGATTTATTATGTATGCCGCATGTTTATGGCATTTTTATTATATGTTGTTAATTTGTTGTAACTGCCACCACATTTTTTTTTTCTTCTTCCGTTTTCTCCCTGGAGGACCCTTGAGAGCATCTTAAGTGTCAACTGTTACCTTGTACTTTAAGAAACTTTAATTTTTAATTTTAAAAAAGGCATAATAGTCTACCAGTTATTAAAAAAAAATACCAGTGTTATAAAAAATTATCATGTAAAAGGAAAATTTGCAGTTGTGTTCTACTAAACACTTGAGTTTTTTATTGCTTATGTAGTGCTACACGTTTAGGGTGGATTTAGAGAATGCACATTTTTAAAAACATTTCACCTGAAACCCAGAAGGGAGAGCCGTCAGACATACACTCAACTGTGATTTTCTTTATTACTGGAAAGTCATGCATGTAGTTTGCAAATCACTAGTAGGTAAGACAATCACGATGTGCATCACTTCATCAACAGCCAAACACTAAGGCTGCTTCAAAAGTCAGGCAGTCGAAAGCTGCATTTTAGAACAACACACTCTTTTTTAGCTTACTGGCACTCAGAATGGATATGAAATCTGTTAAATATAGAGGCAATTCTTTAAATAAGGCCGACAGTTAAAATTGGGAAGTAGGAGAATTAGATTGGAAATGATTTACGATGAGTCTACAGGACATTCAAAAAATAAAGTTAGCAAAGGAAATCCACTGGCTGTATTGGCTACATTACAGCAAAGGATTTTTACTTTTCCTCCCTTTTGAATTGGCCGGGTATATAGGCAATGCAGAGAAACAGACTTTCAGGCGGAAAAATTGACAGCATTTTTCTTTTTACTGTATGTTCTGGCATTGGTTTGGTATTGGCATTATAAGTCTCTAACTAAGTCAGTTTCTTGTTTTGACAGTTACAAACTTTTCAACAACAGAGAACCACCCATTCTCTTAAGAGTATGCGATGTTGAAATAAATAGAAGCTGGACTGAACAGCAGCTTTGTTTTTGTCATGCATCATGAACATGTGGGTCCTTAAAAAAAATACCATTTGAAGATGACGTGGGTGTGGTTATTGAGCTTGTAATGTATAATAATCACAGATGCATAGGTCACTTTTAAAAATTGGTATGTATTTGTTCATAATCCTCTAGAAGAAGTTTATACATTTCTGTGGAACAAACTATGAATTCAGAGAAGACAGATTAGAGGCAGTGTTAAATCCTTTAGGTATGAAACCGTTCCAATGACAGCTAAAATTTGTTCTTATGGTGGCTTATTAAAGCCTTTAAAATTCTTATTTATAATGGGAGGAGAAAAAAGAAAATTTTAGGAATTTTAGATATAAAATCACCAATTGTTCCGACTATAGCAGTATTAAATGAACCAAGAAAAGGTTGTATGCATACTAACTAGTAGTAGAGAAGTTCAAGGGTATTAAGCCGCCTTTTGACTTCAGTGTTGTGAGAGATGCAGGATGTCTTATATGTGTGAGATGATCATTTGATTCCTTTCTCCTCTACTCGAGTCACTACTTAGATCAGTAAGTGTTTAAAATCGCTATAGGAAATTTTGAAAAAAACAAAAGTTCATACTCAAACACTGTATTTAGGAATAAAGCGCTAAGAGAAATGAGATATTTCTTTGTCCCCCTGGAGAATTTAAGTTGCAGTTTGCTAAAGATATGAATGTTAGATATTTGGGTTAAGGGAAAAGAGATGGTTTCCTGATGGATGGAAAACAGAGTGAATAAAGAACAAAGACCAAAAAGCTTGGTGCTTGAGGAGAACAACAAATAATTCCCTTTGGCTGGGACATTAGAGTTTGTAAAGGGCAAGAGAGAAAATAAGTTGGTAGTTAGCTGACACATGACCATTGAGGACTTCAAATTTATGTTAAGAAGCAAGGAATTTATTCCATAACATTAATTAATGTTAATAATAGCAGGCAACATTTGCTGTAGCATCAGGCATACTGATTTACAGTTCATTATGATTTACTTCTTATAAGCATCTAAGGAAGGGGGTACTATTCTTTTCCACAGTTTACTGTACAGATGAGATTGGGTCTTGGAAAGAATAAGCCTCCTTACCATGGGCACATAGTCGTGAGATGGAGCCAGGATTTCAAGTTGGTTCTGTTACACTCAAGGACCAACCTTTCGAAGATTCTGATGACACAGCCAGTAGGGATGACCAGGGTTTTTATGAGCACAGTCATCGCTCAGTCAGAGCTAGGCTCCAGAACAGTTCATCTTTCGTTGTTTTATAGAATATAGTGAGGGGCCCAAATTAGAGAAAGTGGCCATATTTCTGAAGAGCCACAGTCAGAGTCTTCAGTAGGGTCATTGAAGGGATTGGGAAGGAGATGACAGGGGGATAAAAACCCCCTTGACATTTAATTGGATGAACTTGGTGTGAAAGAGATGGACAGTTGGAGAGTTGGGTGGGTGTTCCCAATAGTTGATGCTAAAAGAAGAGAGGAGGCAGACTGGACAGAAATGAGGTGAGGATTGGATGTCATTTTAAGTCCAGGTACCAATCCCAGACAGAATTTTTCTGAAGATGATGAACAGCTGGGAAGGTAGCAGAGCTGGAGACGGAGATCCGATGCCAAAAAAGTATATACAGAGAGGCAGACTGGCTACATTCAGTGAGGGGGCTGGGAGGAGAGAAGAAAGAGTGGCTGGAGAAGGCAACCAGGAAATAAATCAGCCTCATGAGATAAAGAAAAATCCTTCTGCTCATTGAACATGACAGATTTGTAGGCCATGCTTCAGACACATACCTATACATATTCATTTTTGTATACATATTCATGTACATATTTATATACGTATCCTTATATACATTCATATGTATCACTGTGTGTATTTGTGTATGTATTGTGAGCATGCGCCATGCCCTCAAGCACACAGATGCAGTACTTGGGAGCCTTTCCCACCTCCGGGTAGGCTGGGTACCCGTCTCTCCCTGGAGCTGCCCACTGGGGATGATTCAGCTCCATGGGGCTGTGACCTGAGAGCTGGAGTTTACTTCTAGCAGGTGTGAGGTTCAGACCAACACACAGAATTTTATACCCCCCTCCCCCCAGTGCGTTCCAACTCAGAAGCCTGGCTGCTTTAAATGCTATGGTAAATGCTAAGTGATCTATAATAGGATTTTACAGAATTCAGCAAGATTACCATTATGTTGTGAAATATGGGCTAAGAGTGTGGTCAGTAAATGTGTTAACTTTTCATGAGGGGTGATACTTTTTCTCCTTTGAAAATCCATTCATCTGCTGAAATGCGTTTGGGAAGCTCATGACTTACATTGCTATGGCCAGTGCAGGATGGCAGTTCAGAATTTTTTTGCTTTCCTTGGGCATCTTCTTAATTTCTAACAGGGTTCACAGGGACGACTTTCAGTTCTTTATTTATTCCCCAACAGTCAACGAAATACTGTTACTGCTAAAGTCTGTGTTATCGATTGAAGAGTGAAGCTATGCCCTTTTTTCAAGATGCCACTTAAGTGATTCCTTTTCAGGATTCTTTAAAATGTCACCCTGATGAAAATTGCCCTCCCACTTTAGTAAACTCAAGCTTCTTCTTCTTCATTCCTTATGTGGATTTTGACTCAAGGAACACCTTAAATTCCTAAAAGCTTGTGTGCCACCTACTCCACACACTGTGAACTTCATAAGAACCCTTTACAGATGGTGATACTCATTTTAGGAAAATAGATTTAACACAATCATGCCACTCTTCACACAACTGTCACTTGGGATATTATCCATGTTCCTCCCAGAGGCCCCTAGTTGGCCGTGTGGCTGAGGGCTTTGTTGTGATGGTTTGAGAAGTCATTTATCAACAGAGGTCACCCTGACTTTTGAAATTCTGATAAAATTGGCTTGAGCTTTTATCTTATTCCCTGTGAGACTTCCAATGAGAATTTTTGGAGGCTTCATTTTCATGATTGATGTTGGTTTAAGAACTCTTGATAGTGTCTCTTCTCATTGCTGTGTCCTTTTCTCCTCCCAGGATTGGAAATTAGCTCCTCTCCATAATTTCGTTCCAACCTAATGCACATAGGGCATTGAACTTGAGGAACTTCTCAAAAGTTTGCATCAGAGAAATTTAGAAACAGATGTTCAGCATGCTTGTTCTTAAAACATATGTTTTCCTACTCTGAACCCATCCGTGGATAGCTTTGTGTGTCGATCATGACCTCCAAATTCGTCCTTTCTTCTCGCCTCTCATTTGTTTCGCTTTCTGTTACTGACTCATACTTCTTAAAAACAGCGACTTACTTTTCACTTTCTGTTCACCATCTCCTTCCAAGTTGGGTAATTTGGAACTTTGTTTTCTGCATTTCAAACCTCATGGATGGCCCTAGAGATTGTCATACTGAAAGAAATAGACGAGACAAATATATGATACTGCTTACATGTGAAATCTAAAACAAGGCTACAAAGGAACTTATCTATAAAGCAGAAATAGAGGTATGGATGTAAGAAACAAGCTCATGTTTACCAGGGGGTAATTTGGGGACAAATTGAAATATATGTACTACTGTATATAAACTAGATAACTAATAAAGACCTACTGTATAGCACAGGGAACTCTATTCAATACTCTGTAATGGCCTATATATATATATATATATATATATACAAGGATGGGCATGATAAAGAACAGAAACTATATGGACCTAACAGAAGCAGAAGAGATTAAGAGGTGATAAAGAATACACAGAACTTTACAAAAAAGGTCTTAATGACCCAGATAACCACAATGGTGTGGTCACTCACCTAGAGCTAGACATCCTGGAATGTGAAGTCAAGTGGGCCTTAGGAAGCGTTACTATGAACAAAGATAGTGGCAGTGATGAAATTCCAGCTGAGCTACTTAAAATCCTAAAAGATGATGCTGTGAAAGTGCTGCACTCAATATGTCAGCAAATTTGGGAAACTCAGCGGTGGCCATAGAACTGGAAAAGGTCAGTTTTCATTCCAATCCCAAAGAACGGCAATGCCAGAGAATGTTCAAACTACCATACAGTCATGCTCATTTCACATGCTAGTAAGGTTATGCTCAAAATCCTTCAAGCTAGGCTTCAACAGTATGTCAACCGAGAACTTCCATATGTGCAAGCTGGGTTTAGAAAAGGCAGAGGAACCAGAGATCAAATTGCCAGCACTTGTTGGATCATGGAGAAAGCAAGGGAATTCGAGAAAAAATATCTACTTCTGCTTCATTGACTACACTAAAGCCTTTGTGTGAATCATGTCAAACTCTGGAAAATTCTTACAGAAATGGGAATACCAGACCACCTTACCTGTCTCCTAAGAAACTTACACATCAAGAAGCAACAGTTAGAACTGGACACGGAACATCAGACTGGTTCAAAATTGGGAAAGGAGTACATCAAGGCTGTATGTTGTCACCCTGCTTATTTAACTTATGTGCAGAGTACATCATGAGAAACGCTGGGCTGGATGAAGCACAAGCTGGAATCAAGATTGCTGGGAGAAATATCAATAACCTCAGATATGCAGATGACACTACCTTAATGGCAGAAAGTGAAGAGGAGCTAAAGAGCTTCTTGTTGAGAGTGAAAAAACTGACTTAAAACTTAACATTCAGAAAACTAAGATCATGGCATCCAGTCCCATCACTTTATGGCAAATAGAAGGGGAAAATGTGGAAACAGTGACAGATTTTCTTTTCTTGGTCTCCAGAATTACTGCAGACAGTGACTGCAGGCATGAAATTAAAAGATGCTTGCTCCTTGTAAGGAAATTTGAGATAAACCTAGACAGTGTCTTAAACATCACTTGCTGACAAAGGTCCCTCTAGTCAAAGCTATGGTTTTTCCAGTAGTCATGTACGAATGTGAGAGTGGGACCATAAAGAAGGCTGAGGGCCAAAGAATTGATGTTTTTGAATTGTGGTGCTTAGGAAGACTCTTAAGAGTCCCTTGGACCGTGAGATGAAACTAGTCAATCATAAAGGAAATCAACGCTGAATATTCATTGGAAAGACTGATGCTGAAGCTGAAGCTGCAATACTTTGGCCACCTGATGCGAAGAGCCGACTCATTGGAAAAGACTGTTACTGGGAAAGATTGAAGGTAAAAGGAGAAGGGGGCGGTAGAGGATGAAATGGTTAGATAGCATCACAGAATGAATGGACATGAATTTGAGCAAACTCCAGGAGACGGTGGACAACAGGGCAGACGGGTGGGTTCACAAAGGGCTGGACACAACTTAGTGACTAAACAACAACAACGGCCTATATGGGAGAAGATTCTAAAAAAGAGTGGGTGTATGTGTATGTATAATAGGCTCACTTTGCTACACCCCTGAAACTAACCCAACATTTGAAATCAGCTATACCCCTATAATAATTTTATAAAAAAGAAAAAGAATACCTAGATGAGGAAAAAAAGACTGCTGTGTTGGTTGACTGGTAAAAGGGTCATCTTTTCACGTCTACATGGGCATCGACAGAACTTCCTTTTCTCCCTCCTCCCTCTCCTTTACATGTAGCATCACTGAGACTACTTTGCATAGAGAGAGACATATTAGACGTTTATTACAATTCTGGCCCTACCCATCCAACTCTAGTCTTTTCAGTTTCTCCCCTTTACAAAGCCAAAGAAACAGGTTACGTCTTGAATTGCATAGAGGCCTTCAAAGTGTAGGCCCTAAATACTAGTATCTTCTCATTGAAAATTTTTTTCTTAAACTAGATCAGCAGTCTGTCTCTCAATCCTAGGGCAGTAAAACAAAATCTCAGCCTTACAAACACCTAGTTTATAGGAATACTTAATAGCATTTTATTTGTTCCTTTGATCATTTCATCTTATTTGTAATGTCTGCCACCCATCTGCCATTCTTAAAATGCATCTTCTGAGATAATGAATTTTCTCTTTTCCCCTGAAAGTGGAGGCTGTTAGTGAAATGGTTAAGTGATGCCTTCTGCTGCAGAGCTAGCTGGAAGCATGTGCGGTCATTGAGCCACCTCTCCTCATGTCACTTCACCCTAATTGTGTCAGCCAGCATGGCCATCTTATAATTAGATGAGAAACATCAGGCAATTTCCCAATGTTGTTATCTTTTGTAGTTTTCATGGCAATGTGCCCGACCTGGGGTTACAAAAACTCTGAAAAATATCCACTGCCCTTAAAAAGCACAATTAACTGACTATTTTACACTTTCTGATACCTGCATCTTTTAATAAATCTATCACTGGAGCAGTAGTTCCCAATGCCTGGTACCTTAGAATTCCAGGGTTTTAGGAAATCTAAATGTGAAGTGTTTCAGGATTTAAGCTAGTAGGATTTTGGTTGTAAGCAACAGAAAGTCCAGTTCGGGCAGCTTCAGCAGTGTCATTGGCAAGTCCTTGGTGGACTGCAGGAAAGATTTGATCCGGCTCATTGCTCTGTTTTCCTCTGTGAAGCTAGTTTATCTTCAGACTCGTCCTATGTGTAGTCATAAGACAGTCCCTAACAATTGCTGGGCTGTAGATTTTCTTGACCAAGCCAAGCAAAGGTGAGTCTTAAGCTTTTTGAAAAGATTCTTGAACTCTAATTGGATGAATTTCCAGCACATTCTACTTTCCTGATGGCCAGGGATATGGGATGTGTTAATATCCTAGGTAATATTTTTCCATCACTGGAGCTGGGTGTTGTCAACCTCCCCAGAAACCTATGACTCCTCACTGTCCCTTGGTCCTGTGTGAGAGGGGTTTGAAAAAAAGATGCTGGCCCACAGCTTCAAATGTAAAGCTCAGTGAGCTGTTTTTTATGTTTCAAAAGACCTAAAGTTGATTCAGTACTTTTCATGAGAAAGAACTTAAGGCGTTAAGCAAAATGTCAAGTTCCTTTGGCTTTTGGCCATGCATGTTGTAATCAGTGAGCTCTGATTGGCAGTTTGGTAGATACTCTGTCTTAACTCTTAACAAACAAATATTAGTTGGTAAGATCTTCTGAAACCTTGTGGAGGTGAAAGTGCTTTAGAACTTGATAAAGTAGTTCATTGTGGTTAAAAAAGAATTTGGAAACTTCACCCTTCTGAGTTGATAGATAATAGATTGAACGAGTTTGTAATCCACCTAAGAAGTGATGACCAGTTGGAATACTACGCAGATATGGGGGGAAAAAAAAGTGACCTCTAGTTGTACTAGTTTTATTTCTACAATTTAAAATTTAGCCTTTCAAGTTTTTCTTTCCAGATATAGAAAGTTCTGTGTTTTACTAGCATGTTTTTTAAAAACATTAATCATATGGAAAGAAAGAGATGATGAATTTTAACACTGCTGTGATAGAGTCCATGACTCAGCAACAGAAATTATTGTTGGTGGAATCACCAAAAAGCATTTCTCTCTCGGGGGAAGGTTGTTTAGTTGAAAGTCTTCAGAAGAGATGCATATTCAGTAAGAGTAATGAGAGGCAAATGCAATAATGCAAGATTGTTTTACAAAAAGAAATCTCTAAAAAGAAGATAGCCAAGTTGTTGAATAAACTTCATTGTTAAAGAGTAAACGTTGTGCTTATAAAACATTGAAGAGTGTCAAGTGTGTTGATGGTAATGTGAACTTACTCTAAGGTGCAGGAAGTCCTCCATGCTCCATGCATCTTGGAAGCGTTTCCATCAGAGTGAAGAAAGCTATGGGAACCTTCTAAAGTCATACTGGATACTTTATCTATGCAGAGTGATCTTCTCTGTGAAGCATTTGGCCTAGCTCATGCTGAGCTGCTTGGCCTTAGCATTGCTGTTGTTTTACCTGACTTACTCAGCATTGGTTGTTTTGGACTGACTGTCTCACCCACTGCCAGACGAGGAATTCTTGGCCAGTGTGTCAGGGTCTTGTGAATGTAAAACAAGACCCTGCTGCTCCTGATGGGGATGCTGGCCGCCTCAGTGTTCTTGGGTAGCCTGCCTGACCTCCTATCCACTAGGAGTCCACAGCTCAGACTCCACTCTGACCTTAGAAAACAGATCGCTACATCTGAATATCTTATTTACATAGTCTCTAGTTTTGTATCCTAACCCTCCTGACTGCACCCATCTTCTTGGTTTATTATTTTTCAAACTTCTGTGTTTTTCACAGGCAGTTTTCATGACTTGGTTTCTGGTTTCCCTGATTTTGATCTAAATACCACCTATATTTTATGAGCTTTAACTTCTTTCATTTGCTGGAATATAAATGAGTTTGTTTTATTTTTTTATTTTTTTTTTTTTTATTCTTCCAATTTTATTTTATTTTAAACTTTACATAATTGTATTAGTTTTGCCAAATATCAAAATGAATCCGCCACAGGTATACATGTGTTCCCCATCCCGAACCCTCCTCCCTCCTCCCTCCCCATACCATCCCTCTGGGCCGTCCCAGTGCACCAGCCCCAAGCATCCAGCATCATGCATCGAACCTGGACTGGCAACTCGTTTCCTACATGATATTTTACATGTTTCATTGCCATTCTCCCACATCTTCCCACCCTCTCCCTCTCCCACAGAGTCCATAAGACTGCTCTATACATCAGTGTCTCTTTTGCTGTCTAATGAGGTGGATGAAACTGAGCCTATTATACAGAGTGAAGTAAGCCAGAAGGAAAACATAAATACAGTATACTAATGCATATATATGAGTTTGTTTTAAAAGGAGATTTTACATCATCCCTTTAAACAAATGGTGGTATCAGTTGCCAGAGTTCAATGGTAACGTAAAATAACTACTATGAAGGTAAAATGGTGGTATACACAGGAGTTGGCAAACCTTTTCTGTAAGGGACCAAGTAGTAAATATTTTCAGCTTCACAGGCCTTATGGTCTTTTTTGCACCTGCTTACCTCCACTGTAACCCCAGATAAGCAAGGAAACAACACATAAATGAGTGGGCATAATTGTGTTCCAATAAAATTTTTTTTTTGTACATCAAAATTTGATTGTCATAATTTTTTCATTTTTTGGAATAATATTCTTCTTTTGATTTTTTTCCCGCCAAAGCCTTTAAAATATAAAATGTCTTCTTATCTCATGCGCTTTACAAAAATCAGCAATAGGCCAGGTTTGCCCACAGACCATCATTTGCTGATCCCTGATACTAGGTTGATGCAAATGTGATTGCAGTTTCAGACTGAATTTTAAAGCATCATAACTAGGCTCAAACACATCTTTCTTAATCAAAATAGGAACCATTATAGTCAACACATTTTGCCAATGAGAGATAAGTTTATTTATTGCTGTGGTGTAATAATCCATTCTTCAAGACCTGAGAAGCTCTTGGAAAGCGTTTTCTGCCTCCTGCTGGTTGTGGAAGTGTTTTTGCTGCAAAACGTTGAGGTGCTTGAAGAAGTGGTCTTTGGTGGGCGAGAGGTCAGGTGAATATGGCAGATGAGGCAAAACTTTGTAGCCCAATTCGTTCAACTTTTGAAGCATGAATTGTAGCCCAATTCGTTCAACTTCTGGAGAAGAATTAGGCCCATTCTGTTGACCAATACTGGCTGCAGGCATTGCAGTTTTCAGTGCCCCTCATCAATTTGCTGAGCATACTTCTCAGCTCTAATGGTTTCACTGGAATTCAGAAAGCTGTAGTGGATCAGACAGGCAACAGACCACCAAACAGTGACCATGATCTCTTTTCATTACAAGTTTGGCTTTGGGAAACGCTTTGGAGCTTTGTCTCAGTCCATCTGATTGTTGCCAGTTTTCGAATAAAATCCACTTTTTGTCACTTGTCACAATCCAATCAAGAAATGTTTCATTGTTGTTGCGTAGAATAAAAGAAGACTACACTTCAGAACAGTGATTATTTTTGGTGGTCAGCTCATGAGACACCCACTTATTGAGCTGTTTCACCTTTCCAGTTTGCTTCAAATGCTGAATGACCATAGAATGGTTGACGTTGAGTTCTTCGGCAACTTTTTGTATAGTTGTAAGAGGATCAGCTAATATAAGATGATAGCTCTCAATTAGTGGTTGTCAACTTCTGATGGCCATCCACTGCGCTCCTTATCTTCAAGGCTCTTGTCTCCTTTGTGAAACTTTTGAATCATCACTGCACTGTATGTTCATTTACAGTTGCTGGGCCAAATGTGTTGTTGATGTTGGGAGTTGTCTCTGCCGCTTGACCTGTTTTAAACTTGAAAAAGAAAACTATTCGAATTTACATTTTGTCTAACATCATTTCCATAGTCTAAAATAAATATAAACAAGTAATAAATCATTAGCCAAAAAAAGCAAGAAATACCCATTAAAATGATGTATAATATAACTACATTTATTTAAGAATGTATTCTAATATCAAACAGCAAAGTTCAACAATGCAAAACTACAATTATTTCTTCTCATCATATCCTGTTGCCTACTTCTTCTTAAGGTATTGAGCTGGAGGGGTTGTCTCTTTTTAAAAAAATGGACTTCAGCATATGTGAGGTGTCTGCCTGCGTGTGCACTCAGTTGCTTCAGTCACATCGGACTCTCTGTGACCTCATGTACCATTGCCCGCCAGGCTCCTCTCTCCATGGGATTGTACCGTCATGAATACTGAAATGGGTTGCCATTTATGTTTGAGGTGTCAGTTCAGTTCAGTTGCTCAGTCGTGTCCTACTATTTGCGACCCCAAGGAATTCAGCACGCCAGGCCTCCCTGTCCATCACCAACTCCCGGAGTTTACTCAAACTCATGTCCATTGAGTTGGTGATGTCATCCAACCATCTCATCCTCTGTCGTCCCCTTCTCCTCCTGCCTTCAGTCTTTACCAGCATCAAGGTCTTTTCAAATGCATCAGTTCTTTCCATCAGGTGGCCAAAGTGTCGAAGTTTCAGCTTCAGCATCAGTCCTTCCAGTGAACACCCAGGACTGATCTCCTTTAGGATGGACTGGTTGAATCTCCTTGCAGTCCAAGGGACTCTCAAGAGTCTTCTCCAACACCAACACTCAAATGATCCTGACATAATTAGAAGGGTTGAAATGGAATTGGAAAGAGAATAACTATGTAGTTCAGTGTCATTTGTTGTAATGTCTGTACACAATCATCAGAATGTTTAAGTCCCGAACTTCAGGGAGTATTGCCTTGTGTCTTGGTTCTACCCAGTTCTTCTAACCATCACCCAGATAACATCAAGGGAAAGATACAGATAGCACCAGAGTGAAATGAAAGGCAGGGAAAGGGAGAGAGTTCGACAGTATAACTGGAAACAGTCAAAATTCATGATGAGAGAGGAGCGGGGAGAGAATGACTTTTTGGATAAGGGATCAAATATCTGAAAGAGGAAAAGAAGAACTTCTTAGACCAGAAGTTGATAAGAATTTGAGTATTTTGCCAGCCAATCCATTACCCCCTCTCATCTTGCTGGTAGTGTCACGTGGTGGAACGGTACGGGATTTTGTGTATTACCCATTCATCTCCCTGGAGGAGCCTCTTGTGTTTGCGTGTCATGTTGTTCTATTCCAGGAGTGTCTGAGGTTAGCATTTCATCTCCCTTGCAAAAAGGAACAAGGGAAGTTGGTGACCCAGGAAAATATTTCTTTATTCAACACTTTCTATTCTTTTGTGTTGGCTCATTGAGTGATAAACCTTAAATACAAGCTTTTTATTTTCTTGGCCTGTATTGATTCTGTTTTGAATATGACTTGCACAGGAATCCTGGACGTATTTCTTGACAAAATTCTGTGTTAAAAAAACTAGAACTAGGGTGACTTCGACTCATAACTTGTGATAAACATCTCAAAGGTACAAGAATTTAGGTCATAACCGTATTGGACTATTTTGCCTTCTATTATGATAGATAAACCCACCAAATTCTGGGGAAGCATTTTTATATAGCATTCATAGAGTGATGATCATTACTACTATAACCTGAAAAGCAATCAGTGTTAATGTTACCAGCAAAAGAATGATTTCTATTTCAAAACAGACTTCTTAAAACACAGTTGTTTTTTCAAGTTGCTTTACTTTCCAGGATCAACATGAACCAGGAAACCTTATACAGGCCTATTAGCTGATATGTTCTTAAGTGTGGTAGTAGAGCTGTTAAGTAATTACACAAGTTGGGAAAAGAGATCTGGTTTCAGATTCTGGCTAAGCTACTTAGTAACTTTGTGACCTTCAAAAAGTTTTTCTAAGCCTCAATTTTCTCATTTGAAGATGCAGGTGAAAAGTCACCTACCTCACTTCAGGAATTGAACATATTCTAGTTTATCAGATGCTTTGGGGTTGAATGGGCTTATGCAAAAACAGTTTTGCATAAAACTGTTGCAAAAAAAGGCAGTGCAGAGTATGTAAGAATAATATTTCCTTTATGTGATATTTATTTGCCTAATTAGGTAAAAGTAGTTCTGATTATTGTTCTGTTTGGATGCCTCAGTTGAAGTTAAATAGTAGAAGATATTTAAATCTAGGAGTCAAAAGTGCTTTAAATATCCATCTCACCTTTCTGCATTTTTGATGTCTAGTTTAAAATTATTTTCTCTTCTCTAAAAGGACAGTAGGTGTGAAGTCCATATGGGTCAGAATTTGGGTACCTTCACATCAGTGACTGTGGCCCACTGAAATCTTGTTGCTTAAATCCAGGAAATGTTGACTCACACATTTTAACACTTTAACATCAGTTCAGTTGTTCCTGCTTACCCATTCACCATTTCGTTTTTAACTCCAGTTTTTATTAATTTTGAGAATGAAAAAGGATGAAGCATCTATTCTGCATTTCAGTCAGTTTCAAGTTTCTGTAGGTTAAAGATGAATAAATAAAACAGATAGCATTAGGTCCTTCTCTGTCTTCCCTTCTTTTGCTAGCTATCACCTTTTTTCAGTTTTTTGCATCAGCTTCTACATCTGGAGGGATGTATGTGACCTGGAAAGGCTTCCTCCAGCCCCATGGTTCTCAGCTTCTGTCTGGGCAGTGAAAGAGGCTCATAGCACAATGCCATTGAAGGACACTAAGAATTCATTTATGTAAAGTTGGAAGTTGCAGATGGTGGTATGGTTTTTCTTGGGTTCTATTTCAGAGTAAAGCAAATTCTAGACGTAACCATTTAATGCTGTTTTGGGTTCAGAGGATCCCAAGCTCCAGATTTGTTGTTGTTTTTCCAAGTGGCTAAGCCAACAATTCAAATCAAAACTTTATTCCTAACTTGGATCATTACACAATACCTCATACTATTAATTGGGACTATGTTAACCAGAATGCCTGGTAATTTTTAAGATGCCAGTCACAACTGTAAGTACAAAGATGAATGTATTGTTCAAATACTGTATGTGAATTGATTAGGTGGGGCCCAGGGACATATTTATCCCATTCCAAGGAGAACAAATTATTCTAGTACTGTAGCTTTTGGGAACTCAGCCATACCAGTTAGCTGCCTCCGGGCCTCACTTTACTTCTCTATCAGTTCAGTTCAGTTCAGTCGCTCATTCATGTCCAACTCTTTGCAACCCCATGGACTGCAGCACGCCAGGCCTCCTTGTCCATCACTAACTCCTGGAGTTTACTCAAACTCATGTCCATTGAGTAGGTGATGCCATCCAACCATCTCATCCTCTGTCGTCCCCTTCTCCTCCTGACTTCAATCTTACCCAGCATCAGGGTGTTTTCCAGTGAGTCAGTTCTTCGTATCAGTTGGCCAAAGTATTGGAGTATCAGCTTCAACATCAGTCCTTCCAGTGAACACCCAGGACTGATCTCCTTTAGGATGGACTGGTTGGATCTCCTTGCAGTCCAAGGAACTCTCAAGAGTCTTCTCCAACACCACAGTTCAAAAGCATCAATTCTTCAATGCTCAGCTTTCTTTATAGTCCAACTCTCACATCCGTACGTGACTACTGGAAAAACCATAGCCTTGACTAGATGGACCTTTGTTGACAAAGTAATGTCTCTGCTTTTTAACTTGCTGTTTAGGTTGATCATAACTTTCCTTCCAAGGAGTAAGCGTTTTTTTATTTCATGGCTGCAGTCACCATCTCCAGTGATTCTGGAGCCCAAGAAAATAAAGTCAGCCACTGTTCCCACTGTTTATCCATCTATTTGCCATAAAGTAGTGAGACCAGATGCCATGATCTTCGTTTTCGGAATGTTGAGCTTTAAGCCAACTTTTTCACTCTCCTCTTTCACTTTCATCAAGAGGCTCTTTAGTTCTTTGCTTTCTGCCATAAGGGTGGTGTCATCTGCATATCTGAGGTTATTGATATTTCTCCCAGCAATCTTGATTCCAGCCTGTGCTTCCTCCAGCCCGGCGTTTCTCATGATGTACCCTGCATATAAGGTAAATAAGCAGGGTGACAATATACAGCCTTGACGTACTCCTTTTCCTATTTGGAACCAGTTTGTTGTTCCATGTCCAGTTCTAACTGTTGCTTCCTGACCTGCATATAGGTTTCTCAAGAGGCAGGTCAGGTGGTCTGGTATTCTCATCTCTTTTAGAATTTTCCACAGTTTATTGTGATCCACACAGTCAAAGGCTTTGGCATAGTCAATAAAGCAGAAATAGATGCTTTTCTGGAACTCTCTTGCTTTTTCCATGATCCAGTGGATGTTGGCAATTTGATCTGTGATTCCTCTGCCTTTTCTAAATCCAGCTTCAACCTCTGGAAATTCATGGTTCACATACTGTTGAAGCCTGGCTTGGAGAATTTTGAGCATTACTTTACTACCATGTGAGATGAGTGCAATTGTGTGGTAGTCTGAGCATTCTTTGGCATTGCCTTTCTTTGGGAATTTTGTAACTAGAAATATGTTCTGACCACTTTCATCTTTTTCCCCCTTCCCCCACCTACTACCCACCTTCTCACCTCTGCTGACCACAAATCTTATATTTTTATCTATGAATTTTGTTTTGGGGATGTAATTGATGAACAACACTACACATTACTTACTGATGCACAACATAGTAATTGGATAATTCTATATATACCTTACAAAATGATCACCATGATAAGTCTAGTTACCATCTGTCACCATACAGAGGTATTACATTATTATTGACTATATTTGGCACACTGTACATTGCATATCTGTGGCTCATTTGTTTTGTAACTGGAAGTTTGTACCTCTTTATCTCCCTCACCCATTTCACTCATCCCTTCACCCCCTCTGCTCTAAATAGAAAACATAAGTTCATTTTGAAAGTTAATATTCCAGTGCCCACCAGGTAATGTAAATTTTAAGGATAATTTTACAAAGTCTGCTTCACTCCTGCAACCTTCCAGCTTTGTTTTTATCAGCAGCGAGAGCAAGTGATTTCTTCATCTTTGTCCTTTTAATATCATTTTATTATTTCCACGTGTGAAATCAGAGTATTTTAGTTGGATAAACCATTTCATTTCCTCATCATGCTTCTGTCTAGAATGTCTCCTTGTACTTTTTATTCTTTACTTGGGGAGATATCCAAGTTCTCAGATATAGAACATTTAGGACCTAATTTTAATATGATAAGCTGAGAATTCACTTGAAGGTGGCTTGTAGTTACTTCTGTCTAGATTTTCCTATCTTCCAAGGTGAGATATGCTATACAAAAATGTGAAAACGAGACCAAAAGCAAGTGTATGCATCATCACGTGACACTGAAATCACCTTCTGTTTTTTCCCCATATCACACTGTTTAGTCTTGTCTGGATTCCAGTTGTTTCTTAGGCCAACTTGTTGTGTCTTCCTTGGAATTTATCTGAGGAGAAGAATTAAGAGAAACCCTTACAATTTCCTTCTCAGAAAGGACCCCTGACTTGTTTCCACTTATCTGCAGATATCAGTGAGCTCTTTTTTTTTTTTTTTTTTTTTGTGAACACATTTAGAGGTAATGGGTTTTGCCTTGATCTGATAACTGATGGAATCTTCTCTCCTCCTCAAGGCAGTTCTGGTTTAACTTCTGTGGGGATTTGACTCTTGACGTGGCTTGGGATATTCTCAGTCTGATTAGCAAGGATGTCAGCTTTCCTTCAAGTGAAGGACCAGGTCGTCCTTTATTGTTCAACATTTTAATCTTTGGGTATGAACAGAAACAGACTCACAGACATAGAACACAAATTTATGGTGACCAAACAGAAAAATGCATGAGGGGATAAATGAGGATCTTGAGATTAGCAGATACAAACTGCTGCATCCTAAATAAATCAACAGTAGCGTCCGACTATATGGCACAGGGAACTTAATTCACTATCCTGTAATAAACCATAGTAGAAGAGAATATGAAAATATGTACTTTCTAATATGTGTGTGTGTGTGTGTGTCTAATCATTGGATCACTTTGCTGACACAAGAAACTAACACAACATTTTAAGTTAACTATACATCAATTAAAAAAAAAATGACTGGTAGACACAGGGAGAAATCAGAGTAAAAATTAATGAAGCCAACTTTGATACAATTGCCTCTCTGTTCAAGAAGTGCAGGGAGTTTGCTATTTTATTTGTCCAGGATGAGATACTAAACTCTTGCTCTTGAATATTGGCAAGTAGATAATTGTGTCATCAGGTTATGATACTTGAGGACAATGCTATGACTTGGGTCATTGCACAGTAATAACTTGTCAGCTTTTTGCTCCTTGTTGTCCTTTGGGGGTTCAGATCCTCCCGAAGTTCGTTTTCTGACTTGTGTATGTGGCATAGAATGAGCATACTCAATAAAATGCTTCCACAAGAGACTCTTATTAGTATATGTACAAAATACTTCTGAGCTTTAGTGGAAGTTACTCCATTATGACCCTTTTTGCATGCTCCCTGCTGAGAAAACACTCTAGAAACGGATGTCAACCAGGGGAGATTCATTCATTCCATACGTTTTCTAATTTCCAAAAATGTACACCGTCAATATTTTTTCTTAATTGAACAGTTTGTTGAACAGACGGGTGCTTTAATTATGGTGGTCTAAATTTACACACATTGCAGTGGTATTTTGCTACATTAATTACCTTACTTGTCAAGAGTAACAGGTAATTACTACATCAACTCACCCTCCTGCAGTACATGGAAACATAACTTTATTTGAATAGATACAGTACTCCAGATTATAGCCACCCCACACCCTAGGTTGTGATAAGAGATAGCTGCGCTCACAGTATTTGTTTTACCATGAGGAAGGGAGAGAGGTGAGCTGACCCTTTTCCTTGTGTCTGTCCACCTAAGATGGAAATCCAGAAACTATGTCACGGATTCAAAGAATCTGGACTGGAAGGAACCTTTGGAATAATTGAATTCATTAAATCTTCTCCTTGAAATGTGTTTCAGAGAGTGACTTTTCTAAGTATGCACAAGAAGTAAAATTAGTGTCCGGTCCAGAATTGGCACTGATTTTTCCCCACCAGGCTGCTAAAAAGCTTAGAAATGTGAATGACTTTTAAAAAATAATTCTAG
Source organism: Bos javanicus (assembly GCF_032452875.1). NCBI lineage: Eukaryota > Metazoa > Chordata > Mammalia > Artiodactyla > Bovidae > Bos > Bos javanicus. The sequence goes on from NC_083889.1 coordinate 30,304,884, forward strand.
AAAAATCGTTTGGTATAAGACATTTTGAATATTTGTTCACTTCATCTCTCTCATTTGAACTTCTCACCGTTGCTTTGGCTGCCTCGTGAAGAGTATTTATCCTGTATTCTGTTGAACTGCCAGGTACAACTCATGTCATTTGATTTCCTCTTCAGTGTATGGGTGTCAGCTTTTATGACAAGTTGTGTTAAAATTCTAGTTTAACTTTTTTTTTTTTTTTGTAAAGGTGTGAACATTTTTGAGCATATAGGATGCCCTTAGCAAAAATGCAGCATTACCTCTCTTGGTTGCCATGGCATAGAAAGAAACGATTGTGTTAGCTTTTAGGTGTGGCACGGAATATACTCAATGACATAATAGAGGCGGTCTGTCTTGAAAGGCTTTGTCCCCTTTTTAGTCAAACACCTGTGACAAAATTACGAACTGTGGTTAACATACACCACTTACAAGTGGTTTTTCAGTGGCAACCAGGGTGGAGGAGCTCAGCTTGCAAAGGACTTTCTTTCCCTTTGCGCCTGGCGGTGGGAGTGGGCTGGCATTAGAAGGAAGCTCGGGATGTCTAAGGGTTATGGACACAGCCTTGCAGACGTGACAGGGGTGGTTTGTAGATGATAGAGGGGGCCTCTTGGGGGATTTGAGATGTGCAACCAAGCATCTCCCCAGCCTTTGACCCACTTCAGTTTCCCAGGCCTGAAATTGTGAAACAGATGCCTCATTCTTAAAATTGTAGTCTTTTCATGAGCCATTACACATCTCCCTGGGCTCTGGAACTTGTGATATTATAGTCTATGGTTATTGACTTTTTTCTTAGTTTTTTTTTTTTAATTAAAAGATTGCATAGGCTAATTATTATAATTTAGTCATTCGTGCATCCAGCAAATATCTCTTGAATGTCTGCTGTGTGACAGTCATTGTGCTGCATGTGGCAGGGGAGGGGCACTTAGTGAGGAAGCAAGTAGAACAGATCCTTGCTCTCATGGAGTTTGCCTTCCAGTAGAGGAAGCAGAGAGAGTCAGTAATTGAGTGCAGTGGAGGGGCAGTGTATTTACATAGAATAAAAGTACGTGAAGGAAACAGTATATACATCCTGTACCTTGACAGGGTCATTTAAGACAGTCTGATCAGAGAAGGTGGCATGAAAGAGATAGTATCTAATTTAAGTTATAAAGGTTAAAAATGTCCTCCGTATACAAATAGCTAAAGGAAGAACATTTTAGGCAGAGAGAAAGGTGAGGGCTAAGTCTCAAGTGTTAGTAGTAAGAGCAGATATGGGAACAGAAAGCCATTAGTAAGAATGGGGGTGAGGGATGGGGATGGTATGGGAGAAGTTGGAGGGGGACGTTGGGCCCTGCATGACAGGGCAAAGGGCTGGGTCTTATTTGAGACTGATGCAAAGTCCTCCAAGACAGCCACTTCCAATTCAGGGTGCAGAACAGACCACACAGGTGACTCCGGGGGATGGGATTGCAGAGCTTCAGGTATTTTCCACAGAGTAGCCTTCTTTGGGAGAGAGGCGATGGCCTTGGTCCCCAGAGATTGGGCATGGAACCCTGGAAGAGGCCCTACCTAAAACAGGCTTGGCTGGTCCTTGTTAGGAGAAGAGCATCTTCTTCCTGGGCTGGCATCTGGATGCAGGTGGACAAGGAAGTCCTCCAACTTCAGCTGCGGTGGCTGAACCTGCAGCAGCTTCACCTGGGGACAGAAATGTGAGTTTTCTGGCCTTACCACAGCCTTAGTGAATCAGAAACTCTGGGTTAGCACCCAACAGTCCTGCTTTAATGAACTTTTTGGGTGACAGTGATGAGCATGCAAGTTTGAAAGCCCCTCTTTATAAGATATATTAGTGCCGCCGGAAAGAACTTAACAGTTCTCCAGACTCACTGTCCTCAGTCTGCAGATGAGGGGACCCAGTTAAAGACAAGAACTTAGTGGTGATCCTGTGCTGATGAGAACCTGGCTTTCTTGATCTTATTCTAAGTGCTCTTTATTCTTGGGTTTATGGATTTAAAGAATAAACAAAGCCCACTTTGGTTTTCTTGAGGGATCATTGTGATATTTATAAAACGGAGGAGACAGATGGATATTTAAGAAGGAATAGCGCTGTGGTCTGTGAACTGAGGCTGCCTCATTTCTCCTAATACTGTTTTCTCAGATAATTTAGAAAAGCAGTTTTAGTGTGAATAACCTGCTTCTGTCTCCCTGTCAGTGGTAGAAAAACAAGTGTTTTGTCTTAAGTTACACCACTGAGACACTTAGCAAAGTGTAATTGCATTCTTTTATTTCTGTAATACTCAGTGTACTTGGCCTTGTTTTTGGATTGAAAGTCCTGGTACTCCCAAGTTATATTTATAAAGTCATGGTAGAAGGCAGAAGGTGGATTATTTTAAGGCCTGGTGTTTGTGCTTTCTCATTTCTGTTTTGACCAAGAGAATCATAGGATTGCCCTCTTCCCTGGCTAAGTCCTCTTCACCTTTGATGTCTTAGGCTTCCAGACCATTTGTGACGTGCAGCCTTTTCTGACCTCTTGTGCTTAGGTCACATCTCTCTGTTGATATTTCCCACTTGCTTGAATTGTTTCCTGGTAGACTGTGGCCCTCATCAGGGCAGAGACCTCAGTGGTCACAATTTGAAGCTATACTCAGCTTTGAACACAGTGTCTGGCCCAGGGCAATTACAGAAAAAGTTAACCATCACATGAATGCTTGCCCTCTTAATTGATTCATCATTTGTTACTCTCTTAACAAAACCCAGTTCTAGGAAGACACAGTGATAGATTTTCTAAAAGGAGAATACACAGAATATTAAGACATGGTCCCACGGTGGAAACAAAGCCAAAAGTAAGTATGTATTCAAGGAAATTCTAATGAGGGCTATAATAAGTTGTGAAGTACATTAGTCAGGATGTGTCGTGCTAGCTGCCATGACTAACAGCCCACAGGTTTTGGAAGCTTACCATAATAAAGATGTATGTCATGGTCCCTCATGTCTGTGTGTGCCCACAGAACGTCTCCATCCTCTACTTGCCATGAGAACAGGGGCTCTCCATGGTCTTAGAGGAAGAACAGGGAACATGGTTGTTGGTTTTTTTCTGGGCGGGGGGGTGGGGGGCTGGACAGGCTTAGAAATGGTGTGCCTTGCTTTTGCTCCATCCAATGGACAAGAAATCAGGCACTTGGTCCCAACATAAGAGTCAGGAAAACAGGGCAACATAATCTTTATGTGTGCCCATGAAGAGGAAACTGAAATGGCACTGGTTATTATGTGATAATGCCAAGCATCATGTTACTTTGGTTTTGGCCCCTAATGTTTGATCACAGTAAAGCATAGCACCTCTTGTTTTTGTAGGCTGCTCATCGATAAACACCCTTGTTTTCCCGGAGATCAGGAAGAGCCATGCCCTTCAGGGGACCTTGATTGGTGTGTGTCACAAGGAAGATGTCTTTTATTTCATTCCCAAGTGAAAGCCCATCTTCCTCTGGGGTGGGGCAGGGTGATTTGTTGATGATCCAGCTGTGGCTTGCCTTCATTCCACTGGAAGCTGGAATATTCTATCCCAGGTGGGAGCGTGACTACACACAGGTTGGGTTTCCCCTGGCAAGACCTGTTTGTGTTTGTTCTGCAACTGGCCCTATCTTTCTCTTCTCCCCCTCGAGTTTATAGGTTTGGAGAAAAGAGCTTGCTGGTGGTGAAGATGTACAAAATTTTCCCTGCTGACCGTTGTTCTGGGCTTACAGAGGACCCATGGGCAAATGCTTATGTCTTAGGGAGAAAACTGAAGTTACTTTTAAGACTTTAAGTTTTTTGTATAGGTCTCCCACATTGCAGGCAGATTCTTTACTAGCTGAGCCACGAGGGAAGCACAAGAATACTGGAGTGGGTAGTCTATCCCTTCTCCAGCGGATCTTCCCAACCCAGGAATCGAACCTGGATCTCCCACATTGCAGGCAGATTCTTTAACAGCTAAGCCACAAGGGAAGCACAAGAATATTGGAGTGGGTAGTCTATCCCTTCTCCAGCGGATCTTCCCAACCCAGGAATTGAACCTGGCTCTCCTGCATTGCAGGCGGATTCTTTACCGACTGAGCTACGGATTCTTTACTGACTGAGCTACCAAGGAAGCCCATTTGTGTACTCGTATCAGGTTATTTTGAAGACGATATTATGGGGAATTTTTCATAATACATTAAGTGGAAGAAAATATATAATTAAGTGTTTACAGTGCCCTGTATTCTTTTGTTTTTTTAGAATGAGAGGCTGGGCAGGGCCAGTGGAGATATGTAGTTGAGCTAAAGGCTGGAGAGTTGTCCAGTGGCCAGATCATGAGGGCCCTGTATGGGCTAAGGGCAAGTTTTGATCTCTTTCCCCCCAAGTACTGGGGAGTCACTAAAAGTATGCAAGTGCAGAGTGAGTGCAAGGTGAGTATGCCCTCATGGGTGTGTGTGTCTGAGACAGAGAGCGACTGGCTGAGAGAGAGAGAACAGTGATGAGTGGTGACTGCCTTTGCTGTGTGTTTTTTGACTGCTGGGGAAGGATGTCCACAGGTGAGAGTGAGTGTGAGACAGCATGGAACCCTCTTCCATCTCCTCCCACTTTCTGCTAAGTTACTTGTCAATCAGGAGCTCACCGTTCCCATTTCAAAGCAGGGTAATACATTGGGGTAAGTATTTATGAAGTGCCGAGCTTTTTGATCGATACCTATGTTGTTTTAAAGGAGCCAATGACTTAGAATTGTTCTAAGTTATTGAAAGACTTAAGTTATTGAAAGACGAACTTACTGTGTGCCAGTGTGGAAAGAAGAGACAAAGTATAATTTTTGCATCAGGCAAATGATTTACAGCTATAATCCTCAAGTAATCAAGCTGTTTCTACAAAGTTGTTTTGTTCTTTGAAAGACTTAAAGTATAAAAAGTTAATTTACTTATAGAATCTCATGAAGAGGACTTTTTAAAAGTAAGGTGGACTGTTCAGTTGCTTTGAGGAATCTTAATTCAGTGCATGAGATTCTGTAACACTGTGTTTGGGACATGAGAGATGTCATGAATCTCTGCTCTCAAGACATTTCTGGTCTGAAAAAGAGGCAATCAAGCCATTAATAAATGAGTGTCAATGAATGCACGACAAATGTCTTCCTCTTTCTGAAGTTGGCTTTTTGAAGATAGCTTTTTCATATTCTATAACCAATATTGGAGAAGTTGCTTTGTTTTGGAAAAGAAAAATATAAACAATTCTAAAGAAAAATAGCACCTAATCCCATTTCCTCCAAGGCAAACTCGCTCCATTTTATTTTTTTTTGATGCATATATTTGATGCTTATGCAACTGAAAGTCTACTTTAGCTATGATTTTTCTATCTTGCTTATTTCATGTCACTTTATAACAGTCATCTGCACACATTTCTCTATTCCCATAATTATTTTAATAACTACAAGATACTCCAGATTGGGCTATCATTGACTTGCTTTTTTTATTCTGTTGGGATTCACATTTTAGGTAAAATAGATTCATAAAGTTTATCTCATTTATGTCTTGAACCATCTTGTATACTTCACTGTTGTCATAAAACATTAATGGGGAACTGAGATTTTTTTTTTAAACCATTTGTCTGTATATGTCTGTGAACTTTGCCATCAAAAAAAAAAAAAAACAAAACAAAACAGTGAACCTTGTTACAACAACTTTACTTTCTTGGGAGAATAACAGAAGATATTTGATGAGTTTTTTTCTGGCATATTCTATCGTTGGACATGTAGCTCCTACTCTGAAGTTGGTTAATAAAGAACATCCTCCAGATCCAAGAAAACTCTTTGGTTCTAATGTGGGAGAACTTTGTGCCTGATTTTGGAACTTCCAGAGGTTGCCATTTCTTGCTCCCAGCACACCCTTCTGCAGTGACATTTTAAATCTACAAATTATTTATTTTTCTTATTTTTTTTTTAAAGTCCTTATTATAAGGTTATTTTAAAGTGACTGTTGTAACTTCTACCTTAAGACAGGGACTTGATTGTACTGGCTGAGAAAAACCATCAATGTTTTCTTTCTGTTACAGTGGCACTATTTTCCACTACTTTACATAGGAGAAATCACAGTGTGTTATGTTTCAGTATATAAAACCTCCAATCAATTTTCTAAGGCAGAAGTTAGCCTTAGAAATGATGGTGATGATCATTTTGCAATCCATAAAAATAGTGAATCAGTGTGTTTTACACCTGAAACTAATAGAATAAGTCAAATTATACTTTCAACAAAAGGAGGGTGATGAAGAAAAGAAAGAAGCAGCAGCTGGCAAATTATGGCCCTGGGCTCCCATCCGGCCCACTGCCTGCTTCTGTAAATAAAGTTTTATCAAAACATAGAACCCATTTGTCTACTTTTCCCCTTTGGTTGCTTTCCTACTGCAGTGGGAGAGTAGGGTAATTGTCAGAGGGAACTTAGAACAGCCGCAAAAGCTACAGAATCTAAATTATTCACTGCCTGGCCCTTAAGCGAAAAAGGTTGCTAACCCCTGTTCTCAAATATGAACAAAGTATAGTAAAATGCCTTATATATACTTATATAACCATCACATTAAGAATGTAAAAATGTTTAAACTATTGATTTGTTACCAATTAATATGGCCTCAACATGCATTTTTTATTATTATTTTTTAATGTGGATTTTTATTTTAAATCACCAAGAATATCTGTGACACATACCCTTTTGTTGCTGGCTTTTCAAAACCTCTGTAGAAGTTTCTGACGTTCTTCTGATTATATTGGCACTGGACACTTTCTCCTCACACTTGTAATTGAAAATATTGTATTATATTTTAAAGCATGTCATGAACTTTGTTCTTTTATAAGCAACAACCAAAAGTGCTTGAGTTAGAAGTAAGTCTATTCTGTAAATTTTGGATATTAAAAGCCAAGAGGCATTCAACTAAGAAAATGTCTCCTGAATCGACATTCCCTGACATCAGCTCATATTTCACTTCTTAGAGGCTCAGTGTTCATATCCATAAATTGGGAATCGGATCTCTTCACAAGGCTATGTGAAGATGAAGTAAAGAAAGATACACTTGACACATTTGGGGACACATTGGCTGGCTGTCCCCATTCTCTTTTCTACTCTTAGCATAATTAGAGGAGCTGATAATCACAATTGTAACATACCTTTAGGGATGTTTTCAAATTTACCAATTTACGTGCAGTATTCCCAAGAATCAAGTATAATTTTGGAACCAAGTCCAAATTAAAAAAGGTCTGTGTATTTGGATACGAGATACTGGCAATTGTAACAAACATTTCTGAGTCTCAGAGGCTTATCTTAATGCAGGTATTATTTGTGAGCCACCTCTGTCTAGTGTTTCCCTGGTGGCTCAGATGGTAAAGCGTCTGCCTGCAGTGTGGGAGACCCAGGTTTGATTCCTGCGTCAGGAAGATCCCCTGGAGAAGGAAGTGGCAATCCACTCCAGCACTCTTGCCTGGAAAATCCCATGGACGGGGAGGGGTCACAAAGAGTTGGACGTGACGGAGCAACTTCACTTTCTTTCTGTCCCGTGGGGTGGGGAATGGGGTGTGGTGGTCTGCTCCATGTGGTGTTTCAGGGACCCTGACTCTTACCACCCAGTGACTCTACCATCTTGCAGGCCCTGGAGTTCTTCCCTGGACTCCTGGGCCCACAACCCAGGCTTCTGGGTCAGGATGAAGTAACATACCCACTTCCATCTATTTGGCCAGAACTCAGCCACAAGGACCCACCTAGCTAGAAGTACATCCCATCTGTGCACCCAACAAATGGGTGGAGATTTGATGAACATTTAACCAGTCTCTGCCAGTCTGACCACATCTTCTTGAGTTATTTAGCAGGACACATACTTAAGGCCTACACTGCACAGAGATAGATGCTAGTAATCCCAGAACCTGTCTTTCACAGGTACCCATGTAAATAACATTGGGAGACAGTCATGCTGGGTAGGGACAATCAATCTGTATACTTGTTTAAATAAATTTTTTAAATTATCATGGGATCTGAATCTTCCCCCACATATTGTATGCCATTTACATAGTTTGGCATTCTGAAATTGCAGATCTATCATAGAGTCAGTTTACAGATACATGCATAAAAAACGTTGCCTGCAGTGGCATTTTCATTCCCAAAGTGGTCTATGTGGACTTGTATTTATTTTGCTGTATTGTAAAAGCAGAAGTCATACACAGTGTTGATTGGAATTTTTATCCATGCGGACAGATAGAACATTTATTGAAATACTACCACTATCATTTACTTAAAAGTGCACATCTGACAATGAACCAGATCAGGACCATTTTCGATTTTTTAATACCTCTCGTGGATCTGTGCACACCTTTTTTAAGTTATTCATTTTTAATGATGATTATATGAATATTTTAGGATTTATAATCACCATTAAACGAAGGACAAAATTTATCATACCAAACTAGAAATTTAATTTAAAGTAGAAAGAACTTGATTGCAAGGTTTAGTAGACTGGAAACAAGACACATGAGAGGATATTAAAGCACACTTTTTAAAAGACCCTTAAGAGTACAGGTTTACAATAGATTTGGAAAAAACACAGTTGTATTTAGTGATGTTTGTGAAGCTCATATTTGAGACAATCTCGTCAAACTTTTGTAAGGTTGAAAAGAACACTAAAAGCAAACAATTTTTGGTCATTCCATGAAAAAAAAATAGCTTAAAAAAAATCTTTATTCAGTACCATAAAGGTGGTGAAGTGTATTTGAGATAGAAGTTGCTCTTAACCTTAAGGTGATTCTGTGGCTTTGGTGAAGAGTCAAGCTTATACATGGCCGTAGATGATTAAAAATATTCCTTACACTTTTCTTGGAACTCTTGACATTTCCTACTACCTGTCACTTTGTCCTTGACGAAATTTGAGGCCAAAAACAAGTTGACAAGGGTGGTTTTCCAGTCAGCTGTTCCTCGTTTTTTCCTGGGCAATCCTTTGTTATATTTGAGTTCAGATTTACTATTCATGAACCACATTTTAATCAGTGACCATATCCGACAAATGGAAGCTAAGCACTGGTTAGTATGTTGAAAATAAACACAAGACTCTCATTAATGTCGCTGTCTGAATAATTAGTTGAGCGTGGTGTACCGAGCTGTGGTGAAAGCAAGCTGGCTCCTCACTGGAGTGGCAGGCTGACAGCCGCGTCCTGGAGTGTGGTCATTAGTGAGCCCGCCATCGGTGTCGTGTTACGGTGTCAAATTAGTTAGTGTCCCCTTAGGAGAGAAACTGGACCTACAAATTATCCTCCCACATCCCTGCAAACCGTGTTTGCAAAGCCTGTGATCACGTGCGGGCAAATTATTAACATAGCTCATAAATTAACTAGTTTACAGGCTTATAACATTTTACAAGTAGATAATAAAGGGTAGAAAAGTTTTCCAATTGCTCTGCCCTGATGTGAGGGCCGTGATCCGCCGACGTTTCCCAGAGAAGCCCACGACTGATGGGTTTTGAAGAGGAGCAAACCCATGGACTGTCACACCGAATGTCTGGAAAATGTAGACCCTGAAAGGAAGCCAGTGTAAATCCATTGGAAACAATATAATTAACTTCGTTATCTCATTGCTCTGATGAGTCCATGACAACAGTCCTCTTTCTTGTGGTGGCAGTTGCTCATTAATGAGGTCACCAATTAAGTTTGAACTTTGCCAACTGAAATTATCTGGAAAAATATTTTTGATTCATTCTTATCATGCTCTTAAGCTGCCTTGTTGAAGGGGAATAATGCTAACATAGCATGTTAAACTCATATATATGAGAATGATGACTCTGAAGCTGTAATGTATTTGAGAAACAGTTTATATTCACGTTGATAGCTGATACCTAGAAAACAGAGTGTGGACCAGTCTGGCCTGAGTTTCTCTCTTATCAGGAAAAAGCCACTGGGAGCCCCACTTCTTACTTCTCCTCTGAGCCCTGGTAGACAGACACCCACATAGTTTCCGGAGATACATGACTATTCAAATCATAAAACTTCATACATCTCCTTTTCGGTTTCAACTTCTCTGTCTGATTAGATTAGAAGACACGTACGTTCACAGACTTTTCTCTGAGTTTACTGTTACGAGGAAGCAACGCACACACACAGGGAAGATGTCATGCTTTTTGCTCCTCCTGTAGTTCCATTTCCCCCGCCTGACAGCAGGACCCTCCTGTGGTCTTCAGGGTTGTACAGTTGTCATTATCATCTCAGGGATCTAAGCAGAAACGGCCTGGCATGTAAAACCTTGCTCCTGACTACTAGTCACAGAAACTTCTGAGCCCGCTTGAGGATGAGTTAACTTGTCTGTCAGCAACTTCAACTTACTTGGCAATGGGTTTGGTAGATACTCCACTCGTAAATACCCACCCCAGCCATGAAGACACACAGCCTCAGCACACCTGAGCACTTGCGCAGGCTGATGGGGTTGCTGTGTCACAGCTTTCTTCTGTAGTTCAAGTGCAGTGGCAAAGAACTGTAACCTTTAGCAAGTGAGAATTGGTGTTTGGCTGCAAAGGAGATAGCTTGTCTTTTTCTTTTCTTTTTAAATAAGGTACTTATGTACGTGTGTGTGTGCACATGAGCATGTTACACACATGTTTGAGTCTGTGTGTTTTCTGGTGCTTCTACTGGACACACTGGGAGAGACTAAAGCCCAAAGCCCAAAGGAAGATCTTCACTGGGACTTAGGGATCATCTTAGCCTTATTTCTCAGAATGAGAACATTGGAGTTCTGAGAAGTTATACCCCCAAGTAAGAAGTGTTTGGAGTTAGAGGAACCAAACATCCTAAGTGAATGAAAATGCCTTCAAGAGCGGCAGTTTTACTTGGCTCTATAATATTTCACACTTTTCTGCTATAATTCTGTACAGAGCTCAAATTAGGAACTAACAGAGTGCTGATTCTAGAACAGAAAGGACAAAATAGATGCTTATATACGCAGATACTCAATTATATACTGAACGTAAAAGTCATGCATCAATAAGGAAGACATAAGGCTTACATGAATGTGTTACTTTTGAAGCATTAAAGTTTGTCACTTCCTTTCCTTAACCTCTTCTTCTTTTTTTTTTTTTTTTGTTTGTTTTCAGTGTTCCTCTGTATGTTGCAGTCCTGTGGCATTATGCATGCCCTCAACCAGTGACCTCCAGACTTTTTATGGCTGTGAGACACATTAAAAATTCAGGGTAAGTGACAAACAACACTTGCGTTGTGTACTGATCAAAAATTGCCATCCACCCTTGCAGATGACATGATATTGCAGGTAGTAATCCCTCAGAAGATAATGGAATGCCCCATTATCAATCATGAGTTCCAAAACCAGCAGGAATAGGTTTATTGCATTCCATGATAGCGTTATGGCTTTGCAGTGTAGGATTTGTAACTTGGATCATATCTGTGGAAGTGTGATGTAATGAAGGGTTGGCAAATTTTGTCTCTAAAGGGCCAGATAGCAAATATAGTCAACCTCATGGACTGTAGTCAGCATAGAGATTAGTATGTTGTACAGTCTCTTGCAGCTAGAAGAGTCTCACATAGAGTCTCTTTTGCAGCTAGCTGCCTCTGCTGATGTAGCACAAAACTAGCCATCAGTTCAGTTCAGTCGCTCAGTCGTGTCTGACTCTTTGCAACCCCATGAATCGCAACACGCCAGGCCTCCCTGTCCATCACCATCTCCTGGAGTTCACTCAAACTCACATCCATCGCGTCGGTGATGCCATCCAGCCATCTCATCCTCTGTCGTCCCCTTTTCCTCCTGCCCCCAATCCCTCCCAGCATCAGAGTCTTTTCCAATGAGTCAGCCCTTTGCATGGGGTGGCCATCAGCTTCAACATCGTTCCTTCCAAAGAACACCCAGGGCTGATCTCCTTTAGAATGGACTGGTTGGATCTCCTTGCAGTCCAAGGGACTCTCAAAAGTCTTGAATAAACAAATGGGCATAACTGTGTTCCAATAAAACTTTATTTGCAAAGCCAGGTCAAGGGCCATATTTGGCCTAAAGGCCATAGGTTGTGGACCTCTGATCTAATGGAAAATAGATGGGGAACAGTGGAAACAGTTGCTGACTTTATTTTGGGGAGCTTGAAAATCACTGCAGATGGTAATTGCAGCCATGAAAGTAAAAGATCCTTGCTCCTTGGAAGGAAGGTTATGACCAACCTAGACAGCATATTAAAAAGCAGAGACATTACTTTGTCAACAAAGGTCTGCTTAGTAAAGGCTATGGTTTTTCCAGTAGTCATGTATGGATGTGAGAGCTGGACTATAAAGAAAGCTTAGCACCGAAGAATTGATGCTTTTGAAATGTGGTGTTGGAGAAGACTCTTGAGAGTCCCTTGGACTGCAAGAAGATCCAACCAGTCCATCCTAAAGGAGATCAGTCCTCGGTGTTCATTGGAAGGACTGATGTTGAAGCTGAAACTCCAATACTTTGGCCACCTGATGTGAAAAACTCACTCATTTGAAAAGACCTTGATGCTGAGAAAGACTGAGGGCAGGAGGAGAAGGGGACGACAGAGGATGAGATGATCGGATGGCATCACTGACTCAATGGACATGGGTTTGGGTAAACTCCGGGAGTTGGTGATGGACAGGGAGGCCTGGCGTGCTGTGGTTCATGGGGTGTGGTTCATGGGGTCGCAAAGAGTCGGACACGACTGAGCGACTGAACTGAACTGACTGAACTGAACTGATCTAATGCATCAAAGGAGATAAATGACCTAGAATCAAGATACCTCACTGGGTAGCAGTCCCTCTGATCTTGAGCAAACAATTTATCAGAATGAAATGGGAATTAAAAAAACACCTGCGTTTACTATTGAGGTAAGAGTAGGATGTAGTTGTAAGGATGAAACATCATATAATGTACATGAAAGCACTTTGAAAATTTTGAAATTCCTTACAAATGTAATGGATGCTCTAGACCATCATTCTGCTTCACCTAGTGAAGTCTACCTGCTTCACACTTTTAATCACATTGGGCTTTCATGAGCTAGATGAGTGTGAGGGAAAGCTCTTTTATTTTCTAAGTCATGTGGTTTGTCTCTACGTTCCTTCTATGTTGAAATGTCGCTTTAGTAGCAAATATGAATGAAGAGCTATATGGATAGGTTATGGCAGGCTAAAGATCAAATGCCAATGAGGAACTATTAAATTTCCTTTAATCATCAGGTTTGGAGAGTGTTTTCAGATCTTCCTCATTTAAAATAGCTTTGGATGTCTACAAGTGTGTTTGAATTTCACAAGTCTTGCATGTCAAAACATAGAGATAGGTTCAGCAAATATGCTTCCCTGGACTAGTGGTACTGATTAAGAGGGAAAGTCATACTTAAAACAAACAGTTTGATGAATAAAGGGGTAATCAGAATCTCAATTCATGAATTTTCTAGTTTTCTTTTCCTGACAAAAAGTAGGATAATCTTTATCTATGTTTTTATGTCTTTGTATCAGATAAGAATGATTTTCTGGTAATAGATGCAAGTATGTAAGTTTTAAAAGATTAGTAGTGTTTTCTCTCTCATAAAAGATATCAGGGGGAGAGCAATCTGTGTTTCCTATCTTTGTGCGATCTCTACTTGCCTGTTCAAGTGTTGTTTATTTTCAAGGTCACATTATGGCTGCTGGCTCTCCAGCCATTGCTTCTACATCCTGAAAGAGGCAGCATTACAAGAAATAAAAAGAGTAATCTTCCCAGCTGAGGAAGCCCTCTTTAGATAACTTTCCATGAAGTCTTACTCGATGGCTTCTACTTACATCATTTTAGTCACCGTTAACATAAGGGCATCTGATAATTACATCCTTAGACTTGAGGAATTTGATGTCCTAGATCAGTTCCAGGTTCTAGTAGTAATGAAGAAAAGGTGTATGGTTATTGAGCAACAGTTGTGGTTACTTGCATGAAATCATGCTATCAGTTTTTCTTCCATGTCTAATATTTATTTATTTTGATGAATGCCTTCTTTCTTTTATTGATTTGGTGTGTATAACATCTTACTTGAACTTTATATGTTTGAATTTCAGCTTATTCAATTGTCAGCAGAGATACATGTCTCAGTAAATATTTTAGGACTATAATATTTTTACTGCAAGTGCCATGGCAAATTCTAAGAAAGAAATTTCTGTCTCAAGAGAGCTATCAACAAAAATTTAAACTGCCAGATTTGTGAATGGATTTTCTCTCCTCTGGATGGAAGGTTTTGTTAAAGTCTGAGTGCTAGTGTGAAATCAGAGCTGAATATTCAGTGGAACAACTGATGCTGAAGCTGAAACTCCAATACTTTGGCCACCTGATGCAAAGAGGTGACTCATTTGCAAAGACCCTGATGCTGGGAAAGATTGAAGGCGGGAGGAGAAGGGGACGACAGAGGATGAGATGGTTGGATGGCATCACCGACTCAATGGACATGAGTTTGAGTAAACTCCGGAAGTTGGTGACGGACAGGGAGGCCTGGCGTGCTGTAGTCCATGGGGTCGCAAAGAGTCAGACACGACTGAGGGAGTGAACTGAACTGAATGCTAATGTGAGGTCCTAGGACATACTGGCCCTCACTTAATTGTGTTCTTCCCAGTATGTGTGCGGGCTGTCACTGATGACTTTTTACTGTCTCTCAGAGTCTGGACAATGCCGTCTACTCTGCATCTCTGATTTTACTGTTTTGCTGTATATGTGGTGAAAGCTTCCCTTGGGGGATGGGAGAGACAGGAGAATCATTCCCATTTCTCTGTTCCAGGTTGGTCTGGAGTTTATTCTTGTGAAAATTACTGTCTAACTGAATGAGACTTTCCTTTACTTCCTCATGTAGTCTCTGCCTATACTCGTCTGTGATAGATGCTCGTAGAACATGGTAGCTGATGCACTCCTAGACATTTTACTGAATGCCGGCTGTAGATATAGGATAGCAATATGGGCAAGAGTGTCTACATTGCAATTAAATCAGCTGAGATTCAAATTCCACCTTTTCCATTTACTGGCTGAGTGAACTTGTAGGGTAAGTTACTTAACCTTTCTGGGCCTTGGCCTCCTCATCTGGGAAATGGGGATACATATAGGAGATAGATTCCTGTAGCAAATTACTGAGATGATATGCGTAAAGAGCTTAGTACAGTTTCTGGTTGGTAAAAAATGCCAGTATTGTGCCACATACCCTGGGTGAGATGGTGGAAATCCCTGTCTTTGAGGAATTTTTACCATCCTCTGGTTAGTTCATTGGTTCTTATTTTACTGGCAGACAATGTATATTTCACAGTCATCGCTTCTTGCCTAGCATACGCTTGGAAGTTTAAGTAAAGCCCCAAGAGGTGACTTTGATGCCCATTGTCAAGGACAGTGCAACTATGTATGGAGCAGGACAGCCCGGCTAACAGGACTTAGATCTCTGGGTCCTGTTTTGACAGTTTCCCCTGAGAGGCATGCAGTGGTTTTTTTATTCCATTTTGTACTTACTCAGGCAATGGGACTGCCTAGCAAGCAAAATTCACTAACTGCTTTCAAGGTGGTATTACTGATGATAATCTGAAACTCAAGGTTTCACTCATGCAGGCTGACACTACACGAGGCTGGTCTGGACTAGCCTCATCCCTGGCCCTGCCTCTGTGCTGAGTCTACAGAGCAGCCTCTGGTCCCTCACACATCTTCTTGGGACTGGCCCTTAGAGGATAGTGGTGTCTGCACACAGAAGCTGCTGTATGACTGTGATGGAGAATGTCAGCAGGACTCATAGACAGCTCAGTTGGCAGTATGTCCCAAAGACTTGATCATGGCTGTCTAGTGAGTGGGCTTTCCAGGTGGAGCTAGTGGCAAAGAACTTACCTGCCAGAGTGAGGAACCTAAGAGGTGCAGTTTCGATCCCTGAGTTGCGAAGATCCTCTGGAGGAAGAAATTCTCCAGTGTTCTTACCTGGAGAATCCCATGGATAGAAGAGCCTGGCAGACTGTAGTCCGTAAGATTGCAAAGAGTCAGACACGACTGCAGCGACTTAGCAAGCATACCTATCTGTTGAGTAGTTGACTCTCTGAAAAAGGTGACTTGAAGATCTTGCTTTTTCAAGAGACTCTTGGAAACTACATTTTTGCTCTGTGGTTTCAAATATTTTATTTAGACACTATTAGATGTTCAGATGTCATAAAATCTCTCTTGCCTCTGGACCATGGGATTCTCTCCCTGGAACATCTTTTGTGTTTCACAGGGCTAACCCCTCTTCTCATCTTTTTTTGTTCAGTTCAAATATCAACTTCTTGAAGTGACCTTCCCTGACTACCCACATTACAGTTGATTTCCACTCCCCCCCAACCCACTCTGAGGCATCGAAGATCCTTGTGTGTTTCATTTACTACAGCTTCTGACACTTTCTGAATACACCTCTTTACCAGGTAGTAAACAAGGGGCAGGTCTGTCTGATTCAGTTTGGCTTCCTTGTGGCTGACAGTGCCCAGTCAATAGTAGGCAGGCTGGCAGTCAGCATTCACTGAATCAGTCAGAGGATATTTGGGATGTCCCTGTGGATTTCTGTAATTCATAGTACCTAAGAGGTTGGCATCTGAGTGAGAGAATAAGAAAACAAAGAAAACGATCCACGTCACCTTTATTATAGGAATGGAATCCTACCCCTGGCTTTTCTCTTGGTAGCTTCCTCTCTACATTGTACAAGGTTTTGGTACTCTGTGTGTCCCATCCAGAAAGGGTTATCTTCCCCATGAAGACAGAAGCATTTGCTATCTGGTCCTAAAGCTTATGGTGGGCAGATCAGATCAGATCAGTCGCTCAGTCGTGTCCAACTCTTTGTGACACCATGAATCGCAGCACGCCAGGCCTCCCTGTCCATCACCAACTCCTGGAGTTCACTCAGACTCATGTCCATCGAGTCAGTGATGCCGTCCAGCCATCACATCCTCTGTCGTCCCCTTCTCCTCCTGCCCCCAATCCCTCCCAGCATCAGAGTCTTTTCCAATGAGTCAACTCTTTGTATGAGGTGGCCATAGTACTGGAGTTTCAGCTTTAGTATCATTCCTTCCAAAGAAATCCCAAGGGCTGATCTCCTTTAGAATGGACTGGTTGGATCTTCTTGCAGTCCAAGGGACTCTCAAGAGTCTTCTCCAACACCACAGTTCAAAAGCATCAATTCTTCGGCGCTCAGCCTTCTTCACAGTCCAACTTTCACATCCATACATGACCACAGGAAAAACCATAGCCTTGACTAGATGAACCTTTGTTGGCAAAATAATGTCTCTGCTTTTGAATATGCTATCTAGGTTGGTCATAACTTTGCTTCCAAGGAGTAAGCGTCTTTTATTTCGTGGCTGCAATCACCATCTGCAGTGATTTTGGAGCCAAGAAAAATAAAGTCTGACACTGTTTCCACTGTTTCCCCATCTATTTCCCATGAAGTGATGGGACTGGATGCCGTGATCTTCGTTTTCTGAATGTTGAGCTTCAAACCAGCTTTTTCACTCTCCACTTTCACCTTCATCAAGAGGCTTTTTAGTTCCTCTTCACTTTTTGCCATAAGGATGGTGTCATCTGCATATCTGAGGTTGTTGATATTTCTCCCGGCAGTCTTGATTCCAGCTTGTGCTTCTTCCAGCCCAGCATTTCTCATGATGTACTCTGCATATAAGTTAAATAAGCAGGGTGACAATATACAGCCTTGACGTACTCCTTTTCCTATTTGGAACCAGTCTGTTGTTCCATGTCCAGTTCTAACTGTTGCTTCCTGACCTGCATATAGGTTTCTCAAGAGGCAGGTCAGGTGGTCTGGTATTCCTATCTCTTGAAGAATTTTCCACAGTTCATTGTGATCCACACAGTCAAAGGCTTTGGCATAGTCAGTAAAGCAGAAATAGATGTTTTCTGGAACTCTCTTGCTTTTTCGATGATCCACCGGATGTTGGCAATATGATCTCTGGTTCCTCTGCCTTTTCTAAAACCAGCTTGAACATCAGGAAGTTCACGGTTCACATATTGCTGAAGCCTGGCTTGGAGAATTTTAAGCATTACTTTACTAGCGTGTGAGATGAGTGCAAGTGTGCAGTAGTTTGAGCATTCTTTGGCATTGCCTTTCTTTGGGATTGGAATGAAACCTGACCTTTTGCAGTCCTGTGGCCACTGCTGAGTTTTCCAAATTTGCTGGCATATTGAGTGCAGCACTTTCACAGCATCATCTTTCAGGATTTAGAATAGCTCAACTGGAATTCTATCACCTCCACTAGCTTTGTTCGTAGTGATGCTTTCTAAGGCCCACTTGACTTCACATTCCAGGATGTCTGGCTCTAGGTGAGTGATCACACCATCGTGATTATCTGGGTCGTGAATATATTTTTTGTACAGTTCTTCTGTGTATTCTTGCCATCTCCTCTTAATATCTTCTGCTTCTGTTAAGTCCATACCATTTCTGTCCTTTATCGAGCCCATCTTTGCATGAAATGTTCCTTTGGTATCTAATTTTCTTGAAGAGATCTCTAGTCTTTCCCATTCTGTTGTTTTCCTCTATTTCTTTGCATTGATCGCTGAAGAAGGCTTTCTTACCTCTTCTTGCTATTCTTTGGAACTCTGCATTCAGATGTTTATATCTTTCCTTTTCTCCTTTGCTTTTCGCTTCTCTTCTTTTCACAGCTATTTGTACGGTCTCCCCAGACATCCATTTTGCTTTTTTGCATTTCTTTTCCACGGGGATGGTCTTGATCCCTGTCTCCTG
The DNA here is from genome assembly GCF_032452875.1 of Bos javanicus. Classification (NCBI taxonomy): domain Eukaryota; kingdom Metazoa; phylum Chordata; class Mammalia; order Artiodactyla; family Bovidae; genus Bos; species Bos javanicus. The sequence continues at coordinate 30,323,583 of NC_083889.1, forward strand.
TACAATGTCACGAACCTCATTCCATAGCTCATCAGGCATTATGGTGGGCGGTACAAGTTAATTAAGGACATTTAATTGCAAGCTGAAATCCCAGCACTCTGCTTCCCTGGTTCTTTGTTCTTGGACAAATGTCTCTCCCTGCTCCCCACTAAGTATACTTACCTGAGGCTGGGGAACTAGCATGCCTCAGCTCATAGTGTTCATGCAAGGATTAAGTGAAGTAATATGTGTACAGTGCTTTGTATAGGGCCTGGAGCACAATCACAATGCTGTTGACTTAGAAAGATTATCAAAAGGGTACTGGGAATCTCACTGGCAAAACCCATGTTGCACTCTCTTGCGATCATTTTAATGGGGGAAAAGATGATGAAGATCCTTGATTCCCTACTAGAGTTACTCATTTCATGCACTGAGTGAACTTTAAAAGGTGCAAAATGAGCAAGGAGTGGGATGAACTGTCTTACACTTGTTGACGTGTTGACTCTTGGATGTTAGGGATCTGTTTCAGATAAGGCCAGTTATAAACCTCAGATGCTGGGACGGCTCAGTGTTGGAAGCCAAAATCCATTGTGAGTTTGCGGAGTTCAGGGTCCTGCAGTATCCATACACTGCCTGCCTGGGGAGATGTTTCATCCTTAAGTTAATCAGAGCTTGTTTGATCCCCTGCCTGGTTATAGACCATGTCTTAAGTTGCCCGTAAATTCTAATTTAAAAAAACAAATTACACCCTTGATGGATTGGTCCTGAAAATTTACATACCTCTTTTTTAATAGAAAATTAAAGTCTGTATGGATTGAAAGGACATAGAAATATATGTCTTCCACTGAGCTCTGACTTCTTTCACTTGCTTAAGGCAGAGGGTCTGTTACAGTTGCCGTATTGTTCGTTTGGGCCAGATTGAACTGTGCTGTTCATTGTGCATTTGCTGTGTGGAAGCTGAGGCACAGAGAGGGACTTGTCTCTCTCTGTATCCCACAGCTTTTAGTGGTAAAAGATGGCATTTATGAAATCATATATTCTCTTCTTGATTTGTGGAAAGGTTATCAAATAAAAGCACCATGAATTTTTCTTGATTTATAATTTGTACCCTCTCAACTTGTTAAAAAAAAAAAGCATGAGTGAAATACAGTTTATGGCATCAGATTTGGTTCCTCGTACCCTTTTTAGAAACAAAAAAAGTAAAGTTCAATAAGCAGGAGTTAAGTGAAGCAAATGATTAAGGAAAAACTTTTATTAGACTTGTAACAACCCTTGGAGTGGCAAAGACCCAGGATTTTTCCATCTTGAAAAACATGCAACATCCCTGTCTGCCAAATACCATTTCAGAAACTAAAACAGCAATCACAAAAGGGGAAACCAATCCATGTAATTGGAGACTTCATTCGTGTTACTTACACGAGGATCCTGGTAACCTGGATCAGCCCTTATGCAGCCCTCTTCTCAATATCCTGATGCGTGAGTGTCAACGGGAAAGAGTAGGAATGTTCCAAGGGTTTTTCTCTGATGTTTTGAAATGTTGCTATGTTTTCTGGGTCCAGTTCAGTGTACCTCTTGGGGCCTGGCGAGTCTGGTTATGATGCGCTGGGGCTTGAATTTCTTTTTGCTTTCTCTTACGGTCATCATTCACCTTTTCCCTGAGTGTTCAAATTAGATGAAATGGTACCTCGTCTTTGCCCATATCTGTCCCAGATCATTCATTACCAGTGACACCAATGCATTCCTCCACTTCTGACTCCGTTCTTAAACATGATAATTAAAAAAAAAAAAAAAATCTGAGTAATATTCCAGTATGTAAAAGTCCCACGTCTTCCTTATTTATTCATGTGTCAGTGGGTGTTTAGGTTGCTTTCATGTGTAAATAGTACTGTAGTGGACCTTGGGATGCATCTGTCTTTTTTGAATTACGATTTTTCTCAGGGTATGTGCCCAGTAGTGGGATTGCTGGGTCATTTAGTAGTTCTGTTTTTAGTTTTCTAAGGAACTTTCATACAATGGAATATTACGCAGCCATAAACAGTGACAAAATTGGGTCATTTGTAGAGATGTAAATGGACCTTGAGTCTGTCATCCAGAATGAAGTAAATCAGGAAAAAAAAGACCAAATATCATTTATTAATGCATATATGTGGAATCTAGAAAATGGTACAGATGGACTTGCTTGCAGGGCAGGAATAGAAATGCAGATGTAAAGAGTGGACGCATGAACACTGGGCGAGGGGGTGGGATGAACTGGGAGACTGGAGCTGACAGATACACACTACCGTGAGAAGTAGGTAACTGCGTATAGCACAGGAGCTCAGCTGGGGCTCCGTGGCAGCCCAGGCGGGTGGGATGCGGGTTGCAGGAGAAGTAGGTAACTGCGTATAGCACAGGAGCTCAGCTGGGGCTCCGTGGCAGCCCAGGCGGGTGGGATGCGGGTTGCGGGAGCAGTGTCCAAGAGGAAGGCCAACTCACTTCATTGTACAGCAGAAGCCAACAAAATATTATAAAGCAACTGTACCCCAAAACAAAAACACCCCAAAGAGCACACACACGCAAAAAATCTAGAATAAAGCATGCTTAGACCTTCTTGCTTTCCTTAGTTGTAAATGCCTAGCAGAAGGTTGCATTTCATGTTATCACCAATCCTTGCGTGTGTAGTTTCCCCATTGTCCCTTCTAAGTAATGAGAGAGAAAAGTAGAGTTTTCAAGAATCACGAAAAACTTAATAACGAGAAAGTCTAAAAACCAGCAGTGAGGAGAAACACTCTAATTTGTGAGACATCTACCCTATAATAGCTGCCTTTACTGGGAGCTTATGTATAAACTGACAAAAACTCTTATGAGACAGGTACAGTTCTAAAAAGTCCGTTTTACAGTTGAGGAAACTGAGGTGTTCTGAGGTGAAATGACTCCCTCAGACTTCTCTGCTCATTAGAAATAGAACTGGGATTTGAACCCAGCTACTCTTCCTCTGTTGTCATGGCTCGTAACCACTACACCATATTGTCTTCACCTTGTAGGCATCTTCCCAGGGTATTAATTTTGCAAGCATGGTTTTGTGTTAACATACATTTTTCACTCTGGGACTGCTTGCACACTGCATGTTGAGACTTTATACTTCAGTGTCATCTAACTGGATCTGTTTAATCTTGGTAGACTTTTTCAAATGCTTTAATTCTTTTTGCTAGTACAAGAGCTATGGGAAATAAAAGTGTGTCCTGGTGGGATTCGGAACAAGGACAGCCACTTAACTGGCGTTCTCCGGTCTCTAACTGGGCATGCCTGTTAAGACATTTTCTCTAGATCTTTGAGTCATTTTTCTCTGGTACATTATTTTAATTAACTTCATCTCTGCAGCCCTCATTTTATTTCGTGTTAGCCTCGACCACTCAATGATTGATTTATTCCGCTCAATCACCTGTGTGGGAAAGTGTGGCAATCGAGAGGGTCCCCTTCCCAAAGCAGCAGTCCTGTACCTGGGACTTTTTCCCAGCAAGCAGATTCAGAATTTGTTTTGTTTTGTTTTCAGTTATTGAGATACATTAACTTTGAAGGCTGTTAATTTACCAGGGTGAAGATTTGGGTACTTAGAGGTAACACTGACCAACAATTAGGAAGTCTTTGGTTACTTGGTCAATAGAATTCCCGAGGCAGAAGCCGTATGCCAAGGACTTTGATATTCAAAAATAGAAAGAATAGGTTTTAAAAAGTAAAATCTTAGGCTTGAAAATATATATAAAAGCCGGTTGCAAAAGACCAACAATTACGCTGCTTTTACTTAAGGGGTTTGAAGTATCTGCAGTCTCTCTGTTCACACAAACAGCAGACCATTTTAAATATCTGTGCCTTAAAATACTGAGCCCACCACTTGTTAGATCTCTTGGGTGACACTTGTGACCAGCTCAGGCATAAAGAGGAATTAATTGGCTCATGACTCTGAAAAGTTGGCTAGTAGAATGAGCTTCAGGGGCATCTGAAGTAGGGGATTCAGATCATGCTGTTGAGTCTTGGTCTCAGAATCTTGGCTGTGTGATGCTCTGTGTTGCCTTCATCCCTGGAAGTGTTGACCAGACTGTGGCAGATAATCATCAGTTTGCTTTCGTACAAACTCCAGTAGAAAGGCATCTTTTCCGACAAGTTCTAGCAGCTCTCATAAAATTTGGATCTTCCTGGTTCTGTGATTGATCCCTTGTGTACCATGTACCTGTCACAGAAATACTCTCTCTGGTTGGAGCAGGGCTAGATCGGAGGAGCTTGAAGGGGTCTGTAGCATGGAGTGGGTCATGTGCTTGTCTCAAGAGTGGTAAATGACTTTTTACCTGCACAAATGACGGAAAGTGGGTGAAAGGGGTGCTGGTCTCAGGAGAGGGGGACAGTATTCTAGGAAGATAGAGTGCATATTGTACTTTTTTTTTTTTTTTAAACAGAGGCCCGTTTTTGTTTTGTAATAATTTCAAACTTACAGAGAAGTTACACGAGTAGTCAAGGAACTTTCCAAAAGAAATCCTTTACCTGGATTCAACATTTTGCTCCTTGGCTTTATCATTTCTTATCCATCTGCCTATAGAATACACATGCACATATTTATACTTATACATAAGTTATTTTCAGAACCATTTAAAAAATTGATTAGATGTCAACCCTTTTATTCCTAAATAAATCACTGGAGTTTTCCTAAGAACAGGGACATTCTTTTTCATAACAACAATACAATGATCAAAAGTGAAGTTGCTCAGTCGTGTCTGACTCTTTGTGGCCCCATGGACTGTAGCCTACTAGGCTCCTCCCTCCATGGAATTTTCCAACCAAGAGTACCGGAGTGGGTTGCCATTTCCTTCTCCAGGGGATCTTCCCAACCCAGGGATCAAACGTAGGTCTCCCGCATTGCAGGCAGATGCTTTACCGTCTGAGCCACCAGGGAATGATCGAAATTAAGAAGTAATATTGATACAATATTAATAAATTATAGTCTAATGTCAATCCCTATTCATATTTAGTCCCATTGTGCCAATCATGTCTTTTATAACTTTTTTTTTCCTGGTCCAGGATTGCTTAGAAAGGCACTATACTTGATGCATAGTAAAGACAGAGAATTACGTAGTTGGAAGGTACCTTTAAATATCTTATAGCCCAGCTATCCATGAGTGTCATCTGAGATGTTCCTCATGAAGGTGTCTGTCTAATACTTGGGCATCTCCAGTGACATTCACTATGAGGAGGTGTGTTTTACCTCAAAAATACTACCATGCCTCTGTCCTCAAGAAGCCTGGGCATCATTCATTGCTTTACTACTATCTGCCCACCTGTCCAACCATCCGTCTACCATCTGTTGCTGTTGTAGGTCATAAAGCAAGGTCTTTGATTTCAACATACTTATATCTACAAAGTAGACAGAAAGGTCAATTAAAATACAGTGATAGAGAAGGCGCAGGAATGCTGATGGATTGTGTATATGAGGTTGGGGAGGGGGTGCTAGAAGGGGGACGTGTGGCTGGGACCCTGAAGAATGAGTAGGAGTTGCCAACTAGCCAAGGAAGAAATGATCAGATTGGTGGACTTACTACCTCCTCTAGGACTAATTTGTATTGATTGGATTGGAATTACTTTGGGAAAATGGCTTATAAAATATCTTAGCCCATGACTATGTTAAAATTTATTCAGTACATGTCTTTTAGGCCATATCAGTGATGTTAGTGATGGGAAATAGCTGTAAATGAAAGATCTTTGTATAGACTAGCCATATGGCATCTTTCAGGTTACCCCAGTTTTCCTTTTTTCTAATAAATACATGAGAAATATGAATCAATAAAGTTTCCATGGGTAAAATTTTGGTGAGTTAAAGTAATAGAATTTTTAATTACACTTCTCTAAGAATTTTGAAAGGATTAGATATTATTATTAATTAGACATATTTATATATTTAATAATATGATAGTTATTAATTAGCTATATTATTCATATATTCCCATCACTTCATGGCAAATAGATGGGAAACAGTGGACACAGTGGCTGACTATTTTTCTGGACTCCAGAATCACTGCAGATGGTGATTGCAGCCATGAAATTAAAAGATGCTTGCTCCTTAGAAGGAAAGTTATGACCAACCTAGACAGCATATTAGAAAGGAGAGACATTACTTTGCCAACAAAGGTCGGTCTAGTCAAGGCTATGGTTTTTCCTGTGGTCATGTATGGATGTGAGAGTTGGACTGTGAAGAAAGCTGAGTGCCGAAGAATTGATGCTTTTGAACTGTGGTGTTGGAGAAGACTCTTGAGAGTCCCTTGGACTGCAAGGAGATCCAACCAACAAGTCCATCCTAAAGGAGATCAGTCCTGGGTGTTCATTGGAAGGACTGATGTTGAAGCTGAAACTCCAATACTTTGGCCACCTGATGAGAAGAGCTGAATCATTTGAAAAGACCCTGATGCTGAGAAAGATTGAGGGCAGTAGGAGAAGGGGACAACAGAGGATGAGATGGTTGGATGGCATCACCGACTCGATGGACATGGGTTTGGGTGAACTCCGGGAGTTGGTAATGGACAGGGAGGCCTGGCGTGCTATGATTCATGGGGTCGCAAAGAGTTAGACATGACTGAGTGACTAAACTGAGCTGAATTCTTTTGGACAAAAAAAATAAATATTCTAAATTTCAACTCTCAGGTCTGTTACCTGAAGATAAAAATAGTACCTTCTCAAGAGTTAGGTCATGTGGAGAATAAACATACTGATCAGTGTGAAATACTGAACATGATGCCAGCACCTAGTAAGCACATAATGGATATTACTTATTTTCAGGGCTTGTCTGTGATTTTTACCCTTTAGGTTGTCAAAGGCTTATAAAAGTAATTTATTGTATTACTGACTAATAACTAGTTGATCTGAAAATATTTTTTATATACTCTGAATATATTTTTTTATTTTTACATATTACTTATATTATAAAAATTAAGGATGTTAAAGATGGTAAGATTTAGCAAAGAACTTTTAACTCCACATGCTTTTAATGCTTTCCTGAATTAATAATTTTCATGTCCATCATATTTTCTCCTTGGCCCACAATTCATCTCATATTTGGATCTTGGCAAATGATGACTTGGTTAATTAGGCAGTCTGTTAACTCTGATTACTAAGTTATAGCAGATCAGCATAGAAGCATCACTGTGCAATTTGGATTAAAAGGCTCTTCATTTTATCAAAACAAATTTACATTTAGGGATAAGTATATAGAAATGCATTAAGTTAAAATGATGCATTTAATAAGGAAAATTTTTAAAGGATAAAGAATTATTTCCTCCAACAAAGTTATTTTTTATTATGACATTCATCACATTATCTTTTTCTAGAAATAGACTTAAAAGCTTGGGATTTTCTTTTAAAGCTTGAAAATTATAACTGATTTAATCCTTTTATTATACAAATATGATGGATGCATTGCATTTTTATTTAAGCATAATTTAGTGTAGTGATACATGGTTATATTTCCAGTTCTGACCACAGTAGCCTCTGATACTGGACTTGCTTGTGGAAATGAATCTTGACTGTGTTGGGGGGAGGAATTAGTGGGTTACATTAAGGCTCGCCGTCTTTCATGGCTGAAGGCACTGACAAATAAGATTGGGCCTTCGAAGTCCTTCCTCTCTCTTGTTTAATGGTTCATCATCACTTACCGGCAGCTGGAGTATCAGAACCTTGCTGGCTTATTCCAGCTCTACCTCTGCCTGCTTTCTTTCCTTTCTTAGCTCATTAACACTGAGCCTTGTGGAAAATGAACACACAAGTCAACCCGAGAATAATTTTCCAGATGCAGTAAACCCTGATGTTTATGTTAATTTCTCCTCAGGATTCTATGATGTGTCAGTAATAGTCAGAAGACAGCCTCTTACCCTTCAGTCTCTCCTGCTCTACACACATACCCACATGTGCATGTGCCCATGTGCATGCACCCACACTCACGTGCACACACACACACACTCTCACACGCGCATGCACGCACACACACACACACACATACATACATACTCTGAACTCATCACAGGCATCTAGGAGGTGTTGAATAGGTATTTGTTGGAGTCTGATTGGTGGAAAAGTCAAAACAGTGACAGCCTCTTGCCTCCAGGCTGTTCTTAGAGCTAGTTCAACAGCTGGGACCCTGTCCGATATTGCAACCATGAAAATAAATGGAGCTGATGAACTTAACATTTATTTTTTTAATAAGCTTACTAAATTCTGACCTTTATGAGTTGCTGTGTTCTAGTTTCATGGGAAATAGAGCCAGAGAGAAAATATATATTTTTATATTCACTGAACTTAGTATCTTGTTGATGGGCTGTGTTGAGGTGACCATAGGTCAGAAATAGGAAACCTTAGTTCTTTAACTTGATTCAGTGAAAGCAACCAGTTTATGCAAAACTGGATTTTATAAGGCTAGAAGACCCTCTGACTTTGTAGATAGAGCAGAACTTTGCTTAACTCCAAAGGGAAATTGGGTTTTTAGCAATTTGATTATTTTCTTTTAATTGGGAATATTTAGTAATAATTATAGGTGACACTTATTTTGGAGGAGCTTGTGGCTGGTTGTTCAAAGGTAAGGTGATGTTTTGAGCTCCAATTTGACAGATTTGAATGACGGCTTGAATAATTCAGTTTCCCTACCTCCCCATTCCTTCCCAAAGAACAAACCAAATAAGGAATTTTTTGAAACTCAAACCATTCTAGAGTATAGGAATTCTTAGTCATTTTCAAAAGAGGTAGTTTGACAGAGTGAAGTCTTCTGGGACGTTTATGTGTGAGGTAAACCCATTGGAATGTTAATTTTTTCTAATAGGACTTTAGTTACTTAAATAATGCATGTATTATACTAATAAATTGCCAATAGAGTAAAAGAACCTTCTGAAAAACAGTTGCCTAAGGAATGAGATAAGAAGCAAAGTCCAGTTATACTTTCAAGTAGCTCTTGAGACGGAACATTCTTGCCCCACATCAGTGGGTCCCCACAAAGTATTAATGGCAACGTCAGAGAACTTTCTCAATTAAATACTTCTTTAATAAATAGGTCCGTGGGCAGAAGCAAGCAGCCTTATTGGAAGGTTGGGTACTGTGACTCTGTGGTTTTATTAATTACATTTATTCCTTTAAAATGACCTTGGATGAAAACAACCACCCCTTCTGTGGTCGTGGTTAGCAGATGTTTACCGTAATTCTTTGCTTGGCGAAAAAAAAAAATAGCCTCTTCCACCCAACAAAAACAGCCACGTTTGCCTGGCTCAATCAGAACTTTGGCGCTTGGGTCTTACTTTATATATCATGGCTCCAGTCACACAACCTTTCCAAGTGTGAGGCTTAGGTCACTCCCTCCAACATCTGCAGGAGCGTGTTGCTCACAGTGATCTATTATGTGAGCGCTTAATTCTTACACTGTTTTGGCGTTCCTTCCTCATTGAAACCAATATCCTATATGCAAGGCTCTCTTTGTTTTTCTTGTAGAAGCATGCAGGCCCCTCCTTAGTTTCTAAGACTTTCACCTAGGCCTGATGGCCATTTTTGTGAGGATTTTGAGCATACAAATAAAAGCAAGGTTTGCTTTCTCCATCTGAGAGTTTGGATTTTCCTGGGTTCTCTCTGAAATGAAAGGCATCTCCGTGTCTCATATTTTTTGTTTGAAAAGCGTCTTTTCTTATTGCATGTTGTGCCTATTTAACCGCCTCCTCATATTTTTTTCTTGCCAATTCTTCTTTTTTAAGAGCATTTAGTGATTGTGAACCTTCAGATGGTCCTTGCCTACACCTGTCATTCGTGGTTCTAGTGAGTATTTCAGAAGCAGCCCCCCTATTTTTGTCCTGAATTTCCCCACTGAAGAATGCCTCTTGCTCTTAGGCAGCGCTGAAAGGAAATACAACAGCACAACTTTGCTTTTCTTGGGAAGCTCCTCCCTTTGGAATGAAGAACTCTGGGTGGCTCTTCTATTTTGTCTGTATCGCCAAAATAAGCAGGGATCTTGCATAACACCAGGGTAGGAAAAAAGAAGTAATTTTAAGGGAAGCATATGTTCATGTCGAGAAAAAGGGAGTTAGAACTGGACAGAGGATAGTGGCCCACAAAGCTAAAGACATCATCTTTTTAATTCAGGTAGGAAACCAGGTTTGATCGTTTTGGTATATTTTATAATATAAAAAGTTGCTTCCACGTATTGCCAGGTCTTTTCTTTGATCCAGTTAAAAATAAATCTTGAAATTAAGAAACCAAGAATTATAGGTTAGTTAGTTGATGTATATGGAGTTAGATCAAGTCTTTTATTTGTGAAATTATTTTCCTGTGATCCTATAATAATTAACACTAAGGGATTTCCTTGGAGATCACTTGGTTAGAGATGCCTGCTCTAATCTGAAACCAGTGCCAGAACTAGCCAGATAGGATTTTTATTTGGTCTGACTTTAGAAGCAAGGAAGAGACATCTGAGTATTAAAATGAACCAAAGATGCCTACTCTAGCTGTTTGGCTGATTAGTGGACATATTATTTTGTCGTTTTAAGTGATTCCAAATAATGTCTGTTGATAGAAACAGAGCAGACACTTCAGTATTTCAGACTGTTTGTGGGTGGCAGGTTTTGAAAATGCAGCTAATTTGCAAAAAGAAAAAAGAAAGAAAAAAAAATCTTTAAAGTTTCTGTTTCATCCATTCTCAAGGTTTGAAAACTTCAAAGGTGGGGGGGGAAATCCAGTGAAGTTCTTCTTTCCTCATTATTAACTAAACACTTGTGTCCTTAAAATATAGCTATGAAGGAGGTAGGGCCCCAGAGCATTGTGGGTGCTGGCGTTTGTCTGCAGTGCCAAAGCCAGAAGGATCTTGGATGGGCTCACACAGGCGGTTGACAGGAGTGTGGATAGCCCCCAGATTGGAGAGCCTTGAATGTGCCTGGAACTGGCTGTTTATATGTGAACCTTTTTCTCACGTACACAAAAAAATGATCCAAACAGAAGCCTAGTCATGACCTATTAAAGAGCTCTCTTCTTAAAGAGCCCTATATCCCTTGAGTATTCACACAAGTAGGCTTGGAAACTGTGCTCTGGTGGACCTAGGCTGGTGTTCAATCTGTGTGATTTTTTTAAAATGTCTCAGTAAGATTTAAAAACATATATTAGAAAAAAATTCCAAACTTACCCATCACCCCCATGAATAGGGAAGCAAAGCCATTTAAAGTAGATTATTCTTAAATAATGGTTTAAGCTTCAGCTATTTTAATTCATTAGTCGACTCCTTCTCCCTGCAGAGGCTTCAAAAAGCATTCTCAGTAGTACTTGAGTCATTCCACTGTTGGAAAAATGAAGTTTCTAAAAATCCAGGTATCTGCACACGGAAAGGAATTTTGAGTTAGAGTTCCTTTCAAGCCTTAGAGTAGGCTACATCCTGTTATTTTTCTAGTGTTTTGTCCTTTGGATTTAGTCAAACTATAAATAGTGGCAGACGCCATCTCTTTATTAGTAGTAGGAAAGGCCTCGAGGAATATGTCAGAAAAGAACTAGAAATCCCAAAAGTCTTGTTTAATATTTATAATACGAACATTTATCATGTTTCTATTGTGTGTCAGCTACTGCTGTAAGTAATGTACTAGCACTACCTTACTGAATACTTACGAATACCTTGAAGTAGCTACTCTTATTACTTTTGTGTTACAGATAAGTAAACTGAGGGTCAAAGAGTTTAGCTACATTAAACTTCCTGGAGTTAATATCTTTCTTCTTGATAGAACTTCAAACCTATATTTTTATAGTTAAAAATGCCTGCCGTGAAATTTGCTTAGTCTTACAATGGGAGAATCAAACTCTAGAATATATTGGTGGATTTAATCAGTTGATTAACTCAGGTCTTTATTTGAGATCTTCCCAACCCAGGGATTGAACCCCAGGCTCCTGCATTACAGGCGTTCTTTAACTTCTGAGCCACCAGGGGATTACTGGTTTTTAATCCATCTCATTTTAGTTGGAGCTTGTACTTTATTTCGGTCCTTTGAAATTTATTGTGGTCCATTTTATGGCCTAGCTTATGATCTTCCCTGGAGAATGTCCCGTGTGCAGTTGAGGACAGTATGTATTCTGTTGTTGTTGATGGGTGGGACTTTCTACATCTATCTGCTAGGTCTGTTTGGTTCTTAGTGTTCATGTCTTCTGATTTCTTGTCAATCTTCTGCCTAGTTTTTTTTTTTTATTTTATTTTCTTTTTAAACTTTACGTAATTGTATTAGTTTTGCCAAATATCAACATGAACCCGCCACAGGCATACATGTGTTCCCCACCCTGAGCCCTCCTCCCTCCCCCCTCCCTGTTTTGCCTCGTTTTGTCCATTACTGTCAATAGGGTATTGAAGTCTCCAACTGCTAGTGTTGACTTGTCTGTTTCTCACTTAAATTCTGTTAGTTTTTGTTTCATGTATTTCAGGACTCTGTTTTTAGGTGAAGACTTTCTTGAAAAGTGAACACTTGTTACGTCACCTCTTTTCAGGACTTCACTGAGCTCTAGGGTTTAAAAACTACACACACTGACAGAAAGGCTTAGTTTTATAATGGGATGACTTTCTGACATTGATGGAAACATTTAGGCCACATTTATGCTGGTAAAGAAAAATGAAGGATGGATGGCTTTCTTGTCCTATGCATTTTATTACTGTAGGAAAGCAGTAGAGTCCAGTTGAGGCCAAAACCAACATTGTCTTTAGTAGCAGGTTGACTGGGGCTTTGACTTACCCAGATGTAAATCAGTATTGCATTTCTATTCTTCATACTCTGTGTAGACGTGGACTAACTCAATACAAACATGTTCCTTGACAAAAAAATACACGTTTTTAGCAAATAAGAATAAAATGCAATTTTCTCGTTGTTGCTAAACTTACGACTCTGTAGCCTTTCTGTGTGTAGGTCACGTGGCAAACTCCAGGTGCATCTGTCATACAGAAATTGCTTTTCCCCCCAAATACAGAAATGTGAAATAAACCAATTTGGGCACAAGTAGTGTATGCTAGATTTACTTAGTATCTATCAAACAGCTCCCTACACTCACTGAATTAGGACTAATCAAAGAGTTAGAACTGCCTAGTTTCTGCAGAAATGCACATATAACTTCTACTTAGACAGTGATGCTACTGAGTGATTGTTTTTGCTAACAATATTATGGCGAAATATTTAATTTTTTTCTTTTCAATAGTACTATAAATTTGTTCTAGACATATGTCAGTGGGAAAGCAGGGGGTAGGGTAATACACAAACATATACACACACCCATATACTTAGGTATAAATAGGTCGTTTCATGGAATAAAAGATTTAAAAGTCATTTCTGTTTCTTTATTTCTTTAGTCATTTTATCCTTATCCACATTTTGTTGTTTATCCATGAGTGATGAAGTAGTTTAGCCATGATTTTAAATTCCCCATAAATGAATATGGTTTTTCAGAAGGGATTTTGCATTTCAGTTAAAAAGCTATTTTCTTTTCCTGTCATCTCCGTGAATAGTCCATGGAGTTGATTGTTAGTGGAGAAAACCATGTGGTTCTGTATCTGAAGTTTGTCTGAGAAAGGAATTATTGTCTTTGTCATTTTGTTTCTAGTGTGACCTCCTTACCTGCTGAGTTTCCCAACAGCTGTCAGCTAACTATTCTAGCACCATACTGCTGTCTGCTTTCCTGGTTCACAAATATGAAATAAACAGAAAATCTTGCTAATTTGAGCCCAGTAGGAACCTTAACACTGTAATGAGGGACTAATTTTGAAAGCAGACAGACATAGCTCACAAGATTAGAGCCAAATTTTTAAATGATCTTAAATAACTAATTGAAAGTAAGAATGGTACTTAAGAAAGAGTGAGATACTGACACATGGAGGAATTAACAAATGGGAGAGTTGAATCCTCATGGAGTCTTAGTAATTATGCAGGCTTCCTTGGGTTGCCACTGATGCTAATCTAAGTGTGGGAATGATAATGTACCTTAGAGGACAGGTTTGTGGTTGAAAGGCTCTTGATAGATTTTGACAAATTAAACAGTGGTAAAGATGTTTGGAAGTTATCCAGGTCCTTCCCATTATTTATGTCAGTGAACTCGAAATCAGTGGTTAACTTGCAGTTCTTATCATTTTTATGGTGCTCCTGTTGTTGTAAATTTAGCTGTGTGAGGCATCAACTCAGTGGGGTACGTTTTATGTTGTCAGCTACCTTTTGACATCATAATAGATTTCAGTTGCCAAATCTTTCTCGATAGAATAAAATGTAAAAGAGAGCTATACAGAATATTTGGATCATATCCAGATACAAGTAAACATGTGATGGACTTTCTGAGATGAAAAGTCTCCAATTGGAATGGAGCAAGGAGGAATGAGATCCTGTTGATTTTTGTTTCCTTTTTCTCATTTGCTCTTACCCCATTCTAGATCATTTTCCAGATTAGGCGTCTTTTATCATGACTCAGAGCTATCCTGTTCTTTGGTATGTGGCCCCTTGTGTGACAACCAAAGTGTAATTTGAAGTTACTGATTTTCTGCATCTTTTGACTGTTAATGCACCTTTATGCTCTTTTTATTGCACTGGATCACAGGTTCCATAGTCTTATATTTCTCCTCATTATGTTTTAGCATCTTTTACATGATTCTAAAGAAAATATTCATATTCTCTCTGGATAATTATAGACTTGACTGGAATGGTATTTTGTAGTTGGAAAGTTTCTTTCCTCCTTCCTTTTCTCTAGTTCATTCAGAATGCCTGTTTATAATTATCCCGTCTATAGCATGCCCCTTGAGCTGCTGACAACTAGAGAGGATTAGTGGACACCTCTGCCTTTTTCAACCTTCATTCTCTGAGACTCTATGTTTTGACCTTGAAACTATTTATTTTTTGGCTCTCTGCTCTATTATGTCACATATTTTTGTAGATGTCACTTTGATCTAGGAATGTCTAGCCTCCCATTTCTCTGATGTCATTTGCTCTACTTGAAAACACGTAAGGACTGCATTGGCCTGGCTTTCATTTTTTCCTGTTACAGTCCTCCTTCCCATCTCTTCAGAGGAACTTCCTCCCTCATCCTTACTGTGAGCTCTGCAGTAGTATGGAGGTAGATGTCTTTGACCTAAGGATCTCCAGCCCTGTGGAAGGAGCACTGCCTTGTCCTCCTTCTATGTAATTGAGTTATATATCTTAAGTACCTTGTTTGAAGTGTCCATTTGGCAAGAATTCTGCTACTGTGTTTGGCCATAGTCTTGCCTGCTCCTGCTGCCTAGTAAATGTTTAATGATAATTGAAATGATCAGTTATCAATCCATCCATCATGAAGAAGAGCTTATTAACCTTTTCTGGGCACAACTTCCTTGTCCTTAGATGAAAGTTTCTTGTATTTTGTACCAGCAATTTCAGATCCACTGCACTTACAAGGTTTCTTGCTCTTTAATGTCATAAAATGATTTCACATTATTCATCTCTCTTCTGAAAGATGTATATACACACTTGACTTTTGCCTCAAAAAATAACCAATATTAGTATATTCTAAGTAAGTTTAAATAAATTCAATTGTATAATATATTTTGGGGGCATGCACTTTGAGCTTTCCATTATAAAGTAAAAAAACAATTACAGAAAATTACAAACACACATTTGCACATGCAAATTGATTCCGTACAATGTGTTCTATTCTCTGCACTATCCGTCTAAAAGGAAGCCATTGTCAACTGAGTACCTAAAATTTGACTAGGATGACTGAGAAACTAAATTTTAAAGTTATTTAATTAATGTATACTGTAATAGCCACATGTGACCAGTGGCTGCTGGACACATTGGACATATTGGACAATGTTCATATAAATGTATATATTTATATGTCAGTTTTATAGTGGATGACTTTGTAACAGCCATTAAGTGTAAATATCAAACTTTGCCAGTCACGCAGAAGCTGCTCAGGTACCTGATCCCACTCATAGCTGCTTCTAAAAGTAAGTAGTACTTGTATAGTGATCATAACCCTTTGTTTCTTTATTAGTTTATTACCCACGTGCACATCCTTAGATGTCATAGTTTAGTGTTGTCCACTAAAACAAAACAGATCATCTTTTCATTTCTTACTTTACAGGTTTCCCTTCTATTCCTTTCTTTTCTTCACACTTTGTCTTTTGGAAGGCCCCCGGCCACACGAGCCGTAGTTTCCAAGAGTCTGGATTTGGCTGTTTGCATCCAAGGCTCACACGTTCCTTTGCCCTCTCTATTTCCTGCAAATTGGCAGCTGGGTCCAGAGGCTCTTTTTGATCCCTTTGGCAAGACTCTACGTGGTATTGTGTGCTTTCATTCACGAGGAACATAATATCTTATTGTCTTCCTTTTTGTGATGTTAATAACCATTGATGCTCACTGCCTAGGTCCATTAATTCAGTAGGAGTTGCAAAATGTTGATGTTCTAATTCTGTTTATTTGCTGGAATGCTTTTGTAATTTTACTCTTTATCCACTCTTTGGTTACCCAGTGGAACTGTTTCTCTCAGGGATACAGGAAAAAAAAAATGCCTGTTTTTTCCCCCTTTATTTACCAGTTTTGAAAATAATGTTCAGTTCAGTTCAGTCCCTCAGTCTTGTCCGACTCTTTGTGACCCCATGGACTGCAGCACGCCAGACATCCCTGTCCATCACCAACTCCCGGAGTTTACTCAAACTCATGTCCATTGAGTAGGTGATGCCATCCAACCATCTCATCCTCTGTCGTCCCCTTCTCCTCCCACCTTCAATCTTTCCCAGCATCAGGGTCTTTTCCAATGAGTCAGTTCTTCATGTCAGGTGGCCAAAGTATTGAAATTTCAGCTTCAGCATCAGTTCTTCCAATGAATATTCAGGACTGATTTCCTTTAATATCCTCCTCTGAAAGCATCCAGTATTTTAATGTATTTCTGAACCATGAATTTAAATATTAGTTTCAATCCACTTGCTTTCTTTTTTAAATTGAAAATCAAATTGTCCATCTTTAATGGTGGAACTTCTTTACCTCTCTCCTCCTGAGATATTCCTGTTGGTCTTTGATCGCTTCTTGGCTTACTGCTACTATGAGATGCTTCACATTCACGTTGTATGCTTCTTGCCTGAGGACTGAAATAGGATATTTGTCCACAAAAGCTTGATTTCTCTTAGTGGAAATTTGTGTTTCAAGACAATTATCTTAGTGTTAATGCTCATTGTTGCTGGGGTGGTCATTATATCTAGGCCCCATGAATTCAATGGATATTTCCATCTCATATTCACGATTAGAGGGCTTTTCAGTTCAGTTCAGTTGCTCAGTCATGTCCCTCTCTTTGCGACCCCATGAACTGCAGCACGCCAGGCCTCCTTGTCCATCACCAACTCCCGGAGTTTACCCAGACTCATGTCCATCGAGTCGGTGATGCCATCCAGCCATCTCTTCCTCTGTCGTCCCCTTCTCCTCTTGCCCTCAATCCCTCCCAGCATCAGAGTCTTTTCCAGTGAGTCAGCTCTTCGCATCAGGTGGCCAAAGTATCGGAGTTTCAGCTTCAACATCAGTCCTTCAAATGAACACCCAGGACTGATCTCCCTTAGGATGGACTGGTTGGATCTCCTTGCAGTCCAAGGGACTCTCAAGAGTCTTCTCCAACACCACAGTTCAAAAGCATCAATTTTTCAATGTTCAGCTTTCTTTACAGTTCAACTCTCACATCTGTACATGACTACCGGAAAAACCATAGCCTTGACAAGACCGACCTTAGTTGACCAAGTAACGTCTCTGCTGTCTAGGTTGGTCATAATTTTCCTTCCAAGGACTAAGCGTGTTTTAATTTCATGGCTGCAATCACCATCTGCAGTGATTCTGGAGCCCCCAAAAATAAAGTCAGCGACTGTTTCCACTATTTCCCCATCTATTTGCCATGAAGTGATAGGACCAGATGCAATGATCTTAGTTTTCTGAATGTTGAACTTCAAACCAACTTTTTCACTCTCTTCTTTCACTTTCATCAAGAGACTCTTTACTTCTTTCTTCACTTTCTGCCACAAGGATGGTATCATCTGCATTTCTGAGGTTATTGATATTTCTCCCAGCAATCTTGACTCCAGCTTGTGCTTCCTCCAGCCCAGCATTTCTCATGATGTACTCTGCATAGAAGTTAAATAAGCAGGGTGACAATATACAGCCTTGACGTACTCCTTTTCAATTGGGAACCAGTCTGTTGTTCCATGTCCAGTTCTAACTGTTGCTTCCTGACCGGCATATAGGTTTCTCAAGAGGCAGATCAGGTGGTCTGGTATTCCCATCTCTTTCGAATTTTCCACAGTTTATTGTGGTCCACACAGTCAAAAGCTTTGGCATAGTGAATAAAGCAGAAATAGATGTTTTTCTGGAACTCTTTCTTTTTCGATGATCCAGTGGATGTTGGCAATTTGATCACTGGTCCTGCCGCCTTTTCTAAATCCAGCTTGAATATCTGGAAGTTCATGGTTCACGTATTGCTGAAGCCTAGCTTGGAGAATTTTGAGCATTACTTTACTAGCGTGTGAGATGAGTGCAATTGTGTGGTAGTTTGAGCATTCTTTGGCATTGCCTTTTTTAGGGATTGGAATGAAACCTAACCTTTTCCAGTCCTGTGGCCACTGCTGAGTTTTCCAAATTTGATGACGTATTGAGTGCTTTTAGTTAGCTTCTTATCTGTTACACATATATATCCCCTTCTTTCTGCTGAAAATCCCAGTTCTCAAGAATATGAGAGCTGATAGAATTTAAAATATTAAATTTTCCCATAATTACTAATTTACCTATTTATCCACCTCATACATATATCAGTTTCAGAATAACAATATTAATACTACAGTCTCCAGTTATGATTACCAAGAAGTTAAGCATTTTATTACTAATCTGTACTATTTTTGATGGCTGACTCTGTCTAGCTTTTCAGAGCATATAGCCTTTTATACATTACTTTCCTCTTTAATACATTTTAGTCTTAGTTCTATAAGTATTCAGATCTCAACACAAGTCCTTATGTTACCATCTCTGGTCATTTTCAAAAGCTCATTTTCTATTAGATTTCTAAGAAAGGGCTCCTGAATTTGTGCATTTTAGTGACAGTTTTTCACTCTATTTAAACTTAAAAAGCAATTTTTGCTGGTTGCAGTATTGATACATATTTTTTCTCTAAGTATCTTGGTTATGTTACTCCATTTTCTTCTGGCTTAAGTTTTATGTCCAGAAATTTTATAGACTGTGTCTTGCTGTTGATAATTTTGGTACAATATGCTCAATTATCTAGTGACCTCTTTCAGCATCTAGTCTCAGGTTGATTTTTTTTTTTTTAATTTCATGGAAGTTTCTTTGAATATAATTTTAGGTGTCTGGACATGTTCCTTTCATTTTTAGGGTTTCTATTCTCCAGATGTTGAATCTGCTTTACCTAACTTCAATATTTGACATACTCCCTTAAATTCTTTTTATTTTTATCTGTATTTCTTCTTGATTTTTAAAATTTTACTCCTTTTTTTTTTAAAGGACTTTTAAGGCATTATTTGTCGTATTTATTAACTCTTGTATCCTGTTAGTATATTCTTTATTGTGAAAATGACTTCTTTTCCCTTAGATCCATTCTTCCTTCACTTCTTTGTTTTTCTTATTCTGATTATGTTGTCCTTTTTTGCTTAATACTATATTCTTCATGTCCTTTAGCTCATTTTCAAATAATAGGTTACAGTTTCGGTTTGCTATATGGTATATCTTTCTGGTATGTGGTTTCATTTTCTGTAGGATATTATTTTCCCCCTAATTAGCACTTATAATTTTGTGTAGTGTCTCATCAGAAATTTTTCCTATTGCTTATTTTTCTGTGTAAGTTGTTTTTGTGAATTTTTAATATAAAGGTTTGCTTCTGATAGCTCTTCCAATTTCATTGAGCTCACTCTTCTTGTCTACAGTCTACTGCTGGGCTTCTGTCTTCCTTTCTAGAATATCTTCACTCTCTTCTCCTTTCCCAGTTTTTTTTATCCTTCTCTTTTTTTCCTCTTGATTTTCTCTGTTCTTTTCATTTTTTATTCTTCTGTTTCCAGCAGTTTCTCCTCAATGTGTGTCCTGTCCTGGGACAGAGTCCTAGAAAATCAGATTTGAGATAGTAACTGCTTGTATAGACTCCTCAGAGTTTCTTAATGTGAGCCTTGGTACTGTGTCTTTCTTAGAATGCGAACAATTCCTCCTAGATTCAACTGCTGTTTTAAATTGGTTCATCACACTTATACAGAAGTTTTAGTTCTCCTAATCACTTATGGAATCTTTAAGGTTTTCTGTGTGTAGTGTCACTGAGCCCTGGTGGCTCAGAGGGTAAAGTGCCTGCCTGAAACGCAGGAGATCCAGGTTTGATCCCTGGGTCAGGAAGATCCCTTGGAGAAGGAAGTGGCAGCCCACTCCAGTACTCTTGCCTGGAAATTCCCATGGACGGAGGAGCCTGGTAGGCTACAGTCCATGGGGTCACAAAGAGTCGGACACGACTGAGCAACTTCATTCATTTCATTCGTGTGTAGTGTCAGGTATCTGCAAATAGTGACAGTTTTACTTTGTCCTTTCCAATTTGGATGCCTTTTATTTATTTTTCATACCCAGTTTTTGTGCTTAATAGGACTTCTAATACTGTGTTGAATAAAATTGGTGAGAATGGGCTTCCTTGTCTTGGTCCTGATCATAGAGGAAAAGCTCTTAGCTTTCAATCATCAAATATGCTATCAACTGTGGTCTTGTCATATATGGCCTTTATTAGGTTCTTATATTCCCTTTAAACCCACTTTGTTGAGATATTTTATCATGAATAGATATTGAATTTTGTCAAATACATTTTTTTGCATCTGTTGAGATGGTAATTTGATTTTTGTTCTTCATTTTGTAGTTTATCACATTGATTTGTGGACCTTGAACCATCCTCTCATCCTCTGAATAAATCCCATATGATAATGAAGGGAATTCCTTTATTGTTGAATTTTAATTTGGTTTGTTAACATTTTATGAGGATTTTTGTTTATCAGCCATATTAGCCTGTAATTTTTTTTTGTCATCCTTGTGCTTTCAGTATCTGGGTAATGATGGCCTCATAACATGAGTTTAGAAGGGTTCCCTCTTCTTTTTTGGAAGAATTTAAGAAGGATTGTATTAATTCTTCCTTGAGTGTTTGGTAGAATTCATTAGTGAAGCCATCTTGGACTTTTATTTGCTGGAAGGTACTTGATTTCTGCTTCAATCTCCTAACTAGTAACTAATCAGTTCAGAATTTCAGTTTCTTCATTATTTAGTGTTAATAGATTGTGTGTTTCTAGGATTGTATCTATTTCTTCTAGGTGTTCTAATTTGTTTTTAATTGTCTCAGAATTCTTTGTATTTCTGTGGTATGATTTGTAACATTTTTTTTTTAAGATTTTGAGTCCCCCCCCCCCCCTCTCTCTCTCTCTCTCTCTTTTTTTTTTTGGTGAGCCTAGCTGAAAATTTGACATTAAAAAAATTATATCATTTCAAATATCTAGCTCTTAGTTTCATTGACCTTTTCTATTTTCTTTTAAGTCAGTATTTTTTTTATTTCTGCTCTGATTTGAAAAATCTCCTTCTTGCTAACAAACTTTGGGCTTTAATTGTTCTTTTTTTTAGTTCTTTGAGGTGTATAGTTAAGCTATTTATTTGAGACGTTTTTGTTTGAGGTGAGCATTTATTGCTATGAGCTTTCCTCTTAGAACTGCTTTTGCTGCATTTCATAAATTTCATTTCATAAAATTGTATATTACATTTTCATTTGTATCAAGATATTTTGTATTTTCTGATTCCTTCTTTGATCCATTGGTTGTTCAGTGGCATGTTGTGTAATCTCCACCTATTTAGGGGATTTTCCAGTTTATTTTATATAGTTAATTTCTAGTTTCAATTGTTATAGTTGGAAAAGATGTTTTATATCATGTAAATTAGTTGGAAAATATGTTTGATATAATTTAAATCCTTTTAAATTTATTAAGCCTTATTTTGTGGCTTAATGTATGACCTATCTTTGGAAGATGTTCCATGTACACTTGTACAACAATGTGTATTATGTTGTTTTTGGATGGAATGTTCTATAAATATCTGTTCGTCTAGTCTAATGTATCACTGAAGTCAATGTTTCCTAATTGATTTTCTGTTTAAATAACCTATCCCTTGATGAAAGTGAAATATTAAGTCCCCTACTAATACTATTCTATTGCTATCTATTAATGTCACCTTTATATGCTCAGGTGCTCCTATATTGGGTGCATAAAATTTTTCAAATTTTATATCCTCTTGTTGAATCGACTCCTTTATCCTTATGCAGTGCTCTTCTTTGTCTCTTCAGTCTTTGTTTTAAAGTCTTTTTTTTTTTCTGATATAAGTATAGTTTTCCAAGCTTTCTTTTGGTTATCATTCCATGTAATGTCTTTTTCCATCCTGTCACCTTCAGTCTCTGTGTCTTACATCTAAAGTGAGTCTCTTGCAGGCAGATTATTGATGGATTTTTTAAAAATTCATTTAGCTAGTCTGTGTCTTTTGATTGAAGAATTTATTTATTTTACATTTAAAAGAATTATATTTGTATGCTTATTGTCATTTTGTAATGGATTTCCTGGCTGTTTTTGTAATCCCAATATTTGATACCGTGGGGCAGCTTAGTGTTGTGATGTTTGAAAGGTCTGCTGCTGCTGCTGCTGCTAAGTCGCTTCTGTCGTGTCTGACTCTGTGCGACCCCGTAGACGGCAGCCCACCAGGCTCCCCCGTCCGTGGAATTCTCCAGGCAAGAACACTGGAGTGGGTTGCCATTTCCTTCTCCAATGCATGAAAGTGAAAAGTCGAAGTGAAGTCGCTCAGTCGTGCCCAACTCCTCGCGACCCAGTGGACTGCAGCCCACCAGGCTCCTCCGTCCATGGGATTTTCCAGGCAAGAGTACTGGAAGGTCTAGACTTTGTTAAAGGAGGTTGCAGTGTTTGGTTAGATTGACCATTCCAACTGTTTCAACCATTGTAACCAAGTGGATCAGTAAGTCATGTTCCAGCTGATCAGAGATTCTTAGGCTGACGCTCAGATCAAAGAAACTCAGACAGCAGCAGATGGAGGTTGTTGTTCAGTTGCTCAGTCATGTCTGACTCTTTGTGACGCCATGGACTTCACACTGGGTTTCCCTGTCCTTCACCATCTTCTGAAGTTTGCTTAAACTAATGTCCATTGAGTTGATACGATCCAACCTTCTGATCCTCTGTCATCCCCTTCTCCTCATGACCTTTGTCTTTCCTACCATCTTTTCCAATGAGTTGGTTCTTCATATCAGCTGGTCAGAATATTGGAGCTTGAGCTTTAGCATCAGTCCTTTCAGTGAATGTTAGGTTTGATTTCCTTTAGGATTGACTGGTTTAATCTCCTTGCAGTACAAGGGGTTCTCAAGTCTTCTGCAGCACCACAGTTTGAAAGCATCAATTCTTTGGTGCTCAGCCTTCTTTATAGTCCAACTCTCACATCCATACATGACTTCTGGAAAAACCATAGCTTTGACAATACGGACCTTTGTCATCAAAGTAATGTCTCTGCTTTTTAATACATTGCTGGGAAAAATGTTTGTGTATCTTGACAATAAAAATATAAACATATATATGCACCTGATTTTGAAAGAGCTGAATGTAATTATCAAAAGAGTGATATAGATTAGATGTATTTTGAGATTTTCAGATACAATTTGTCTTCAGTATGTTGTATGACATTCACTTGAGTTCAGTTCAGTCACTCAGTCATGTCCGACTCTTTGTGACCCCATGAATTGCAGCACGCCAGGCCTCTGTGTCCATCACCAACTCCCGGACTTCACTCAAACTCATGTCCATCGAGTTCGTGATGCCATCCAGCCATCTCATTTTCTGTTGTCCCCTTTTCCTCCTGCCTCCAATCCCTCCCAGCATCAGAGTCTTTTCTAATGAGTCGACTTTTCACATGAGGTGGCCAAAGTACTGAAGTTTCAGCTTTAGCATCATTCCTTCCAAAGAATACTCAGGACTGATCTCCTTTAGAATGGACTGGTTGGATCTCCTTGCAGTCCAGGGGCCTCTCAAGAGTCTTCTCCGACACCACAGTTCAAAAGCATCAGTTCTTCAGCACTCAGCTTTCTTCACAGTCCAACTCTCACATCCATACATGACTACTGGAAAAACCATAGCCTTGACTAGACGGACCTTTGCTGGCAAAATAATGTCTCTGCTTTTGAATATGCTATCTAGGCTGGTCATAACTTTCCTTCCAAGGAGCAAGCATCTTTTAATTTCATGGCTGCAGTCACCATCTGCAGTGATTTTGGAGCCCAGAAAAATAAAGTCTGACACTGTTTCCACTGTTTCCCCATCTATTTCCCATGAAGTGATGGGACCAGATGCCATGATCTTAGTTTTCTGAATGTTGAGCTTTAAGTCAACTTTTTCACTCTCCTCTTTCACTCTCATCAAGAGGCTTTTTAGTTCCTCTTCACTTTCTGCCATAAGGGTGGTGTCATCTGCATATCTGAGGTGATTGATATTTCTCCTGGCAATCTTGACTCCAGCTTGTGCTTCTTCCAGCCCAGCGTTTCTCATGATGTACTCTGCATATAAGTTAAATAAGCAGGGTGACAATATACAGCCTTGACGTCCTCCTTTTCCTATTTGGAACCAGTCTGCTGTTCCATGTCCAGTTCTAACTGTTGCTTCCTGACCTGCATACAGGTTTCTCAAGAGGTAATGTATGTTTAAATACATACATGCATGTGTGCACACTTACATATGGTAGAATTGAACTTCCCTTTATAGTCGGCCATCTGTTTATAACTTTGAGAAATTGATGGTTAGATGTCATGATTTATGAGTACATATTTAAACATAGTCCAATTCTCTTGCAGTTGGCCAGCTGAGAAGGAGAGCAGGTGACCTTCATGTTGCAGCTGGCAAACCTGCTTCAGTACATGAGTCTGCCTCACTTCTTTCCTTGGAGTGACAGCAGGGCTGTCATTTCTTCCCATTCAATTCCTCCTCCTTTAAGAGGCCTCAGGCTTTACAAGAAGGCATCCTTTTTTCTCTTCTCACTTCCCTTGTGGTCCTTACCTGCTTTTGTTCAGTATTTGCCTGTGGCCTCCAAGTTTTGGAGGCAGCAAAGCATGGTGGTTGAGATCTTGCATTCTAGAAAGGACAGTGGGATTCGAATCTGTGCCACACTATTTATTAGCTGTATGACTTGGGCCTTGTTATCTTGCACGTTCTTAGCTTCCTTATCTGTTAAATGGGAATAAGAACAGTGTCATGTTGGGACACATGAAGTGTTGCTTTAATTATCCCTTTTCTTCTGACTTCCACTGCTGCTAGGGTGGCTTTATCACCTCTTTCTGTCTTTCCTGGGAGTCAACCCAGATTTAAAATTCATTCCCCTCCTGTACCAGACAGCCTCATACAACCCAACTTCCTAAACTTCTTCATCCTTTGATTTCCCCTTTCCTCTCAATTGCACATGGAGTTTAGAAATTTGCTTAAAATTTATCCCAATATTTACCCACCTAAGACATATGCCTAGAGAACGTGACAAGAAAGGCTTTCTCAAAGTAGATAATTTAAAGAGGAAGCCTCTGTTACTTTTTACTTAGACAAACTGAAATCATGTGCTATAATCCCTCACTCCAAATTCTCATTTACTCTTTTCCACCTTTAAAAATACATTCCCTCCCTTGTGAATAACTGTTATACATTTTGTGTTACAAGCCAGAGTGCCATCACCTTACTGTAGCCATCACAGCCATCATAGGGAGAACTCAAAACCCACGTTGCTACTGGCTGTTTGGGGGCATCATCGAAAGCCCGATTACAGGTATCACTGGACTGTTGTTTTCCATGTAGTGTTCTTTTTATGCTTTTGCTCATGAATTTCCCCCCGCCCCCCTTGAATTCATTGGATAGTACAAGGCAGCCTTCCTGAATACAGACTCCTTCTTATTAGCAGTGCTTCTCCTTTGCACCATAGCACTGGTTTTAAGGTAATATCTGATAGTAGAAGATCACATTTCATTATGCTTTGAAGATGAGGGTAGTGATATATTCCATGTACGATTGGCCTCTTCCTGCTAATGTGTGCCAGATTGCTTAGTATTAACATTAAAACAAACAAACAAACAGTATAATAAAAAGAGAAGGGTTTTCCTCCTTTTTGAAAGCAGGAAATAGAGCAGTATTGCTGCTAAATAAAGCAGTTTTCTATTTTGAATACACTCAGGGCTATTGGCCACTGTCAGCAGAATAAAAATCATCACATTCTTATCCTGAAATGTTAAAGTCCACCTGATATTTGGTGCACAAAGAATTCATTTACCAGGGGTGATCTTCCAAACCCCTCACAAACGTTTCATAAAAATTAATGTGTTTTGTAGGAAATTGTATTATGGGCACTCTGAGTAAAGGAAGCTGCAAGTCCCAGGCTGGTGGTGGTGTTCTGACTTGCTTACACTAAACCCAGTGGTCTGAACTGTCCTAAGGCCTTCTTTCTGGCTTCTGCATGCTTTATGTTTTCAGGTTGAAAAGTCACAGAAGATGGCACACTTTCGGGCAGTGTGCAGTCTGACAGCTTCAGGCCGGTTGAGTTGGTGTTGGTTTCCAATGTTTGAATATCAATAGATTATACCTGAAACGGTCTGGGTTTCTGGGTTTTGTGGAAAAAGTAGAACAACACTGGATCCACAGTGGAGTGGCTGCTCCTTTTAGCTGGGGCCTGGGCTAGAACTTGTCATTCTACTCTGGGCTTCTCTACTCATTAATGTGAGCCTCTGTCCCTGTAGGCACTGGAATTACTAAATTCAGGACTAAACAATATGTTGAATATGTCTTTTCAATTAACAAATTTAACAAAAGAAAATATGTGTGTATAACTTTTTTTGAAATCTGTATAATTTATGAATTGTATGTATCTAATCTCAGGAATAGATAGCATTTCTGGAATATAAATGAAAATGTTATACAAATTAGTGCATATGTAAATGCTAAAAGTTATAAATTATATGTACACTTTCTGCTCTTCAGAATGTGATGTATTCATAGAATCTTCAAACTGGGAGGACCCCTTAGTAACATCTAGTTCTAGTTCAACTCTGTCCTTTGAGTGTTAAGAAACTGAAGCCCAGATCCTGAGTCCATTGATTTATTCAAGGCCACACAACCAGTAAGTGGTGCTGGAACAGTTTGCCTGTGACCTGTTGGTGATGCCAGGTCAATGGGGGCATTGATGTACATAGATAGGGATAGAGCTGAATTTTAAAAGTTACCTCTTATTACACTGTAAACCACACAGTGTTTATTTTTGTTATGTCTATCAGTATTTACTTGCATTTTTCCTCCACATTTATTGAGATATAGTTGACATACAGCACTGTGTACATTTAAGGTGTACAAGTGTAATGATTTGACTTACATGCATCATGAGGTGATTATCATAAATATAGGGAACATCTATCATCTCATATAGATAAAAATTAAAGAAGTAGAAAAAAAAAACTTTCCATGATGAGAATTCATAGGATTTACTTCTTGACACCTTTCATATATAATATATTATACTGCTGATGCTGCTAAGTCGCTTCAGTCATGTCCAACTCTATGTGACCCCGTAGACGGCAGCCTACCAGGCTCCCCCGTCCCTGGGATTCTCCAGGCACGAACACTGGAGTGGGTTGCCATTTCCTTCTCCAATGCATAAAAGTGAAAAGTGAAAGTGAAGTCGCTCAGTCATGTCTGACCGTTAGTGACCCCATGGACTGCAGCCCTCCAGGCTCCTCTGTCCATGGGATTTTCCAGGCAAGAGTACTGGAGTGGGTTGCCATTGCCTTCTCCATAATATATTATAGTTTTAGTTATATTTATCATGTTGTGCCTTACATTCCTTGGTAGCTGTCTGTCTTATAATTGGGAATTTATATCTTTTGATCACCTTCATCCAGTTCCTCCTATGTGACACATCTTTCTCTGACATTTTTATTTCCGGGTCTCTGAAAGTATCAATCCCAGACAGAATGTTCTGTTGCCTTATTTGTTGTTCATAGCCCATCTGGTCATTTCTCATTTCCAGAGGTTGGCTTTTATCCTTTCTTCACTTAAGTGATGCCATTTCTTGAGTCTGAGGCTATTGTTGACTGGTGCCACCAGGATTCTTGTTTTAACACCATTACCAAATCTGCCAAAGATAGCAGTTCTCAGTTTTGACCCATCATGGCTGTTCCTTTACCAGTGTTTTGAAGATTGACTGTAAAGTTTGCGCTGCTGGAGGTGGGATAGGTGATGATATAATTAAAGCTGAAGTTTAGCAAATGACAGATCCGGAAGAGTGAATGGCATTGAGGTTCATCTAAGACCTTAATGTAAAACTGTCTTATAACCTGAAAGCTTTTTGTGTGCAGAGTCTAAATTAGGACATTGTCAGTAGGGGGAGGGTAATTGCATTTTGGTGGATAGTGAATCTCAATTTTTATTTATAAGAAGTCTATTTGATTAAATCCTTATAGCTTCCCTGCTCATCCTGTTTCCTTTGCAGTGTATTATGAATAGTAAGGTGATGTTACTTCAACAGAACATAGGATTTTTTGTCCAGATTATATCTCAGCTATTCACATAATTGTCATCCATGATAACATTTCTAGTATCTTCAGTGTTTTGAACAAATATTACACAGATGTGATCTGCTTGATGTCACCTTGCTGAACAGTTTTAGTGTGCAGAGGAATTAAAGAGAAGAGGCCATTTTATGAAGGAACCATAGAATTGTTGTCATTGCCTTTGTTTGTAGAATTCATCAACTTTATTCGTTCAAGTAGAGATGATGTGTATACCTGAAACTAATATAATGTATGTTGATTATGCCTCAGTAAACATTTTTTAAAGGAGATACATGAAGTGGTTTTAAATAGAATGATCATCCAGGTTACCAGGCAAAACTATTGATTAGACAAAGCACTGTAATAAAATGAAATCATTGCTATACTAGAACAAACAGTGTATTCAAATGGAACCAGTCACAGGCTCATAGATCTCAAGAGAGAACAGAGAATACTTCTTGGAGGAAGTGGCACTTGTTTATGCGTGAGTCACTTGGGACAGGTGAGCCCTGTCTAGGAGAAGCAGGACAGAGTGATGGGTGATCTGTGCCAAGACTCTGGGTTGGGAGACTGCAGAGTATGCATTGTTATATGTTATTACAGTGCCTGTTGATGGTAGAATGAAAGTCAGGCAGGGCCACCAACGCGAAAGGTGTTCTGAGTACCTTTGTACATTTCACCTTGGCTTCCTGGCCTTCAGGACTCTAAGAACTTTTAAAGCAGAGGTGGAATATGCATCTGGGAAATCTGTGGCATTAAACTGCTCCATCAATTTTGACATCCCTCCCAGTGTCAAAATAGTAAGATGAGAGTGAAGGAACTATCTGAGAATTGAAAAAACTTTGTAGAGTTGCATTTTAGAAGATCAGGTGTCTTCCATATAGATTGTTTTGAGGATACTAAATACAAAGGCAGGAAAAAAAACCCCAGAAGGCCATTGTAGGAGTTGACATAAGGCTCTCTTGTATGGGCTGGTAATCTTGGTCGGGATGAAGAAAAGGAAAAATATAAATGAACAGATTTGGTTATTGAATATGGCAGAGGAGGCATCAAAGCTGCCTCGGTAATGTTTGGCCTCACTTACTGGGTGGATGGTGGGGACATTCCATGGGGTGTGGAAGGGGGACTTGTTGGGACCTGAAGAAGCTGGCGGTTAATGCATGGCCAGGGCCTAGGGCGGACTGTTGGAGAGCTGAAGGATTTGAGAAGAGAGAGTTGGCCAACGGACCAAATCAGGAGAGGCTCAGTAACCTTAGCAACAGAGCCGTGGTGAGGACCAAGGGAGGTATGGGAGGTGAACCCATGGAGAATGCCAGTGTAGCCAGTGCTTTCCAGAAATTCGTGTAAGGGAAGAGAGGAAAGGGGACTTGGGGACTGAGAAGTGAATCTCCTAATTTTGTTCTGTAAGAGAGATTTCAAAGTCTCACCAAAATCTCTTCCTTAAGTGTTATTTAAATTCTCTAAGTTTCAGAGAGAAACTTTTTAACTGGCAGTAAGTTGGATGTTTTGGGGAGCAAAGCAGAACAGGCACGTGGAGGCTTAGCAGGTTGGGAAGACCCACAAATGAAAATAACAGCATTGTTATGGTGGCTTTCGGTATAAATAGAGTTATTAGCTTCACACAAAAGCTCTGAGGACATGGTGGATATTAAGCTTGCAATGGTTATTGAAAGTATATGTGTCTGACAACGATTTCCATCAAAATGTGAGGGCTAAACAAGTTGTGGTGCCAGTGTGGTCAAGTGGTTTTCTAGAAAATTCACTTAATGGCAGTATCACTGACCCCAATACAACTGTAAGAAATACAGTCACTTTAAAATGTCTCTGCCCTCTTTTTGGACACCATGTAATTCTATCCTTTTTACGAATGTCCTTCTCACCCCTAAATTTGTGTGTTCTTCCCTAATGGAATGCGTCTTTACACTCAGGAACCTTGTTAATTTATGGTGTATTTTGGGATTCTAAGAAGTGAAAAATGGGGCAGTAATACGACTTCTCTTTGTTTTACTCTGAAGAGGGTTTTACTACCGGGTTCTTGACATCTTCCACCTTAGTTTATCTTTAATTTATCTTTAACTGGAACCATTTTGTCCATTAGCTCTATTCTAATTACCTCTCAAAATGGTCAGATTTACAGGCAATACATGACAGAGAAAATGCAGAAGAAAATCAGCCAACCTCTCCTGACATTCAACAGCAGCCCACGTCTAAATAGTGGAAAAGTTTATTTGCTTTTTCTGAGGATGTGCTAAGTGATTTTGCAATGTGAGTGGTATGGCCTTCTAGCTCTTAGGCCTGCATTTATTAAATAAATTTGTTCTCTAACTCAAGTGTTAAGTGTGTATTATGAAACCTCAAAGCCAATTTCGGTGATTGCAATGTGCAAATATTTTTTAAATTATGTAATTAAATAGGACTTGGCCTGTGAGGTCCACCGAAGTAATTTATTAATTGAACAGTCTGATTTAATTGTATGTTATTTTCGTTTATTCAGGGAAGGGCCTGAATCTCTTACAGAGAGAGGAGCCTCTTGTGCGCCTTGTCACTGGAGGTGCAGAGGTCTCTCCAAGGAATCTTTAGCACCCAATTAAATATTAACCAAGAAGAAATGACTTGTTCCTTCTGTCCCTGAAACTCCATTTTGATGTCTGAGTATGGTGATTTTAAAGGAAAAAGAAAAAAAAAAAAAGAATCTTACTGGGTAAAAACTATTTGTTATTCTCTTGATTTATCATGACATTATTTAAAAGTGACTCTCTCTTTTCCTCTTAATTGTGCCAGTGTGCAGGGTTATATAAAGTAAGTGCAAAGAAAGAGAAGCCCCTTGAATTCAGCATTAGCTTCATCCAGCTACGGCTGCAGCCTTGCTGTATCTGTTTCCTTAAAATGTCATTTTAAAGGTATTGTGGTTTTAGAGCAGCAGCTGTGACTGAAAAGTATGTAAACTAAGCTGTTCTTGCTCATATCATTTTTATATTCTTATGTCAGACCAGAAGGCTGCTTTAAATTTATTTTTCATTGTGTATTAGTTCTAGAGCCCGTTTTTTTTCCCTTCCTTGGGAACATATGTTCTTTGGGACTTGTGATACTCAAACGCTTAAGAAAATAACAATTGTTGGTGGGGGAGAAAAAAAAGCCTCAAAATCATTTTTTACTTGAGTATTATATTTGGGAGAAGACAGGTCTAAAAAGTGGACTCTCACAAGGCAGAATTGGGGGGCCTAGCATCTGTGTTTTAGGAAATGGAAGAATTCAGTCACGTGGAAGGCAGTAACTTTTAGAAGCCCAAATTGCTTTCCCAAAAGGAAAATATTTTTTGTTACTATTAAATATAGTTTATATTGCTACTTCAGAACTTTTTTTTTTTTTCCCCGGTGAGGCCATTTACTCAAATTCTTAGTTAATATTTCTATATAGAAACGTCTTTGTCTGCAGAGCTTGCCTTTGCGAATTCCCATTTAATATGCGGTTGTGGATAAGTATTTATTCATACCATGTGGTACCCCACACCTGATCAAGTGACAGCATGGCGTCATGTCAGCCAGCAAGAAGTTGGAGTGACTTTTGAGTAATGGTGGCAAAGAAGGCACACGGGGTTGAAGGAAACGACAATAATGGGAATTTTTTTGTGTTCTTGTACATTTCACTGTGTTTAATGCCTCACTTCTGCTGTAGAAATTTGGAACATTGGATAGAGAATTACTTCTTCTCCTAAAGAGTTGTAAAAGCTGAGTTGAAAGTCTGAGCTATTAGAAATTTCCATGGTAAATATAATTTGATTACATGTTCGTAATTTCCCTCAGAGCTCAGGATTTTACTTAGAGCTGTTTCACAATGATAAATTTCTTTCTAGGTTTTGCAATCTAATTTAGCCCTAAGGTTTGCCTTAAGATTCCATGGATTTGCCTCCTGACTGCAGGCCCACATCTCTGTGCTCCAAGTGGGGAAAGTAACTTGGGGAGGAAGGTAGGTCCATTGTAGGTGTATTGTTCTGCTTGTTCTAGGACTCCCATCTCTCATTGGGACCCAGGTAGTGTTGTCCTCCATCCATAAGCTGGTCTTCGTGGTCCTTACATCATATCCATGGAAAAGGACCTCTCGGAGCATCTGGGCTGTTGGTCAGTAGGGCTGGCAGGTACGGCACAGACATCGGCCGCCCAGGAAGGACACCAGGCAGAGCGCTGGGCACATTGCTAGGACATTGCTTCCAGGCCTCTGAGTATCCTAGGGAGGGTAGTGGCCAAATGTGCACTTGGAGAGATTGGGGGCAGAGAGCCAAAGGCTGTTTCCCAGCCTGTAGACAGCTATTTAAGTATTTGAACAGCTCCATCACGCAACCACTGAGTACCAGTTGAACATCATCCCTGAGTTAACACCCTTTTCCCAAGAAGGAGACAGGTCTGGAGAAGGGAAGGGACTTAGCAAATTCTAGCAGAGTCATTGGTGGATCCATGAGTAGAAACCACTCTCTTGTCTTCTAGAGAAATGTTCTTTCCACTTTACTTTGACTGCTCTTATCTACGGAAGAGGAAAAAATCTCTTTTTCCACTTATCTTAAATTAGACTTGATTTAAAAGGCATTTTCTTAAGAATAAAACTAAGGGAGGAAAAAAACAAGATGCCTGGAACACTGAAGTGAATGACTTTCTAGAAGAAAGTTACCTTGTTTCGATTCAAGTTCAGAAGCAACAAGATGGCACAATTTATAGGACATTTGTGATTCCTGTGTTCATATTCTTGCACCCTTGCTGTTCACAGGATTCTGCTCCAGAATCTCCTTTTAGCATGGTTGATGTTTCCAACAGCCATTGGAGCCGTTTGCTTTTGCACACTTGCTGGGAGTCAAAGGTTCTTGTCTCTGCTTCTGGCCACACCACGCACTTGGTCTCAGTCACACACTGAATCCACTTCCCAGGAGGGGATGTCTTGACTGGACCCCTCCCCTGGCCCCCCACAGGTGCCTTTCAGCTCTACAGTGAGTTTGCTCTTATCTCTCATCGGAGATTTTTCCCATCTAAGCCTTGTTTCTCCCACTGAAATGCCCGAGTCATACAATGGCTATAGAAGAAACCTGAATTTTGATCGTGAAGATACAAGACATTTTATTTGGTCCCCAGTCAGTTTTTTGGAGAACATCCTTGTCTTTTGTCATTGGTAAATCTTGGTCGAGGAATTTCTCGTAAAATAAATTGATCACTTTCTATTCTAAGTGGGGTTTGTGCTTTATCATCATCATCATCATCATCATCATCCCTGGTAAAGCTCCTTGGTATGACTGGGTGGGGGTCCCATGGCCTTTTCCCCACCCACTGAAGAAGCTCATGAAAGATTGTGTGGTATGGAAAGTGCCTTAGCAATTAAATAAAAGAAAGCCTGGTTCACATAAAGAGACTTGTTTCTATATGGAAAATATGAGCCTTTTTTTCTTTTTCTTTTTTTACATGGACCAGGTGTGGATTAGTTCACTGAACCTTTCACCCAGCCGTATTCCCGCTTGTAATTCTTCTGAGGCATAGTTCAGCCAAGTCAAAGAAACATGTTATTAAAGGTGAGCTGAAAGGCATTTAAAAAATAAACAAACTGTTTAAGATCTTAAATCAGTAACAGAATCTATATGCACAGACTTGAAAAGTACTAGAAAATGTGTTTCAGTATCTCTGGGTTTCAGGCCAGATTCTTCTCTTACCTTCTTTAAACATCACCCCAAAGTCCTTTTTGGTTGCTGGTGGGCTGAGCAGTTGCATCTTGCTTGGATGGTAGATCTCTTGTAGCTAATGATTTACCCTCCACTGGGGAAGGTGAGACCCTGATCTTAAACCTGCAGTTCTCCAGCTAATATTGAGAGGGAAGAATAAATACTTTGATTTTATTTTAGCACTGTGTCATTAAGTTTAAACTTGGATATACATTCTCTCCTTTCTTCTAGCTTGTAGCATGGCACAGAACCAGAAATTATTAACAGCTTGTAGAGATGATAGAAATCAAGCATGGAAAGTTTTAGATTTAGTTACATTATCCCTGGTTAGAATAACAGTGGCTATCATTTCTTTATCACTCATTATGTGCCAGACACGTTTTTTTGAAGCACTTTTGTATGTTAATGCATTTATTCCTCAAAAGCACATTATGTACTGTCATTCAGCCCATTTAGTGGCTAAGGACACTGAGGGAGAGAGAACTGAAGTGTTATAACTTGCCTGAATTCACAAGACCAGTAAGCATCAGACTTAGTTTTGAACCCTTGGACTTGAATCTGTTCTTGTGAGGTCTGTGTTGTCTAAGACTAAATAGTACTGTGGAGCGCTATTCTGTAGAATACTGAGTCTTAACTGAAACAGCCCAAGGAAGCATTAAGAAATAAAGATACTCATCTTGTACATCCTGGGCCTTGCCACCTTTACCCTGACCCCCCACCACTATCGCCAAGGTTTTCCCCTAGTTTAATTGTTGTTGTTGTTGTTTTCTGTTTTCTTTTGGTTGTTTTTAACAGTATAGCCTCTTTTTAGCTAAGGACCACTGGGTATCTTTTGCATCCTGTTGTGTTGCTTCTCCCTTGATTGTCTTCAACTCTCCTTGTGATTGTGGGGTTGTGGAAAGGTGTTCTCTCCCTTTTAAAGTCATTGCAAAAATCTAGAACAAGGGAGGAGAGGTATTTTAGGGGTATTCCAGGGGTGTCCCTGGCTCACCTTTTTACAAGGTGAGCTGTTCCTTCCCCAGGTAATGAGAATCCCCAGTTCCCCAGGGTGGACTTAGAGCTTCTTTCAGACACTTAGACTGAGGCGAGAAGACCCACCCCCCCACCCCACCGCTGCTGCTTTCCGTGACAGAAATGGGAGCCGGAGGGGGTTCAGGCAGCAGCTTCAGCCAGTGCCCTTCTGAGTAGCTTTGCTTCGTTGAAGACCATATGCTGAGCTTGTCAAAGTCATCTGCCTATTTCAGCCATTCTTGTTTTAGGAAAGTTAACTTGCTGTATTGTGGAAGGAGCATCACATGTAAGCAGCCATGCCAAGCTCCTCCCAAATGTCCTCCTCCTTTGTCGGGTTCTGGGGGCATTCAGCAGAGCCTTACTGTTGGGAGGATGAAAGGTTCCCTAGTGTCAGTATTAACACAGTGTCCTGTATGTGTCAGAATCCTTTACAGCTAAGGAGCTGAGAGGGTGAGCCTCGTAGGGCTCTAAATTATACCAGCGTTTCTGAGTCTATTTCTAGTGGGCGCAGATAGATGGTGAGCTGTGTAAAATGGGAAAGTTCTATGTCAGTAACACTGCAGTGGTGATTACAAAATTGTATGCTTTTGTCAAGACTAATGAAATCATATACATAAAATTGGTGAATTTTGTTGTACATAATTTAAGCCTTATACTGATTTTAAAAACACCTTTAAAAAAAAAAAAAGATAAGTCAAAGTTGAATATAGAAGGGATCTGGGACCTGCGAATGTCAGAGAATTCAGGAAGAGTGGCATGGGAAAGGAAATGGAATGAAAAGGAGCCAGGGAAAGTTGCCTCATCGTTTGGCATTTCTCTGATGGCCAAAAGGTAAGTTTCTACTTTCGGGTCACTTGTAAGCACTGTGGGCACAGAGCTGCCAAGTTTTGTAGTTTAAGGGCTAATAAAGTCAGGGTGTGGGTAATACTGAGAGAGGGGTTATTTTCAAGGAAAGATCGCTGGGAGGTCTTCCCACCCTTAGTGACTGTGTGAGCACTTGAGTGTCTTTCTCCCCCAGTGTGCCTGCAGTAAAATGCAACTTTGGAGCCACTTTGAGGGTCTTTGCTATGTGCACCCGGAGTGTTTACCGCTATACGTACAATAGAAGGATAGAGGTGCTGGATTGAAGTACAGGATTGTTTTCATGCAACTTACATGCTGATTCATGTAGTGTTGATTCCATATGTATTTATTGAACAATGACCATGTGTTACTCCTGTTTTCTACTAAAATACGACATGCAAGACAGATGAAGTCCTTGCCTTCATGGAGTTTATATTCTGATATTTTGTCCCAAACTGAAATGCATGCAGTCAAGATTAATCTGACTGATTTTATCTGTTGCCTAAACTTTCCCAGAAAAACCAAACAAAATGTTTCACTGCAGATGGAAGCCGCCAGGAGCCAGATGTGGCCACGAGAAGAATGTCTTCGAGAGCTTGTCATCTGGCTCCAGCTGTGCTAACCTAAGGCCTGGTAGGCAGCCACAAGCCGCATCTGCCAACTGGTGGCCAGACGTGACTGCAGGTTTAAATAATTAGCGGAATCCCTCACCCAGTGGCTGGATTCGCTGTGTGTGTCCTAAGATTACCAGGGCGTCCAGACCAGGAGCCTCTGTGGTCCCAGACAGAACCCACAAGGGAACCGAAAATCAGTCCCTTGAGAAAATAGCCGAGGCCTTCTTATCCTGGAACGTGGAGAGGGACGCAGGGGAAAACCCATTGTCAGCAAGAAAGCAGAAATAAACCAGATGTGGCCCCCGCCATGCACGTCTTAATTCTGGCCAAGAGCTCCTTCCTGCCCCAGGATCCCTGCCTGGGGCCTGCCCCTGCGGAATAGCAGAAAGGGGAGTTGGCCTGTGAGGCTGACCCTTTCCTAATTATTGTGATTTTTAATTGTTGCCTGTTTGTGAGAATCACTTATGTTGGCCTGTATTGATTTTACCCAAAAGTGATTTGTTGAAAGTCTTAATTCCTTCCTTTGAAAGCAATTGGATACTTAGAGATGTGCCGCGACTTCTCAAATGTAGTGTATCTGCCTGCCCAGATAAGTATGTACATAAATACAATGCTTCAGCCTATCTGGTGTGAAAGATTTTTTATAAAATGTGGCATTCTTGGTTTCATGTAGCAGGCAGTCTCTATTATCATATGGGACAATGGCAATTTAGGTCACTCATTGTCCAGCCAGCTCCTGACACCCCTGTAGTTGCTCAGTAAGTGTAGAATGAGCTGAAAGAATAAGCAAAGATTGCACTGGGCATGCTGACATTCAAGTGCAGTGACTAAAAGCGAGTCTGGTTATCTCAAATAATCAATTAGGGAGACATCCTTCAATGTAGAGCAAAAAGGGAAAAGAAGTAAAGATTTAATTGTGATATTTTTAGGGTTCTTTTTTTCAGATGTCTATATCTAGTATCTGATTATCATAGAAAACACAAAATAGTGGAGATTAAACCGGTGGATCCAGGTGTGGACATCTTTATCACAGTGAGGTTCTGCATGTTTTTTTGAAGAAGGCCTGCACTGAATAAGTAATAACAAAATCATTCAAGTGAGGACAAATGTTAAGACACTAGTTTATGTGTAAAAACCAACTTTTGTATTCTGAGTGCATTGTGTAAATTTGCCATGCAGGAAACATAAGTGAAGCCATTTGGTTTTGTGGCATTGGTGTGGGCTGGCTAAGGGGGTGGGGGAGAAAGTTGAGGCATTGATAAAGTATGAGGCGAGCCAGATGGTTGCATTACACATCTTTTGTGTTCTTGTTTGCTTCTTAAAGCAGTTGCAGAATTTGGCCCTTGGCGATATTTTCTTCATGCTTGTATGTTCTGCTACGAATTTACTTTTGTCAGAGTCCTTTGAAAGAAAAGCCTTGCTCTTAAATTTTTTTTTTTACTTACATTATAAACTTGTGAAGTCAACAGTGTGTTCATAAAAATATTTTTAAATGTTAAGTATGTTAGTAAATAATGAGATTAACTCTTCTTTTTTCTTAGCACAGTGACTTCAACCACATTTTAGTTCCATTCAGAGATTTTTGCAAAATCAGGAAGGTAGAACTGATGGCAGGCGGATGGATGCAGACAGTGCAGCTACATGTTATCCCAGGAATGAGGTTTATCTGATGAGAGATTTTAACTTTTTCTCTTGTAGCAGGTTGTCAGGTTGTGGTTTGCCTATTGTATTTTACCTGCAGGTCTGACTCGGTGATATTTAAGTTAAGTGGGAATGCTGTGGAGTTGGTTGGTGGGTTTTTGCCTTTGTGTTTGCTTGGCATTTATTGCAACTGTTTTTCACACCATCATTGAAA
Organism: Bos javanicus; assembly: GCF_032452875.1. Lineage (NCBI taxonomy): Eukaryota > Metazoa > Chordata > Mammalia > Artiodactyla > Bovidae > Bos > Bos javanicus. Next base: position 30,362,200 of record NC_083889.1, read on the forward strand.
TTTATATTTATTTCCTACTGAAAGCAAATTATATTTTGCAGTCACCAGTGGCAAGGAATATTTAAGATGTTCTAAATGTAAGTAAAGGATGATATTTTATCACTGAATGTTTTTAATAAGGAATTGCTTTGGAGCTCTTTTTTCCCATCGTGATGGAATGCTTCAGAATAATTTAATGTCCTTTTCACAGTCCCAGTTTGTCTCTCTCTCTTTTTTTCTTTTCCTTCTGCTCAAACAAGAGAAGAGCACAAATGTGGGATCCTTGGGCGATGGTTTATTCTCCTGTTGTGCACAAATTTCCAGTTTTTAGTTGGAACCTGCGGTTCCCAATGAGAAAACAGGAAACTTAAGAGTCTTAACCTTATTGAAATCTCTGCCTGGTTTAGTCATAAGTCTGAGGCAACTCCTTCCAATAATGAAGCCATTGTACGCATCATATCTGATCAGTTCTTGAAATGTTTTAGTAAGTCTATCTTACAACATTATAAGAAGATAATCAGCAGCCTTAGAAGGTCCCCATCTGGACCGTAGAGTTCTTTTACTGAAAGATGTTTTGCCTTTTTGAGATAGCTCTCGCGTTTCATCATCTGTTCCGCCGAGATGAAGTGCATATGAAAAGTCAGTGACTCTGAATCCATCTGTTGTTATTATTTTCCACTGATAATTGGCTTGAACAATGAAATGTCTGTGTCTGCAGCCTTTGAAACTGTACACCCTGTTTATTTTCTGGAGGTCTGACTGCAACTCCTCCCCCGTCCCCCATTTTCCCCTCTTCTTTCTCTCTCAAGCTTACAGTGAGTGGCACTGGTGTGAGGATGACATCTTTGACTCTGTGCATCAGTATGTGTCACTCAGCATCTGAAGCTTGCGTACGGATCTTTGTCACAGTCCCTACGTCTGTGTTGTTTGCTCGGGGATCCAGCACTGTGGCGGCAAAGAGCTTAGCTGGGGCCACAATGCATGGATCCCTTACCTGGACTGTCGTCTTTATTTCACTGTCCTCATTAAAATATTAATTTCGAGGACAGTATCTAATACCTATGGAATTAGATACTACCTATAATTGTATAATATATTCAGTTGCATCCAGGTTTGCACGATACAGAGCATTAATATTGGATTCCACTAACAGCATTTCCATTAGCTTGCTCAACCAGTATGAGATATAGATGAGCTGGGAAGCATAACTACCCGCCAGAACTGCCAAAACAGTCATTAGAAGCTCCATTGGGATGGACAAAGGCTTTTCTCACAGTGATATACTGATTAAATTTTGTTCTATGGTTTATTTGCATCAAGGTTAGATCACTATCGTCTATGAAAGTGGGTTATCTAACACCTGACTTGGAAGGTCATTTCAAGACAAAACAGGGAAAGGAATAGCATCTTCAGTTTCCTTGGGACCCCCTCTTAAAGAACCTGTTTTATTTTGGGGGGCTTTGGGAATTTTCAGATTTTCTCTTTGTGTTATACTGTAATACATGTTTAAGACTGGCTTTTTGGTTTGTGACACAATTTTTAAAAATCTTTTCAGTAATATTCTCTTCCTTTTGGGGCAGAATGATATAGCTAGGAAACAGCGTGGTGTTAGTAAACTAAAACTCACTTTGAAAATAGAAAGCCACTTTGTTATTTCCCTTAGCTGGCATAATTATGGTGCATCCTCTGAGGCTCTGAAAAATCTGTGACCTACCCTCTTTTTGGTCCAATAATAATATAGATACATCCTATAGAACAGCAGTGTTAGATTTGCCCCCAAAGTCATGTGTGGCATTAAAAGGAAGTAGGCGAACATAATCTTATTTATGTCTCAATCGAAATCATTTAATACTGCAAAAGTTATTAAAAAATAATTAAGTTACTAAGACCAACACGTAGCTGGAACATGCAGTCAGAGGTTAGAGGTGAGTGTGAGTTAACTCCATAAGCTGAGAAAATGCAGTAGTGAATTCCTAGCGCCCGCATGTTTTTCCTCATGTTTAAATTCCTCGGTTCTAAGGACAAATTATGTTGAGGTATGGCATATTTTCTGCCGAAATGGAGAAAATTGTTGACTGTAATTATGTTATTTAATTGAAATTATAAGTGGTTGAGGCCACTCAGTTAAAAGCATTCTTTCTAATATATGGGTAATGTTTTTAAATGAGTGGTCATGGATTGATGACATTTGAAAGGCAGACGTTTGGGGTGTATTTTTGGAAGACTCAAATTATTTTTCTTAAATCATTAGTAAACTATAAACAGTGTAAAGGGATACTTTTTCTTTTTTTTTTCTCTTTAATTAGATATGAATGAATATTATATGTGAGAGCATATATGTGTATATGCCTGTACATATTTGTGTATGTATGTATATATTTTATATATGAAAATATTTATACATAGATGAGACAGATTTTTCTGTAGGTACAGACTCACAAGGATTGGTTTATAATGGGGCAAATCAGAGAAACAAGAGGTGTATTTCTGACCTTAAACTGTGGCTGAAAAATATGTTGATTATTTAAACCTCTCGTTGAATAATCCACTGCTGTGTCTTAAGCCAAGTTCTTTTTGGAGTAGCTGGAGATAACCCTGCATTCCCCCCACCCCAGCCCAGCCCAGCCCTATACCCCCCCACCTGGGGGTGAGTTCTTAATTACTAATGAATGCAATTCATTTTAATTGTTATTATAGCAACAGAACGTTTAACTGTCTCCTGTTTAGTCCTTGTCCCCTTGGAACAGGCGGTGTCTCCTGTCAGAGAGAGGACAGGTAGAAGGCACAGCGGGCGTCTGATTGAGCCAGTTATTCATTTGCTGAGTGTTTGTGTTTATGCAAAGGGGCCTCTTCCTGCATATTTAATCTAGAGTAAGGCAGTGGCTTTTGTTGTGTTTAGCCCACATACCTTCAGTCCCTGCTCACACTGCCGCCAGCCCTGGAGCCCCGGGAGCCCGCAGGCTTCCCAGCGCCTGCACTTTCTCCTTCACCAACTCTCAACTTTCTTCCGTTGTGTGAAAATTGCCTCTCCGGCTCCTTAAAGCTTCCCTTCCTCACCATGAACGGGTAAGTGTGTGCGAAGCCAAGGCTCATACTTTTGTTTCGTTTTCCAAATGTTGAGAGGCTACTTTGCCGCTTTTCTGATCCTGGTTCCTGGGCCGTTTGTCAGTTGTTGGCGGTGTTGAAATAGACAAGTACAGGTGCCTCCTAGGAAATGTGGCTGAAATGTTCGACTGGCAGAGAGAGGCTCTTGGGAACTAGGGGTTGGGGTGGGGGGGCAAAAAAGGGAGAGAGAGAAAGAGAGAGAGAGAGAACAGCTTTATTATTCTTTGTCCTAATCCTGTTTTGTAACTATCCTGGAGATAATGCTGCCATTGTTTGCTAAAAGCTTTCAAACAGTGTGCAAGACCGAACTGTAAGAAAGCAGTGAAACTCTGCCGCTGTATTGTCTATACCCAGGCCAGGGTCCTCCCCGAAGGTCTGTGCCGGAATAGGAAGGGTTTTCTTCAGTGGAAATCGAATCGGCTCTTCATTGATATTAATAGCACACTGGAGATGTTGGCCGTGCTGCTCAGAGAGGCGGTTGGGAGGGAAGGAAATCTGATCTTGCTGGGGGGAAGATGACAGCCTCTTGGCCCCACAGTGGAGGAGACATCCATCCAGGCTTAGCCTGCATAATGGCATCCTGGCTTAACTGTTTGCTCTAGGAATTTTAATCTTGAGCTGTTTGTTTTACTATCTGGGGTCTTGCTAGTTTTTGTTCCTGTACTGTCTTTAGAAAGCACGATATTCAGAGTCTCATCCAGTCTTTTTAAAAGTGAATTAAGAAAAAGAAAAAGGCATACACTGTGCCCTTTGATCATTCTGGGGAATGGTGGTAGAAATCGTGTGATAATTTCAAAAATAAATTGCCACAGTTAAGAAGGATGAGCCGTCCAAGGGAAGATACGTCCTATGTAAAGATATTTCAGAGACTAGGAATTGTGTCCAGGGTTGGAAAGGAGTCTTCATTGCCAGTTAACTGTTGCCTCTGTCTGAGTAACTCTTTTCAACAGAAGAGTGTGCTGTTCCCCCGCAGGTTGGAAACTGAGAATTTAAATAAAATTTCATCAACCTTATTAAAATATGTAGGGACTTGGATCTTCATAGGTACAAATCAGTCTCGAGACTTAGAAACATTTATTAACAGTGAGGCTGCTGAAGGTTTTTAATAATAAAATTACAAATACCTTATCTAATTGTAAGTATATGACTTTTATGCTCTGTTTTTAAGGGGAAAAAATACTTTTTTTAAATGAGGAAAAGTAACTCCGTCAGAGCACCTTCTGTGATTAGCGCTATTGTATTCTTAAATTTTGATTGATAGAGATAATAGTTTTCACTTAAAAATACAGACAGGTACTTTAACTTTCCATGACAATAGCTATTTGCATTTCTTTTATCTTTTTGTTTAACATTTGTGGGGGTTGGGACGGATTTGATTATTAACTCTTATTGCACACACTCAAGGTAAATCTAAAACAAAGGCTTTGTTAGAGCTTCAAAGAGAAAACAGCAAATATTGTTTTTAGGTTTCAACATTTAAAGCCTGCTAAAGGATACCTATAAAATATTTTCACATGACCATGACCAGGGTTTTACTTTCCTTTAAGGTAAGAGAGTGGTTTTTTCTAAATGAGATGGGCCAACGTGGAGTTGCTGGGGGGCTGCCAGCCTGAAGTCATTTCACGGGCAAGCCTCGCCAGGTTCGCCTGCGCCATGTGGCTTACTTCATATAGAGTATTTTAGATTTTTCTTATGAGAATGGACCCAAAAGTCAGTCCCTCTGATTTAGTTGAGGGTTCCAGATGGTGGGAAGAAAGGAAGCAAAATGTTCCTCGCAGCAATAGGAAGGGACAGTGGGTAGTGATGGAGCCACAGTGGTAGATTTCTTTGACAGAGAGAAGAAGAAAGGACGTGGTCCTTGTAAACCAGCAAACCTGGGTGATGGCCAAGGTCGCCTCTGGTCCCGGAGGTCTCTACTACACAGTAGTTTTCCTTTTCTTTCTTTTCTAATTTTCTTCCTTCCTTTTTCCCCTAGGTTTACTCTCCCTGTTTTTCTCCCTTCTTTTCTTCCTTCATTGCTCACTTTTCTTTCCCTCTTTCTTCCCTCTTTCTTTCTGTAAATGTGACTCAGTATTTGAAATATTTAAAGCAGGAGGGGGGTGCAGAAACACTTTGAGATTGTTTTCTAAGTGGATTTTCTTGTCTTGAATGCAAAAAAGTGAAGTGACCCTTGTGTTATCATTTTTCAGCTAGTCGAGTTTGTACTGAGATAGCTCTGTTGTTCTAGGACATCTTTGAAAAGCAAGACAGAAAAGCCCACATGAGTTAAGATTTATGGGTTAAAGAGACCAGTAATCTCTTGGAAATAGGCCCCTTGAGACTTTCTGTTTTCTCAAATGAAGTATATGTCATTTCATGGAGATATCTGGAAGGATGGAAGGTTTGAAACATGCTTCTGGACTTCAAGAGGAGGTTGCTCTAACCAGAGGTGAAACTCCTAACTGCCACCTTCATCACGGGGCAGGAGCTGGTGTTCGCTATCCCTGCATCTCAAGGACACTGACACACAGTAGGTTCTCAACTGGCAGTCACTGGATTGAAGGTTGAAATGAAATACGGTGGCTGTCTTTCACAGTCTCTTGTATACTTGTACAAAATAATACAATGCTGAAATCCTGATGCATAGCATTTCCTTGAGCTTCCATGAAAGAAGAAGGATAAATATTTTTAATGGGAAAGCACAGAGCATGTGCTGTTCATTTAGCTTCCTGTGAAATAAAATCACACATCCACGTTTACCTGTACCTCTGTTCCAGCGAGGCTCTACCAATTGGCAAAATCACATTTGTTAAATTAGGGGTCAGATATACTCATATAAATTATGCAATTGAAGCACTGTATTAAAAGGGGGCTACAGAGTAAAATTCCTAATGGAGAAATAGGGGGGAATTGGGGAGGTAGAGCAAGAAGAAGGTGCATTAGTCTTCTAGCGACCTCAGCTGAAAAGTCATGTCTTGGTCAAGGTCTTTATGGTCATCAAACAACTTTAGGTAAATACATTACCGCATACAGTAGTTAAGAAACCACACTTTGAACAGTTTCTGTTGTCACAGGATCTTGCCTGTATGGAGAATGACATGGAAAAAAAAAGAGTAATTTCTATTTACTGTATTCCTGGTTCACTTTTAAAAACCTAAAATTAATAGGGAACTTGAGAAAGAGGGGAAAAGAAAAAAATGAAATTTATTTTTCTGACTCTTTTGAGAGCTGACAAGTGGGCTGGAGGGCAATATTTTTCTTTTAGCTCTCTTTTTTTTTAACTTAAAAGCATTACTTAATAATTTTATTTTCATTTTGGTGCCTTTGCTGCTGGTAAACATGCAGATATGTATTTGATATATTTAATGAGGCATAGTGTTGTGTTTTTTTTTTTTTTTTAATAGCAGTTTTGGAAACGGAAGTTTTATGTTTTTGAAAAAATGAAATGCAGATTTTTCTCCTAGTTGTTGATTTCTGATTCTTCTAGGATAGTAATGATACAGACTCAGACCCCAGTACTACTCCCTAATTTTCTTGTCTGTTATATTGACATATTTCATTTAATTTAGCATGATGGCAAACAGCTGTTGAACTATTAATCTTTTCTCAGCAAAGCTGGAAAAATATCTTTTAGATTACTTTGCTAATGTATACTAAAAACTAAAATCAACAGAAATAAATTAATGCGTGGTCAAATGTACAATACATATTAAAATTTTTGGAACTTCAAAATGGAGGAAAATAGGGTTTGTATTCCACTCCCAGCTTTTTTGTGTCTAAGTAAAAATTAAATGTAGCCAAATTTATGTTACTTTAGTGATTACAAGAGGGAGGGTCAATTGTATGATATTGTTATTATTAACTTTTGTTTCCTCTGGGGGAACATTACAGATCTGTGAGGGGGAACCAGCGTATGCCTTGGCTCTGTGTTCACTTACCCATCTGTGTAGATAGGCAAGTAGAGAAGCAGACTCAGTACTTACCTGGAAATGTTCTGCAGGTTTGAATACAACACTCGAGATAACTTTATTCAAAGTAGGCATTTTCAGCAGTTTTTAAAATTAAATTTTAATAAGGTACCGGAGAAGGCAATGGCAGCCCACTCCAGTACTCTTGCCTGGAAAATCCCATGGACACCAGGCCTATATAATCTTTGCAATGCAATCTTATCTGCATTGCAAAGTCTGATACTAGAGACCCAACTGCCAAACATGCAAAAATAGATGCAACTCAATAGACAAACATGAAAATTAGTTTAGAGTGCACACGTTGGAGAACATCTCAAGTAAAAGGGAGGGAGAAGGGCATTCTTGCCTTGAATTGAGTAGGGTCTGCCAGAGTTCACTTACTTTCCATTTAAGATCTGATGAGTGGTGGAAGTGGAAATTGCTCTTGTGAGAGATGGTCTCCTTGCCTCTTGTCTAATGAGCTCTTCTTATTGGCGTGGGGTGGGGCTCTGTAGATCACAGTATTACCTCGAGGACCAGACCATCACTGCTTTCTCTCTTTTTTTTAAATCACCGTTTGCCCTCTAACCAAGTTCTCATCCCTGGAGAAACCAATCCCTGGTGACACACCTCAGCAGTAAAGCACACGATTTTCATTTTCAATTTGAATTGTTTTGTGTCAAAACAAAAAGATTTGGGGCAGGTTGCAAAATAGTAATTTCAAGTCCCAGAGCTTAGGGTTTTCCCCCACCCAAATGGTGAACATTTATGGTGAAAACCTCCAATTTCCTCTTACAGTAAACATGAAAATTATGATTTCACTCAGAGCCTGCATTTTTTCCCAATCTTAATGGCAAGAATCTGCATACACTTGCTTGTGGAAATGTCATAAATTGGCCTCCGATCAATTCCTGAAAGATAGTACACACCAAAGTACCACTTTCAAATTTTTAGCCCTAGTGAAATAGGATTTAACTCTTCTCAATGATGTTTGCCTTTCTACATTCAGGGCCAACAGCCGAGCGATGAGCAGAGATATATTCTGTATAAAATTTAAACTACTTCATTACATATTGTTCTGAAGAGTAAGCAAAAGGATATTAACATTTCAGTAAAAGAATGGTATGATTTTAACATCTTAAAAAAAAATTATATGAGCATTTGGTCAACTGATGTGGAATGAATCCTGTACCCTGTTAGTAACTTGATCTAAATTAATAAACAAATGTTTTTCTTTTCACTTGTGCCATATGTTGATCCCAGTTACATGGGCAGAAAGAGGCAGCTTGTAATGTTTCTTAAAGGATTATACACTGTTTTGCATAAGGGAGTATGCAGATGCAGGAGTTAGATGTCTTCTGTGCTTTCTTTGTGTTTTAGGAAACTTGATTTGAATTGTTTATTTCATCTGACATGAACCGTTTTTATTGAACTGAGTAGATCTGGTAGATATATTGTAAGTGGAAAACATTGTGAGAACAGCTTTCACCCACTGATGACCCCCCAAACCCCTCCCCAAGCTGAAAATTGTGGTGCTTTTATTCATTTTGAAAGGTCCAGAGTGGCATAAAGCATCTTGTCTATAAGAACTAACTCACTTGCAAGGGTGGGTGGGTGGCGGGGGGAGGATCTGTTTTAATGAAATTAGAGATGTTGTGAATGTTAACCAAACAGAGACAGGTTCAAGTAGCAGTCTGGTTTCCCAAAGCAAAGGCCTATGACTCACAGGTTATTCCACATGAAATAAATGGATAGACAACAAGATGAGAAAGAGTTCGTAAGCAAAATGCGAAATGTTTCACCTTGACTTTTCCAACATCCAAGTTGTTGTTATTGTCTTGAAGAGCTCAAAGGCACATGGTCTGGTAAGTGGAGGTCTTGGCACTGATTTTTGTTAACTCTGAGTGTCTTTTGCCATTAAATAAAATTGAGTTCTTTCGTTGTTTATCTTGCGTCTCTCCCAGGCAAATAGGTGGTTGCTGCTTTGTCTTGACTTTCAGATTTTTGATATTCTCTTTTGTTTTCAGGGTAAGAAGTGACCTTTTGAGGTGACTGTAACAGAAGATTGCTTTGCAGAAGCCAAAAAAGGTAAATGCAAATATAATTAGTGGAATTACGTTAAGGACTCTATCTACTGCCTTCTCGGCATCTTAATTCAGTTCTTTTCAGATCTCCTAATTATCAAATTTGCATGTATTTATTTGTGTAAGTACGTATGTAGCGTATTTTTGGAGGCCTTTAAAGAAAAGATTGCTCTTAAGAAATGGTTCACATAGTCACATTTTCCCCTCTAAATATTATCAAACTTTTCCCCTGTTTATGGGAGTTAACCTCTTTTTTTTTTTTTTGGTAGTTGACTTGGTAGTTTTGAAGTCAGGAAGGAATATTCACATCACAAAAGTGGTGATTCATAAAATTAACATGCTGCAAATAGGAGTAACGCATGTCAGTGTGTTGTGCTGAAGTGGTGTCATCCGATGGATGTTCATCTGGCGGCTTTATAATCACCTTCTTTCAGAAATTAATAGTCAGGCACCATAGCAACGCGTCGTGTTGATGTAACTGCCGTGTGGCGTGGGGCATGTCCCTGTGATGTCAGTGTTCAGCTGCCTTGTTCTCTTGACCTTACTTGAAAATCAAATGAGTACTTGATTTTAAAATTAGAAGTTTTCAGAGAGACTAATGTAGGTTGATGAATTAAAGCTAAATTAAATTTTCTCAAACTCACTTTTGGGAGCAGTGGTTAAAAAAAAAAACACAAAAAAACACTCTGGTTAAAATGGTTATGGAGACTACATATTTGTTTTTTTTGTTTGTTTGTTTTTGATACCCAAAGTATCTCCCCATTGAAGGCAGGGGTCACCTCACTCAAGTTGTTCTTGCAGGTCATTTTTAAGTCTGATGTTTCTTAAGGAGCAAGCGTCTTCATTTTATTTTTGAATCTTGTCCAGTGGTATTTCCATTTGACTAAGTAGATTTGTGTCAGTGTTAAAACAGGTTACTTGCCATCCAGGTTGCACAAAGCCTTTGTTTAGATCTTACCAACTTAAAGTTTATGAATTTGTAAGATACAGACTTCTTTACTTTTTAGTTGAGCAAGGTTTTTTGTGAAACTTTCATAATGTGAAGATTCTTAGATCGGTCTTGTTTTTAATCTTACTCAGGGCTTGGGGGTTCTAGAAGGTATTATGAAAGTAGGAATTTATTTTTCTAGTTGCGTTCTGGCACATTTCATTTGGACTGAAAAGTCCAACCAGCTTGCCTCATTTCAAAATCTTTGTTGTTTAATTTAAACTGTGTGGTAAGCTCCTAATTGTCCTCCAAGGAGGATATAGTACCTTTCAGATGTCCCAGCATGGGAAGGGGTGATTCCAACCAGTAATTAAGGTTATCAAGGCATACCTAGAGTATTTTTCGGCAAAGCACTTCCCAGTTTCCCAATCTTCATCTGTTTCAGGGATCTGCGACTTTTTTCTGCAAAGGGTCATCCAGCCAGTGTTTCCTGTTGTTTCATCTGTGCCTCGGCGGCTGAGTTGTATGTACATTGTGTACTGTCTCTGATCCCTACAAGATCTCAGACCAGAGTGTTGCTTGTTCAAATCCATGCCAGGTGCTGGACTCATTTCATGCTGGTAGCAAAAGTTTCTCGTGAAACTAAAGATTAAAGCTGAAAAAGTGGTTGAAAATAGAAAATATTTACCTTGAGAATTGAGTTATCCCTACAGCTCCAAAAATGGACTTAATTAATAGGTTTTCATTGTTTTATTCGAATTTATGTATTCAGATAAATTTATAATTTATCTGTAAGCATAAATTATTTTTCTCCTGGCTTATGTCTTTATGATGAATATGCTTACACCCATAACCTGAAAATATTTGAATTTGGATAGAATAATTTTTCTCAGTTTCATGATATTGTTAAAGATATTGTGAGTCAAGGGCATGTTTGAGGGAAAGGAAACTTTCCAGGAATGTGTCATTACTGTTGACAAAGAGAGGTAGTCCATAAGGAGGAAGAAATGCTTCTTTGTAAGTACTGTCAAGAACATGGTGTCCTGCAAGTCAGGAACCCCTTGTCAAATTTCAGGACCATAGAAAAATTTTGTCCTTCTGTTGTCTTCTTTCATAAAACAAAGGAAACTGAATAACACATTCATCTAATTATCCTTTTTGTCTTGACAGCTTGGAATCTCAGAGTAAGAATTTTTGCTTAATGGTGGTTTTTTTTCCTAACAACTTCAACTTTTTGTTGTTGATACTTTTTTTTAAGTCAATATCATTTTTCCTGCTCCCTATTAACATTTTATTATTTAACTGTTTTTCTTCAACAATATAAGTTTGGTTTGTGTTTGACTCCATTTTCCATTATATTTTCTTAGAAATAAGTTATATAGACAAATAGTAAGCTGCGTGTACTTTTTTTTACCTTTTATCAAACTCAAGGATCCTTCGAAAACTAATCCTTATATATAAAGGGGAAAAAAAAGATTTGTTAAAAATATAACCTCTTTAAAAATATGTGTAAAATTGGACAGAATGCTTAGTATTTCTTCCCAGTGAGTAAACCTTAAACAGAGAGACCACGCTCTTTAAGTGATGTGATGATCACGAAACCAGCACCATTTTCTGCATTACACAGAGGATGTAGATTTCAGATGCCAGGAGTTCCTCGGTCACTGCCATGCTCAAATTTGGAATCTGGGAATCATTAACCATCAGCATAAATACAAGTAAATGTGCCTACACTGATACTCTGGAAACAACTGGTTATATGCAGGAAAGTGGCCAGGCAAATTCTGAAAACCAAAGGAGGCCTTTTTTCACAGTGAGGTTCAGAGTCTGAAGGAGCGTGAATAACTGTCATCCCACTTGGTAGTGATTAACAGTTTCTTCCAAGTAGGTTTGAGTCCTTTACAAAATGGATCTAGTTGCTGGCATTCCGAAAAGGTAGCTGGTAATTATTATAATCCCCACTTTGCAAACTGGGAAACTGATCACATTGAATTAGTAACTTATCCAAGGTCTTGTAAAATGTCAAGACTGGAGCTAAAAAGACAACTTGCTGTGGTCACAATTATATTGTTGTCATTCTGTCATGGCCGCCTTGGTTTGGTGGTTTAATATACGTATCTATGTCATTTTTTCCCTGCTTCCCCAAACATTCACAATTCACCCATATAGACTTTTGCTAAAACTTAAAATCCAGTTTGTGAAATTCATTGTTTTTGATTCAGTTCTAATTAGCACTGGGAGCAATTGGTGATAATTACAAAGCCTGTATAGGTGACAGTTAAATGGTTATTTTTAAACACTGGTCATCTTAAAGCTTCATGTTTTGTGTTGGTTCAGTTTTACAGTCAACTAGTTGATGAGAAAGTTAAAAAAAAGAAAGAAAATATAAAAGAACGTGTAATCATTTCAATTTTTCTTCAACCCCCAATTTGAGCTATTTTTTGTTAGATCAAAGAGTTATAAGTTATCTTTATATACTGCACTCATTGTGTCTTACATGTTACAAATTATTTCTTGGTTACAAATAAAGTTGAAAATAGCTACCCAGCCATTTTCAATATATTCATTGGTTCTTCTGAAAATATATATTTAACGTGATTTAAAACTTTACATAATGACAACAATATTCTGAGTTAAATCCATTCAAAATGACCTCTTTATAACATTCAGCATTTGACTCATTTGCCTGTTCAGGAAGTTGTTATAAAAGACACTGGAAAAGAGTGTTTTCATTGAGCTACCAGCTGACCACACTGGCTGAAATGACTACTCAGTCACTTTAGCTAGGCAGTGAACTCCATTTTATCTCCCCCTCACCCTCAGCCTATTCATGCCTGGGTTGTAACACTCAGGGTAAAGACTAGGCTGATATAAAGACTCTTGCATACAATGGCTTAAATCAAATAGAAGTTTACTTCCCTGTCTTATCTAACAATCTGACCAGTCTAGCTTGACTGGATGGGTTCTTTCTCTTTTGTGCTTCCCTCCCTTGAGCCTTTGTCCTTATCTATATGGTTGAAATACAGTGAAGTCCAACGGCAAGCAATTTTCTTTGAAGCAAATGATTTAAAAATTGCACACGTCACATCCATTGACATTTAATTGATTAGACTGCGATCATTTCACAAGAAGCTTCAGTGGCTGTTTGGGAATGCCTCTAGCTGGGTAGCCAGGAGCTTGGGAGAATTGGAGAACAGATTTAAGGGGACATTTAGCACTCCAGCAACTTGATTGGCTGAATTGGCCCAACCCAATATTGCATTCCTTCATTCATTCAAACATACATAATATAGATGTATATACTACATATGCTATACATCAATTATTGCTGCAGGTATTTATTGATGACTGTGTGCCAGATGCTAGGATCATAGCACTACATGAGAAGGATACCATCTCTGGCCTCCTAGAGTTTATGTAGCAAAGGGGAGGACAGACATTATGCGTGGTGATGATGACAAGTGTTCAGAAGGGCAGATACTGGTGGTTATGTGAAAGTGTTCTCTTACAGGGAGATCAGGGTGTCCGAGCTTTAGGTATTTTACCATGATATGAAAGCTGTGCTAGACTAATTTGATTTTCTTGTGTGTTTCATGCCAGTGTTGTGGTGAATGTTATCAAGCCTATTAATTTTTTGTTAATAGCTTTATTGAGATATAATTCATACACACTTGAAATGAACCGTTCAGTGGTTTTTAGTATGTTCAGAGTTTGCACCCATCATCACAATTTAGTTTTGGAACAATTTCATCACGCTGGAAAGACACCCCCATACCCATTAGCAGTTACTCCCCTCAACCCAACCCCTGGCAACAACAAATACAAATACCATCAGTAGAGTTTTGCCTCTTCTGGACATTTTATGTACATGGAATCATACAATACGTGGCCTTTTGCGACTGACTCCTTTCCCATAGCATAATGTTTTCAAAGTTCATCCAAAGCTTTAAAATTTTTAACTTTCTTACAATCTCAGAGTTATATGAGTTCTTGCTCCTAAATCCAACAAAATGGTGCCCTGAAATATTCCCTCAAGGGATGGAATCGGGAGAAAATTACTCTTTTCATGTTGTTTGTATTTCCGTAGAAATAGACTTGGCCTCCCAACAGTTAAACTTCAGAATTTAAATGTTTGCATTTTAAGTTAGCTGTTTTTAAACATTGTTAACCATAATGCTAAACTAAGTAACTCTGTAAACAAGAGCTGTCTCTCTTGAATGTTCGTTTCAAAGAAAAAAATTTTAAATATTGATTTCCAGAGAAATATGCTCAATAGAGTTCGTTTTCAAGCAGAAGTCACTTGTTGAAATGTACATGAAGGCATGTTTTGTAGTAAAGACAATATTTGCAACAGTTATCAAGTAGCCATATTTTGCACAGCGAAAAAAATAAATAACACATGGTTTTAGTCATCTTTTTTAAATGATGTTTTGGCTCTTTCATCGGCCAAGGGCACAAATATCCAAACTGTCCACCTTGAGCATCTTCAGAAGAAGTTATCAGCTTAGTTGAAAACATAACAACTTAACAGAGATGTAGGAGGTATTAACCTTTCTTTGGCAATTCAAAAATCCCAGAGAAAATCTGAAGCTCAGAAATGTGCAAAAACAAAACTCTGTTTAGGGTAGCACATGTATGATAACGTTGACTGCATACTTTGTAGTATCTAGTCACATCTAGGACCTTAAAGGAGTGAACGGTGTACCAACGGTAGAATCCTTGAGTCTGTTTTAAAAGTTGACACCTTCTGCCCAGGGCCGAGTCTGGGTTTGAAATTTGATGATGTCTTTTAAAAAGTCTGTTGGTGAGTAGGACTTTTCATAAGTGGCAAGTGAAATTACTCATTTAAGTTTGCACTCTTCTGTCCTTGATCGGAACTGGTATGTCCATGGCCTTCGCATGCAGTGAGAGTGAGGGGAGAGAAAAATGAAAAGCTTGAAGTCTTCATGCTCTGTTTAGGTACACTCTTTTTGAAGTGTGAAGATCATGCAGATTTTCCCTTGAATCTTGTATATTAGCAGGTATATGGTGTATAATTAAAGGTAATTAGGTGTTTTGTTAATTATCTGACCGTGGAGTGAATTATTAAAAAAATATTTTTTTAATTAAAATCTTGCATCATTGGATAGACTGTGATGATTTCAGTTTATAGGTTGGCATGGATCTTTACTTCCTCACTTTTTCCTCCAGGCCTCTTTTTTTCTGGAAGTCAGTATCTCTTTCAAAGGATTGTGAGCAGCCCCTGGAGACCAAAGGAAGTGTCCTAAACCATTCATTACAGGTGACATTCTTTAAAGTTTATTTAGAGCAGTGATTTTCAAAGAGCATATTGGGACCCATTTGTGAGTTAGGAAATCAATTCACTGGACTTTGCCCAAGAATTTAAATGATAAATAGGGTAAGTATACAAAGAGTAGAGAAAAATGCAATAGACTAGATCTGCACTGTCCAGTATTGAAACCACTGGCCACATGTAGCTGTTGAGCCCTTGAAATGTGGTTAGCCCAAACTTATGTGCTATAAACTTAAAATCCACAAAGCCTTTTGAAGAATTTGTATGGAAAAAATGAATGTGAACAATTTGAATAATTCTTCTTTAGAGCATCATTTGTATATATTGAATTAAGTAAAATATTAAAATTAAGTTCAAGGTTTCTTTTTACTTTTCACGTGTGGTTACAATTGCATATGTGACAGGCATTGTATTTCTATTGGGCAGTTTTGCTCAAGCCAGTGGGGAAGAGAGCAGTGAGTGCGACAAGGCCTCTGCTTGTGGCTCTAGGGGGTGTGGACAGGTAGGGAAACATAATAAGTAAATATGAGGTGATAGGTGTGGTGAAGAAAATATAGGCGGTAAGGGAGGTCAAATTGCCGGAGGGAAGGAATTGCAATTGTAAAAAGCGAGGATAAGTCTAACTGAAGCACAGACGTTTGAGCCAAGAAGGCGTGTTCTAAAAAAGACTAAGTTGGCCACTGTGGCAAAAGTGAAGTCTTCCAAGGGAAAGAGTAGTAGCGGACAAGGCCAGAAATAACATGGCCAGACACAGTAGGGCATTAAGGCTCATTGGACTCTTAGTCTCTTAGTGAAGTAGAGAGCCATGAATGGACTTTGAGATGAGACAGGATTTGAGTCACATTTTAAATGGATCACTCTGAAAGTTATTTTGAAAGTAAATGGTGGGTGGGTGAGGTGAGTGGCGGGGAGATGTGTTAGGAATCCACTGTGATAATCTCAGTGAGATCTGATGGCCAGGATGAAGATGGCAGTAGGAAGTGGTGGGAATTTGTGAAATCTTAACACATGTGGTTTGATATTTAAATTTTGAACTTATCTAGGAAGAATCCAAGGAAGTCCTGGTAAAATAGATGTGAAGTTTGAAAACAGTTACATAGTGGATGACTCCCAAGATTTTTGTCTTAAGTGATGCGGTAGTATCAACTGATGGATTGTTTGTAGTAATTAAGAAAGAAGTCAGAAGACTGAGGACTCTCAGTTTAAGCAACTTCTGAAAGGATCAGGCTGCCATTAAGAGAAACAGGGAAGCCTGTGGGGTGAGGGTTGATGGTATGAAAGGAGACAGTTCTTTAATTTCACTTTTTAAAGATGGTAAGGTGGACTTCTTTCAGGACCATTGTGGTAGGTGTAGGGAATACTGCAGTGAGATTTTACAGGAGAGAGAAGATGTTGAGCTCACCTCTACATACAACATGGGCAAGTGAGAATTTATAGCCAAAGAGTTAGGGGGTGGCAGGGGGTCAGTAGCTGAAAAGTTTCTGGAAAGAAAACATCAGGAGTAAGGGGGGATTCTGGGTCAACTGCTCTAACAAGATCTTGCTAAAGATAAACTAGGGTGACCCAACATCTCCTGGGGGATGGTGGAGAGTGAGGAACCCTATCGGATCTCTAATCCAGTGGTTTAGATATTAAATATGCATAAAAGTCAGGGGTAAAAGGAGATGTAAACTTAAATCTTGAACTTAAAATGTAGTCTTTAATCATCTAAAGTACCTCAGAGCTTGGTGTGGTTACCCTGGTCTCTAGATTAGTAAAGTACTAGGAGGGGCACATGAGTCTGTTACCTGTACCTTATACTAATATAGGTAGTCTTTGATGAGTTCATCTGTCTTTCACATTAACTAAGAGCATCAAAGATTCTGGCTCATTCAAAAATTCAGAAACAGTTGAACATTTTCGAGATTTCTAGGCTGATCCCAAATCTTCGAGCATCTAGGAAATTATAGGTAAAATAATGAAAAACCTATATTTTCTCTATTTAGATACTAACTACCATTAAGGGGGTTATTGGGTGAGGTAAGAATATCCCCTCTTTGTGGAAGATGATGAATGTACTTCTCAATTTGTTTTCATTATAAAATGGCATTAAAAGAAATTAGAAGAGCATGAAAATATAGGAAGAAAAATTTCACGGGTGACCTCATCTAAATAGTTCAGCATTTATCTTCAGCCTGCAGCGTTCTGTATGTACAGATTTGTTGATATGTACTTGTACTGTATATACTGTTTTGTTTCCTGCTCTTACCCTTAAAGTATCATGAGTATTTTCCCAAGTTATCACTGTTACCAGTTTAGTCGCTCAGTCATGTCCAACTCTTTGCAACCCCATGGACTGCAGCACTCCAGGCTTCCCTGTCCCATTAGGGACAGATATATCCTGGAATAGATATATCACTGTTATATCTCAGTCTTACTTTTAGGGTACCTCGGTGATTTCCACTGTTGTGTTATCTGTTCCTGCAATGATGGATCTTCTGATTTCCTCCAGTTATTAATGATGGCTAGTATGCCTGTGTAGGATGTGTCAAGATAGCTCAGTATCTTGAATTAGTCTTATAAATACGATATTGGAATTGCAGCTTATCACTCATTTCTCCCTCTACTTTTAAGTAATATTAACATTAATCTGAGGCACATGAATCAGCCCCTAGCATCGACTACATGTATTTTCCATAATGAGGTACATTTTGCATTAACTTCGATTTCAACATTTCTGGACTTTAAGTTGCTCGACATTTTTCTTTTCTGATCTGAATCATCTCTTGATATTTTTTCACTTTAGCAACTTGATTTGCATCATGGGAGCAGGGAACTTTGCATTCTTTCCAGGGGCAGCCATTCATCCTCTCATTGTTGTGTTATCCCAAACATCATTCCTTCTCTTTTCCCAGAACAGCCGTGAATTTACTTGGTCTGGATTTCTATCTCCAAAATTTGTTTCAGTTGAGTTTTGGTCCAGGTTACCCAGGAAAACTCAAATGTCTTGACAGCTTTTAAAGTATAAAAGTTTTAAGTTTTCTTGCATGATAGACTGTAAGTTTTCTTGCATGCCAGACCTTAGCAGTATTGTCGTTAATTGTTTAGGCAACAAATATTTATTGAGTTCCTGGGAGGCTGACTGTGTGTTTGAAATTGAGCTGTGTATCTCTGTCCTTTGTAGCCATTCCCATGTCTAGTCTTTAGATTCGTAGCTTCAGAGAGAACCAAGAAACGTTAGCCTTCTCTAGTCCAGTCTTTATAAGTTATTGGAGATGAAACTAAGACTCAGATAAGGAAAACGATGTTCCCCCATCAATCGTGTAATTGTAGCGATGTTGGGAGTCCTTGTCTCTTTTAATATACCTCTTCCTCCCTTTTATGATATAATATCAAAAACAAGTGGAAATATTAAAATTTCATTGTTAAAAAGTTCACTGTTAAAAAAAATAGACTTCATGAAAACCAAAATGTATTTTTTATGTGGATGGCCCTTTCTTAAATTTCATTTCCAATGCACTTTCCTTTTTCCAGCTATTGTAGGGAAATTAATAGCCTTTACAAATGTTTAAAAACATGAAATATGAAAAGGATCATCTAAATATGTTTATTTGAGAAAATGTCCACTTTCATGTTCTCTTCCCCTCCTACCTGCTTCCACCTCTCCTTCCCCTTCCTCCTCATCCTTCTTTCTTTTCTTCTGCCGCCTTCCTTCTCTTCCTCCTTATTCCTTATAGCCCCTTCCTCTCTCTCCCTCTCTGTGTCCTTTATTTTTATACAAGGATATTTAATGAGTGTGTGTGTAATGTTAAAATGTTTCTGCCAGTTGACAACTAGTGGGAAATGTTTAAATAGTTGAGTATTTTACATAGCATGAGAATTTAGATGGCCACTGTGTCTCTTTCTGACTGGTCATCCCAGTGAGCCACTCCCATGCCACATGTGTTTTTCCAAAGACTGAGACACAAAAAAGAACAGTAAGATGTGTTGGTCGTTGTTTTTGAAGTTCAGACCGCATAACTGATTGGAACTGCTTAGCTCTGAAATCTTGTTCCCCCTAGTTCCGGAATGGGATTGACATCCTCTCTTTATTTTCTTAAGTAGGATAAAAATACATAAAGACCAATGTAGAATTGTCATCTGGAAGGGTCATATCACTTCATTAGTTTAATTCTCATAATGTTAGTGGTAATAGAACATAGAATAGACAGTTCTTATGAGCTTCATTTTTTTTTCTTTTTTCTGATTACAAGTATAAAAACCAACTCACTATAGGGAATTGTAGAAAAGTTGACCAAATAAAAAAGTAAAAGTAATCTAGAATCCTGACTCTGGGAATAACATATAGTTTCTTTTTTCATTTGATGTACATATATTTAACATAACTGCAGTATATAGAATTGTGTATTTTTTTAAGTTTAGCATTACATGGTAAACATTCTCCCGTGTCATGAAGACATCTTAAATGACTGCATACTAATCATTTTTTTGTATATAACAAAATTTCATTCTTCTTCAGTGTTGAGTGTGGGAGTTGTTTCCAATTTTTCTGTAATATGTTACAGTGGGCATATATGTGCAGAAATGTTAATCAGTTTCCATTTCTTTAGATATGGTCTACAGGGGGAAATTTCTCTAGATACATTCTATAGGGGCAAATTCCTATAGGAGAAGTCTTGGAATTGTTACAGATTTTCTATATATGCTGTCACTGTACATTTCAAAATGCACCAATTTGTTCTTCTGCTGATACTGAATGAGAATGTTTATTTCACTGCAATTTTGCCAACACTGAGTTTCAGTATTTTTTATTATTGTCATTTAAGTTGTAGAAGAAAAAAAGTATACCTCATTTTTTCTCTTGTTCAAGTCTATTGTTGCAAATGAAGTCTAGAAGTTTTGTTTCTTGAGACTTTATATTTCTTCTTTTAAATTTTCATAGCTTGGGAATCAGTCAGGGTTTGTAGGAGTAGGGATGGGGAATCCAAGGTGCTGGGCAGCTAGAGAAGGGATCCTGTCATTGGAATGTTACTTGACCATTGGTTCTTATGCCAGAATGTACAGAGTTAGTTCACCAAGTGCTGTGTTGTAGCTTAGATCTGAGTGTAAAATACTGTAAGACCAGACCATTGGCATTCTGATGCTCCGGAAATCCCGTGGAGAGATCTGGGGCTCACAAGCTTTTCAAAAACTTTGATGCTCTGAGTTTATTCCTTTATTCCGTAAATAATTATTGAGTACTTACTTATTCCTGGAGGTACTGGGGACAGCAGGGAATATTTGGTAAACCAAAAAAGGAAACTTCTTCTGTGAATGAGGTGGATATACCTCACTGATTAATGGTGAGCACAAATTGACAGATCTGTATAAAGGACTCAGCACAGTAAGAGCAACTAGCTGCTGCTCATCTTACTGTTTCTGCTAATGCTCTGTTATCAGCATCTCACATTAAAAACCAAAAAACAATGTTCAGCCAGGTCCTATCTCCAGCCCCCTTATCACACATCGGATAGTAGGGCCTGTATTCCCCAGCCCGTGAAGCTTCTGTCCATTTCTTTTAGTCCCTTCACTCAGTGTACTAGTATCTTCCAGGTGCTTGGTTCCAGAAGTTTCCAGAGAAGCATGGCTGTGTCCAGCTAAACAGTAAGATTCTGGGGACAGCCCCAGGGGCTTCAGGGAGCCCCTCCCATTTCCCGCAGTTTAGTAGGAATGTTGCCGACAGTTGAGCTGCAGAAGGGAGTGGGGCGGTGGCAGTTACACCCCGTGCCCCGGGTGTTTGCTCTGTTCGTCTGTAAGCCCAACAAGCTGGTTCTCCTCAACTCTGAATCTGCAGATTAAAAATAAATGCGCACACGCACACATATACATACATACACTCCTCCTCCTCAAGACTTGCCACACTCAGGGCCGGTGGAGGACAGGCAGGCCCCAGGCCAGGACCACTGGGCCCTCCTTTGGCTTTCCCCACTGCCCAGAGTACCCTTGTAACCTGTGCTCCTGTCTGGGTGCTTGCTGGCTTGCTGTCATCATTGGTTCAAAACATGACCAGTTTTAAATGGAAAAAATAAACATTTCTGATGATAAAGTGAGGAAGGGGTAGCTCTTTGTTTCAAACCAGTATGTCCCCCCACTCTCACCGCCAAGAAGCGCGGTTTGGGAGAGGCTGTGTCTGACTTAAGATGTGTCAATTCTAGGGCCTGTTTCTGACTTGCTCGCTCATAGGTTCCCACAGGGGACAGTGAAAGGCCCATGAAGATCACAGAAAGGACCATTGAGTTAAGTGTTCCTTTTTAGAGTTCTGCACTTAGGCCCTGTCCTGCAACTTTTCAGCTTTGTGATGTTGAGAAATACCAGATCTTTCCAAGCCTTTTTTTCCCCTTCCTTATCCAAAAAAATAGGGACTAAACTAGTACCTCCCTTGCTGAGGTAGTTGGAAGATAAACTGAGTTGCTGCAAGTTACAAGTTCTTAGAGCAATGCTTGGTATATAGCAAGTGTTCTGTAATGTCAGCTCATTTTTACTGTGAGCATAGTGCATGGAATGTAGTAGTAGGTTGTTAAGGATGTTAATAATTTTTCTCTAGATTAATTTTTAAAATAATGAGAACATTTTTAGATGTCTGTTTTTATCAGGGAGCATGGTGGAAATAGGAGTGAAATAGGCTTCCTAATACCTTCCCTTGGTCCCAAAGAGAAAAGAAAAGCAAAATCTTTAAGGTCCTTCTTAGAAGGAAATGGTTTCTGAGTATTTCAGCATAGCAGTATAAAAATCATCATCTTCTCCTTCTCATCTCTCACTTGGGATCCACAGGTGAGGAATGGGGCCATTTGAAGGGATCCACCCAGCTGATTTTTGTAGGTTTGGAAGCAGCCTCTTAGCTACACTGCAGCTTCCATCTAAGTGTTACAGTTTTCTAAGTCCAGGCCATAGACACCCAGATGGTCCTGAGTTCACATGGAGAGATCTGGGACCCACAAGCTTTTTGAAACCTAAACCGTGTGATCAAAATAGTGTGAAAAGATGTTCCAGGGCTGTGCTGAGATTCATTGTCTCAGGCGTGATTTTATTGTAGACATTAAATATGGAGACTGCATTAAAGGAGCCTTAGGCTCGTGTCCCCAGCACTTCACACTGAGGAACCTCTGTAGACACTGCCCTGAGTGTTCTCTGTGTCCGTGACCAGTGAGAAAGAGGGAAGGGAGAGGGGGAAGAGGGTGTGCAGGGCAGGGACCAGGAATTCCTGTCTATCTGGGAGAAAGTGAACTTTCCAGCTACTTAGATGTGGGAGTGGAGGGTTGGCTGTTTGGAATACACTTGGCTGGAATGACCTTGACCCTGCTAGGGCATGCATGTGTGCCCGTCTCTGTGTGTGTGTGTGTGTGTGTGTGTGTATATATAGATGTGCACACAGGGGAGATGGTGGCAAGCCCTTTTCCTGAAAACTCCAGAATCTGTCATTTTGAGCACAGATGTGGGAGGTTACCACAAGGGCTGCCTTGTGTTCTTGACACCTGACGAGCGGTTCTCTCTGTTCCTTTAAACTTCGTACAGTTTGATTTTTCTGTACTTATACATGGTACTTCTCATAAAAACAAAGAGTAAGAAAAACCAAAGTGAGAAAGTAAATATTACTTCATATTTACCCCCAACCCCCACCCCAGGATCAGGGCCTGGACCACTTTGGAGACAGTCCTTCTAAACATCTCGCTCTTTCCTTGTTTGTTACTGAACACGCCTGGGCTGTCCAGTTTGGTAACCAGTTCCCACCAGCAGGTCTGGAGCAGTGAAATGTAGCTAGTCTGAACTGACACATGCTGAAAGTGTCATAGCCACACTAGATGTTGAAAAATGAGACTGTAAAATATCTCTTAAGTTTAGATATTTCTTACATGTTGAAATGATAGTATTTAGATATATTGGATTAAATAAAATACACTATTAAAATTAATTTGCTCCATTTTACTTACAAAAGGTACCTACTAGAAATGTTTAAATTACTTTTATGGCTCATAGATTATACTCCTCTCTGGCAGTTGGGGGCAGGCACATGATAGTTTTAATAAAATAATGCTACATTTTCCCTACTTTTTAAAATATGAAAATACGTTGTCAATATCTTTCTGTAGAAATTGACATATGGCAGCATTATCATCACCTTGTAGCTGTGTGTCAATATATCATGGTTTATTTAACCTGTCCTACTTTGTTGAATGTATAGAGTTGTACACAGTGGTGCTGGTGATCAAGCATGTATATTCATTTTTGCAAGCCCATCTGATTATTTCCTTAGTATAGGGTGTCCCAACTAGAGAATTGTGGGCATTTTGGTCTAGATCATTCTTTGCTGTAGGATACTTTGTTATCCATTGTGGGATGTTTATCTGCCTTCCTGGCCTCCACTCACGAGATGTCAGCAGCACATCTGTCCCTGTTTGTAGCCCCTTCCTACCCGCACATGCGACAATCAGAAGCATTCCTGGACATCGCCATGGGTCCCCTGTGAGGCAAAACCGCCCTAGGTGAGAAGCACTGACACAAAGCAAAGTACCAGACTGAGAAATGCTAGATTGAAAGTATACGTGTTTAGATAGATTGATAGACATTGCTATATATTGAAAATGTTATATCTGTTTTCAGTTGTTTTCTTAGAAGAATAATATCAGTTTATATATCTATCAAGAGTAACAGTGATCCTCATTAAATACCTGTAAGACATTTAAGAAAGAAGAGCTGTGTATTTGTTAATTTATTTGTTGGCAGTTTGTTTATTAGCTTTATTTAATAGCCTTCCTGAGAGGAGCTCTTGTAAGGACCATCAAGGAGGCAGTCTAGGTGTTTTCTGTTGGAGGCCAGCTTGGCAGTGAGATTCTGTGGCCCATTATAGCTTAGCTTAGCATAATGTACAGGGCTTCTGTGCTCTTAAAGGGATCAAAAGTGGTAGAAGGTCAGAGAGAAAATCTCCTGTTGCTTTGCAATTTAGGACCTTTCCTTACAGTGAGAAATGGGAATAATAGTAAATGACGTAATAGTCATAGCTAATTATTGAATATTTGCTACATGTCAGGTGCTGGGCTAAGTGTTGTTACATGTAATTTTATTTAAACTTCAGAAAAACCTGGCTTTTAGGTAAATGCCACTGTTTTCACCAGATGAAGGAAAATGGGCATAGAGAAGTGGCCAGCCGTCAATCTGGCATGCCCGAGGTCACAACCTTACAATGTGGTGTGGCCAGGATGTGAAGTAGGCAGTCCAGGTAACCGTACTATGCATTTATTCACTCTTCCAACACATATTTGAGCTTCTCCTATGTGCCAACACAGGGTTTTTTTGCTGAGTTTATAGGAGTGAGCCAAAAACAACACAGTTGCAGCCTCATGCAGACTAATGGGAGCTGATAAAAACTATTCTGATGAGGACTAAGAAATAGAGGTACGTGATGCTTTGAGAGTCTACATTTGAGGGACTTGCCCTTGTCAGGAAGTTCAGGGAGGGCTTCCAGGAGAAATAATGGTTAAAATGAGATCTGGAGAAAGAGCAAAAGGGTGGAGGTTATTGGGGAGCCAAAGAAAAGAAACATCATGTCCCGTGTGTCGAGGTGGACTGTGGTATGTGGAAGGTTCTGGCCATGTGGAGAAGGTGTAGCCTGAGTATGCAGCCAAGGATTGCAGGTTACAGGCAGAATATCCATGGATCTGTGCTTTTAAAAGCAATTTTGTTTGCTTGTGTTTGTAGTGTGGGGTATGGGAGATGGGGTGGGGTGGGATTAGAGGGATGGAGAACATGGTCACATTTGTGTTTTGGGAAGATCATCTGTGACGTCTTAAGAACACGTAGGGGCAGCGGGCAGTAGATACAGAAAACAAGAAAGTGTGCAGTTACTGAGTCTTAACAAATAATGAGCGTTTCTGCCTCACTTATTTATGGATGCATCACAAACTCACCTGAAACTGGCTTAAGCAGCATCCATTGGTGCCGGATACTTCTGTTTGGGGAGGGCTTGTTGCTGTCATTGTTCAGTTGCTCGGTCATGTCCACCTCTTTGTGACGCTGTGGACTGCAGCACACAGGCTTTCTGTCCTTCACCATCTCCTGGAGCTTGCTCAAACTCATGTCCATTGAGTCAGTGATGCCATCCAACCTTCTTGTTTTCTGTTGTCCCCTTCTCCTCCTGCCTTCAATCCTTCCTAGCGTCAGGGTCTTTCCTACTGAGTAAGCTCTTCACATCAGGTGGCCAAAGTATTGGAGCTTCAAGTTCAGCATCAGTCCTTCCAATGAATATTCAGGATTGATTTCCTTCTCCTCTGCGGGGCTTAGCAGGGGTGGTTTTTCTCTGCTCTGTGCGGTGCTGACTCAGGAGTGCATTCACCTGGGAGCTTAGCTTTGACTGGAACATTCAGCATGGCTTTCATGTCTACACTTGACACTTGGCCCTGGCCATGACTTGGCTCTCAGGTTGACTGCACCATCATGATAGACTTAGCATGAAATAGGACACTGCCAGGTTTCTCAGGGTCTAGGCCCAGACCTGGCATAGCACTAGTCACTCCTTTGCATTTGTCAAATCACTGCCAGTCCACGCTCAAGGAGACGAGGAAAAGATTCCATACTCTTGATGGGCATGTGCACACAAGACGTGTGTTGCTGTATGCCAGGCACAAATCGAGACCCTGAGAACAGAGCTCTGTAGGCCCTAGGCTGCATTCCCGCTGGTATGGCCTTACAGAGGGAGACAGTAAGCATATAAACTAGAGCAGTGTCAAGTTTGGGTTGGAAACATCTTTGGTTGTTCAGGTTGGAACCACTTTCATTTATGTTGTAGACTGAGTGTTTGTGTCCTACTCAAATTCATGTATTTAGTCCTTCCACCTGATGTCATAGTGTTTGGAGGTGGGAACTTTGGGAGGGGTGAATGTGTCATGGGGGCGTGGAGCCCTCTTGAATGAGATTAGTGCCCTTTAAAAGAGATTATCAGACAGATCTGTCACCCTTTCCTACCACGTGAGGACATAGAAGATCCTTTCTGAACCAGAAAGTACATCCTGACCAGGCAGCAGTTCTGCTGACACCTTGATCTAGAATTTCCCAGGCTCCAAAACTGAGAAATTTCTGTTGTTTATAAGCCACCATGTCTATGTTATTCTATTATAGCCACCTCAGTGGACTAAGATAGTGTGTTTTTTCTTTCCTGTAACCAGAGAGTTCAGAAATTCTTGCAGGAGCAAAACTGAACCCATGGACTGTCTTTGGAATCGTGTAGTAGTTACTCAGAAACATTTAGGCTTACCATGTGCTCTGATATTTCGTTCAGAAAATATCACTGCTGGAGACCATGTGGGGAGAAAAAAGTAACCCTATAGCTTAGAAAAGAGAGAGTATTAGAAAGCAGCCAAGTATCACTGCTCCATATTTCCTCACAAGTCTGAGGAATTTGCTTTTAAAAATAAATGTGTATTTCATAATGCACCTATTTGATTTCTCTTTAATCATTGGCTTTTTTTATGTTTGCTGATTTTTCAGGCTTGCTAATTTGTGCTGTGTCTACCCATCATTTTTGCAAATTAGCAAGGTTTAACTAGAAATGAAAATGTCAAAGTTATTATATTATTTAAAATTAAAGAATAATTAGACTGGAGGAAAACAGGCTGAAAGAATACTCCAAGCTATGTTAAAGGTGGGAAAAGACATGGGGAAAATGCAGAAAGAATAAGTGTGAGAGGATGGGGGACCACTTGTCCTACTTCCAGGGACCTAGACTTATGATCACACCACATGGAGCTCCAGGGACGTGGAGTGGACTCAGAGCCCTCACATATACCATCGGCGTAGGCCAATAGCGTTTTCTAACAGGTCTATAAAATACATTAATTGTTTACAAACTGGTTGGTGAAATATTTTACCAGGTACTTTGGGATATTCTGCAGAGACTCTTAGCTGGTATTCCAGAATTGTGCTCTTTTTGTTTCCAGTGTTCCTTGGGGGCATCTGAGCATCTGATCCTATCAGATGGAAGCCAGGAAAAGGAAAGTGTCGGTAGAGGGTGTGTGAAAGGTGATGGGGATTTATTTTTCCAACTGGCAGGGTTGCAGACTCTTAAGTTTACACATGTAGTAGTAAAAATCAGCTGTTGCTTCTTGGGATTTATATTCACCCAGCTGATCAAAGGCCTGTGTACAGGCAAATAACTTGCAGCATTGTTGTGAGAGCAAAAGCAACGGAATTCCCCTCAGTGTTTGACAGGAGATAAAGAGTCTATGGTCTGTGCATGGGGTGAGGATGGGAAATACACGGGGACTGTGCTCTGCAGCTAGCAGAAAAGGATGCAGACCCGTATGTGCTCATGTGGAAATATCTCTAAAATATCTTAAGTGACTTGAGGGTAAATATGCTAGTCTTTGGGTAGAGGGCAGAAAAAAGATATACACACAGAATGCTATTATTGTGTCTATATAGAATCTTTTTGGAAGAGAGAGACAAGACATTGGTAACACTGGTTGTCTTTGGGAATGGAGATTGGTGGTTGGCACGGATGGAATTTATAGTCCCTGTTTACCCTGTTTGTGCTATTTGATTACACACGTGTGAGGTGATGCCCTTTTGAACATAGTTGTTCCAGGATGCCAAAGTGTTACTACCTAAAGGGCAGCAGGCCCTGCGAGAAAGGATCAGATACTGGGTTTTGATGATATTTTTTTAAATCTTTGCTTTTAGTAAATGTGAAAATCAGGTGTGATTGCTGATTGATTTCAAAACCTAGTGATAAGAAACCATTGATTCAGCCCAAATCAACCACGTCCTCACTCTGGATTCCCAGCTCTGGTTTGTCACATGTATAATGCTTGTTTGTGTTATCGACTTCTACTATTTAAGTATCTTATAGAATAGTTGTTTTTTTTTTTTTTAAAGTTGCATGTTGCTAAGATGCTGCCTATCCATACAGACTTAAGCAAAAGGAGACTGTATTTGACACCATAACTGAATAGACCTGTTGAGGCTCAATCTAAGCCCTAAAGCCTCATCTTTATATTTCTCATGTCTCCCCTCCGCTTTCTTCTGAATTGACCCCATTTGTTAATGGGACTCCCCTTCCTGGGAGGTGAGTACCCCCCTGTAGCTCCATCCTTGCAACCTCTCAGCTCCCAGGGCAGCAGGGAAGGTCTCTCTGGGTGTCTGCTGCTGCCGCCAAGTCGCTTCAGTCGTGTCCGACTCTGTGCGACCCCAGAGATGGCCCCCCCTAACCCTAACCCTCAGGCATTTGTTCTCAAGCCTTCTTGTGGTTCCAGTGCTTCAGTGGGGGTGGGGATGGGGATGGAGGTTGGGTGGGGATGGGGATGGGGGTTGGGTGAGGGTGGGGATGGGGGCTGGGGATATTGCAGGTTGATTTGCTTTTGGCAGTTTGGTTGAAACTGATCAATACCAAGCTCCTCCTCTATTCCTGATTCTTTCGGCCTGGAGACACTAAGATGAATAAAATTCTTGCACAGGTTTTGGGGAGTTTACACCCTGTTAGGGAAGGTACAGAAGCTCATGTGGGAACCCTTTCTGATGTGAAATGCTAGACTCAAAGGAATTCTGAGGCGGGCTCATCTCTGCCTGGGAATATTGGTGAGAGACTAGTGAATGAGGTGACCCTGACATGAAGCCTTCTGTGGGAAGAAGTTTTGCGTGCAGACAGTCCGAGAACGAGGCTGAAGGCATTCCAGTATAAGATGCCAGAGAGCAGACAGTTCTAACTTTCATCAAGTTCTGCTTATCAGGCTTCAGAATGGCCAGTGCACCGTCTTCTTGTCATCTTGAGGCCACCCTCACCAACCTGCATCAGACCTTCCATAGTAAGCACTCATCCTTAGAATATTGCAACATTTTATTTCTTTGCCCTCATTTGGCAGAGACATTTCTTACTCTGCGTGTTACTTACTTCTGTCTTTTCCCCAGATCCCTTTTTTCGCTTATTGTCTTGGCCACACAATTAGTGCCCTATTGTCAAGCAGTAGTTCCCCGTCTAGCAAACGGTTTGCATTTCAAGGACAGACTTTGTCATCAGAAACTTTGTTCCCAGCTACTGCAGTCATACAGGCAGTGTCGGGCTTCGTTCAAGGAAGACTGAAGGGCTGTGGATTCAGCAGGAAAATATCAGCCAACTTTTGTGCTAGGAAACACAGTGCAGTAGTCTTGAACCTTACAAAGGCAAGGAGATCAGAGGAGAGAGGAAAGCAATGTGATTTGTGGCCAACGTAGTCAGGAGGAAGGGAGATGGCCTGGGCATGTATCAAATCAATAGGGTCAAATTTTGGTACGATGGTTTGAGGGTCAGGCACTTGGGGTGAGCCAGGTGTGCATGAAGGAAGATCATGGCAAGTGGGAAGCAAAGCATCATTTGATGGTTGGTCCTCCCGGTGCATCCCAGCACCTCATGGCAGATAATTCTGGGATCTGAGCTTGAGCACAGCTCAGTCTTGGACCTGAGTGGATTCTCTCTTGTCCTTCTCACAGACCTGAATCTGGCCATTCTTAGGGGGATCACATAAGTCCAGAAGGATGTGCACCTCACCATCTCTGTTTCTTCTACAGCAGAGGGGATCAAATACCACATGCACGCCTGCTAAGTTGCATCAGTCGTGTGCGACTCTGCGACCCTATGGACAGCAACCTACCAGGCTCCTCTGTTCCTGGGATTCTCCAGGCAAGAACACTGGAGTGGGTTGCCATGTCCTTCTCCAATACATGCATGCATGCTAAGTCACTTCAGTCGTGCCCAACTCTGTGCGACCCTAAGGACCACAGAGGGAGGCAAATCTGTACCCATGGGTGTGTGGCTTTCCATTAGTCTTCATCTGTATTGGGTTCTAATTTGTATTTACTGAGAATGGAGGAGACTCTGCAGGGCCGAGGAGCCGAGCAGGTTCCTTTCTGCAGGTACTACATCTGCCAAACCAAGGAAACCATGGCCGTGAAGCAGTTGGCTCCACATTCAGAAGTAAACTAGAACTGAGCCCTTCCTCAGCAGTCTGGGAAATGACACCCTTTAAAGGGTATCAGTCTGAAAGTTGGGAAGACTGTCCTCCATTGATGCCAAACCCTAGATACAAAATGCACCAAGATAAGCCCTTTAATAATGGACAGAGTTCTTCACCTCAGAGAGTTGTCAGAAGCTGACAGTGTAAGTGTCTTCTCTTTGGTATAGCACTTGAGTGCAGCTTATTAAGATCAGAGGGTTTGTTGATCAGTGGGAATGAAGAATGTAGGGGGAGTTTCTGGTTTTGAAGGGGAACAAGGCATGAACACCTGTGTGAGAGAATGAAACGGGTGGTGGGCATTAATGTGGAACACAGACATGGTAACTGCCAGGTCTTCTCTGCTGTTCCTCAGGACTCTCATTGCTGCTTGTCCCCCCACCCCCCCACCCCACCCCCACCTTGCATATTGTGAGAGCCCTGGAGTCGAGGACCAGATTGGTTTTTGTTTGCAGCTGTCGGATGCAGTCTTTTTACTTAGCTCATGTGGACAGTGTGGTTCATTCACCCATGATGCTGAGGTAGGAGCAAATTATGCATATTATTTTTCACTGTTACATAAATTTTCCCCTGTGATATATTTGTCAAGGTTTTTATTCTTCACTGTCATAATTGGGAGACTCTATTGCACAAAAAAAAACCCATTATTCACTGTGTATAGAATGTTGTCTGATACAGTACCGCCTTGTTCAGGGGTTATTTTGGGGGTGTATTCCTTATCTTAAAGTCACTCTAAAATCCCAGTGGGTAGAAAACTTGTCTTTTAAGAATCTTTTGATTCCTGATCTAGAATATATAATAGGTGCTTTATAACTGATGATTTCCCCAGTGAGACTCCTAGGCTTCCTTGAGTACAAGAACGATGTGTTAGATGTATTCATCTCCCTTGTCCAGGTCCCACACATAGTAGGCCTTGTCTTAGAGGCAGAAAGAACCCTTAGGAACTGCAGTGTTAATGAGGCAGACACCTAGTAAGACGATGCTCCTGTGACGATGCTCCTGTAACGATGCCTGGCTTTGGACTTAAGCCCAGTGGAAGCACATTAATGGATATGAGTTTTTCTCTGTATGGGTTTTCCTCTTTGTCTCCTTTCTATTTTTTGGTCCATGAGCAGGCTCTTTCTCTCTGTGGGGAAGCCGCACAGCTTCAGTGAGTATAAATGTTACAGCCGCACGTGGAACATAGCCCCAGAGATAATCACATGTACCAGTGATCTGTCAGTAGATTCTATTACATGTGTGGGTCTTTTATCAAAGGAATTAAGTTTTCTTGATATGTTAGAAAATAGTACTTTTTTGGCCATCTCTGGAATGGATGAATTGATGTTTTGGGTACCTATCTAGATTGACAGCTTGCTTCCCCCCCCCCCACCTCTAAATTTTGGTAATTCTGGATTTGAGTATATTCTTTCTTAAGTTGCATTTTTAAGTGATCACACTTTATTTGTGGACAGTAATTCTTTCTTTTTCCTAAAAAAGAAGTCAACCATATCCTTGCACTTTTTTTTCAAAAAATCTGTCTTTGAGAAGCGCTCATCTGTTTTTTTTCTTTCTTTCTCTTTCTCATTCTCCTACATTTGTATTTGTCGAGAAAGATCCTCAGATGCATTTCTGTTTGAAGAAAGTATTCCGTAAATAGATGGGTGCAATAGAATTACCACTTTATGTCTTGAATTTGGGAGAATATTACTTGCCTCTTGTCACCTTTAAAACTCCCAGAAAAAGTTGAAGATGAAATGTGACAATCAGGGGAAAGTTATTGGCCAGTTCAGCAATACGCCCAGACCCTCTGATCTGGGCTTCCCTGTTCTGTGAGAAAACAAAGATCCAACCAGTCACAACACACGGGGCCCCATCCCTGCTAAGACCAGGTACCAAGATAAAGCTCTCCTCCTCCTTCACTGTTCAGATGGAATTTCCATTCATTGAAAGCATACATCCTTTGCATGATATTTTACTCTCGTTTCCCCTCTGGGGGTAAACCTTTACTTGGCGCCTTCCCTCTTCTGAGGTACGATTGACTTTTTAGGGCAGGTGACAGTTTGGGGGTGATTATTCCACTCCTCCATTCCTGTGGCTCCAGCAACTGCCAAGTCCCAGTGCCACTTTGATTAAAAAAAACATCCAGAGCTGCTCGCCTCTGTTGCCTCTGTCTGCCTTGTCTTAGAGGCACATCATTTTTGCACATCAGTATTAACAATTCAAACATCCTGAAATGCTAATAGCACTAGTAAGCTTTTAATTCCATAGAATTTATTGCTTGCTGTATTTCTATGAATTTATAACGCTTTGATTCTTAAGAGCCCCATTTAATCAGTTTTGCCTGGCACCGAACATAATAAACAACTTGCCGGTGAAAAAGTGCCACTTGGGGGAGGCTGCTAACAAGGAAGTTAAATGCCTCTGCCACTAGCAGTCTCTTCGCTGTATTTTTCATGAGCTGTAATGTACTTTGCTGGCTTCTGAGCGGTGGTTAAACGCTGGGACAAACGCATCCCCACTCTCACACTTAGAAGCTCAGACTTCGCTGGGTGTCATTGCAGAAAGCCCAGAAGAAAAGCCATGCTTTTAGCCTTATTTTTCCTTTCTCCTCTAGCTTAATGGTTTTCTAATACTTTTTCATTATCTTTACCCTAATCTCTTGGCATATGATTTATGGACAGGAATGGTGAGGGATATCAGTGGGCAAAAACAATCATTAGAGGCTGTTAAGGAACATTTATTGTTTATTTGGCTGCCTGTCTATAAAAGTACACATGATGGCCCTAATAGCAAAATATCAAATTATCAAGTGCTTTAAAGCAGAAAATGTCATTTGTTTCTCAAAACTGCACCAACTTTATATAATTGCCCTTTTAATTATCCCTAGTGGCCCATGAAATTTGCAAAATAGAGCATCAAAGGTTTGATTTACTTACATGTTGCACTTTGGTGGGATTCTTAATGAATATTGTTTAGTACTAATGCTGGGATGAAATTTGTAAATGTTTATAGTGAGGGACTTAGAAGCGGGTGGGAGCCTAGTCGTGAGACCGAATCAACTGAGTTCCCCATAGGATGAACTGTATGGCCACCTTCTTGGACCTGCTTTTTGAAAATTTCTTCTTAGAGTGGAATTTTATTTCTAATCCAGGTCAAACGAACATGCGTTAAGTTCAGTTTTGCCCTTTCGTTTTTTCCCTGCCCCATTAAGTAATGATCTCATTGTTACTTTCGTAGGGCCTTGGAGGGGTCCTTTGTTTGTTTCCTGGAAATCTTGAATCGGGATCAGTTGTTTCTTCAGAAATGGCAGTCTATAAGATGATGTTCAGAACTGGATCTCTAAAAGCTCATCTTTTGGAGAAGATTTTTGCAGTTGTAGATCTGCGAGCTGATTTCTGACTGAGATTTGGAGCCCGGAGTCCACGCTGAGTTTGAGGCCTCTTGGGATTATTTTATCTTCTTTCTTGGAGTATGTGTGCACTGTCATGTGCCAATAAATGAAGCAAACAAACCACGCTGAGTAGCTGTGCGCCCAGCAGGGGTCTGCCTGGATGGCAGCTCTGCAGCGTATATATCCATCTCTCCGCGTTCAGTCACCTGCCCAGATTTTTGTCTTCAGTCTGCAGACGTGAAACACAGGGCTACATCTTGGGTAATAAGAGAAGTAGTGATAGAGGACAGCGATAGGGAGACCCTGGGATTTGATTGCAGGCTGGTTCTCTGGGCTCAGGAAGCTCTCTCAGCTCTCAATGATAGAGATATTAAATAATCCTGGTGGCAAGGTAGACACCTGTGGAGTGTCACTCGTTAGGCGTCCCCAGGTTGACAGCACACCAGTGATAACCACCCGATGGGTGTGGCTGCCTCCTCGCATCTCCCTGGCCTGTTGATGAACATGTCACAGGGACAGGATCAGGAGACTAACAGAAGTCTACAAGATTACATCTCTTATTTCCCCTTTATCCACCTGACCTGTCACTCCGTCGGAGGGGCTGGCATGGCGAGTCTCCAGCAAACTCTGTTGGTTGTTGCCTGGTAACTTGTTCCTCTCAGAGTGCTGGCTAAAAGATGTGTCCTCTCCATATCTGCCTGGCATGGGGAAGAAGAGCAGTTTTAATTACTTGGCTCATCGTTTTTGAGGGGTGCTTCCTGACCCTTCCCCACCTCTCCCAGGCTTCTGGGGCTTTCCCAGTCCTTTGGAATCTCTGAAATAGTGTTTGTAGATTTCCAAGCGCCTCGGGGGTACTTCGTCTTAAGTCCCTGTGATGTGACTGTACCAGCTTTTCAAATTACTTTCTGCCTCCTTCATCTAACTGATGGCAATTTAGAAGCTGAAATAATTTCAGATTTATTACATTGCAGGCATTTCTCAACAATCTGTCAGTCCCATCTACCGGAAGTAGTCCTCTCTGCCTGCTTCGACGTCTTTTGTCTTCACAGTGGCATCCCCGCCCGTACCCATTGTCTCTTTTGCAAATTGTGCCTCTATTATTGCTTTTAGCTGCACGACCTTGTCCTTCCTTCTATAATAGTTGTTGTGTTCTGTCCTCCACATCAGCCAAGTGATTGGTACATCTGATGTTTCCATCTGCATATGCAGTTCTGTGTGCAGTCACCTTGCAGCCCCCTTTGGGCAGACTTCTGTGTCTTTCTGTTGCAGATGGTCCCATGGCATCTAGATGTTGGTCTGTTCCCTTTGGTTTTCCTTCTGATTTCTCTTCATCTGAATCTACTGTACATCCCTTAGCTGTGTGTTTAGTCACTCAATCGTGTCTGACTCTTTGCGACCCCATGGGCTGGAGCCCACCAGGCTCCTCTTGTCCATGGGGATCCTCCAGGCAAGAATACCAAAGTGGGTTGCCATGACTTTCTCCAGGGGATCTTCCCAACCCAGGGATCAAACCCAGGTTTTCCACATTGCAGGCGGATTATTTGCCATCTGAGCCAGAGGGAAGCCCGTACATTCCTTTAAATGTTTCTAATATTGTGTCTCTTTCACATACATGTTTGAAAGTAGGATCTCTTTGAAAGAAAGAAAACCTGGACTACTTTTATTGCTCCAAGGCCCGTGATGTACATGTACCTAATGCAAATACAGATTCAGGATATTTCCCTTATCTTTTTAACGTTTACATTAAGTAAGTTAATGTTTGCACATGCACACAACATATAATGCATATGATATAATAGGGGGACTCACATGATTTATCCGAAGTACTACTTATGATGTGTTCAGATGATATGATCCAGTCAGGGTGCTGAAGATTAGATTTCTTTGATGAAGGATTGGATTCCATCCTGTCTTGGTGTCTCTGTCACTGGAGGTTAAATCTCATTTGGAGAGAACATTAAAAGCCCAAATTTGTGACCGTTTGCGCATGTGAGTCACAGACTAGCTGACTTCCTTACCTTTTCTCACGATTTTCACCATTTCAGGCACCTTAAATGCTGCTTCCTTCCTTTCTTCCCTGTGTTTCTGCCTCTGTCTATCCTTGCAGGTCTACTAAATTCTTCCCTGTTGTGAAAATGAACCACCCTGTGGTAGATTTCACAGCTAGCAGTGTCCCCCTTACTTGGTGCCTTGTTTTGGTCTAGGTGCCATCAGAGTCATTCCTTCCATCTCCACGGCCTCAACTTTGGTCCCCTCACCTGTTTCCTGAGGTGTGCATTCAACGATTGTGATACTCAGGGTGTGACCTTTGCTTTTCACTCCCTTCTTCCTCCGTGATTCTGATGAGGTTTTATCCTCACATGTTTGGCACTTTGTTCTCCATTTCCTTCGTTCTTTATCAGTTTTTTTTTTTTTTTTCTGGACTAAGCCCAGCAGTGCATGTGCTCATGCTTGTTGGTATAAATCATCATTGTGCCGTGAACAAACTCACAGGTCACTGGGACAAGAGCTAGCCTGCCAGCCCCAGTCTGCTACTTTTCTGCTACGTTGCATGTTTTCTCTCCTCTGCCTCTTTGAGAGATACAGGGACAGACAGACAGGTTACTTGCCAAGTCACCTAGTGTCTTAGGTTTTTGATTCACATTTGGCTATTTCCTCCTAGAGGAAATCCTTTTCGTTGACTCTTGGGACTGCAGCTGAGTTAATGGATGAGTAAGTATAAGCAGAGGGTGCTGCCTGTGTTATAATAGATTTGGCTCCAGTGTTACTCCCAAGGGTTTTCTGGAGCTCAGAGCCTTTTTTTGTTTTTTGTTTTTTTTTTCCTCTTCAGTTTTCAGGTCTTCTTTGATATCAGGGAGGTGAAATATCCCTTCAGAATCTTTCTTATTTCCTGGACTCTGTCTCCCAGCCGATTTTTCTTCTGTTGTGGCAGGTCCCTAGCACAGCCCTAACACAGTTCTCTATAAACGTGGCTGATCACATTGCTTTTGAACAAAATTATGGTGGTGGTGGTTAGACCAAAGAGAAGCAGTCCAGAAACTTCTTGAGAGAGAAAAGAAAGCAGAATTTTTCTCCTCTTCCTCTGTTTCCTTGCCCACTTTTGGATTCCTGGAGTTGGAGCTGATGCCTCACCGAGTAGGGCGGGTCTTGCCTGAAGCTTATGGAGGAGCTTCTGGATGTAGAATTGGTGAGGTGTGGAGTTTCTGAATCGGACGAGCCGGCTCTGCGTCCTCGCTCAGCACGTTTCATTGTGTCATTCTGTGCAAGCTAGACCTCTGTGCGCTTTTCTTTCCTTATCTGTAAAATAGGGAAAACTACCCATTTTTTGAAAGATGCTATGCAAATAAAATGCAGTAACGAACGTAAAAGCAGTAGATCAGAACCCAGTGCATGAAATGGCACAGTTATTTTTGATCTTGTTTAGAGTACCTAATAAAATCAGTTGCGTTGTTCTGTAATCCAACTGAAGAAAAGCGTTGTTAACTGTTTACCAGACAGTTTTGTGCTTGGAAATCCAGAGTTAGAAGGCTGAGGACGAGAACACTGGAACCTCCTTGCCCTTCTAATACATTGTTGAGCAAAGCAGCTGAAGAGGAATGAGGGAAGGGTGCCAAAGCAATTAGAGAACCCAATCAGATCCTCTCCAAGTGGCAGTGTTTTCAGAGCATTAGAATGTAAGGTTTGAGCTGATTTCTCTGAAAGGCCCTTCATACCTCTCCATTCCAGATGTGAAAATTTGAGGAATCTTGCATTTCTCATCCTCATTGGACTGCATTCTGGAATTACAGCTTTTATATTTGTTGGTGCTTTACTGTCAAATACTCCATGAATCTTCTCAATTAATGTGTTTTGGAAAACATCACTTATGCTTGCTTTCCTATCACACAGTAGTCTCTTTTCTCTAGAAATCATTCCAGGGCAGTTCTCCGGGACTGTTGGGTGCCCATGGTAAGATGACAGGTGTGGGTGGCTTGACAAAAATTACATTGAAGATTAAATTGTTTATTGGGTAGAGATGCCCCAATGGTTTTTCCTCTTAAAAACCATTGACTGGACTTAACTCACACTCATATGAAAGTGTTAAGTCACAAAAAGATTTTTTTTCTAGAGAGATGCCTTTTCAAACTCTGGGTTTCCTTTGAGTGTGCTCTAGCTGCTGTTCTAAAACAGTGTTGCAGTGGAGCTTTGAAAAGGAGCTAAATCTCCACCAAGGAGTAGCTGGTGTGTGACTAGCAGCTGGGTGAATGGAGCAGTTTTATGAAGAAACATAGGCAACTGTAACTTTTTTTTTTTTTAAGTGGGTGAATTTATTTATTTATTTGTTTGTTTTCAATGTATACTTTAAATTTTTTTTTTTAACTTGGCTACATAGCATGTGGACTCTTAATTCCCTGACCAGGGGTCGAATTTGTACCCTCAGTTTTGGAAGTGCAAAGTCTTAACCTTTGGACCACGGAAGCCCCAACTGTTACCTTTTCAAACAATTTCCCTAACTCTTCCAGAGTAGGTTAGGTTCCCCAATTACATGTTTATATAGCATCCTGTATTTTCCTCTAGCACTTATAATTATATGTGATTCTTTTAAAAGCTATTAGTATATTACTATCTCCAAAGATGGCTGATTCCACAAGAGTCAGGAACCGTATTTACTTCTGTATGTCTAGCACATCACGTAGGATCTGGCCCATGGTGGGGCTTGATGTATTGAGTAAGAGAGCAAACGTTTTTATTCTTTACTTACTGGGAATTTTCCATGACTGGCTATGTTGCAATTAGGATTGAATGTGGGTGCACAGAACAAAAACCTAACTATAGTGACTTAATCCAGGGGTTGGCAAACCTTTTTTGTAAAAAGCCCGACAGCAAATATTGTAGCTTTTGCAGCTTCTTCAGTCTCTGCCACAACTGTCCAGTTCTGCTGCATGAAAGTGGCCATAGATAATGCTTCACTCAGCAGTGGTGACTGTGTGACAATAAAACTTGAGTCAGTCAGGCTCCACATTTGGCCTACAGGCCACAGTTGGTTGTCCCCTGCTTAATCAGTCGGAGTACTGGTTGGTGGTGAATTTTGTTTAATACAACAAGTCTAGAAGTCTCAAAGTAGGCCCTCCATGACTGGAGTCCCTGTGTCAGGGGGTCCTCCAAACCTCGACTGCTTCTTGCTTGTCAGCCCCCGTCATCTTTAGCCTAGCACTTCTATTCTCAGCGTCATGAGGTGGCTGCTTAGATATCCAGGGTGTGTTTCCAGGCACGAAAGTGCAAAGGACAAAGACATCCCTTCTCTCCAGATTGTGCTTTTTTGTAAAATGGAATAGATCTTCCTGGATTTGTCTTCTTTGGAAGACATGCCCTTTCTTATATGTCATTGGCCAGGACTGTGTTGCTTACCTATTTCCAGTGACATGAGAGCATAAAACTGCAGGTATTTTAATTGAGCACATTGCTGCCCAAACAAAGTTGGGATGCTGGTGCTAGAAGAAGGAGGGTGAGTGAAGTTTGTATAAGCAGCTAGCGAGGTCCACTGGGTATGGGTTTGAAACTGCCTCTCCTTACCCCATCTCCAACCGTCCTTCCCAACTTCATTCTATTCAGGGTTAATTATGTGGTCGCTTCTTGGCCTTTTGGCTAAGATGAAGTGCAGGATTAATTATGTTATGGATTAAGCATAAGAAGTTCTGGTTAAACGCCTGTTTGGTAGTTTCAAATCTCAGCTCTTCTACTCTGTCCGTCTGACCTTGGTCTCAGGTTTTCTCAACTTTAAAAAGAATAACAAGAGTAGGGCCAACCATAGAGTTGGGAGAAGCCTGAGAAGGTATGTGAAGCATTTAGCCCTGAACCAGCTCATAATATACACCCAATAAACAGTGGCTGTCATCATTAGGACTAATATGAGTGTACAAAAGAGGATTTATCACCACCTACCCTTTATAACACAGATACATTTATTAAAATACAGGAGACCATTAAAGAGTGATAAATATAAGCTTTCCAACTAATATAAAAGTATGAGGAAGGCCTGGGTAGCTCTCTCCATGATCATAGGCATTTCAGAAGATTGGGAGCTTTTCAAAACAAGCCCCAGCCTGATTAGGCAGCAAAGTTTGTAATAAACAACAATAAAACCCCAACTCACCAAGTTCTAACTATGGTTACCCTTGCCCACCAGCTATTGAAATTCCCAGCTTTCAGGATATTTCATAGACTAGGTTCTTTGCTTTATCTCAGTTTTTAAACATATGTAAGTCCCCCTGGGCTGGTATTCCACCAAACAGGAAGTCTGACTCTGTCCAAGACTGAGTTCCCTCTGCTGTGTGTACACAGAAGCAAACTCCAGGCTTTATCTGCCTTCACCCTGACCTACTCTTCCCACAGTGGTTTGGATGAGGTGTTCCGGAGAGCAAGGCAGGTGGAAAATGCTGATCTCGAATGCTCCTTGCTGAACTCTTCCTGATTTTAAAGGACTCTCTTTGGGCGTTTGCTTAGCTCTTTCAACCACTGTGTGACCAGTCCTCCCCAGGTACACTGTGCAGGGTCTGTGTTTTCTTTCCAAAGTCTAGCCCTTTTGTCAAGGGAGTCCCGAGACCATCCAAAAGATCCAGCCTGAGGCTCATTAACCAGGTACCTTTGTAGTGACTCAAGATGTCCCAGGTCACCTCATGAAAGCAAGAACCTTACTGAGAAAAACACTCAGGAGGTTTAGTTCTAAAACCTGTCACAATACTACAGTAATCACCCAAGTGTCATTTTTAAAAAGCAAAAGCCAAGCCTCAAATGAGCAGAGCCCCAGCGGAAATCTCTTCTCCAAATCCATTACACAGGAGATGAGCTGGGTAAATACCAGGGACTCTCCCATTTAGACTCTGACCCTCACTCAGCAAGGGGAGTGATTTGTTTCCCACGTTGGTTCTGTGCCCACCTTTTTGCGAACCTTTTAATTTAAAAGAGACAGTGATTAATGATGCTTTTGATCCACTGACTTTTTTTTTCTTTTAAAGGGCACCCTCTTTCTCTAATACATAAATTTGATGTTGGAAGTATACCATGAGTATAAAAATTATATTGCTTATTTATTTCTCTCTCCCACACCACAGCTTTGACAGTCAAGGTGCAGCCTGGGTTCATAGCTTTCTTAGAGTCTTGGCATTCTATGTCTGATATGTAGTAGACATCTGACAAATATTTGTTGAGTGAACAAATAGAAGAATGAGATAATAAATGTTAGTTACCCATCAAGATGTGTGCAAGGGCAGTTTCAAAAGTATATTTCCAGGTAATGTGTGTATGTGTGTCTTCTTACTGAGAAATGATGAATATTCTGTAGTCAATGCTAATGGGCTTTGTTTTGAACCCGTGATGATCCAGATGAAGGTAGTTCACAGCATCTTTGTGCCTGCCTCCCCTTGGTAACTACAGTGGTCTTTCTTGCCTGGGCTGAATATCAGGCCAAGAGACATAGTTATTTTGAAGTCTGTGAATATTTTTATAGTCGTCGTAGATGAGTTCTCAGAAACACAGCTTTAGTCTACAGAGCATGATAATCTGTCTTGCTAGTCTGTGTTTCTTGTACTGTGGGTATGTAGATGTTGATACCTAAGGAGTGGAAAAAAATATCCTGTCAATCATAGCATCATACCAAACCTTAGCAACTGTAGATTTTGTTGTATTACTTGGGTCCATTTCTTTCAGAAGGAAAAATCTTTTTCCTGGGCTTCAGCCTTTTGCTCAATTTGATGTTTTCCTACTTAAATGTGTGAAACTATAAGAATTGGTCTTAGTTGCAAATTGCAGAACTGGAAGCTAAAGTTGGAAAAAAAATAACCTAAGGTTTTCTTTTGATAGTGTGTTTTATATTGTGTTGAAACTTGGTGATAATTTATAAAAAGTAGCATTATTTATATAGATTTATTAAGTATAGGATACAGAATCAACTGAATTGCGCGTTTTGAGTCATAAGGTTTTTCACAAGGGCCCTACATTACTTTAAAAGGTGTAAATGATACGTTGTGTAACACCCGTCTTATCTTGAACTGTATTATCAGGGGCTCTTTCTGTTTTACCTTAATGTGCTCAGGGAACT
This sequence comes from Bos javanicus, assembly GCF_032452875.1. Lineage (NCBI taxonomy): Eukaryota > Metazoa > Chordata > Mammalia > Artiodactyla > Bovidae > Bos > Bos javanicus. The sequence goes on from NC_083889.1 coordinate 30,403,955, forward strand.
CCTGCTTAGTCTAAAAAGATAGCCAAAAGAAAGAAATGCAGTTAATGGTTTAACACATTCCAAACTTTATAAGCAATTTGCACTTAGATGGTGTAGAGTTGAAACCTCATGATTACAGAGAGGTAATATATCTAAATTCTAATTCAGGTTTTACCTCACCTTTCCGGTTATCTCTGCTGTTTAATAAATAGGAAAGTGGACGACTGCTGGCCCCGGATCCTTTTCAAGGTCCTCTCGGACCTCTGGCAGTTTGACGGCCACCTGAAAATGGTGACGTTGCTGCACCTCCAGCGCGCCATCTCCAGTGTGCTTCATCTGCCCATTTCACTCGTTCTCTGTGATCGGTTTCTGCCCTGGGTGGGGCAGATCTCATTTTAAATTTAATGAGACCCAGTGAATCTAACCTGTGTCACCTTCCTATATTGTAGGTGCATTCTTGCTTATATTTTCAGCGTGGGAAAAATGAAAATCAACTGAATTGTACATTTGAGCCTTGAGACATTTTTCATTTTTTGTAACCACCCATACAGGTCATACCCAAAACCAGGGTCACCTTTTTAATGACTGTTGCCTTGTTGTGGTTTAGTTGTTCAGTTGTGTCCGATTCTTTTGCAACTGCATAGACTGTCACTTTCCAGGCTCCTCTGTCCATGGGATTTCCCAGGCAAGAATTCTGGAGTGGGATGTCATTTCCTTCTCCAGGGGATCTTCCCCATCCAGGGATGGAACCCATGCCGCCTGCACTAGCAGGCAGATTCTTTACCAGTGAGCCACCTGGGGAATCCCTTTCTTACTATTTATTTTCTGTTGAGTTTCAATCTTATTTTCACCCTAAATCGTGAGTTAGAAATATAGTCCAAATATGATGCAGAAATAACTAAATTAGTTAACTTTGCACTCAGTATTTAGTAACATATGAAAGCTTAGTGAACTTCTATCCCAAAGGGTAAAACACAGACATGGAGAGGAATTGACAGAAATTGACCATTATGTTAATATTTTTTGATAAAACAGCCACAAAGCCCTCTGATGAAAACAAGAACAATCAACCTGGCTTGACAGCCCATTCCCTCATTCATCTCTTCCCTTTGACTTGAGTTTTAGAAAATATCCGTGGCTAGTCCCCTGCTGTCCCTTCCTCACCTTGTCCTCCCCCTTCCCTCCCTAACGGGGTGGCTTCTGGAGCCTCTAGCAGGGCTCTCCCCGCCATAGCCCCTGCGTTTGCTTTCTTGGGAAGCAGACAGTGTAGGCTCCCTTTTCTTAAAGGACTTGGACATGACTCTCAGGTCAAGTCCTCCTGGGAGACACTGCCCACGGTGTCTGTGGATTCACATGCAGCGCTCAGTGACAAGACGCTGTCTTGTATATAGACATTTTGTTGGTATGTGGCCACTTTTGTTTGACCGTAAACCTATTTGTGTTAGTTTTTCTTACCATGGGCCCCTTCACAAAGCATCTATTCTATCTGCACAAAGTTGGGAGTTGACTGGACTCACCAATGCCAAAGAAGTCACTTTTCTTTCAACAGTTGGATCCTAGAGTTGGAAACAGTCATTTGGGAGCCTAGGACCTGTTCTTCCTCATTCTTGGTAGACAACCATAAGGAAAACCATCGGAAAAAAGCAGGTAACATTTATGGAGCACGTTGCCTGTGCCAGGAGCCATTCTGGATCCATGATGTCTGTCTTCTCTCTTAGTCCTTATAAAGATGTGTTGCTGTTGACCCTGTTTTATAGATAGTAAAACAAAAGACACAGAGAGGTGAAGTAACTTGCATGGGATCACACAGTCATGCTTTAAGGCTGAGCTCCTGATTTTCACTGACAGGCTTTGGATGATGTGCTCATTCTGTCTGGTGGCAGATCATGCCATTCTTAGGGTTCTTGATGGAAAGGTTTCTCTGTGGTCAAACTCTACTTTGCTGATATGGTCAGTAATAGTTCTGGACCCAGAATCATTTCAGTTTAATAAATGAGTTCCCAGACTTAAAATCTAATAACAACTCCCCTCTTTTCTCATGTCCCCACCCTCACATGCTTGCAGTGAAGCCCTGTTTCTTTAACCTCTGAAGTCTCTCTCTTATTTTCTGTCTTGTCATTGCCTCCTGAACTGTAGGATGGAGACTTGGCTCCTTAGTGTGGCCGTCAAGGCTCTGTGCCTTGGCCCCATCTGTCTGTTGTCTGTTCCTCTTCCCAGGGCCTTGTGGAATAACTAGGTGCCTCTGGTGGGACTGGCCCTCTTCTCGGAGTGATAGACTCCGGCTTGGTCCCTGGCCCTGTGGAGCTTACATCAACCCATTTCTTCTGCCCTGTTGTTGCCCTGCTCTTGAACTTGTGCAGCTCATATTATTGCTTCCTTTGGCTTTGGATGCCAGTCCTCCTCTTCCCACTCCCACCTCCCCCTGCCTATTAACATCCTACTCATCCTTCAAGGCTTGGCTCAGATATCACTTCTGTGAAGCCTTTTTCAATTGAACCCAGCCTATGTGACTCACTCCTTTGTCTGGGCTCCCACAAGTGTGTGTTTGTATTTCATTATAACCTTTGTTCAAGTCTGCTCTGTAGTTTAGTGCATTCTTTTCAAATTTGAAAGCCACAAATTCTTGCCTGAAGGTAAGAACCTATGTAACTTTATTTTTGTGTGCCCCAGAGCACGTGAGATACAGAGTAGGTGCTCCATAGATCAACTCGGGCACAGTTATCATTATCACCATTTTGTTGAGGGCTTACTTTGCATCCAGACTACTAGAGTTTTGTGTTTGAGGTCGCTTCTGCACTTGCTGACTAGTTAAGAGTTACAAACAGGGCCACTGTCCATTTTGTAGATCGGAGAACGGAAGTCCAGCAAGATGCTATATCAATAATTTGCTCAGAGTCACAGAATTGCTAAGGGAATGGACAAGCATTTGCACTCAGGGCTGCCTGGTTCCAAAGTCCGTGTCCTTTTCACCATGACACCTGAGAAACACCCAAATACAAATAGGGTTTGTGGTGGCTTCTGGAAGTCCAGATGAAGAAGCCAGTCCCCTCACTGGATATGCATGTGGCCCAATGGCTTCATCTTTCTACATCTAGAAACTTTCTCTTTCAACTCATTTTGTAGATTTTTGAATCTCTAAAACTGCTACAAAAAACTGGAAAGAAATTTCTTGATTTGCAGATTTGAATGCTAGTCTTTTTTTGTTTTTTAAACAACCTTTGGTTACAATTTTACCTTGAATTTAAGAGCAGCCATAAATAACATAGGAGCACAGTATCACATCTTGTCCCTTATGCTAAGTGTGGATTCATTTAGCTCAGCTTTCTTTTTGAGCCAGTGTCAAGCAAGGATCTCCCCCAACATATTGGCTGAATTCTTTGGTTATAAGCAACAGAGTTGATCTCTGACCAACTTAAAGGGAAAAGGTTTATTGGAGGAGTACACAGAAGGTCACAGAGTGGACAGAAGATTGAGAAAGGATAGGGGATAGTTCCCACATATAGGCAGTTTGAATGTCACTGCTGAGATCAGTGCTCCCCAAACATTTTTCTGTCCATACATCAGTCTACTGAGACAAATCAATTGTCCTAGTTTGTGTTAACTCCCCATGGCTATGAGAAGTCAGGGGACCTGACTGAGGAATTCCACCTTGCTTGCAACAAGGGTGGGGAAGGGTAATTCCCCAAAAAGAAATTGAAGTACAAATGGATTCTGGATAGCTCCCCAAATTCAACAAGTACCAGCTGTCCCTGGATTCTACATCAATACGAGGGTTTGTTGAAGAGTTGGAGAGAGTTTTGTTGTGCACTCTTGCTTTTTGTAGCTTTAGGACCTCCTTTCTAACCAGGATTTTGAGTCTGTCATTGATGGGGTCGGGAAACCTTCCAGCGTTACATCACAGGAAGTTTGATGAACCTACCTTTATCTTGTACGGCTCATCTAGTAGTTAAGTCCTTGGGAAGGATGGAATAATATACCCAGACCTCTGGCTAGCTTACTACTGAAGACTTTTCTCCAGCAAAGTTCTAAGAAAACCCAAGCTCTAAAAACCCATCATCAAATAATAAAAGAGAAATAGAATAAATGCACAGTTCATGACATTAATATAGAGCAGGAAGACAATCTTTTTTTTTTTTCTAATAATCTTTTCTTTTATATCCTACTTTATGGGGGTGCTGTTTAATTTCATGTTCATTTACTTTAATTACTTCTTGCATGTAGTTTGCGCGGAAGTTTGCCATTTTCTAGCATCTAAAAGATGGCTTACTTGAGTTTCTTTTCAGACCCTGTTAAAATTAATATATAATAAAACCCAATGTGGATGTTTCTCATTTTTCACCTCAAAGGATTATTCATCATAATACAATCACTTTTTTCCAGGGAGATTTTATCAGACTTACAAGTCAAATTAGTCAAGTGCATTACTTCTGCTAATAAACAGAGAACCTTTACCCTGGAAACATCTCTAGACTGAGTTCCAATAATTTAATGTTTCCTTGCCTCAAGAGATCAACCTATAAATGACCTAGGAATAAAAACATAAATTTATTAGTCTAAAAGGAGATTGTTAAGATGGGACCATTTGAGAATAAAAGAAAGGTCATAAAATCAGAAAATAAATATTGAATATACGTTAGACTAAAAAAAATTATTTTAGAGGGATAGGCTTAATTTCTACCCCATGCAGAGAATTTGGGGGGAACAGATTGGTATGTGTGTGTGTGGTTGCATTTATTTGTGTATTGCATGTGAGAATCATGCAGGATTGGTAAGAAGCCATTATGTACTTCCCTAAAAAAAGTCTTGTGTTTCTAATTTAGAAGATAAACGCAGTTGTGGTAGAATCAGGCCAAGCTGGAAGGTGCCTGGTTTCATCACTGCCTTCGTTTTGATTTGCCTTATGGTCTGTAGGTCCAAGGTTAATTGTGGGAAGATTTTGGCCATGAAACTGTGACAAGCCCTTACATGAATGGAAAGGGGATGTACTTGCTTTCAAGTGCCTTTATTAGGGGTAGGTGTGATCCTTGACTCACTGCTTGATGGGAGTAAGCTCACTGGTTCTTGGGGTGAGTGAGTTCTAAATCCCCCTTTTAAGTTCAGTCCAAGTTGCTGTGACCTTCTCAAGCTGCTTGTTCACAAGCATTTCACATGTCAAGGTGCTGGGCATTTTGTCTAGTTCAAAAGTGAGGAATGCTTTCTTCTCTAAGATATGGCAGATTTGCTCCTAGAGAGGAGAGAGGAACATGGCTTTCCTTTCACCTCTGCAGATAAGATCTGCTGTCGTGAGAGATGCAGGTGAAGAGATTGCTGCAGAAACTGTGGGAATCCAGTGTATAAATGACAAGAGAGAAATTTTTCAGGGCTAATAGAAAAACCCTCTTCAGTGTGTAGTTGAGATTCACTTTCTCTGGTATTTTTGCACAAGATTGAGAATAAAAATGGTTATGATTGATGAAGCATTCAGTGTATATCTAACTGTAAGTCAGACTAGAGGGACTTTTAAATCACCCAAATGAAAGATTGCGTTATCATGAACATTAATATGTAACAGTTAAGTATGTCATTGCTTATCCTAAGTCCTGGCATTCACAGGGCTCTCTGAGGCCAGCCAACCAAAAAGGAGAAACTTTTAGCAAACGCCAGTCCACAAAACCTCCATGCATAAGGTCAGTCCAGTGGTCATGACTCTTAGTGGGTTATTTATTTCTGCATTCCCGTCCCATCTGTAGATTTGATTCACACCACAAAGGACTTAAACATGTCCCCTGAGATACTACTAGGGCAAGAAGTGTATGGTTGAAGCCAAGGGGAAGAATGTATTTCTGGTTGAGAAGAGAAAGTCTGGAAGCAGGAAAAACAGGGAACAGTAACTTATTAAGGGCAAGGGGATAAGGTTAGTTAAATGTTTAGAAATTGTTTGTTTTTTCCTTAATTTCTTACAGATTTGTTGCCATTTATGGTCCTGGCAAATGATCATCTATTAGAAAACCAAGAGGGTAGAAAGTAGGCATTTTTAATCTTTTTTGTCTTTAAAAAAAATACTATCTTTTCCTCCAGATTATTTAAGGAGTCCATGTTTATAGCAAGAAATTTGAACTAGGAACGAATGTTTTCTTTTTTTAATTAAAATTACATCCATTCTCAATACACAGAAATTCAGTAAATAGAAGGGGTATTCTTACATGTATAATATAGGAAAAAATTAAATGTCAATATGACATATTTAATTGTATTTTTAAGTAGACACATATAGTCTTTGTTTAGCATATTTGCTACATACAAAGCTTATGTCAGTTGATGTTTTATCTTTGTATCCAGCATAACGTCAAGGCCAAGACCATTTTAGTGGGATGTATTCCTTAGTAGTTTTAAAAATCGTGATAGATACCTCACATTAGAACTAAACCTATGAGTGATGTGTGGAGGAAAGAGGGGTGGAAAACCAGGGAAGGAGCATTCATTGAACATCTAGCATGTGTTAAACACTATGCTAGTCCCTTCTGGGCTTCCCAGGTGGCGGTAGTGGTATAAACGCACCTGCCAATGCAAGAGGCGCAAGAGACATGAGTTCAGTCACTGGGTTAAGAAGATTCCCTGGAGGAGTATATGGCAACCTACTCCAGTATTCTTGCCTGGAAAATGCCATGGACAGTGGAACCTGGCAGGCTACAGCCCATGAGATCACAAAGAGTCAGACGCGACTGAATGACTTAGCATGCACGTTCACGTGCTAGTCCCTCTGTGGTAATTTTGCAATTCATTATCATTCGGTACTGATGATGATTACACTGAGGATAACTAATTTCTGAGCATGTACTGTGTACCAGGTGAGAACTTTGGCATGTATCATTTACATGTAACTTTTGCAACACAGAAAGTTTGTCTACTTTTATTATTTCTGTATTAGAGATGGGAAACCTGAGGTTCAGAGATGTCAAGCTAGTTAACTCAAGATCACAGAGCCAAGAATTTCAAAGCCAAGTAGACTGTCCGATGTCTCTAAATTCCCCAAGCTGCAGGCCACCTAGCCAGGCCCTGTCCCCACACTGTGTCACAGGCCCGACCTTTTCCCTCCAGGACACAGTGACAGCCAACACCGAAGTGACATCTGTGCCTGCTCATGAGGGTGTCTTTAGTGTTCTTGCTCTCAGGGAACATCCGTTGTCCTTGACATCTTGAGCTGAAGAAACAGTTACAGCTGAAGCATCTGCTTATCCAGGCACAGCACAAATGACCATGTGTGGCCTGTGCTCTAAGCTCAGACGATGCTGTTATGTCTTAGGACAAAAAATGATCAGTGGGTGGGGCTGTCCACATTTTGCAGTTGGGGCCATGCGTAATCATTTTCCTACCGTGTGACCAAGTTTTCTGTAAATCTGTTGGCCTCGGACATTTTGTTTCTCCTCTCTCTACTCCTTCTTCCACTCAGAAGTTGGGATGATCCTTGTACCTCCCATGTAGAGAGAGGGTGAGGGTAGTAAATCACTTGAGTCAAAGCTTTGTGAGGAGTTGGCATGCAAGTAGATATGAAGTGGTGGTGTTTCTGTTTGAGATCTTCTAAAGACTAAGAATCATACTCTCTAGTGACAAGGTCTCCGGTGAAATGGGGAACCATCTTAGGTTCCAGGGAAGATCACTAATTATACTTGGTTAGTCCAGTTTCCTCAAGGAAGGGATTTCTGTCTGTCATTCCTGGGATTTAGGATATACTGATAAGCATGTTTTCACCTACTACTGATAGGAAACCTCATTAGCAGTGGCTGAAAGACAAGGCTATTTATGATTTACTTGCTCAGAAATCTGTAAGTAGGCCTTCCAAAGATTGGTTCCTTACTTCAGTAATATCTGATTGCTGGGTTGGCATATTGGTGATTCCTTTAACTTTCCCCTCATGGATACAGGATGGCTGCTAAAGCTCCAGGCATCACCTTTGTACATATTTACTTGTAAAGCACTAAGTGGGTAAGAGGACAACCAAAGAGAGAGATTTGTTCCTTTCTTCTAATCAAAGCGGAGAAAAATATTTCACACACCCCCCCTTCATATTTTTTGGCCGGAATTAAGTTAGATGTCTGTCCCTAGGTGCAGAAAAATCTGGGAAGGAGATATCTCATTTTTTTCAGCTTGAAGAGTAGTGGGAGGGTGGGAAGAAGTTACAATGATGTTGAGTAGCTACCCAGAGCTGTCTGTATATGGAGTAACACTTCATACCTGACCACCGAAGGTCAACCTAAAATCTAGGCTGTGCCCAGCTTAGGATATGGATTTTATTGTTCTCAGTATTACTAAGAATGACAATGCATTTTTGGATTCTCACAGTATTGCTAAAGCTGAAATTGCTTTGTATCAAGAGATGATGGGTATTTCAAACACACTGTGTTTACTTTCTTCATCATCAGGCTTTATCCCATCTCAAGCTCTCTGTTTATCACCCAAGAAAATATTTCGTAGATGGCTCAGCTTTCTGTTCACAGCCATAGTTCTGGATGTTTCGCACCCTGCACTCAGGTTTGGGAATGACTAACGCCCTGTGCGCCTCCCCCCGGGCCCCCCACCCCACGCCAAGTGATCTTTGCTTCTATATTTGTGCATTGTGAAAGAAACATCCTGACAGCTGTGATGTATTTATGATGTCGTACAGCTGGTTTTACAGTCACTTTGTTACATCAATACTAATCTTTCTCCCTAAGCTGAAAAATTCATCACACTTGGAGCTACGGGGGAAAGCTCCACCTGAATGTGTGTAGTTTGGAGTTTTCAGGGGAGTGATAGGGTAGAGGGATGTTTCTGTGTAAGAAATCTTTCAGAATGTCACTCTCGTTCCAGATTGTGTGCGTTATTTGAGTTGGTGGAGAGGGCATTTTCTCCAGGAGAGCAGGCATGTCCCAACACCTGGTTTACAGGCAACGTGTCTTGAAGAGAGTAGCGGTTACATGTTTCTGACGGTAAAAAAAAAAAAAATTGTCTTCCAAGTGGCTACTTAAGGAGTATGCTTGGTTCAAATCCACAAGCATAAATCTCTCACTCAGATTATTCACTTAAATCTGCACTTCTCATCAAAATTGTGATTAGAATTTATGTAAAAATTAAGCAAAAATTTGTATAAATTTAGATTCACAGCAAGAATGGATTTTTATTTATTTATTTATTTATTGGAAAAGACTAATGCTTTTAAGAATGGATTTTTTGTTTTTTTAAGTCAGGACCAAAACTGCTAAGTTTGAGAGAGTTTGTTGATTTCCATGGAGGAGAAGATATGATTTTTAATTAAAAATTAATATATAGAATCTTGAACTAGGAACCAAATACCCATCTGCTGAGGATCAGATTCTCATGAATATGGAGAATTTGTGACACTTCTAAAATTGCACAGTCCAAGATAGAGTAGCCCCTAGATGTGTGTGGCTATTTAAATTTAAATTAATTAAAATTACATAAATTTAAGAATGTAGTTCCGTGATTTCACTAGCCATATGTCAAGTGCTTGGTTGCCTCGGGTGACTCCATTGGATAGTGTAGGTCTAGAACCTTCCATCATTACAGAAAGTTCTTTTGGGCAGCATTTCTCTTGATGAATAGTTTTCCACCAGGAGCAGCTTTTCCCACCTAGGAACATTGGGCAATACCCGGAGATATTTTTGGTGTCACACCTGTGGTGGCTGTGGTGCTGCTGGCATCTAGGGACTCTGCCAAACTCCTCCAATGCACAGGACAACTCCTGCAGTGAAGAGTTTACTTGACCAAAATATCAATAGTGCTAAGGTGGGGAGACTCTTCTCTCCAGGGCAGGTGGACCCCTGTGGCCCCAAGCTCATCATCTGGAGATTTAAAACAATTCCCCCCACCAAAATTTCAGGTAGCCTATGGTTTTGATATAGTCCTGGTACAGAGCAGGATCAACAAGTTTATTTCTAGAGAAGGCTAGTCCCAAGTTCCATGGCCCTCATTAGAGGGAAGAGCTGTATAGCTACCCAGAGAGTCTTGTGAATAGTAATACAGCAGAGATTGGAAAAATAAGGGGGCCGTGGTGTTAATTCTTCTTCCTCAGCCATCTCTGCTTCTGAAGGTCCCTCGCTCTGCAAACTGAGCGGAGCCAATCATTCACATCTTTATGTCTTTGAGTTCGGCGGATTGCCCTTCCATTCCAGCATCAGGATTCAGGACTCCAGTGTGAGCATCTGGGGCTCATGCTGACAGTCATTCCTGACAGCAGGTGGATGCCAATATGATGTACCAAGAATCAGGTGTCCTGATCAGAACTGGGTTTGCGTTTGTACTCCACCACTTAGCTTCAGTGTGGCCAAGAATGGGTCACTTAACTTCTCTGAGCCTCATTGTCCTTACCAATGAGAGGGAAATAGTAACTGTATGCATCTTCTAGGGTTATTTTAAGGGTTTAATGAGAAATAGAGTCTCTGGCACATTAAGAATAAAGTAGCTTCTTTTTTGTTGTTTTGTTCTTGTGTTGCAGTGGTTGTTAGTCCCAGGACAGGCTGGTTGTACTGATCTGGGGTTTACTCCTGCCCAGGGAGGAAATCATGACTGTGGTTTTCCAGTCTTCTTGGCTGGAGCCAGGGCTAAAAGCCAGGCATGCAGGCTGGACCTCGCCCCTTCTACCTTGACTTAAATGTCACTTATCCTGTTCACCTCATTTAAATACATTCCCTCAGACCCCACTCTTATTTTATCATTCTTGACTTACGGCTGTTTCCTTTCTAAAATGTGGTACAGTTTAAAGCACATTGTGTTTTAACTGGTTATCTCTTCTTCTAGACTTGGAGTTGATATTAGCCATTAGGAATTTCAGGTTTAATGGTGTGGTATTGTGAAAATTAAACTCTTGGAAATGAGGAAAGAGGAGGAGACAAGAAAAAAGCAGCGCATGGGTTTTGCATGCTGACTAAGCTGACTTGAAATCTCACTTTCCCTGTTACTCATTTTGTGACCTTATGTAAGCTATTTAACACGAGTCTCAGTTTGTCATACCTGTGAAATGGGGAAAATATTGTAAGAATTCCAAAGTAGATGACAAATACAATGTCATCTACTTCAGTTAGTTACTCAATAAGTGGCAGTTTTTATAACGATTAAAGAAGCAATATGGGAATATAACTAAAGGATGATTAATGTATTTGTCACTGTTCCTTCCCTTCTATCGATATCATTCAAAGAACTTTAGCAGTAACACGTGCCTTATTAGAATATTTATGTCTTCTTGAGTAATTTTATTTTTTCTCCAATGGACTCAAACTTTGACAGGCTGAAGGTAAGACTAACTGGTCAAATTGCTAGAAATTTTTATACTAGTGATAGTATGCTGCAAAGAGATTCAGAAAGTTTTAGGGCCAGTGAGTTTGTGTTGGCCTGTCTTCAAGGACCCACATAGCCCTTGATTCTTCCTGACCTCCTCCCTCGTTATTTATGATCAGTGACTAAGGACCGGGGCTTGCCAGGTGGTGCAGTGGTAAAGAATCCACCTACCAGTGCAGGAGATACTGGAGATGTGAGTTTGATCCCTGGATTGGGAAGATCCCCTGGAGAAGGAAATGGCAACCCACCCCAGTATTCTTCCCTGGGAAATCCCATGGACAGAGGAGCCTGCCAGGCTACACAGTCCATGGGACCACAGAGAATCAGATACGACTGAGTGACTGAGCAGGCACGCACGCATGCACGACTAAGAACCACTGTACCCTGCCTCTGCCTCCCATCACAAATTCTGTCAGGATGAAAGACTGCATCTCATCCCTTGTCCTTGAGTCTGATCAGAAGATGTGCCGTCTGCTGTGTGAGCTCACAGGCTGTTCACCTAAACTGATGGGTTGGTCCATCTGACCTGAACCACCACCACCACTACCAAAGACCTAGAGAAGAAGGTTTATTAAGTCTATGTAAGCTTGCATACCAGATTGCTTTAGACCTGTAGTGTAGATTGCTTTGAGATCAACTTGAGTTGTTTCCAATTGTTTGTTGTGATTTATTCTCCTAACTCTTTCTAGTGTTAGCAGAAAAGAAAACATAGCTGATGACCTGGTTACATAGAATGTAGGAAGGAGGTGTACAGATTGAGGGTTAGCTCTGGGAACTTACTGTTTTGTGTGTGTGTGTTTTAGTTGGCTTGCTTTCCCATAAAAGGTAAGGCATATTGTAGAGTTGGTGAACTACATGTAGAAAGCATATATATTTTGAATTCCTGTATTGTACCTGCAGATAACCCAAAGCCAACTAGCTGAGCAAATTTGGGAATTTCATTAGTTCATGTTCCCTGGTGACTCAGTTGGTAAAGAATCCGCTTGCAATTCGGGAGACCTGGGTTTGATCCCTGGGTTGGGAAGATCCCTTAGAGAAGGGAACAGCTACCCACTCCAGTATTCTGACCTGGAGAATCCCATGGACTCTGTAGTCCATGGGGTTGCAAAGAGTCAGACACGACCAGGCAACTTTCACTTTCATGTGATCAAGTTCAGAAGTAGGATGGCTCCCTCTGGGCTTTGTTAGGACTCTGTCCTGCTGTTGTGCCCACCTCTGAATTGCTGTGTCCCTTTTAGCCAGCTTTCTCTTTGTGGGGGCAAGCCAATCCATGTCCTTAACGCCTTGGAAAACCTAGCAAAAGAACAATAGTTCCTATAGAATATTATTTCCTACAGAATACTAGTAGTTGAGTATGGTTCTCCTTTGGCACATGTCCATCCATCAGCCACTCAGTGTGACTGACAGAGCAGAACATGCTGATTGGTCAGACCTGGTTTCTGGCTCCACCCTCCGGAGGTGGGAGATGCATCTACCTTCTGTGCACCACAGGGACTGAGAGTGGGGAATGGGGCGTCTCTCCCAAGAAAAGTCAGGCTAGTGTTAAGAGGAAGAGCGGCGTGGATGTTGGGCAGGCAAAGACTAGCGTCTCCCCAACTGTGACCCCCTTTGATTGCAACGATGCTGGTGACTCAGGGAAAATCTCACGCCTTGTGGTGTCTCCATGTCACTTCCAGAGTTGCTTGCGGGTCCAGGGCCTGATTTCATTTACAGCATCAGCATACCTCTCTCTTCTTTCTTGCAGTCATGATACCCCCATCTTTCCCCCAGAGGCTGCAGTAAATGGCCTTCTCCGAGCCACAATCAATGGCATTTCGTAAGGTGTGACAGAAGAGGCCATCTGGCACTTGTCCCGCTGTCGTTTCTCCCCGTCCAGGGAGGAGGCATGCTGGAGGCAGAAGGTCGCAGCTCAGCGAAGCACTGCTGTCTCTCAAAAACCTCCTCCCGTCCCCCGCCCCAGACTTGGGGCTGCAGCAGAGACGTTCCACAAGAGGCACACACCTGGCAGAATTCCCCCTTTCCCTTTGTGAAATTCCCCATCAAAATTGATTTGTGGATTAATCATCATAATGAAAATGATTTTTGAATACCATTATAAGTTTGAGTGTTCCACACAACACTTTCCCAAATATTGGATAGATTTTCTTTTCTTTTTTTTTTTTTTTTAAGATGCCAGTGTGGAGATCAGTGGCCCATTTCAATTTTTATTGAAACAAATAAACCCAATAAAAACACTTATGCTGAGAACTGTAGCGCCACAATAAAAGAATCACACTGTATTGAATTTATTGATTTATTTATTTACTCCAACTGGAAAATCGAGTATTGTGTTAATGTATTTTATAAGAATCACACTGCTCGATGAAATGGCTAATTTATTTTAGCGTATACATAAATAGCTAGCAATTTTCCATGAGACAGCCTAATGAAAATGATGCCGATGAAATTGTCTATACTATGAGGAGTGACAGAGACGAGTTATTATTGGGTGAGTGCTAAGACGCATTGAACTGGCCATCATATCTTTGAACTTTTGAACTGCTACTTGTTCTGTGTGATTTATTGATTTTACTATCTCTCTGTTTAGCTCAACTTTAGTTTTTGCCCAGCAGTGCAGATAAGTGGCATAGGAGATTTAATTTCATGGGTATTTGGGGTTAAAACCTATCTTTAAGAAGAATGCTAAACATGTTTTAATAAAACATGAGTTGCAGGGGTTTTAAGTTTCTGGGTGATATGGATCTGATAAGGAGCAAAGCAGTTCAGAGGCCAGCCCAGGGGCTCCAGGCTGGGGAAGCACTCTTTTTCTGAGCTCTGGAAGTCTCACCAGAGCCATGTACATTTTACTTGCTCCATCAGCCGACTTGCAGCCCAAATTGCATGTACCATTTCTTCCCTGGCCTGTGCCCTACCTCTCACACCTCTTGTTTGGCCCCGGTGGTTTCTGGGGTTCTTGCAGTCAGCAGCGGGGTGCCTCTCCTCCTCTCCGTGTGCACTGAGGGCTGGCCACTCTGTAAACACCCTCGTTTTTGGCAGCTCTCTTAAGGAAAACCGCTTTTAAGAAACGCCATGGCTCTCACCTCCAGGATAAAGACGTGGAAGCTCGCTCTGCGTTGGGGCCAGGCTGGCTCTCAGCTGCTGCCCCCTCTCCAGACCCACTCTCGGGATCCTCATCTGTGAGGCTGTCCTCCTCAGCCTGCCCTGACCTTGGAGCGGGAGGTTTCCCTCGCTGCTTGGGAAGGGGGTGGGAATCTCATACTGACTGACAATGGCCAGAGAGCAGCCGTACTTTTTATTGTTGTCTTTAGGTGTGCAGAACTTTTTTAAAATGTGTAACATCTTGGGGACTCGTATCTGATATTTTTCATTTTGATTAGCTAATTTCTGTAGGATGACTTGACCACAGTATTTTTTGCCTGCTTTTTCCCTTTGGGGAGGAGGGTTGGAGAAGGTGGGAAAGAGCTTTATCATGTAAAAGTAACCATCCTAGAAATTCCAGGTAATAAATTTTCAGGCGCATGAACGGTTAAGACTCCTCACTCAGTAACACAGTATGTGACTGTGGAATTTTTATGAAGGTAACGGTCTCTTTCTTTAAAAATCTGATTTATTTAGAAGGTACTTTTCAATGACCAAGTAATTTTAACCTTGGGAGAAAGATTGGGGTGGGGGCATGGGAGGAGTGAGGAAAGGAGGCTTGGATTTCTGCAAGGGCTTGAAAATTCACATCCCCTTCAATGATTAAACTGGCAGGATCTTTATTTGGATGTTAAAAGCTTTTTCTTACATTGCAAACATTCTCAACGAATTTACAGTCAGATATTTGGAAACATCTAACACTTAAAAAAAAAGAGGAGGAGGAGGGCCTGTTTGCACTAGGATACAGAATTAGTGAGAATGACTAAAAAGACAGGACTGACCCAAACACCATTAGCTGGGGAAAAAAATTCCATTTCATTGCAACTCTGTTATTGTTTACTTTACCATACACAGCCTAATATGGTCACCTCCCTGTCGGAGGCGGCCAGGCCCGGGGTTGAGAGGCCCCCTCCGGGAGAAAGCTCCTCACTGCCTCCCAGACAATAAGAAACAAACGGTACAACTCCACAAAAGGCTTCCCGGAAAATAAGTGTCAAATAAATCCTACAGAACTCTCGCTTCTGCCACTGAGCTCTGTATATGCAAACCTGTTTTTATGCTTTCGCTGCCCAGGCTGAGCTGCATTTGTTTGGAAACAAGCCACCACATTTTCTTTTTTCTGCCCCCCCCCACCTTTTTTTTTTTTCCTCCTCACTTCATCTGAGGGCTCTGGATTAATTCCTTGAGACATATCTTTGCATACATGTCTCATGAGTTATGTTTCCTGGAGCCTTTTACTAGGAACATTAAGGTAAGAATGTTGATTTAGCCTGGGACCTTTGTCACTCAAACTAATGCTCATCAGTGATATAGACATTGTAAAGAAATATTGCGGAGGTCTTTTGTGGTCCCCCTCCCAACAGAGAGGTGCAGTTGCTTTTAATTGTCATGCATGGATTCCAGAAAAAAAAATGCCACCAGTTGTGGGTGAGATGGAGCAGAGGTGTACTCACGGGTGTAAACACTGGTGAGGACACCCCGATCCTGTGGCAGCCACAACAGTTTCACCAGGAACTGTTTCCCGTTGTTTCTTCCAATTCTTCTCTACTTGTGCTGTTTCTTTCTTCTTCTTCTTCCCCCCTTTTTTCTCCTTCAACTCCCCTGCTTTCCCAAATCCTCATGGTCTTGAGGCTTGTCTGTTATTATCTGCAACTCCAGAACAAAGGTAGGTTGCTTAACTCTGTGCTTCGGGGGTGGGCCAAGTTATTTTGGGAGGGATGTCTTCCTAATGCATGAGTGGCTGACCTAAAAGGGGGGTGGCGGGGAGATCATGCCTGGAGCCGAGGGACGAGAGAGCACGCACTGTGGCAGCTTTTATGTAGTGGAGTTTATTTTTATGGAACTTAAAGAAGCAGCAGCATCTTCGCTTAGAATGGACTCCGTAGCTCCTGAAATTCTACATTTGATGTCCTTGATGTGTATACATTGCATTACCAAATCAGGGTTCAGACTCTTGGGGATGCTTGAATCTATGACAGCAGATAAGGTTTTCTGGTTAGCTACTATATCCAGTTTATCAACATTAAAGAAAGGAACTAGAGTTTTCTTTCTTTCTTTCTTTTCTTTGGAATTTTAATGTAAAGGTGTGTTTGGGTGACTGGCATAAGTACTTTTTCTCTCTTTTTTTTTTTGGTTTAATTGCTTTAATTCCCTGGACACCTTCACTTATTTCTCAATGATTGTGTTCTCTCATTTTGCGTAATCTGGTGCTCTGTGGAGGCTGTAGAGGTGGAGGTTGGCTGTTTTTAACTAATTGTGCCTTGCTGGGTGGCAATACAATAGAGTACAGACCACAGGAAATTCATCTCCACCTGAAAAGGGACTGGAATAGAGTGTGCAGATTCATAATGGAAAACAAGAGCAAATTAAGCCTTGGTGAGGGATATTACAGGCTATTAATCATAATAAATATGTTTGGCAGTGTTGGGTTTGCATTCTATAGTTTTCAGTTTAAAAAAAAATCAGAGTCGGTGATTAGAAGAGGAAATAGTTCTCTGGCTTGTGAGAGGCTGGGCTGTACTTGTTCATTAGTTCAAACTGCATTAAAAGTGAGCAGTTTGTTCCAGAATCAAGTACGTTGTTCCCAAGCAGATCTGAATACATCCCCGTCCAAATGCAATCTCGGGTTCATGCCACGATTGCTTGGCTTTTTCTGAGCATCTCCGCTTCAGCACGGAACTCGAGTGCTAAGAATTTTATTTTACATTATTATACTGCTCGCACATTCCTGCTGGTTTCTTGGCTGTGGATCATCTCTGTGCATGCACTGTAGCCCCGTCAAGGTGACGCTCTTTGAAAAATAGAAATCCAGTGCATTTAACTAAAATGAGCTCGAACAGCCTCAAAGTTTGTATCTTAGAAAGCTGCTAATTATGCTTGTCGTAAAACATATCTGAGTGGAAGGTTCTGAGTCCAAACAGAATCGAGGGCTGTTTTAGAAATATAACTGTAGTCTGTGCTTTTAAAGAGGTTTATTTTTACTTTGGGGCCATGAAGGGGGTGATTGGAATTAGTAGCCTTTAATTAGACGGGGAGATATTCAAATTTTACAGGGATTTATGTTAGAACATGGAATGGCGGTGGCTCTTTCCTCATTATGAATCCTCCCTGCACATAATGAGGTTCATCATTAGTTGATGGAGTGAATTTGCCCTAGCTCTACCTTGAAAGGCACATAATTTACATACTACTTCAGAGCCTAAGCTTTAATGGATTCCTCGATGAATAAAATGAAAAGCTACTTTCTTTAAATTTTTGAACACTGTTTAGATAATACGATTTTAATAAGACATTCAATTTGCTTGTTAAGTATATTTGAAAGTGCTTTTTTTTTTTTCCTTTTTGGGAAAAACATATTTTGGCTTGCCTTGTTGTGTATCACAGTGGATGGTTACCCGTACAGATAAATCGGAGAACATATGGGGTCCGTCATTAAGAAATGGGGAGAATCTTAGGCAGAGAGCTTTCTTTTAACATGTGAGCCTCAAGGTTATTGATTTTTGTGTAGAAATTCTTCTGACATGAAATTATTATAACAAAAAGGTTGAAAAACAAGCTTATTATTTGTGTATAGTTTTGCATATCTAAAATGTGCATGCATGTTCGTTTCAGCTAACACTAACAAAATAGCTAGCTGCACCTTCTGATTTATTTTAATGATGGAAGAACAGAAACTTCCCTGGTGCAGCTGCACATTTGGATCTGCTTCAGTGTAACTGTGCTTCGATGGGGGGGGACATGGAGCTGAAGGCCTTTTGCCTTCAGGTTATCAGGTCATCAGCTTAGGCGTGTTCTGGTCTGCACCATAAATTCAGCAAGTTTTCTGGCTCTGTCACTCTGCTGTCTTTTGATTGGAATGCGGAGAAAATCAGCTTTGACTCGGCGAGATTTGAACACGGATGTCTTTTCAGTAAGCAGGGGGTTTGGTGATAGCATGTTATTGAACATGTCCTTTGCTTGTTGGAGACAGGTCACCCCAGCGTTTGTATAATGGCTGTGAGAGGAAACAGGTTTCTGGCGGTGTGTCCCATTCAGGAGCAGGGAAGGTATCTGAGTATAAGCGAAGCCTTGTTTTGATAGAATGCTCTATTACTTGAAAATTATCAGCATATATTAACATTAATAGAATAGTCCATGTCATTCTTTTTAGGTAATTTACCTCTGCTACAGACCTGTCTGCCGGAAAAGAAAAAAAAAAATCTTCCACTCTTCTAAAACATATATTTGTTTAGAGAGTTTTCACTGAAGTGTACATGACAATTACAGCTGTTCATTAACAAAATTGGGTATTTGTTTTAAACTTTAACCAATCACTTTGATATGCTAATTATGGTGTAATTTAATTTGAGCCCTGTAATGATGATGCCGTTATTATGGACATAAATGATGCAGTTAAGCTGAGAGTAATCTCATTTGCATACTGTACATGCCAGTAAATTAAGCCCTTTCTTCGACTGCTTCAGCTTTAATTTTCCACTTCTTTTCACACAGCTCCTTTTCAGCCCCTCTCTTATAAGCCCACTTTGTAATAGTCCTGATGACTGTTTGATGTGAAGAGTTTCTGAACCACAATAATGCAGGACAGAAGATGTAACATTTAAAGGATTCATTATCTTGCTGAGTGTTCCTTTAAGAAGGAAGGATTAGAAAGGGTGTGGGGAGAAGAAGTGTCCTTTCCATGGAATATGACAGCCCCCCTGTTAGAGTCACTGGAGATGCCAAATGCTCTCCACTCACCCCACAACTCAGACATGGGACCTCTTATTTAAAAATGTTTTTTACCCCCACTGTACTGCTATTTACTGTCACAAACTGTGTTGTGTTCAATAGCAGTGAACTTCACGTGATCTCTGGTTGTAATTACCCCATGCTAGTTGGAGGGAAAAGTTTAATTTAGCCTTCATACTACAGTTCTTCAAATCTGGGCTTGTGTAGATGAGATTCTAATTTTTAAACAATTCCAAGATAGACTGCCATTTTCAAAAGGAACTTCTTCTCTCTCCCCACCCCTCCCACTGCCTGGGTTGTAAAAACAGAAAAACAGCAAGAACAACCAACCAAACCAACGAGAAAAGCCAGGAGTTTCAGCCAGTTGTATGAGAATCCTTGGGAGTGGAGAGGGGTGTTTGCAGAGTGGGAACCTGTGGCTTCTGCTCTCCTGAGTCTGGATGGCTTTCCGGAGGCTGGATGATCCAGTGGTCAGTCTATCTGGACCAAAGAGTCCTAAGAGCATACTGAACTCTTTTAACTGTTGAGCGGGTTCTCCTGTGGCCGGCGCTGAAGCCGGTGGGAGTTGAGTGGGTGTAACGGAGGACTGAATTTAGCTCTGGCTTTCTAAAGAGGGTCAGAGGCCTAAAAATAGTTGAAGCTGTTTAACTCTCCTGCAGGCTACTTCCTCAACAAATGGGAAAGTATTAAAAAAAAAAAAAAAAGAGTAATAGGCTGTGTCCATCCTCATGTCTTGGAACTAAAAGAGTTTTCCAGTCCTGTATCCCTTAACCCAGAGTTTTGCCAGCTGATGTGCATCGCTTCCCCCAGGCCATCCTCCATGGAAAGGCTACTCTGCTAGTATCACAGCAGGTGATGTTGTCATGGCCAAGTGCACACGGCTTCCTCAGCCTGGTAGCAGTGACAGTACAGAATTTCTGCCTTTTTTTTTTTTTAAACAACCAGTTCTTACGCTATTTTTCTTTTGACTAGAGATTATGCATGTGTCAATAAAGACCAAAGAGAATATAGTAAAAGGTAACAACAAATTTCCAAGGATCATACTATCGTTGCATTTAGAAATATTTAGGGCGATTAGGTTTTGTACAGAACTGAAATTAAGAATCTGGAAGACAGTAGAATAAGAAAGTAAAAGGGCATTACATTTTATTGCATTATTATTATCTGGCAAGTGTAATGAATATGTATTGTCCAGTAAAAATCAAAGTAAACTTTTGAGAAAAATATATTACTTTACCTTTGACAGGTGAGAAGAGTTTTAGAGGGTAGGATGGGTACTTCCTGGCAAATCCAGAGCTGAGAATCCAGTCCAGTTGAACCACACAGATAATATGTTCCCCTCAAAACTTTGTAGGATTCTAGCTTCTCATTTGGTGCTGGGTTCATTTCCCATTCACTGGTTGAACCCAACTTTAAGAACCTAATATATTTGCTAGACACTCTGCCAGTAACTAGAGATGCTGAAGGCATTCAGGCACTGTTCCCAACAAAAAGAGCTGTGAGCCAGAGGACATAGAAGAGACGTGCAGACAAGTGCCTGCCTAACTTTGGACATCTTGATGGAGGTGAACATCTCCTCTCCCATTTGTTTTAGAATTAAGGAAACGCTGCCCGACTGTTGATATGATGTCAGGCTGTTTCTTTCAAAACAATTTAACTTAATGAAAAGTCTAAACCTTTAAGAGCTTTTTTCTCCCTTTCCTCCATCTTGATATAATTTCAAAATTACTATAGGATGCAAAAATGTACAAAATGCTTGTAAACAGACTTTTGTGTGGGTATCGTGCTGTATCCAATATTTTTCCAAAATGAGGAACCTTCCTGTTTTCAATATAATTTAGGGAGACTGGGAAAAGGATACAATTTTGTGTAATATCATTTTCATTAAATAATAAAGACTAGGCTTTCTTTGTTCAAACCAAGCCCCTAACAATGCATTCATCCCCTCTGTCAAACTTCCTGTGTTTAGGAAGGTAAGTAAATAAAGAATGAAGTACCACAAGAATGTAGGCTCCTTGAAGGCCAGGGATCTTTATCTGAATTTTAAGCACTTGGAATCATGCCTTGCACATTAGTAGGTATTCAAGATTTAGTTCTTGACTGAAATCAGTCTGCTTACTCCCTTAGACTTGTGAGCATCAACTAAGAAAATGAAGAAGAAACTGCTTTCTAAAAGAAAACTTGTACATATGCCTGATGGTATTTAGATGGTAAACCTCATCAATCCATCCTTCCTCTGGTCCCTCCCTTGTCTGAGAGCCACTCATGAGGGTTTGCAGTTAAGCAGAAACGGTCCTAGAGGGAAGTACTTCACCCTAGATGATTGATGCATGCCTGTAATGATAATAACTACTCTGTACTGAGCAGCAGCTATGGATCAGGCACGGTGGTCAGAGCTTGTCGTAGGTGATGGTGCTGAATTCTCCCAACAACCGTTCCAGCTTAGCACTGTTAGTTCAGGTGTACAGCAAAGTGATTCTGTTATATATTTGTGTAGCTCTATTTTCTATTTTCAGTTCTTTTCTATTACAGTTTATTACAAGATAATGAATATAGTTTCCTGTGCTATACATATATATAGTAAATCTTCATTGTTTGTTTATTTTACATATGGTACTGTGCATCTGTTCGTCCCACACTCCCAATTTGTCACCCACCCACCCCCACTTACTGTTTGGTAACCGTAAGTTTGTTTTCCATGTCTGAGCATCTGTTTTGTAAATAAGTTCACTTGTACTGTCATTTATTTGCATGTATGTGGTATCATGGAATATTTGTCTTTGACCTAATTCACTTAACATGATAATCTAAGTCCATCAGTTTTGCTGCAAATGGTGCTGTTTCATTCTTTTTCATGACTGAGTAGTAGTTCGTTATATATACATATATACAGACACGCACACACATATATACCACATTTATGATACATAAATATCTCACATCTTCTTTATCCATTCATCTGTGGATGGATGTTTAAGTTGCTTCCATGTCTTGGCTATTGTAGATAATGCTGCTTTGAACATTGGGGGTGCATGTATTGTCTCAAATTTGCGCTGTCTTTTTATTACATATGCCCAGGAATGAGATTGTTAGATCATATGGTAGCTCTGCTTTTATTTTTTTAAGGAACCTCCCTCCTGTTCTCCATTGTGGCTGTTAACAGTATACATTCCCAAAAATAGCCTAGGAGAGTTCCCTTTTCTCCACCTCCTCTCCAGTATTTATTATCTGTAGTATTAGTCTCATTAGGTGTAGTTCTGTGATATTGATGCAACCCTAGGTCCTGCAGCTGTAGGGCTGCAACCAGAACTTGTCCTCCTTCAGGAAAACTCCAGGCCTCTGCACTTCAATCCTGGTTTTCACTGTAGATACACACACACACTCTATTGTAAGACATAGTGTTACTGTGTAGTGTGTGCATAAGTATATATACTGTGTCACTCTGTCTTAAGTGTGTTTGGTATATAAGTTTCTTGAACAGCTGAAGGTAACATTTTACGTATTTAATTTGCAAGGAGGCCTGGCAAGGTGACTATTATTTGTCCCTACTTTCTGATGAGAAGACCAACCTTCACTGAGATTAAATAATTTGCTTACAGAGGTAGGTAGAAAGAAAGAAGGAAAGTGAAGTGGCTCAGTCGTGTCCGACTCTTTGCAACTCCATAGACTGTAGCCTACTAGGCTCCACCATCCATGGAATTTTCCATGCAAGAGTTCTGGGGTGGGTTGCCATTTCCTTCCCCAGGGAATCTCCCTGACCCAGGAATCAAACCCAGGTCTCCTGCATTGCCGGCAGACGCTTTACCATCTGAGCCACAAGGGAAGCCCCAGAGGTGGGTAGGAAGTGACCAAACTGGGCTCTGATGCCAAGCCCATCAGCCTGCAGAGCCCTTGCTCACTTAATCACCACAGTATGCTCCCCAATAAATTGTGTTCCTTGAGAGTATTTAGTGCTCCCAAGAAAGTTAACTTATTTTTGAGTGCATGTCGTATTTAAGGCATTTCTTATTTATCTTGTATTTTTAGGGATTTTGATTTTAAATGTGTGCTCTAAATAACTGAGACATCTCCTAATTTCCCAGTCATTGTTGGATGTCAGTTCCTGGCAGGAAGCCAACTTCTCTTCACACCTACCCCCACCCCCAGCCCCTAACCCCTCCTCAAACATACAAACTAGAATGTTGTTAAATTCTTTTATTTTTTTTTTCCATGGGGGAGGAAAATGCTGTGCTGCTGCTTTCCCTGTGATTGAAGTCTTTTTTACTTTTTTACTTTTATCTTGACAGGTGACAGAGTGAATATCAGCTGTAGAATTTACAGATACGTGGGTCTGTAGATGTTTGCTTGTCTCCCCGTGGACATGTGCAGACTCATAGCTTATAGTCTCTGTTGCAGGCCACATGTAGAGAAAGCAGTGGGACCATTTCAGGGGAACTCTCTACTTCTTGTCCCTAATTCTTCTCTCCCAGCTCTGAACCGCTGCCCCCAGATCTTACCAGCCCTGTTTCAGATGTCTAAAGTGATAATAGTGTGGATCATATCCTTTTCCCTTATATTCAGAAACCCTCCCAGAATCTTGAAATGCTCTTAGACCTGCACTGTCCAGTATGGGAGCCACTAGCCAGAAGTAGCTGCTGAGCCCTTGAGGTGTGGCTGAATTGATGTGCCATATGTGTAATATTCACACTGGAGTTCAAAGGCTTAATTTGGGGAAAAAAGAGAAAAATGTAAACTGTCTCATTACTAACTTTCATATTGATTGTATGTTGAAATTAAAATATTTTGGCTCTATTGGGTTAAATGAAATACATTTTTTAGAGTAATTCCCACTTTTTTTATTGTTTTAAATATGGATAGTATTTTTAAATTGCATATGTGACTTGCATTTGTGAGTCTCATAATGTTTCTATGAGACAACAGTTCAGTGTGTACATCCTGCCTGTCCATACGTCAGGACTAGTAGACAGGTAGGACCCAAAGGTTTATCCCCCAAATGGATAGAGAGCTGCTCTGAACATGCTCCACAGAACGCCTGGCCTGCAGCAGAGACTCAGGAAATAATTGGGAATGCAGCCCTGGATAGCAGTGTGTCTACATGGCAAGCACTACCCCTACTGTCTCAAAGAACTTAGACTTGCGCAGTGTCTAAGCTGGAGCCCCTGATACCAGTAGATCTTGGCTCGTCTAGTCCAAAGATTCCATTAGCATCGATGGTCCAAGAGAAGGGCTCCTGGACTGTTCCAGATGGCTGGATGTTACTAACCTGCAGGAGCTGGTACACAGGGCGCTGCTGCCCCAGGTTCCTTGGAGTATTTCCTCTTATTCTGTTATTAGATGCAGTTGTCTCTTTGATATTCTCTGATACTCTCTGTTAAACATTCTTTACCTAGCACAGGTGTATCCTGCCTTAAGTAAACTTTACATGTATCAGTTCAGTTCAGTCTCTCAGTTGTGTCAGACTCTTTGCAACCCCGTGGACTGCAGCACGCTAGGCCTCCCTGTCCATCACCAACTCCCGGGTTTACCCAAACTCATGTCCATTGAGTAGGTGATGCCATCCAACCATCTCATCCTCTGTCGTCCCCTTCTCCTCCTCCTTTCAATCTTTCCCAGCATTAGGGGCTTTTCAAATTAGTCAGCTCTTTGCAGCAGGTGGCCAAAATATTGGAGTTTTAGCTTCAACATCAGTCCCTCTAATGAATTTTCAGGACTGATTTCCTTTAGGATGGACTGCTTGAATCTCCTTGAAGTCTTCCTCAACTTCTTCTCCAACACCACAGTTCAGAAACATCAGTTCTTCGGTACTCAGCTTTCTTTATAGTCCAGCTCTCACATCCATACATGACTACTGGAAAAACCATAGCCTTGACTAGACGGACTTTTGTCAGCAAACTAGTGTCTCTGCTTTTTAATATGCTTTATAGGTTGGTCATAACTTTTCTTTCAAGAAATAAGCGTCTTTTAATTTCATGGCTGCAGTCACCATCTGCAGTGATTTTGGAGCCCCCCAAAAAGTCTAAGTATAGTTGTATTTTTAAGACAGAGACAACACTCTGTGAATGTACAGTATTCAATACATATTGATTAAGAACCTGTCTTATTAGGTATGATGGGCTCTCTGCCTTCAGAAAGCTCGTTCACTGTGTGCTACTGCTAAGTTGCTTCAGTCGTGTCCGACTCTGTGTGACCCCATAGACGGCAGCCCACCAGGCTCCTCCGTCCCTGGGATTCTACAGCTAAGAACACTGGAGTGGGTTGCCATTTCCTTCTCCAATGCATGAAAGTGAAAAGTGAAAGTGAAGTTGCTTAGTCGTGTCCGACTCTAGCAACCCCATGGACTGCAGCCTACCAGGCTCCTCCGTCCATGGGATTTTCTAGGCAAAAGTACTGAGAAATGTCATAGATAACTTTTAAGACATGGGAAGTCACTGATGGCTGAACAGGATCAGTGTTGTTTGCCTCTTCAGTTTATTTTTTTCAAAAGAATTCATAATCAGTCACCATTAAAGAGTCATGTGATACTTCTATTTACTGCGAGGTGATTTAGGCAAAGTATGGCTTTAATTGTAAGTTTTCAATAACTCCAACTCCTGTGGAAAAGTGAATTACACACTTAAAAGTATTTTTTTTTTTTCCTCCGCAAACATCTGTGTGTGTGCTGAGTCACCCAGTGGTGTCTAAGTCTTGTGACCCCCTGGACTGTAGCCCACCAGACTTCTCTGTCCACAGGATTTCCCAGGCAGGAATACTGGAGTGGGTTGCCATTTCCTTCTCCAGGGGATCTTCCCAACCCAAGGTTAGAACCTGCATCTCCTGCATTGGCAGTCGGATTCTTTACCACTGTGCCACCTGGGAAGCCTGTTAAACATCAATGCCAGTTCTTAAAAACCCAAGGAAGCTTGATCTGCAGTCTTTTCTAAATTTTTTTATTTTCCCATCAGAACAGATGGCAGCCTTCACTGGAATGAATGTATGAGAATTATAGCTGTCACCCCATCCATTAAAAGCAGGAATTGGTCCTTAAGTCAAGGGGACAGGGTATTAGCTGTGAGATGGTCATTGGAAGACTGGGGCCTGTCAAAGATCAGTCCCCAGCACTAAATGTTCCCACTTCCATGTTAAGTGCTGAAATTGCTCACCCATCCCTCTGCCCTCGTCTGCCTTGAAGCTGCAACTTCATTAGTATCCGTTGGTTTTTAGGGTGTTTATATCTCTGGGCCACTGGCTTCTGACAATGATTATTGCTTGAAATTTTCCGTACACTGCTTCCATTTTCAATTACCCTACCCAGGTTGGCCTGAGATCGAGTCTTTGAACTTCACAGGGGAATCATGTTAATGGTAAATTTTGTCCTTTGCATAACTGGGGAGGAATATGCCTTCCACTCATCTGTACTAAACAGCTCTTCATAGACACCTTGGAGAGGAGCACCTAAGCCCCTGGCCCAGCCCTCCCCACCAGCAAATCATCTTCTGAACTGAAGCAGACAGCAGTTCTGGGGATGTCCTGGGAGCTGCAGAACTTTTCACAGGTGTTGAAGCTTGCAACTCTAAGGTTTTGAAAAACAGCCGTGATCCCCAGCCCCTGCCCCTCTTAGGCGGTTGCTGTCAGTTTTCCCCCCAAGGACAGGTTCTGGAAAAACAGCCTTTGGTCCTCCTGGGTTGTCCGTTTTGCCAGGAGGCCTCAGATGCAGAAAGTGAGGTGTGCTGATTGGATTAGTTTAAGAGTTGGAATGTGATGATTGGTTCATCTCCTTGTACTGTGTTTTATTTTGAGATATTTGGCCCTAAGAGCATTTGGCATATCTTCCAGTTGTTTAAAAATATTTTTTGTTGTTTGATCTAATAGTTCAAGCATTTTAATTTTAAAAAATTAGTAGTGATTCAGTTATACATATGAAAGGTATTTCAGGGGCTTGTAATTAGAGGCAGACCCTTCTGTCTGCGTCTGTCCAAATGGATGTGCAGAAAACAGCACTACTGAACATCCTGGAAGTAAACCTGTAGCACTAAAGGTCAGTAATGGTGTGCAAGAGCTAAGGCAAGGCTAGGAGCAACGCTAACATCAAAGACAGGAACTGCAGTCCCAGAGAACATACACAACATGAAGCCCTAGAAAACGGACAAGAATTTTCTGTCACCTAATGGTGTTTGCTTTGCACTGAAAAAAGCGTTGATGTACGAAGGCCTTAAATTCTCTTTCCAATCCATTTTTATGCATTCTAAAAGTTTTCTTAGCTCTCTTCCTTGTGTTCCAGAAATTTCCATATACTCATCCTTTCTTGTCCTTCATGGAGTCACAGGGAATCCATTGAGAGGAACAGTCTGTAAAATCTGTTTCATGCTCTAACATTTATTTCAACTTTAGTAGGCTGTGGACTTCGGCATTCTTGGATCCCTCTCCTTCACTGAGCTGTCAGAGGCTATTTTCCTGATGCAACTTTGAATTTTTTTTTTCTTTTTTTGAATTCTGTTTTTTATTAAAAATTTTTTTTAATTTATTTTTGACAGTGCAGTACTCGGAATTCGTTGCTGTGTGGGCTTTTCTCTAGTTGTGGCAAGCTGAGCCTATGTCTAGTTGCAGAGGGCAGGCTTCTCATTGCAGTGACTTCTCTTGTTGCAGAGCACAGGCTCTAGGGTGCATGGGTTTCCATAGTTGCAGCACATGGGCTCAGTTGTTGCGGCTCCTGGGCTCTAGAGCACAGGCTTGTCAATAGTTGTGGCACATGGGCTTAGTAGCTCCACAGCACATG
The DNA here is from genome assembly GCF_032452875.1 of Bos javanicus. Lineage (NCBI taxonomy): Eukaryota > Metazoa > Chordata > Mammalia > Artiodactyla > Bovidae > Bos > Bos javanicus. The sequence continues at coordinate 30,431,862 of NC_083889.1, forward strand.
GGATCTTCCTGGATTAGGGATCGAACTCCAGGTGGATTCTTTACTATGAGCTACTAGGGAAGCCCAGGAATTCTATTTTTTATATTCAGGAATCCAGTATTCTATTCAGGAATTCTGTTTTTTCTATTCAGAAGAGAAACTAAAGAGCCTCTTGATGAGGGTGAAAGAAGAGAGTGAAAAGGCTGGCTTAAAACTCAACATTCAAAAAGCTAAGACCATGGCATCCAGTCCTATCACTTCATGTCAAATAGAAGGGGGAAAAGTGGAAACTGACAGATTTTCATTTCTTGGGCTCCAAAATCACTGCAGACGGTGACTGCAGCCATGATATTAAAAGATGCTCCTTGGAAGGAAAGCTATGACAAAACTAGACAGTGTATTAAAAAGCAGAGACACCACTTTGCCAACAAAGGTCTGGATAGTCAAAGCAATGGTTTTTCCAGTAGTCATGTATGGATATGAAAGGGACCATAAAGAAGGCTGAATGCCGAAGAATTGGTGCTTTCAGACTGTGGTGCCACAGAAGACTCCTGAGAGTCCCTTGGACTCCAAGGAGATCAAACCAGGCAATCCTAAAGGAAATCAACTCTGAATATTCATTGGAAGGAATGATGCTTAAGTTCCAATACTTTTGCCCCCTGATGTGAAGAGCCTACTTGTTGGAAAATATCCTGATACTGGGAAAGATTGAGGGGAGGAGAAGAGGGTGACAGAGAATGAGATGGCTAGATACCATCACCCACTCAGTGGAGATGCATTTGAGCAAACTCCGAGAGAGAGTGGAGAACAGAGGAGCCTAACGTGCTATAGTCCATGGGGTTACAGAGAGTCGGACACAACTTAGCGACTGAACAACAAACACCTAATATTAATTTTTAAGATCTCTTGATGTGGATAAGATTCCTTCCTTTGAGAAAGTGTATTTATTTGTTTTAGCTTTTGTTTACTACCATGGAGATGACATGAAGCGTGAGTACAGGGGATCCTGAACAGTCTCCAGCAGATGGGTAGGGTGGCTTTTACCACTTCTCCTTTCCACCGCTTTTCACGGCAGGCATCACTAAGCAATTCCAGCACTGTTTCTCAGCAAGCCTGATTGGAGCCTGTGAGTCTTCCTCTTAAAGACTGTCAGCCTTTGCTGATAGATGGTGCTTGGCATGAAATATGTTTGCCCTTTTTGGTCTGTTAGTATTTAGTGTATGTGAATTTGGTTGATTATATGGACTTCCCTGTGGCTCAGGTGGTAAAGAATCTACCGGCAATGCAGGAGGCGTGGATTCCATCCCTGGCTCGGGAGGATCCCCTGGAGAAGGGAATGGCAATCCACTCCAGTATTCTTGCCTGGAGAATCCCAAGGACAGAGGAACCTGGCGGGCTACACTCCATGGGGTCGCAAAAAGAGTAGGACACAAGTGAGTGACTAACACCATCACTCCTTTCCTGCTGGTATTACATGGGGGCACATCTGTTATCATAATACTATCAGATTCCCTTTGTATTATCTTGATTTGCTAAGCCACTTACCCCTTCAGAGTTAGCTTTTTAAACACAAGCTTTTTTTCCAGACGTAATCTAGGATACATTAGACAACTCCCAGAAATTCCTTACAAGGTGATGATTCTGAAATAGGCCCAGTACCAGTTCGCCTTTGAGCTATGCAGCTCTTTCTCGGGTACAGAATTTCTTGTGCATGCAATTGAAGGATCACCCGGGAAATGGATAGGCAGGAGATAACATTGACGTATGAACTTTTTGCCCTGTGGCAAATTATCTTGTTCTCTCATTATAAATTTCTAGGGTTCTAGGTCCCAACACCCCACATTCTTTGCTGTTTCCATGGAACACAGTCCAGTTAGAGTCCACCCAAATTATTTATACACCAGAATGAGAAAAGAAATAGGCTTTCTTTGTCTACTCATCTTCTGTTCTTTACTTCTTTTTCCTGAAATTAAAAAAAAAAATCCATATTTTAAAAAATTCGCCTGATAAATAATGCTTGTCATCTATTAATTATTTTCGAATGCATAAGGAGAAATTTGTAGTGTCCAGATCTTACTACAAAATAACCACTGGGCATTGAGTTGGTATTGTCTCTGCCACCCCCCACCCTTTTGACTATTGGTGGTAAATTAATTCTCTCTTAAAAAGATAAGAGCTGTCCTAGTATTTTTTATAATGTAGCCATGGGTAGTTTGGTTCTTCCTTAAGCATTTGTGTTGTCAGAAGTCTTGTTATTCAGCCCACTGAACTTAACATTGTAAAACGGAGAATCAGTTCATTTTGTTTCCCTTGAATATGAAGAAAGAAGGAAGTGTATTTGCAGGTGTTATGATGCCTAAACATTACTGTGTCTGTGTTTAGTTGTTTTTTAAAAATGTTAAAGCCTACATTTTCACTTTACTATTGTAGGATGAGAAAAATGGATTTATGGTTCATTTATGTAAAGAAGCTGTATTCAACCAAACTGTCCTTGTTGAAAGAAAAGGGGGACTTTTGCTGTCAGCTGCAGAAGTGGGGTTTTTCACCAAAATAATCTATTACTGAACCAAAATGGATTTGCAAATTTGCTTTAAAAAAAAAAAAAAATCCTCATATGATTAAAGAGAAAAGCAAAAACCAAGTAGCTGGGATTCAGAGTCTGTTGTGGATTTTCCCCTCCCCCTGGCAAGCCTGCCATACTTGTAGGTGTGTCTCACATGGAACACAATGTGTGAAAGCCATTTAAATGATTATTTGATAATTTAATAAAGGAAAATGCTTCAAGCCACCGCACCCCTCCTACAGTTGATAAGTGATGCCACCTACTGTGAAAATATTTTACAAAACACTTTCATTTGGAATCAGTATCAAATAGTGGTTTTAAAATAAAACATGTGTAGAGTTTTCTCTTGGCTCTTCCCAGTTTTGAGAGCAGACTGTCAGCTCCCCACCCTTGAGTTTATGTCCCATCTCTTTTCCTCCCCCGGATATTACTCTACCCACAGGTTTGGCTTGGCAGGTTTTATCTCTTGATTTTTAGCTAGGGATTGACTCAATATATATCATTTAATTTAATTTTTTTTTTTTTTTTTTGGTGCATAGTAGCACTTAGCACTTAAAATATTATTTGTTCACTCTCAAAGGTGAAGCAGATTCATTTTTTTCCCCTTCTGTTTCTTTGTTTTGAGGGGGCAGGATGTTAAAGATTCAGCCTTGCATGTGTGTGAAACGCACCGTGCTGACTCTCTGAGGACAATTTTATGTGCCCACGGCATTCTGCTATGCAGGTATCAACTTTCTTGATACCAGAACTAGTCAGAAGCATCACGTGCCTTTATAATTTCACTGGCTAGTTTTCTGCCTTTGCTCTCTGAGAAACTGATTTAAAGAACAATAAGAATGATCCATTTAAAAAGCTGCACAGTTTACTCAGCATCCCTGAACACTTCACAACCACATAGCAACAGTCTTGTAAGACCGGAGCTTTTGCAAAGTTGCCTCGTTCCGTTTTTCTTCCTTTTCTCCAACTCCCACCCTCCCCAGCACTGTCTGCATTGGCTCCCACTAGCTTTCCATGCAGGCCTGCTGTTGGGCACACCTTGTGGACCTCCAGGCTGCCTTAGTTGCTCTCACTGTGGGAACAGCAAGTTTCCAGGGAGTCCACAAGGTTGCAACATCCCAGAGGTGATCTGAGCTTGACAGAAGTGGTGCAGTTATCCAGAAGCCCTTGATGGAGCAGTGACCCTTCAATAGGATACTTAAGTGGTTGTGGAGGATTCCAGAACTGAAAAGAACATGCTGCCCTGGCCTTGCAGATTACTTCTTATTGTCGTTATTGTTTACTAAGCACTGGGCACTTTAATGAACTGGTTTGAGAACCTACTGCCACTGATCCAACGTCTGCCACCCCTTTTTTCCCCTTAAATTATAAAGCTCTGTTGATGATGTTGACAAGAAAACAGTGGCTAGAAGGCAACATGGCTGGTTTGCATATTGTACAAGGATATTGTGGTGCCGTGTGATGAGATCTGAATAAATACATGGATTTTGAGAACCATTTTTTTTTCTCACAGTATTCAATGTTAAATATATGCTTAAGCAGTAATGATTCTGAAACTGCACTTTGCATTCGTGAACACATACCATAGGGTGACACTTCAAACTCTAGGTGAAGCCAACATTTTCTGAATTATGTTTCATTGGGGAATTTTTACCTTTTTTTCCTGTTTATGACTGTCATTTCATCTAGTTTTATAATGGGGTCAGGAACAGGTGAATGTGAAATAATAATAGTAAGTGGAGTGATTTCTGTGTTAATGATTAGGCTGTTTTTTTCAATTAAAAAGTTCTGGTATTTGAAACAAGCTGTGGACTTTAATCATACTTCCCAGTAATTAATCAGAAGAAAGATTTTAGTGCTCCTTGATTATGTACAAATGATTATGGCTACATGTCTGCATGATGTCAGAGAAGCTGACCTAATGGCTAAAATTGGTGGTGGGTGGAGGGGGAATCCTGGAGCCATCTTTGCTTAATTTTCTCCATTATTCCAGTACATACAAAGAATTAACACTTGTGTAATATAGGAGTATACCTAACTCCTTGTCCACCCCCACCAAGGCCAAATTTTCCCTTTTATAAAATGCAAGTCCTCTTATTAAACCAATAACTTTTAATAAGTGAGACATCAAGAACAACAACAAACCCCACAGTAAAAGCACTTGACTACGGAGCCCCCTCAAAGCACATCTTTTGTGTTTCCACATATCAAGCTACTTTATGGACTTTTGCTGTGGCATTGCCCTTCAACGAGAAAGCTTTTTCCATTTTGTACCATAAAGAATATTATTTTTCTGCCAGCCAATTTTCTCTGTTAGTCACTAATTGGCTACATAAATCTCGGGTGTTGAGAATGAGGAATGTTTCAGTGTCATAGAGTGTAATCTTCACCCTTATTTACCAATTCATTAAGATTCATTGATGCAGGATCGGTGAGAGGAAATGACAACATAAATCAGACCTCCAACATAATGACCCTAATCAGTTGGGAATTGCTGGAAATGTCATGATGAACTATGTCCTTGTGTTAGTGCCACTGTACATTGTCATTGCGCTGCTTTATGAGTGGGACGCATCTTCCTGACACTGACTGTATTTAACGAAAAAAGAGTTGTTAAAAACCTGATTCCATTAAAGCTATGAGATCTATACAAGGTCCTGTGGTATTTAGCCTCACGCCCTTTACCTCCATTGTAACTGCTTAATGGAGCTGCAGTTTAATGCACATTTAGAGTACACCTGAGTAAAAACTCCGTAGGAAAAAAAAAAAAAAGCAAGTTGATTTATAGCTTGTCTTTATTTAACCCAGGAATTCCAGCATGTATGGAGAGTCAGAAATTTCCACCTCTCCACTTACGTACCAGATTCCTTGCACTAAGCTGCAGAAGTATCCCCCCGACTTAAAGCCCCCTGAACATCCTCTCCTTCAGAGATGTGGATGATTCAGACCTCTGTCTCCCCAGGTTTGCTGATGGGAACTGCCAGTCATCCCTAGAATAATGTGTCAATTCAAAATTAGCAATAGAATTTGACAGGGGCTCCTGTAAAGAGGTTTCTGGATTTCCTCCCACCCCCAAAGGTATTGATTTTATTCCACCACGTTCTTGGAATCGGTTCCTGGAAGATTGGGGGTTGCCCAGCTCTCTGGTTTAATAGCTGTTACCAGTTAATTCGGTGACAGTGTGGGGCCAACCCAGCAGGCCAAGCTCCTTTCTTTTTATTTATTCCTTATTAAAATCTTGCCATTGACCAGCAGGTAAACACTTTTCAGGATGTGAAGACTGAAAAGCATCGCTTTATCCACCTCTGGTTTTTTTTAAACATTGAGCATGATGGTAACCATTTTTTTTTTATCGTAAAAAAAAATCTTTAATCTGTGGTATAAGGCTGAGAAAGACCTGTAAGAGAACAAGACAAGTTTACCTAATCTTGACAGCTCTGGGTGTAATCTCACTTTGCTTGTGACACGTCAGACTCTAAGATTTATAACTCCTTAATCAAATGTCTAGAAGTCTCAGGAAATGTTATCATAGGACTTCCTTTCACATGACTTACTGAGAACTCAATAGACCGTTAGATAAGCTCTAGATTCAGCTGGACCTTAGAATAATTCAAATTGACTAATGCTTCTTGGGTTTTTTTGGATGGTGGTGTGGGATGTTTCTAGTCGGTTTGTGTAAAGGTGGGCTTACATCTCTGTTCTGTCAGGGGGCTCTCTTGCTCCCAGTAGGAAGATACTGTAACTTTCCATGCTCTGGGGTCCTCAGGTCCAGCAAGGTCTGCGTTCTGCTTCTTTGAGCCAGGTGATGAGGGGATTCCAGGGAAACACGAGAGTGGGAAATCCGCCTGCTCACGGGACAACAACGTGCTCCTTGTGTGGTTGTCAAGGCAGCCTTTGAAGAGGGTCCTGGGTCGGCAGTGAGGGGACTGCAGTGGGTCAGGAACCGCCCATGCGTCATTGGAGGGATGACTCAGACCGTGCGAACCGCTGCATCCTAGAACCACACCAGCCTTCTCATGTGGTCCAGGGGGCCCCGGCACCACTGATACCACGAAGACCAGAATGACTCTCCCCACCCACAGCCAAACCAGACGCGTCCTGCTGACTCTGCCTTGTCATCAGAGGGGACTGTTGGCTGCTGGCTGACATCCTGCGTGCTTCAGCTCTTACCCCAGTCTGACCAGCGCATCCATGCACCGTCACTCTTCCTGGCTGGTGACAACTGACTTAGTGTACACCCAGGGGCTGAGAGTGGGCCAGACTGAAGGAGGAGGGAGAGAATGGGAGAGAGAGAGCGTGCCTCAGAAGGAAGAGGGAACCCCAGGTGGGCACTGACATTCCCTGTGCCTGGTAGAGGTTGGCTGCAGTGTGTGTTTGGGCTCTGAGGCCCGCCAGTGTTCACCTGGACCTGCTGAGGAAGCCCAAATATGAAAGGCAGCCCTGAGGTTTCAGCATCATCCATCAGACTTCCGACAAGCATCTGTGCTTTGACAAATCCAGCTTCGCCTACCAGAAAGATCCCAAGATCGTTAGCAGTCCAGACCTTGTGAGGCAAAATGAGACACCCAGTTTCCTAACGAGAGATAGTTGAATTAGGTTGAGTAAGTGGGCAGATGGAAATCAATGTAATTTCAACTTCTCCTCCCCAGAGGAGTCCATCTTCACAGACTGCCAAAAAAGTACCAGGCCCAGAATATGTCAAGTTAGGTTACTGTAAAAATTCAAGTAGTGGGTCAAACGTTTGGTCTCTACGCCCTGCTTCCAGTTTTTGTTTTTGTTGTTTTTTTTAATCTTGAATTCATTTATTTTTTCTTATTGGAGTATAGTTGATTTACAATATTGAGTTACTTTCTGCTGTATAGCACAGTGAATTATATATACATACCTATGGGATTAATTCAGTTTTAATCTATAATGCCATCATTTGTTTCTAGAAGGTGAACATTTTCTATGAACCTACTGTCTTTAAAGTAAATATTGCCTCATTGTCTGAGACATGATTTTTTTTAATCTAATTTAAGCTTAAGTTAGGGTGCCCCTGTGGTTGGCACCCTTTCCAATATCCATTCTTATTCTGCATTAAAATCCCCTCACTCTGAGGGGATTCAGAAATCCCCTCACCCCTCATTCCTTTCCAGAGATATGTTTGGATATTTTTATTATATTATGGACTCTATTTATTTTGGCCGTACCACATGGCATGTGGGATCTTAGTTCCCTGGTCAGGGATCAAACCCACATCTCCTGCATTGGAAGCTTGGAATCTTAACTGCTGAACTGCCAAGAAAGTCCCAGTGATTGGATTTCTGTTCAGAATCTCCTGGGTCATAATGTTTTCTCAAGCTCTGGTATTTGGGGGAGAAAACCCAAAAGGCTGGAAAAGGGAAGTCAATGGACAGAGACTTGGAAGTGAGGGGTGAAAATTAATTATTCTTGGTAAAGAAAAACTCTTTACACTCACAGGAATGTGCAACAGGCAAACTATCTTCAAAATATGCAAATCTGTGTTTATCTCAGAGAATTCTACAGGGAACAAATCCGTAGCATTAGCAATTATGACTTAGCTCCACCCCCCCAACCTGTAATGCTTATAAACATCAGTATAGCTTAGAGCTTTATGTTAAAATGTTTTCCTCCTATTTCTTTTAAGAGTTATTTGTTTAACATGCTTTTATTATCCTAGATGATGTGATTTGGGAAGAAGCATTAATTCTCTTATCAGCTCAGTTTCCTTCCCAGTTGTTGAGATAATTGAGCTGTCCTAGTAGTTTAGGAAGTAAGAGGCATTAAATGGAGAGCTCATTGCTGATCAGACTGAGCCATTTCTGAACCACGGCTGCCCAGGCAAAAGGGATTGACAGCTTAGCATTTATGTGGGAATGTATTGGAATAACATGGCAAGCAGCTGAATCGAGCTCCTTCGCACGCTGCTACTTGCCAGCTAGCGGCTCTTGTATCTGCTGAGTTTTTGAGAAACAAGAGACCTGAACTCTCCACTCCATGTTACTTGCTCAGGCTGACGGGTGAACAGTGTACATCAAGTGATGATTTTGGAAGGTAGCCTGTGTTCGTTATATGTATTACAAGTAACATGTATTCTGTTATTCATTCATCCGCTTAGCTATCCATTCATTCATCAAGTGATATTTACTGACTGTCTATAATGGACCAGGTCCTTACAGACTGGGAACTCTGATAGCAGAGTATCCCTGTTAAACGTAGTGCCGACGTGATCATGTTAAAATAACGTCAGATATAACCTTGTCAAAACAGCCAGTCTGTGGGGTGTCCTTGGAATACACCGTTCACCTGTGACTGTTTTCTGATGAGCTTGATGATAAATTAGATGCTTGTAGCTCACAGAGGACCACTGGGTGAGGAGATGACTCTGCCCCACACAGCCAGTGACTCATTTATTTAGCAGAACTCTGCTGGGCACAACTACGTGTCACTATGCCAGGTGCTGGATCCTCTCCCTCCCTTGCTGGAAGATTTCTGAAGCTTGTCTAAACCTCTCTTTTTTGCTATATGTGTTTTATGCTGATACTCCAAACCCTCTGTTTGTTCTTAGCCTTCCCCTCAGTGGCACTAATGGTACTTTACTTCTCCATCCTGTATCTGGTTCCCTCTCTACATGTCTCTCCTTTATCCCTTCTTCCTCCTCTGCCTGGATCTTGGCAGCTCCATCGACTCCACTGTTCTTCCTAAGCTAATGAAGACTGCTGGTGGTTCTCTCAAAACTATGCTGAGTACACAGCTCTGCATTCTGGCCTCCACCGAGCAAACTCTCCTGGGCTCAAAAATCCAAGTGTTTGTGGTCTTAGAATCCTCTTGTTTACCACAGTGTCTCTACAGGAACTTACTGACTACACGTAAACCTTTGCTATACCTTAATTTGATCTCGGTAGATGTTTTAATTTCTCTTTTACTGTGAAAACAATGCTCAAGTGACTTTTTAAAAATTTCCCTTTTCTCAACTCAGAATCCTCAGCTTTTTTTCTCTTTGTTCACCTTCTTAGTCTTCAAGAGAGAAAGGAATTCTCAGTTTATTGAGCAGCTGACATGCTTCAGGTGGTATAATTGATTGCTCATGCCTAGACTCTACATTCTTCCGTTATCCATGACCCCATCCATCCATCTAGCAAACATTTGCTGAGCGATTGTTCAGTATCCAGTGCTATGAGACTATAGTGAAGTGGTGATAGACACTCTTAGTCTAGTGGGAGGAGAGATTTAGTCTTTATCATATAGAAATGTGACCTTTGGCCAACATAAAAATGAAGTACTTCTGGAGCACTTAAGATGAAGTAAATATCTAAAGGTAACATTTGATCTGGATTTCAGAGCGTTGATAGGAGTTTGTTAGTTAAGCTAGTAGGCAAGGGGCATCTGAGAGGGAGAGAACAGCATCTGTAGAAAAACAAAAGAGCAAAGCATGTTTGGAAAATAGCAAGTAACCTATAGTAGTGTGGGTTACTGGTGGAGGGCAGCAGGAGAGAAGTCTGGGAAGTAACGCAAGGACCCTGTTATTCCGAGCAGAGGCATTAAGATTATCCTTTGAGCACAGGGGAGCTTTAGGAGGTTTGCAAGCAAGAAGTGACTTCACCAGACTGGCTTTTATTTTGAATGATGCTGTGGTAGTAGCAGAAGGGTCCTTGCATGTTGTAGGAGAGAGATAGTGAGGGCTGGATGGCCATAGTGATGGTGAGAAAAATGAGGGTAAGTTGGTCAGGTATGTAAGACTAAAAGTGACCACACCTTAGTAATCAGCTGAATGTCAAAGAAGGTAACAGTACTGTTTTCCTGATCAGGAGAAGTAGCAGGTTTGAGAAAAGAGTATACAGTGTTGGATACATTAACTTGAGGACATCTGATGGACTCTGAGTGGTGTGAATAATCAGTAAAGGAAAGACATAGATTTTAGGGGTCCAGTCTGGAGTTACCACTGTGTAAGTGAGGGTGAAGCATATGTGGAAGGTATGGGGGAGCCTTAAGGAACAGCAGTCCTGAATGTGTGAGTGGAGCTAGTAAAGTCTTCAAAGAAAGAGACCAAGGAGGTGAAGGGTTACGGAGTCAGGCAGCAAACCAAGGGATGCAGTGTGGTCTCAGGGAGGGTATGGGAGAGGTTTCAAAGACTGGCCTTAGAGGACTTCCCTGGTGGGGCAGTGGATAGGAATCCACTTGCCAATGCTGGAGACATGGATTCGATTCCTGGGCCAGGAAGATCCTAGATGCTGCAGAGCAGCTACATGTGCCACAACTGCTGTGCTCTCGAGCCCCTGCTCACAAGAAGCCATGGCAATGAGAAGCCCGTGAACCCACCTACAGAGTAACCCCTGCTCCCCACAGACAGAGGAGAACCCGCGCAGCAGCAAAGACAGCACAACCAAAATAAACGAATTAAGTTTTCTTAAAAAAAAAAAAAAAAAGAATGGCTGTGTCAAGTGTGACAGAGAACCTCTGGTCTTTTGGGTTTAGCAGTGTTTCTTAGTGCGTCCTGGCACCACCCATCTCCTCATCCCCCGACCTGCCTGTAGTAAATGCTGCCTCTGAGGTTCTGCCCCAGCCTTCCTGCCCTGGATCTGGGTGAAGTCCTGAATTCTCAGTGGCTTCAGAGCATAGGGATTACGGTCCTCATCTTGGAGAACTGAGAATCCACAGTGCAGAGTTACAAGTAGGAGATAACATCATGGAGACAGCATCATTTCAAGACACTCAGCTGAGCAGGGGAAGGAGGCTGAAGAGTGGACACAGGAGGAGCTAGAGAGGAATCGGGAAATGGTTATTTAGGGCAGCGTAAGCACTTTGAATGTATTTATAGACTAAAATGAGGGGACCAGCAATGGGAGGTCATGTTGGAGGGTTGGCAGTTGATGGAAGGCATGGATTTGAGTTGAAGCTATATGGTATTTGTTTTTCTCTGACTTACTTCACTTTGTATGTCCATCTCTAGGGCCACCCACATCTCTGCATATGGCACTATTTTGTCCCCTTTTTTTCTTTCTGAGTAATATTCCATTGTATAGATGTACCACATCCTCTATATCCATTCAGTGGACTTTTAGGTTGCTTCCATGTCTTGGCTGTTGTAAATCCTGCTGCAGTAAACACCGGGGTGCGTGTCTTTTGGAATTACGGATTTCTCCGGGTATATGCCCAGGAGTAGGATTTCTGGGTCATATGGTAGTTTTGTTTTTACTTTGCTATACAGAAGAAAATAACACAACAGTGTAAAGCAACTATCCTCCTACAATTTTTTTTTTTTTAATACAGTGAAGGTAGAAGGTGAACAGCCTCTTAGTCTCAGAAGGGAAAGAGGAAAGGGCAAGAGGATGAAGATATTTGGTGTTGGGTGGGGAAATCCCCTTTTGCCTTCTCCATCAGCTTATCACATGCAACTTCTCTAAACTACTTAAAACCACCAACCACCCTTCCTTCTTGAAACTGCCTTCTGATTTCTAAGTCACTCTAGGGCTCTGCTTCTGACTATCCCTCTGTGGTGGACAGAAATTGGGTAACTTGTTCATTAATTTGTCTACCTGCTTGATATATGTGTGTGGATGTACATTAACACTATGACCTTTGATGGTTAATACATATCCCACAGACTAGTTGTGGGGACAAGAACTTAGTACTCAGATAATGTCACTCTTGAGAGTCCCTTGGACAGTAAGGAGATCCAACCAGTCCATTCTAAAGGAGATCAGTCCTGGGTGTTCTTTGGAAGGAATGATGCTAAAGCTGAAACTCCAATACTTTGGCCACCTCATGCGAAGAATTGACTCATTGGAAAAGACTGATGCTGGGAGGGATTGGGAGCAGGAGGAGAAGGGGATGACAGAGGATGAGATGGCTGGATGGCATCACTGACTCGATGGACGTGAGTCTGAGTGAACTCCGGGAGTTGGTGATGGACAGGGAGGCCTGGCGTGCTGCGATTCATGGGTTCGCAAAGAGTCGGACACGACTGAGAGACTGAACTGAACTGAATGTCACTCTTCCTGTTTTCTTAATATAGGAATTGACTGTGGTTTATTTGGAGGATCCCTCCCATCCCCACTCCCTTTGAAGTGTCACCTAGGTACTCATGACTCCCCACACACAGCTCTTGTTTTCACTTCCACTTCTCTCCTGAGAACAGTCTCTTTTACTTACTTTGCTATTCTTACAAGAACATCAGTGTTCTCCTGATCACTTGGGCTATAAATCAGAGAAACTTACTCAATTCTTATAATCAGACAGCTCCCAGATCTTTGGTTCTAACTGTATATTATCTCATTCATTCATTCATCTATCTGATAGACTGAATTATTTATCAAATTGCCTGGTACTATGCTAAGTATAAGACATGATTCTATGCTTACGGTAACACATGCAGAAAATTACAACACCACGTAATGATTGCTCTGGAAGAGTTTAGTATACAACTCCATAAGACACTGGGGGTGAATGCCTATCCTAGACTCCGTTGGTCATGGGGATGGTCTCTAAAAGTTTCTTAGCTTGAGCTCAGTTTTGAGGTTCTGTAGGACTTAGCTCCATGAAGATTCCCTGCAGAGACATTGAGATAGAGGGAGTGTGTGTGTGCAGGTCGAGGCATTTGCTGCTGTTGTTGACCATGGTCACAGTGGAGATGGAGAAGGAAGGGAGGAGAGAGAGAGAGAGAGGACAGAACAGGTACAGAGCATGAAGGGCTGGGCGCCTAGCCCAGTGCTGTCAGTAGAAATAAAATGAGAGCCCCCTGAGGAATGTAAAATTTCCTATTAGCTACATTTAAAAAGGAAAATGCATCGGGTGTATATTGTAATGGTGTTTTATTTAACCCAATTCAAAATATCATCATTCTAAACTGGATTCAATATTTTAAATTTATGAACAACACAGTCTACATTTCTTTCTTACATACTAAATCTGAAAAAATCATCTCAGTTGGGATATTAAAATTTCATCAGAAATACTTGATCTGTACTTAAATTTCATGAAAGTTTACAGTTGAGAAGGTAGATTCATATACCTAAGTTGTTAAGCACATACCTGAAAATTTGAACCAATCACTAAACCAAGTATCAGTTTTTAAATTTAAACTACTTTGCATTAAAGTTTCACATATATAAAAAAATTCAGCTCTGCAGTCACTGTAGTCAAATTTTACTTGTTCAATAATCTCATATAGCCAGTGGCTTTCACACTGGGCAGAGAAAGCCTAAAGGTTTGTGACTTCACTCGTGAGGCATTAGGGAGCCGTTGAAGGAGGAGCCACTAAACAAAGGAGGTGACATGATGAACGTTCTGTGATGCGGCCAGACTGGAAGATGTATCCATTCTCCTTCAGAGTTCTAGAGTGATGGGGGGTGTGTTCCAAGGCAAGGGTGTGGAGAAGCAGATGTTATTTAAATAGGAAGCAGGGCTCAAGCTCTAATTCCCCTCCTTCCCAGGCATTTTATTTTTTGAAAATTTGATGCACTAACCTGTAAAATGAGTAATAACTGTCCACACTTTCCATTAGAATGGGAGTTGCCATAAAAATCAAGTGAGAAGATGTAAATAATAATACAAGCTTATGTTTTTTAAGCAACAAATGAATGGATGAATGCATAGGAGGTAGAGTGGATGGAAATTGGTAAAAGGGGAAATAAAAGAGAAAGAAAACTGTCAGATAACTCTTGACCTGGGAGGTGGCCCCCTTTTTAAAATCCCTGAGTTAGGGTTTGGATAGAGGAAGAAATAGATGAGCTCAGTTTGACATAAAGTTGAGTTTCTTTTAGAACGTCCAGAAGGAAATGTTCAGCAGTGTCCAGAAGGTTGCAGGAGTTGGGATCTGCAGCTCTGGAAAGATAACTTTGGTTGGTGGAAATGGTTCAGAGCTGAGAGGACAGAGATAGGACTGCAGTGAAGCCATGGGGAGGATAAGGTCTCCCAGGGATGGTGCTTTTGAGCAAGAGTCAGCAAAGTACATCTCTGTGGACCAAATCCTACTGCCACCTGTTTTGTAAATAAAGTTTTGTTGGCATTCAGTCATGTCTGTTTGTTAGTGTCCTGTTCCTGGTTGCATTTATGGCACCAGGGAGCTACAGCTCTGCATGGTTGGGACAGGGACTGTGTAACCTACAAAATAGAAAATATTTATTCTCTGGACCTTTTCAGAGGGGGAAAAAGACCCAAAACTTGTCACTGCCTGGTTTAGAGTTTTGGAGTCCTGAGGATGGAACTCTAGGCAAGATGAAAGATTTCAGAATGAGCAGAGGAAATTAGGCTCATGAAAAAAGTGAGAAGGAGCCACCCAGATTTTGTAGGCAGAGAACCACTGTGAGCGGGGGAAACCTGGAAACAGAGAACAGAGATTTTTTTTTTTCCCCCAGAGATTTTGGGGGCAGGGAAGACAGTGTGAATGTCAGTGTCACAGTGTCATTGACAAGAGGTCAAGTGAGTTAAGTATTGACAGTTGTCAATTGAATTTAGCAACTCCAGTCTCATTTGCCAGCCTGGTAGGAATATTTGGTGCAGAAGAGCTGTGCAGAAGCCAGCTTGCCATGGGCTGGGGATCCTATAGGGAGGAGGTAGGAGGGGCCAGAGGTTAGCTCTCTTCATCAGCAGGCAGAAAATGGGGAGAGCCCTTGGGGGAGCCAAGGGAGACACTTGAGGCTGAGGAAGCTTGTTTTTAGCTTGGCCTTCATACTTGTCAGGAGAGGTAGAGTTTGCAGGTAATAGCAAAAGAGGGAGGCATGATGGAGCAGGTGCACAGGAGTCAGGGGGAAGAGGGAGGGATGGAGCCTCCAGCCCTCTTCTTAATCCCACTCTTAACTGCATCTGTCAGTACTGGCTCCAGCTTCCTAATTTGCCCCCTGGTCTCCTCACATTTAGCGGCATCCTGTATACTTGCATTGGATTTCTCTTGATAAAATGTTCCTCTTATTCCAGCCATTCCCTGTTCCCAGCTCAGTGAAGATTCCACCTACAGTCTTCCCTTCCAGGCTCAACCATTTCTTTTCCAGGCATCTCTCCTATTTGCTTGTGAATGTGCACTCCTTCAGCCCATCTTTCTCACCCTCGTGAAACATAGCATTCCAATTACAAGGCATCACCCGAGTCTTGCCTAACCTGACCCATCATAGATGCTTCGTTCACTAGTATTTATAAAATAGAAATCCAAAGAAAAATCACAAGTCATTAACATTTGAAGGCATATTATAAATTTATTATGGAAAAAAGAGTTCATTGCTTTGATGTAGTGCAGATTCCATAGGACAGTCAGATGATACTGACATGAGGGACCAAATAAGTTGTGGTAGGGGCTGTTCTGTGAATTGTAGGATGTTAGCAACTTCATTCCTGGTTTCCCAGTAACACCTTTTCTTCCCAGTTGTGACAACCAAAAATGTCCCCAGGCATTGTCAGATGTCCCCTAGGTGGGGGTCAGGGAACAAAAATCATCCCATATTGAGAACTATTGATGTGGAATGACAATGTTAGGCAGAATCTTTTCCCTTGGCATTTTGATTTTTTCAGATGTATCCTCTCCCTCATACTTTGCATTTTTAATAGTTAGACCCAAGGGAAATTACACTGAAGATATATTTCACTCCAGGCAGTAAGAAATGGAAACCACCCATTTTTGACTTCTTACCAAGTTATTAGTGACTCTATCCTATTCTATCTAACTGTATGAGCAACTTATAAAAATCAAAATAAATGTTCCAACGTGAGCTAATGATGTTATCACTAAGCTTCCGTACAGTAAGATCTGTTTTCTTTTTTTTTAATTTATTTAAACATTTTTATTGGAGTATAGTTGGTTTACAATGTTGTGTTCATTTCTGCTATACATTGAAGTGAATGAGCTCTACAGATATCCCCTCCCTCTTGGACCTCCTTCCCTACCCCTCCCCCCACCACATTCCACTCCTCTGAATCATTCATCATCACTGAGCTGAGCTCCCTGTGCTGTACAGCAGGTCCCCACTAGCTGTCTGTGGTCCTGTGCATATGTCAATCCTGCTCTTTCAGTTGGAGAAGGCAATGGCACCCCACTCCAGTACTCTTGCCTGGAAAATCCCATGGACAGAGGAGCCTGGTAGGCTGAAGTCCATGGGGTCGCTAAGAATCGGACACAACTGAGCGACTTCACTTTCACGCATTGGAGAAGGAAATGGCAACCTGCTCCAGTGTTCTTGCCTGGAGAATCCCAGGGATGGTGGATCCTGATGGGCTGCCATCTATGGGGTCGCACAGAGTCGGAAATGACTAAAACGACTTAGCAGCAGCAGCAGCAGCTCTCTCAGTTTATCCCACGCTCCCTCCCTGCTGTGTCCTCACGGCCATTCTCTGCATCTGTGTCTCGATTCCTGCCCTGAAAATACGTTCATTTTTGCCATTTTTCTCGTTTCCACATAAATGCGTTAATATACAGTATTTTCTTCTCTTTCTGATGTTCTTCACTCTGTATGACAGGCTCTAGGTCCATCCACAAATGACCCTATTTTGTTCTTTTTTCAGTTCAGTTCAGTCGCTCAGTTGTGTCCAACTCTTTGTGACCCCATGAATCGCAGCACACCAGGCCTCCCTGTCCATCACCAACTCCCAGAGTTCAATGCAACCCATGTCCATTGCGTCGGTGATGCTATCCAGCCAACTCATCCTCTGTCGTTCCCTTCTCCTCCTGCCCCCAATCCCTCCCAGCATCAGGGTCTTTTCCAATGAGTTAACTCTTCGGATGAGGTGGCCAAAGTACTGGAGTTTCAGCTTCAGCATCATTCCTTCCAAAGAAATCCGAGGGCTGATCTCCTTTAGAATGGACTGGGTGGATCTCCTTGCAGTCCAAGGGACTCTCGAATCGTCTCCAACGCCACAGTTCAAAAGCATCAGTTCTTCGGCACTCAGGTTTCTTCACAGTCCAATTCTCACATCCATACATGACCACTGGAAAAACCATAGCCTTGACTAGGGACCTTTGTTGGCAAAGTAATGTCTCTGCTTTTCAATATGTTATCTAGGTTGGTCATAACTTTCCTTCCAAGGAGTAAGCATCTTTTAATTTCATGGCTGCAGTCACCATCTGCAGTGATTTTGGAGCCGAGAAAAATAAAGTCAGCCACTGTTTCCACTGTTTCCCCATCTATTTGCCATGAAGTGATAAGACTGGATTCCATGATCCTAGTTTTCTGAATGTTGAGTTTTAAGCCAACTTTTTCACTCTCCTCTTTCACTTTCATCAAGAGACTCTTTAGTTCCTCTTCACTTTCTGTCATAAGGGTGGTGTCATCTGCATGTCCAAGGTTACTGATATTTCTCCCGGCAATCTTGATTCCAGCTTGTGCTTCCTCCAGCTCAGCATTTCTCATGATGTACTCTGCATATAAGTTAAATAAGCAGGGTGACAATATGCAGCCTTGACATACTCTTTTTCCTATTTGGACCCAGTCTGTTGTTCCATGTCCAGTCCTAACTGTTGCTTCCTGACCTGCATATAGGTTTCTCAAGAGGCAGGTCAGGTGGTCTGATATTCCCATCTCTTTCAGAATTTTCCACAGTTTATTGTGATCCACACAGTCAAAGGCTTTGGCATAGTCAATAGTGCAGAAATAGATGTTTTTCTGGAACTCTCTTGCTTTTTCTATGATCCAGCAGATGTTGGCAATTTGATCTCTGGTTCCTCTGCCTTTTCTAAAACCAGCTTGAACATCTGGAAGTTCACGGTTCACATATTGCTGAAGCCTGGCTTGGAGAATTTTAAGCATTGCTTTACTAGCTTGTGAGATGAGTGCAATTGTACGGTAGTTTGAGCATTCTTTGGCATTGCCTTTCTTTGGGATTAGAATGAAAAGTGACCTTTTCCAGTTCTGTGGCCACTGCTGAGTTTTCCAAATTTGCTGGCATATTGGAAGGTGAAAGTGGAGAGTGAAAAAGTTGGCTTAAAGCTCAACATTCAGAAAACGAAGATCATGGCATCCGGTCCCATCACTTCATGGGAAATAGATGGGGAAACAGTGGAAACAGCGTCAGACTTTATTTTTCTGGGCTCCAAAATCACTGCAGATAGTGACTGCAGCCATGAAATTAAAAGACGCTTACTCCTTGGAAGGAAAGTTATGACCAACCTAGATAGCATATTCAAAAGCAGAGACATTACTTTGCCAACAAAGGTCCGTCTAGTCAAGGCTATGGTTTTTCCAGTGGTCATGTATGGATGTGAGAGTTGGACTGTGAAGAAGGCTGTGCGCTGAAAAATTGATGCTTTTGAACTGTGGTGTTGGGGAATACTCTTGAGAGTCCCTTGGACTGCAAGGAGATCCACCCAGTCCATTCTGAAGGAGATCAGCCCTCGGATTTCTTTGGAAGGAATGATGGTAAAGCTGAAACTCCAGTACTTTGGCCATCTCATGCGAAGAGTTGACTCATTGGAAAAGACTCTGATGCTGGGAGGGATTAGGGGCAAGAGGAGAAGGGAACGACAGAGGATGAGATGGCTAGATGGCATCACTGACTCGATGGACATGAGTCTGAGTGAACTCCGGGAGTTGGTGATGGACAGGGAGGCCTGGCGTGCTGCGATTCATGGGGTCGCAAAGAGTCAGACACGACTGAGCGACTGATCTGATCTGAGTGCAGCACTTTCACATCATCATCTTTCAGGATTTGAAATAGATGATCTGAAATTCCATCACCTCCACTAGCTTTGTTCGTAGTGATGCTTCCCTAAGGCCCACTTGACTTCACATTCCAGGATGTCTGGCTCTAGGTGAGTGATCACACCATCGTGATTATCTTGGTCATGAAGATCTTTTTTGTAAAGTTCTTCTGTGTATTCTTGCCATGTCTTCTTAATATCTTCTGCTTCTGTTAGATCCCTACCATTTCTGTCCTTTATTGAGCCCATCTTTGCGTGAAATGTTCCCTTGGTATCTCTAATTTTCTTGAAGAGATCTCTAGTTTTTCTCATTCTATTGTTCTTTTTTTTTTCTATTGTTCTTTTTTATGGCTGAGTAATATTCCGTTGTACATATATGTACCATATCTTCTTTATCCATTCATTTGTTGTTGGATTTGAAGTCTTAACAGAAACCACGTTTTACATAATGCCCCTGCCCCAACATCCCTGATTATTCCAGGGTCTCTTCTTCTGTTGTGAACTCTTCCATCAGGGGCTTTCTGGTATAAGTGAAGTCAGATATTTCTCATCACAGATATGCACTTGTTGGAAGGAAGCCAACTTTTGAGTAAAGAGCCAAAACCAAACATGTTGAGCTATCCTGTTAAATTTGTAATGTAGAGCTCATGAACTCATGGGAAATGAGCACGAGGAAGCCGTGGTGGGCTTGGAGTGCTATTTGAAGTAACGCTGAACACGCTCAGTTGTGAGGTTATGAAAGCTTCCTCTTCAGTAAGGAAGAATGAGGTAGCCTCACTGCTGGGATGGGTGTCCTCGGTGGCGGGGATTTGATCATGGGGTCTCTGATGCCTGTTCAATCCCTGTTCATGCCACTGTGTAGCCACATGCTAAGTACACTAATGATTAACCATTGCGTCTGCAGTATGAGGTACAAGTTGTTAATTCTATTTGTAATTATTAGCATGTACTTTATTAACTTCCACAAACCGTGTATACCAAGGAGAAATGCTTCTTAATGGCAATTACAGTTGTTTTTTTTTTTTTTTCCGGAGGTGTCAAAGCTTTAAAGAGGTAGGTTAGAACACGGCTGGTGTGCAGTTGCCCTCTGCCCTGCTCTGCATTTTCCCTCTTAACCACAACTTGGTAAACAAGAGCTAGTTTTGAACAGTAACCCAGAAAAGGAGTGCCATTCTCTAAGCTGTCATCTGAAGAAATGTTGATTTTATTGATGTTCTAGTCCTTACATCTCCAGAAGAAAGCAGGAAATGTTTCTAAAAATCGTTTTCGCTGAGAGCACAGTCCTGCTTCAGACTCGTTTTATGGTGGGGATAAGAGTATTCTGCACTTGAGGATTTTATAGTGTCGTCTGGGTTTTATGGGCTACTAGTAATTCCTGTGATTTATTGAGCACCTACTACATACTAGACTCTTTACATATATTGGCTTTGCTTGCTCTCAAAGTCCTCTGCATTTTTCATTGTAACACTACTCACAGCTTATTATATGATTTATTGATTAATGTGTGTTTTCCCCATCAGACAGTCACCTCCATGTTAGTGGATCTGTATCCATTTTTGTTTCCCATTGTTACCCCAACACTTAGAATAGAGCCTGACACTTATTAGGTACAAAATAAGTACTCTTTCGAAGGATGAGTGGATCCACATGCAGAGTGATGTGGTTTTAGAGATGAGGAAATGCACAGATAGAGTGGTGGGCATATTGTTGAAACCTTACAATTGGCAGCATCAAATTCAAAGTCAAGTGTGTCTGGTTCAATGGCAGACAATTCTTTCCACCACACATGGCTTCTCAGACTTTAATCTGAATCACCTCTGGGATCTTTACCAACGTGTACATGCTCATTCAGTGGGTCTGAGATGAGCCGAGAAGGTGCATTTGCTCTCAGGCAATATGCATGCTACTGTCCATAGACCATGCTTTGTCTAGTAGAGGTCTGCATGGTAGTTGCAGTGTTAGAAGTGATAATTTTCTCATCTGATGGAGGCATATGTGATTCTGTGTCTGAAAATCCTTGCCACAAGACAGAGTCTTTGCACCTGTACTGGTCTCCTAAGGAAGGTATCATGGGGCTCTGCTCTTGGATAAATATATTGGCCACATCATTTGGTTATCCATGGGCTGTGTTCTTTGATGTGTCTTAGATATCGATGTTGCTAATGGGCCCTGTTGCCTCTATTAACAGTCTTATACTCAGTATCCAGTGGTGTTTCTGCTCTAAAGATGTCCAATACCCATAGTCTTCACATTGACCTTGGAAATGCCCCGGAGTAGCAATGCCCTTTATAAGTTTCTTTGCATATTTAGTTGACTCCTGTTGAGAATCTGGAGTCTCCAGACGTCAGGTGGTCCCACCACTGACTCCATAACCGTCTTGTGGCCCCAGTATGCAGTGTGTGAAGGGAGGCTGCCATCATGGATCCCACTTTGGTGCCTGCTCTATCAAGTGTGGGCGTCTTAAGCTCTGCCCTTCTTGTTGGCGTGTGTGTGACAGTTTCTTCCTGATATCCTCCCTAGCTTGATACTTCCTCCTAGCTCTTGAGAAATAGGTACAGAGGTTGGCCTTTTTCACTAGTTAGAGTGGAGGGTTCAAGGTCTGGTTGCTTATCTTAGTCATTTGACACCACATGGTGGAGCAGCAGCCAGAAGCAAGAAAACCAGGGGACAAATTAGGATGGTTGAGCCTGTACTGACAGATGAGAAGGGGCCCCTGAATCAGAGCTGTGATTACTTACCACCAAGCAGTCTGATGCCTGGCTCCACCTATCCTATGTCACCAGCCTATGGCTCTTTCACAGTTTCTCAGTTCATCCCTTGCTGACTAGAGGATGTATCTGAGTTCTTAAGACTGACTCTTTATTCTCCCCAGCTATTCACACCAGAGCTGTTCATCATCATTGTGCCTGATTGGAGTCTACCCTTCATTCATCATGTAACATAATGTCACCATTTTTGGGGGGTATGCAGGATTTGAAGATCTGTGTATGTTGTATTCTAATTGTATAGTAGTAAAAATTGAAGGGGCGCTTTGAAAAAGATGTATTTGAGTTCAGTATTTTGAAAAACTCTTCGGCTCCACCTTCCTTTAAAATATTCAGCTATATTAGATGGTCAGGAAGGCTGGTTTAATGAGATGAGGACTTAAAAGTTAAGGGCATCATTATATTATCGAAATCACACTGAAAGTAAATTGGCAGATACCTGTAGTTTGTCCTGAAGTCACTTATTGAAGACCTTGCTTTAGTTCTCTTCACGTGGATAGACACAGCACAGGAATTTATAGACAATGAATGAGGAGTCTGCCACTGAAGAAATTTTCGTAAAGCACATGATGGTTTTGTCTATCTAGTTACATTAGACTTTTCTGCCTTTCATTTTTATTCTTCATTTGTTTGGGAATGTTATATGATCTTAATTTATGGAAACTCTGTGCCTATGCCTTTGGATTGATCAGCATTGCAAAGGCAGTGATTAAAGTGAACAAATGTGGAAAGCCACAAAGAGAAAAGACTGCTTGTATTTTTCTTTTATATATAAAAATTATTCTGATTTGTAATCCTTTAGCATCATGGTCATTGTTCCCATAAAAAAAAGACTGTATTTTGTGAAATGATACAATCTGTGAGGCATTTCCCATTATGTAGACACCATGTCTTTAAATTATAGCAATTTCTTAAGATTTTAAGGCAAAATGGGCTCTTAGAAGTGTGATTAATAGCAGAGAATGAGGCTAATGCTGGGTCATCAGTGGCACTCCATTACAAAAAAGGTTGGACTAATAAAAGCATCCATCTTTTTGACCAATAAAGCATTTGAATGATATGCTTATACTTTTTATCATATAGTAGTTACTTAGTAATGAATAAACTCTGAACTTGCATTGAAGAAAGACAACTCTACTTAAGTGACTGTTGGACTGGTATTTTGATGATGTCAGAAAAGGCAGGTCTGGGAGGAAGGCTGTGTTGGAGTTGCCAGTTTAATTTTTAAGCTGTCTTCTACAAGCATCAGACCCAGGGCCCAGGAGTCCCATCCATTTTAGGGGCAAAAGTAGAGTCTAGTCAGTTGATTGTGTCTTTAGCAGCGTAAGTCTATACAGTAGGTTCTCTAAGTGCTTTATGAGGTGCATCCTTAAGAATACTGTGCTTGGGAGTCCAGGATGTAGCCTGATCCCAGCACAGATCTCTCAGGCCTCCTTTGGCTTGGTTCCCCAAGACATAAGCTTGTACCCCATACCCTGGTGTGTTGGAAGAGGGTTTTTAGATGGTTCATAAATCATTCACCAATTCTCATTATTGTGATTTGATGTTGAAGCAATTCCATTTTCAGGCTGTTTTAATCCTTCTGATAAAGGCAAGGAGAAAGTCTCCATTTGGTGCTAGTATGTCTTTAATCTCTCTCCTTCCATTGTAAGCTCATTATTTAACAAAGGAGGAACATGGCTCCCACTCAGAGCCTTTGTGGACAGCAGGATCTAGCTAGAATTTAATAACACCGGTTGGGTTGTATTACATTTATTACAAAGTCTTTCTCTCCTTCAGAGGAACGCATAGTGGTTTTTCCATTTGACCAAATGATATAAAGTTTTCTTTGAAATAGATTTATGTTTGTCAAAAGTGAATAAAATTTTAAAATGACATTGGAGGTGTAGATAAAGCCTGCAAAAATCATGAAGGGAAATGCAGAAGTGAGTGCTTGAGGCTTGAAAACCGGCCCAAGGGACTACTCAGATGGCATGACTGCTCTGAAAATCTCAGGATTTGTAAGATTTTTTTGTCCCAGAGAAAAAGTTGTGGAAAGAATAAATCAGTCCTTTCCAATCTTGGATCTCCCTGTATCTTCCTCAGGACTATTTTCAGTTTTTAAAATAATATATCAAGCAAGTTGTAGGATTAGGAGTTTGGGATTAAAATATATACTCTACCATATATAAAATAGATAACCAGCAAGGGCATACTGTGTAGCACAGGACACTCTATCTTGTAATAACCTATAATGAAAGAGAATACAAAAGGAGAAAAAAAGGTGTTTATATAAATATATATCTAAATCACTTTGCTGTATACCTGAAGCTAACACAACATTGTAAATGAACTGTATTTCAATAAAATGTTTTAAAAAGTAAAAAATAGTTGAAAGTTAAGGCATGAAAGACTTCTTAATGCGTGGTCTTTTCCTCTTTGATTTATTTTACTTTATTAATATTTTTTTAGTAAATGAAACTAAGCAATTGGGGATTTTGGGGAACAAAGTAAGTAAATATTAAGTCAGTGCAAACATAATTATGGTTTTGGACCATGGATTTTAAATCATTATCACTAGACTCAAACACCCATTGATTAATGAAAATAGGAACCATTACAATCAAGCACATTTTTGCCAATGAGAAATAAGTTTGTTTATTCCTGTAGTGAAAAATCTGTGGTTTGGGATTCGACGAACTCTTGGAGAGCATCTTCTTCCTCCTGCTGGTTGTGGAAGTGTTTTCCCTGCAAAAAAAGTTGTCAAGATGCTTGAAAAAATGGTATCAGCTGGCGAGATATCAAGTAAATGTGGCAGTGTTGCGGAAGAGAATCGGGTCCTTTCTGTTGACCACTGCTGGCTGCAGGCGTTGCAGGTTTTGGTGCATCGCATCGGCTTGCTGTGCAGATTTCTCAGAGGTAATGGCTTCGCCGGGATTCAGAAAGCCATAGTGGATCAGACTGACAGCAGACAACGGACAGTGTCCCTGACCTTTGTTTGCTGCAAGTTTGGCTCTGGGAAGTGCTTTGGTGCTTCTCTGTCCAGCCACTGAGCTGGTCATTGCCAGTTGTCATAAATAAGCACTTTTTGTTGCACATCACAATCTGATTTAGAAATGGTTCATTGTTGAGTAGAATAAGAGAAGATGACTCTTCAAAATGACGATTTTTTGGATTTTCAGTCAGCTCATGAGGCACCCACTTACTGAGCTTTTTCATCTTTCCAATTTGCTTCAAATGCCAAATGACCATAGAGTGGGTGACATTGAGTTTTTCAGCAACTTGTGTAGTCGTAAGAGGATCAGCTTTGATGATTTCTTTCCACTGGTCCTTGTCAGCTTCCTATAGCCAGCCACTGCGCTCCTCATCTAAGGCTCTCGTCTCCTTTGCAAAACTTCTTGAACCACCACTGCACTGGATGTTTGTTAGCAGTTCCTGAGCCAAATGTGTTGTTAATGTTGCAAGTTGTGTCTGCTGCTTTATGACCCACTTTGAACTCGAATAAGAAAATCACTTGAATTTGCTTTTTTGTCTAACATTATTTCCCTAATCTAAAATAAATATAAAACGAACAGCAAGTAATGTCATTAGCATAAAACATAAAGTGAGAAATACACATTAAAATTATGTATAACCACATTTATTTAAGAATGTATTCCAGTGTCAAGTAGCAAATTTCAACTGAGCAAAACTGCAGTTACTTTGCACCAACCTAATAGACACATGCCGGTAAAACTGAAGGTACATTAGGATAACTGTAACACCACAGTTGGGATAGAAGAAAAATGCGTGTTATCCGTCCTAGCCATGCTAAGAAATCAGTAGAATCATCCTGGAATTCAAAGGCGTCTCCCTCCATTTGGGTGATGGTTATGTGTTTGGTGTTGTCCTTTACCAAGGGAAACAGTTATAGCTCTTTGGATTACCATTTAGAATTGTAAACGCTATTTATAATCCTTGACCAATAGTCTAGTTCTTCCAAAATTCAGGAATAGGAAATAAAAATGAAGGTCAAGAGAAGGCCTGGACAAAATTAGAAGTGTGAATAATGAGTAGTCCGCTTTTTCCATTAAAGGGGGGAACTAGGGATGGAAGAACACAATATTATGCTTTTACTTCTTCATTTTTTCTCGCTTGAGTTTTGCTGGGACACGGGATCGGGCATCTCTGTCTCCTAGTTATCTCAGCCTCATGCACAGAGCAGTGAGCATGGAATTTGAGAACGTTCTGTTCCCAAAGCATTTGAGGAAGAGTCTCTGTGTTAGTTGTTTCAGCCGCCAGACTTACATCATCAGAGTTGAGCAAGGCTGAGTTTCCTTCTCTAGGGCAGTGGAACGGCCTAAGCCCCAGAGGGCTTGCTAGGACAGACAAAGGAAACGTCTCCGTGTCCCTTCCCTGTGTCCGTATGGTGGTAACAGGTTCATGAGCCTGAGAAATTCCCTCTTCAGATGGCACGGAACCCTCCTTGGAAATTTCTTCTCCTGACACTGTTGAGGCCTTAGGGGCTATGTTGGTTTGGGAAAAGGAGACAGTCAGCAGAGATGGACTTGGGAAGCAAACCACAGTACAACAAAACAAAAACACAAAAGAAAATCCTCTGTTTCTTTGTGACTTAAGCATCACAGAACAAAGAATAGGTTATTGAAGTAGGAATTGGGAACAAGAGCTTCTAGAGAAGGTTAGGAGGTTTATAGTGGAATTGAGAATGAGGAATTGGGGTGGCCAGGAAAGACCAGTACAATTTTGTTATGATTTTCAGACAGAGGTAGAAATTTGAGTAACTGATCGTTATCAGTGCAATTGCCAGAATCCTCTCAGGTGTGTCTTTAGTTGTTTTTTTAAATTTCATTTTCTTATTTTCAAATTCTGTTTTGGATATCCAGCTGTTTTGCTGTACTTTGCACTGACATAATGCTGAGTTTTTAAAAATTAACTAACTGATTGTACATGTAAGATATGTACTTAAGATATGGACTTCGCTGGTGGCTCAGATGGTAAAGTGTCTACCTACAATGCGGGAGACCAGGGTTCAATCCCTGAGTCGGGAAGATCTCCTGGAGAAGGAAGTGGCAACCCACTCCAGTATTGTTGCCTGGAAAACCCTAGGCGAGGAGGAACCTGGTAGGCTACAGTCCATAGGGTCACAAAGAGTCATACATGACTGAGCGACTTCACTTTCTTTTTTACATGTAAGATATAGATAAATTACCAAACTGTCTTTCAGTGTGTCGTTGCTTTATAACTTTTAAGTAATGGAGAGATGTTATTCACAAGTATCAAAATTAAGTAGTTTAATGTTAAAGTATCTGTAAAATAGATTCCCAAATTCATGTTATAATTGCAAATTGTTTATTTAAACATAGCATCTCCGATACAGTGTGATAACTTTCTTTTGATATACAGCATGCTGTTTAACATGTTAGTACACATGAGACAGATTTTTGAACATAAAACATTTCTTTGTAATACTTTGTTAGCGGACAGATTAAGCTTATTCACTCTTGGCTTCCAGGATTTAAGGTTTCTTTGATATGCTGACAAAGTGAACTCTTGCATACTTGTATGTAACATCAACCAATGTCTTTTAAGGGGCTGAAGTTTGATTTTTGCTGGGTGGTTAAGAATGCTACAGATCTATTTGTGGACCCAGTGTGCTTAAGGATATCTTGGAACAAGAAACTCGGGGAGAAAGTAACATCAGGGTTTTCCTTCTAGGTAAAACATTCCTGATCCAGGTCGGTGTTTGACTCATATATTTCATTGATAAAAGATGAGCCCAGGAAGTGAATGCATGGTTACTCAAGCATGAAAACATCACAGTCTTTTAAAGCTTTTACCATATCCATCCTATAGTAGTTTAAACCATGTAGCTATTTTATTTTTTATCTATAAGCGAGGAAATAGAAGGACATTGACTGAACTCTTTTTTTGTTTGTTTTGTTTTTCATTTGAGGCAGGGAAGCAGGGGAGCCTGTTTTTCTTAAAGGGGGTCAGGCTTTTTTTTTTTTTTTTTTGATTGCTAAATAATGTCACCAGTAAAGAGTTAACCAGATTTCACTTGATTCACTCTGGCTTAGATGATGATGAGTAATGCGAGGTTGGTAACTGCAAATTGTTGTTTATAAGCAAACATGGCATTGTGCAAACAAGCAGGCCTGGTCTCCAACTGGTTTGATTTCATGGTGGTCAGCAGCTGATCTATGTAACATACAACCTTTCTGCCTCTCTAAATGTCAGAAGAAGGACTGTTTGTTTATCTTGCCTTCTTTGCAGCTGTTTACTCTGTAATGCATTTACCTCGACCTTGATTCCCAAAGAGTGGCCCCTCTCTCCTCCCCAGCTCTGTTTACATTAGTCCTGCCCCTGGTGTCACCTATGAAATCTGTTGATTATTCCACCTGGTTAATGTTAAATTACTCTTGTAAGATGATGTGTTTGTTCATAAACACAAATGCTGGGCCCCTTGTTTACTGTACCCATGGTAGCAATCGTTATTAAACAAATATTGCTTTGTTTGCGGGTGTGAGCAGCAGTTTATCCTGCAAGGTCTGTTTTTAAAAACACACACGCATTTAAAAAAAAAAAAACTTACATGCTAGAATTTTGATAAAGAAAGAAAAGGGGAACTTGTCCCTGGAATGTGGTTGAAACAGACTTAGGTTTGCTTTTCTTATCTTTTGCTTGGATGAAGGGGCTGGAGAGATTAGCGAGTTGTTTGGTTTTTCTAAGAGATTTCCTTAGTGTAATGATATCTATGCAGTTGTTTGCTTTTTTCAGAAGGGAGAGAGCTCTCCTGAAAGGCCAGTAATAGAACATCAGATGACTAGAAAACTCTTTGTGGAACAAACAAGGGCTTAGAAGGTCTAGGAGAAAAAGTCTAGTGCTATGAACAAGGCAGTCACGTTTGAAAGGTACAGTCCTTGAATTTTGTATTTTTATGTGTTGTGTGTTGTCCTGTGGGCTCCATATAGATCTTCTGTGATGCCTATACTACAAGTTTGAAAGAAGAAGACTAACTTTTAGTTTAATATGTTCTGAATAATTCCCTGTACTATAAAGACATCCTGAGAGGACAGCATACAATTAATATCAGTGGTAATATTTTTAAAAGCTAGTATTTTGATTCTCTGTTAAACTTACCTGCCTCACTTGAAAATGCATTTATGCTTATATGATTTCTTGTTAAGTAAAGCAGACCTTATATCTCTATTCAGCTTGAGGTGTCCTTGGAGGGGGTGTGTGTATGTGTGTGTGTGTGTGTGTGTCTGTGTGTCTGTGTGTCTGTGTGACTCTAGGACATCTAGAGTCTGGCAACCACAACAGAAGCCTGTCCTTTGTCCTATTTTGCAAACAATAGAAAAACTCAGCTCACATCATCTTTGTTTTTGTTTTTTAAATTACTGTTTGTTGCTGTTTCTGACTTTGCCTTGTGATTCAACACTGGGCAGGGCCTGCTAGCGTTTGCTGTAAATTATAAGGATACACCACACACTGGGTTGAGGGTGGAGGCTGAGGGGGTCATGACCTTCAAGAAATGGTGGTCTTTTATGTCAGCAAAAGCCTGCTAATCTCTCTGTGAGAGTAACTTTGGTAGGAGAAGGCTATACATGCATAGGTGGAGTTTTTGAAGGATAAAATTAAATAATTGTCCATTTCACACAACAGAGAAGTGCAAGCAACAGACCTCTGATGGCCTGCATTCACAAAGCTGCCATGATTGCTATGAACTTACTGTTCACTTTGGCCACCAGAGCGGTTAGGTGCTGCAGGCGAAATGGGAGATACGTGAAGTGTGTCATCGAACATGCTGGTCATTAATTGCTGCTAGGTATCCGACTCTGTGTATATTCAGCTATATAAAATATAGAAATGAAAAAAATATATATTCTGACCTGGTTGTCGGTCACTTTATTCCATTAGACTCTTTCTGAGAATGCAGCAGTTGAATGTTCGAATGATTAAAGTTGGGTAGGTTTTGTTAGTTCTCAAACTTAAAATCTGTTTTGTTCTATGAAAATGCATTTTAATTAAGCTCCCCAGAACACCTGGCTCCATCATACCTTAAGCTTCAGAGGCTTCCTTGTGGCAAAGCAAACAACCTAGTCCTGAACTGGCAAGGCTCCTTTCTGCTCTGTTTAATTATTTGAGCTTGTCTGGATTAATATGCCAGGGAGTGGGTATGGATTCTCCTTTGTACTTCTGTCTCCTGGAGCGGCTTCTTACTTCTATACTTTGCTCACAGTTGCTATGATTACAGCACCTAAAGTCTCATCTACTGGGAGAGAGCAGAAAAAAAGACCAGTGGTCACTGAACCTCTAAAAATATAATTAGAGATCTGTAACTTTTTAGAGGTTGGAATGTTGTCATCTACCCTTCTTCATGTCTTCTTAATATAAAGAGTACAGCGTTCCAGAAGATTTGGTTATGACAAGTCACGAGACTGAGGCATCTATAGTCCCTGAAAAGTTTTGCTGCCCTGGAATTGAAGTTTAGAAATGCCTTTTCTTTAAAAGGTTGAAGTCCCCTGTCTTCACACAGAAAGCCTGGTAGAAAAGGGAAATCATTTGTTGTTGTTGTTAAGACCATCATTTTCAGTTCAGTTCAGTCGCTCAGTCGTGTCCGACTCTTTGCGAACCCATGAATTGCAGCACGCCAGGCCTCCCTGTCCATCACCAACTCCCGGAGTTCACTCAAACTCATGTCCATTGAGTCGGTGATGCCATCCAGCCATCTCATCCTCTGTAGTCCCCTTCTCCTCCTGCCCCCAATCCCTCCCAGCATCAGGGTCTTTTCCAATGAGTCAGCTCTTCGCATGAGGTGGCCAAAGTATTGGAGTTTCAGCTTTAGCATCATTCCTTCCAAAGAACATCCAGGGCTGATCTCCTTTAGAATGGACTGGTTGGATCTCCTTGCAGTCCAAGGGACTCTCAAGAGTCTTCTCCAACACCACCGTTCAAAAGCATCAATTCTTTGGTGCTCAGCTTTCTTCACAGTCCAACTCTCACATCCATATATGACCACTGGAAAAACCATAGCCTTGACTAGACGGACCTTTGTTGGCAAAGTAATGTCTCTGCTTTTGAATATGCTATCTAGGTTGGTCATAACTTTCCTTCCAAGGAGTAAGAGTTTTTAATTTCATGGCTGCGATCACCATCTGCAGTGATTTTGGAGCCCCCCAAAATAAAGTCTGACAGTGTTTCCACTGTTTCCTCATCTATTGCCCATGAAGTGATGGGACCAGATGCCATGATCTTAGTTTTCTGAATGTAGAGCTTTAAGCCAACTTTTTCACTCTCCTCTTTATTTCAACCTTATTCTACTAACTCTCTTCCAAGTCATGAATTACAGGGAAAATTAAACATCCTGTTATTTACCATCTCCAGGCCTCGGAATTATCCTCATGTGTATTACATGTTCACCATGGGTTTTGGTAGAGTTTTATATTGGTTGATTATCTTTACATTTTCAGCAAACTGGGACAATCTTACTTCTGTGAGGACTTAAAATGATTTAATGGCTGACGTTCTTTTCTGAGTTTTAGAACTCCAAAACAGTTAGTCATTCCCGAGTACAGGAAGCAGAATATTTTAAAAGAAGCAACATAAAAGGTGGTGACTACAGGCCCTTGATCTCATTTGATTGAGAGGTTGGATTTGAATTTTTCTGTTGTGTAATCGTTTAGTTAAAAATTCAGCAGTTATATATTGGATTCCTATTATGTGCAAGGTGTGTCTGAAAGTCAAGTTGGAGATAAAGGAATTTTGTGCTGTTTAATTCTTATTAAACAAATGGAGATGGAGAGGTGCAGAAGGAAATCATTTTAATCAGAATGCCTTTTCTTGCATTTAATTGATAAATAAAAGTGCTTCTAGTTTGATAAGTACAAACTAGTTCCTATTTCTTTTTCCCCCCTCCTTTGCACTATAAAGGTTAAGAGAGCTATATTATTACTGTTATTATAAATTTGCAGTATTATTGTTATTAATTATTTCTTATTAACAATGAACGGAATTTTCATCTCAAGTTTCTCACCAACTGATCTCAATTCCTTGTTTCACAAAACCCCTATTGTTAGGGATTCTGGCTCTCTAGATGCATCCACCATATGGTTACCTGTACCCATTCCTTTCTCACACCAAACCCTGTGTTTGCTGCATTTTTGAAGACCAGAGAGAGGAGTAACTCCTTTAGTCCCCAAATGCCAGTGCTTCCTAGGAGGGATGTTCCTGGAGCTTCTTTATTTATCCTCCCAGAGAGGCCCAGCCCATCACCTGCATAATATTCTCTCTCCACACTAACCTGGGACGGATGAAGATTCCAGTTTTACCCTAGATGCTCCCATATGACTAACTTGCCACTTGTTTTTTTTTTTTAAGATGCTTTGACCACTTCATTGCTCCTTAACTTTTTCTTCGTTAAGTACTACACGAAATTCCAGATTTTTAAAGATAGATGTAGACGCGTACAGTGCATGATAAAGTTGATAATACATAAATCATTTTTAACAACAGGTAATATGCATAATTTATGGTGTTACAGTGCTATCTTTTTGATATTTATGATGGATAATGCTCAATTTTTGCCCTCATATTACTGCTTTAAATTATACCACGAGAAAATTAATGAGAAAGTAGATTTATGGGTTTCATTTGTTTGTCAATTCGGAAATTAATTGGGTGTTAATTTTAGCCGTCCCTCATCAGACCAGGACTTCAGTCTGTATGCATTACTTTGTATTCATTGTGGCTTACTTCCCATTTACTGTGGGTCACTAGCTTTGCATACATTAAAATAGCCCTCCGGCTCATTCCCTTGATTACTTTTTGAACTGCCATGCATTAGAAAATTTACGCCTTTCTGTTATAATTATGAAAATTTGGTTTTGGGACATGGTGCCTTCACAGCATAGTTAGTACTCTGACTTCTCTCCCTTAACTTGGCCCTAGGATGGTTGTTCCATGAAATGGGACTGCTGCCAGTGGGGTCAGTGGACGGACAGAAGTGTGTCTAAAGAGTTCAGAGACAGTTTGTGGAAGTGCTCTCAGATGAGAAAGTAATCAGCTGTGGTCAGTCCGTTTCTCCTGTTCTTCCTCCTCCCCTTCTTTTATCTTTGAGAGTATGCTGTGAGACTGCCGGTTGCAGACAGTCATTCAGTATCTTGGAGCCGCTGTGGCCCTTCCATCATGCCCTTTCTTCACTTGCTTTCTGTAATCCGCTCCACCGGCCCTTTATCTCCTCACTGCCACCTGCCCCAGTAGCATCTTTCCAGGTAAAGGGTGAAAGATTGGGAAGCTTGTGTCTCTCTCTGGGAAATGTAGACCCCTCTTCTCCATGGAGGCCCTGACTTCCATCTGTATGTTTTGGTATTTGATTCCCTGACTTGAAGGAGAGGAAGTGAGAGCACCAGGTGGGTCAGTTTCCCAGGTGACTCCAGCGAACTACGATGGGGAATAAGTTCCCCTTAGCCACACCTTAAAACTCCTTGGTGTGTATAGTGTGGCGAGGTAAATCCTTCACACATTTAAAGGGAATGGTTCATTTATCTAATGAGACCTGAAAGTGTGTGTTGGTCTTATTTCTTAATACAGACAGGTATTATTTCTTCTTTCCTGAATCATGTGGAAATGATTGTTAAGGATTTTGAATCTTCATGCTGCAACGTGAGGATTTTAAAGAGTACTTCTTTCGAAGAAGAACTGGGCTGACGCTCACTCTTTTTTAACTCACCTACAAACCCTGTGCGAAGTCTAACTGATAATTGGGTCAGAGCCACATGATTGAGATTTTGAAAATACAGACATACCCTCCTGTTATTGCACTTCACCTTATTGTGCTTCACAGACACTGCGTTTTCCTTTTTATAAATTGAAGGCTTTTGGCAACCCTGTATCCAACAAATCTATCAGCCCCATTTTTTTTCCAGTAGATTTTACTCACTTTGTGTCTTGGTATCACAAATTTGTCATTCTTACTGTATTACAAATTTTAAAAATTATTACTATACTTACTAGAGTGCTCTGTAATCAGCGGTTTTTTATATGACTATTGCAATAAAGATTACAACTTCTTGAAGGTTCAGATGGTGGTTAGCATTTTTCAGCAATAAAGGTTTTTAATTAAAGTATTTTTATTAACAGAATACTTTTTTTTCAGACACAATGCTATTGTACACTTAATACACTACAATAGAGTAGAAACATAACTTTTCTATGCACTGGGAAACCAAAAAATGTGTGTAACTCACTTTATTGTGATATTTGCTTTATTCAGATATTCATTTTCCTGCCATATTCTGGAACCAAACCTGCAGTGTCTCTGAGGCCTGCTTGTATTAGCCACTCACGTAATCTCTCCATTTGTAGAGTTCCCCCAGTCCTCCTTCCCTCCATCACTTCCTTCATCTCACCTTTCCATCCTTCCTTTTTTTTTTTTTTTTCCAAAGCCTCTCTTGTCTCTTCAAAGTGCATACCATTTTCCTTCCTTCCTCACACATGGATGAACAATGAGAAAGAGGGTATTTTGGAGGGGAGGGGGGCTGAAAGGGGAGGGGATAGAGTGGGAGAAGGACTGTATAATCACTCTTAATCATTTTCCTAAAAAGTGATCTTGCAGTTAACTTTTCTTCTCCTCTCCCCATAGACATA
This sequence comes from Bos javanicus, assembly GCF_032452875.1. Taxonomy (NCBI): domain Eukaryota; kingdom Metazoa; phylum Chordata; class Mammalia; order Artiodactyla; family Bovidae; genus Bos; species Bos javanicus. Next base: position 30,466,417 of record NC_083889.1, read on the forward strand.
TAAATATATTTTACAAAACTATGTTTAGTTTAATTTACACATCCTTTCATGAACAGACCAAGTTCTTTAAGGGCATTTATTCTGCTTCATATAAATAATTGATCAGCCAAGTTAATTTACTTCTGCCTGACTTGGTCAACCTTAATTAACTGCCCTGGAATCAAGACTGAACTTTTTGTTAGCTTAAAATCTTTCACAAGCATGATAACAAGGGTTTTATTTTCCTTAAATTTTCAGCATCAACACTGTAACCAAGGAAATAATCATAATAAGAAAGCATTGCTTTCATTTACTATAAATACATTGGCCTGGACATTATGAATTTTCCAGAATACTTCCAGAGAGCAGCTCTATTGGCAACGACAATAAATAAGCACGCTAAACTCAGTTCTTATCCCTCCTACAAGTCCCTCCAGCACAAAAATCGATCTTTTGAAATCAGTAGCGCTGTAATGTTTCCAAGTAAGATGAGAAGCGGGCCATTTTGGCTTTCGTAAGCTTTCCGACATCTGTGCGATTGTAGCATCAGCTTTTGTGCGGTTATGTTGAATGGATCATATGTGATTTAAACACGCCCAGCTCCTTCAGAGAAGTCATAGAGAAGGCTGGAGGAGGCTTTGGCTTTTGTTTTTTGAGAAAGGACTTGCTAGGGGGTATGGCGTGGCCATGCCCTTCAGGTGCCATGCCTTCCTGTTTAGGCTCTTTGGATGATTGTGTGTCCTTTCTTGTTTTCAGTTTGTCATGGAGCAAAGCCCATCATTGCTTCTAGGATGCCCCCACCCTAGAGGGAGGCGGAGGTCACACACACTAGGTGCTTGTGACAAGCACCCAAGAAGAGAGCTCAGCATTCCCAGCCAGAGAACAGAGATACCTCTCCTGTGACTTGCTTTAGATGAGTCTAAAATTGTAAAACTCAGTAGAAAAACCCCAAATACAGTGGTTGGCTAGCGTGCTGATACCTTTAGCTTTGTACTTCGGATGTTTTTTCCTTGTCTACCTGCCACCTTCGTCGTTGTCTTTTTGGGTTTTGACTCCGTTTTCTTTGTGTAGATGTCCTAATTCACTACCCAGTGCAGGACTTTGCAAATTGGAAATTTGCTCATCCTTTATGGAATGGACAAGTTCATGTCTGCCTAACTTGCTGAGGTTTAGTTTTCTTATCTGTAAAGTGGGAATAGCCTTTTCTCCCTCATAGAATACTTCTGTGTTTGAAAAGTACATCAGAGGGCTTTGTAGTTTGTGCATATGATACAAATAGAAAAGCCTTATTAAATAGCTTGAAACGTTCCATAGAAAGAAAAAACTGCCAGCCCAGATATTGTTAGAAACATTCTTAGACATCGACACTCCTCATTTTTTCACATGTGCTTTTCAAAAAACCTGTTTTCTCCTGATTGGTGTGGGAGATTATAGCAAAATTTAAATCTTCCAACCAACATACTACTGTTAGCACTTGACTAATTAAGGACATCCTCGGACCAAAATAATCCTTTATGCAATTTCGATCCCAAAGCCTGCACTCTCACAAACCTGGTCCCCAAGCCAAGCTGCTTGGCTTGATGCCTGTGAAACTTGTGCTGGAGGACTTGGCAGTCTTCTGTGGAACTGCATGGAGCAAATCTTCTCATCAGATTGTGCGTTGGATATTATTCTGACTCCACCCACCACGATGTTGTCAAACCCAGGAAAAGGGAGCTGGGTCAGTCTCTTTGACACTTGTCTTCAGATCTGGGAGCCCAGTGGTCAACGTGACTTGAAAGCCGTATTTTACCTGTAGCACTGCTTCCTGAGGACGGGCTATTTGGCTAAATATGTCCCATTCTGAGGGCAGCTATAGAGTTTAGGTATAGACAAAAGCATTGTCTTTGTGGAGTGGGAAACCCCTGATATAGATAGGCTTTCTGGAAGGTGAAAAACATTTTTTTCCTTTTTTGTTTAGATATGCTTGTAACATACCCTAAAACCTAAATGGGTTTCCTTGCTTAGTACTAAAACAACTATTTCCTTAAACACTTTTTTTCCCCTTAGCTTCTGTACATGTGGGAAAGTTTATGACAGAGAAACTAAAATGTTGAGGGACAAAAAAACACCTACGTTTCAAAAATTTGGTGTTTTTTTTCATGATGAACTAGATACTTGCTTTGCCTGGTTCTTGCATCTTAAAGTTTTAGTTCTTTTTTGGTAGATTCTTCACTCTGCAGACAGTAAGATATGAATGCAATTTTTAAAGGACTATAATCACTGAAATATCTGATCTAAAGAGACAAGAGTGAATCAGCTGTTGTGTCTGAGTTTGTTTTCCACCTGTTCACAAAAAATGCCATTCTTAATCCAGTTCAGAATTGGATTAACTTTAATGTGTGTGTGTGTGTATATATGCCTTCTGGGTTTATGAAATTTGTCATTACATTGGATTATACTATGCACGGAAAGGAAAAAAGATATGGATTTTTCTGTTCTTAATTTTTACAGTTGTTTTTGTATGAGTATAGAACAGACTTAAACCAATGTCTTACAGGAAGACAACCTCCTGTAAAGATGCCTAGAGTGTTTAAATTTGCGTGTTGTCACATATTTCATCTACGGGGCAGAAATCTGTAACACTTTGTGTATGTGTCATCCATGATTTGAATCAATTTGTGTAAAAGTTTTCTGCCCTTTTATCTAAGATTGGTATTTCCCAGTTGTCTTAATTATTTGGGCATTCCTTAGCTTGGATGTTTGAATTACCACCTCCCTGTAGTGATAATTGTTTGTGTCTGGCCTCTCAGCCTGGAGTGCGACCCTGAAATGTTCATTGTTTGGCCCTTTCTTTACCTCAGCTTTAAAAAACACATAGCTAAGAACTCTGACATCAGACTGAATTTGTCTTAAGTAGTCCCCCTGCCCCCCAATCCACAGCTTCACTCTCTGAGGTTTGTTTTCCTCAGTCTGAAAATATTAAATGGAAAATTCCAGAAATAAGCAATTGTTAAGTTTTAGATTCAACGCCATTCTCAGCGAGATGAAATCTCACCATCCTGCTCCGATTTCCCCAGGACTGGAATCATCCCTTGCCCAGCGTTTCCCACCCATTTTCCATTCAGTAGCTATCTCAGTTGTGTCCAGGTATCACAGGGCTCATGTTCAAGAACGTGCAAGACTAGTGATGCTGGTACTTCGGATGTGCCAGAGAGGAGCCATAAAGTGCTTCCTTTAAGTGAAAAAGTGGAAGTTCTCAGTAAGGAAAGAAAAAAAATCATGTGGAGAAGAACCAATCTTCTATCCATGAATTTGTGAAGAAGGAAAAAGAAGGGCATACTAGTTTTGCTCTTGTACTTTGAACAAGCAGAAGTTGTGATCATAGTGTCTGAAAAGTGCTTATTTAAGCTGGAAAAGGCATTAAATATGTCCAGCAAGATATTTTGAGAGAGACCACACTCATAACTTTCACCCTAGTATATTGTTATAATTGTTCTTTTATTGTTAGTTATCACCATTAATCTCTTACTTAGAAATTAAACTTTACCTTAGGCATGTATGTATGGGAAAAAAACAGTGTATATAGGGTTCAGCAGTCATCCACTGGGGATCTTGGAATGTATCCCCTGTGGATAAAGGGGGGATTACTATAATAATCCTTTATGCAATCCTTTATATATATCTTTAAAATTTTTTTTGATGTTTAGTACTTTCAAATTCAGGCTTCCCTTGTGGCTCAGCTGGTAAAGAATCTGCCTGCAATGTGGGAGACCTGGGTTCGATTCCTGGGTTGGGAAGATGCCCTGGAGAAGGGAAAGGCTACCCACTCCAGTATTCTGTCCTGGAGAATTCCATGGACTTGTACAGTCCATGGGGTCACAAAGAGTCGGAAACGACTGAGCGACTTGCACTTTACACTTTCAAATTCAGAATTTTTTTTTTAATCTGCCTAGGCAACATTTTCTCCAAAATAAGCATAAGAGGGCCTAGACCTTTCACACCTTAAACCAGACCAGACATTAGGAATTCAGTATGAGAAACACGTAACTCTGAACGGGACTTCTCAGGACAATCTTAACCATAAGACAAAGACAAGACTCAATTTATTTAGCCTCTGAAAAGTTGTGACTCCCCCCTCCCTCTCTCAAAGTAGCTTATCTTATTGGAATGGCCAGTTTTGAAAAGTTCCAATACTTGAATGATTCCAGGGAGTGCAAATCTTGAGAACACTTTTGGGGTTTTGACTGTAAGGGGTTTTAGCATGAATTAATACCTCAGGAGGCCTCTTGCTAAGGTGTGTTATCTCCTGATAGACTACATTTGGAAAATACTTCTCTAAGAGCGTAATACATCATACAGAGCCTATACATACTAAAATTAAATGTTATACCTAATACACTGAATGAAATGACTTACTGGTTTTTGAGCAAAACATCCAGATATAATCACAGGAATTTAACCATAAATTCTAAGTTCATCTGACAATGTTTTTTTTTTCTGAGGAAAAAGATAGCATACATAGAACAATACTACTAAAAGTTGAATTTGCTTTTCTTTTAAAGTTTTTAATTAATTTCTGTTTTATATTAGAGAATAGTCGTTTGGCAATGTTGTGTTAGTTTCAGGTGTACAGCAAAGTGATTCACTTGTACATATACATGTATCTGTTCTTTTTCAGATTGTTTTCCCATAGAAGCTATTAGAGAATATTGGTAGAGTTCCCTGTGCTATACAGTGGATCCCTTAAAACTTGAATTTGGACCAACGGTTCCATCTTCAGAAACTAGACTATTGGACCACTAATAAGGGATAAGTTGAGTGAAAGGAAGTGACAACTGTTTACAGAGTTTGGCAACATTGAAGGCAGGGCCCTTCTCTTCATGTACAACAACTGTGCTAACAGCTGCTTTTTTCTTTCTCCCTGGCTCCCTCCTGCAAATCAGGTTTTTGAGTCATGATGCAAGAATCTGGGACTGAGACAAAAAGTAACGGTTCAGCCATCCAGAATGGGTCTAGCGGCGGCAACCACCTACTAGAGTGCGGCAGTCTTCGGGAAGGGCGGTCCAACGGGGAGACGCCGGCCGTGGACGTGGGCACGGCCGATCTGGCCCACGTGCAGCAGCAGCAGCAGGTACCGTGCGCTGGAGTCGGGCTGTGGAGGGGGGTGGGTGCAGATGCTACCGTTCCATCGCACACTTCATCACCGTGACCGTCTGATACTCAGCCGGCTATCTGACTGTACGCAGCATCTTTTAAGCCGGGGCCCCAGCCATTGGCTTTAAGAAACGAATTCTCAAGCTTTTGTCATTTCAGTCTTGGGAAGCCCGTCTGTCTTGGGAAATGGTTGTTGAAAGTGAGATCAGGTGGACCTCTGGCCACTTCCTTGGAGCCCCTAATATGCCAGCCTAAAGTTTAACTACTTGGAATAAAAGGAATCTTTGGAGAAATGGTTCCTAATGCTTGAGTTTAAAAAAAAAAAAAAACAATGATAAAAAGACTTATTAAACCTTAGGAAGAAGGAAACAAATAAGGGGTCAAGGATACAGGAGAAACAAGGGTTATAAGCAAGAAAAGTAGGTGAAACAGGAGAGTAGGAATAAGGAGAAATACCCAAGCAAAATTGGGTAGATAACAAGACATCAATAATGCAGTCATTGGTGTAAGAAATTGCTTGCTGTTGCTCAGAGTTTAGGGAGATAGGCGACTTAGAAATGTTTCTTATATCCATACAGCAGTTGGTATGTGACTAAATCTTATTACTGTTTTAAAGTATCTCTTTTTGGTGGCTACCCCAAATGATCACAAGTTGGGACATACTCATTCTTGTTATATCCTTTGTAGACATTTATATGGGTAACTGTGATTGACTGGTAAAATATTTACAAATGGCAAAGGGTGTGACAAGGTGAATGTTGCTGGTTGGCCAAAGTGTTGATGCAAATTCAAGTAAGTAAATAGCATTTGCTTGAAGATAAGCATTGTTTTCACAGCCTCTTTTGGATTTAGGAAATAGTGTACATTTTTGTTAATGATCATGAATGATTTTTGTTGCATTTTAGTGTTTGATTCATTTATTAAATACAAAGTAATTTGGAAAAACGGTTTAAAAAGAGTGGTAAATCTTTGGCCCTTTCTGAATGAAACACATTGTTGGGGGTTGGGGGAAAGAAGGAAAAATGCAAACCTTTTCTCAAACCATTTTCTTAGAATCTATAGCAGAGAAACTAAGGCAGTCCCTTCCTGTTTTAGGGATATGGCATTTGGCGGTCTCTAAAACATGTATTATTTTCTCCTTTCTAAGAATTTTTACCAATAAGGAATCATTAGCTTGTTAGTCTGTCAGAAACCATTGGAACCAGCTTGAGACAGTGGAATCTGTGGGGGAAAAATAGAAAAGAGAGGAAGAGACTTGAAGTGATTTGATCTCTCTTTTAGTGGCAGCTCAGATTCGATAGTGCCTGCTCCCTGGGCATCACATCAGCTGGGATTTATGTGTGTAAACTTGGGGTGTTTGCAGTAGTGCAAATGGCCAAATCCTAACCAGTGACACTGGTGACAGGACCTATCAGTGGTAGAAAGGGATCCACGTATTTGTGTGTGTGTTTGTTCGTGTGATATTCTCAGATATTTGTGGATATATTGGAAATAAGTTGGTAATTTGGTTTGCCATTTTCTGTGCCCGTACCAAACAGAGGCCAAGATCAACTGTTTCTTTATGGAGCAGCTGAAGTGGGGCTATTGACTGATGTGGTATACGCGAGTACATGCTGAGTCACTTCAGTTGTGTCCGACTCTTTGTGACCCCATGGCCTGAGGTGGTATGAACACAGAGTAATTAGTATTTAGAACATGTCAATTGGATAAATGGGAAATTAACATCTTCTGATTTTTATTTAAAGAACTGAAAATCATCCACTATCTCAAAGTCATAAGCCAGCCAAAAACATTACTTTTATGCCACAGACACACCCCTCCCTCCCTACCCCACGAACAGCAACCACAAGTTGACCTCACGAAGAAGGTAATATACATTCATTTTTTTAAGAATTAGTTTATTTTTTAATTGGAAGATAATTGCTTTACAACGTTGTATTAGATTCTGCCGTACCACAGCGTGATGCAGTCATAACTCTAAGCATACCTCTTCCTCATCCCACCCCTCTGGGTCATCGCAGAGCACCAGGCTGGGCTTCCTGTGTTCACAGCAGCTTCCCACTAGCTTCTGTTTTACACATGATAGTGCATATAGGTCAATCCTACTTTCTCTGTTCGTCCCACCCTGTCTCTCTCCCACTGTCTCCACGAGTCCATTCTTTACATCTGCATCTGTTTGCTCTGCAAATAGGTTCATCAGCACCATTTTTCTAGATACCATATATATACATTAATATGCAATATTTGTTTTTCTCTTTCTCAATTATTTTGCTCATGTATATGTACATTTTAACAGCATCTTCTTGAAAACCATCAGCCGCAAAATTAGTTATTCATGTCTCCCCTCTTTTATCTTGGTTCTGACCACTTTTTAGAGAATATGTTGTTTGGGTAATTGGTATACAGGTCATTACCTTTTGATTGTACTTCAAAGTGCTTTTAATATTTTTATAACAATTTTATTTCTAATTGCCTCTGATATGTTTTGGGAAGGAAGAAAGCAGTTGGGTCTATCATTGTGCCTGAAACTCCATATATTGTGGTTGGCAGGCCTTTTGAGTCTTTTAAAATAAAACAACTGACAGCTGTGTGACTTCCTTAAGTGTACGATGAGGCGCTTAACAGGTTGTTAGGGGGAAAGAAAATCTGTAGATGAAACAAGAAAAAAAGACAGGATTCAGAAAGTTTTATGGAAGTCGTATTATCAGTTTTCTCTCAGACTGAAACTGTAACAGTTAAACAGTTTGTAGTTATCTGAATGTCAACATGATGGACATGGGTTGTTTTCGTCATTCTTATTCTACAGGTTTTTACTTGAAGTGAGAATACCAGCAGTGAGAAAATCACAGCCATGCTGAATTCATTACTGCGGTAGTCACACAAAACCACGGATAAAATTTCAATAACTGCAGGCCACAGTTGAGTAAACAGTTGCACTGAAATTTAATTCCTGTTGACTTTTCCCCCATTCCTCGCCAGGGGCACATTCTGATTCTGTAGTACAAAGACAACAGGGGTTACAGCTTTGATTAATGTAGGACACTGGAAGAGAATTAGAACTGTAAAATATGTTAGAAGTCCATGGAACAAAAAGATCTGGCTTAAAAGGCTTGGTATAAAAATGAGTTAATTATACTGTGTATGAAACTGAATGTTCTAGGATTTTCCAGTTGCTCCAGTGCAATCATTGACAGTATAGGGAGAATTTTTACCTACTGCCAAGATTTAAAATAAATAAATGCAAGCCTTTCCACCTTTGATCCATGTTACCAAAGATAATTACGAATGAGAACAAGTGCCCTTTCAGAATGGAGAGCCTTCACGAAGATTCGCTGTGGAGTGAGTGGCTTCTGTTCTGGGTTTGGTCTGTAGATTGGCTAAATTGGGTCCAGACAGAATTGCTGTTGCTGTTTTTTAATTATGTTGTTGACAGCCTAGAGAAATGGGGGAAATCTGGCTTTTCCATTTTCTCTTGAAAAATCCGATCTGGTAACCATGGGCAGTATTCCTACATGGGTAACTGTTGTTGGGAGATGAATTGTTACTAAGTCAAGGAGCCCGTAGCCCTGCAGTCGGCCTGAGTGCCCACCCAGGACCTTGGCTGACTTGTGCCCTCTAGGCATTGGAGTTGGTGATTCTGGTCTGGACATTGCCATCATCACTCAGAAGCCATCAGCCAAAGAGAGGGGCTACCATCAGCTGGAGAAGCCCACCCACACACTCACAAATTGGCTCCCTTCCTTAAAACTAAATGTATTATTCTGTAATGCTTCAACTGTACTTATATCTGGACCACGAAACTATTATAACAATAGTTTTCTAATAATATAATTTGATAGAGTTTCTGAACATTTTCTTTTAGCTCTTGAATAATTCTTTACCCAATCCCATCACTGCTTTTTATTTCCTATTATGCCTGCCCCATTTCCAGGTCTGTAAAAGTTCTCTACTGGATACTGACTACTCCATTATGAAACTCAGCAACAAATACTATTACCAGTTACTAAAGTTTTTTTTTTTTTTTCCCCTTAAAGGAAGGATTTTAAAATGTCCAGAGCAATTTCACAAACTGTGTGGATTAATGCATTTTAAAAGTCTTGAATTTTAGAAAGCAGAATTTTATTTCCATATTGCTGCAAATGAGAGCTTTTTCAGATAAGCATATTACATAGAGCATAATGTTTAGAAGTTTCTCCATATACAGCATATGCTGTCAGGTCAATTAACAGAATGCATACTAGAAAATGTTTATTCAATAAAAATGAATAGCTGTTAAATAAAACAGTGATTTCTTAACAACATTCCATTTAATGATGGGTTTTTTTTCTTTTTTGGGGGGGATACCACCTGGCACTTTTATTGTCTGCAAATCAACGTAGGGAGAGCTTTGGTTGCTAGAGTTTTTAGGTGTGGTTATCGTTTTATATGAGAAGGGCAGTTTAGAAGTAGTCTATGAGAAGGACATTTAAATAAGATAAACTATATGTGGAATTCAAAACTATATTATTTGGAGAGTTGTGGCTAAGTGATGTATTAACTTCATATAGCTTCTTTGACATTCGGTTTAAGGTACATGTTTCACATTAATAATGTAAAAGAAAAAGAGAAACATTCGGTGACTATTAAGGAGGTAAAAAGGTAGAAAGGACAAGGAGCTTCTGCAAGATCATGGAAGAGAAAGAGGAGGATCCATTGGGTTGAATTTTGCCAATGAGCCTTTGAAGGAAGTAAAATTAGTCATTACAGAGGACCAGAGACACTCAGAAATTCTCTTTCTTGTCAGGATCGAAGAATGAATCCCTTCCTCTAGTGTTTGTTACTGAAGTTACTAGTGGGTGGGTATTAAACAGAACTGGAAGAATGTCCTACCAGTGTTTCGAATTGTAACTGCCTCTGTGGTAAACAATGCCTGGAAGAAGTAGCTGTCAGTGTTTGGATGGGCAGTAAGCACCTATTACAGGGAGCCTCCCTTAGTTTCTTGTTCTTCCCCATCTTCCTCTGGAGGGCTGTGTTAAATGCCACTGGTCATCTTTGGCCTTGTTTCCCCTTCTACAGAGAGAAGCCTGGGTGATTAGGTATAGATCTATAGATGCAAAAGATGAACTATCAGTAGCCAGTTCGGCTTTGTCATTCTGTTTTTTTCTTTGAAAATGATTTCTTATGAACTTTCTACGGAATCTTCTCAAGTGGGCTTTCCCATGGCAGGCAGGGACTGTGTCTGAAAAGAGAGGGTCTTTGGATGCCACCGGAAGGGTAAATACGTTCAGCATATCTGTGTCCTAAAAGGACTTTCTGTGTCCTTTCTGTACTTTCAGAATAAAGTACAGAAGAGATTATTCATATTTTTTGAAGATATTTTGATGCCCATTTTTAAAGTCTTTATTGAATTTGTTAAGATATTGCTTCTGTTTTATGTCTTTCTTTTTCTTTTTGGCTGTGAGGCATGTGGGATCATAACTTCCTGACCAGGGATCAGACCTGCACCCCTTGCATTGGAAGGTAAAGTCTTAACCACTGGGCCACCAGGGAAGTCTTGAGATTACTCTTTTATTAAATGCCCTCATGGGCCTGGGGACTATGATAAGAGCCAGCACCTTCCTTCACTAATGGGTGAAGACCCAAGCTATAATTTTAAATTATAAAATTAAGAAATTTCTAAGGAATTGCTCTGTTCAGATAGACTCTTTGAAGACACAAGGTAGAGTTCAAATACTATAGAACCGATTGATGGTCAAATACATTTTATAGGAATCAGTGCCACCAAAATGTTAGCAAAAACCAAACAGATTAAAATGAAACTGAGACAGGAATTCAGATAATTCTGACAAATAAAGAAAAGGCAGGCACAAAATAGCAAACTTATACTTTTTCTTAACTCCTTTTGTGGCTATTTCTGGAAAAGGCATCTTTCACCCTGAATGCTAAATTTAGTTCTCTCCTCTGTTGTTTAGACCTGCCTTCCATCTAAATATTGTTGTCAAAGATTTATGTAATGCAGACTTTGAACCTCGTGTGAAATTCTTTCACGTTCTAATTTCTGAACAGCAGTTGTGTGTCATTAATCTCTCCATTGAAAATTAAGATGGACCAGGAAATGGGGGGAAAAAAAGCGTCACGTACATAAGAGAGCGTGGTAATAGCAACCCAGATGCTGCTTCTCATTATGAGTGAAGTGTACGCTCTTGACTTGAAGCAAAAGCATTGCTACTTTGAGAAGGTAATTTTCAGTCTTGACCTGTGAGCTAATAAAAAAAAAAAAAATACTCCCTATCTCTTGCCTAGTCAGAAATCTCTTTTTGAACATCAGGAGGAATGACTTTAATGGTAATTTGTTGACAGATTAGCTTTGGTGATTGCAAAGAGTTTGTTTTGCAAAACTGGCAGGCTCCTATCTGTTCTCTGAAGGCAAGTAACCTACTTTGCTGTTTTGCAAGTGCCTGCCTTTATTGACAACTAGTGCTGAACAGGCAGAATTGGTATGTTTGTGTAATGTAAACCTATAGCTCGCCTGATGGAGTCTAGTGTACTTTTAGCTAGTGCATAGATTGCTTGATAAAAAGGGTTAGAAGGTGACTGCTTTTATGACAAAGTAGAAGAGCAATATAAATGCGAGTGGTGGATGGAGCAGCAGAAAGGAAGTTTATATAGGGAATTGAACCCTGTATTAGAAAGTTTCTTTTCATCACTTGGTCTTTGAACTCAAATCTATTGTAATTATGAAGTGTTACTTGTAACATTCCAGAGACTCTTTACTAAATACTGTGTTTGATTTGGTTTGTGGAAATAAAACGATTTTTTTTTTTCCCCTCTCTCACAAGAAAATTTACTGAAGAGAGTTTCACATACTGGCCTGGACTCAGTTTTAGTCCAGGTCGCTACTAAATGGACTACTAAGCTTCTCTCTTAGCTTTCAATTTCTTGGAGTTATTTATTCTCCTGTTTTCATTGAACCGTTATGATGCCACGCCTATGTGTAAGGAAATGTGAGGACCACACATGTGTGAGGTGCTAGGGAAGCAGGGGAGAGTAACTTGGAGTTTATCTGGTTGGAGCCTGATGAGTAAGTCTGAGAGTGATGTGAAGGTGGTTAGAAGGTAAATTGAGTTCAGTTTGTGTGAAAGTTGAGTTTCTAAGCCAGTGGAGGTTTCCCACCTGAAAGAAAGGCTGTACATGAGGAGGTGGACTGACGGTAAAAAAGAACATTGGGCCTGGCGTGGCAGGAAAGAGGCTCAGGACAGGTGAATAGTAGTGACAAGGCCATTGCTGTTGGCCCTGGATTTAGGAACGGGACACTAACCCTTGCCTCACGTCATTGAGGGCGCCATGGTTTTTTTTGGTTTGGTTTGGTTTTTTGGTTTTGTGTGTGTGTGTGTGTTGCAGTAAAGCTTTATTTATAGACACTGGAATTCAAATTGTATGTAATTTCCATGTCACTAAGTATCATTGTTCTTTTGATTTTTATCCCAATCTTTTTTTCTTGTAGCTTTTTTTAAAAAATTGAAGTATAAATGCTTTACAGTGTTTTTTCTGTTATACAACAAAGTGAATCAGCCGTATGTATTCATGTGTCCCCTCCCTCTTGAGCCTTCTGCCCACTCCCACCGCACCCATCCCATCCATTTAGGTCACAGAGCACCTAGCTGAACCCGAGGCTGCCATGTGGCTGACCCTGCCTTGTTCCCTGCATTTGAAGCCCTTGGTCAGCTGTCAGCCGCATGAGGGCAAGGATGAGCCTTTCCCATCCCTTGCTGCTCCTCAGCACAGAGCACAGTACTGGGCGGCGAACAGTCCTCTTACTCTGTGAATGAATGAAATGGGAAGAGAAAGGAAGGCCTGGGTCACAAGAGGGAGTTCAGGGGTGAATTGGCAAATCAGTAGCACCTTTGGAAAACAGGAGATGTGAGCGTGTCTATGAGGGGTGACTCAGGATTTCCGATCTGACGGGCAGCATGGTACACCCGTGGTGCACCGTGGAATGAAGAGAGAGAAGGGCAGCGAGAGGAGAAGGCAAGCTCCTTTCTGCCCGTCATTAATCAATTATTATGATATGATAAAGAAAGCACAAACATAATTTGTATATAAAGAGTAAGTTTATTTTGGAAAAATCTCTGTTTAAAGGCTGTTTTAAAAAAAGACACCCTCCTGTGTCACTCAGTCTCACTATTTGATTGTATATGTTTATTCAGATTAAAATTATCAAATATTTTCCCTTTAGCCTATGCCATTTTCTAATGAGTATATCTTCCAGAAGTCACATGGGAAGTGCTGATAAACTGCTTATGTTCCTATTGATCAGGGAATGCGCTTATCTCTCTTAGAGAACAAAACTACCAAGTTAGATCTTTGATAAAGTGTCTCATATTGACACAGGCTTCTTAGAATGAATAATTTTTTTGTTTTAAGGTGAAGGGGGTGCCTGTTGTGTTTCCTTTGTTGGAAAAATACAATCTGTAATTATTAAACAGCTGGTGCTATTGGAAAACCCATTTAGGGGGTATAGATTCAACTGCTAAGGGGGAGCAAGCCTTGTTTATGAGTTGAAGTTGAGCCCTGCATAGAGATGGATGGAGGGAAGGAAGCTCTTTCCCTTTAATCTTTCCTGAGAGAGTATTTTCCAGTATCTTCTGCATAAACTGACAATGCAAATACTGGCTTTGGAGGGGTTAAAATTTTTTATTTTGTGAAGTTGATAACCCTAAGGTTCTCTCTGAATTAACTCTTTTATCCCTATTTTTAAACTGTACCTTCTTTACCCAAAATAAAATGAATTCCCTGATGCAGGTTGGTCTTCTGTAAAGTTTCCTAAAGTAGACTGTTTATTACACACTTTCTGATCCAGGCAACCATATGTAATTGTCAGTATCACGATCACTTGTCAAAAAAAGGCAAATGTGAGCTGATCTAAATTGGTATTTTTAACATTGTACCTTTTCTTGCCCCCAACACCCCTCTCTCCACATTGAAGGGAAGGTGACATGATGTCTTCTTAGTCATTCAAATCCAATAACTTTTAATCTGAAGGTTAAGTAGTGAGATATAAACTAAGAGATGATAATATCAATTTTATGTTCACTGAAGGGCACAATATACCTCTTTCTAGTAGAGGAAAATTGTGCGTAAAATGTCTTTTGCTTCTCAACAGCAGAGCCAGGCGTCTTAGAGTCAAAGGAAGAAAGAATTTTGGAAAATTTTAATAAAATAGAACGTAACTTCCTAGAACAGGGTGAAAGTAGCCTTTTATTGTTGTAATGAGTGTGTTAATTTTTCAGGGTAGCACAGGAAGAACCAGCTCCATTTTTATAGCCTCTTGTATTGACTCTTGTTATGCTCTCTATGAACTCAACACCCTTTTCAAGGTTAAAGACTGGGAGAGAATGACATAATGTTCATTCTTTCCTGACTATTTTTGGTCCTAATGTGTATGATAAATAATACTGTGATAGTATTGCTTACCTTGCCTCATTTTTTCCCCTCTTCATAGTGATATTTCCATTTCCACACGATAGCAATCCAGCCTGCCAAGGTTCTAAGTGAAAATGCCTTGGCAACATGCATTTTTATCCTAACCTGCTGATTTATCCCATTAGATCTGCACTTGTCTTACACAAGTTTGTGTAGTGTATTTCATGGATATGCTACGTGCATTTATGTATAGATATACTGTACCAATAGCATATCATAAGAGGGGAAGCAGTGTGCATCAACTGGGGATGTGATATTCTCCATTATTATTGTCAAGGTGATATTCTGTAATGTAGTGATTCACAATTACAATTTGCGGGATTGCATTCTGGAATTATTTTAAACTTGTTTCTCAGCCTTTCAGTCAGTACCTTTATTGGTAAATTCTAAGTAAAAGGCAGTGTGTTGAGCTGGCAGACCATACTGAGGATTGGTGAGCTAAGGCAGAAGGCCAAATCCTACAGATCTGGGTCTGCTTCCTCCTCTTTGAAATAAAGATTTTTTTTATTGGAACACAGCCATCCCTACCCCCCTTTAAAAACATGTTTTTTCTAATTTTTGGCCATGCTAGGTCTTTGATGGTACATGGGCTTTCCTCTAGTTGTGTGAGTGGGGGTTATTCCCTATTGTAGTGCAGCGGCTTCTCTTGTTGTGGGGCACAGGCTCTAAGGCCTGCAGGCTTCAGTAGTTGGAGCTCCCGGGCTCTGAAGCACAGGCTCAGGAGTTGTGGCGAACGGGCTTACTTGCTCTGTGGCATGTGGGATCTTCCCAAATCTTGGCTTGAACCCATGTCTCCTGCTTTGACAGGCAGGTTCTTTATCACTGAGCCACCAGGAAAGCCCCATATTTCCCTCTTTTCTCTTGTTTGTGGCTGCCTTCTCCCTACCACAGCAGGGGCGAGTTGTTGCATGGAGAATGTATGGCTCATAAAGCCTAAAATACTTATAATCTGGTCCTTACCAGAAAAAGTTTGTTGACCCCCTGGATTAGCGAATGGCAGATGTAGCAAGATTTGCCTTCTAAAACTTAGTATTCTTATTTTATAGTATCATGTAACAAAACTGAAAGATCATTCCCTCATTTTTCCCCTAAAGTGTACATTTATTGATATATGTATTTATCTCATAATTTGACTTATTTTGCCTTTTCTGAAATGGAAGATTAACATGTAGTTGTCATCATATCTATATGGGTTGCTTTCTAATCATTTAACTGAATATATCTTACAAATGAAAGGTTTTGACAAAATTGTTGCTTAGAAGAATAATCAGCGAGCCTACTAAAGAAATGATGGAGCGTGAGATTCTGAACGAGTCACTCAAAGAGAGGACTTCTTTGGTCATGGTTCTCCTACCAAAGAAAATTAATATAAGAAAGTAGCATATATTTGTAGTCCCACGGTTGGCTAGAAGATGCAAAGAAATATCCTGAATGTGTCCCTGCATTCATAAAATTCATAATCTAATTGGCCTAGGACAAGATGTAAACATGTGAATTGAATAGCAATAAAAACTTCAAAGCACATGAAGCTGTAGAAGAGATGCATCTGACTAATCAACAGATATGTGATTTAATCAATAAATGTTCAGTAACCTCATGGACTGAGGAGCCTGACAAGCTACAGTTGCAAGAGTCATGGGGTTGCAAAAGAGTCAGACACAATTTAGCGACTAAACAACAACAAGAACCCAGAGAGGAAGAGTTTATTTGTGTCTGTGTTGGTGGGATCTTTGAAGACTGATGAAACTGAGGAAACAGTAGCTCAGTATGTGCACACCAGCAGATTTAGTTTAACTCTTTCAATCAGGAGATAATAGATAGAGGGTATATACTGAGCTATGTGGATTTGGATTATGACTTAGATATTAAATTGCCAAGAGATGTATCTTTGCTATTTTGTCATTTTTAATTTGGGGAGTAGCGAGAGTGGTTTTCTATTGTGGAAGGCCTGGGGGCATATCATAAGCAGAGGTCTTTCTATACTGGATACCAGCATCCGAGTTGATTGGTCTCCAGGAAATGGTCCGGGGCCTATCTGTTTACACAGACCATTGCCTGAGTTGAGTGTATGATTTCCAGAGATTAGATGAGGGCTGACAAGACTGGTCATTTCGTTGGTGGTATCCATATTTCACATATTTTTATATTGAATTTTAGCTCATTCACGTCTATTCATCATTTAGCTGGAATGACTGAAACCATAGGACCTTAATTTTAAAATAGTTGTCAGATTTGAAGATCTTTACTCAATGCAGCTATTTTTATGAACTGATGGTCTTTTCTGGAAAAATGCACTGGCCTCGCGTTTTCTCCCTTTCAAACTTATTTCTTGTCTTACTTTATTTGTTTCTAAGTTTGTTATTAGATGACTTATCTCCCAGTTAGCGAAAATCTCTTTAGTCTTCCAGGCAGGTGAATTTCCCTGCCATGGGTCATATCTTTAATTCCACCATTCTTATGTTTTGCACCATTTTAAGACCCCTCCTTTGTAAGTCTTATGAGATCCCAGCACCTTTCACTCTGCAAAGCGTGTGTATACACGTGTGTGTGTATGATTTTGCAATTACAGTTTCATGTGTGTCACACCCCAACCCCCCACCCCCAAATTAAAACACTGTACAGCCCACACTGCATGTTAATTAGGTTTGCTAGCTGGTTCAGTGTTTTGACAAATGTTCCTAGATTCTTTTATGTTTAATTAATGTTAAGTGCATTAGTAACCTATCTCTAATTTGGAAAAGGTTTCCTCTTTTGGCTCTAAATGCTTACCAGTGTGTCCCTGGAATTAATTCTTGGATATCTTAAATGTAGCACTATAAATGCCAGCTCTGAAGAAAACCCTGGTAAGTAAGGTCATATAAAGTCCTCTGCATAGGTCCTGAGAGTCATTTTATGTTTATTCAAATGCACTAACCAGGTTTACATACTCTTGCACAACACTGTATACTCGTTGGAAGGTCTTTGACCAAATCAGCAAAGATGACAAGAAATGATGCATCCACACTGTGACTTATATAACATTGTGTAGGACTCCTGCCTGGAAAATCCCCTGGACGGAGGAGCCTGGTGGGCTGCAGTCCATGGGGTCGCTGAGGGTCGGACACGACTGAGCGACTTCACTTTCACTTTTCACTTTCATGCATTGGAGAAGGAAATGGCAACCCACTCCAGTGTTCTTGCCTGGAGAATCCCAGGGACAGGGGAGCCTGGTGGGCTGCCGTCTATGGGGTCGCTGAGGGTCGGACACGACTGAGCGACTTCACTTTCACTTTTCACTTTCATGCATTGGAGAAGGAAATGGCAACCCACTCCAGTGTTCTTGCCTGGAGAATCCCAGGGACAGGGGAGCCTGGTGGGCTGCCGTCTATGGGGTCACACAGAGTCGGACACGACTGAAGTGACTTAGCAGCAACAGTCCATTCTGGGGGTGGTTTGGCATTGTGTAACAGGTTTAGAACAGTCACACAGTTGAATTCAGGGTCACACTTTTACTGAGCAATTATATAGCATTCAGCAGTGGTTCTCAAACTTTTATTGTGTGGAAGTCATATGGAAGACTTTTTAAAACAGACTGCAGGACCCACTCCCAAGTACTTTATTCTGTAGATCTTGATTGGGGCCCCAAAATTTGCATTTCTGATGCTTCTAACCCATTGTCTACTGCTGACTAGAGCACACTTGATAACCAATGAAAAAGGCAGAGTATCAGAAGAGTAAATGGTGGAGCCAGTTTTGTTTTGTCCAGATCATTACTCTGACACTAGTTTGGTTATTGTGCAAGTCAGTTGATTTCTCTATGCCTAACTTCACACATCCATCAAATGGGGATAATATCAGCATTTAATAGTCTGAGTACATGAGTCTATAACGGTTAGCTGCTGTTATTCGTATCTTTATCATCATCATTGTTAGGAATTTAACCAACAGAAATAATGTGAGGCATACACAAAGATTTTTACCTGAAGATGTTCATTATGGTAGTATTTATGATATGAAAAATAAAAAAATATGCTGAATCACTGACATTAGAAGAAAGGTTAAGTTTGAAGCAATATTAGGTACCCATTAAGACTCATACTCCCTTAGAAATATAACTTTATCAATTATGGAAACTTAACTTTAAAAATTATAATAATTGGTGGTGGGGGAAAGCTTGAAAAAGCCTGTCAAAAAGATTATCAATAGTTTTTGTATGTTTATGGGATTGCATTTTATTTTGTATGCTTTTCACTTTTCTGTATATTCTAAAATATCTATAGTGATATTTCTTGCCTTTATAATTAAAAAGTTATTATATCATGCACATTCACACTGTTTGAAAACTTTTAAGAGTGGATAGAAATGGCAGAGAATACCTGTCCCTTGAGCAAGATTTATATGCATTTTACATAAAATATCTATATTGTATCTTATATAAATATGATACAAATTTAATATAAATTTATAAAATAATATCAGTAAAATATATAAGTATATATCTTACCCATATTTATCTTTTAAAAATTTTTGCACAGATTTCAAGGGATAAATTTTCGTAATTGTAAGATTGGTCTCCCATGACATGTTTGTATTTGCAGCTACCACATGTTTTTTCCCCTAGTGCTGTCTCTCCACCAGCTTCTAGGTGCTTCCACCATCAACCGCTAGCCATCCTTATATAGCATCATCAGTGTGTGACCGAAGTCTAATCTATGGTCACTGAAAAGAATATAGATGAAAAAAATGCAGTTAGATTTCTCCACCACTCCCACATTGAAAGTTCCTTCCTTGTTTGTTTGGACTTTGTCATGCATTGTCATGATAATCATATACAAATATACCTAGTTGCTTGCCCAATGCATGTTGTTTCCAGTAGGTTTATTTCACTGCCCTAGAGAGCTAGAAATAGAAGAATGTTTAGTTTAAGACATTTTGGAGTTGTACTGACAAAGGTTTAAAACCCAACTCTAGCATTTACTGAATGCAGGAAGTTGAGCAAGTTATGCCAGTCTTCCTGAGTCTCACTTTTCTCATCTGTAAAATGGAGCAATAAAAACAACTTGTGGAAAGGGTTCATGTGATGAATATACTGAATAATAATATACATAAAGACCTTGACACATTTGGAGCCTTTAAAATGTGCTCATGACACCATAAGTGTCCTTGTTCATTGCCTTTTGAGGATATGACAAAGGCTTGACTGTCGTCTTAAGAACCTGGAGGTAGAAGTTGGGGCTTCCAAGTGGTTTCTCTACACTGTTCCATTCTTTTGTGACCTCAAGCCACTTCATGTTAAAAGCCAATATCTGTAGGACATTGTAGATATTAAAGTTGGATACCTCCAAGGGAACCCTTCTCCATGAATATAGGAATTCCTGTGTCTTCCTTCATTGAGATGATTAACTGAAATAAGCACACAGGCCTGTTTAACAACCAGGCTCTTCATTTAGAAACCGGCCACTACATCAAGACTGCAGAGAATCCGTTCTTGTAGGCAATTAGTGCCCTAATTTACCATTTTAGAAAAGAAAACACATATCCTAATAAATACAGAATTTCTCCTCCATACCTACTAGCAACATTACTGAAGGGGCCCCACACACAAATGTTTTAAATTTAGAGGCAGAGTTAAGGACACAGTTTGTCTCCAGAATCTGAATTGAATCAGGGTTTTATTTCAGATAAAATCTTTGGGGCTCATAACTTAAAAAACACAACTTTTACTGGCATTACGCAATTTGCCACGGGTCATTTAGCAAAATGTTTGTATATGTAAGCCCAGGTTCTTCTTTTAAGAAAAAGGAGGAGGGGGAAGGCAGGGATTGGATTTTGCTAAAATCCAGGTGGCGTTTCAGTTTATATTTAATTTTAATTGGAAATCAAATACAGTCAAGGGAGAAAAAATCGACCATGTTTTCTTTACTGAGAGTATCCATTGGGGAGGGGAAGGACGCTGCCAGCCAAATTTTAAGAAGCAGCTTTTTTATTGGCATGTCTTTTTTTTTTTTTTTTTTCTGGCTAAATTCTTGTGCCTGCATTTTGTTTTTTAACATCTGAGTTTTTACACATGGCAGTGATTTTTTTATGTCTCAGTGCTCCTTGCTGCCCTTCCTCTATAATTTTCATGGGATTAGTACCTAGAACCAGGATAGCTAATAATTGCATACTACACATAACCAATAACTTCCCTAGGCTGTTGTTTGGCAAGTACCCTGTTTAGGTTTTAATCTGAGATAATATTTGATTCTTGTGACCTGACTTGATTTGTGAAAGACTGGGGAAGTTTCTGAAGAATTAAGAACAGAGGGGAAAAAACGGTGATTTAAAAATTTTTTTTCAAACTAAAGTCTTAGAAGGTCCTCTAGCCATAGGTGCATTTTGTGAAAGCACTATAAATTAATGGCAGAGATTGTGACACAGTTAGAGGATGGCCATAGAATATGCTAGAAGAGATGCGTAGACAGGCACTTAAATCCACCAGTTCCTGCAGAATACCCCCATGTGCCAAAGCCAAGAGCGAGATCCTCAGTGCCAGCCCTGAGTGAGGCGTGGGTGTCATTCACATATTTTCAACTGAAAACTGAATAGAAAATTATTTGGCATTTTCTACTGATCAATTAATTATGTGTCCATTGGATAAAAAGTATTAGAAGATGTAACTAAGAAAGCAGAAAAAGAAAAAGCATACCTAGTAAAATCTCATTTTACAGAGACAGCAACTGTTGACATTTTTGTAGATATTCTATAGCTTTTCAATTTTAATATCATGGCTTCACATTTTTACATATTTCTTTCCCATTCCCACCATTTAACTTTATAGATTAAAAAAAAAATAGCTGTTTTTTACGGAAAACATTTCGGTAAAAGCGTTTACCAAGGGAATTGTTTGTTCTTGGTTCAGTCGCTAAGTCATGTCCTGCAGCACGCCAGGCTTCCCTGTCCTTCACTATCTCCCAGAGTTTGCTCAGATTCATGTCCGTTGAGTCGATGATACCATCCAACCATCTCATCCTCTGTTGTCCCCTTCTCCTCCTGCCCTCAGTGTTTACCAACATCAGGGTCTTTTCCAATGAATCGGCTCATCACATCAGGTGGCCAAAGTATTGGAGCTTCAGCTTCAGTCCTTTCAATGAATATTCAGGGTTGATCTCCTTCAGGATTGACTAATTTGATCTCTTTTCTGTCCAAAGGAGTCTTAAAAGTCTTTTCCAGCACCACAATTCAAAGGCATCAGTTCTTACTGGGGAATGGTTAGGATTAATTCTCTTATACGGTAATTCACTTGTTCATGTTAATTTTAAATGTATTTATAGCTGTAAGGGAAAACCTGTGTTCTTAGTTTCAAATTTCATAGTTTAAGGGCTAATTAATACTACCTCTTTTCCTGATTTTCCCCTCCCCACCTTCTCCCAGATTCACCAAGTAATTCCATATTTAGGCACATTTGTTACAGTTTTTGCTTGGTTTTTGTTGTTTGTTTGTTTGATTAATTTCTGTTGGACAACAGTTGCTTTACACTGCTGTTAGTTTCTGCTGTACAGCAAAATGAATCATTTTGCTATATGTGTACACATTTTCTCTCTTTTTTGTATTTCCTTCCCATTTAGGTCATCACGGAGCATTGAACAGAGTTCCCTGTGCTACCCAGTAGGTTCTCATTAATGGCTCAGTGATAAAGAGTCTGCCTGCAATGCAGGAGACACGGGTTTGATAATCTGGTTCTACAAGATCCACTGAAAGAGGAAATGGCAACCCACTGCAGTATTCTTGCCTGGAAAACTCCATGGATAGAGGAGCCTGGTGGGCTATAGTCCATGGAGTTGCCAAGAGTCAGATTCCACTGAGTACGTGTGTGAACACACCCACACCCCCACACATGCACACATCAATCCTAGTCTCCCAATTCATCCCACCTCCCTTCCCGTGTGTTATCCATAAGTTTGTTCTCTACATCTGTGTCCCTGTCCCTTTTGTACATAGATTCATCTGTACCATTTTTTCTGGATTCCACACAGAAACAATATTATACAAGGTTTTTTTTTTCTCTTTCTGACTAACCTCACTCTGTATGACTGTCTCTGTGTCCACCTACATCTGCAAATGGCACAATTTTGTTCCACTTTGTGGCTGAATAATATTCCGTTGTATATATGTACCACACCCTCTTTATGCATTCCTCTGTTGATGGACATTTAGGCTGCTGCCACGCCCTGACTGCTGCAGATCGTGCTGCAGTGGACGTTGAGGTGCACGTGTCTTTCTGAATTACGGTTTTCTGCAGGTGTGTGCCCAGGAGTGAACTGGCTAAGTGAGGAGCAAGCACTCAACACTGGATGATGGTTGATAAGCGACCCATTTTCAGGAAATGAGTGTGTTTCCTCATTTGATCCAAATATCTTGAACATCCTTCTTGTCACAGATTTTTTGAGGCTTGAAATGACTAATATCAAAGATAGTAATGGTATTAAAAGTAGTAGTAGTATTGATAGTAAATTTATTGAAAGCACCTTTCTTCCTGCCTAGAGCGGTACTCCCTCATATTTTAGTACCGTTTGTACTCACAAGCACCCTGTGAGCTAAGTAATCTTAAAATTCCTGTTTGTCCTAGAAAGAAACAATTGGCTGTGCAAGTTCATGCGTCTTATACCGGGACAGGCCCAGCTTGTAACCCATGTGTGCCCACGTCCACAGCCTGATCCCTTCAGTCCAGCATGTGGTCCCCTCTGGTTGTGTTTACTGTGGTGGCCAGCAGACGAGGCTGCTCCCACTGTCCTTGGCCACCTTCCCCATTGTGAGTACCCTAAAAGGCTATCTCATTCAGAACTCTTTCACTTCTTCCCATCTTATTTTTGCTCAGTCAAGTAAGAAAATCCCAGGTATTCCCTCCCCCTTTTATCTTTAGGTTGAGTCCTTACTTTTCGTGAACATGCCCACTTTTAAGCACCTGTGCCTTGTAACTTGGATTTGTTTCTTTCCATTTTTAAGGCCAAGTCCTGCTTCACACTTATTGCCTGCATCCTCTTCCTCCTCTTAATATTTATTTATTTATTTGGCTGTATTGGATCTTAGTTGTGGCATACAGGATCTTTACTTGCAATATGTGGGATCTAGTTCCCCAACTAGGGATTGAACCCCAGCCCCCTGCATTGGGAGCATGGAGTCTTACTCGTTGGACTACCAGAGAAGTCCTGCCTGCATCCTTCTAATGAACACCCAAGGAAAAATGAGCTTGATTCCTTCTCTTCCCCAAACACTTCTATTGGAAGGTCTTTGTTTTCCTCCAGAAATGACAGAAATTCAACAGCACTTGTGGTAAGGTTTATAGCATGCTGCTGACAATAAAGCTCAAGCAGGATGGTTCTGAAAGATCTAATACATAGCTCCAACATGGCAACTTGTCGGATGCCATATGGCTGTCACCTTAGCTACTCAGGGGCAAGGGAGTGTTGACTTTTAAACAATGGGAAATCTGGCTGGACTAATAAGTCTGCACATAAGAAGCTGTAATCTGTGGTGGTTGCAATAGCTATTTTATAGACAACTTGAAAGCAACCATTTGGGTTTGGACACGTTTCTCTTTCTTGTTCTTTTGTTTGGGTCCATGGAACCAGATAACTTAAAACTGCAAACTTCTCCAGGTGCCCCAGACAACTGTCGCCGACTGACAGGGCTGGGGAAGTACCTCTGTGTTTTCTCAGTATTACGTAACAGGCTCGAACCCTTTCCCCAACCAACAAAAATGGATTGACAACACAAATATATCTGGTACTTTGTATTTCTTTTGAAAATTGCTCAAGCAGCTTCACTGATAAATGAGTTAGTCCTTTTGAAGTCGCCACAGTCATTTTTTGTTGTTTTACTATCTGGAAGAATATATATATATATATATATTTTTAATTAAGAATAACTAGCCCTGTGGAGGTAGTGTCCTTTACTCCCCAAGCAGTGTTTTGTGTTAATGTTTCTGTGGCCCATGTTTTGCCTGCATCACTCCAGTCAACAAAGAAAAATGGCTTAGAGCAATAAATAAAAGATCATACTCACTAAGAATGTGTGCTGGGACTTATGGTGGAAGTTTTAAAGATTCATAACCTACAAGTCAAACTATGTACATTTCCCTGGCAGCAGAGCATGTGTTTGTTTCCTGTTTGGGAAATAGTCTTAACTTTCCTGGCTTATTTCGCAAAGTCAGCTGATGGCACCCAATCTTTGCTTGATCCGTTCAGTCAGCTCCCATGGTAGTTGGTCACTATTCTGGATCAACACAGAGGCCCAAATACTAGACTGCAACAGATCTAATGGAGTTTATCTCTATCTCTCACCTTGAGAAACAGAACAGCAGGTCAGCTTTTCACACAAACTCTGGAGCAGGCTTGGAAAAGCATATTTCTTTGAAAAGAAGTCAGAATTTGAGAATTTCTCTCACGTTCGCTGTCTGAGAGCCAGGGAACCTCAGTTCCTCCAAGGTGTCACCATGGCCATGTCTGTGTTGTCGTCACAAAAGAGGACACACTTGGTGGGCTGGAGAAGAAAGCCAGGCTATTTTCAGTTCCAAGTAGCCAGAGCTGAAAAAGTGTAGGTCTCGGGGTGGCTCGCGTATTGGCTTCTCAAGCTATTTTGAAAGTTCAGAATAGGTCCCATTCCACCCAATCTCCATGCAGGATCATTATTTTTCTCCAGAAGCTTTCATAGAACCGTGATCTCTCCTAACAGTTCTTTTTATTTATGTATTTATTTTTGGCCAGGCTGTGTATCACGCAGGATCTTAGTTTTCCAACCAGGAATCAAATCCTTGCCCCTGCATGGAACCGCAGAGTCTGAACCACTGGACCCCCAGAAAAGTCCCTCTCCCACAATTCTTTCTTATGTTTGAGTAGGTCTTTCCTTCTGCCCCTTGGTACAGGTGCTGAGCTCTTTCAGAATCTGTCCTTCCTGTGCGGCTGATAGAAGGACTTCATTTTGTCGCTTTCACATATTTATCTTTTCCCACTTGGCTTGTGTGTGGCGTCTCCTGTATCCTCAGTTCTTTTACTCCTCTCCAAACCCAAGCCCTAATATATAGATGTGTGTGATTACTTCTCTCCTTTTTCTTTCTCTGTTAGAGTTATAGAATTTTTTAAATTCCTTTGATGATCCAGCCTCACATTTTATGGATAAAGAAGCTAAGCACAGACAAAGTGAAGGCTTTGTCCTTTGATTAACGTTTGCATGGACGCCCCTGATGTGTTTAGAAACAATCTTCTGGGATAGGATGTGGGCCCTTCTACAATCTGTCAGCATGGATAAAATCAGAAGTTCATTCCTGCGGTTACCAGCACCATTAAGAACTAAGTTTGATACATATAGGGTATAACTGTGTGACTGTGTGTGTGCACATGTACATCTGTTTAGAAGTTTTTGTTATCAGTTATTGGGAAGTGGATATTTTTCTTCACTGTAATCTTTCTAGAATAGGGCTTAACAAACTTTTACATTTACTTTCAATTGTAACCCTTTTTGGCTCTGTGAACTCTTCTGTCCTGTTGCAAATATTCTGTTCCAAAGCTCCCATGGTACATAAATGGACATCACCATGTTTCAATAAAACTTTATTTACAGAAATAGTTAGTGGGCTGGATTTGGGCCCCAGGGCAGTAATTTGCTGACACCTGCCCTAGAGGATGCAGAGATAGTGGCCCAAGGAAGTTGTTTCTGGTGACGTTCTTCTGCTAGTCACACCAGACCTTAAGACTGGTGACTTTTTATTTTTTTTTCACTTTCATCGTTAAAAATGAAAACAAAACTTCCCAGCTCTATCCTTCCCGCCACAGTTTGTTTCCCAATTCCCATTCCTTAAAGCTTCATTCACTGTGGTTATCCTGCAAGCCCACATTTTCCTGAATGCTATTGGGAAATAAGCAAAGACTTCCCAGAATACACCAGCAACCCCTTGTAAGATGACTTCAGCCCTCCTCCCCTCGTCTTGCAGTTGTCAGACTGGCGAGAGGTAACCTCTGTAATTCCTTAGTAGACATTCATAGTCTTCATAAACTGGTCTCCCATCATCTGCCTCCCCACTCTCCTGTGGCCTTTTATTGGTTTTGTACTTGGAATATGTAACATCCTAACTGTGAATCAACCTTGGTCCTTGTCTGATGTGTGCAATGTATGGTTTTACTAATAGGATAACAATGTGCTGCATTAACGGATCATTTTTTCTCTTTGATGCTTGCAGTACTTTTCTGCTGGGCAAAAGGGAAACAAAAAACAAACTTTTTTTTTCCTTTGAAGATGCTTTTCATTCTAGAAACTTTGCAAATGGGGTCAGATTGGTCTGATGGTTGGAGGTGAAGAGAAATGAGGATGGAGACTTTGGGGTTAAGGGAGTGAAGCTGACATGCCTTTCTGGCTGATTGTTGCTATCAATCCCCCATGTCGACTTCTGGGGAATATTTAGCGTATTTGACTCATGTTCTTAGGCAATAGATGAGAAACTCCTTCTGTGAGAGAGGGAAAAAAAAAAGTGACCCTGAATCAAAAGGAAAAAAAAATGACTTTTCAAGTTTGGAAAATGTAAGGGCTCTTTCTGCAAATATGGTCCCAGAATAGTGATGGGAGTATCAGCCAGACTAGGTTTGAGTTTTGCTGCTGTAAGTCACTCTGATTTATAGTAAGCCACTAACTCTTTGAGCCTTGGGAAACCACTTCCTTTCAAAGGTTCTTTTTGCTTCTGAAATCACATGCTGTTTATTTTCTCATTTGTGTCTGATTAAATTAGAAATCATGCTCCCATTTTAGATATTGCTTCTTAGTTGATTTTTAGAAATTTTAGTATTGAACAAATCATCAGTGGGCACTCCAGACCTTTAAAACATGAATATCCAAGCAAAAGTGTCCTTTAAAATGCCAACAGTGAGTCAAAAAGGAAGAAGGAAGTTAGAGGCAGTCCTCATTTTGAAGACAGATCCAATCAATGAATTAGGATTCAAACTCCTAGAGTTTAGTCAGTGTCCTGACACCTTGTAGCTGGGAGACCTTAAACAGTCGCTTCATCTTAGTTTCTTCGTCTAAAAGATAAAGTTAATAATAACTGTCCTGCACACCTCAGAGGGGCTTTAGGGGAAGTAAATGAAGTATCATTAGGTCAAAATGCTTGGAAAGTGATGAAACTATATAAATACAAGGTTCTTCATTGTTAAAATGTGGTTTTCATTTGCATTCTACTCTTTTCAGGCTTTTGCATGTTTTTATTTTTTTGTAAGCTTTTTTTTTTTTTCGTGTGGACCATTTTCTTATTGAATTTGTTACAAGGTTGTTTCTGCTGTTTTATGTTCTGATGTTTTGGCTGTGAGGCCTGCGGGATCTTAGCTCCCCAACCAGGGATCGAACCCTCAGCCCCTGCATTGAACCCCTGACCACCGGACCGCCAGGGAGGTCCCTCACATGTTTTTAACATGTGATACATTCCCCTCGGGTCACTCATGTGCCATGACCGTGTGGTTTTCATGCCTTGGGATTTCTATCCCTGGGTATTTTCCATTGAATAATGCAGCATATAGCCAATTGGGAAAAGAAAGCAGGCATCCAAACATTTTTCCAAGGTTTTAATTTTTATTCTCTCTTTCTCATTCCTTTAGTGTAGCATATCAGAGACTTTCAGGTTTAACAAAAAAACCACTGTATGAGTTTTCTTTTATTAAAAAAAAAAAGGAAGAACTCATCTAGAGCTTCCTGGAAACAAAAGCCAGGTTATCATGATGAAGCAAAGGAGGAGGCTGCATGAGATTTGGCAGGAAGGATAACGGATTGGGTTGTTACTTATCAAAGGAATATTTGCTGTTGGCCTTAGTATAATAATGTTAATGAGATTATTAGGTGGAGGAGATTTTCAATAAATAATTGATAAGGATTAGAAACTGCCTTTTCTGCAAATAAACTTCAGAATAATTAATATTCATGGACTCTGTTTGTCAACAGAAAAATGTAAATGAAGAGTCAGTCCCATCACCAGACATGTATCCTGAAGGGCATCTGTAAGATAAGGGTTAAGGAAGGAGAGAGGCTGGCTTCAGAGCCCAGGCCCAGACCCCAGCCTTGTGCAGTCAGTCCAACTTTTCACATCTCAGCAGACAGATTTTCCAGTCTCCGTCTCCCTCTGAAAGAAGCCCCGAAATTCAGATCCCTAATAGATTGTTGGTTGTAGGGTATGAAGGACAGGAAGAGGTAAGAGAGAAGGCGTCTTGCTAATGCAAAAGCAGTGTACTGAAAGTCACTTTTATTTCTTATTTATAATCTACATGCACACTCTGGATAATAGATGACGCTGTTCATTCAGTACTTAAACTTCAAAGTCGAGCGAAGGCATGGATGACAGAGCCGGGAGCGGGGCTACAGAGGTGCTCACAACAAGAGGAAAAATGCCTGTTTACAGGATTGCATTTGTTAGCACGCTTCTCTTCAGATATCGTTCCCCCAGGAATAGCAAGAATATGTGCAGCGCGAACGATGATTTAACATCTGAAAATGGTCCTTAAAGAGTTTCTGTCTAGTAGTAATGTGATGAAGGCTTCTGAAGGGAACCTGGGGACTTCATTTCTGCTATTTATCTATATGTCTCTCTGGTTTTAGTCGGAGATAATTGCATATTTAACCCCTTAAATAGCTTTAACCCTCAAGGTGCCAACTTTTTATACCCAGTGTGAAATGTGCTTTTCTCCTGGCAAAAGCAAACCTTGGAATTCCCTTGCCAAAAATGATTTATTTAAAAAAAAATGTGAGTATGTATGTGTGTGAATGTGTGTATGGATGGATGGAAGGAAAGAAATTAATACCTGCGTTTAGGGATTAGAATTAGGTAAAGAAGCATGTCCTTGCTCCCCTGTTCATAAGGCAAACAGTTAAAATGCAAATATTAAGAGGCATGAAAACTTTTAAAGAATAAAAGGAAGAATGACAGAAACAGCTACCTTTTTATTTTGATTTCCTCATGGCTTGAGCTGAGAGAGAAAAGAGAAAGCACCAGAGACCCCAGAGAAGTTGTAGATGGACCCTAAATCAAGAGTGTCAAATTGTCGCTCGCCTCCACAATATGGTTTTCTCAATTAGTGGTCCTTCTGGGAGGCCTGCTTAAGAGCTGAAGCGAAACAAATATTAACACAAATTGTATAATTATATCACAATCCCCAATTCCTCCAAGATGCAAAGTGGTTTTCAGCTAAGAACACGCCAGCAATAAAACATCCTATAGTCAAAGGAAGCGTGCTCAAAAGCAGCCATGAGACTGGATCCGAGCGGCTTTCACAGTTTATTTTCATGGTATTTAAATTATGATACCAGTGGGTATTTTTAATTAGTGTGCACTTGTCTACATAAGCCATGTTGGCAAATTTGACTCATTCATACAGTAGTTGCTGTAAAAGAGGCCAGCACAGCCTGCAGGAATTAAAATTAAAAGTTTCTGCAAGCTGTTGTCGACATGACCATATCTCATTAACTTTAAAAATGGAGATTATTTGCCTGAAAGCTTGATGTGACTAGCAGTAATCAAATATTAGGCTCAGCGGAGTGGAGGGTGGGGAGCGCCATTGTTGTGATATACACCACTAAGTGTTTTGCAGTTTACTTTAAATAGCAGTATAAGATTTGTGTTTTGACAAAAGGAATAAGAAAGAGAAACACAGACATATGGCCTTCAAAGTATTATTAGGATAGTTTTATTTTAGATTAAGCTTCATTATTTACTAAGTTTGCAGAAGACAAATGTGATTGTGCTGATGACTGATGCTTCTCTCGTTAAGGAGGCAGCTTGATGGTCTAGAGTGGCTCCCTCGGCTGCATCAAAGTTTCAGTGTTGGAAACAGGGCCGAGCTCAGGATGGTCTTTCCTTTTCTCAACTGATAAATTGGCATGAACCTTAAATTGCACGTTGGATGCATCCCATTGTTTTAACTGAATGTGATGAAAAAGGTACACAGTAGTGTATAAAATGAACCCAAAGAGGAGAGCCTACGTCTTACCTGCTTTCTAAATAGCTTCTTATTTGTACGAGGTGTATAAACAAAACATCTCTTTTTGCCAGTAATTATTAAGAAGTCTAATGCTGAAAACCCAAAGTCACTGAAATAGACAGTAGACGTGGTCCCATTTTCAGATCTCGTTTTATGTTTTCACACGCACAAAGGCACATTTGTAATGCAGAAGTGTAACTGTAAAATGAAGATGCATTTGGGGGAAAAGGGGGGAAAGAAAAAAGGTGCAGTTAAACAAAAGACTGAAGATCAAGTCTTATGCCTTTTTATGTCTCCGAGCTGAGAACATGTTCTGCATTTTACTAAAGGACCATGAGGCTAGAATGTAACTGGTTTTTGCATTAGGCTCTCCCTGGAGGTAGCAGAAAAATATCATGTCCCTGCATGAAATGCGAATGTGAAATCTACCAGAAAGAAATATTTATGACCATTTTATGCTTGATTAGGCTTGGATGACATCTGTTAGAAGACAGGGACTGGACAAAGAGAGAGCTGCTCGGGGGCAAATGTTAACGGAGTTGTTTAGACGATGCTAGGGCAGAAGCGTCCATTTACTGCCAGGCAAAACACAGGAATTGTGTTAGCAAGAGTGCGGCTGACAGGCAACCCCTAGGGTGGAGGCACTGTAAACTGACTCAATGAAATAGTCCAATCCAGCTGTTGACAGTCAGTGCACCGCTTCAGTTTATGGGTAGGGACCTAGGCAGAAACCCTGGTCCCGTAACTTCCCGGGAGCTGGTACCTCAATCAAGTTACACACATGTGACTCAGCTGTAAAAGGAGATGATCTTCCCTTTTCCAAGTGAGTTTTACATTCTCCTGCCAGACAGACTTAGCAGTACCAGGAAGCATTTCTCTATCTCTCAGCGAAAGGAGAATTAATTAAATGACACAATTGCTTCTGGATTCTTCTACCACTGAAGTGCTTTTAAAAAAAAAAATTATTGAAATATAGTTGATTTACAGTGTTGCGTTAGTTTCTTGTGTATACCAAAGTGAATCAGTTATACATGTATCAGTGTTTTTTAGATTCTTCTCCCATATATAGGACATTACAGAATATTGAGTAGCATTCCTGTGCTATCCTGTAGGTCCTTATTAATGATCTCTTTAGTAGTATGTGTATGTCAATCCCAGTATCCTAATTTATCCCTCCTCCCCTCCTGGCCATAAATTTGTTTTCTATATCTGTGACCCTGTAAATAAGTTCTTTTGTACCATTTTTTTTTTTTAGATTCCACATATAAGCGATATCAGATGATATTTGTGTTTGACTTACTTCACTCAGTATGACAGTCTCTGTGTCTATCCATGTTGCTACAAATGATTTTATTTTGCTCTATTTTATGACTGAAGTGAAGTTTCTTTTCTTATGCTAAGTCTACCCATTTCAAAAAAGAGAAATGTAGGCCCCTCAGTTTTATAGAAGCACTTCATCACTTTAAACAGTACAAACGTTTGCCTGAAAAGAGAAAAGAAAAGTTTTCCAACACTGGCAAACATTTTATCAATTGTTAAACATTTCAGTGTTAAAGTCAGGACTGTTTGCCTGAAGCAAGGGCTCTACCAAGAGTGGAGGTATGAACAGTTATTTCATTCTGGTTCTTTTCCCAGCTTCTCTTCCTGTAAATTTTCTCTGTCTGGAATGCTGATGGGAAATGTTATTTTGTTTTTGTTTGCAGCAGTTCTGTTGTTTTGATTTTGTCTGAGTGGTATGGAAAACAGTACGTCACTTAGAGTGGGTGTTTTGTCTACCGGCCATTTGGCCATTGCACATATATTTCTCATACTTATTACATGATGACAAGGGAACCAAAAAGGAACAATTTTCCAGTTGAATTTTTTCTTTCCAGTTTAATAATAGTGAAAAAAGAAAACAAGGTTAATAGATTTAGCAGTTTGATGGTACTTAAGATGTGATAGCTGACTTGAGGTGGTTTTGTTTTTTTTCCTTCGTTCCTGTGGTTCAGGGCCTATTTAGGCGAAGGGAAGATTAATGCATAGATCAGTTTCTATAATAAACTGCCTATGGATCGTGTTTCACTTTTTGCAGAGAGTTGTGAAATACTGTAATTTAAGTAGGAAAATTCATAAAAGGATAATAAACAATTTTAACATCATTCCTGTGCTTAGCTTGGAATACTCTGGCCCTGGTTTTAGGCCACATGTAACATAACCTCTACCGATAAATGGATTTTAATTAAAATGAATCGAAATGAAATTTGGATGAAAACCCAGAATACAAATCTCGAAGAATAACTTAAGGCTGTTTACTGGCTCGGTTTGGACATGCTTTATCTGAAATCATTCTCCACATTTGCAATGTTAAGGAACATATTGCCAGAGTGTAGAAGTTAGCTCTACAAGTAAGTAATTTTTGGTGTAGTACAAAAATATAAAATGGAAACGATGATTAATTTTTCAATTTCTCTCTGCAGATATCTAATCATTGTAGCCATGGACCGCCAAAGGCTCCCATTAAAGATTTAAAATGCAAGAGGAAGGTAGACTCCAAAAGATGGGATTTGGGATTAAATAATGTAAAATAACTTCAGGGCACTAGTGAAAGAGTAGCTATTGGCACAAGAAGAGATTCACTCAGACTTTTTTTTTTTGAGAGCCACTTAAAATATTGACACCAACTTACATACAGTGTCATAGACATGATATTAATAAAATGATTTACAATACTGATTAAAATATGAAGGTATTTTTGTCTTTAGACATTCATTTATACTAATTAATAATAATAATAATAGTAATAACAGACTGGCAGAAAAGCTCCATGGAAATTCACATGACTGTTTTGTACACTTTAAATATTGCCCTCTTTATTAAAGGCCTGCAGTGTTACACTGAATATATGTTGCTTCTGCCTTGAGAATTTTAATATTAGTTGGGGAAATGTAGTATTTGGGGGGTCACCTGTGTATGTACAGCATGATTTTCTTCAAATTAAGGGAACTTTTATAATCCCAGTAGAAGGGGACGTCACCGCCTCAGTATATAAAAGCTGTCAGTAAGGTCCAGCCGGGCTTCTCCGAGCTCCGCCGTACTGTCTTTATCACTTTGCTCAGTTCCACATAATAACATCTTCATCTGAGATTGCTGTGGCACAGGGGAACTGCATTTGTTGATCAAATTTGGCTGGATAACACTGTGATCTCGTATCCTGAAGTGCGGAGATATGCCTGGAATATGTAAGTGCAGAGCTGGCCTCTTGATTGATTGATTCTGCCTGTCACAGAACAAGATAACCGGATCAGTAAATACTCCGTGCACTTCAGCATCATCTCCACAATCAGAAGTGAGAGCATCATGGTGCTGGAAAACACCGGGGCATCATGGGAATGCACACAGCTCAGAGTGATCCTCAGGAACCTAGATACACACGCACACACACGCACACACACACACACACACACAGAAGATTCTTTGTGTGTGGGTTTTCAAAACAGCCTACAGAAGAGTCTTTTCTGTCTGTTTAGAATGCTTCCTGGTTATAAAAGTCGAGTTTATTTTGTAGCTGTCATCTTGGAGGTGTTCACCATTTATCATAAAAAGTTGTTATTTGAGTTGTGTTTACAAAGGAGATTTCTGATGCAGATTAGGAAGACGGGGCTGGATAAGAGGTCAGTAGTGGTCTCAAGCACAAAAGGCGCTTGCACCCAAGATCTGCTCCTATGAAAATAAACTTTGTGTTTAAACAGATGGGCCAAACACATGTAAACAAGTTGTTTAAACTTTTACTAAATTCCCAGCGAGTGCCTTTCAAAATTAGCATGGGTTGCCAAATTTGGTGTTTAATTACACAGGGTTCAAGAAAAGTTGAAAGGAGGGAACTGTGTGAATCTTTGGGAGACAGGATGATGACAGGTCACATGGTGACATATATTATTCATGGTGCCTTGATGGTCCCCCTGATGGTATTTGTCACCATGTCCCTTCTGTTGCCTCTCACATGCTTGTCTTTTCCTCCCATAAGACCCGAAGTGTCTTGAAGGCAAAGACTGACTGCCTTTTTATTCCTGTGTCTCTGTCCTTGGATTCCTGGAAGACTGCCCTCTGCAAGCTCTCTAGCCCACAGCAAGTGTGTTCAGGAGGACTGAAGTGCTGGGCTCCCTTTCTGAAAGAGTTTGCAAATGAATACTTTGGAGATTGTCTTGGTCCCCAGGAGATGAGTGGTGTTATAACTTAAGGTTGTCCTTTAGGGGAATGTCATTGTTTTCTTAAAGTCAAGCAATCTAACCCGTCTTCTTTCATCTTGTTTTCATGAGGCCGAGTGGGAGATTGCGATCAGTTGCTGAAACTTGGTGTTTCTGTCACCACTGGCTACCTAAAATTACTGGAAGATACTATTACTTCTCGTTTTCTGTGTGTGGAAGATTTTACCGGAAAATGCTAAGGAGGGTTTGTGGCCCCCTCACCTGTGAATCTTGCAGAGGCCTCCAGGTGACTCGTGGTATTCCATCGGACCTTCTAGTTGTCTGAGGTGCCTCTCAGGTGGTTGACGTCTAGCCCGTTCTAGCCCAGTTGCTCTTTTTCCTTTTTCTGTTTTGTTTGGCTGCAATCAGTCCTCACCCTCTTCCTGCCTCATAGTTTGACCACATGGATCACATGGCAAATTAAAGGGGAAGGTGGGGGTTAGGACCTGTTGTGAAGTCAGGAAAGTTCTGTCTCCGAATAAGTTTCTCCCATGGAAGGTACACACCAGTTACAACCAGCATTTCAGTAGAGATTTTTATATAGTGAGACCAGGTCTCACACTTAAGGAAAAATTATGACCGCTTTTGAAATGTCTGGTTAGTCCTTTGCGACTTACTTACTTTTTATTTGAAATGATTAAAAAAGCCTCTTGGCAGAATTGGTCTCCTTTCTTAATTTTTTGAATATAAAGAAGCTTAATTGAGTTTAATGTTTCTTAAACCAAAAAAAAAAAAAGTGAGGTGTTGATGATTTTAGAGAAGTCCTTCTGGGAAACAGGTTTTGATTCTTTTTTCATAAAAAAAAAAAAAAAAAGTGGCATTCCCTTTCACTTTGGTGAAAGCTATTCCTAGTAACGTTTTATAAAATCATTTTCTTTTCAGGGTGTGTTTTATTTCCTTTCCATCTCTTTCAGGAAAGAGAAAGTGTTTTTTATTGGATATTTTTGTTTCAGTCCTGTTTCCATTATTTTTGCCAAAATTCATGGGAGTTCACTTTCCGTTTAAATGCCTGAAATATTCCTTGAAGAATCTGCATTTTGGGACAACTAGGAAAAAGGCTATGTAAATTGGTTTAAAGAAGAAAAACAGTTGTGACTCTAGTCAGCTTAACCACTCACTTTTTCCTTTACTTTATAATTTTGGAGGCAAAAAATTTCAAGTGTAATGGGCTGCGGGTGGGAGAGGGCATGAGTTGGAAGTTCTAAGGAAGTTTGGTATTTGTTGTATGATAAAGCGTATCTTAGTTTTCAAGTGAAAGGAGTGAGTAAACTTTATTCCTTTAAAGAAAGAAACAGTCAGTAGATTTGTTAGGAGAAATTACAAAACTGATTCTTAAAAAAAATAATGTACACTCTCTTGTGAAGTACTCTTGGCTAAAAGATGTTGGTGAAAACCATTTCCTAGTTTTTGAATAGACTGTATAAATAAATATGTTTGTCTTTTGGGCATTCTTGGGAATTTATATTAGGAAGTTTCTGTTCTGATGATATTCCTTTTTTTTCTTAAGCAAAGTGTGGTCTGTTCTGTTTTAGAGTCAGCTCTCCTTTGATTACTTTAAATTCAGGATTTTCCAGTATGTAGACACCATCCTAGTGTTTTTCTAATCCTTATATGGAACCAAAACCATTTGCGATGGGCTAGTCTTTATCTTTGAACCAGGACTATAGATTTCTGCATTTGGGGGGTGGAGCTGATGGGTTGGTATTTTGCTTTCTGTCTGGAATCATATAGACAGACTCACATTTGACTGATGAGACATTGATCCTTGATCTCCCAGTCACCGTGGTGAAAAAGAGGGAGCATTTTCTCACTAATATCTGTGGGTTACCGCTTTCTAACATTTCTATTGTCTTGAGAGAAAATTTTAAAAACTGGTGAAAAATGGGCAAGTGTGTGGCTTATATGAAGATTATGCTGCTCCAAACCGTGGGACTTGTTTATTTTGGCCAGCTTCTGTGGCAAGACTGACATATTTATGCAGAAAGCTCATATTTAGTATTAACTTGGAATTTTGCACATCTGAATGGTGAAGGAAACAGAACGCAAGATTTCGCTGTTATTCATGTTTTTCCTTCTTCTTCTGAAGACACATAGAGAAGACACATTTTCTCACCGTCTCCCCATGCTTGGCCACCTGAGCCTGTGACCAGTCAGATTGCTTGACAGTGCTGCGGCGGCTGGGCTCTAAAAGCCACCACGTTTCTCCCAAAAGAGTTAATAAAAATGTTCATTGCTCGAGGAAAGCCTATATACAGTAGTCTGTTTGTCCTGTGTTTCAACCACCTGAGTCACAGCCAAAAAAGCAATTGTCTACTACATATTTCAAACAGATGCTGAGGGATAGAATGGGTGACCAGAATTCACAGCAATAAAACCCTACTCTCCAAGTTCCCTTGAAGGAAGTGAACTCGTAAAACTTTTGCTGCTGACTTATTTGTCCAGGCCTTTGAACTATTTAACATTAATTTAGCCTACAAATCATTGGCACCTCCATTTTTCATTGAAGTATCAGGGCCTGTTAAAGACAGACCTTCCAGGGTGTGCCTGGAAGGAAAAAAAAAGAAGATTCTGGAAGGAGATCTACTCATTTAACTGTTATTCATGCACATTGTTTTTATTGAAGCCAGCCTTATGTACATTCAGAGTTCCTTAACTCAGAAAGTAATTCTTTTGAGTTTATGTTTGCTGGTGTGTGTGATTATAGAAATGTAATCTGTATAGATTATAGAAATGTAATCCATGTAGATGGGCCACCAGCTTGCTTTTTTTCCTTCCATTTGTTTCTGTTGTATTGATACATCTTCTAATAAGGAAAAACAGACCAGTGGCCTTGGAAGAAGGATGGCTGTAGTGATTGGAATAATAAATACTACCAGGAAAATTAGAGGAAATGTGAAAAATAATGGAGAGATTTACTCCAAACTGAAGTATCTTGTAGCTAGAATGTTGGTAGCATGTCATACTATGTTCATCTAGGGGCTCTGATGAATTAACCAGAGTAGATAAAGGGTACCATCATCCAAAGGAAGCTTTTTGGGGTTCCTTTCCATCTACTTAGTAGCAGTGGATGGCGTAGAAATTGCTTGTTTCCTAAACTTTCTAAAAGAGCAGTATTCTCTCTTCCTACCATATCTCTTATCTAGTTCCTTATAGCTTCAGAACTTTTAAATGGCTTTCTTTTCTTAAAGCTCAGAAGAAACCTCAGAGAACATTGGAAATAAGAAACGAATGGGTCAGATAAAGCTTGCAGATGCCAAAACATGTGGCTCTTTAATTTTCATCCGACACTTTGAAAATCCAGGGAAGACTCTTCTGTCTCAAGTGGGTTCTGCATATACATGTCACCATCCCAGCTCCCCATTTGATTTTCATCACAACATGTATTATAAGCTGAAATGATCCTAGAATGATGTTCTTATACATTGTCTTTTGCTTATAATACGTGTGAATGTACTTCCAACAAGGTGACAGCTGTGTCACATTCTTTGCTGCATCCCTGGCACATGGCATGTAAAATATCTCACCAGAATGGACAGTTACTCCAAAAATCTCAACTATCTTTTTTAAATAATTTAAGTAAGTAATTGGGTGGTGGGGGGCACCTTGCTGAGTCTTCATTGCCGCATGGGCTTTTCTCTAGTTGCAGCAAAGGGGAGCTACTCTCTGCTTGCGGTACGCAGGCTTCTCATTGTGGCGGCTTTTCTTGTTGCGGAGCTCAGGCCTTTGGGCACACCACCTTCAGGAGTTGGCGGCTCCTGGGCTCTAGAGCCCTGGATCAATGATTGTGGCACACAGGCTTAGCTACTCTATGACAAATGGGATCATCCTGGACCAGGGATCAAACCCGCGCATTAACAGGTGGCTTCTTTACCACTGAGCCACCTGCGATGCCCCAACAATCTCAACTCTTTTAATGGGAGACATCTTAATGGAATGGGCTCCTCCTTCAGTTAGAATAGAACTTCTGGAAAGATGGTATTGATAATGCATATTTCGAAAGAGACTTAAAGACAAAGGCTGTGGGAAGAAATGGTTAACCAGAACTCCAGGCTAGTATTTAGTTGCATTTGTCCAAATATTTTAGCCAGGTTCAGTTCACTGAGTATCTCTTATACCCTGTAATTTAGTATACAGTTTCAGCTTTCTAAATAATGGCTTGCTAATGGTAAATGTTGTTTAACTTTCTAATTCAGGAGAGCTACCTGTTCAGCAGAATTTTTAAAATTGTAAGTGATGATTGAAACCAGGTTAAAAAGCACTTAAGGTACATTTGACTGACGGCTTGGCGTCTCCTTGGATGGGCCTGTGACTTTCAGTCTTTTTGAATCTAAATATAAACTGCAGGTAGGGATTTTTCTCATTTGGTTCAGAACTACAACGTATCCTTACTTAACAAGGTTTTCCCATCTGGGTAAGTCATGCATTATTTTTTGGTTATTCTGATCTAAAATGTTGACTCTTCTCTCCACTGCCTTCAATTATAGATGCTCATAACTGTAGATTTTTTTTTATGTGAAGTAGTTCTTACAGTCTCCTGATTCCCTCCAAGACACTATTTTTTAAATCAGACTAAAATGATCATAATCACCTAACAGATCTCTGTAGCCTTATTTGATGCAGTCATCCAAACTTGATTTTTTTCTCTCTTAAGCACAACTCTGATCACTTTATTCTCTTCTTTCCTAATTTAACTATGAAATTCAGTCTAAACACCTTAGCTTGTTATGTGGGAAATAGATGGATTAAACGTAGTCAGACGACACGGTAGAGGAAGGAGATGAGGGGAACGGATTGCAAGAGTAGCATTGGCATATAGATACTACCATGTGTAAATAGCCAGCTGGTGTGAAGCTGCTGTTAGCACAGAAAGCCCAGCCCAGTGGACTGTGATACCCTAGAGGAGTGGGATGCGGGGGGAGTTGGTGGTGGTGGCGAGGTGGAAGGGAGGCTCAAGAGGGAGAGGATATATGTGTATGTATGGCTGATTCATGTTATACAGCAGAAACATACACAACATTGTAAAACAATTTCACTTCAGTTTTTTTTAAAGTAGAAAAAAAGAAAACCACCACACATGTTCTTTGCCACTTGTGTCATCAAGAGATGGAGTCTCACTCAGTCCCACTCACATTCACTTTGGACGTCCTTTCGTTTGTTTTGGCCAGTCCAATGTAGTGGAAGGGCCATCATGCGAGTTCCAAGTTTGGGAGCTTCCTCCTTAGTTCTTTTGGGGCACACTACCATGTAGGGATGCTCAGGCTAGACTGCTGGATGATGAGAGGCCACTTTTAGGGGGAAAGAATGGAAATACTCACATCTTGAGGGTCAGATGAGCTCCCAGATGAAAGCAGTTTCACAAGCGATCCCCTGCCAAAGAAGAACCGCCTAGCTGAGCCCAGACAGTCCTCAGATTTTTAGGGAAAAAAAAAAAGTTTAATCATCCCAAGTTTTAGGGTGGTTTGTTACAGAACTATATATTACTGAAACAGGAACCTTGAAAATCAGGCCTAAATTTCTCCCTCTTGTCATATTCTTTGTTTTCCTAGGCCTTTCTCAAATGTCAGCCGAGCTTGACTCAGAAGCCCACATAAAAGATTAACGTTTCCCTCTGCTTATGCCTCATCTTCCACTTGGACCATCTTTACCCTCTCTTCTTTTCAACTTGTCACCTTTCTGAAGCTTAGTCACCTCCCTCTCTAGTCTTCCTTTCCCAAAGCCCCCATGACTCAGTGACTCGTGACCCCTCTTGGCCCTCTGTAGTCCCAGCTGCATTGACCTGGGCGTTGGTGGGAAGATGACAGTTAGCTCTTTGGGCACATCACATTCTCTGTGTGGGACTTAATTCCCACATCTGTGAAATTACTTGTCTGATTTGTCAAACCTCTTTCTACCTCTTCTGTTCTAGAACAGAGCTGGCCAACAGAATGTTCCGTGGTGGTGAAAATGTTAATATGTCTGTGTTCTTCCATGCCGTGGCCAGTATAGCTCTCTGGCACTTGAAATGTGTTTAGTGCAACTGAGGAACTGAATTTTTAATCTCAGTTAATGGCAGTTACTTTAAATGTAATTAGCGACATGTGACTCTTGGCTTTATATTTTTGGGCTCCAAAAATCACTGCAGATGGTGATTGCAGCCATGAAATTAAAAGACGCTTACTCCTTGGAAGGAAAGTTATGACCATCCTAGATAGCATATTCAAAAGCAGAGACGTTACTTTGCCAACAAAGGTCCGTCTAGTCAAGGCTATGGTTTTTCCAGTGGTCATGTATGGTTGTAAGAGTTGGACTGTGAAGAAAGCTGAGTACCAAAGAATTTGAAGTGTGGTGTTGGAGAAGACTCTTGAGAGTCCCTTGGACTGCAAGGAGATCCAACCAGTCCATCCTAAAGGAGATGAGTCCTGGGTGTTCATTGGAAGGACTGATGCTTGAGGCTGAAACTCCAATACTTTGGCCACCTCATGCGAAGAGCTGACTCATTGGAAAAGACCCTGATGCTAGGAGGGATTGGGGGCAGGAGGAGAAGGGGATGACAGAGGATGAGATGGCTGGATGGCATCACCGACTCGATGGACATGAGTTTGAGTGAACTCTGGGAGTCGGTGATGGACAGGGAGGCCTGGCGTGCTACAACTCATGGGGTCACAAAGAGTCAGACACGACTGAGCGACTGAACTGAACTGAACTGAACTCTTGGCTACCACTGAAAACAGTCCATAGAATTCTGTGGAATTGAAATGAAAATGTCCATGTTTGCATAATGCCAGCAAAGGTTTAGTGTTTGATTTTCACAAGAGTATCAGAACTTACTCTTTGGGATACTTTTCAGAACCACAGATACAAATGACCTAGAGGCTGGATGTTTCCCCAGTGCCTGACC
This sequence comes from Bos javanicus, assembly GCF_032452875.1. Taxonomy (NCBI): domain Eukaryota; kingdom Metazoa; phylum Chordata; class Mammalia; order Artiodactyla; family Bovidae; genus Bos; species Bos javanicus. The sequence continues at coordinate 30,508,062 of NC_083889.1, forward strand.
TCCCTCTCCTTATCTGACATTTTCCTTGGCTTTCACCTTCACCTCTGCCTCCAGCCAGCACTGAGCCCACTCTTCGCTAGGAGTGTAAATCATCCCCTACTTTTGATCACAGCTCAGGCAGACACCAACAGCTTGATGTGGAATTGTAGTTTTTTACAAAACCCCAATAGGCCCAATGTTGGGGACGGGGAGAAACACAGACACAGCAATGTCAATTGAAAACCAGCCGGGTGGCAAGCGCAGTGCAGTGTAGTGGGAATGGAGCTGCCTTCGGCCTTTTGGATGATTGGGGACACAGTAGAGATATTGTGAAATTACCTCTTTATTGGTTCTTGAGCCTTCTGCCGTAAATGACTCTTCTGGAAGGAAGGGAAGAGAATCCCGGAATTCAGCTTGTATTTAAGACATGCACTTGACAGTTGTACCTTCAGTCTGTAATTTAGCAGAATGGGACCTGAGGGCATCTTCCATTGGGCTAATTTCCCATCTAAGCATCGTTATGTTAACCAGGGCTTCTGTGCTCTTGTTTATCTTTACTCTCATTTATTGCATTATAAGTAATGTTGGTGAACCGATCCAGTGGATCTTGCTAAATCTTGATCTGTTTCACCCCCTCAGTTCTTTGGGGAATGGAATATTGGGGAAAATCTTATCACATTTCTGAACCAACAGTTGAAATAGCATAAAAAAGGACTAATGAAGGTCCTTGGTCTCAACTTGACTTCCACAAACCAATAAGATCTGTTTACACTCAAGGCAAATGAGTTGTTTGGGTGAAAAGCTCCCTGTAGACTTTTTTTCCTTCAGTATATTACCCAGCATAGTCAGGTCTGGTCTAGAATTGACTCCTGTGTTTCACCAAATTCACTTGCTGCTTTTCCTCTTGCTGTGATTTAAGACAGACTCTTCTGTCTTCTCTGGTGAGAGACGATAACTTGGTGACTCCTTTGTAATAACCCATCATAGACTTGAGGTAGGCAGTTATTAAGTTGCCCCTTGCTGCTGCGGCTAAGTCGCTTCAGTCGTGTCCGACTCTGTGTGACCCCATAGACAGCAGCCCACCAGGCTCCCCCGTCCCTGGGACTCTCCAGGCAAGAACACTGGAGTGGGTTGCCATTTCCTTCTCCAATGCATGAAAGTGAAAAGTGAAAGTGAAGTCACTCAGTCGTGTCCGACTCCCAGCGACCCCATGGACTTCAGCCCACCAGGCTCCTCCGTCCGTGGAATTTTCCAGGCAAGAGTACTGGAGTGGGGTGCCATAGCCTTCTCTTTTTCAGGCTAAGTCATCATAACCCTTTTAACCTTTACTTGGAGCTTCCATTTTCCATCGTCTTGATTATTCTATTTGCCCCTCTCTGGATTTTTTCCAAACTTTTATAGTTTTCTGAAAACATGCCATTATAAAGGAGATCCTTGATATCTTGCTCCCAGTTTCTGCTGCTGTTTTGATGCATCCAGTAGACTTTTTCTTTTAATTTACATTTTTTAGTGGGGGAGTGTGACCTGTGGATAGACAGAGTAATTCAGAGATCTGATGACTTTTTCAATCCTATGTTTATCTGTATTGTAATTTGGGAATCCTTTTTATATTTGACTACCTTGTTTATTTTTAAATTATTTTTTATTGAGATGTAATTGATATAACATTAAATTAGTTTCAGTTGTATAACAATGATTTGATAAATGTGTATATTGGCAAAATGATCATCACAGTAAGTCTAATTAACATCCATCGCCTCACATAGTTACAGGTTTTTTATTAGTGATTAGTACTTTTAAAATTAATTTTTATTGGAGTCTAAGTGATTAACAGTATTGTGTTAGTTTCAAAGTGTATAGCAAAGTGAATCAGTTATAGGTATACATATACCCACTTTTTTTTTTTTTTTGTAAAGATTCATTTCCCATACAGAGTATTGAGTGGAGTTCTCTGTGTTACACAATAGGTGATGAGTACTTTTAAGATCTGCTCTCTTAGCAACTTTCATTAAGTCACCATGCCGTATGTTACAACCCCAGGACTTACTTACTTTAAAATTCGAAGTTTGTATCTTTTGACCTCCTTCACCCATTTTGCCCAGCACAAGCCCCATCTCTGGTAACAATTGATCTGTTCCCTTGTGTCTTTTAGTTAATTTTCCCTTAGACTGAGTATATGGTATTATTACTTTATTTATTTATTTTGTGGCTGTGTTGAGTCTTAGTTGTGGCACACGGGGCCTTTTGTTGCGCTGCATGGACTCTGGTCGTGATGCACAGGCTCAGCAGCACCACGGCATGTGGGATCTAATTCCCTGATAAGGAACTGCAAGCCAGAATCTTAACCACTGGGTCAAGAGGGAAATCCTATATGGTATTATTTTATAGAAAGACTGGTTCTCCATTGCCTCTACTGTATGTGGACAGCTGTGGTTCAGAGTGGAAGGGGCAGTGAAAGGGGGCACGTGTGTTGATTACTGAGCTCACGTAGGCCCCAGGGTCTCTGCTCAGTGTCTAAGCTGTTCACTCGTGAGTTAACGTGAATGAATCAGAAGAAAGAGCCCAGGAGACCCCCTGACTTTACCTGAACTTGTCTTTTTCTTCTGTTCTCTATCAGTCACTTTTATATCTTCCTAGCAAGGTCAGGATCTCCAGTCACTGCTGTTATTCATTCCTCTACTATCTGATTCTCTGTTTCCTACCTTAGAACAGAAGCTTTGTGAAGACAGGAAGCTTGTCTGTCTTCCTAACTCATGTTTGCATCACTAGTGTGTAGCTAGCTATCTCTTGATGGAAGGCAGGAATGAAGGAACAACTTGGTACCAGAAAATTTCCATTTTTGTCTTCATAATGCTCCTTGTTCGCTGTAACACTGGATAATACACTTAATATTGCTGGTATTTGTTTCCTCTTCTTTTGAAAGAATAGCTCAAAAGATACGTTGAAAACATCTGTAAGTCTCAACTTTGCCCCTAAACTAGGAGATTTCAGATTCACTGAACTGACTTACCTTATGAGGTATAGGTGAGTGGGTAATTTATCTATTTATAGTTAAGAAACATGTGTTTCAGGGGTAAATTTTTTCATGCTGCCTTCCTTATCTTTTCAATATTTTGATATTATTTTGTTCCTGGGCCCAGAGAACTGTGTTTTTTTTTTTGTTTGTTTTGTTTTTTTAAAGTACTGAGAATTTGGAGGCATTAAGAATTCTTAAGTCCTTTCTGTGTTAGATAGACTAGTTTCGATCTCCATGTTGTCAGCAACCTTTTTGGCTTCTATTCCAACACTCCGGGGCTCCCCTGGTGGTTCAGAGGGTAAAGCGTCTGCCTGCAATGCGGGAGACCAGGGTTCGATCCTCTGGTCAAGAAGATCCCCTGGAGAAGGAAATGGCAACCCACTCCAGTACTCTTGCCTGGAAAATGCCATGGACGGAGGAGCCTGGTAGTCTGTGGTCAATGGGATGGCAAAGAGTTGTACACGACTGAGCAACTTTACTTTTCTCCAACAGTCTAAAACTAGTTTGAAAATCTCTACCTATTTAGTTAATTTTCTAACATTGTTCTGAATGGTCTGCAACCAGAGTCAGGTCCAGGCCTAAACCAGTTGACCTCATTAACAAAAGATGGCATCGTCCAGTATCCTCAAGATCCTCTGGCGTAATCCTCAAGAGCTGCATACAAGGTGCATACTCAGCCACAAGTCTGTGCTCTTCTAGTCCCACTCAAACCAGTCTTCTTTCTAGGCCTTGCAGCTGGCTTTTCCCCAGTCAGCTCTTGGTCAAGATAGCCACCATGTGCCCCTGCTTGTCCAAACCTCTCCCTGGCCAGTTTGGCTGCCGACACCAGTCTTTGCCCTGATATGCTGATGTGAGGAGCCCCACCCTCCTTCCTGTGCTTCCTGACCTCCTTGCTGGACAGAGAAACGTATCAGCATCACGCAGACTCTGCCTCCCTCTTGGAGCATTTCATAAATTCTAGATGTTAAACTAGCCTGTAGGCTCTAAAATCTGATTTCTTTGAATGGTATTAAATTACCAGTCATGCTCTGGCCTCTGCTCATGACAGGAGAGCTTCTCCTGCATTTTCCCTTCCGCCAGCACGAGACCAAATTCCCAGCAGCTCCTCGAACGTTCTGTGCCTTTGCACACACTAGCCTCCTTCCCTGAAATCTTCTTGAATCTGCCCTCTTCCCTTGCTCTTTTTTTTCCCAGACTCATTGGCTTCTTTTGCTCCTACTCAGCACACCCCTTCCCAGAGGCACCAACCCTACTGGATGGTGGTAGATGAGGGGCTTGTCTACCATAAGGCCATTGAAGCTGCGGACGTATCTTTCCCTTTCTGTGCCCAGTGCTGAGGACTCTTAGGCCGCACTGAGTGAATGAAGGAAGAACGGAATGGGGAAGGACACCCGCTGTCACATCCGTAGCCTTGAGAATAGGATCCCATTATCCATTCAGCTTCCTCTTGAAAAATTCTTTTTTTTTTTTTCCTGGAGCTGCTTCCCTTTTTCCTTGGGATGATTTGCTATTAAAGACCACTCAGCGTCGTTCAGCAGTCCTCCCGATTCTTCTCGCAGTGAAATGCTCATCTGTAGCCTGTGTGTCCCCTGCCGGAGAGATTGCTATCAGCCAGTGAATCAGCGAGCACTTGCCGGCCGAGCCGAGGCTGACCAAAGGAACTCAGGGCCAAGCTATTTATTTATTTATTTTTAGCAAATAAGGGACTGTTTTCGTAAATCACCCATTTGCTTTATAGTTACCAGCTCGGTGGGGCTGTTTCCTCTGTTTCACTTCTGTTTCACATGTGCATTTCCCTGACATCAGGTAAGGATGTGTGCTCAGAAGTTTCTTTTCTAGAGGTGAAAATACCAAGTCTTTGTGGCTCAGAGTATGGTTCTTAGATTGCAGCTGAGAAATGAGGCAATGCCTTGAGTTCTCTCTCACAGGTCTGCCAGGCGAGGGCTTAGGTGTGTCTGTCAAGCGGCATCAGCGATTTCGGCCTGTGCTGTTTAGCCTGAACTGTCGTTGCAAGGAGGTCCTCGTGCCGCGGGGTTCAGGATGGTGGGCCCGTGTGGCTGTGGAGCACGTGATATACAGCTGGTCTGAAGTGAGACGTGTTCTATGTGGACAACACACTCTAGATTTTAAAGGCTTAGTATTTTAAAAAGGGCAAAATATATCTTATTGAGAATTTCATGTTGATTTCATGTTCAAGTGATAGTATTTTAGAAATAAGGGTTAAATTGGTTTATTTAAATCCACCCGTTTCATTTATTTTTTTCAGCTTGCCTACCAGAAAATTTAAAATGACATATGTGGCTCGCGTTCTGTTTTCTCTTGCATAGCTCTCTACTAGAGGTTTCAGCATAAGGTTGCATCTCAAACTGGACTCAAGCACTTCTTTAGTGTATCTGGATTCTCCAGGTGTCTTTCCTTGTCGCCTGGAGGGTTACCTTCAGAATACGTGTCCTTCATAGGCTCCTCTGTCCCTGGGATTCTCCAGGCAAGAACACTGGAGTGGGTTGCCATTTCCTTCTCCAATGCATGAAAGTGAAAAGTGAGAGTGAAGTCGCTCAGTAAGTGTCCGACTCTTCGTGACCCCATGGACTGCAGTCTAGCAGGCTTCTCCGTCCATGGGATTTTCCAGGCAAGAGTACTGGAGTGGGTTGCAATTGGGCTGCCGTCTGTGGGGTCACACTGAGTCAGACACGACTGAAGCGACTTAGCAGCAGCAGCAGCAGCAGAAGTCCTTCATAGGATTGACGCATATGTATGGCTGAGTCCCTTGGTTTTTCACCTGAAACTACCACAGCATTGTTAATCGGCTCTGCTGCTGCTACTGCTGCTAAGGCACTTCAGTCATGTCTGACTCTGTGCGACCCCACAGATGGCAGCCCACCAGGCTCCCCCGTCCCTGGGATTCTCCAGGCAAGAATACTGGAGTGGGTTGCCATTTCCTTCTCCAGTGCATAAAAGTGAAAAGTCAAAGTGAAGTCACTTAGTCTTGTCCGACTCTTAGCGACCTCATGGACTGTAGCCTACCAGGCTCCTCTGCCCATGGGATTTTCCAGGCAAGAGTACTGGAGTGGGGTGCCATTGCCTTCTCCGGTTAATCGGCTCTACCCCAATACAAAATTAAAAATTTAAAGTTTGGGGTGGGGGGGGGGATGGATGTCCGATAAAGGAATGGACTTTGGATTAACAAAAACCTGAGTCTCAGTCCCAACTCTCTCTGTAGCCTGTACACCAGCTTCTGAAACCTCTGAATCTCAGGTGGGTCAGCTATATATATGGAAGAAAGACCTTCTGAATTCACTGTGGTTGAACTTGGGGTAATACAGTAATTTTCTAGTAATATAGGGGAATTTTGTGACAATAATTGAATAATTGTATTTTTCCAAGGTAACAAAAATCAGAGACTCTATTTTGAAATTTTATTGCCAAAAAAAAAAAAAAAAAGAAAACCCACCCCTTGGAGTCATTTTTGGTTCATCTGCCAGTTCTTAGAAATGAGACCGTGATAGCTGATGTTCCCTGAGAGCTACATGCTCGCCAGTGTGCTTTCCAGAAATTGTCTTACCTGATCCTCAAAACAACCCTGAGGGGAAGTCCTTTTATTGTCTCCGTGTAATAGATGCCACATTCAGGCATGCTGCGGCGGCGTGACTTGCCTAAGGTCGCACAGCTAGTACGTGGTCAACTGACCATTGAGCCTAGGAGGTCTGACTTCAGAGCCACACTCCTTGTTTCTACCCAGGATTGTCCACCAGTGAATAGAGGACAGCACAAAAGAACCATGAGCCAAAAAATGCTCACGGGAAACATGCTTCCCGTGGACACCTACTCTCATGATGTTAGGGGAGACTCCTAAAATATCTGCCTTAGTGAATTTTCCCTGGTTTGTACAGCAAGCTGAAATATATCCAGGGTTTAGAGCTTCCCTCAGAGAATATTTGGATTCCCAGGCCCATTGCAGTCTGAATAGGGCTGAAGCAGTTCCGAGATAGAATTATATGAGGGAAAAACAGATTGCCTGGTATCTAGACCATGATGCACTTTTTGTTCTTAAGGGCCTTGCCTCAAATGTATGCAGTCGTTGCAGTCCCTAGTATGCTCTGTTCACGTGTATACAGTAGGGACTCCATAAATGCTGTTTATTGCAGGGCTTCTGAAAACACACCTTTAGAAAGCAAAGCATCCAATATGTGAAAATGACCATCACTCATTCTGTTCAGTTGTCTGACCTGTGATGTGGATGTGGCCCCTCATCGTGTATGATTGTCTCATACAAGTTGCCTTTCACTGGAGCTAAGCTCTGAGTGGTTTTACTTCCATGATGCTGGCATTCTCCTCATTACCTGAATGTGACCATCTACTCCCCAGAGACACAACCTGGCCATTTCATGATGTGTATCTTTCTTTGTCATCCTGTGTTTAACCAAGAGCATTAGCAGACACTGATGCAGTATTTTCTTTTCAAGTAGGATCCTAGTTCTGAGGTGGACTAGAGACGGTGGGGTGGGTGGCTTCTGTTTGCAGTTCCAAGCCTCCATATCATTTGGAAAGGTGAGATACATGTCTGTGTTTGATGCCAGGGCTTAGACTCCTTGGCAGGAAATACCTGCAGACTTAAAAAGTCCCTGGAGAGTATTTAATTCAAGGCAAAAGTTTGGATTGTTGAGAGCTAAAATGAAACTTTGCAGCTGCAACCTTTACTAACTTAGCTACTTCTCCCCATCCTACCAGCATATTCGCTGGTCTGAGCACTTGTCTGGAGAGGCTGGAGGAGCGGGTGAGTTGGGATACACAGATGCGTTATGGGAGGCACCTTCAGCACATGCATTGCAATTGCCAGGCAGACCTCTGTGCCTTTAACTGGTTGTTAAACAGAAAGCAGGATGTGCTTATCTGACTAGCAACTCCATCGGTAAACACTCCGTCCCAAAGTTCAGCATTCTGATTTTAGGTGGGCCAGCGTGGGGCTGGAGAGGTGGTTACCAGGGAACGCCCGCTCTGGGCAGGTGGAGAAGGGCGAGGGAGGGAAAGTTAGCTGCAGACTTGCTGAGTTGTTAGACAAAGCCTGTAAATACGTCAGCGCGGGAGGGGGGCTTAGAGCCTTTCCATTGCACCCTTCTTCTTGTGCACGTGGGTAAACTGAGGCCCAGTGAACAGGACTCTGTGTTTGAATACTCACCAAAGCTAACATGTGTTGTTATCAATAACACGCCCGGCACTAGGTGGAATACTTCCTGTGTGTTCTCTCACTGAATGTCTTGACAGTTCTGTGCAGTTGATACTAATGTCCTACCCATTTTTCAGATGGGGAAACAGTGTCAGAGAATAAAATTGCTTCTTCAGGGCCAGAGAACACAGAAGTTCCGGAGCTTGGGTGTAGGAGCAGGTAGAGCCACTGCTGTTTTCCCCTCGTGCCCGGGACTGCCTCAGCAAGGTGGGCCCAGGGATTGCTTAGCCTGACTCTCATGGAGCCCCATCGACTGTGGCAGATGCAGTGTGTGTGTAGGTGTGTATTAGTTTTTTATTGCAATGTAACTAAATACTGTGGATGGAGTAGCTTAAAACAGCATGTATTTATTATCTCACAGTTTCCAAGGAGTCCAGACCTGATTTAACTGGGTCCTGTTGTTAGCGTCTCACATGTCTGTGATAAAGGTGTCAGCGGGGCCTCTTGTAAGAGGTGGTGTCCTCTTGTACGATGGCTTGTTCAGAATTCAGAGAACTCAATTCATTACAGTCTTAGAACCAAGGCCCTGAGTTTCCAAAGGCCACCCTCTGTTCCCTGCCTTGTGGCCTCCCCTCAGCAAGGCAGCTTGCTTTTTCCAGGGCAGCAGAAGACTCTCTCTGTCCTCAGGTAGAGCCTCAGCTCTTCTTTTTAATGAGTTCACCTGAATAGGTCAGGCCCACCAAAGATACTCTTGATTATGTCAGTGCTAACTGATAAGGGACTTCTGTTACCTTTGCACAACCCTTTGCCCTACAGCCTGTTCAGTTCAGTTCAGTTCAATCGCTCAGTCATGTCTGACTCTTTGCGACCCCTTGAATTGCAGCACGCCAGGCCTCCCTGTCCATCACCAACTCCTGGAGTTCACGCAAACTCACGTCCATTGAGTCAGTGATGCCATCCAGACATCTCATCCTCTGTCATCCCCTTCCCCTCCTGCCCCCAATCCCTCCCAGCATCAGAGTCTTTTCCAATGAGTCAGCTCTTCGCACAAGGTGGCCAAAGTATTGGAGCTTCAGCTTTAGCATCAGTCCTTCCAAAGAACACCCAGGACTGATCTCCTTTAGGATGGACTGGTTGGATCTCCTTGCAGTCCAAGGGACTCTCAAGAGTCTTCTCCAGCACCACAGTTCAAAACCATCAATTCTTTGGCACTCAGCTTTCTTCCCAGTCCAACTCTCACATCCATACATGACCACTGGAAAACCATAGCCTTGACTAGACGGACCTTTGTTGGCAAAGTTAATGTCTCTGCTTTTGAATATGCTATCTAGGTTGGTCATAACTTTCCTTCCAAGGAGTAAGCGTCTTTTAATTTCATGGCTGCAATCACCATCTGCAGTGATTTTGGAGCCCAAAAAAATAAAGTCTGACACTGTTTCCCCATCTATTTCCCATGAAGTGATGGAACCAGATGCCATGATCTTAGTTTTCTGAATGTTGAGCTTTAAGGAAATAGAGGAAAACAACAGAATGGGAAAAACTAGAAATAAGAAAATTAGAGATACCAAGGGAACATTTCATGCAAAGATGGGCTCGATAAAGGACAGAAATGGTAGGGACCTAACAGAAGCAGAAGATATTAAGAAGAGGTGGCAAGAATACACAGAAGAACTGTACAAAGAAGATCTTCACGACCAAGATAATCACAATGGTGTAATCACTCACCTAGAGCCAGACATCCTGGAATGTGAAGTCAAGTGGGCCTTAGAAAGCATCACTACGAACAAAGCTAGTGAAGGTGATGGAATTCCAGTTGAGCTATTTCGAATCCTGAAAGATAATGCTGTGAAAGTGCTGCACTCAATATGCCAGCAAATTTGGAAAGCTCAGCAGTGGCCACAGGACTGGAAAAGGTCAGTTTTCATTCCAATCCCAAAGAAAGGCAATGCCAAAGAATGCTCAAACTACTGCACACTTGCACTCATCTCACACGCTAGTAAAATAATGCTCAAAATTCTCCAAGCCAGGCTTCAGCAGTACGTGAACTGTGAACTTCCAGATGTTCAAGCTGGTTTTAGAAAAGGCAGAGGAACCAGAGATCAAATTGCCAGCGTCCCCTGGATCATTGAAAAAGCAAGAGAGTTCCAGAAAAACATCTATTTCTGCTTTATTCACTATGCCAAAGCCTTTGACTGTGTGGATCACAATAAACTGTGGAAAATTCTAAAAGAGATGGGAATACCAGACCACCTGACTGCCTCTTGAGAAACCTACATGCAGGTCAGGAAGCAACAGTTAGAACTGGACATGGAACAACAGACTGGTTCCAAATAGGAAAAGAGCACGTCAAGGCTGTATATTGTCACCCTGCTTATTTAACTTCTATGCAGAGTACATCATGAGAAACGCTGGGCTGGAGGAAGCACAAGCTGGAATCAAGATTGCCAGGAGAAATATCAGTAACCTCAGATATGCAGATGACGCCACCCTTATGACAGAAAGTGAAGAGGAACTAAAAAGCCTCTTGATGAAAGTGAAAGAGGAGAGTAAAGAAGTTGGCTTAAAGCTCAATAGCCTAATCAAGGGAATGCTAATTTATCATATCCACAGGTCCTCCCCATACCCACTGGAAGGCCATAGTAACAAGGAGACATCTTAGTATTCTGTCACCACAGACACTAACACAGATGCTTGTCATTAAGCTTCATGGAGGGAAAGACAGGAGGAGGCAGGAGTGACTGAACTCTGGGATTGCTATGGTGCAGGGGAGTGTGTGTAGAACAGGAGACAGCAGAGAAGCAGTATTTAGGAGCTCATGGGCATGGCAGCCCTGCAGTCGGAGGCTGCCTCTGCTGTTTCCTAGGCATGAGGTTGTAAAAAGGTTATTTGGTATCTCTGTGCCTGAGTTTCCCTGTCTGTAAACTGCAGGTGATGATCCTTCCTAGCATTTTGTGATGGCACATGAAATAATCAGCTTGCAGTAGAGTATGGCACGTAGTAAGTACTTGTCAAAGGTGTTAGTGGGTTTGGTGTCTCCTATTTGAAGATTACAAGGACATAGAGACAGAAAGGGGGAGTTATTTTTTTTCTGTGGGGTTGCTGGAATCATGGGCCTTCGAGGTGGCATTTGTGAGTTCATACTTTGTGTGTGACATGTGGATCTGAGTTGAGGAATTGAGTTATGGTTTGTTGGGAGGCCTACTGCTCACCTGTGGAAAGAGAGTCAGGGTGATGTAGTGGAAATAAGAATATCCTTAGAAGTTCTGGGACCAGTTTTGCCAATAATTCTCTTCTTGGGCTACCACCCGCTTCTTTGGACCTCAAGTTCCTTGTCTGTAACAAAGGTCCTTGGGAGAAGGTAGGTTCTGGGATTGGCAGGCTCTCTAAGGTGCCTGCTAGGTTTAAATATCATAGTTCTGTTGGCTGGTTCTCTGTACAGGGATGACCCCAAAGTAAATAAGGCTATTTCTTTAGCTCTGTCCAAAAAATAAGACTGTGTAGGCATGCCACGCCTACTGGAGATGTACTAATGGGAATTTATTTAGCTGGGCTGCTGGACTTTCCACCTGTGTCTTTCTCCCGAGTGCATTGGTGGCTGTGCCCACTTCCCTTAAAATTGTCCTTTGTGGTTACTTTTATAGGCTGCTTAATGTAAAGTGAAAGAAGACAAACTTTAGTGACCTTCTAGGTCTTTGGGTGAGTGGACAGCGATGAGCAGAATTCAGAAACTCCTTGGCCTGTTTCCTGTACACACAGTCTTTCCTCCACCAACCTTGTTCCCATATTGAACTAAGTAACCTGCCTATGATATTCTCAATCCTGATGCATGTACTAGTCATTGTCATTTTAATTTCTGTTGGTTGGAGTGAGGGTCTTGACAAAAGAAAATCAGTAAAATACAGCATTGCAATATCTACTCATAGCATGTATTTTTCAGGGGCTTAGATATATGAATTAATCCCACAAACAAAGTTGTGCCTTAAACAGTCGAACTCCCATTTGATAGTTGAGAAGACTGAGACTCAAATAAGTTCAATAACTTCTCCAGTGGTACAGAGTGACAGATGATCGAGCAGGGATTTGAACACACATGGATCTGCCAAAGTTTGTGCTTTTATCCAGCAAGGTGAACAGCTGGAACATTGTCAGTGGTTTTAAGCCCTGGAGCCTGCCCTTGACCCCCATCATGCCTGCCTCATCTCTCCTCAGTATAGCACACAGTTCAGAATCCGGGAGAACTTCCAAAAAGCTGAGGTTGGAAAGATGGAAGCAATGTAACTAGCTTCAAAAGACTGTATCTCAGGAAATACAAAAGGAGAAACAAGGATCTCTGTTTGTGTCAGCCACACCACCATGCCGGGTTCTCAAGGTTGAGCTAAAGGAAAACTCTGTTACAAATGATACATCTGATCTGCTTGTGGTAAAGACTCATAACTAGAAAATAAGCATGTGACAGTTCTTTGTTTGAGTGTAAACCTAACTCATTAATTTAAATTACGGTGCTTTTGGAACAAAAAGGGGAAACTATAATAATAATAGCAAGTAATGGTCCCTTTAGAAAATGTAACAAGACATTAGAAATTTTGTGCTTTGGGAAGTTGGAGGATGTACTTATAGTTAAGGATTAATTTTCACTTAGAGAGATCAAAAAGGTCTCGATGACTAAGATATGTATCGAGTTTCAGGTTGGTTGTATTTTTTTTTCCTCTTGCCAGACTGTCTGAAACTTATCTCAAGTATCATGGTAAAAAGAGAAGTGGCGGGTAGACACAAAAATGTAATAGATATATTTTGGGGATAGAATATGAACTGCTTTTCTAAATGCATATCAAAAGGAGAATTTATTCCAGTTGAGTAGGTTTAATGATATAATTTTACCACATTAAATCATAATTGCTCTTTAAAAGAAAATAGAAATGCATGTGTTGCCACTGACTGCCTGGCTGTCCCCTTCCATCCCAAAGCATCCTCCCCAGTACCTGTTGATGTCACCTTGGCTGACACCACAGCCTGTCTGTGGCTTTCCTTTGAAAATTTGGGGGAGGGGAAGGAAGGAACAATAGTCTGAGAAATAAGAGTCTGCATCAAATATTTGCCATGGTTTTGCCAAAATCATTTCCTGGTTTTAAGCTGGCAAGCTGAGGCTTAGATACAAATAGATGGCACCTCTGACTATCTGGAACTTCATTTCTTAAAGTTAGATCATGTATCAAGATGATTGGGATACCTGAATTAGTTAGGGACTATGTAATTTCCAGTGTTATGGATGTTGATAATCATTTAAGTAAATAGTCATGATTGCTTTTGTGGCTAAGTGATTTCGAATCTCATTGTATTCCCTTCTCCCCACATGCGCGTGCACACACACACACACACACACACACACACACACACAAGGAAGGAAAGAAATGATTGCATATTTGGGTAAAAACAGAATGAGAATCCCAATCACACTTCTAGATTTAACAAAACCTGATTTTATATCATGAACTGAATTCATTGATTCAGTGGAGACATAGCTCATCTATGAATTTACCACCTAAACTTGAAAGTATGAACTTCCCTGTCTCTTTTTTAAAATCACACTCTAAATAATGCTCAGCTTATCTGACTGATAAAAAGCATAATGTAGTTTTCAAAAACATTTTATTATCTTTTAAAAATATAATACTTGCTACCTAAAAGGAATATATCACATTTCATTGAATCTAAGACCTTTATGTTATATACTGGTAATAATATAAAAGTGAAGCAAAGTCAGTTAATCCACAGTCCTTTCTTACCTCATCTCTTTAAGAGGCATCCCAATATTGGTGATGTTAAAGGAAAAGAAAACCAGTACACCTTATAAGCTCTTAAATACTTTATTCAATGTGCTTGATAAGTTATAAAGCATAATATAGCAAACATTCCTGAATATCCTCACACCCAATCATTCAAGACCCGTAACTTGCATTTCTTACCACAGCTCATGCACATAGGGGACCCTTCTCTTAAATTTTGCGCTCGTTATTGCTTTGCTTTTCAAACATGCTTATGCTCTTTTTCCTGTTTACCTGTAAATACGTCAAGAGTAGAGGCCATCTCTGCTCTCGGCCACCGTTACCTTTAGTGTCTGACATAGAACCTGGCCCAGTGGATATTAACTCTCATTGACCAGGTGTGTGACTGTCGGAGGCATACCCACAGTGACTGTAGCTTACAAGGTATCGTTTAGACACCACTGCCTGTAAGAAATCTCTGACAGCCTAACTGTCTGTCTGGCTGGACACAAGCTTGCCTCCCTTTTGAACTGTCTCAGCAACTTTTCTTCATTACCAAAGCTGTACATATATTCCTTTCTCCTTTCAGTTCTAGCTCTTTCTCCATCCCTGCCTTCCTGCCAGGTTGGCTCAGGTGGAATTCCTATTGTTGTGGTTTGGTGCCTGACGTAATAATAAAAGGTAGCATAGATGAAATAGTATCTGGCACTTTACATCTTTTCTCACCAAAATGACCTAAAAGAAGGTCAGCACTATGACTGTTCCCATTTCACAGATGAGGAAACTGAGACTTGTGAACATAAGCAATAAACATCTGTCAAATGAAGGAAGACAATGCTGTATCTACATTATTCTTCCTGAACATTCTTCATTTTTTCTCTAGAGCTCAAGCCTTTATGCCGATCCTTGGGCATATTATTCAGAAATAAATGGGAAAATTAAATGAAGTACATACAAGTTTTCTGAGTGTGGTTAGCAACTTTTTTATTGTTTGAGACATCTGTATTTTCTTTCATATTATTTACCTAATTTTCTATTGGACTTGACTTATTCCCTTATTGATTTATAGAGATTCTTATGTACCATAATATTTGGACCTTTTTTTCCTAAGTTAACTATGATATGCACGTATTTACCCAATGTTTCTGTGATACAATTTGGAATGCTGTTTTAGCCATATTCAATTTTAATATACCTTTATTTTTTAGTGGTTTAGTTACAAATTCTGAGCTTTTTGTTATTATGCTCAGAAATGCATTCCTGCCTCTGAGGTGACAAGAAAATTTCCAATTTTAAAAAATATTAAATAATAAATTCAGGTATCAATTTTTAAAAATATCTATTGTCTGTATACACCACAAAGTTGTCAGGAATCTGAAGGTGGCATCTAAAATTGTCTTTTAATATACTTTGCCTTTCACATGTACAAGGATATTTCAAAATAAAAAATACATAAAATGAAAAATAAATTCATACATGACTAGGATCATAAAAGACACTCCCTACCTTGGTGCACAATCACTTATTCATTCAGTTATTGACTCATCCTGTTTATTTAGCCCCTGTGGTATACAGAGATGATTTAGACTAGAAAATACTCCTGTTAAATGCAGTGGGGATTCCAGCAGTGTGAACTGATGCATCTTTTCAAAGGATCCCTCAGGCTGCAGTACGGAGGAGAGATTTTTAGGGGGCAAAGAGGGAAGTAAGGAGAGACAGGTAGGGCAGTGATACCCACCTGTAGCAAACCCAGAATTTGGTCAGAAGAAGCAAGATTTAAAGCTGGCTTCTGCGAATTAGGGCCAGAGCACCATTGCTGTTGCAGAGATTCTGGCCAATTCAGGCGCCCAGATGAAATACTACTTTGAACCTGGAGCAGAGTGGGACTTTGTGTGCGGGACCATTCACAGCAAAGCTGGACAGGTGGCAGCCCTGCTCGCTTGGCGCCAGCAAGTGGAGCGGGCTCATGGATGATGGATGGCTTTACATTGTTCTGAACACAGCGCAGAGTGGGGGCGGCGGGGGGATGACCCCTGGGGAGCTCAGAGAAGTCTCTGGGCTTTTCTTACACATTGTCTTCCCCTTAGTATCCAGCCAAGGTATTAACTCTGTGTTCCAGCCACGTTTCCACCTAGAATCTCACTATTGCTCCATATACTCTTGTCCATGGTCCTGGTATTTATATTTTTGCACATTTTAACCTGAAAGTCTGTGCACTTTTGGTGAAAATGAGACAATTAAAATAGCTTGCAAAGCATAGTGAGGGTTTTTTCTTTTTAAAGGTAGAAAGAATGTGACGACATGCAATTTATTACTATGCTCCTCCCTTTCTTGAAGGTCCATGGACATTTTCTGCTCAATCAGTGTTTTATTTTTTTGCACCTCATTTTATAACTGATTCTTCCCCTTGACTTCCCAGTCTCGGGAGACAACAGTATTTCTCTTAAAAACCCAGAGGGCGAATGGGTCCTATGTGTGTGTTGGTTTGCCAAGACAATTCTCATGAAAAGGACTAGGATTGCTAAGCCATTTTTTAATATAAGGAGGTCTGTGTTTGGGCATTGAAATTAATTTCCCTTATCTCACCATACAAATAGCCACCCTGGCTTTTTTGATTTATTATCTAGGATGGTTCAGCAGCACTAAAATCAGAGGACGGGAAGACATCACCTTTACGTGGCATCATTAGTCACAGTATTCAAAGCATCACCCTGAGTGGGGTGCTTTGCATGGGCTCCTGCCATGCCATGGGAATACCCCGTTTTTGTCCTGTGTGCCAGAGACTTTGGGCCCGGTCATGAATTCCAGGCTACATTTTTTTAATTCTTAATAAGTTACCCCCACCCTAAAATCCTTCTTGTCTTTCCTCCCTAACATACTGTAAAGGAGCTTTCTAGATTACACATATAATCCCTGACTAGAGACAAAGTACTGACTTGGAGGAAAAAAAAATACTATTTTTATTTACTTTTTAGATTTTTTTACATATTGGAATATAGTTGATTTGCAATGTTAGTTTCAGGTGTACAGCAAAGTGCAATTAAATTCTATGTATATCTTATTATGCATATATCTATATCTTTTTCAGATGCTTTTCCCATATAGATTATTACAGAGTACTGAGTACAGTTCCTGTGCTGTACAGTAGGTCCTTGTTGATTATCTACTTTATATATAGTAGTGTGTATAAGTTAATCCCAACATCTTAATTTATCCCTCCCTCCCATCTTTTCCCTTTGGTAGCCATATATTTGTTTTCTAAGTCTATTTTTCAAATAAGTTCATTTGTATTGTATTTTAGATTCCACATATAAGTGATATCATATGATACTTGTCTTTCTATGACTTCATTTGCTATGATAATCTCTAGGTTCATCTATGTTGCCGCAAATGACACTGTTTCATCATTTTTCATGGCTGAGCAACATTCCATTGTATAAATGTACCACATCTTCTTTATCCATTCATTTGTTGGTGGACATTTAGGTTGCTTTCAAGTCTTGGCTGTTGTACATAGTGCTTCAGTGGACATTGGAGTGAGTAAAAGAAGCTTACCTTAAAAGATTGTATGCTTTATGATTCCATTTATATGACGTTCCTGAAAAGGCAGAACTACAGTGATGGGGAAATAGACGAGCGGTGACTAAGGGTTAGGGATGGTGGGAGGGTGTGAATATGAATGGAAGTACAAGGAAGTTTGGAGGGTAATGGAGCTATTCTGTATCCTGATCCTGGTAGAGTGTATGAATGTATACCTGTGTTAGAATTCATGGTGCTGTACACCTCCCACAGTTTCACTATTTGGTAACTTAGAGTCAGTTTCACTATTTGGTAACTTAGAAACCTGAACCCCAGCTTCTGCATGCGACCTGCAAGTGGCAGCATCTGTCTCACTTCAGCTGCTTCTGGCATCCTGGCCCCTCCTGTCAGGTCCTGTTCACTCCAGGTCACTTGTGTCCTCTCTGCCCGGGAATCTCTCCCACCTCACCTGGGTGCTGGGCATCCTCTGCTGCTGCGGTGTGGGGACCCAGCACTTGCTCTGGATGAGTCTCGTCTGCACACCTGCCCCTGGCTCTTTGTAGGGGCTGCCCTACCCCCTCAGGGTGACTTCAGGAGAGTGATTTTATTGTTTACTCCCCAGCCCTCGTAGGAAGGTGACAAGTAAGGCAGTGAGGATGAGAGGGAAGTCAGTGCCCTGCACTCACCGGCGAAGATCAGCCTTTATTTTTGTTTTACTTGTGTATTTTTTCCTGGCTGCACTGGCCTCTGACCCCCTGGCTGAAATTCCTTACCTCCTTTTGCTCTTTCAGCAGGGGAATCCTCTTTTCTGGCTTTGCCCAAACTACTTGTTGAAAAGCAATAAATCATGGTTTTAAAGACCTTGATAGTCTCTTTTTTTTCCCTTTGAGTGAAATTATGTGGCAAAATCATGATTGCAGAGGGGTTTTCTCACTTTTTTCCTCAGCGATTAGATGGGTTTTATAGTGTACCACGAAAAGGCGTTAGTGGTAAAATCCTTATTATGGATATATTGTTGCATATTAGGTTGGCCAAAAAGTTCATTCAGGGTTTTCGATAACATCTTACAGAAAACCCAGAGTAAACTTTTTAGCCAACCCAGTATTTCCTGAGCCCCATCTTCCAAATTTTTCCAAATTCCCTTGGGGAAAGAACAGACTTTTGGGGGGGAAGAAAAGTAGCTTCTATTCTGGAATCCATAGCAATAGTGATAATAATAACACAACAGTATTTCTATGGTGCTTACTGTAGGTGCCAGACACGTCCTAAGAAGCAGTTTATATATTATTTCACTTACTCCTCATGGCAGCCCCAGAAGGTAGTAGTGTCATAACTTCCCTTTCATATGCGTGAAAACCACAGCACAGCCCAGGCGGTTACATCAGGTTGGGGGGAAGCTGGGATTTGAACCCAGCCTCCACCTTCCAGATGACTGTGGAACAGATGGAAGAAGGAAGATGGGAGACCTGGTCTTCCTCCCCAGAACCCCAGGCTGACCTCTCTTTCCTTCTCTCCTGGAAGGTATCTCCACCCCTTTGCATGGTCTGAAAGATGCTCCAGAATGGTTTGGGATGCTCCTTTTCATCCAAAGATGATTCCATATTTGTCTCTTGATCAGTATTAACACAGGTCATTGGAATAATTGGAAAAGTGAGCTAAAAATCAAAAAGACTCATGAAAGCAGTACCAAACTCACATCATATCTTGAATTGTGCTTTTACAGCTTTCAAAGTCCTCAGCTCTGTGTTCTTCAAAGACGCCCGTCATCATTGCCCATTCTCATCATCTGTTTTTACAGGAGCAAAAGGTGAGGCCCACAGAGAAGTGAGTGGCTTGTCCTAGTTCACCACATTGGTCCTTCTAGGACTGGAAAGCAAGCTCAGTTTTTCCTTTCTTTTCCCCTTCTCCCATCCTCTCTTCCATTTAAGTTCTTATTCTTTGAATAAGAGAAACGGTTCCATTTACTTAAGATACAGGCAATGTAGTTTCATCTTTTTTTCTACATATAATGATTTTCTTTTGCTGTATAAAGTCATTACCATGAACGTAGCAGCTTAAAACATCCATCTGTTGCTCTCAGTTTTGTAGACCACAGGTCCAGACATAGAGCTGCTGGCTTCTGTGCTCAGAGCATTAGGAGGTTCAGTGTGTCAGAGGGGTTACCCAGACTGAGTTCTTGTCTGGAGGCTCTGGAGAATAATCTACTTCTTAGCTCTGTCAGGTTTTTGGTAAAATTCAGTTCATTGGGGTTGTAGGACTGAGATCCTCATTTCCTTGCTATCAGTCAGCCAGGGGCCACTCTTGACTTCTAAAGGCTACCCACAGTTCCATGTGATCGCCTCTGACAGCATTGGTACATCACATCTTTCTTGACTCTTAAATGTTGAACTTTCTCTGTTTCTGATCCCTAAACCCTAATATAAACTGCAAAATATGAAGTCCATATGATTCTTTCAGGTCTGCTCAAATTATCTCCCTCTCCTAAGGTCAGCTGATTTTGGGCTGTAATTACAGCTGCAAAACCCTTCAGATTAATACCTTGATAGTGTTTGCTTGAATATCTGAAACAAAGGGTAGGGATGTGGAAGTTCATCTTAGAATTCTGCCTATCACCAACACATTACAGCGTTAAAAAGAGGTAAAGACAGGAAGAAGGGCTAACTCTAATCTCTATTTTTCAGTAGTAATTACATAAATTCCTTTTTGCCTTTTGCCAATCTGATGCATTTTGTATTTATTAGGCCATTTGATTAAAAGCATGTTCATAATCTGTGCAAGCTTTTTGTGTTAAAAGAATTGAAAAATAGATGAGGTAGGCATAATATTTTTGAACAACGCAATGAACTGTTACTATTTGACAAGTTTTTAGCATTGTTTTAGCATTTTTTAGCATTGTTTCAACCTGTTCTTTTTTTCTCAGCCTCTGTGGTCCACCTCCTTGACCTTTCTCCCTCCGCTCTTTGGCTGTCTTGTCTACTTGTCTACTTGCAGGTCTCACCTTAAATATCACCTCCTCATGGACAAATTTCTTGATGGCCTTACCTAGTAGGTTAAGAATGACAAGTATGTGAAATTGTTTTATTCAGGCTTCCTTTGTAATGACTCTCTAATTACTTCCGGGTTTGTGGATTGCCAATATCTTATCTGTTTCTCATAGACTGTAAACCTTGCAAGGGGAACCTTCATAGGCCTCGTGCCCAGACTGTGCTAGTTCAGAGGAAGCATCAAAAATGATGTGTAAATGAAAGGTTTTATAGAAAAGGTAACTGTAACATTGGTTTAGAAAAGTTGCTAGAGTAGTGAACCAAGTTAATCATGAGCTCACTGCTAAAGCATTTGTTGTTTGAAAAGCACCCAAATGACTGTCATAAAGATCTTGCAAGAGGGGAGATTCTGAAGAATGGTGGTGCCAAAGAGGAACAGTTTCCGTATTGTCCTTTGAAATAGGCAGCTCCACTGGACAGGAGGTGAGTGAGGTGTCTGCAGATCACAAACCACCTGATGTTTGGAGCACCAGTTCCTGCTAAGTTTTAATGCCTGAAGCCAGAGGCCTCTTTCCTCCCGGCTTACCTTTGAACAGCTCCCTTCTCTGATTGTCTCCTAAGCTTCACCTTCACCTCCAAGCAGTCCTCTACCCACTTGACCTTGGGCAAGTTAGCCTCCTTGAGCCCTATTTTTCCTTCTCTGGAAAATGAGTACAATAATTCGCACCTTGAAAGGTCATTGGAAGGACAGAAGGGCAGTAAATGCAAACTCTTGACTCACATTGAGATTAATAAATGTTATTTCCATTATTAGACTCTGCATATCTGACATGGAATTGAAGTGCTCATCTTAACAACTGATTTTTTGGAAGTTGTTATAAAAGAAAGGGTTATAGTAGATTGTAGGGTCATTAGAGAAATAGTCTTCTTATTTGATTTTTATCATCATTTACTAACTAAAGACTACCTAGATTGAAATCAATGTTTTTGTACAACAAAGGAAGCCTGAATAAAACAATTTCACATACTTGTCATTCTTAACCTACTAGGTAAGGCCATCAAGAAATTTGTCCATGAGGAGGTGATATTTAAGGTGAGACCTGCAAGTAGACAAGTAGACAAGACAGCCAAAGAGCGGAGGGAGAAAGGTCAAGGAGGTGGACCACAGAGGCTGAGAAAAAAATTTTATGTACAACTATCCTAAGCACAATTTATATACTTTTTTTCCCCCCTCTTGATGATTCAGAAGTCACTCCAGAGCCTTTGTAGTCCTGTGGGTTTTTATTATGAACTCCAGTTAGCATTTTATTATAGCCCTTTAGAAGTACTAGTCACTAGCAAGTTCTGAAAATCAACTTGTGTCTGTATGTTCACCTCTTGTCATTCCTTAATATATGATTAAAAAAAATATCATGTGTTGCGCTAAACACAGACTGGCTTCCTCTGCCCAAGGCCTTCCCAGTTGCTCCTCTTTTTGGTGGAGAGGACTCTCCCACTCCAGCTTATTACTGGGCAGTGATAGAGCTAGAGCAGTAGTATCCTTGGAGCCTAGGAAGTGCGGTTAGTGGGCCTTCAAAGAACTCATTTGCCATAAAGTACCAGAATCAGTCAAGCTCTTCTCACATTTCCGAGGAGACTATTTTAGGGAGCAACAAGAGCAGAATAGATCAATTTACATTTCTGCTTCTTCTACCACTGTAAAAGCACTTATTTGATGAATTCTCAGGGCCGGTTAGACAGTCTCAGCAAATACAGTGATGGGAGCATAGAGCCAGCGTCTGTTTTGTTTATTATGGGGATCGTTTCTACACTCAAAGCTGCATTCCTATCTTTTCATTTATTTTGCCTGCCTTTTAATTCCCTGAGTGTGATTTAGAGGAGTCCATGCGTCGTGTTGTCGCAGTGGCGTTGGAAGTGTGTATTTCTGATTTAATTCCTGCAGTGTGAACTCAGAACAGAGGGCCGGGAGACTCCTGTGCTCCAAATTAGCTGGGAGAACTTGGACAATCAGCTCAACATCTCTATGTAGGCCCCAATTTCCTCTCCTGTAAAATGGGACTGTTCACTTCTTATCAGGGGGTATAATATACTAAAAGGAAATGCCCTGCAGATGTGAAAAAAAAATTTAAACACCATGTACCTTTCATTTTTATTTTTAATCTGAAATTAACATGCAAAATCAGGATGCTGCCATTTTCAAAGTTGTTAGCCTGCATTCATCATATTTCTAGGTGAAGTATCTGAAAGTGATTATAGGTAATAAATATCTTTTTTTAAAAAACTTATTGCAGAGGCAGTTTTTCCACTGTTAATGAGGGTAATTTGACTTGGTTGAAGGATTGCAGTTCTTAAGAATTAATGCAGTAATCCAATTCAAAGATTTAAAGAGATCTAAGATTTTTCACAGGTCGCGTGCTAGTGAATGTGCTGCTCTCACATAGCAGCTAATGGACTTGAACGCCAGTCTGTCATTTACTGTTCCCTCCCCAAGAGCAGCTATGTCCTTGGTGGTGAGTCTACTCTCCAGCATTGCAGGTTATTTAGAAGTGTGGTGCATTTGTAACACTTGTGAGAGATAGTATCCTATTCCTCTCAGTCCCTAATTACTATAAAAACTGGGGTTATCTTTCTTAATTACACGTTTGAATCCTAATCTGCTAAGGTCTGAAGAATATCAGACTCAGAGGAGCTGCCTTCTCGCCTCTTTTTTTCAGAGAAAGGCCTTGTATTTTGTTTTGTGTTTTTCAGTGTATTCTTAAAAGCTAATTCCTGTATCATTGTATTTGTACCTATAGGTTAATTCATGTGAAGACAAAGGTTACCATGCATGGTATTCATAACTTTCCATTTTTGATAATGAGGTACTAAGAACAGCTAACAATATTTTGTAAAGCCTTATTTGTAAAGCATGGTAGAAATGCTCTTCTTTCCCAATTCCATTATGTTTCCTAAATTTGAAAAAATCCCATTTTGAAGCAATTAGAAGTCTGTTCTTCTCTTTCCACGTGTGTATGTACTCAGGAACCTTTGTTCCTTAATTAGGAAAAGAACTAGAGCTCATTAATTGTGGTTCCAAGTGATGTCTGCTCGATTGTTGGGGCACTGATACACTACAAAGAAAGATCTAGTCTAGATCTGAGAGGGTACCAGCATTTCTTAGAACCAGTAAAAGATAAATGGGCAGCAGAGGGTCCTTGTATGGTCGACCTCACATCCTGGCCTGTCCTTGAGGGCCTGGCTAGCTGCTCATCAGTTTTAAAGCCACAGAAATGTATGTACTCACAGAAGGGGGGAAAGGGAGAAGGTGCAACTTAGGTAGAAATATAGAACTTTGCCTCCGTTTAAAACCTATGATCTTTAAAAAAAAAAAAAAAGGAAAAAAGAAGTCAAGAATCTCTTTCCGATTTTTTGATACTTAGAGGACCTCCTCTAGATGCCTGTAGATGTTATTGAAAGTGAATGAATTGCTGGCAAACATGATAGAAGACAGATATCCTAATGTTTTCCAGGCTGATTTTCATTGCTGGCATGAGCACAGGAGGCATTGCAAGAGTTTTGAAAGCTAAAACTCCCAAACTGAATTGGCAAATCCTTAGGCCCGCATCTTTGTCATCAAAAGAGAGCCCTAATTTCCACGACAAGAACAGACACTTCCCCAGCCTCCAAAACAGCTAATGCATCTACATGTTCCCAGAAATATGAGTAGTACAAACGGTAGATGCTTCTCACTCGTCAAGATCTGGGTTCCAGAAACAGGGAGGTGAGCAACTTGAGTGGAAACTCTCTGACCACGTAGATGATGTTGTCCTGTGGGTTGGCTGGCCTGGCGAGGGAAGGCTGAAATGAAGGATGAGAAGAAGAAAGCCAAATGTCAGTTTGGAAACCATACAGTGGAAATATGCACCTAATTTGAGGGACAGTTGCTTCTCTTCCAGAAGATTCTGTCCAATCAGATGGCTACCATCCCTGCCAGAGGATAAACTGCCTTTACCCTTTCATGTTGATGGAGACATTATTAGCAAAAGGGAACACTTCATAAAGGTGGCAGAGATCTGGCAAGTAAAGGCGTGATACCATTTCCCCTGTGCTGATAATGGTGTGGATCAGAAACAGTGAATGTGGAAACAGATATTTCCCTGAAATGTTCTACCATTTAAAGAGACATGTCCAGCTAGCAGACATGTCTCTCTATATTTTTACATAATATAATACATATTTTATATAATATAATTTATATATGTATATTTCTCCATCAGTAATCTTTTTTACTTTGTATTTCTCAGAGAAAGAAAAATCGATTTTAAAATGTAAAAACCTGTTCTTCAATTGACGATGCAAAAATCTCATTGCAGTATTTATTCCAAACCTGCTCTCATAATGTTCAGTCAAGGAGAAAACAGCAAAAAACAGTTGTTGATGGACTTAGCACAGAACTGGATTAAATAAGCATTAGTCTACTGAAGCTGATTACAGGAATATGAAAATGCAGTATCTTAATGGTACATATTTTTATGTGGCAGCTCAGTTGCCTTTCATTTTGCAGCTAATATGTCTATTCTTATGAGTCATTTACTTCTTTAATTACCTTTTGCAGGCAAGGCACCATGGTATATTAATGTGAATGATTTTTACTGCCAGTTTATCATACAATGCCCCAGAAGTTGAAAGGCGTAATTGACTTGGAAGAACAGCTCATGAAGGAAACAATATTTAGTTGACAGTTTTCCTTGTACTCTCTGTTGACGTTTATGAGTTTACACTATGCTAAAGGAGTAATAAACACAATTTTCTTTCAATAACAGGAAAGGGTAGCTTCTCAAATACATTTGTGGAAAAATACATTTGTTCATTTCTTGAATAATATGGAAATAACACATTTCCAGTGATAAGACCTCTCAGATTGCCAATTGAATTAAACCTTTGAAGGTGCATTTATAACCTGTCTCAGAGCATTAGGAGATATTAGGGTTCATGTGATTGAATTGATTTAATGAATATTTAAATTATAGACAGATATGGATAAATCATATTTAAATCTGGGTGTTAGAGGAAGACTATTTGACATCATCCTCCCAATTTCTAGAGGGAAGTAAAGTGGGAAGGGAGCTGGGGAACTGTCTGGAGGAAGATTTTCTTTCGCCTAAAGCGAAGGGAAGTCTGACATTACATTTTAGGGGAAAGAAAAGGGGGCCCATCAGTACAACTCCTTATAAGGTCTGGGCTTTGAATGGTTAAACTCAAGACCTGGGTGAATTGCTGCTGTTCTGGGTCTGGAATGGTGCCTTGAGTTGATGGGGGCAGTGAGCAAGTGCTCTTGTTTTTGACCATCATTTCCAATGTTCCCTGGGCCCTCCACTGGCTCGCTGGCTTTGGGTAGGCCCTGGTTTGGCACATCGGTTTCGAGGGAGTTAAACTTTTCACAGTTTTCTGGATTGTTTGCAGTTCAGTCCTGTGCAGCATAATGAAAGTTTTCTAGCCATCTGTTGTTAAGCTGGCGGAGAGCAAGGCCAGTATATCCAAACAAAGTTCTGGCCTGCTGTAAACGGAACCTGTCGGTTTAGCATAGCTTTCCTGACCCCTCCAGCGAACGGGGCAGCCCTTGGTACCAGGCACTCACTGCATGGAGCTTTCAAAAGGGAACTATTTTCGGGGTGGGGGGTGAGGGCCTGTTTACTTTTTCCCTCCATGTTCCTCTCACTGGCTTGGACTAGTTTATACTTAATCTTTAAATGGATAAATGGTTCCTTGTGCCCCCTCCTTTTTTGGAGAAGGAAGAATTTGGTCTTAATAGGAGAGTGTACCTTTTAGAACAAGGTGTGAGTGTCTACAGTGTGTGCGTCAGGCACCAGCAATTTAAAAGTGTTCTACCCAGTAGTTCTGTTTCACCATTTTGTCTTGCAGGATTTGGGGACAAATAGTCCAGGTGATACAAGCTCCTATATTTATTACTTAGCTTATATAACTAAAAGTGTTTCATAACTTTAAAAGGACTCCCACCCTCCCCTTTCTTGCGCATTTTATATTTATTATTAGAAGTTTAGTACACAGCATAACTTAGAGAATAGCCATTTGAATGTGCTCCTAGCTCTGTGGGATGTTCCCTATCCTCGGTTCTTATTTACAAGGTATATTATGTATGTATGGCTTTTAATTGCCCAGCTTAGCCTTAGAATCGTACCACTGTTTTGTGTTATTCTGTAACACGTTTAATTCTTACTTCCTGTTTCACAGTTTGCTTGGCTCTATATGAAACATTCCTGCACATTCAGATCCTTGATGTACATATATGTCTGTCTCAACACCTGTCTAAACCTACCCCGAACTTCTGTGGGTTTCCTTTTGTTAATGACACCTCATAGGTGCTGTTGTATTTTTATCTTGGTCTTGCTGCAGTGTATTTCCTGTCCAGCATTGGTTACATTTGTGCTCTGTTAAGAGAGGGCTCTGGGGAGCCATTGTCAAACCTCTGTATCCATCTCAGATGATTAAAATATCCAGGGAGAATGGCCACTGTCACTGAATAACTGTGTCAGCCACTCCCCTGGCTGCCTTAGCCCTCCGGATGAGAAGCAGACCACAGCCCCACATAGTAGTTACAAAGAAAAAAGGTACCGAAAGGATGCACATTTGTCTAAAGGACCAACAGGAGGGGGTTTGGAGTCAACTTTAACTGCGGTCCAGGAATGTACATGGGTCAGGGATACCATAAATGGCGGTGGGGGGCAGAGGGACAGCCGAAGAACCAAAGGGATAAAATAGGAGATACAAGGCTTCTCCTTTAAGGGACCAAGAGTTTTGCAAGAGCGAAAAATATTCAATTTAAAATTTAAATGAATGCACTTACTTGGAAATACCATACAGTCATAATCTGTTTGTAAGGTGACTGACATATAAAGTGCTTTTTTGTTTTAAGGTAAAAAAAAAAAAATGTATTCGGGGTAGAGTTTCGGGTGTAAATGTCAGGTGCAACGTAACGTGTGTTCAAGAGTCAAGCAAATAACCTTGGCATTTAGGACACTGCCTTTTAGAACATGAAATTGTTTTTTGTTGTGTGTTCTTTTCTTTTTTTTCAAAGGAGGACTACATTAAGGGGTCACCTATTAGCTGTGTTTTTGCTGTCTTAAACTCAGCCCTTCTGTCTATTAAAATCAAACCACTGTGTAAACATTCCAGTGTTGTTCTTGGTCTCTACAATGGCCACGGGGATCAGGTTTCACCTGCCTGCACATCTTCAAGCAATTAGAGCAATTAGCGTGAAGCCATTTCACATTCAAGGATTCAAGGTCTATGGTGACATTCAAGTCCAGGAGAAGTCTGAAAGGGAGAGAGAGGAAGCGGCCCAGAGCATGGCTACTCTTCCATGGCCCTAAGCAGACAATTTCTCTTTTAAAAATGGTAACTCTTTAATGATATTGTTAGGAGGTTTTTAAAGGACAGATCAAAAGTTGTTTATATCAAAAAACCCCAACAGTCATTTAATTATACTAATGAAGGTCTTTATACATGGCAGATTTTTTAAAAAGACTTTTAATGGTCGTGAGAAATGAAGTGTTCCTGTTCCTTGCATCACCATGGGGGTGACAGCATTCTTTGCAGAGCAAAGATGCATTTTATAATATATAAAGGAATTTGCATTGCACTTTACATGGTAAACCTCACAGTTTGGGGTAAAGGGAACCATTATAGCTACGTCAAATATTTAGTTGGCAGACTTTTGGTGAGTAAGTATTAAAAGCAATTTTATTTTTTTTTTTACACACTTGGAGAAGAATAGTGGCAACTTTCATATATGGAACTTGTACAGTTTAAAGACAAATGACCAACTGAGCACATCAGACAGCTGTGTAAGCGTGACCGAAGGTGCCTTTTAACAAAATCAGCTCAGAATCTGGGAGGGTTTTTGTTGTGTTTGTTTGTTTTGTTTGTTTTTCGAATGTGTAGCTTAGTTACCCAGGAATCTTGTTTGCATGAGGCAAACCCTAAACTGATTACAGCTTTTTAAATTGGTTAGTAGATTTTTAAATCCACATTGCACTGTTGGGTTATTATGCAGAGATGAGAGGAGGGGCTAATTTTCAAAATCCATGGGTGCTGCAGAAAAGATCTGGCTCTGTACTCCCTGGAGGTGTTTGCAATCAGGAGTAAGCGCAGGCTAAATTATAATTTGGAATTCTGTTGCCCTTTAACCTGATGCTGCCTGTTCACATTCAGTGTTTGTTAACAAACAGCTCTAAGCACAAAATTGTTGGGAGAATTACTTTTTCATTATACACACTGACTTTAATTAGAATAAGCGGCTTATTTTTAAAAGAAATAATTGTGTGCCTCTAAGAAAGTTCTTGCCATAATTCCTTTATGAAATTGCCTTAGTTGACTTCAAAGCGAGTAGGTGTTGAACAGTTCTCTATCCATCACCCTGAACACATCTATCTGTGTGACGGAGTCTGGAGCATTCCTATTCATTCGGTAATGAGCCATTTTTAGGTAATCGGACTGCTTAGAGGTCTCTCACAGGGCTCAAAGCACTAGAGCTCTTCTGTTGAGGGCTGGCTTTCCTGGCGCCCAGGCTATGTGCCTTTTGAAACTGCATTACAGATCAGATGCAGATGATGCTAATACCATGCAGCATGCTGGACACTGAGCACGGTGAAGGTCTGTTTCCCTTGCCCCTTGGAAATGGATTGCTAGGAAGTCATTTGCAGCGTTTGTAACTAGACTGGCTGAGTTAAACAGGAACATTTGAATTGGACACTCCACCCCTTCTAAAAGTGGAGAGGCAGGCATCTAAGAGCTGCAGGGCTCAGAAGGGAGGTAAGGCAGTAAACCAGATCCCCCCCCCCCATCTTTTTTTTCCTCCTAGCCTTATCCTCTGTTTCTCTGATCTGCCTTTTGAACTGTTTTTGTGGCTGATCAGTTCCACCTAATATGCCTCTTGATTTCTGCTATTGTAATACTCAGGCGACATGCTGTTCTCTTGGTTTTTATAAGCTTTAGATGCTTCTGCCTGTCATATTCTGGCGGTTTATCTTCAGCGTCTGGATTTGCTTTCAGACTTGAATGTCTATCAAGCTGCCGTTGCTTTGAATGTGAGATCAAAAGAAGATGAATTCCAGTAAAAAATTTCCTTCTATGAAGAAAAGATTGGGGCCTATGTAAACATCCCACTGACAGTTCCCAGTGAGTTATTTTCGCCGAGTATTAGCACCTGGATGACAGACAGTCCAGCATTCCACGCTCAGTAACGAATCAGTTGCTTCCATGGCAGAGGAACATTGCCACACCAGCAGTGCATTTTTAGAAGGGATCCTTTTTCTTCCTCTTCCCCCTCCCCCTTGTCTTTCCCTTCTTTTTTTTTTTTCTTTCTTTGAATATGGCTGTTCAACTCTTCATCCTATTTTTCAAGCTGACTTCTCTGCCTTCAGCGGTTTACTTTTCTTCACAATATCTGTCAAGTTACTCGGGTGACGGAAGACAGGACTTTGATAATTAGTTTGGGGAGGGTTCCAGAGTGTTCATGTAGACAAACCAGGCATCTGGAGATAAACAGGTAGTTGGGTTGATTGCAGAGAAAAGGAAAAGCAGCAAAAGCAAGCTCAAGGGCATGTCCCTGGAATGCAGGCGATGTGTTCTTTAAAAATACATGTGACAAAATCCTCTAAAGTCTGCAGAATCTGAATTTTCTTTCTTCCTTTTTTCTTTCCCCCCTTTGAAGCATCCTGCCTATGTTAATGTCATCACAAAAATATCTCATGAGCAGGTTTTCCAGAACCCGTGCCGCTGTGTGTTCGTCTGGGTGAATGAGCTGTGTTTGGCTAGGGCTTGGACTAGCCAGGGCGCAATTCTGATGCTCTGTCCATGCTTGCAGACCTGGAGTGATTTAGATACAGTGTAGCCTGAATAGATTTCTTTAAGTGCTAAATGCAACTTTGAAAATTACCTGCAAGCTCCAACTGATCTTTCAACTTTGAAAGTGAAGAATTACTTGAGGAATTCTTGCGGTTTCTTTGTCATTTAGTGAGAGCCCGGGCAGCTACTGTGGAGGCAAGCGTCCCTGAGGTTGCCTACAAAGGGCAATGTTCCAGTGTGTTTTCTCCTCGAGTGTACTTCAGCCGCACAGGACTTCCTGTTTATTCAAACATCTTTTTTACCACTCGGCAACCCCCGCTTCACAGAAACAGCCAGAACCATCGACAGCAAGAAGACGGAAATCCAGAGGCAGACAGTGCGAGCTCTCTCGGTCAAAGTCTTCATTTTCTCTGTAAGTGTCCAGAGGAAAAGGAAAGGAAAGGAAAAAAAGAAAAAAAAAGGAACATTTTGCTGGGTGAAACTTTTAAAAGTAGGGATCCACTCCTGCACGGACATTCTCTGAAGGGCAAAATTAGATGATCCAACTTGTTTACTGTTCTTCCCCCCCACCACCCTCCCACCCCCATCAAAGCCGTTTTTCTTTTTAGAGCCTTGAGAGGACCGCTTCTTTCTAACTCCTTAGTGATTCAGTCTTGCTTTCAAATGTGTCTTCGGGTAGTCTCAGCTAAGTCAGCAGCCGCGGGTTGTCAGGACCGGTTTAGGGGCTTGAACGGAGATGAGAACCTTTCTCTGCTTATTTGTGATGGTGTTTTGTGTCGCCTTCTTTTCCTTCCTGTTATCACCAGGAGTCGGGGGGTGTGGGGACGGTGCCTTGGTAATTCTGCGTCTGCCGGCTTGTCCTCGATGCATGCGTTGTGACCCCGTCGTCGTTTGTGCATCGGTCTTGATAATATTTGTACCAATTTCATGCCAATAAAAGTCAGACTGCTGAAACAAGCACGGTCATTATCTCATTCATATTACTATTGTTTAAACGGAGTGAACTGCGAAAAGGAAAGAGAAAGCCCGCCTCACTTTCTGAGATGGTTGTTAACTTTGATGTGGGAAGGGTCTTTTCAGAATGCTCATCGTGGATAATTAGGATGGCAGGGAGAGCCCTTGGACCAGGGCTGCTGCTTCTCTCTGTGCCCAAGAGCCATGTGGTTGCTCCTGGGTCCTTTCTCTTGAAATGACTTTTTCAACACATGGCTTGTCAGTTTTTTAAATAAGGTTCCACCTTTTCCTGTCTGCTGTGGACATCCCTCGGGCTCCCCTCCCCTCTCCCCACACCCCTCCCCCAACCCTGACCCCCAATTTTGGTATAATTGGTAAGCCAGGTGCTAATTTTTTTTTTTTTTCTATGTACTGGTCAGGGAATAGACAGGAAGTAGAAAATTAGCTCTTTTGATCTGAAGGGAATTGTTACTACTCTAAACCTTGTTTGTTAGTCCCCAGACTAAATATACTTAAATTTTAACCTCTAAATCAGCCATCTATTAGAACAGAAAAAGAAGTAGGCTCGGCCATTGTCCCCCCACCTCTCAAGGAAGAAACATTTCTATATATAAAATAAGTAAGTGTGTGTGTGTGTATATGTGTATGGCTCTTGCTAGGCTGACTTTTTCATGTTCAGAAGTTGTTCTACTTTGTGAGGAAAAAAAAAATTATGTTGAGACTGCCTTAAGGACAATTTGTATAACAGTAGGAGTAATTGCAGGGAAAATGGAAAGAGTGACTGGAGATATTTACTCAGATGTTAGTGTAGGTGTGGGGGCCGAAAACCCAGTGTGGGAACAGTGGGCTGCTTTTCTTGGTATCGCAGTCTATTTGATGACCATCAAATTTCCCAGCTCGCTGGTTTTGTTTTTTCTGGATGGCATGTTTGATTATTTATCAGAAGGGGAAGGGAGTAGCTGAAGCAAATAAACATGTGACCAAGTTCTGTTTTGTTTTCCACTCAGAAAGCCATGCCCTTTAACAGACATACAGAAAAGAATAAATGCATTGTTTTATGATAAAAGGAAATTATATGTGTCATTTTCTTTTTTCTAAAGGCAACCAAGTTAACCCTTAAGACTCAGGAGCCTATATGCCTTCTGAGAGTCTGCCCAGCTGTTACTGAGAATTAATCTATTGCGGTGGATGATTTTATGGCACAGGATTTCCCAGGATTAGTTGTTCTGTAGTTTGGCTTTTCTAGGTGCTTTTCTTAGTTCTGCCTGCCTCAGTAGCTCTGTTTTTATGATGTGTGTGAGAGAGAGAGAGAGTGTTTGTGTGTGTGTGTTTTAAATAATGATGCCATTGGGTAAATCAGCAGTTCTTACAGTTTTGTTGAAGGCTATATTATGACTTTCCATTGAAACATAAACAGCTCAGTTAAAGGAAAATATACCAGAGTTTCTGTAATCAGTGAGCAGCAACATTTTATTAGCGGCCAACTTTTGCTTCTCTCTTAAAACGTGTCAGGCAGGTGGTATCCTTCAGAGAGTCTACTTGTAGGTTTCCAAGATACCCTCAAAACATCTTTCCATCTTTACTGTTATGACCTGCAGGGCTGTTGGCCGTCTCAGATCAAGTCCTCTAGAGACCTTGGGAAGGTCTCGAGTCTACATGAAATGTAGATTTTTTTAAACAAGCAAACCAAAAAAAAATGTTTTCTCTTTGTTTTCATCTTCTGGCAGGGCTTGCATCAGTGCCTGGCGACATTCTTTATACATAGGCACGCACTGACCTACATGTACATGCACAGACGGGCACGTTTTGTAATAACTGCAGCATGATTTTGTGCAGGGGCTGCCCCCTGTGTCCACACCCTGAACAAACGATCCTAGCATAGTGCCTGGCCCGGTCATATCAAGCCCTTATAAACCACAGCTGAAAATCTGTTTTGTTGCCTATACTGTCTTGGAATGTGAATTGGAAATATGAACACAGAGGGATTCCCTCTCCATTGACTATATAAGGGAACAATGCAGTCAACCCTCAAACACAGTGTAGCTTCCATCAGGATCGCCCTGCTTTCGTGTGCCTGGGAGGTGGCTTCGTGCTGGAGAGGACAACCATAGAAGCACTAACCTTTCCACTGCCTGTCTTCGTCACCTTGGGTGACTCTCCGAAAGGCACTTGAGTTGGATCATCATACTTTGTACTTATACAGAGCCTTTTGTCTGTACAAATCAAAGTGCCTGACTAATGCTAACTCATTAATACTCGGAACACCCTTGGGACATAGGTAGGCTGTGAAGATGATCCCTCTTTTGAGGTGGGAAAACGTCCTCTTGTTAAAATAGTTTATAATTTCCGGGTGTGTCTGTATTTCATGGTCAGGCAAGACCTGAAAAGGGTATGATCTAGATGCCATGAGGAACATTTTTCCTGTGACATACTCAGCCCTGACCACAGGCAGTCTCATGAGAAAGTATTTTGCTGTGAAGAAACTGGACTGGAAAATAAATCTAGTGCGTGGTGTTGATGGAGATGGAAGGGAGGAACTGCTGGAGAGTAATCATGCTGACTTTTAATCTCTTCAGCATCAAAGTTAGGAGTTTTTGGGTTTTTTTTTTTTTTTGGATACAGATAGGGCTAAAAATTTGATTTTTGTTTTGTTTCGCTTTAACTCAACGTGATGTTGGCAATTTAACTTCCACAAAAATCAAGTTAGTTGTTCTTTGCAAAAAAACAGACACTGCTCATTGGCTGTGCAAAGTGAGAAGTTACTCTGTGGTTGTGGGCTTGGGGGCAAAAGATTTGAAACGTTCTGTTAACCCTCAGTGTTGCTGTGTGATTCTTGAATTCTCATGTGTCTTGGATTCCTTCCTATGGTTACTACTTAACAGAATAAAAATTAGTCACATGCCATCTGCAGTTTTAAGTCTACGTTCAGACCTTTTCTGGAAGGTTTCTAGAATAGGGTGGGGGTAGAATTTAGGTTGTTTGGTTCCCAGAACTGTTTGTTTGTTGGAAGCTGAACATAGAAATTAAGTTTGAAAAATCTCCATTCAAAGAATGTTTTTAATTTGAAAAAATGATTTTCAAAAGTGTGTAAATGATGATTCCAGTGTTGCTTCAGAAAAGTAATTTACATAAGCATGCCCCCAAATGTTGGCAGGGTATCATGTGTAGATGAGGCTATTACAGTTGACTTTTTCTTTTCTGAATTAACTTAGGCATTTTTCGTATCTTCTAAGAGGAGTAATCGTTTTTAAGTGCTTTTCTAAACTTGAAGTCTAGCTGAGTTTCAGTGTTGCGCTTGTTTCAGGTGTGCCTGGCAGTGACTCAGGGCTGCACAGAACCTCTCTACACACACATATATATGTATGTGTGCATGCTTTTTGGACTTCCCAGGTGGTGCAAATGGTAAAGAACCAACCTGCTAATGCAGGAGGCATAAGAGATGGGAGCTTGATCCCTGGGTCAGAAAGATTCCTTGGAGGAGGGCACGGCAATCTACTCCAGTCTTCTTGCCTGGAGAATCCCATGGACAAAGCAGCCTGGTAGGCTACAGTCCATGGGGTCGCAAAGAGTCGGACATGACTGAAGCCACTTAGCATGCCTGCACATGTGCATCCTTTTTCCAGTTCCTTTCTACTATAGGTTATGACAAGATATTTATATAGTTCCCTGTGCTATACGGTAGATCCTTGTTTGTCTTCTTATGTATATATAAAACTGTGTATATGTTAATCCCAAACTCCTAATTTATCCATCCCTCTCACTTTGCTAATCATAAGTTTGTTTTCTATGTCTGTGAGTCTATTTCTATTTTATAAGTAAATTCATGGGTGTCACTTTTTAAAATTCCACATATAGGTGATGTCATATGATACTTATCTTTCTCCAACTTAAAAACTTAAGTGCTTATTCGATATCAGATCCTAGGCTATGCACGTTGTATATATTAATTATGATATAGGGACTGTTATTTCTTCTCATTTTAACAGTTGAAGAAACTGAGGCACAGAGAGATTAGGTAACTTGTCTAGGGTCACACAGGTTGCAAGTGGTGGAGCTGGGATTCAAATCAGCCAGAATGACTGATGGACACTTCACGACCATGTGCTGCTTCTCTAGAAGTACATTAATGTTTTATAAAGTAAACCTGTCTTTCTTTGGAAGTGCTATGCCTCTCCCAAGGTCAGTAATTCCCCCAAATTCCCAGGGAATCCCTATTTCCTCATGCCTGGAGACTCAAGTTCCACCTTATGCTGCAGTGACCAGAAGTTCGAAAGATCACTGTTACCCTATGAGCACAAGTCTGTGAATACTATTGTCCATCTGATGAACACAGTTTTGTTTTTAACCTCCCTTTTAAGAAAATATTTCTTAATTTCTTGACCAGAGTTATCAGATCTTCCAAAAGGTCACTAGAAAGTTCCTTTGAGTGTTGCTTAGATTAACTCACTGTATTCTTCTAGATATTTCTAAATTTTTCTGTAATGATCTGTCCTGTCTAGCATGTGAATGCAGCTCCCATGTGAATGCAGGAATTCCAAGTCCATGGATGTGTACATTAGGGGCCTTTTTGAGTTATGTCATTCTTGAAGTATAAAGGAAGGTATTCTAAGCTAGACTGCGTGACCTTGGGCATACTCGATAAGCTTTCTGTCTACATAAAACAATTTATAGCCAAGCCGGATACCGAGATTCCTCTGGGCTCATTAGACAATACTCTGATTTTCTCAGTGTCTCTCTAAAGGGGCTAAGCCAGTGAGTGGATTGAGATCACTGGGGAAGAAGAATCTTTGTTTCCCACAAAAGATCTTTTCTCATTTATGGGGCTGCGTACTGTAGCACTGCTGCTGCTGCTGCTAAGTCGCTTCAGTCGCGTCCGACTCTGTGCGGCCCCACAGACGGCAGCCCACCAGACTCCCCCGTCCCTGGGATTCTCCAGGCAGGAACACTGGAGTGGGTTGCCATTTCCTTCTCCAGTGCATAAAAGTGAAAAGCGAAAGTGAAGTCACTCAGTGGTATCCGACTCTTAGTGACCCCATGAACTGCATCCTACGAGGCTCCTCTGTCCATGGGATTTTCCAGGCAAGAGTACTGGAGTCGGGTACCATTGCCTTCTCTGGCTGTAGCACTAGTTTCCATTAAATAAGTAATTGTCATGTATAGGTGCTGTGCTAAGGGTTGTGTTTATCTCACATAATCTGCAGAATTTAACCTCTCTGTTCCTATGTTTCTGTATATGTTAACTGGGTATAATACTGCTTTAAAGGACTGTGAAAATTAAATGAGATCGTGTACCAGCACTGTTCAGTAGTTATCAGGCAATATATACTCACAAAATGGCAACTTACATTAGTATCTTCCCTATCCCCACCAGCCAGAAATCACAAGTTTTTAGGATACATTTAATTGGAAATGCAGATCAAAGCCACAGTAAGATGTCACTTCACACCCATTAGAATGACTCTTATCAAGAAGACAATAAATAACAAAGAGTTTGTGAGGATATGAAGAATGGTAAACTCTTCTGCACTGCTAGGGGGAATGTAAAATGGTACAACCACTATGGAAAACAGTGTGGAAGTTCCTCAAAAAATTAAAAATAGGGCTGTCATACAATTGAGCAATTCCACTTCTGGGTATGTACCCAAAGGAAATGAAATCATTACCTGGAAAAAATATCTACAGCCCCACGTTCATTGCAGCATTATGTACAGTAGCTAAGATGGAAAAACAAAACCTAAATGTCCTTCAATAGATGGATGATATATGTGTATATATATGTATACACATATGTATATGTGTGTGTGTATGTACACACATATATACACATATATGTATGTGATATACATACATACACACACACAGGGAATAATATTCACCCATAAAAAGGAAATTCTGTCATTTTTAGCAACATGGGTGGGTCTTTAGAACGTCCTGCTAAGTAAAACAAGTCAGAGAAAGACAAATAGTTATAATCTTACTTGTATTTGGAATTTAACATGATCAAACTCATAAAAACAAAGGACAGGTGGGTGATTGCCAGAGTTTGAGGATTAGGGAAATGGGTGGTGTGTCAAAAGCTATAAAGATAAGTTTTGAGGATGTCACATACAGCATGGTGACTGAAGTTAATAATACTGTATTGTGTATTTGGAAGTGGGTAGCAGAGTAGATCCTAGAAGTTCTCAATCACTTAACACCCCCACCACCACTTAGACAAGTAACAGGGAGCTGTAGTAGAATGTGAGAATCTACAGTGGATTGTAAGCACAAGGGCCAGAAATCCTATTGGATCGCCCCGCCTGGAAGGTGGAGAAAGGTGGGTCGAACTTAAACAAAGGGGGAGCAGAGACACAGGTGTTGGACTGCGTAAACTGCAGCTGGACTTCAGTCAAACTGAAATCTATCCTCTCTCAGCTCAGTGTCCCCTTTGTTTGCTGTACGAACAACTCTTTCTGCAAAAGTCCGAGGTTGGCTCAGTTGAACCATGGAACGGGGACATGTCCCTACTGGGGCTTGAAGAAAGGATCAACGTCAGAGGATGATGGTGACAGCATCAGCATCAGATGGTTCACCCTGGGTCGGTAATTGTGAGGGGCTTT
Organism: Bos javanicus; assembly: GCF_032452875.1. NCBI lineage: Eukaryota > Metazoa > Chordata > Mammalia > Artiodactyla > Bovidae > Bos > Bos javanicus. The sequence continues at coordinate 30,545,885 of NC_083889.1, forward strand.
TGGAGATCTTCCTGTCTGCCTGCTTGGGGATGGCCCTCCCAGCAGTAGAGACCCAGGATGCTGGTGGCACTCAGAGGCACCGCTGCTCCCTGGGGTCCCAAGGGAAGGATTCCACTACCTGAAGGAACTGGATGAGATTTTAGGAAAAGGTAGAATGTGTTTTTTTTTTTTTTTTAAGATTTATTTTACTTTTCAAACAATTTTATCGAGATAACTTTGACATAAAGAAATAGTATGTGTATTAAGGTATACAGCTTGTTCTCATATAGCTGTACATTGCGAAAAGATCACCACACTGAAATTAAATAGCTTGTCCATCACCTCTATATAATTACCCTTTTGTGTATATAGTGAGAGGATTTAAGATGTATCCTCTTAGAAAACTCCACGCATGTAGTACAGTATTACTGAGTATAGTCATGGTGCCGTAGGTTACATTCGCAGAGCTTATTCATCTCTGAACCTTCCTGGCCTTTGACGAGTACCTTGCTGTCTCCCCTCCTTCCAGCCCCTGGCAACCACCATCCTACTCTGCTTTGAATTCAACTCTTTATAATTCTATTTATAGATCAGATCTTGGAATATTTGCCTGGGAAGGGTAAAGTTTAAATGGAGAAGATACTTGGATGCCAGGTAAATGCAGGCAGAGAACACAAGAGAATTACAGATATGACTATGACTCCAAGAGTCCTGGGAACAGGAAGATCTGGTTGGGAAAAAAAGAAAGCAAGTCTTCAGTGTGGGGAAAAGAGGCAAATACGCTGGGACGTGTGATACTGTGGAAGGCTTTTTCTTTCATCCCTGAGGCAGTGGGGTGCACATTCATCTGTGCCTTTTTGGCTCCAGAGGACTATGTGTCCATATGCCAGGATTACCCTTGGCCATATTTGGTCTAATCATTGACCTTGGTAGAATGTGAGTATCAAGTTCTCAGAAGACAATGTTTGTTTGTTTTTGTATTTCTCTCCTAACCACTCACTAGACTTGTGACCTTGGGCAAGTCACCAAACCTCACCATCTTAGCTTTTCCATTTTACATCGATAATTATAAATGTTTCCCTTGCTTGCCTTAGAAATGCTTGGGAACAAAAGAAAAAAAATTTTTTTTTAAGTGTAAAGCAACTAACTGGCATAGTGCCTGGCACATAGTAAGCAGTTCAGTACATCATTTTTATTTTAGTAATTTTAAACATGGGGAGTTATTAGTTTCCCCTTGCCCCCGTTTCTAGATGTTCCTCATTTCTTTAAGTTCTTATGCAGGTGTGATCTTTGCTGTTTGAAATGACTGCTTTGAAAGTGTAAATTATTAGAAAATACTTGGATTTTTCTATCTAGGCTACCTTTGGCGAAGAGTGAGTAGTTCCAAACTTTTTTTTTCCTAAGTATTCTTTTGGCTGTAGCAGGTCTTAGTTTTGACACGTGGGGTCTTTTAGTTGCGACACATGGGGTCTTTTAGTTGCAGCATGTGGGATCTAGTTCTTCGACCAGGGATCACACTCAGGCCCTTGCACTTGCAGCACGGCAGCTTAGCCGCTGGACCACCAGGCACATCACAATTAGTTCCAAATTTTAGATTATTAGTCCATTTTGGTCTTTCTCCTCTTCCCATTTCTGTTTCTTTCTTTTGTCTTTTATCTCAGCTGAACTTGGTTCTCCCTCTTGTTTCTTTGCCTAAAATTCAATTAAGGAAAGAAAGGTAATTAGCAAAGGTGAATTATTCTAAGGGTTTAAGTTCCTTTTAGGGCATCAGAAGTACGTGTGGTTTACGTCACAAGAAGAAGAGGGGATATAGCATCATTTGCTTGGGCTGAAAATAAGTCCAGTGTTACTAGTAAAATCATAGGAAATTCTCCTTTATTTGAGCATGATTCCAGCCTGGTTTTTCTGCAGCTTTCAAAATTAGCAAGTCTCACTCCAAGGTATGAAAAGATAAGAATCTGGATTATTCATAATGAGAGTCACTGGGCTGCACCCTCATAAAAAGCAATTGCAGAAAACAACAGGTTATTACAGTGAGTTCATAGATCCCTTTGATTCATTTATTCTTGCATTTGACAACCCCCCCCCCCCCCCCCGCAAACCCCGTTTCTACTTTGGAACCATGGAAAAGGACCAGGCCAGTGTATTTACTCATTTTTGGATACAGTCTGGTCCTTCCTTAACAAGGGGAAATGGATTTGCTGCAGCATCCAGCTTAACATTTTAGACATTCTCTAATAAACGTGACTTCTGTTTGACTTCATTGCAATGCTCATGCTGCCTCCAGTCACAGCACCCCAGGCTGTGGTCTTGTCAACTCTCATAAGCTAGACAGGCTCAGGCTTGGGCAGTGCTTGAATGGAATCCTTCCAAACACAACTCAGGTGCCGGAGACTCGGTGGTGGTGATTCAGCGTCTGGCACTGACTCCAGCCAGGAGCAGCCAACGGGGGCCTCAGCAAGGTGGTTATAGGGCCCTATGTTAATAGGTATATGGAGTAAGAGTGTGATGGTGGGGCTTTTTCTCCCCTCTTATATAAGACTTCAAACAGACTTTCTGACTGTTGTGGTCATTAAACTTATTTCAGCTGCTTTTGCAAGAGGATCATAGATGTCCTTTTTCTGTCTTATGAAAATTCCTAACTTTGACCTTATTTGGCAGGAAGCATCTTATACACACCTTAAAATAAAAAAGGTTATTCATAACTGCAAGTGAATATAGGGTTTGCTGACCCTTTTTCTGCTTCCTAAGTTTCCTTTGTGGGTGGGGCTTATAGCAAAATGCCTCCTCCTGTCTACAGCCTTGTGGTATTTCTGTGTCTCTTGTAGTGGCTGCATGAGATGGCGTTTGAACCCTGTAGCATGAATACTTGGAGAAGGCAGTGGCAACCCACTCCAGTACTCTTGCCTGGAAAATCCCATGGATGGAGGAGCCTGGTAGGCTGCAGTCCATGGGGCCGCCAAGAGTCGGATACAACTGAGAGACTTGACTTTCACTTTTCACTTTCATGCATTGGAGAAGGAAACGGCAACCCACTCCAGTGTTCTTGCCTTGAGAATCCCAGGGACGGGGGAGCCTGGTGGGCTGCCGTCTATGGGGTCGCACAGAGTCGGACACGACTGAAGTGACTTAGCAGCAACAGCAACATGAATGCTGGTAAATCATGGCGTGGTGCAAAAGCACAGCTGCAGAACTGTTCTCCTTCCCAGCTTTTCTGAGGTGTTTTTAAAAAAGAAAAAGGAAATGACATTTGTCTTCTTTTCTCCTAAGAAAATACACTCTAATAGATTGCCTGCATTTCCATACATACACAGACACGCTCCCAACTTACCTGTACTCATGTCTTTGCATTATTTGTTAGATTTTAAAGTAAAGCAAAGGATATATGACTATTAAATGTCATAACAGTGATCACCATCTTAGGTATAACTTAATATAAAACCAGGGAATTCCCTGGTGGTCCAGTGGCTAAGACTCTGTGCTCCCAATACAGGGGAGCTGGGTTCGATCTCTGATCAGGGAACTGGATCCCATGTGCTACAACTAAGACTCTGTGCAGCCAAATAATTAAAAATAAATATTTAAAAAAAAAAAAAAGGATATAAAATCACATCAGTAAGGATGTGGGAAAACTGGCCTTGGAAGTAGATCTAGAGGTTTGAGCTGGTGTGAAACAGTAAAGAAATTGCAGTGGTCCAAGTGGTGGAGGGGACGCTGTATGGTGGCTTCATCTTTCCCCATGCCCACAGGTGGGGCAACACTGCTTATCGCTCTGTCTTTGCAATTAGGACAGTGATGACGATGGGGAACTTTGACTTTTCTGTTTCGTGTCCCTTTTGGTCTTAACTTGAACATGTAGTTTTGGAGAGTTGTAGGAGTGGGATGGTCTCTGCTCCAGTTTTTTACCATGTCTGTCCAGCTATTGTCTCATAAACTCACTTGCAGAGGCTGTGGCACATTTGGAGAAAGCCATGCCCTCTAAATACTCGCTGCTCTAGAACACCTTCAAAGTATAGGATGCTTTATGAAGCTGTCAGAGCTCTGAGAGTGGATGATGCTACATAGAACTTTCTCTTCTAGGTCATTGATCCACATCCAGTACCCCAGATAATGTAAGGCATTGCTTGTCGGCCCCACCTGCTTTTAGTGGGGAGGAGTCAAGCGAATCAACTACCAGTGAACTAATGCACAGAGTCTATGTCTTTATTTGGACGTCACAGATTAGACCAAACAGTGACTGGTGAAAAGGTTCTTGGATGATTTTTCACTGGTTTTTGTGACTTTCTGTGTATTAAAGTTCAAATAGAGTGTGTTTCTGATTGTTATTTACTTAAGTGTTAGTCACTCAGTCATGCCTGCCTCTTTGCGACCCCATGGACTGCAGCCCACCAGGCTCCTCTGTCCATGAGATTTTCCAGGCAAGGATACTGGAGTGGGTTGCTATTTCCTTCTCCAGGGGATCTTCCCAACCCAGGCATCGAACCCGGGTCTCCTGCACTGCAGGCAGATTCTTTACCAACTGAACTACGAGGGAAGCCCCCATGTCACCAGTAATGACTTAAGAGTCTGCTGTGGAGCTATCTTTCTTTGTGTATCTAGTATTTATACAGTCATTAGAATTGAAATTTTCCTTGGACACCTAATATTTTCATATTGATAATGGCTGAATTTCTTCTGTGAGATTAGCTCACTTTTCCATTTTCTTGTGATAACCAAGTTGCTCCATTTGTAAATTCTGTGCATATTGTTTTCTCGACTTTTTGTGACCCCATGGACTGCAGCATGCCAGGCTTCCCTGTTGTTCACTATCTCCTGCTCAAATTCATGTCCATTCAGTCAGTGATGCTATCTAACCATCTCATCTTCTGCCATCCTTTTCTCCTCTTCCTTCATCATCAGGGTCTTTTCCAATGTGAGGAGGACTCTGCATCAGATGGCCAAAGTATTGGAGCTTTAACTTCAGCATCAGTCCTTCCAATGAATATTCAGGGTTGATTTCCTTTAGGATTGACTCGTTTAATCTCCCGTGAGGTTCAAGGGATTCTCAAGGGTGTTCTTCAGCACCACAGTTTGAAAGCATCAATTCTTTGCCGTTCAGCCTTCTTTATGGTCTAACTCTCACATCCATACATGATTATTGGAAAAACTGTATCTGTGACTATTCAGACCTTTGTTGGCAAAGTGATGTCTTTGCTTTTTAATATGCTGTCTAGGTTTGTCAAAACTGTCCTTCCAAGGAGCAAGCGTCTTTTAATTTCATGGCTACAGTCACCATTCACAGTGATTGGAATCCAAGAAAATAAAATCTGTCACAGCTTTCACTTTCTCCCCTTCTAATTGCCATGAAGTGATGGGACTGGAGGCCATGATCTTAGTTTTCTGAATGTTGAGTTTTAAGCCAGCTTTTTCACTCTCCCATTTCACCTTTATCAAGAGGCTCTTTAGTTCCTCTTCATTTTCTGCCATTATAGTGGTGTCATCTTCATGTATAAGGTTGTTGCTATTTCTCCTGGCAGTCTGGATTCCAACTTGTGATTCATCCAGCCTGGCATTTCCATAATGTATTCTTCATATAAGTAAAATAAACAGGTGACAATATACAGCCTTGTCATACTCCTTTCCCAATTTTGAACCAGTCAGTTGTTCCATGTAAGGTTCTAACTGTTGTTTCTTGACTATATATATATTTTTTTTTTTTTGCATTTTTTTGGAAAACTCACTGCCTTGGAATGTTTGCTCTGTGCAAATGCTTCTAGTTCTGTCAGCCACTGTCATTTCTTTTCTTAAAGTAACCTAACAGACCTGCTTTTCATCATGTGCTGGATGCTTACCATGTCCAGAGCAAGGGGGTGATGGAGTTTCCCTGCACACTCATTTCTGGGTAATACTACAAAGCGATCTTCAAACTGGGTTCCATGATGAGTATTCCTGTTAATATGGTCATTAGTTGCTGGAGTTGGACCAAAATAGCAGATTAGGCGAAAAAGCTTTCTAGAGGACTTGAGTTGTCTATAGAGGTTGAAAAATAGAGGAGAGAACATGACTTCTTTCCTACTAAACTTCCCATATGACTTTTTATTGCTGGATTTTCTTCCTACCCAATCTGTGCAATGACTGTTGATTAGCCTGTGGAATTGTCTGAGAAACAAGTTTGATCTTGAGGGGTGGGGAGAATCTAGGAAAAGAAACTAGAGGAAGGGTGGCTGACTCAGAGCAGCCTTTGAAGCTGGAAATGGGACAGCTTCTCAGGCATGCAGGAAGCCACCAGCCCTTCTCCACTGGCCAGTAGGGCATGTGCTGTCTTTGTGCTGAGTGCCGAGAGCCTCATACTAGAATGAGATCCACTCTGAACAGCTACAAATGACCTGTAGGAAGAAGAAACACTTGTTCACTGTTCGCAAGTAGTTTGAAACAATTTCAGATAGAGGAGCACGTGGATACATTCTGTTTTCCTGTCCCAGTTCTTCCTCAGAAAATAAAAAAAATGTGTTTGAGCTTTTAAGAATAGCTAATTAGTAACATCCTTGAATCTTAGCTCAATTCTAAAATTATTCTGGCCAACTGATTGAAAGCTCTGTTTATATAAAATTGTGTCCCATAGAATCTTCTGAGAATCTTGGATTACAGATAGCAGCCTATGACAAGTTGGCAAACTTATCCTGTAAAGGGCCAGGCAGGAAATACTGTAGGCATTAATAGTCTCTGTCACAAGTACGTAACTGTCTTTTGTGGCCTAAAAGCAGCTATAGGTAATATGGAAGCAGATGAATGTGACTGTGTTCCAATAAAACTTTATTTGTGGACACTGAAACTTACATTCCATGTTATTTTCACGTCAAAAAAATTTTTTTTGTTGTTATTCTCCCAACTGTTTAAATAAGTAAAAACCATTCTTATCTCATGGGCTGAACAAAAACAGATAATGGGTTGGATTTGGTCCCTGGACTAAAATTTGCTGACCCATGACCTAAAATGCAGCCACAAAATTAAAAGACGCTTACTCCTTGGAAGGAAAGTTATGACCAACCTAGATAGCATATTCAAAAGCAGAGACATTACTTTGCCAACAAAGGTCCGTCTAGTCAAGGCTATGGTTTTTCCAGTGGTCATGTATGGATGTGAGAGTTGAACTGTGAAGAAAGCTGAGCGCTGAAGAATTGATGCTTTTGAACTGTGGTGTTGGAGAAGACTCTTGAGAGTCCCTTGGACTGCAAGGAGATCCAACCAGTCCATCCTAAAGGAGATCAGTCCTGGGTGTTCTTTGGAAGGACTGATGCTAAAGCTGAAACTCCAGTACTTTGGCCACCTCGTGCGAAGAGTTGACTCATTGGAAAAGACCCTGATGCTGGGAGGGATTGGGGGCAGGAGGAGAAGGGGATGACAGAGGATGAGATGGCTGGATGGCATCACCGACTTGATGGACGTGAGTTTGCGTGAACTCCTGGAAATAATGATGGACAGGGAGGCCTGGCGTGCTGCAGTTCATGGGGTCATAAAGAGTCGGACAGGACTGTGCGACTGAACTGAACTGAACTGACCTAAAATGCCACAGTGCTTCATATTTTTTTAAGACTTCCATGTGTCAGTACTGATCTCAAGCCTCATGATCAAGTGAGTTACATTAAAAAAAAAATTATTTTCTTCTACTGGCTTGCTTTTATGTATATGCACACGTTTACTCAAACCATATTTTAGGTAAACACATTGGTGTTTCTTGAAATATGATAAACATCTTTTTTGAATGTCGGCTACTTTGATCAACATGCTAAACATAGTGTACCTCATAGGATGCCTCACCCCCAAATATAAGCACCTGCTATGAACTCGAGATGTAAATACCTCAAAAGTGGCAAACGTGCTTATGTAAAATGTAATTTGTAAATAACAGATGGCACTTATTTACTAGGAATGGGAGGCAGTGATGAGAATGAAGTCATCTGGAACCAAAAGAATGAAAAATGCATCAAAATTGTCCAGGTCCCCAGTTAGGGTGAAACTGACTAGCATGCTACCAAACTACAACCCAGCCCCAGTCCCCCTGAGTCTCTGTGCCCAGCGTAGGCTGTGGTCCCCGGCGTGCCTACCACAAGGTGCCTCCAAGAGACTGAGGCCTCAACGGCAACCAAACAAGAGAGGGAGGCAGTGTATGTCTTCTGTTCCTGTTAGCTCGCAGGGTGATTGATTTTAGCTTTTGAAGAACGATAAATAGAATTGTGTGCAGCTGGGCTGTAAGTGGCTGGCTTTATCAGTTGCCTCCATGCTGACATCTTCAACCTGTATCTTTACTGTAACCCACAGGCCTGGCCTTCAAGTACAGCACCACGTTATCCAAGGCCAGGCGATTGTCACATCTGTTCTAAAGCAAGTGTTGACTTAACCCAGCCCAGGAAACTGCCACCGAGAGAAAAAGGTCTCCAGAGATTGTATGGGACCTTTTAAGTTACTTACGCCAACAGTTGGCCTGCAACTTGAGTCACAGCTGAAACCAGTGTTTTACAAGTTCTTATTTATTCATATTCTCTCTCTCTCACACACACAGTAGCTATGTGTATCTTTATTTGGAAGCCCAAAGAATCTACTTGTATCTTGAAACAATATGTCTTAAAGAGACCTTTCTTCAGTCACGACTGAGATGCTATTATAAAAATATAAAAAAATCCATCCTCATTTCTTAGCTGTGTTGGGACACATCTCTGAGGTTCAGGCAGTAGAATCTGAGATGAAAGACATGAATCTCCTTTTCATGATTTTGGTACATGAAACAGGTAAAATTCACTATCAAGTCAGCATGTGTGGGGAACAGATTGCATCCAGGTCTCCGATGCAGTTCCCAAATGGGATTCGACCTGTCATTCCCATGTTTTTCTGACAGTGACTTTGACAGTAAGCATCTTAGACTCTGTACACATGGTAGATACTGGGGATTTGTATGATAATGATGATAATGTCAAATACATAGTCTCATACACAAAGGATTTATTTTTCTTCTTTTTGGTGATTTAAAATCCAGATTACAGTGATTTAAATATCATGGGAATCCGAAAAGCAAATACCCTTTAATGATTGATTTCATTGCACTTTATAAATTCTAATAAATTAGGCTTTCACATTCTGGCTGAGACCTCAGTTGACTTTTTTGAAGGGTGTGGAGTATTAGTGCTTTGCCCCACCTTTGTTCTCATACTGATGAGGAGGCCAGGGAATTATTATGGGATAATTCATAACACTTCATATCAAGATAAATAATTCCTTGCACTAGCGTTGTCTCTCTATCCCAATATTTGAAGTTGTTTTCCCTGTTTGTGTTCATTTTGAGGACAAAATCTGCTGTTCAGTTGCAGAGTCATGTCTGACTCTTTTGTGACCCCCATGGACTGTGGCCCACCAGTTTCCTCTGTCCATAGGATCTTACAGGCAAGAATACTGGAGTAGATTGCCATTTCCTTCTCCAGGGTATCTTCCCAATGGTGCCAGTGGTAAAGAACCCACCTGGCAGTACAGGAGACATAAGAAACGCGAGTTCGTTCTGGGTTGGGAAGACCCCCTGGAGGAGGGCACAGCAACCCACTCCAGTATTGTTGCCAGGAGAATCCCATGGACAGAGGAGCCTGGCAGGCTAAAGTCCATAGGGTCACAGAGTCAGATACGACTGAAGTGACTTAGCATGAATGCATGCATTACACATTTTCATCATTTGTTATTTCTTCAGTAGTTTGACTAAAATTTCTTTCATGTTCATACAAGATCCTCAGTCTTTTCTGTTCCTGTGCTTCTATCTTTAATTCTCTTCTTTGCTGGGGCTTTTGTCTGAAATGCTGTGAAAAGGCTGGCGCTCTTAACGTGACTATGTAATTCGATATATCCCATGTTGGGTCTGAAAACTATGTTCTACGCATAAATGACTTTTCCCTTCTTCCCAGCAGGAAAATTGCAAGGATTCCAGTAGCTAATTTTGAGATGTATAGAGCCAGCTCAGTAAACATTTGTTGAAAATTTAACTTTGAGTCCTATGCTTTCTCTTGTTGAAGTGCATTTATGAGAACACGCTCATATCAGAATAGTTTCTTTGTGTGTATCAACTTTTTTTAAGGACACTTAATAGTATGCCTTTTGCTTAAATGAGAAGCTTATTGTATAGATTCTCTGAGAATTGAGTATTTGAAAATCAAATTCCTGCTCTCCAAGTATTTGATGAAACATGGTAAATTATTTTAACAAATATTTGTGGCTCTGGAGTTGCCATTACTCTGATTTTCTTGGCTTGATCCCTTTTGGTCTTAGATGGACCTTACCTTTCTCTTCCCCACCATATCTTTCTCCACACATTCTTTTCACGTTCATCTCCACACCTTCTGTCTGCCTTTCCAACTAGTAGCCAGACCCTTCTTTGCTTACCCTGGGAACTCTGACGGTAGCAATTAAAATATATAACACTTCCCTTTCCTACATTAAAAAGCAGTAAAACCTTCATGTGAAATAACTAAGGGGACATACATAGTAGGAGGAGGGGTTCTTGCTCCTGCAGGCACCTTGCAGTGGGGACTATTTTTCTTATATGATATAAATGAAATCTTCACTCTGCCCACTTGTACACCTACGCATGTACTGAGCGTCTCCAAGGAGACAAGGAAACCCGGAGTCCAGTGATGGTGAATCCTCCTCAGAGACAGCAGGCTGGAGTCTCAGGCAACTCTCCCAGGCGTCTTGGCTTCCAGATGCCCCTCTCAGACAGCCTCTCTTCCCGAGGCTCTCGCAGGCAGTCTTTCTCGAACATGTCTCTCCCTTCCCAGACGCAGTAGCCCGTCCACTCCATCCGAAGGGCTGGTCGTGGTGAGTTCACTAGACGGAAGGCTGCTGAAGGGACAGTAAGGGTGGGTGCAGCAGGGAGCTGGGACAGGAGGGGTCCATCTTTCCCAGAATCTTTTCTTTGTCACCCATTGATTTATCTGTGCTTCATTTCATTGCCTCCCTTTGCACCTCTTAGACACAAAGGCACTGTACAACCTTCCGTAGCATCTTAAAAATGTTTCTTGTGACCACACTACAGTCATAAGCTCAGTGTAATGAGACTGTCCTTTGAGGAGTAGTAGTCCTCTTGCTGATTAAACATTTTTAGTAATCTTTTCATGAACATATACCCCGACCACTTGCATTGCCCTTCCCCTGAGTTGCCTGCATGGGAACTCCCACACCACCTTGCCTCCCCCCACTGCACCCCATGTCTCTCTTAACTTTTCTTGGAACTGTAAACACTGTTTTCTTACGTAAATGACATCTGTTCCTCTTTGAAAAATATACTACCATCATAAGCCCATTTTTCACTCTTTCTAAGATTATAGTGTCAGATCTTTTTGATACGTGGACCACATCTTTGTTTGAATCTTCCAGGCACAAATAATTGTTGTGTAGAAACAATTATTGATGTGCTCCCCAGTGAATCTTGTCCTGTCTCTAAACTCCAAGCGCATCATTTAACAGACCCTCTCGACATCATCTCCGTGTGCACCTTCTTGGCTCTCAGCTGAATTGATTCGGATAGCCTAACTTGCCATGTGATTTTCTAGCGAAAGGTCTGCAAACTTCTGGTTTCTGTTGCCAGCCCTGCTGTCCTCTTTGGAAAGGTGGAGCTAGATGTTATTCCTAATAAATCCTTTGTCAGTGAATGACCTCACAAAGGTTTATTGGTGACATATTTTTATTTTTTTATTTGAGCTTTTTTTTTTTTTAATAGTATCTCTCTTTTTTTTTTTTTTTTTTCGTTTCTGGCCACACAACATGTGGGATCTTAGTTTCTTGTGCAGGGATCTAACCCACGCCCCTTGCGGTGCACGCATGGAGTCTTAATCACTGGACCACCAGAGAAGTCCCTTTATTTGAACTTGAGGAAAGATTGCTCAGTCATGTATTCTGCCCTTTGGAGGAACCTCCTTTTTTCCCTCTAGCATTAGCTCTAATTGCTAGCACCTCCCCAGTTTCTCCCTTTAAGTAAAAACTAGCCCATGGTATACACTCAAAAGACGCATTTGTTTTCAGCACAGTTTTGTTCACAGGTGTATAAGGTACCTTTTGAGCTGACCTAGAGGTCAGACCAAGTTTTTTCTTACATAGTCCATCAAGGTCACCTCGTTTTGATCTTCCTTCACAAATATCTTTATCTGCCAGGTGGTCCACCACTTACTTAGCTTTTCCTTTTTATCTGGACTCAGATGAGGTGAAAGTGTTACTTTCAACTTGAGTTCTCAAGCTCCCTCAAGAATTGGAGAAGGATGAAGGTACCTTTGAAAAGAGCCCTTTAGTGTCTCTGAAATTCCTGACTTTGCCCTGCTCCTTTGTGGCCTCTCTCTGCCCTCTTTCCTCCACGTCCCAAGCATTAATACTCTACATTGCATGTCAGATTTATGGTATTAATCCATTGTCTGCGTAGATGGATTGCTATGCCCGAGGAATTGCGAACGAAATTGGCAAACTCCAAGAAAATGTATCCAAATTCTGGAAAATTTTCCAACTTAGACTGATGGGAAATTTGATTTGCTGTTTTATTTGCCTGGAAATGGAAAAGTCAAGATCTCATCCTCATGTGTCCTTCCTGGAATCCTTTTTTGTGAAGGAGCCTCTGAACCTATGTAGTAAGATGAATGTTTTCCTTTTATTTTTCCTTCCAGGCGCTTCAAGTGGCAAGACAACTTCTTCTCCAGCAGCAACAGCAGCAGCAAGTTAGTGGGTTAAAGTCTCCCAAGAGGAATGACAAGCAGCCAGCCCTTCAGGTAAGTAACAAGTCTTATTTTTTTTTTTTAAGTTGATGTTATACACTTTGGGATAGCTGATAAACCATTCAGAAGTGGATTGTGTTGAGAATTGCAAATCATGTAAGGAAATCTTCTGCAAAGGAGAAGTGCATTTTCTTTTTGTTTGTTTAACAGTAGCGCATGACACTTTGGGAAGAAAAATGTCTGTTCAACCAACAGTTTTATTGTTGGGAGTAAGAAAATCTAATGAGACAATTTAATCGATGGCTGAGGAGTTGTTGGCATGGGTGGCTTGTTAGGCTGTGTGGCTTACCAATGGGGAAAAGTTCCTAGTACTCACATATGTCACTCATTCTCTCATGATCTGTCTAGAATTGGGACACACACACACGTTACTTCAATGCAGTGGTTTTCAACTGGAGTGCTTTTACCCCTCAAAGGACAGTGGGCAGTGTCTAGAGACATTTTTGGCTCTCACATCTTGGGGGGAATGGGTGCTTCTGGCATCTAGTAGAGAGAGGCTGAGAATACTGCTAAACCTCCTGCAGTGTACAGGACAGCCTCCCTCAAGAGAAAACTAGTCAGTCTAAAATGTTAATATTGTCAAGAACTTACTTGGCTTGAGGAAGATAGAGTATTTTCAATACACCTAGTAATGAGTGTAATACATCCTCTATTCTTCAGTGGGTGTTTCTCAGATATTTCTAAATTATTAATAAAAATCAGCAAGCAGTCTGTATGTAAAGACTAGCAGCTTCTCATTTCAGAAACTTTAAAGGCAGGAGTTAGCAGACTGGAAGGCGTGAGTTCACAAATATCTACTTTCAATCTTTGACTTGAAGCAGAAAATGGTCATAGACATTTCAAAGAAACTTAATTCGGTGTATCTGTGCTCACAAGCAGGACAGGGAAGGCACTTGCAAATACCAGGCAGCTCATCACTACTTTCAGAGCTAAGAGTGGGCACCCCCCTAAATGGGAAACAATATTGAGTTTCCCACACTGAACATTCTAGAAAAGAATTTATAAGTGGAAGCTGGTGGGTATAACTTGATGCTGATTAAGATGACCACAAGGTCAACCCAGAATCTAGCTTGGGTTGACTTTTTTCAGATCAGAGAGAACCAGGGTACCAGTCCCTAAATTATCCTACAAAGATCAAACTGACCTTGGACCACACGTTCTAGTTCTTCTACATCTGCCTGTAAATTGTCACTGTCTAGGGCACATTCAGCATGATACAGAGACACTTTCTTGGCACAGTTGAATCATAGTGTGCATTGATTCCTAACACTTCTAAAAGCAGTGGTTTGGAGAACCACCACCAACCCATATGCCTTTTCGTGAGTATGAATGCCGGGGACATTTTTAATGAGGTCCAGTGCCACTGAGGTCCCATGTCAGGTGCTATAAGCAGTGCTTTGTTGTGCCGATGTCTTAAGAACAGCTCTGGAGGATGAAATATGACTGTGTTGACCTTTCAGCTGTGAGCTTATTTGTCAGGATTCAAATAAGTTGAAAGGATCAAACTGAACAGTTTCCGTAGTCAGACTGGGAATTGTGTTTCAGAGGTCAGCAGTGGAGGCCACATTGCAGATTCCAGAACATAGCCAATTGTTGGTACATATTAAAGTACTGGGGCATCTCCTGCAGACAGAGACACAATTAAAATTCTAATTTATTAATGTATACAGGGAGCTAGCCCAGCCTGTCACTCAGTGATTCAAATGACTGTCCATTCTTTCGGCCTCCCCCTCAGAGCTCTCAGAGCCTTAAAAATACTATGACTCCTCTTGAATTTATCAGATCTCGAATGCATTGGGAAAATAACAATATATTATTGTTGGGGGGACACAAAATTTACATATAGTAGTGTTTTGGTTGGAGATCATTTTAAAAAGCACACACAAAAATGGTCTAATAAACTGCTCTTCAGTGTTGAGTTGTATTTTTTTGGACCAGACTTATTTTCTATTTACTTTTTTAATTATATAAGGCCTGTTTAGATAAGCAAAGGGCAAGATGAATGAAGTTCCTTTAGGGCTAAATATATGAAGTCAAGTTTTAGGGGATTTCCTTTGGAAGGCGTTTTCCCCTTCTTGCCTGTTACAAGGTTTTTAGCCACCAGAAGAGTATGACACAGAGAGCTTTGTTTTTCTTGGCAAAGGACAGTATCAAAACCAGCCTCACACATTCTGCTGAGCCCTTCAGTCTGTAGGAAAAGCGCGGGACAAGGGGGCCATGTTGGATGCTGAATTAGCTAAAGACGATTTCTGAGTCCTTTCCTGTCCCTTCAGTGGAAGAATTGACAAGCAAAGAATTTAGACCAGATTTTAAGAGTTGCTTCAGGGGGGAGCGGTTGACCTGTGTGTGTGTGTGTGTGTGTGTGTGTGTGTGTACACACCTGTGCATAATAGTCTGTGTCTCCTCAGCTGCCTGGTAGGGTCATGCAGATTCACGTAGTTTTATTCGATCGCCTGGCCTTCCACAAACAGGAAACATTTTCACTAACCGAGGCCACATGGCATGTTACCTTGCTGTAAAAATACGTATGTAGACTTGGTGATTCATGGAAGGAATAACCTTCACATTTAAATATGTCTTCCCGAGCCATGTCCTTGCTGGGGCATCTCAGCCGGAGTGGCTCTGACATGAAAGGGAAATCCTGCAGCAGATCCTAACAGTACTCCTCTCTGATCTCGTTACCCCCCCCCCCCCACCTAGACCTATTTTAGTGAATTTCAGATCTTCCGCACAGAGGAAGGCTTGACAGGGAAGAAGGATTTGATCTGCTGATAGCTTGAGGAAAAAAAAGAGAGAAACCCAAATCCCCAAATATACTGTGACTCATATTTTAAGCAAATCTCACACTTCCCTGCTTTATGTTTGGCAGCGCTCTCCAGTTTCACAGGCTGATGATACAAACAAAAGAAAATGGAAAGTTAAGAGGAGGTTATAAGTGGTTACTCGACAGAGATCACAAAATGTAGTCAAACATCATTGATCTGGACTAATTTCAGCAAAATGAGAGTAAATAAGCGAGACATGACACTCTTTGCAGATACACGTACTGAACTAAATCTGAGTGGATCGCATTCTTGGGTGACATTGTAGTTTATCGTGAAGGCATGAATCGGATACAGATACTGCTTCTGAAGTTCTGGAAAAATATTCTACTTAGGAACCTAAATAGCTCCTTATTTGGTCTATTAATTTGCTTTGCAAATTTTTTTATGAATGGTATGAGTGAAGATTGGAAATTGTCCCCATCATAAATTCAGCCTCAGAAGGATTTGAATTAATTAAATGCAACTCAGCAAATGTTAGTGAAACAGCTACAACTTGCGGGACATGAGGCTGGTGATCAGAGCTGCAGACCTGTCTAGGAGGCAGACCCTGCCTGCAGGATGCTTTTGAGCTGTGAGAGAATTAACCAGGTTTTGCCGCAAGAAGAAAACTGTGTGTGAGTAAAAATAGAAGGCTTGCTTTTATAAATATTTATCTACTTCTGAAGATAGCTAAAACAAGTGAAATAAATGCTTAACAGTGCAGGTGTGCTCATAACCTCGAAAATGTGTAATTTTACTGGCTGAAGATTAATTTGTGAGTAGATGAGCAATTTTATTGATCACATTTTGGAACTTTGACCACCGTTTCTGGGTAGTAATTCATTTGGGTTCTTTAAGCATTTTAGTTGTTGGCACGAGGACATAAACTGGAAGGAAATCAAATGACACATTTTCTCCTAAGAAAGTAAAAGTACATGTGTATTCTGGCAGCATTCACATTAAGAAAGAAAGTAAACCTTGTGTGTTGCTTACTGTGGAGAGCTGACCACAGTTTCAGGCCATATATAAAGAACTTGAACTTGAAACCAGTCGCCTGATACTTTTCTCTCCTGCCCATCCCCTCCTTCCAAGTTTATCTCATATACAGGCCCTTCATACAGGGGGCTATTTCACTGGGAGGAGAGCTGGTGGAATCAACTGGAAGGTCAGCCTTTTCATCCCTTTAGAAGCTCAGGATTATAATGAGGACTCTGGCTTTTAAGTGGAGGAGGTTAAAATGCAAGATTCAGCAGGTGTTTTTTTAGCATTTTTATTTGCAGTTATATAAAACATGCTTTAGGCAGCATTTTGCTTGGCATTAATGTCACATATAATCTTAGTACCTCGTATCATTTCCACGTTATTCACTGAGGAATAAATTGGTAAGAGGAAACCTTTAAAGGAAACTATGATTTTATGTGGTAGATACTGAAATGGAGTGGTTTTGAAATACTGACACTTAAAAAGTATCCTTATGCAATGAATTAGTAAAGTGTGTAATTCAGGAGAGGGAGGCAGATTTTCTCTTTTAATGTCTGGAGTTTTCACTGTCTAGAATTGGTATCTCTGGCAGGAGACTGACAAGAAGTATTGAAATTTCGGTACCTTTTAAGATTTTGTTACCACATGACTTTGGAGAATCCTCAAACCCCCAAAAATATGTTGTGATAAGAAACAATAAGAAAAGATGTTTTAAAAAAGTTATTGATTCTTTGAGATTTTGCACACCTTTGAAAATATGATAGAAACAGGGCCCCTTTCTAGAAAAATGCACATGCACACAGAATTTTGCATCATTACAAAGGTTTCACAAAGTTCAAGAAGTCCATCTGTTTGCCAAGGTTCAGTTATCTTGCTGGAAAAAAATTATTTTTTTTCCCCAAAATAGTGTTTTGTCTTTGGCACCAAACCTCATGTGAGTTATGTTATAATGAGGTCCCTCATTTTTGCTAATTCAACTTCAGCTGTATATAAGGTGACCTTATGTCTGTCCAGAACTGCCCTAGTCTATGCCTGTTGACTGAGTGGATTTATTAATAACTCTGACTCTTAAAACTATCCCAGCTTGTACATTGAATTATATGATACTTGCTTACACGGATCTGAACGTTCAAATGTAAGTGTCATGCTAACATTTGAAGTGTAAGTGTGTCTTTGTCACCACGTGCACATGTTTTCGTATGCAAAGATAATTAAGGTTCATGAACTAGCTCCATAGCTGTTTTGTAGCGTAGGGAGTATCATGAAACCGTTCTATGGAGGAGAAAAAGTGGAACTTCAGAGAGGTTAAGTGACTTGCTACAGAGCACACAGACCATGACAACGCAAGGCTAAGAAGCCAGGTGTCTTAAGACTATAGGCAACCAGTATGCTACCTAGAAGTTAATTATTCCTTGTCCTTCAGTGTATATTTACTCAGCATCTACTGACTGCTACGTTTTCCGTCAATAAACAAATTTATTATTTTTTTCATATCGTAAGCAAAAATAAAATTGAACCAACAAAAACTAATCTCCACTGTAAATATGTAGATTTCAATTAAGAGACTAAGACTTGCATAATTATCCTAATTGTCGTTCTGCGGACGTGTATGCACGCACACACGTGTGTAGATATCACAGCAGTGAACAACAGCAGAGAAAAGTTATTTCTTATTCTCCAGCCTGAAGTGCCCTAAGAGCTTCCATGTGCTGGAACATGGAAATGGTATGTTATAATCATTGTTGGGGCGAGGAGGTGGGAAGGAACATAGGGGAAAAAAAACATACTTGACTGGTCAAAAATGTGTAAATTGCTGACAAAATGGCACGTGTAATTAAGAGTGTTCCTACCATTTTACCTTGTGGTTTACACCTCTAGTGTTGAAAAAGAGAGCGACTCCCACCTCGCTAATTACCATTATCACTGAAATGCTAGGGTTGGAGTCATTAGTTCCATGTGCATTTAATTAGAGGAAGGCTGAAATTGGATTTAACTTATTACTTTTTCATGGATCACTTTCTTGTCATCACTTCAAATTGGATTGCAGCCCCAGGTAACTAATTATGAGAGCCACAGGATCAAGAGTGAAAAAAAAAAAAAAAGGTAATTAGGAATAACACTGTTGGACCCTTGCTGGTCGTCCACTTGTGCTTCGGGAAAAGGGAGGGAGGGGGGAAAAAAAAACAGCCCGAGCTGTATTTTGTAGTATTACAGATTAGGGAGTTAGAGGTATGGATGATTGCTGAGCATCATGGGAGTCTGTCACCACCCATAGTGGTTTCTATGATATACAACTGAGTTGAAGATGTCAAGTCGACATGGTTCCACAGTCAGCTCCCTAATACCTAGATTAAACTTGTAAAAGCAACAGATTGCTTGTAGGTATGAGGCATCTCAACAACTGTGTCGTCTGCGGCCTTACATATATGATTACAACAAAGCTGTCAAGATGCCTCTGAGCCAAATACAGAATATTTTAAGTACAGGGAGTTAGAATTTAATGAACATATTAATGTTGCAGAAACATCATTCATATCTGACAGGAAGACGTATCAG